>NC_134360.1:209866498-211231498 GCF_048569485.1 Anomaloglossus baeobatrachus | reverse complement strand
CTAATGGATGGAGTGAACCTGAAGCACTGTAGCACTCTGTCCCTCCAAGCCTAACAATATCAAACAGTGACTTTTCTATCTCTATAGTTATCAATTACATTTTTCTCATCACACACTATCTTTATACAGTATATATTCTGTATTATGTCTCTGTTTTTATGACAAAGTTCTGAGGTGACAGCAGGTAGGTGATCTCACCTATTCATATTCCCAGAAAAATTGCAGCTTCTCTTCCTGTCTTTGCTTTTTTAGTGGCTATGAGACATCAGTCCCGTCCCCTTTAGCCCCTTTGTTTTGCTGGTTCTCCTATAGGGATAAGTAAAAGCCTTGTGAGTCTTGCCCAAGGTCAGATATGATTCTTCTCTGTGATCTCTCATGCTATCTGTAACATGATGTTGGTCATTTTAGGAGAACCCTTTCATAATGTATTTGATTTTGCTGAATTATTTAAAGGGGTTTTCCCACGAATTAAGTTCATTTTTATAGTTCCTTTTAATCTATTAATCTTGGAACAATAATAAGTTACACAATTGGATGTGTTTTAAAAAAAAAAAAATGTTCCTGTGCTGAGATAATCTTATATATGTGTTCCTGCTGTGTACTGTGTAATGGCTGTGTCTGACTGTACAGAGACATGATCTGAACATACCACAGCTCCTGGGACGGAGAGGGTGCAAAAGAGAGTATACAGATATTACAGCACGGGATCATAATTGATTCTTTTTGTGAGGTAAAACATTTCCCTGCCTGTTTTTAAAAAATATTTTACCTCAAAGGAAGAATTATTTGTGGTCTATTGCTGTAATATCTGTATACTTTTTGCATCCTCCCCTGCCCAGGAGCTGTGGTCTGATCAGACCATGTCCCTGTACGGTCAGACAGGGCCATTACACAGTACATAGCAGGGACACATATATAAGATTATCTTAGCACAGGAACATTTTTGTTAAACTCATCAAATTGTGGAAATTATTATTATTCCAAGATCTCTTGATTAAAATGAAATTTGCTTGTGGTCAAAATACTTTTAGAATAGTTTCAAAATAGTTTTTTTTTTCGAATTAATTCGCTCATCACTCATCGTTATAATTAAAATCACGCCTGAATATCACCGGCATGCCTAGAAAGCACAGCAAAGTTATTTTTAATTGTGATGAGTTTATAGACTTTGCTTCCAAATTAAAGTACACATCTGACAAATTAAATTTTACAAAAAAAATAAATAAAAATATATATATATATACAACATCATGGCTAGGAATTTGGTGAGTGTCATTTCTATGGGATGAAAGGATATCTTCTGATTCTGTACATGGGCTAAAATAAAGCATAGGGCTAGAAAAATAACTTTAGTGCTATCTTGCAAGGTATGGTTACCCTCTTCTGCTCTGACCAAGGGAGGAGAATCCTAAAACACAAATGATTGGCTAAATATCATAAGTTGTGTGGCTCGACTTTAAAGGGTGCTTTACATGCTGCGACATCGCTAACGATATATCGTCGGGGTCACGTCGTTAGTGACGCACATCCGGCGAAGTTAGCGACATCGCAGCATGTGACAACAAGGAGCGACGATCAACAAGTGCAAAAACGTGAAAATTCATTGCTCGTTGATACGTCGCTCCTTTTCAAAATATCGTTGCTGCTGCAGGTACGATGTTGTTCGTCATTCCTGCCGCAGCACACATCGCTATGTGTGACACCGCTGGAACGACGAACATCTCCTTACCTGCGTCCACCGGCAACGAGGAAGGAAGGAGGTGGGCGGCAGGTTCCGGCTGCTCATCTTCGCCCCTCCTCTGCTATTGGATGGCCGTTTTGGGACGTCGCTATGACACCGAACGCACCTCCCCCTTGAAGGAGGGATTGTTCGGCATCAACAGCGACATCGCAGAACAGGTATGTGCGTGTGACGCTGCCGTAGCGATAATGTTCGCTACGGCAGCGATCACCACATATTGCACCAATGACGGGGGCGGGTGCTATTGCTCGCGACATCGCTAGCTATCGCTAGCGATGTCACAGCGTGTAAAACACCCTTAAGGGTCGAACACTAACTTATAAGGTAGCCCTCCAATATGTGTCACTACAGAGAGTTTTTTTTTTCTCCTGAAATATTAGCTAATGTGTATCACCTTTCCTAGCATGCATTGTCTGGTCTTTTGTGGTCATAGAATCATAGAATGGTAGAGTTGGAAGGGCCATTGGGTCCATCCCCCTGCAAGTGCAGATCTTCCTAAATCATCCCAGCTACATGTTTATCCAGTTTTCTCTTGAAGATTTCCATTGATGGAGAGCTCACTGCCTACTGTGGTCACCTGTTCCACTCTGAATGTCCTTATAACCTCCTGTTGTCACCTGTTCCACTCTCAGACTGCCCTCACTACTTCCCGTGGTCGCCTGTTCCACTCTCTGACTGCCCTCACTGTCAGAAAGTTTTCCCAATGTCTAATCTGAATCTCCTTTCTTTTAGTTTCATCCTATTGCTTCTTGTACTTGCTTGTGCTAATGAGAATAGGGTAGTTCCCTCTGCACTGTGTGACTTTCTTTCAGATATTTGTAGACCGCTATTAAGTCTGCTCTCAGCCTTCTCTTTAGTTCTTTTAGCCGTTCTTCATAGGACATGGTTTGCAGACCTTCTACCATCTTGGTGGCTCTTCTCTGGACTTGCTCCAATATATCGATGTCTTTCTTGAATTGGGGTGCCCAGAACTGTGCACAGTATTCCAGGTGGGGTCTGACAAGGGCAGAGTATAGGGGAATAATGACCTCTCTTGATGTAGATTTAATATTTGTCTTGATACATCCCAGAATTTTGTTGTTTTTTTTAGCTGCAGCACCGCATTGTTGGCTCATGTTGTATCTGGGGTATGTTCTCACTGAGTTTTTTTTATGAGTTTTTGGAGCAAAAACTGATCTGAAACTCTTTAAACTATGCTAAACCCCCCCCCCTGCTAAAATCTAACAGATTCTTCTCAGTGTCTATGGGCACACTTTTCATCCATCGGGAATCTGCCTGAAAAAGACCCTCAGAAGATGGATACAATGCATAGCAATGTCAAAACGACAGTGCTGTGCATATGTTCAGTATTTTGTTACTTCTTTTAATGATTTCAAGATTCAGAAACCATAAGATGGTGGAAAGAAGTAACATGCATTCTGTGGGCAACCTCCGCTTGGAAGACGCCCACTCTTTAATGAAGACGTAACGTAAAAGACGCTGGCAGCGGAGTCAGTGCAAAAATTAAGGCAAAATCGCCAGAAAAGCCACGCCAGGAAAAAAGCTGCTGGCTGCGTTTGGCTCTTAAAACTTAGCAAAAAGTCTCATTGTCCACATACCCTTAGTTTTCCTATGTTAGCTGGCAGACTCCACAAGGACAAACATTACCCTCTAAACCATGATTACCCAACAGCTGGTGGAAGACAAAGGCAGTAGAACAGTTATCCAAAAACTGGTGTAAATGCTGTAATAGAACGAGAGGCGAAATAGTAAATGTGAACCTGGCTGGGCTTTTGAACAAGAGAAAAATTTATGGAGTCACAAAATCAGAATTCTGACTAGTTGTCATGAAGCATCTAAAGGAAAAAGTCACCTTGAAGCCAAAAGGTTTGATGAAGGTCAAGAACATAAAGGTTGACAGCAAGGTAAAACCCGCTGGGCGCACATGTACTGAATCTCAGCGCCACAAATTATCCACATCTCAATACAAACTTTGGAAGAAGATGAAAAATTTCCAATACATATTATCTCTTTATTTATTGATTGCCATCATATTGCATTATGCGAGTAAACGATGACCTTTCGGACCTGATTTATTTCTTCAGTTTGATAATGAGAACCACGGGATTTCCAGCAACTGGAAAGACACATGATGGTCATGAAAAGATAAAGGAACAACGTACAGTAAATTTTTTTTTTTAGCATGTCACGGGTGATATTCCAGGATCAAAAAAGCATGATAACTTCTTCCAAAAAAACAGCATCACACATGTCTATGGGTGTCGTCGCCACTGAGTGCAGCAATGTACTAAGAGACGGTGTGTCTGCTTCTGATTAAATTGCAGAGACTAAGGGGTACTTTGCACGCTGCGACATCGCTAGCCGATGATAGCGATGCCGAGCGCGATAGTACCCGCCCCCGTCGCATATGCGAACATTATCGCTACGGTAGCTTCACACGCACATACCTGCCATGCGACGTCGCTCTGGCCGGCAACCCGCCTTCTTATAAATGGGGCGGGTCGTGCGGCGTCACAGCGACGTCACATGGCAGGCGGCCAATAGAAGTGGAGGGGCGGAGATGAGTGGGACGTTAACATCCCGCCCACCTCCTTCCTTCCGCATAGCCGGTGGACGCAGGTAGGAGAAGTTCCTCGCTCCTGCAGCTTCACACACAGTGATGTGTGCTGCCGCAGGAACGAGGAACAACATCGTATCTCCTATTGGTGCGACATTATGAAAATGTCCGACACTGCACAGATCACCGATTTTTGATGCTTTTGCGATCGTTTATCGGCGCATCTAGACTTTACATGTTGCGACGTCGTTACTCGCACCGGATGTGCACTACTTTCGAATTGACCCCAACGATATCGCAGTAGCGATGTCGCAGCATGCAAAGTACCCCTTAGTATGTACTGGGAAAGAACCAGAGTGTGACACAGTCATGTATCAAAGCAGAACTTTCTCTGTCTCTGTCTGTGTTTGTTACATCATCATCACTCAGTTATATAGGCATTTCTTGGACAAACATTGTAGCATCCTAAGTGGCTCAGCTTATCTCTTACATAGTGCTGGGGTTAACATATATATGTTACAGGCAATGTATGAAAACCCGGCATTCTATAGAATACCTAGGCAATGTATACAATCCCTGTCATTTTCAGGCAAGGAATGACATATCTGCATTGTTCTATACTTTCCCTAGGCATTACATAAAATGTCTAGGTATTATAAAGAATGACAAGAACTGCTCACGCAAAGTCTGATATAATGCCCAGATTGGAAAAGTTAGCCATTACATAAAATGTCTAGGTGCCCAGATTGGAAAAGTTAGCCATTATATAAAATGTCTAGGTGCCCAGATTGGAAAAGTTAGCCATTACATAAAATGTCTAGGTGCCCAGATTGGAAAAGTTAGCCATTATATAAAATGTCTAGGTGCCCAGATTGGAAAAGTTAGCCATTACATAAAATGTCTAGGTGCCCAGATTGGAAAAGTTAGCCATTACATAAAAGGTCTAGGTGCCCAGATTGGAAAAGTTAGCCATTACATAAAATGTCTAGGTGCCCAGATTGGAAAAGTTAGCCATTACATAAAATGTGTAGGTATTATAAAGAATGACAAGAACTGCTCAGGCAAAGTCTGATATAATGCCCAGATTGGAAAAGTCTTTAGTAACAAACAGTCAAAAAACTAATGAAAGAAGTAACAAACAGTCAAAAAACTAATGAAAACTAATTTATCGAACCGTTGTCGCATGTCAGAATATCGTGATTCTTGCTCGTATGTTGTTCTCTCTTCTTCCATCTTACACCTTCACACAACCCAATATGGGACAGCGTCTGGAGATGCAGTTCATCCAAAACAGTAAATGGAAGTCTGCTGCTACGGCACAGCAATTCACCCAAAACAGTAAATGGAAGTCTGCTACTACGGCACAGCAATTCACCCAAAACAGTTAATGGAAGTCTGCTGCTAATGGAAGTCTGCTGTTAATGGGTGGTCCATCCAAATGTAGTAGGTGGACAGGCAGCAGATGTGTGAAACTGCCTTAGTTGTCCTTAGCAACCAATCAGATTCCACTTTTCAGCCCTTAGCAACCAATCAGATTCTACTTTTCATTTCTCACAGACTCTTTGGAAAATGAAAGGTGGAATCTGGTTGGTTGCTAATGCTAAGGGCAACTGAGCCAGTTTCACAGATCTGCTGCTGCCTGCTCTGTCCACCTACTTTTGGATGGACCACCCCTATAGTATTCTTCACTCCGCCTGTTTGTCATTTAGGTATTCTATTGAATTACTAGGAAATGTATGAATATCTGATGTATTTCATACTTTTACAACCCATTTCCGGTATTGTACACACTGCCTTGGTATTCTATAGAATGCCTGTTTTTACACATTGCCGGTAACATATATATATATATATACATGGTATATACTGGAGATCAAAATTAGAGAACAACACGCAATTTCCTAAATATTGCTGTCATTGTGTAGTCCTATGTGATTATATCCTTACATGAGTAAACGCGCACTATTTTAAGCTTATTTCATAAATTGATTTTTTTCAAAAACACATAATAAAAATGTAAATTAGATAAATGTAAGAGAATACTGATCAAAATTAGAGAACACTCAAGTTATTTGTGTTAATCTGGCACCTGGTGCTAATTTCCTTAATTATCTGACAAACCCTATGTAACTAACAGCCTAACTTTCAAGTTTGCACTGACTTTGCAAAAATGGTGTGCTGTTCCAAAGTGACTGAAACCTTCCTGCATCAGGTTGGCCAGATGAAGGCTAAAGGGGCGACCCTATCAGCCATAGCAAGAGAAGTTGGTCATTCCAAGTCTGGGATTTTGAGAATATTGCTGCTTTACAACATCAAAAACTCTTTAAAGTTCCGAAAAACCACATAGAACTATATAAAAAAACTCACCAAAAGGAGCCAAGACAGGTGTATGCACACACAGAATGTGGTGAGCCTTCCTCATAAAGATGGCTGCAGCCCAGGTGCAAGATGCTGATGATACAGCCACTCAACCTCCACATTAGGGGGGAGGGGCGGCTGCTTAGCATAAGACATGCACACTAATAAGGCTTGCACTGGGAGCCCATCATATAATGAGTGAAATGCACAGTGTCTGAACTGTAACCTATAAATGACGCCAAAAACCTAGGTCAAGCGGGCCCATCAGCACTACATAAGTGCATCTCACACAGATACACGAGATGCACAGTGTCTGAACTATAGCCTATAAATGGCGCACAACACTAAGGGATACTTTACACGTTCCGACATCGCTACCAAAATATCGTCGGGGTCACGGTTGTTGTGACGCACATCCGGCGTCGGTAGCGACATCGCAATGTGAAAATCCTAGGAGTGACGATGAACGAGCACAAAACAGTCAAAAATCGCTGATCTGTGTCACATCGTTCATTTTCATAATGTTGCTCCAGCTGCAAGTACGATGTTGTTTGTCGTTCCTGCAGCTCCACACATCGCTGTGACAAACATCTCCTTACCTGCGTCCACCGTCAATGCGGAAGGAAGAAGGTGGGCGGGATGTTACGCCTCCGCTTCTATTGGTCGGCCGCTTAGTGACGTCGCGGTGACGCCGAACACACCTCCCCCTTGAAGGAGGGATTGTTCGGCAGTCACCGCGACGTCGCCGACCAGGTATGTGCGTGTGATGCTGCCGTAGCAATAATGTTCGCTACGGCAGCAATCACAAGATATCGCATGTACGACGGGGGTGGGTGCTATCACGCTGGACATCGCTAGCTGATGCTAGCGATCTCGCAACGTGTAAAGTACCCCTAAGTCAGACGGGTCAGTTAGCACTATATGAGTGCATCACACATGACAGGCAAATGCAAGAGAGGACAGGATAATGCGGAGAATCTTTATGGGTAATCGTTTCAACACTGCAGCTGCAATTGCTTGCCAGTTCAGCTCTGAACAGGGTAAGGATCTGTCTCGTCATACAGTGTCCTGACAACTAAGATCATTTATAGCATTTGGACTGAAAGCCCACTCTTGTCAAAATCTGACCTTTCTGTGTTCATTAAATGCTCAATATTTCAGCTTTGCAGCAACTTTATTTTCAGAACCTAAACCAAATTTGGGAGGGTTTCAGCTTTCAAAAGAGTAATTTATAAAACCAATGGATGAATTTAAAGTCAGGTTTTAAGCTTTTATTTACATAACATGGATAAGCGACAGAACTTCTGTCAGGGAGTGTATGTACACTGTATATACTATATACACAGTATATACACTGTATATATACAGTGGGGAAAAAAGTATTTATATATATATATATATATATATATATATATATATAAAAATACAAATCACTTTTTTCCCCACTGTATATATACAGTGTATATACTGTATATATAGTATATACAGTGTACATACACTCCCTGACAGAAGTTTTGTCGCTTATCCATGTTATGTAAATAAAAGCTTAGAACCTGACTTTAAATTCATCCATTGGTTTTATAAATTACTCTTTTGAAAGCTAAAATATATATATTATACACCATGTACAAAGACATGTTCATTGATTTTATGGAGTAATAACCCCAATGTGTAAAGTACGGTAACTCATAGGGGATTGAATAAAAAATTATGAAGATCTGAAAAAAAATTGTTACCTCTCGAACCATGAGGAGCCACCAGCACATTTGCTTTTCATTGCAAAAACTTTCTGAACTTTGTAAAATGCATTCAGACATTTCTTGATATCAGTCAGATGCCATCAAATGAGTTTCCCTCTATGCCGGGATTTTGGATAAAAAAAATAGGGGCCGTCATCAGCTCTGGAAATGAATAGCTCCCCCGGCCAGTAAGTAAATTGACTAAAAAAAATTATGTCTCTAGGGAAGATGTGAGTAAAGAAAACTGCAGCCAGATCCGTTTTATTGGTGTAAATGGAAGCACTTTCTGTAGAGTTAAGTGATAAGAAAGTGTTTCATGGCTGTGTCCACTTATCGCACCGTCTGTAAACTGTTATTTGTGAGAAATCTATAAAATGAAGGTGTTTACATTAAAATGCAAATCGAGCTCACTCCGAAATTATTACTGCACCGAACACGCAAAGGAGACTTATAAGAAGCCGAATATTGGGAACGCTTAGTAAGAAGATTGTGAAAATGCTGTGTATAATACCTTATAAATGGGTAAAAAATAAAATTATACCACATCGCGTAGTTCCACTAATGCACAAAATATGGAGTAAAAATGGACTTAAAATGTCCTTATGACCTGAGTGTTAAAGAAAAGAATTACAGAACAGACACTCTTGGAAATTACTAATGAATTTTTCAATTAATGGCAATCTCTGCAATGATGCACAGACGAGCGCTGGATTCCTTGGGTTCATTAGAGGAAATTATGCTGTACAGAATATTTGCGCCTCCACTTTAATTATTTTATAGACTTTATATCACGGCACACACAGGACATATCATTAATAGATTCTAATCAGTTATTTGTGGTGGACCAACCTGTAGGAAATACCCTATGGCAGGTGATAGGCTCCAAAGAAGTATTTGTCGCAAATCGGGGTGATCTAGACCCTGTCACGATATGCAGTCTTATATGCTCTGGGGTTCATTCTTCTTTTCCTATTTATCATTATGTTCTTGAATCGCGTCTGCATCGAAAGGGATGGCTTCTAGTGTTTTAAAAGCTCTTATTTCTGTGTTTGTCCTGGGAATCTTTCAGCAGATTTTTTTCTACTTCATCTGAGAGCAACACAATGCAGGTAAAGAGATCCTGAATCCAATGATGTATCACTAAGGCTAAGTTCACACATCCTGTGTTTTCAATCCGTCAGGTCCGTCAGCAACGGATCAGTCATTTTCAAGATGTCAACTGATGCAACTGATGTGTTTTTCACAGAATTCCTTTCACAAGAATCCTGTGAAAAAACGGATCAGTTGCGTCCGTTACATCCGCTGTGCGTCCGTTTTTTGACGGATCAGTCATGATCCGTCTGTGTTTGGGACAGCCCAGTGGGCGTGCCAAGCATGCTGGGCATGCTCAGTAGAGCATGACGGAATCCTGCGCTGGATTCCGTTGTAAGACGGATTACGACGGAATCCAGCACCATAGACATGCATTACAAGCTTGACGGATGGCGAAGGATTCCTGCGCGGCGCGTTAATTTTGATGGCCCGAAAAAATTTACATTCTGCGTTGCTCCCCGCTCGGCGGTCAGTCAAAAACGACGGACCGCGACGCAGCGGATGCAACGCAGGGTCATCAGTCGCAATCCGTCACTAATAGAAGTCTATGGGGAAATACAGGATTCCTGCAAAATATTTTGCAGGATTCCGTAATTCCTCAAGGCTACGGATTGTGACTGATGCAAAACACAGGATGTGTGAACTTAGCCTTAGATTACTGGCTTCAGCCATTCTGGCAAAATCTGCATTTTTAGCTTTAAGGCTGCTTTACACGCAACAACATCGCTAAGGAGATTTCACTTCATGGAATTCGTGACGCACATCCGGCCTCGTTAGCGACGTCGTTGAGTGTAATACGTACGAGTGACCACTAACGATCAAAAATACTCACCACATCGTTGATCGTTGACACGTCGTTCATTTTCAAAATATCGTTGATCTTCTGGGACACAGGTTGTTCGTTGTTCCTGAGGCAGCACACATCGCTATGTGTGACACCCTTGGAACGACGAACAACAGCGTACCTGCGTCCTCCGGCATTGAGGTGGGAGTGTCGTTCATGCGGCTGCTCTCCGCCCTTCCTCTTCTATTGGTGGCCCGCTGTGTGACGTCACTGTGACGCCGCACAAACTGCCCCCTTAGAAAAGAGGTTGTTCGCCGGCCACAGCGACGTTGTTAGGAAGGTAAGTATGTGTGACACGCACTACCGATTTTGTCCGCCACGGGCAGCGATTTGCCCGTGGCGCACAAACGACGGGGGCGAATGCGAACGCTAGCGACATCGCTAGCAATGTCGCAGCGTGTAAAGCCCCCTTTAGTCATGTAGCAGAGCTGAGAGAGCTCTCCCGCCCACACCAGGCTCTCTATAGAGATTGTACATTGACAGTGAGGTGCCAATCACCGCAGGGGGCATGTAAAACTGCTGTGCATATGAGTTTCTAGTGCTGTAATGATAAGGGTCCTGCTACTTAAACAAACATAGCAAATAAACAACTGAATGGACTGTGATAAGACAGGCATCCCTAAACTCTGTGTTAACCCTTGCAGCATAAAGTTTACATAGAAAAAACCTGCAGATTCCCTTTAAGATTCCCAATAGATCTAAGCAATAATATCTAAAAAAAAAAAAAATAAATGAACTGTGCCAAGAGAGATCAGTGCACTTATTTGAGTGGAATATAATTCTTCTTGAATTTCAGAAAAAAATCCTTAAATCATTAGAATAGGATTCAACAATATGGCGCCAGCTGTGGAATTACAGAGGGCTTGGCAAATGGTTAAAAATATAAAAACCTAATTGCTGACCTGTCTAATCGTCCCGCAGACCGGGTCTTCCACACCTCTCCTTTGCCTCTTTCCCCATCACACGCTTTCTCTTCTGCCTCTTCACTCCAAGTCCTTGCTTTTGGCTTGATGAGGCATCAAGCATTAATGAACGATGTGCCATTATGGCTTTTGCCCTGTTATCATGACGTAGTAAATGCTCGGCAGAGACTATTTGTGGGATAGCAAGCAACTGGTAATCATATGCAGAATTGGCTCACTGGATCAAGTAGAAATTCAGTAAAACCACCATTTTCCAGGGTGACGTCATGACCACATGCATAGCCATAAACAGCTGATTCATAATAAAGGGAATCTGTCAGCAGGTTTTTGCTTTGTAATCTGAGAGGAGCATGATGTAGAGGCAAAGACCCTAATTTGAGTGATGTATCACTTACTGGGTTTTGCTGTTTCAATTCAATCAGTGGTTTATCAGCAGGAGATTATCAATACAGGACATCTAACTTCATGCATCCTAGTCCAAACACCCCTCCAATACTAATTAGCAGCTCTCTGTTGCTATACAATGTACACAGGAAGCCCTGTTGTGAGCGGGGATATATACAAGCTAAAAACTGAATTCCGCAGAACTGTGATTTTATCGTAACTGCTTCACCCATTAATCTAAGTGACAGCACTGGAATCAGGTTCTCTGTCCCTACATCATGCTGCTTTCAGATTGGGGAGCAAAAACCTGCTGACAGATTCCCTTTAAATAAGCTCTTATACAGTATATAGGCTGGATGGACAATTGAGTTGGGATTTTGGGCAGAGATATTTCTGTACACATAAGTACTGACGCTTCAGTATTTGCAATCCTAATACTTCAGTATAAATACAAAGACACAAGACGATGGTTATCCTGAAAGACAGGAAATACTTGGAGATGGGCTAAAATTTGAGTACATATTAGTGAAATTGTCAGAGACAAAATACAATAATACAATTTTTGTGTTTCAAGGGACTGTCGGACCTCTTCTACGTCATGATCCATCATGGATCCAGTGATTGTTATTTCTTTTTTTTCAGCTTAGTGATGTAACAAATTCTCAAAATCTTGGACTGAATGGAAAGAACTAATCCAGGGGCCTCATTACCTCCTCGCTCTCTTCTCCTTGCTAAGGCCCCTTCACACATCCGTTTTTTGCCCTCAGTCACAATACGTCGAATTTTGGAAAAAACGTATCCGGCGACTGATCTGTTTTTTCTCATCGACTTCTATTAGCGACAGATTGCGACGGACGGCCTCACGTTTCATCCGTCGTTCGATGTTTGTCTTTCAGACGTGGACAATTGCCAAAGTAACGTTTTTTGTGTACATCGAAAAAACGTACAGCGACGGATCCATCATCGTCCTTCGTTTGGTAAAATGGAAGCCTATGGGCGCAGGTTCCGTCGTCATCCGTCAAATGACGGAATCCGGCGATGGAGCATGCTCCAATTATTATTTAGCCCCCAGCTAGTCGGATCCGTCGAAAAATGAATCTGCCGCATCAGTTTAGCCACAATCTGCGCGAAAGATCCGTCAAGAAAACGGATTGTGATTGATGGCAAAAAACTGATGTGTGAAAGGAGCCTAATGCCGGTGTCACACGGGACGATTTATCGTGTGATCGCATAAGCAATCGCACCCGCCCCCGTCGTTTGTGCATCACGGGCAATTCATTGCCCATGTAGCACAAAGTCGTTAAACCCTCGTCACACGCACTTACCTCCTGCACGACCTAGCTGTGGGCGGTGAACATCCTCTTCCTGAAGGGGGAGGGACGTTCGGCGTCACAGCGACGTCACAAAGCCGCCGGCCAATAGAAGCGGAGGGGCGGAGATGAGCGGGACGTAACATCCCGCCGACCTCCTTCTTTCCGCATTGCCGGCGGGATGCAGGTAAGCTGCAGTTCGTCGTTCCCGGCGTGTCACACGGAGCGATGTGTGCTGCCTCAGGAACGATGAACAACCGGCGCGCAAAAGGAGGACCGACATTTTGAAAATGAACGAGCAACAATAAGGTGAGTATTTTTGCTCGTTAACAGTTGTTTGGAGGTGTCACACGGTATGATATGTCAAACGATGCTGGATGTGCATCACTAACGACGAGACCCCGACGACATATCGCCCGATATATCGTACCGTGTGACAACGGCATAAGTTACATCCACTCAGTTTTTTTTCATCTAGTAATTCACAATAAAAGACAAGTGCTTGTTTTAAATTAAAAATATAAGTCCATAAAGTAGAAAACCACGGCATACACCATCCAAGATCCAGAAAGTGCTTTTATTCCATATATCGTGCAGGTAAAATAGCGGGGAAGAGAGAGTCGGGTGCAGGCACCCAAAGAACGACGCTCGTTTCGCACCTTGTGTGCTTGTACGGGTCCAATGACGAAGAAAGAAAAAGAAAAAACTGTTCTGGAATCAGCGGATCAGTGGTAATTCGAGGATGTACTCAGTTTAAAAAAAAAGAAAGAAAGAAAGAGAAAAACAGTAAAAAGTCCTCTTTAAATGTTATAATTCTGTCTTTCTGAAGGCAAAACTAAAGGGAGCTTTGGAGACCAATTCATACTGTAATAATTTAATAGTAAAACATCTATTATAAAGATGTACAGTGTCATAAACATTAGAGAATAATGGATTTTAAAATTACATGGCATTAAAAGGTTGACATTTCACTTTGAGTCAGATGAGAAAAAAACATAATTAGATAAAAGAAAGGATAAACATATGTTTTATCTTCCGCACACAGGTACGAAGATATTACATGCCACACATGCTCTGCTATACGCTTGATGTCTTATAGAAAAATACATCTATAAATACATGAAATAAATGACATTTAATGAGATGGGTAGAAAAAAATATTAAGTCATTTTAGACTAAATGAACTCTTACATAATGATTGGTGAAGAAAAGAGAAGGTAAAAATGAGAAAAAAAAAAGTGGGGGAAGGGTGTGAGTGTGGAAAAGATGACAGAAAGGTGGGTGTAAGACAAACTTAAGACAGATAATATTCTGCGGAGAGAAGAAAAAATAAAGAGAGATGCGCTCAATTTAACATTGTGCTCTAAAAATGTGCAGAACAAGCAAAATAAGGAAAGGGTTAAAAGGAAGAAATAAAGGAGTTTTTTTTTCCTTATTCCTCTAAGAAAACAATGGAAATGGCGCGATTCCTGAAATTCTGCACAAAAAGGGCTCAGAATTGGCGCAGCGCCTTTATGAACCTTCTGCTCGCGGAACGCCAGTGAACGATTCCTTTAGTATTGAGCTTCAATATAAACAGGCAGAAGATAATGTGGCCAGTAAATCTTGGAGCATCTTCTCCTGGTAAAGGGCAAAGGCCCGCAACGAGCCTTAAATAATACATTGGTGCTTTCGCTTCTTGTATTAGAGCCTATTATGGGGGCATTGGCCTTGCCTCTGAGGCTTTTGCGCCACTGGCCACATACTCTATAAAAATACTTTTTATTTGCCTCTATTATATTTCATTTGATGCCAAATGGTTTTTATTAAGGACCATCACTGGGAATTCTGACTTAGAGAGTCTTGTGTTACTTGGGGAAAGCAAAAGGAAGAAAATGGTCTCTCTAGCACCACCTATAGGCCTGGTATGCCAAAATCCAACATTTGAAAGGACCTTTACAAGGGTCGTCCACTACCTGGACCACTTTTAAAATAAAGTACTCCCCCTTGTAATATTAAAATATCAGATACTAACCTCACGTATTGGCGCTGCTCCTGCTATGTCAGCAATGGGTCTCCTGGGGCTCACATGACATTAATATTCCATACAGCTATTAGGCTGCTCCATTCTTCCTTTGGTTGAGCCTCAAAAAAATGGAAGAAGTTGAGAGCGCAGCACCCCATTAGCAGCCACTAACTGTTATGCTATATGAACCCTGCAGCCAATCAGTGGCTGTTATTGGGCTTCTGAACTCTCAACTACTTCTGTTTGTCCAAGGTTCGTCCAAAGGAAGTGAAAGCACAGCAGCCCAATAGCTGCAGTGCTCACATGGTTTTATAATGTCATGTGAACCCCAGGAGACCCAGTGCTAACAGCACTGGAACATTGCTGGTTAGGAAGTTAAGTATATATTATATTAATTTTACCCTGGAGATGTCATGCTGGGGCAAGGGAACGGCCGGTGTGCGGTACCACACACAAGGAAAAAATCACTATCTCTATATGGGACCTTCCCGCCATGTGCCATTGTGTGCCTAGGCCCTTGCTGACACTGAACGTATCCTGACTAGTGAGTAGGTCAGTAGTCCCACTACTACAATAAAACAACACAAGGAATGTAAGACAAATTGGATGGGGAAAAGACACAACAAATAACAAGGATTCTTCAGCAGAAACTTCGCAGCTGCAACTGAAATGACACCTCAGCTACTCCAGAGACAGGCTCCGTCTAAGTGGTCAGTATAGAGATTCTATCACCGGCATGGAGTAAAGCCAGGAGTGGGTAAACATAGCGGAGACGAGTTATGACAATATGCCGCAGCTGTAACCAAGATTATGAGCAATCTTAGCTATAAAGGAAAACGTCCTTAACCCTTTCAGCATCAAATTACAGTAATTCCACTCTAAGACAACATTTAATCTGCGGATGTGACACACTCGAGTCGTGACAGGGGACTACTTAAATTAAAAAGGGGTTTATCTAAGTAGTGAACAACACCTTTAACACATGAATAGACATCAGCCAAACTGGAGACATCCATCCATAGACAGCACTAACATAGTGCCCACCCCATTCTGGGCCTGACTCCGCACATTTGCAATATTGTATTTTATGTGAAAAAATCTAGAAACAATTACTTGTGATTAATTTAAAGTAATAGCATGAAACTACTTTTACAATGAATTCTTAAAAAAAATAAGTAATAATAGAAATTAATAAAAAAAAACAAACAAAATTAATTCCCATTCTATGACGACCTTACTGTTTGTCTTATGTCAGTAATACATTTTACTCAGGCGCTGTATGGCACTGGTAATTGTGGTAATATAAATATATCAGTCCAGTGTATGATTGTGGGGTGGTATTGAAAATCATTGCTATTTGGGTACGTTTCCGGAAGTCACTTGGCCAACATACGGCACTGTTATTTGAGCAACATGCTGGATATTTAGGTTTTAGGGGAAGAGTAACCATGAGAATTAATTTTTTTATATAAGTTAACTATTAAAGGTATACCTAGTGACCGCATTAAAGGGTTTGACAGCTTTATTTTGACTGATGTGTTGGGATCATGACTTTGTGGCACTCATTAATATGGTATATAATCATGCGATTTGGGCTTTGATGGCTGCAATTGAGGCTTTGATGGCTGCAGTGGGGGCTGTGATGGCTGCGGTGGGGGCTGTGCTGGCTGCGGTGGAGGCTGTGCTGGCTGTAGTGGAGACTGTGCTTGCTGTGATTGGGGCTTTGATGGCTGCGATTGGGGCTTTGATGGCTGCGATTGGGGCTTTGATGGCTGCTGTGGGGGCTGTGCTGGCTGCAGTGGAGGCTGTGCTGGCTGCTGTGGGGGTGTGCTGGCTGCGGTGGGGGCTGTGTGGAGCAGGGCAGTTTAGCGGGTGAGATGCTCTAGTGGCGGTGTGGGCTTCAAATAATAGCACCTGAAGTCGGCGTGCACATCTGCACAAATATGGCACCCCTGAGGCTCAGTCACCACAGGGTATTGCATCTTACTTAAGATTCAGTACTCATCCTACGTAAGGAAAAGGTTAACCACTGGTTTTCACTTAAAAAACACACACAGCTTAGGTACTTTCCCAGTTTAGCAGCCAGACACTGAAACTGGGCTAAATGAGGTCACCATAACAACAGATTTTTTCCAGCCACCTGTGAGTCATCAGGAAGGTGGAGGCATCACAGTGGAAGTGAAAGAACACACAGTTTTTACTTCAGAGTACTCTGAGACACAGAAGAAGTAGGGTCGTTGAGGTGTGTGCTGCAAAGCTCCCCTCAGAGGGACCGACCAGGAGGAGTGCTTAAGAGCTGTCCTGGGACCGAATGAGAGAGTTCCAGAACATTAGGGACTCATATGACCGTGGTCGCTGAAGGGCATGCTTTAGAGCTCCTTCAGTTAGGACCGGAAGACTGAAAGAAGCAGGAGATGACCGGTGGAGCTAAGGAGACAGAGGAGAAACATGGTAGCCAAAGGGAGAGCCTAACAGCCCCTTTGGGACCGGCGCAGTCAGGGTGTAGAACCCTAGGGTGGTATACACTCCACGTTGCACCATCAGAATCTGCAGGGGAGGGGGATTTCATGTCCCATTGCCCACCACAAAGGTCCCGGGGCACAATAACACATAAGGTCCGGAGTCGTGATTACAGTCAGGCCCCACAGTGGATCCACGCCACCTACGAATGGAACGGTTACTAAACCAAGTACACTGGGGTCCCCAAGTAGCTCCACGCCATGGGGATCCACACTACAAGCGCAAGGAAGGAAGGTCTCACACTTCACAACACCGGTGGTGGCCTCTGAATCATCCGGGATCGGCTGGGGCCCATCATGGCGGAAACCGGCATTCCAAGGGTGACGACCTGACACAGTGAGTAAAAGAACTTTGTCCGCAATCCTGGTGTCGTCCCGTCACTGACGGCTCCGTTGCCAAAAGCTCGGACGCCTATGGCCGCTACTCCCCACCATCGTCCTACCCGGGATTGAGCTCTACCTCTGGGGAGCTTGGCCATCTGAGCTGTATGACCGTCCGCCCCGGAGGAGAGCAACATCTCACAGTGGTGGCTGATCATTGGCCGTATACCACGGATAGTGCTGCAAAGCAAACCTTCATCATCCCCCTACACCGGTCACCTTGCACCCTTTTTATTGACATCGACGGGGCCACGGAACCAGGTCAGGCCATTCACAGCAACCTCAAACACCACTGAACCGGTGACGAGTAGCCCTGAGGCCCTGTGGGCACGTCACACATGTCGACCCTGGCCAATTGATCTCCCAGCAGCAGACTTAAGGAAAATGGCGCTCAGAGGTAGTGCGTGTGCAGATGAGATCTCGGCTTTTTATTCAGCTGGGAGCTCAATCTGAACATGAGCCGACTCCGGGCCCCATTTCTTTGAAGCCTGCACTGCCGACAGAGCATCTGTGACACCTGCACCGCCCTTCTCCATACAGCCAGCACAGCCCCCACCGCAGCGTCTGCAGCATCGCCCTACTCCATCACCGGCCCTTGCTTCCTGTAACCACTCTTGCCGCCCCCTGGTAAGACACCACCAAATTGTAAGACGAACCCCCCTTTTTTTTTTACCTATTTTAGCTCTAAATTTGGGGTGCATCTTATAATCCGGTGCGTCTTCTAAAACAAAAAATACGGTATGTCCCAGCATATGTTAAAAAAACAAAAACAACAAATGAAAGAAAATAATAAATTGGATAACCCCTCAAAAATATCTTAGATCTGTCAAAACACATAGAATATTGTATTTTTGCACTTTTTGGATATTTTTGATTGATGACCCATGGTGTGAAATGATCTTCCTATCGATGTGAGCTAAACCCACTTTGTGATATGATATCTCACTCTAGACGTGGGTGACAATCCTGGCGACAGACAGTGACAAATGAATACAGGTGTAAAAATGGACAAAGGAGGAAAGTGATTCAATAGGATATCAATAAACCCATAGATGTGTTAGGAGGGAGACAGGGAATCAGTAAGAGAAAACGGAGAGATAGCGCTGTATCTATTCATTACACGCCACTGTTCCTAATGAAAAATCTCACTTCGCAACAACAGAAGTCACATTCTGCCTCGCCGCTCGGTGCGGATGTTCCTCACCGGGAGATTTCGTTCGTCTGTAGCCAGTGATCTAAAATAACATCAAGGATTTGTTTGCACATGTGCGGGTCTTTTTGGGTCTCATTATGTTCTGAGCGCAGCATGTTACAGCATAAATAGAGGCCGCTAAATGACACTCTTCCAGATACTGCAAAATGATCTGCAAATATTTTCTATTTATTATCGTTCAATTTAAGGTTTGAAAAATACTCAACATTTCTGAATCTTGAAAAAACTAGACGGTATAAAACGGATCTGACATTTAGGAACAACTTGGTTCTAAAAAATAAGACTGTACAAATCGTAAAATATATTTGGTTTTGAATTGTCTTCTGTTTCCCATTATTAAAGATGTAGCAAGCACCCAACAAATGGTGGTTCGACTCAAAAAACTACTTTGCCAAACTTTTTATTCTTCGGTCAATCGGCCATCTACATACTGCAGAATAGCATGGGGCACCATGGAGCGGCATACGTTGGTTTGCCACTTGCTACATCTGTTTTTGATAACCTTAGCTAAAAACCAATATGGTTCCCATCACAGCTCCCAATGTGTTGTCTTCCATCTCCTCACTGGCAGACACAGACAGAAAAGGGCCACTGTGCAAGAACAATATATGGGCCCTTGCAACCCAAAATCTCATCAAAAAGCACAATTTCAGCTACTTTGGAGGTAGAAATGGGCCCACCAACCTCTTGGGCCCCACAGGCTGCACCGATGATATGTCCGCCCCTGCATCTCCTGCTCCCATACTCTTCTCTACCTTATCAAGACTCAAGTCAAGGGAAACCCAATAACTGAGGGACATTTGTGCGTATTTGGGTTGGCCTCATTTATGTGCTCAGCTCTTATGTTTATGTTGGACCTCAGCCGTCTGTGCCATGGACTTGTGCTACAGCTTGGCCCCAAAGCCACTGACAGCAACCAATTTTAATATTTATTGTGTATTATTTAGACATTGTACAATAATGTTAAAGGGAATCTGTCACAAGATTTTTGCCACCTCATCTGACATCAGCACGATGTAGGGACAGAGACCTTGATTCCAGTGATGTGTGACTTAGTTTACTGGGTGCAGCAGTTGTGATACAATCAGAGTTTTCTCTGCTGCAGATCTAGTAGAGCTCGGAATCTTGAGCAATGTATAACCCCGCCCACACCACTAATTGGCTGCTTTCTGTGTACACACTGTATATTGACAGAAAGCTGCTAATCAGTGGCGTGAGCATGGTTGGATTAGAAGGGATAAGACACCTAGGCCTGTAGTGATAGTCTCTTGGTGATATCTTGTATTAAAACTACAGCACACATCCTAATAAGTGAGACATTGCTGAATTCAGTGTTTCAGTTCCTATCTCTTGTTACCCACAGATTTCATAGCAAAAAATGTTTACAGATTCCATTTCATGGTTGACTAGGATTTGCAAAACAAAAATATATTGCAGAATATGGAGCTGGGTACACAGACATTCCCAGCAGGGAATGATCCAAATCCACCCAGAACGCCACACAAGCAAAACCAGGAGACAAGCCTTAGTGCTACAAAAATGAACAAAATGGAAACCAACCAGCAAAAGGTACAAAGATCAAACTTATCTGTAAGGAGTTCTGGTGGAAACAGAAGATAGGGCAGGCTCCAGAATGTCCACAGCACCACAGGAGACAACATTGATCACCGGCCCAGACCAAGAGAACACTACTCAGTTATATAGGCCCAGTCTGAGCAGCCTGATTTCCAATCATCATCAACTGTCTGGCTTCTGTTAAGCAGAGCAACTCTACTACCAGCACAGGCCACAAGAGGGAGCCCCAACCCAGAACCCAGTCCAAATGTGTTCATAACACATGAGTGCGTCACAACCTGATGTGATTTAGGGGGGGGATCTGGGATCAGAAGGTCACAACATATTGTTGATCGCAGATCCGCTTTAGTGGCCGCTTGTTGATTAACTTGTGTTATTGAATGCCATCCAGTACTGAAGAAGTTAAGGTTCATTTTTATCCTGCAGCAATCTATCAGGTAGTTGTAACCTCAGCTGTTGCCACTCCCACAGTTATAAATATCCGCTCCTCACTCTTCCCTATGCTGGCTACAGCTCATACCTATGCTGTCCACTTTGAAGGAGCCTGTCTATGGAGAAAGCTTAGGTGTCGCTTTAGTTGCAGCTGAGAAGTTCCTGCTGGAGAAGCTGTGGAGTTTTATTTGTTGTGTCCTTCCTTACCCGTTTGTCTTTCCTTGCTCATGTTGTCTTATTGCAGCGGTGAGATTGGTGTCTTACTGGCCTTCACTAGTCAGGATAAGTTCAGGAGCAGCGAGGGGCTAGGCAGGTGACGGCCCATGAGGGGGAAGGATTCATCTAGAGACATTAGAGAGTGCAGGGATCAGCCTCCGGTGATTGTTAGGAGGTGACCCTGCTCCCTAGCACCAGAGCCTTCCATTGTATTGCTACCCTAGTGTTCCGTCTGCATTACATCACTCGCCTGGACTTCTTTCATAACTGGTGTATAACAGGGAGAAGTAGAGAGGGGTGTTCAAATGCTGCGCCAAAAGATCACTAAAAGTGATCTTGTTGGCGCGGCATTTGAACACCCCTCTCTACTTCTCCCTGTTATCTGCCGTTTCTGGGTGGCTGCAGCCTTTGATCAATTCTACATGCGATTACAGTTGTTGTGACTCTCACAACTACAATTGCTGAGTAGTTTCACTCCCCCCCTCCACCCCGTACATATTGGGGTAAGACCCTATTTTGCGCTTTCTCTCCACAGTTTTTCTTCTCCATTCATAACTGGTGTGACATCTGCAGTCACATTGTGATAATGGTTTTGGATATTGTATTAGCTCATTCCCTAGTGCGGGAAGAATCAGGGGTTTTTTGCTAAATGGATGCTGTGGTTGACAATTTGCAAAATGTCATTAAAAAGTCAATTTGTTCTCTAATAATTTGATCCTGTTACAATAAGTAATAAAATAAAACAATAATATATTCTGCATTACTAAAAAGTAAAAAAAAAATACTAAATAAGATTTAAAAAACAAAATAATTTCCTATTATTGCCTCCTAGATTTCATGCAAGGTATTGTATTAATGCTTTCATAGCGGAAAATTGCAGTATACCGGAAATATTGGGCATGTCATTGGCAATACCAGTTATGGAGTTCAGATAGAGGAGCTCTCTACAAACAGATTTTGGATGGGGTACTTTTCTGCCTTTGTTGACCTCTGTGTAGGGACAGGGGTTGCTTTCGCACCTGGGATTTGGAGCTGAAAGGGGGCTTTACACGCTGCGACATCGCTAATGCGGAGTCGTTGGGGTCACGGAATTTGTGACGCACATCCGGCCGCATTAGCGATGTTGCTGCGTGTGACACCGATGAGCGATTTTGCATCGTTGCAAAAACGTGCAAAATCGCTCATCGGTGACATGGGGGTCCATTCTCGATTATCGTTACTGCAGCAGTAACGATGTAGTTCGTCGCTCCTGCGGCAGCACACATCGCTATGTGTGACGCCGCAGGAACGAGGAAGCTCTCCTTACCTGCCTCCCGGCCGCTATGAGGAAGGAAGGAGGTGGGCGGGATGTTCCGGCCACTCATCTCCGCCCCTCCGCTTCTATTGGGCGGCCGCTCAGTGACGTCGCTGTGACGCCGCACGGACCGCCCCCATAGAAAGGAGGCGGTTCGCCGGTCACAGCGACGTCACCGGGCAGGTAAGTATGTGTGACGGGTCTGCGCGATGTTGTGCGGCACGGGCAGCGATTTGCCCGTGTCGCACAACAGATGGGGGCAGGTACCGACGCTAGCGATATCGGGACCTATATCGCAGCGTGTAAAGCCCGCTTAAGAGGCCCAAAAACTCTCTTTGGTGTACCAAAGCTCTCAAAAAATTAGGGGCCCCATTAGCGCACTAGAATTGGGGAGAACTAGAATGAGCTACAAGTTGCGCCACTGGCTGGGTCTAGTCATATTGGCACCAAATGCCGGAATGGCACTGTTGGACCGGCAGGGATCTCTCTGGTTGGATATTTCTGTGGTTTGAAGCTTTTTCTATATAAAAAAAAAGCTCCAAAACCTCTTTAAAACCATTTTGAAAAGCCTCGATATCCATTCAGAAGCAGACTGATAAGTACATACAAGGGTTCAGTGGAAATATCCTCAGCGATATAGCTAAAAAAAAGTTACGGAGAATGTACCGCGGAAGGTATTATGGCATATGCAACAAACTCCGTGCGCGGCTGGGTAGTCAATTATTTTCAAAGAAGCAGCAAATACCCGATAACAAATGAGGTTCTCAAGTATCTAAAACCAGCCGCACCTTATTGTACCATGGAGGATTTCAACAAAATGCACAAACCTCATATGTGAGATTTGAGAAGCCCTTAAGGAGCTTAATGGATTCTGCGAGGTATAAATATGTGTGATGCTGCATCCATTGTTCCAAAATGCATTAAAAGGCTGATTTTCTTATAAATTATTCTTTCAAATGGGAGCGAAAAAGTAGGAGGAGGGGGAGGAGAAGAACAAGGATAAGAGGTAGCAAGGTGTGTTAGCTTATGAAACATTGCCAGCCATAAGCAAGGTGTGAGAGGAAGAGATAACCAGAAGGACAATTACAGGCGGCTACTGTACGAGCAGAGGGAAGGAGAAGGGAAAGAAATGGGATGAAATATAACCTGTAGGGAAAGGAAAATATAAAGTACGAATGGAAGGATGGAGGATTGGGATGGGGAGGGGGATATTGACAGATGGAGACAGAATCAACAATTTAATAAGACAGGATAAAAGGGAAATACAAAGACAAAGCACAAGTGAGATACTGTATTTTTCGGATTATGAGATGCACTTTTCTTCCATAAAAATTGGGAGGAAAATGGTGTGTCTTATAATGCACCTTACCATGAGATGGTAGAGATGAGTCGCAGGAGGTAGGCGTTGTGCTGGGGCCTACGGCAGGCTATGCTGGTGCCTGTGCGGTGGGCTGTGCTGGGGCCAGTGCGGTGGGCTATGCTGGGGCCAGTGCGGTGGGCTATGCTGGTGCCTGTGCGGCGAGCTGTGCTGGGGCCAGTGCGGTGGGCTATGCTGGTGCCTGTGCGGTGGGCTGTGCTGGGGCCAGTGCGGTGGGCTATGCTGGTGCCTGTGCGGTGGGCTGTACTGGGGCCTGTGCGGCGAGCTGTGCTGGAGCCTGTGTGGTGGGTTGTGCTGGGGCCTGTGCGGCGGGCTGTGCTGGGGCCTATGGGGTGGGCTGTGCTGGGGCCAGTGTGGAGGGCTGTGTTGGGGCCAGTGCTGGAGCCTACGGCAGGCTATGCTTGGGCTTGTGCGGTGGGCTGTGCTGGGGCCAGTGCGGCGGGCTGTGCTGGGGCCTGTGCGGCGGGCTGTGCTGGGGCCTGTGTGGTGGGTTGTGCTGGTGCCTGTGCAGCGGGCTGTGCTGAGGCCAGTGCGGCAGGCTTTGCTGGGGCCTGTGCGGTGGGTGTGCTGGGGCCTGTGCGGCGGGCTGTGCTGGGGCCTGTGTGGTGGGCTGTGCTGGGGCCAGTGCGGCGGGCTGTGCTGCTGCCTGTGTGGCGGGCTGTGCTGGGGCCAGTGTGGCGGGCTGTGTTGGGGCCTGTGTGGCGGGCTGTGCTTGGGCCTGTGCGGCAGGCTGTGCTTGGGCCTGTGCGGCGGGCTGTGCTTGGGCCTGTGCGGCGTACTGTGATGAGGCCTGTGCGGTGGATTGTGCTGGGGCCTGTGTGGTGGGTTGTGCTGGTGCCTGTGCAGTTGGCTGTGTGGGGGACTGTGCGGCGGGCTGTGCCGGGGCCTGTGAGGCATACTGTGCTGGGGCCTGTGCCGCGGGCTGTGCTGGGGCCTGTGCAGCAGGGGCATCCTGAAAATGTCGGCGGCGTGGGGTTCAAATAATGGCGGCTGGTGGCGGCGCATGCACACATGGAGCTCTCAGCTCAAGATCTCATTTGCGCATGCTCTGCCTCCAGTCCATTGATCTCCCAGCAGCAAAATGGTGCCTGGAAGTGGAAAGTGCGCAGATGAGATTTCGGCTTGTCATTGAGCTCAATCTGAGCAAGCGTCAACTACGAGTGCTATTTTTTTGAAGCCCAAACCATCGACAGTTTCTGGAAGTTGCCTACTTCACAGCATCTAGAATACCTGCTGGCTGCACCATCGACCTGCTCCACCACCGCCCTGCCCTCTTTGACCCCGCTTTTTTTCGTACCTTTTTTTTCTCTAAATTTGGGGTGCGTCTTATAATCCAGTGCGTCTTATAACTGAAAAATACGGTAAATGAAAGCATGAAATATACAATAAATTCATAAAGAATGATGGCGAATTTAATAGTTCATAGTGATATTTAAAATAAGTAAAAAGTGTTAAAAAAAGTAAAGAATATATAATAGACAACTGAGAAGAATACAAACTATATCAGTCCAGAGGTCAGGATAATAAGAGAAATTGAAAATTTTTCAAAATAAGACGACAACTGCTCCAACAGTCACATCATCCTTTAAGGCGAAAAAAATGAGCACAGCCCTCCTGCTCTTAAATGATAAAGATCACATACATATTTTAATAATAATGCTTAAAGCCGCTGTTATAAGGGGATCAATTGACCATCTAATATGTATGGGGGGGGGGTCAGCACAATTAATCAAGTACTTATTTATACAGAACTGAAATAGGAAATCACTTATTGTTATTAGAGTTATCGTATGTTATTCCTATAAATACTAATATACTGAGTTATTGTTTAAGGAATGTAATATCACCTCCCATAGAATTTGGTTAAGGGCTCCAGTTTCTCTCAGAACATAGTCAATACAATAGTGCAACATGTTATGCCGCAATTCACATCACAACCACTGGAGGTAACACAGTTTTTTTTTTTTAAACTGGTAGTCCCGCATTGAACATTTCAAGATATGTAGAGTCAAGAGCAAAGGTAAGATATAATAAAGGAATAAAGCACTACTATTTTATTACACAGCATGTCTTTCCAGTGAGTCTGTCAGCACAGAATGACTGTTCCAGCCAATTACAGGCACTCAGTGCATCATGGCGTAGCCAAACATTTAAGTGCACCTTGTTTTCCATCTATCTCTGGCTCTATAAAGCAGAGCTCTCAATGAAAGAGGAGAAGGGAGTGGGTTGAGATTGATGGAGTATAAGCAGGTAGGACAGTGCACTTAGGGAAGCACTCTCATCAAAGTTTTTATCCTCTTAATATATTACAATCATAATATTTTTTAGCAATGTGTAGTTACAATTGCTCATTTTGCCCTTTTACCCAGTTAATTCTTCTCTATTCCATTAAGTCTGTAACTGCTGTCATACTGTACTGGTACATCCAAGGTCATGTCACTCCCTTTAATGCCTCGCATGGCTGGCCTGCATGTTTCCCTTCACATATCAGCTGATCAGATGATCAGTGCCTCTAACAGGTGAGGGTGGATTGGAGATCCACCCACGCCTGTTAACTAGTTAAATCTCTTATGGGCATGATTATATGAAGATACCCAAAAGTAACAGTACTCAAAATGGCACTTGAACTGTGTACCACACCCATGTTTGCACTCAGAAATCATAAGACTTTCATCATGGGACATTTGGTGATTCATGCTGATTAAGCACAATATGAAATGATAAAATACAATATACATATATATATATATATATATATATATATATATATATATACACACACCAGTATGCATCTTGACTAATCGTAGAAGAATATGTACCCTTGGATCGCATCCAAGAGGCTTCTTATAATATGCTTGTACTTCCTTAAATTAATCAGTCCTCTTTCTGCTTTGATCATGACCTTTTGGTCTTTGATCCTTGTAGATAATTTTGCATGCATGCAGATATTTGACTCTTGATTTGAACTGCAGACATTTAAAACGTTGTATGCACATTTGAATTTCATCCCCCAAATTCCCCAAGTTGGCGCCCAACGTGGTCAGGATTTAACATGCACCCGTGGGGAGCGTATCATTGCCCGCTCCCATCAGTGACGTGATCACGGGGTGCCAATGGGTTGTCATATCAGTCAGGGGTCAGCTGATGGCCCCTATTATTCAGAGCAGTGCTCTGTACAGCACAAGTGATCAGAAGATAGCAGCTTCAAGTCCTCAAAGAGGATTAGTGAAAACATTACAAGTATAAAGAAACGTTTTTACAATTATAAATAAACCCTAAAAAAACACAAAAGTTCAAATCATCACCCTTTTGCCCCATTGAAAACAAAACTATTTAAAAAATATAAAAATTTCATATATTTGTTATCGTCGTGTTAAAAAATGCCAATATATCAAAATATAAAATAATTAATCTGATTGGTAAAGGGTGTAAAAAAAATTGCAGTGCCAGAATTACGTTTTTTGGCAACATTGCAATAAACTGCAATAAGAGGCGATCAAAACAGCGCATCTACACAAAAATGGTCTAATTAAAAACTTCAGCTTAAGATGCAAAAATTAAGCTGTCACTGAGCCCCAGATCCCAAAAAATGAGAACGCTACAGGTCTTGGAAAATGGAGACAAAAGCACAAATTATTTTTGACAATGTTTTAAATTTATTTTCTACTTAATAAAAAAAATAAACTATACATGTATCTACAAACTTGTAAACCTATAAATATGGTGGCTAACCAAATGGGCCAATAAACACTAAGTAATGCTAAAACTGAAAATTTTGCCTTAAAATTAAACCTACAAATATGACAAACTTTATTGAACATTGTGATGAAAACAATCACAAAATTGTCATAAAGACATGATGGGTGAGGGATAAAGGCAAAAAAATGTATAAAATGTATATGAAAACACTTTATTAAATGTACAATTACCGTGATTAGATATAGCAAAAAAAAAAAAATAATATATATAACCACACAAAGGGGTAATAGAAAACAAAAAAAATATAAAATACAAAGTGTTACGTGCAACCCCTGTAAACTATTAAATAAAAAATAGAGCTATATGAAAACATCAAGAGGTATAATTTATAAATTGAGTGTAGTGCATAGATGAAGAGGCCAGATAGAAAACACTTTTAAGTGGAATCCATAAGTTTGGGGCATATAGTATCTAAAGTGGTAAGCACAGGCATGTAAACTAAAATCATGTATATATAAATATATAAAGCCATGCAAAGAACCTGTATAATATAACCTGAATAATAAATAAGATACTATGCTGCCATGTGTTATTTTAATTCGCCCGACGCGCGTTTCGACAGAGCTTTTTCTAAGTCCTGTTTTCATATACCTAAATGGGTTATTTTGCTTTTAGCCCTTTCCCATCATGTCTTTATGATGATAATGTTCAATAAAGATTGCTAATATTTTATTGAGTATTGTCATATTTGTAGGTTTAGTATCTACAAACTCACACTGACCTGGGAAATCATACTGGCAGGTTGGTGTTACCATATAGGGAACATGGTGAATACAAAACTCAAAAAACAATAATGAAATTGCCCTTGCTTTTGCAATTTCATTGCACTTGGAATTTTTTCCAGTTTTATGGCAGAATGAATGGTGTTGTTCAAAAGAACAACTCATCCTGCAAAAGACAAGCCTTCACATGGCAATAATGATGGAAAAAGAAAGGGAGAAACAAATGAAAACGAAAACTGGAAAATCGCCGAGTGGTGAAGAGGTTTTTTGTGTTTTATTGTGCATATTATATAGCGTGTTCAGTTCAATGTGAAACAATTGGTGATAGGTCCTCTTTAAAGTCATTTGGTAGGACCCATTATGGTGCCATTTTGTCTCAGTATAATTTAATCTATCTTGGACCCATCAGGTTTACAATTCTGTTTTTTTACAAGGGGGAATACGGCATCCGACAGTCTTAGGGGTACTTTGCACACTACGACATCGCAGCTGCGATGTCGGTGGGGTCAAATCGAATGTGACGCACATCCGGTGTCGTTGTCGACATCGAAGTATGTGAATCGTTTTTACTACGATTAACGAGCGCAAAAGTTTCGAAATTGTATGATCGGTGTAGTGTCGGGCATTTCCATAATGTCGCTGCAGCGACAGGTACGATGTTGTTCCACGTTCTTGCGGCAGCACACATCGCTGTGTATGAAGCCGCAGGAGCGAGGAACATCACCTTACCTGCGTCCCGGCTGCAATGAGGAAGGAAGTAGGTGGGCGGGATGTTTACGTCCCGCTCATCTCCGCCCCTCCGCTTTTACTATTGGCCGCCTGCCGTGTGACGTCACTGTGACGCCGCACGACCCGCCCCCTTAGGAAGGAGGCGGTTCGTCGTCCAGAGCGACGTCGCAGGGCAGGTAAGTGCGTGTGAAGCTGCCGTAGCAATAATTTTCGCTACGGCAGCTATCACAAGATATCGCAGCTGCGACGTGGGCGGGGACTATCGCGCTCGGCAACACTACAATCGGCTTGCGATTTCGTAGTGTGCAAAGGGCCCCTTAATGTAGAAACCCAAAACAAAACCTGGAGGAAAGGAATCAAATGTAGATTACAGGATAATGTATAGGAATCATTTAAAGGTATCTAATATGTGATGAATATCTGTTGTATAAATAATGTAAATATTTCAGACATTTTCATTTTCTTCTCTGCGGCTGATACAATTCAGGAATTATTTTGGTTAATACGATTTTCATATCTTTGCTCTTTTTACTCAAATACCAACCTAATATTTTCTTCAGAAAGATTACACTGATTAAAGGCATGTCTAAGGAAAAGTTCACATAATAATAGCTCATGGTTATATTTTAAGCACTTTTTTTCTGAGTGTATATTCTAAAACCGTTTTCCAAACCAATTCTGTAGCATCCGGGGATACGCAATATGATTGTATAAATGTACTAGACAGGATTCCTTTTTGTAATTTATGACATGTAAAAGATGAATGTGTATATATATATATTATATATATATACATATATATATATATATATATATATATATGTATATATATATATATATATATATACATACATATATATACATACACAGTAAATATTGCTTAAAATACAAAGGAAATATTTTACTTTATGCCTTTTAGAGATCATTTGATCTTCGACTTGCTAAGAGGGGTTGTCCACTACTTTTACATTGATGACCTATCCTTAGGAAAGGTCATCAATGTCTGTCTGAGATCCGACACTCTGCACCACCACCAATCAGCTCCTCTTGGAGCCAGCGGTGGCAGCAGGTAGCTGGAAATGCAGTTCTGGAGCTGCTCCATCTTCTGATATCAACCACTGTCGGGTACAGCACATCCGCCTCCCATTCAGATCAACAGGAGGCAGATGTGTAGTGCCCAGCCACACCACAATCAGAAGACGGAGCAGCTCCGGAACTGAGCATTTCTGGCTATGTGCGGCCGCCGCCGGCCCCTACAATAGCTGATCGGTGGGGGTGTGGAGTGTCGGACCCTGGCTAAGGACAGGCCATCAATGTAAAATAGTGGACAACCCCTTTAACTGTTCACAATAACAGTAATTTTGATCAGCAGTGCCCAAACCTTTGCATGCCACTGTATATCACCAGAATGTACTGTATATCTCATCATTTATATATCATGTATTAATGAAAGTTGAACATAACCCAAAAAATTAACTACTTGTCACAAATCTTCCCAAAAATTCTGATTTTATTGAATCTATTTTTTTTTTTTCAAAAAAAATTATTGTGTGAATCCAGTAAAATTGCACTCATCCGACCACTATTTTTTTTTATTTAAAAAAGGTATGAGAAGAGAAAATAAATTAATACTATGCCACTCACCTGTCCGGCTGCCACAGCTCCCCATCTAGAGCTCCGTAGAGCTCCCTCCATTGTTCAACCATCTGTAGCTCTGTAGAGCTCCCTCTATTGCTCAACCATCAGGGGCTCCGTAGAGCTCCCTTTATTGTTCAGCCAGGGGTAGTCTCTTGTGAATGCTGACCTAAAAAGTGTTTTCCTGTAAAAAAGATTGATTGCTTAGCTAATGTGATACCAAACCTTTTTTCTTTTATCCCATAAAAAAGAACAATATATATACTAGCTGTAGTACCCAGCGTTGCCCGGGATAGTGACTAAGTATCTCTCTGTCTCTCTCTCTGTCTGTCTCTCTGTGAGTCTCTCTGTCTGTCTCTTTCCCTGTCTGTTCCTGTCTATCTCTATCCCTGTCTGTCTGTCTCTTTCTCTGTCTGCCTCTGTCTGTGTTTTTCCCTGCCTGTCTCTGTCTGTCTCTCTCCTGGTCTGTCTCTATCTGTCTCTTTCCTGGTCTGTCTCTGTCTCTTTCCTTACCTGTCTCTATCTGTCTCTGTCTGTGTGTGTGTCTCACAAATCACAGCCCCTTTTAATGACCTGTAGCTCCCAGCTCCATTCACTTTAATGTAATAAGGTTTTTTGGTGAATAACTGTAAAGCTCAGGGTTAAATTCTCCCCTCAAAACATAGTCTATGACGTTCCCTGAGTCAAATGAGCTGTCTGTGCAAATTTCGTGATTATAAATGCGACGGTGCGGATTCCTTTAGTGGACACACACACACACACACACACACACACATACACTCAGCTTTATATATATATATATATATATATATATATATATAATTTTTCCATATTCCCTTAGTCACGTTGGAACCCAAGGGCACTAATGCCTCTAGACTTCAATACCACAACCACTATTTATGGCCCCTCTGCTCACCCCCGCTCTCTTTTACCGCAGGCTTCCATGAGAATCCCCCGAAATCTACACTAAAATTCCAATGTGCCGTCATCTTGTTGTTTATTTTGCTTTCACCTAGTAAATTTACACAAGATTAGCTCTGGATATATATGCCCTTAGGAGAAAAATATTGTAAGAAAGTAACAAGTTGACATAGAGAAATCAAAATATGCCGGGAAATGTAGAAAAATTCTGGGAGGAAAAAGGAAAAAAAATCTCCGGTTTCTCAGACCCAGTTTCTGTTTGTTTATAACATCCGATGGGAATGTGAGCAGAATACAGATGCTGCATCTGATTTTCCGACGCTCTTTAAAGCCGTGAATTGTCAGGTGTTCGCAGCCATACTGCTGTGCCATTATTAAATCGCTTTCTGCCATGGCCGTCCTTGCCTAGACTTGTGCCTGCTCCTCATTTGTCAGAAAATGCAGAGAACAAACTGCTCAATTACCTCGAATATACTGATCGCTATATAACACCATTAATGTACAGTGTGTTCTAGAGAAGTTTCAAGAAAATCTAAAGATACAGGAAAAGTTACAATGAAAATTATACAAATGATTGGAAATTGACAGATTAATTCCTGGAACCAGCTACAAGGTGATGGAAAAAAAAGTCATTCCCGTAAGAAGTGCTTTTTTTTCTACGAATGTATGTGTGTTAAGAAAAGTAATAATATTTACATAATAATACAGTGTATATAAAGCAAGTGTGATGCATTCACTACTTACGGGCAGAATAGATGGAAGATTAATCAGGAAAGCCGAGGTCTGGTGGTAACTGGAGAACACGTATGGATACAGGGAGAAAACAGAAGCGTAGTCAGGTCAATAGCCAGGGTCAAAAGTCCAGGAGAGGACATAATAGGTTCAGGGAGAAAACAGAGACGTGGTCAGGTAACGGTCCGAGGTCAATAGGCAGGAGGTCATGACTGGAACAGGGAGTGGGCAGAGAAAACTCAAATAACAATCTGGGGTCAGAACACAAAGATCAGAACACTAGCAGAGGCAACAGCACTACAGCACAACTGCAGAACCAGAAAATACAACTGGCAAAGCTCTGGGTGAGCATGCTCAGTAAGAAGTCTGAGCAATTACCAGTAAGGAGGAAAACCTGAGTAATCAGCACCAACATGGAATCCTGTGCTGTCAAACACGTTGCTAGCTCAGTAACTCAGGAAGGTGCAGTAGAGCATCTCCAAAGGCAAGATGCGCTGCACAGAGGAATCGTGTAACTGTCAGGTATGTAATTCAGGAAAACGCAGCAGAGCATCTTCTAGACTGCAAGATGCTCTGCACATAGGAATTGTTGCAGCAATTTGCAACCTGCGCATTGTGGACCACGGTCATAGCGATTTGGGGCTGGTTCTCAATATCATGAATGGTCCAAATTGCAAAGTGCTGATAAAAACAAGTGAGTTTGCAATTTACCTTTTATTAAAAGTTCTTTCTGTTCTAAGCCAAGTTTACTGGCCACCTCTGCCGTTTATCAGAGGTGGCTGGTTTCTTAGCACAGCCAGTTTTGGTGCCGCCTTATGCTGCAAAAGTAAAAATGCCTTAGCTTGCAACACTGGAGAGTGGAGAATTTCGACCAGAGGTGCAACTTTGCTGCCTATCTAAACCAAAGTGATCACTCAGGAGCGCACCTCTCCCCTGACAGGAAGGAAGTAGGGAGGCAGGAGAGCGCTGTGCTCCTGAAGCACTATGTTTAGAATAATCCTTTAAAGAAGGTATTTCTCCTTTAAAAAAATAGTGCTGTAGCTTTGTTTTTAATTGTACTTTTTCCATTGTTCCTGACATGGGAAAAGACTTCTGCATATAAGACTTTAGCACACAAATTAAGGTGATTGCTGCTAAGGTAGAAAAATATTGGGTATGCATCAATATTTGTATGGCTGCATGTGAAGACTATGGCCCCTGATTCATTAAGACTGGTGTTTTGTATGACACTCTTAAATCAGGGCCACTGGAGTGAGCTGAACTTAAAGGGGTATTTCCATCTCTAAGATCCTATCCTAATATGTAGTATGTGTAATAATCATAATATTAGCAAATACCTACAATTAGAAATGTAGTATAGCTCTCCTGGCATTGCAGGGCCTTAGGTATCCATGGTGACGACCATGCATATAGTGACTAGTGGTCATAACCATGGATATCTAAGGTTCTGAAATGCCCTGCACGTGAGGTAAGAGACATAGTCAATGAGAACAACTATACTACATTTCAAATTTTAGATATTTGCTAATTTGAAATAGAAGAAAGTATCCTGGAGATTGCAGCATAAAAAGGAGACTTTATTTGATTAAAAGTCAGCAACATGAACATGAAGACATCATGATAAGGTAGGCCAGGGGGCCAGAGGGTCGGCAACGCGTTTCAAACACAAGCTGTGTTCTTTGTCAAGCCATTGTTATTATTACTACACCTACTACATATTGGGATAGGATGTTGGAGATGGGAATACCCCTTTAATTCATTGAGAATCACATGCCACTTAACAAATTGGACAAACCTTACAACTAGATTGCGCCTGCACGAGAGATCTACTTCAGTCAGGAAATGGAGTACTTTTCTGTTTAAATTTATGCATAAAGTTTCATGAATTAGGAAGGGGGGCTTAGCAATACCTTGTCCCACCCAAAATGAGAAGCGCCAGCAGGGACTGGTATGAAAAAGCCAAAAGTTATGGTCATGACTGTAGCTTGGCTCTGATGGGGTTTAGTCAGGTGGGAGGGGTCTATTCTGTTGTTCCTCGACTCACGCTGCTTTATTATGGTGTGGAGACCTCCGGAATGCCACCAGTAATAGCTCCTGCTCTGCAGCATGTGCAACTGGTTCTTGTGAGTTAGCCCTGATAAATCCCGCTACGCAACTTTCCTCTCTCTGACCTCTGTTTCCCTTGTACTGTTTGTCTGCCCTGTCTCCTAGACCCCAGTCTCGTTCTGTGTGTCGGTCCCCTCCCCCTCTTTTGTACTTACTTGCTCTCCCGGCCTCTCACCTCGGTAACGTTTAGTGACCACGGCTCTACTACCCCTTTTTGGCTTTTGACGTGACCTCTTGGCTCCTGACCCTTGTGCTTCCACCTGTTTTTGGCTTCCTCACTCCCCTGTTCAGACGTGACTTATTGGTTAAGACTAAAGGCCACTTTACATGCAACGACGTATCTAATGATATGTTGTCGGGGTCACGGAATTCGTGACGCACATCCGGCCTCGTTAGTGACGTTGTTGCGTGTGACACCTACGAGCGACTGCTAACGATCAGAAATACTCACCAAATCGTTGATCGTTGACACGTCATTCATCTTCAAAATATCGTTGCTTGTGCTGGACGCAGGTTGTTCGTCATTCCTGAGGCAGCACACATCGCTCCGTGTGACACCCCGGGAACGACGAACAACAGCGTTCCTGTGTCCTCCGGCAATGAGGTGGGAGTGGCGTGAATATGGCTGCTCTCTGCCCCTCCACTTCTATTGGTGGCCCGCTGATTGATGTCGCTGTGACACCGCACGAACCGCCCCCTTAGAAAAGAGGTTGTTCGCCGCCCACAGCGACGTCGCTAGGAAGGTAAGTCCGTTTCACGCGTCCTAGCGATATTGTTCGCCACGGGCAGTGATTTGCCCATGACGCACAAACGACGGGGGCGGGTGCGATCGCAGTGTGTAAAGCGGCCTTTAGGCTTGCTGACTTCCCTTTCACTGGTGCTTGTGCCCCCTAGTGGACTTTAGTCTAAACTGCTTTTTGGAGTTCAATCGCCTTTCTGCTTCTGCACCCCCTGCTGGAAGCCTGACTGTTATACAATTTTTTCTCAACTTCCAAGTTGTAGAAAATTTTTGCAACACTTGATGGTGTTTCATGCATAAAAGTAGCAAAAACAGCTTCATAAATTGGGAACAATACCTTTGTATTTATAAATAAGCTAGAAGACACATTAGCCCCAATTCAGCAAGACCAGCGGTTCTATCACATCCCACCGCACTACTGGTACATCCAAGCTACGCAGAACTCTACCCATTCATGCTGTGAAAATGTCAAAAGCCACAACTCCAAATTGCACCAAAATTTTGTAACTTTTCAAAGGACTTTTGGCAAAATTGCTTTGATGCATAAGGGCAATTCATTATTTTGTACGGCCGGCAGTACCTAGAACAAGGGCAACTAAAATTATAATGGAGTCAGTGTCCAAATAGGTTGTCAGGATTGTTATTTTGTAAAATACAGAAATTAATCTAAAGATTTTTATATATAGAACTTCTACGTCATCACCCGCTCTTGTTACCGGCACTTTGAGGATGCTAAAGTCTGCAGTCAAATAGAGATGATATAGACTATTATCATCAGCCTGGACGACCCCTAGAAGTTTGTAGCCTGCAGTTGTCATTTTAGCACCATTCTCAGAAACGTTGTCATAAAGGTGCAAAAAAAAGAAAAAAATAAGAAATTTTTTTTTTTACTCTTAAAGGGAATCTGCCTATCTGAGAGCAGCGTGTTGCAGTTTTGATAAAATCACTATTTCATCTCCTGTAATTGTACATCTATACGTCCACCATCTTTCCACGTAATTGTGGGTTATAGCCCAACTAAATATATACAGTTTATTCTTCTAGCAAATGACGCAAATACAATTGAGTTGATTTGTTCTTTGTATGCAATAGTTACATCGGACTTAATGCTGAGTTTTGATTTTACAGTAAGAAAAAAATGATCATTTACATTGTGTTTCTCTCAGTTAACACAGAAGCTCATAAGAAATGTTCCACCACTGGGATCCTTTGAGATGATCATCCCACTGGAGGACAAAACTTCCTAAAATAGGATCCTGAATCAGTCAACCCCTCAGGAGATATATGGATGCTTGAGAATGGCCATAAAAAGTGTTTTTCACTCGGGAGTACCTGTCCGGTCAAAAATTACACAGACAACCCATTGATGTGAAGAACACTGTGTAATGCCTAAATTCTACCATGGTGGGATTAAACATTTACTACCAGACTTCCTAGCAGCTGGTAAATGTATTCCCAGCAATTAGACACTTTGTTATTAAAGGGAATGTCCACTACATGGACAACCCTTCCTGATTCCGCATGTTTCCCCCAGGTAAAATAATAAAGCCTATACTCACCTCCCATACCGGGGCCATTCCAGCGGTGTCTGGGCTCATGGTACTGGAGCTAACATGGGGTTGTGGCATCACGCAATCCAATCAGTGCCGGCTTTCTTCTCCCCGCCTTCGGATCAAACGAGTTAATCAACAGGAAGTGAGTGTAGCGGCTGCACGCACTTCCCATTGATTGTTTATTTGGTCCGAAGGAGGGGAGAAGGAAGCCCGCACTGATTGGATTCGGGAACCTGTACGGGACATGAATATAATTTTTATTATTTTACCTGGGGGAAACGAATGCAGAATCAGACAACCCTTTAACTTATGAGATCTTTGTAACAAGTACAGAAAAAATAAAAAAGTGGAGAATCGCCATTTCTGGTATGGCTCTGGTGGCAAAGTCCTTTTTTCTAAAGAGATTGTTTGCTAAGAATATGCCACTTTTTACATGTCAAGAAAGATTAATTGTTTTAACCTTATGTCATTAATATATTCCGAAGAGAAAACTGTGGAAAAAGAAAGCGCAATAGGGTCTTACCCCAATATATACAGGGTAAAGCACGGAGTAATACTACTCACCAATTCGGGTTGTGACAGTCACAACACCTATAACAGCATGTAACATAAAGTCCCGGCAGCGGTCCCCACAGGGCAGATAACAGAGAGTAATAGTAGAGATGGAAACCCATCTCTACTATTACTCTCTATTAATATATTCCGGCAAGACTGACAAAGATAGCAGACTCCCATAGACACATTGACAATGTCCCATAGGCAACAAACGGAGCAGCAGCGCACATGTGACCGATCCTGTATTCATAATCATCTCTTGTTCTCCTGAAGCTTGGGGAGGCCAAACAGTTAGACCCTTCTGGTGATCAGGTGCTTATCACCTGTCTCTTACATTGATGATGTTATAATTTTAGAAAATATCAATATAAGCAAAATTGACTATGATTAGAGATGAGCAAATCAATTTTAGGCAAGTTTGATTTGAATTTCACAGAGAAACAATAAGATTTATTTCCCTGGTGACCAATTGCCTTTTTGCTGACTTCTAAGGGGCCAGGAATGGGTCAAAAAATCTTACTCACCTCTCCATAGCCTTCATCTATCCCTCCACACTGCTCCCCTCCAGATCCTTTCAGCCTTCTTCTATGTACCTCCAGCCCTCTTTTGTCTTCAGTGGTCTTCACTATCTAAGGCATTAACTAGGGATTGCAACATCATGGCTTCCCAGTTCTTGAGAAACCCAAGACCAATGTGAAGACGGTAGAGGACTGGAGACATTTAGAAGATGATTGAAGGAGTGGGCTGGGAACTCTGTGTTGAGGGCACCATTGTGCTGAATTCTAAGGGGCCAGGAATAGATTAAAAAATCTTGCTCACCTCTCCGCAGTCTTCATCTGTCCCTCCACTCAGCTCCCCTCCAAATCATTTCAGTCTTCTTCTATGTACCTCCAGCCCTCTTCTGTCTTCAGTAGTTCTTCGCTACCGCTGGCATTGACTAGGATTTGTGACATCATGACTTCACAGCCCCCGAGGAACTAAAGACCAATGAGCAGATGGAAGAGGACCGAAGACAACTAGAAGAAGATCAAAGGTTTGGGCTGGGAGCTCTGTGTTAAGGGCACCATTGTTCTGAATTCTAAGGTGCCAGGAATGGATTAAAAAAATATTACCTCTCCGCGGCCTTCATCTGTCCCTCCATGCATCTCCCCTCCAGATCTTTCAGTCTTCTTCTATGTACTTTCAGCCATGTTCTGTCTTCAATAGTCTTCGCTACCTCTGGCATTGACTAGGGTTTGTGACATCATGACATTACAACCCCTGAGGAACCAAAGACCAATAAGAAGATGGAAGAGGACTGGAAACAACTAGAAGAGGATTGAAAGACTGGGCTGGCAGATCTGTGTTGATGGCCCCATTGTGCTGAATTGTAAGGGGCCATGAATGGATTCAAAAATCTTAATCACCTCTCTGCAGCCTTCACATTCCCTCCTCACAGCTCCTCTCCAGATCTTTCAATCTTCTATGTACTTTCAGCCATGTTCTGTCTTCAATGATCTTCGATACCTCTGGCATTGACTAGGGTTTGTGACATTATGACTTCACAACCCTCGTGAATCCAAAAACCAATGAGAAGATGGTAGGGGACCAAAGACAACTAGAAGAGGATTGAAGGGTTGGACTGGGAACTCTGTGTTGAGGGCACTTTTAATTCACCTGTAATTAATTTCCCGGACAAATCTGCCAAATTCCACTTATGAAGAGTATGTCCTCTTTGGTTTTCTTTCCATTTGTCCATTTGTGGCTGTCTTACCTATATCATTATGATATTTTCTAATTACCAAACTTTAAATAAGTGTATAAAAATGGATAAATATTTCATTCTTGCCTGATCTTTCCAGATTTTGAAGTTGCTGTCCTGTGATAAGGCTTCTGTGTTAAAAAAAGAAATGACAGCTGAAGTCTGATTGATATCTAGCTTTCTTTTTTTTCTAGCACTGGTAAGATATCTCACAAGTTGCTTTCAGGCTGCGTTCCTTCGATAACATTCAGCCGCCTTAGTACTGATGCCGGAAGTGTTGTCTTGAGGATAGAGGCACAGAAAGCTCTTCTCTCGTGTAACTTCTAAAGGGTTGTCTGGTTTTATGAAAATAAAGCTTTAGCTCTTTATAAATAAATAAAAAGTTCTGTAATTTTCTAATATTACTTTGTTTTAATTGTTTAAAGTTTTTACATTTTCTGAGAGCACGATGATTTTTATTTGTATTCAGCGACAGCAAACCAATACGGAGCGAGTCTTGTCCTCAGCCGAAAAGTGAAAACAATTGTATCCAGTCTCGGCAATCCTCTCAGCTATCAGCAGAAGCTGCACAAATCTCTTTGATGGTTTGTTACAATGTAATAGCCTTTTGTATCCCCTATTTATTTCTGTAGAGAGTGAGAATGAACACAAGTGCACCAAACTCTACCTACATTTTGAAAACAAAGAGTTTACACATTTGGGTTTTGCAAGGTTCTAAGAAGTCACAGATACAATATATACCGACCAAAAATATAAATGGAACATTTAGTTTTTTGCTCCAATTTTTCATGAGCTGAACTCAAAGATCTAAGGGGTACTTTACACGCTGCGATATTGCTAGCCGATGCTAGCGATGCCGAGCGCGATAGCACCCGCCCCCGTCGCACATGCGATATCTTGTGATAGCTGCCATAGCGAACACTATCGCTACGGCAGCTTCACACGCACTTACCTGCCCTGCGATGTCGCTCTGGCCGGTGACCCGCCTCCTTCCTAAGGGGGCAGGTCGTGTGGTGTCACAGCGACGTCACACGGCAGGCGGCCAATAGAAGCGGAGGGGCGGAGATGAGCGGGACGTAAACATCCCGCCCACCTCTTTCCTTCCGCATAGCCGGTGGAGGCAGGTAAGGAGATGTTCCTCGCTCCTGCGGCTTCACACACAGCGATGTGTGCTGCCGCAGGAACGAAGAACAACATCGTATCTCCTATTGGTGCGACATTATGAAAATGGCCGACGCTACACAGATCACTGATAATTGATGCCTTTGCGATCGTTTATCGGCGCATCTAGGCTTTACACGTTGCGACATCGTTACCGGCGCCGGATGTGCGTTACTTTCAATTTGCCCCCGACGATATCGCAGTAGCGATGTCGCAGCATGCTAAGTACCCCATAGACTTTTTCTTTGTACCCAAAAGGCCTTTTTTTCTCAAATATTGTCTAGATCTAGTGATCACTTCTCATTTGTTGAGATAATCCATCCACCTCATAGGTGTGACATATCAAGATGCTGATTATACAGCTTGGTTATTGCACAAGTGTGCCTTAGTCTGGCCACAATAAAAGGCCACTCTACAATGTGCAGTTTTATTGCATAGCACAATGCCAGAGATGTCACAAGTTTTGAGGGAGCGTGCAATTGTCATCTTTACTGCAGGAATGTCACCAACTGTGCACCAACTGAATGTTCATTTCTCTACCATAAGTCATCTCCAAAGGCATTTCAATGAATTTGGCAGCACATCCAACTGGCCTCACAACCATAGATCACGTGTAACTGCACCAGCCTAGGACCTCCACATCCAGCATCTTCACCTCCAAGAGTGTCTGACACTGGTCACCTGGACAGCTGCTGCAACAATCGATGCAAAACCAAAGAATTTCTGCCCAAACTGTCAGGAACTGTCTTATGGAATCTTATCTATTGCTCGCTGTCCTTATCGGAGTCTCCACCTTACGCCTGTCAGTGCTCACACCATGTGCTGCACACTGCATCAAATTGGCCTGCCAGGCTGTCATCCCAGAAGGAAGCCTCTTCTAAAGATGATGCACAAGAAAGCTCACAAACAGTTTGCTGTAGACTAGCAGATTAAGGACATGGATTACTGGGACCATGTCCTGTGGACTCATGAGTCCAATATAAACTTATTTAGTTTAAATGGTGTCAAGTGTGGGTGGTGCCAAACAAGTGAGGAGGATAAAGACAAATGTGTCCTGCCTACAGTCAGGTATGGTGATGGAAATGTCATGATTTAGCGCTGCATGAGTGCTGCTGGCTGTGGGAGCTACTGATCATTGAAGTAAACATGAATGCCAACATGTACTGTGAAATGATGATGCCAAACACACCTCCAAGACCACCACTGCCTTGCTAAAGAAACTGAGGGTAAAAGTGCTGGACTGGTCAAGCGTCTCCTGACCTAAACCCTATTAAGCATCTGTGGAGCATCCTCAAACAGAAGGTGGAGGAGCGCAAGATCTCTAACGTCCACCAGCTCTTTGATGTCGTCGTCATGCAGGATGGAAGAAGATACAGTGGCTCCTGTGAAGCTTTAGTAAACTCCATGCCCAAGAGTGTTAAGGCAGTGCTGGAAAATAATGGTGGCCACAGAAAATATTGACACTTTAGGCACAATTTGGCCATTTTCACTTAGAGGTGTACTCACGTTTGTTGCCAGCAGTTTAGATATTAATGGCTGTGTGTTAAGTTATTTGAAGGACACCAAATTTACACTACTATACAAGCTGCACACTGACACTGTACATTGTATCTAAAAACACTTGGCTTAGGACCGTGAAGAAGGCGGTTGTGTCCGCCGAAACGCGTAGTCCATACTGCATATGGCTTGCACATAATTATCTGTCAAGAGCTCTGGAATTTTTTATTCTTGGATAATAAAGTCGGAAATAAAAACTTTTTGTTGCCCTTTGGAGTCATTCTGCCTTGCTGGATCTTTCTTCACCTTGTTCTACATATATATATATATATATATATATGTATATATATATACACATATATATGTATATTATATATATATATATATATATATACATATATATTATATATAAATATATATAAAAAAAATATATATATATATATGCACACATATATAAAATGTATATATGTTGTTCTTTAAAACATCGACTACTGTAATAATTTTTTATATTTTTGTTGGTATTTGCCTCTTCCCTGTGGATCAAAACTGCAGAGACCTTTTTCTGGCTGACGTCAACTCATTTCTCTTAGACTACAGTTATTTTATTTTCTTTACTGCTGTTTTCGTATTCTTTTATGCTTTTTTCTGTGTATTTTTATGCGTTTTTCTATGTCCTCCTATAAAGTAGTTTCTGCAGGAAAATGTTGGCAGCTTAACAGCATCCTATATAATGAGTTTGATTTAAAGTCTTCTCACTTGTTGCTCCGTAGAACTGAATTTTTAAAATTGCTGTTTCACATTTCCCCTTTCCTAAAAAAAAAAAAGAAAAGAATCAGATATAACGGAGAGACGTTTAGTAAACATTAGCGGGAGAGAAATCGAGTTTGCAAATTACGAAAGAAGAAATTAAGAATTGCTGTAAATAAATAAGAGGACAAATGTACGAAAATGTTATATACCTAAATCAATTATTTTTGCAATAAACAAGCTTCTAACTTCTGCGGTAGTTTGAGGTTTGTATGGATCACGCTGACATTACACGGCGATTATTTAATCAATTATACAATGTGGAAGACTATAACAAGATGATTTAGTAAAGGCTGGAATACAAAGGAGAGGAGTTATAAACTGTCAGAAGGAAAAGCAATACGTGTTGTCTGGTCATTAGCCGGAATTGTATTATCCTTTATATAGTCACGTCTCTCTTTATAAACTTGATGTAGCAGGTTATCCTGCATTACTATGAATACTACTTGATATACCGGCCAGAAAAAGGTTGTCTGGGGATATGGCAGGGAGAGGAAAATGCTGCAAATAGAAAAAGAGTCAACGTAAAAATAGGCATATGTAAAAAAAATGTATGCCTTGTTCTATATTTGTCAATCGTAGAGAAAGATTCATAACTATAAATCACAAAGAATTTCTCCAAAAATTAGAATTCACCAGAATCAGGATTCAATTCACATAGCGTTTAGCTGGATTCGTTAAAAGGCGACGTTACACGCAACGATTTATTGTGCGATCGCATGAGCGATCCCACCCGACCCCGTCATTGCTCGTGTCGCATAAAGTCGTTAAACCTCCGTCACACGTACTTACCTCCTTAACGACATCGCTGTGGGCGGCGAACATCCTCTTCCTGAAAGGGGAGGGACGTTCGTCGTCACAGCGACGTCACACAGCGGCCGCCCAATAGAAGCAAAGGGGTGGAGATGAGCGGGACATAACATCCCGCCCACCTCCTTCCTTCTGCATTGCTGGCAGGACGCAGGTAAGTTGTTGTTCGTCGTTCCCGGGGTGTCACACGTAGCGATGTGTGCTGCCACGGGAACGACGAACAACCGGCGCGTAGAAGGAGGAACGACATTATGGAAATGAACGACGTGTCAACGAGCAACGATAAGGTGAGTATTTTTGCTCGTTAACAGTTATTCGGAGGTGTCACACGGTACGATATCTCTAACGATGCCGGATGTGCGTCACAAATTCTGTGACCCCGACGACATATCCCCCGATATATCGTACCGTATAACGCCCCCTAAAGAGTCGGGAAAAGGACAAAAAAAAGAATAATAAATCCTAGGATTGTTCAGACATCAGTTTCATCAGTTTTCAACCTTCTTGCTATCAGTGTGAAAATAGAGAGCCACAGATGGCGTCCGAGTACTCTCCGATTTATTTTCATGGACCCAAACACTTTAATTTCCCAATTTTAACCAACAGATCAAAATCAGACCTGTCTCGGCGATTTTTCAAGCAATAATGTAGTGGTCCAGCACCAACCGCTTAACCATTAACTCCACTAAGCAACAATGATTCTGATGCATGTAAAATAGGACTATTTGAGTGGTGCGCTGCACAAAGTAGATACTCAAAATAAACAAAAAAGAATTGAAGCAGCACTCACCATTTGTGTCCAAGTGTCCTTTATTGTAGATCCATAAATTCACCAGGGAAAGAGGTGCAGGGAACGTCAGGACGATGGCTGTTTTGCGTGTGTCAAACCGTGCTCCTAACAGGTCCTAGTTTAAGACCTGTTCAAGCGTGGTTTGACTTGTGCAAAATGGCCGTCTTCTGGACTTTCCCCGCTCCCCCTTCCCTGTACCCCATCGTTTGGTGAATTTATGGATCTACAATAAAAGACATTTGGACAAAAATGGTGAGTGCTGTTTTAATTTTTTTTTGTTTCACGCCACGATTTTTCACTGAATATCTGTTCAATGAAAAATTATGGACATGTGAACAGCCCCCTTCACAATTACTGTATACATACAAGGGCTATCTGTAAAAAAAACCCCCACAGATAGCACTCATATGCAAAAAATAGATGTGTGAAAGAGCCCTCATACTCACCCGTCCTGCCTACACAGCTCCGCACCTGTTCACTTCCTTCAGTCACTCTTTTCCCTTCGGCTTTTCCGCTGTTGACTTGACTTCACATGACCACGAGGGCGCAATGCCCGTCAGGACCGATTGAGGCCCATTCATCTACAGAAAACCCAAAAAGCAAATAGACAAAGAATCAATGGAGGGAGCGAACAGAGAACTCAACATGGAACTATGGGGAAAGGACGGGTGAGGGATGGCCTAGGACAGGTGAGCATAAGTTTACTTTTAACCTCATCCTGGCCCTCTGTTCACTGGAGAGACGTCAGAGTAAAATAAACATCTTTGCTTGGAAATTTCAGACTGGATAAATTTAATTGAGACCTCTTCGAACATGTAGGCCAATTCAAGTTTAGCTGTCTGAAACAGATTTTGGGTAATTTACTCATCTCTAAGGCTATATGCGCACACTGCATCTTTGTGGTGACCACAAAGATGCATGTTTTTGGTCCCAAAAAATACACCCTCGGCATGCGTTTTTTTTGCCGCGCTTTGCTGCTTTTTTTTACTGCATTTTTGGCCAATGCGTTTTTTAAGTCAAATCTATTGACTGGAAGGGCTCAAAAACGGTGGCAAAAACGCAGGAAGAATTGACATGCTGCATCTTTGTGGTCACCACAAAGACGCAGCCAAAAAAAAGCTGCAACATGCGAACAGAAAAACAGAAATCTCATACAGTTTGTTGGGGAAGAAAATGCATGGAGTTTTGAGAACGAAACTGCACCAAAAAAACGTTCAAAAACACGGCAAAAAATGCAGCGTGCGCAGAAGACCTAATGTACTTCGAATATGGATAGCACTAATTTAAGGCAATATACCTTGTATTTGAAATTCGAGGAGTCCGCAATACTAAATATATTTATCTTTTACATAGTTACAGCTAGATCTGCAGCCTATGGAACCGAACAGACAAATCAATTCACCCAGGCAAACCTTTAATGTATAAAATCGATTTGCCTACAGTATAGAAATGTCAGGTGAATTGATCTGTGAGTCGGCAAAACTGGAAAAGGCTTATTGGAATGTTACAACAAATCACAAAGTAACACGACTCCAGTCCATACTCCGATAATAGCTGCATCTCTGCTAATCAGGCCATCTGCCATGAGAGACTTTGCAAGATTTACACAGGGAGATCCCACTGCCGAAGTCACCGATTGCCAAACACACAAACTTATAAAAACAATTTATTAAAAAGTCTAATATTGCAATACAGCATTGATGACTTCCAGCTGGCTGAACCATTTTAAACTTACATTGAGGTTGCGACGTAGAATTAGCATTTTTTACCTTATGCACATTGTGGTGTCCTTCAAAGCAAGCAAAGAATACAATAGGCAAAATATCATATACTTAAGGCTACTTTACACGCTGGGATATCGGTAGCGATATCGCTAGCGTGGGTACCCGCCCCCATCTGTTGTGCGACACGGGCAAATCGCTGCCCATGTCGCCCAACATCGCCCAGACATGTCACACATACTTACCTGCCCGGCGATGTCGCTGTGACCGGCGAACCGCCTCCTTTCTAAAGGGGCGGTTCGTTCAGCGTCACAACGACGTCACAGCTGCGTCACTGAACCGCCGCCCAATAGAAGTGGAGGGGCGGAGATGAGCGGGACGAACATCCCGCCCACCTCCTTCCCTCCGCATACCGGCCGGGAGGCAGGTAAGGAGAGCTTCCTCGTTCCTGCGGCATCACACGGAGCGATGTGTGCTGCCGCAGGAACGAGGAACAACCTCGTTACTGCTGCAGTAACGATTTTTGAGAATGGCCCCCCATGTCACCGATGAGCGATTTTGCATGTTTTTGCAAAATCGCTCATAGGTGTCACACGCAACGGCATCGCTAATGCGGCCGGATGTGCGTCACCAATTCCGTGACCCCAACGAGTTCGCATTAGCGATGTCGTAGCATGTAAAGCCCCCTTTAAAAAACAGAGAACAATGGTAGCATAATGGCTCCATGCAAGATCTATGTCTCAATGCAAGACATAGTGTGGGAATTGAGTGCAGTGTCAGACTGAGGTGCCAAGGGACCACCAGTAATATAGACTCTAGGGGGCCAAATATCATACCAGGTGCGAGACTTTACCAGCAAGCAGCGCAACACAAAGGGAACACTAGGGTAGCAATGCAACAAAAGGCCCTAGCACTAGGGAGCAAAGAGCATGGTCACATCTGAACATTCACCTGATGCTGATCACTGCACTCCCGAACCTTCCAAGATGGGTTCTCCTCTACCAGTGTGCCGTCATGTGCCTAGGCCCTCGCTGACCCTGAACTCACCTTGACTAGTGAAGACCAGAGAGAAGCTAGTCTCGCCACTGCAATACGGGAACATGAGGAGGGTAACACAAACAGGTTGGGAAGGACACAACAAATAATACTCCACAGCTTTTACAGCAGGAACTTCTCAGCTGCAACAGAAACAACACCTCAGCTTCTCCAGAGACTGGCTCCTTCAAAGTGGACAGCATAGGTATGAGCTATAGCCGGCACAGGAAAGAGTGAGGAGTGGATACTTATAGCAAAATAGAGTGACTGCAGCAGAGATTACAACTATCTGTTACATTGCAGCAGGATAGAAAAGAACCTTAAGGCCTTGTTCGCACGTAACTGCTGAATATTCTGCAGCGATTTGACAGCACATGTGCGCTTCAAATCGCTGCAGAAACACTGCATAATGGATGCAGTTTTTTTGTAGCAAAAAAGCCGATTTCATGCGTTATGGCTGCTGCCCCCACCATAGACAGAGTGGGAGCTGCATCCAATGCGCACAAATTAATTGACATGCTGCTTTTAGGAACGCACGGATAAAGATCAAAATTTTAGCACCCAAATCGCTGCGTTCAAAAAAGCATCGTGCGCACGTATCATGCACAATCTACATAGATTGTGCAGGGGATGCAGGACGCATGCATTTACGCTGCAGTGCAATACGCAGCGTAAAATCATGTAATTACGCAACATGCGCATGAGCCCTAACTCCTTTAGTACAGAATGGAATTAAATAAGCAAAAACATCATAAGAACCACTTTAATTTTATTGAATCCAAAATTTAAGATAGTTGACATTTTTTTTTTTATAATTTCCTTGCTCAATAAGAAATTAATATTAATCTATGCTATGATGAGAAACAGCACAGATTATCTTCTCATTATCCTAAGTAAACGTCTTTGGTCCATGCAAATACTACATTGTACCTCTATGTGTGTTTTATCTGATTATCTCCAACATGGCCATGCTTCCTGTGCTAGATCTGTTTTTTATAAATGTATCAGCAGATTACATTAGTATTTAAATATGCAGCATTAACAATTTCTTTTCACACCTTCTGACTGTTAATAATCTAACACGGGTGATTTGCATGCCAAAATATTTTCTTCTGAGTGTTTTTATGCAAAGGAAATTAGAAGGAAAACCCAGATTGTAAATTTTGGCATGAAAAAATATTTTAGGATTTTATTTTTAAGATGTTCTCTGCTTAAATATTAAAGGTTACATATGCTGTTGAATGTTCTTTTGATCTGTACTTCATAGCAGTTTGTGCTCTTTCTTATATAATCAGGAAGCGTTCTGTAGACCCTAGAGCATAATAAACAGAGGGGTTAAAAAATGAAAATATTACACTCACCTCAACACCTCATCTGTCTTGCTGCCAAGTCCTCCGCTCACTTCATCTCTCCAGCTCCAGTCTTCTCTTCCTTCTTCAGTTTTCCTTAGTTTTTTGCACCTCTAGTGCTCACTAGACCTCACACAATGTCATAACATGCATCATCCCATGACATAAGGACGTCACTTAAAGAGGACAAACCATCAGAATTTTCCCATATAAACTAAAGCCAGTGCTATACTGGTGCTATCATGCTGATTCTATACATACCTTTAGTTGTGAGATCGGATGTATACTTTCTGAAATACAGGCAAGTAAAGTTTGTGAAATGCAGTGGTTTTGCTAGTTATTCCCACCCCTGTCTACCTGGCTGTCCTTCTTCCCTCCTTCCTCCACCTGTAATAACAGAGACATAGGGAGGAAGGACAGGCAGCAGACAGGGACAGGAATAACTAACAAAACCCAACCTATCTATTAGATATTCAGTAGCTGCTATCAATCAAATAACAGTGCATTTCACAACCTTTACTTGCCTGTATTTCAGAAAGTATACATCCGATCTCACAACTAAAGGTATGTATAGAATCAGCATCATAGCACCAGTATAGCACTGGCTTTAGTTTATATATGAAAATCCTGGTGGATGGTCCTCTTTAAGGCATAATCAGCATCACAGCACAGGTGCCAAAGAATGAAGAGAAAATTAGAGGCGGAGGTAGGAACTGAGCTGTCGAGGAACCAGGATGGACACTATGGTGCCAGGGGAGTGTTTTTCTATATTAACTATTATTATTAGCCTTTTTTGGGCAAAATTATAATATATATATATATATATATATATATACACAGTACAGACCAAAAGTTTGGACACACCTTCTCATCTCTAGAACAACTGTTAAGAGGAAACTTGTGCAGCAGGCCTTCATGGTAAAATAGCTGCTAGGAAACCACTGCTAAGGACAAGCAACAAGCAGAAGAGACTTGTTTGGGCTAAAGAACACAAGGAATGGGCATTAGACCAGTGGAAATCTGTGCTTTGGTCTGATGAGTCCAAATTTGAGATATTTGGATCTAACCACCGTGTCTTTGTAGAAAAGCTGAATGGATGGACTCTACATGGCTGGTTCCCACCGTGAAGCATGGAGGAGGAGGTGTGATGGTGTGGGGGTGCTTTGCTGGTGACACTGTTGGGGATTTATTCAAAATTGAAGGCATACAGAACCAGCATGGCTACCACAGCATCTTGCAGCGGCATGCTATTCCATCCGGTTTGCGTTTAGTTGGACCATCATTTATTTTTCAACAGGACAATGACCCCAAACACACCTCTAGGCTCTGTAAGGGCTATTTGACTAAGAAGGAGAGTGATGGGGTGCTACGCCAGATGACCTGGTTTCCACAGTCACCAGACCTGAACCCAATCGAGATGGTTTGGGGTGAGCTGGACCGCAGAGTGAAGGCAAAAGGGCCAACAAGTGCTAAGCATCTCTGGGAACTCCTTCAAGACTGTTGGCAAACCATTTCCGTTGAGTACCTGTTGAAGCTCATCAAGAAAATGCCAAGAGTGTGCAAAATAGTAATGAAAGCAAAGGTGGCTACTTTGAAGAACCTAGAATATAAGACATATTTTCAGTTGTTTCACACTTTTTTAAGTATTTAATTCCACATGTTTTCATTCATAGTTTTGATGCCTTCAATGTGAATCTACAATTTTCAGAGTCCTGAAAATAAAGAAAACTCTTTGAATGAGAAGGTGTGTCCAAACTTTTGGTCTGCACTGTATATATATAAAAATATAAAAAGGCGACCATTTTGCTTTACTTGAACAAAAATTTCCCATTATGGCATCCCATTGAGCAAGTCAATGTTTCCATTTCAATTTTGATATGAATGCATGAAAAAGTTGTGCATTGTGAATCTATAGAAGTCTTTGGACCCTTTATTTTACAATTTAAAAAAGCCGAATGCAAACAACATTATAAACATGAGGTTTAAAGGTGCATTTGTATCAATGAATGTTATGGCCAGTGGTTAAACGAGAGCAAAGGATCCCTATGCCACACATTTTATAGATTACTGGTTACTGGCTGGGCATAAAATACTTTCCATTAAGAAAGTAAATCAATCCGTCATTACTGGCAAGCTATGAATTTATTGGTTCCTTTACATGCAATCTAACAAACATTGTGACGCCCCTGGACTAGTCAGGTCGTCACAGGGTACTGCACGCTCTTTATCTCTTAGTGCAGAACTCAGCCCCCCCATGGTTCTGGGTTCCCAACCTATAGTACTGCCTCCATCAGCATCCAAATCCCAATCACACCTCACACCACACCCTGTCAGACACACCAGTGGGCTGCTGAGCTGCAATAGGGCCGCCTACCTAGTGGTCAGGCAGATTGGTGGGAGGGAGTAGAGTAGAGGAGTCGGCTCCAGGGGAGCAAAGGGAAAGGAAGCAGAAAGGGAGAGGTAGCCCTCGAGTAGTGAGGAGCTAGGGGAGCGTGTGGCTCCCGGGGAGTTACAGGTTTGGTCGGAGACTGTGGTCTGGGACCAGAGGAGTCGGAGACCTGGTCGCAGGGTATTGAGGCTGGGTGCCTGGACCCGGTCTTGGAGGACAGGAGGCATCTGAGTCTAGTAACCGGTCCAGGACCAAAAGCATGGCGGGGTACTGGACCCTAGGTCGGGGAGTAGCTTCAGGCAACCAGGCTATTAACCTGCTTAGGATAGTGACTTTATGGACTGTCCCCAAGAAGCTCAGAGATCAGGGGCACTAGAGCAACGAGGGGGATAGGGCTTTCCAACCAAAGCAGCCCACTGAAATCCCAAGCGTAAGCCCTTGAGAGCACAGCTGTACTACAAACAGGAGGGAGCGGGGCCCGGGCAGCTTTATGCCAACGGGCCAACAGAACACTTCAAATTTGTGCACGGAGGCAGGCTCCGGACCACCTGGCAGGCAGTACTATGGGGGACGCATACCCGGATGGGCTCCCCCAAGAGAGCAGCGGCACCCAGAGCCTTGGTTTACCTTGTTGTCAGAGTCTGCTTTTCATCGCCGACACCGTCTGAGTGAGTACATGGTCCTCCTCTGCTTGCCACTAGCCCTGTGCTCTTCTGCACCAACGCTCCCCCACTATCTAGAGTCCCGGGGCCTCCCCTACCCATGGAGGGAACGTCATCTGGCTGCCCCACTCCATCTTCCCTGGGTACTCCCATCCCTTACTGTGAACCACGGGTGGCGTCACAAACTATTATCCCCTATAAATACCCCCTTTTTCATTTGAAGTGGCCGCAAGCCCCAGGTCCAGAGACCCTCGAGCCACAGCAGCAACCCCCGGATCCGAGCGGTTCAACCTCTGCAGGGGCAGCGCACCTTGACATTAGGAAGCTATTTTAAGGGGACATATGACCTCTTACCTTCTGAGCCTCTGGTTGCACTTATAAGGGTACTCTACACGCTGAGATATCGGTACCGCTATTGCTAGTGAGCGTACCCGCTCCCGTCGGTTGTGCGACACGGGCAAATCGCTGCCCGTGTTGCACAACGTCACTTACACCCGTCACACATACTTACCTGCCTAGCGACGTCGCTGTTGCCGGCAATCCGCCTCCTTTCTAAGTGGGCGGTTTGTTTGGCGTCAAAGCGACGTCATTATGCGGCCGCCCAATAGAAGCGGAGGGGCGGAGATGAGCGGAACTAACATTCCGCCCACCTCCTTCCTTCCTCCTTACCGGCGGCCGCAGGTGCGATGTTGTTCCTCATTCCTGCGGTGTCACACATAGCGATGTGTGCTGCTGCAGGAACGACAAGCAACATTGCTACTGACCAGACAATGATAAATGGTAAGTGAACGACCTCTCTGAGACAAACGATTTTTGCCTCGTTTGAAATCGTTTAAGGTCGCTCATACGTGTTACATGTTGTGACGTCTTTAACGACGCCGGATGTGCGTCACAAACACCGTGACCCCAACGATATATCGTTAGCGATGTCGCAGCGTGTAAATGGCCCTATAGTCTATGTCCACCCATGTTTATGACTAGAGATGAGCGAACTCGTTCAAGTTCGGTTCGGTGGGTTCATCCAGACTTTAGATAAAGTTCTTTTTTGCACCCGGACTTAACCTGAACTTCATTGTAAGTCACTAATTGGGCAGTTCTGGTCTCCACCCACATTTGGCAAACCATACGCAAAGCACTTCCGGGGGAGTACGACTGGGGTTTTTCAATTATTTTGTTTGGTGACCACTACGTTCGATCACTCTGTTGTTACCCCGAGTGTGAGCCGCTCAAACACTGCAAATGGCTCCCACTGGGCAGAGCACCAAGCGTACCCGAGCACAGCCATGCTCGCGCAAGTGGTTTGCATATGTAAAGCACCCGAACTCTGAACCTGAACTCTGTTTTTTGGTTAAGTCTGGGTTTGATATGAACACTGGACACCAAACCTTGGGTTTTCTCATCTCTAGTTATGACATATCGGTAGGATATATCATACTATTGTTATGATTGAAAGTTTCATGTCAGAGACCCCTGTTGACCAAGTGAATGAAAAGGCAAAGAAAATGACCCTTTGACTGATCTCTTATGTAATGGAACTCTATGGGGCCCTTTGCACACTACGACATCGCAGGTGCGATGTCGGTGGGGTCAAATTGAAAGTGACGCACTTCCGGTGTCGCTCTCGACATCGTAGTGTGTAAATCATTTTAACTACGATTACCAAGCGCAAAAGCGTCGGTATCGTATGATCGGTGTACTGTCGGTCATTTTCATTATTTTGGCTGCAGCGACGGTACGACGTTGTTCCTCGTTCCTGCGTCAGCACACATCGCTGTGTATGAAGTCGCAGGAGCGATGAACATTTCCTACCTGTGTCCCGTCTGCAATGCGGAAGGAAAGAGGTGGGCGGGATGTTTACGTCCCGCTCATCTCCGCCCCTCCGCTTCTATTGGCCGCCTGCCGTGTGACATCGCTGTGACGCCACACGACCCGCCCCCTTAGGAAGGAGGCGGGTCGCCGGCCAGAGCGACGTCGCAGAGCAGGTAAGTGCATGTGAAGCCGCCATAGCGATAATATTCGCTACAGCAGCTATCACAAGATATCGCAGCTGCGACGGGGGCAGGGACTATCGCGCTCGGCATCGCAGCATCGTCTTGCGATGTCGTAGTGTGCAAAGGGTCCCTATGCCTATTGATGTGTAGGAAATTGTCACACTGAGTTTTTCTACGAAGTCTCCGTGAAAGATAAAGCTTCAGGTTGGAATACACCCATTGGTTAGTAAGTGATGGCATATATTGCCGATAGCCATTATCAACTTTATGACGAACTGGTACTCCCTGTAAAAAGGTGACTAAGTTGTCTGGTAAACTGCCCTATGCCCATCTGTGTATGTGATCAACTGGTATACAGCATGCAGGTCTTATAAATAAACTTTACTTTATAACTTGTTTTTAAGAATGAAAGCACATATATAAAAGCGCATGGCAATGTTGCATTCATCAGACTGGAGTACAAAGAGGCTCTTAAAAATAAGCTCAATGCACCCACAGAGACCTAAAAATCGATTGAAACTGTCACCGCTGCGTCTTACGGGAGCGTGTTACTAAGTACTTTACAAACTCCAGGGGGGAGGGAAGTGAAAAGTATTGAGTTAAAACTCTCGGCGGTAACAGAAACACATACTTATTTCATACTGACAAGAAAAAATTGAGCCGTTCAGATTAAATATTAGTTTGTGGTTATCTAAAATATATGCAGCTTTCTCTCCTCCTTACATAACACATTGTGATGGTAAATTACTTCTGTTCTCCACGAATGACACTGATGGGCTGCATTCATCACGTCTGGGTCACAGTTCTGTGTCCGTCTATACTGAAAGATTATATCTTCTATTTCTCTTAATAACATTTAGTAGAGATGAGCTAATAAATGAGTGGAATTGAATTCTACTCCAATTTTACAAAAATTTGTATTCACCAAAATGTGGATTTTTAGTTACTCACTTTCGGCGAATTTAACAGAATGCTGACCACTATTTTTCTGCACCATGAAAGGCCAGCAAAAAGTAAAAAAAAAAATCAGATAAAATATTTATGCTCACCCCATTGCTCACCTCTCCGTCCCTGATGTTGAGACCTTTCATGCCCTTGCACAGAATCAACCCAAGCCACTCACAGTGAGACGACACTGCAACGAGAGCATTGGGGATCAGAAGATGTGAAGAGTATCGGAAGGGTCAACTGTGAGAAGCAGAGAGGTCGGAGAGGTGAGTATAAGAATTCAGTATATTTTTTACATATTACGTTTATTATGCTGTTGCGTCTTTGGAGACACCAGAGCATAACAAGAGACATTAAATTTGAATCAAAATTCCAGGGGGAACAGGTAAATTTGAATTTCGCTTAATCCGCTCATCTCTAAAATTTTGCAGTTTTTCAGGGACTCAGACACCCTTATGAATCTGGGGGACTTTATAAAATAGGCTGGATTATAAGGGTATGTGCACCCAGCATCTGTTAGCCGGCGTACCCAAAGAGATTTTAAAGCAAAAGACACTTCAGGAAAATGTTGATGGTGTTCTAACTGAATCATCATTTTTGGCATATCTTCAGCTATGCTTTGCGCCAGTTTTGCCACAGCCATTTTTTTCTTGTACGTATATATAAAATAGTAAATGGCTGCCAAGCTGAAGCTGATTGAACAATGGTTACATAGTTACATAGGTTAAAAAGAAACCTAAGTCCATCTAGTTCAACCTTTCTCCACCAATTCTACATGTTGTCACTAAGTCATTTATAACCAACAATGTTGTGTACTGAGGAAATCATCCAGCCCTGTTTTTAAAAGCTGTTGTAGTATCTGCCATCACTACCTCTTGTGGTAGTGTATTCCACAGTCTGACTGCTCTAACTGTAAAGAACCCTTTCCTATTTAGCTGCCAGAATCACTTTTCTTCCACTCGCAGTGAGTGCCCCCTGGTCCTTAGTATTGTCTTTGGAAGGAATAAGTCTTGTGCCAGTGCTTTAGATTACAAAACAATTTGCCCAAAGGGCAACTAGAGGTACCCTAAACTAAAGATTAATAAAACTTAACTTTTAATCCTAACAAATTAACACAGCTCAATCTAAAATCAGTATATAACCTTAGCCCCCTGATAAAGCCAGACATGGTGAAACATATTGGGGAGGCTATTAGTTATCTTTTCTTAGGCAGGGTAGTGCAATATCACTCTGACAATTATTGTAGGACAGTTGTTCACTTACTGATAGTGTCCGGTCCATGGCTGGATACGTGATTTAGTATATATTTGCTGTTCTACCTGCTGCTGATTTTAGATTCATCTGTGTTAATTTGTTAGGATTAAAAGTTAAGTTTTATTCATCTTTAGTGTAGGGTACCTCCAGTTGCCCTTTGGGCAAATTGTGCTTGCATTTATGACCCTATGCAGATTATGGGTATAGATTGAGGTTTAGTTGTTTGAGTCCTTTATATTGGCCACACATGTACTTATATATATAAATAAGATCTCCTCTGAGACGTCTTTTTTCCAAGCTAAACATATCTAACTTTTTCAGCCTGTCATCATATGGGCGGCCTCCATTCCTTGTAGTAGTCTAGTCGCCCGCCTTTGAACTGACTCTAACTTCTGAATGTCCTTTTTAAAATATGGAGCCCAAAACTGGATCCCATATTCTAGATGTGGCCTTACAAGTGATTACTAGAAGGGTAACAATACGTTGGGATCACGGGATCTAATCTCTCTTTTTATACACCCTAAAATCTAGTGGTGATGAATAGGGATGATCGAATACCTCAATATTCGCCTTCGCAAATATTCGCCGAATAGGTCGCTGCTATTCGACTATTCGCGAATATTCGATGTGCAATATAAGTCTATGGGAAACCCGAATAACAATTATAGACTTACATTGCGCATCGAATATTCACATAGCGGCGACCTATTCGTCGGATATTCTCGAAGGTGAATATTTTGGTATTTGATCATCCCTAGTGATGAATCAGTGGCTCTGAGGAACCAGTTGGTCCCCTACTTAAAGAATCTTTTTTGGCCGAAAAGTTTGCAAAAAATAACTGAACAAGTTGTAGTCTGTGAACTAATATTCAACCCTAGAATTTGTCCTTGACTTTGCATTTCAAAAACTCCTGTTCCTGGAAACAGTTAAAAGTCTAATAATACAAATGCATTTATTAAATCCCCACATTCTGTTTGCAAACAATTATCTATTCAGAGCAGAGCTTAGCTCTAAAAAAGTAATTTCAATGAGACTCAAATCAATATCCTTACGAGAAATACCAGGCTATTCTAAATATTTTCTGTGAGAGACGGTAGCGAAATGTTTAGCAGATAGGAATAAATATTAGTTGGTTGTTAAATCTCATAGAGCTGGAAAATAACACCAGGATTTTTTATTTCCCCCAGAGGAGAGAACCTTCCTAGAGAGAACATCCAATCTATCACATGGTGACACCTTCAAGCAGGAGATTCTTATAAAGTGCGAGATATTTATCTTTGGTGGATTGGAAGATCATTTTAGTTCCATTTTAGGAAAGTACTCAAGAGTTGTAATAAATAAAGCTGGGATATTTGCATTAGGTAGACTTGCGGGACAATGGATCGACTAACGCGTTTTTCAATAAATAGGTCGCGCTATGTGTAAATTTAAGAGACCGTTTCTAAGAAATAATTTCGTCTGAAAAGAGCGACAATCCCAAGAGCTGCATTTCTTTTTCAAGACTCAATCCATAGTAAAACTAGTATAAAGTTTTAACATAGTGAGACAATTGAAAAAAGAAACCAACAAAATCCAAACAGCTGCACCAATGTGGCTTGTACCAGAGCTGAGGTTGAACTGGTCATAGATGGTGTTTCTTAAATAATGTTTCATTAATTAAAACATTCGCAAGCTACAACATTATTCTTTCTGTAGTAAGGATAGCCCTATATTTGGGAAACTGTGGAGACAAGGAGTAGGTATAAGACATTCAACTGTCGCATCCTCTTAGGAATGTTTAGGGTTCTTGTGACTTTGAACAATTTAATAAGACTCACCTCACATCAGCGGTATTTTGCCGCAAAACTGTATCTGTTACAAATGTATTTCAGTTCAATTCATTTCCAATGGAATCGCAGCAAGATGCGGTCACATGCGGTTGCGTGTGTCATACCCAACAGCATGTGACCGCATCCTGCCACGATTCCATTGGAAATCAATTGAACTGAAACACATTTGCAAGAGATCCAGTTTTGCGGTAGAATACTGCTGATGTGAGGTGAGCCTTATCAAGTTGCATGCAAAAAAAAACCTGGCCCAACATCATTTTTCACACTGCTGAAGCATCAGAGAATGGGCAAATCTCTTTTTGTGTTGCCGCATGGACTCCTCCATAATGCCCTCTAGATATGACATTTTGATGGATGATCAAGCCTTGTATAGTGGTGGTCAATACCTGGGCCATCAGAAATCAGTGGTTCCCAGTGGTGCACAGTTTATATGGCAGAGGTATTTTCCATTTCAAGAGTCACTGGGTCTCTCTATTCCGTAGAGAAGTGGGGTCCTCTCTCTCTTTTTCATGTAGAGTGCAACCTCTCATGGACAACAAGGTCCATTCTCTCTCCTGTAGAGTGCTACCTCTCATGGTTAGGAGTGTCCTCTTTCTCTTCTGTAGTGTGTAACCTCTCATGGTCAGCAGGGACCTTGCTCTTTGATGCAAAGTAAAAGTCCATGTAACAAACAGAATTGATTCCGCACAGAACCATGCAATACCTTACATCGAATACCTTGGAACAGCCTCAGTCCTCCTTTTAGAAGAAATGGTAATGGGTGCATGTGGACGAAGAGAGGAGATATCCAGAATAGAAGTCCATGAAGTAGAAAACCACGGCATACACCATCCAAGATCCTGAAAGTGCTTTTATTCCATATAACATGCAGGAAAAATAGCGGGAAGGAGAGAGCCGGGTCCAGGCCCCCCAAGGACGACGTCCGTTTTGCACCTTGTGTGCTTCCACAGGTCCAAAGGAAGCACACAAGGTGCGAATGGCCGTCGTCCTTGGGGGGCCTGCACCCGGCTCTTTCCTTTCCACTATTTTTCCTGCACGTTATTTGGAACAAAAGCACTTTCTGGATCTTGGATGGTGTATGCCGTGGTTTTCTACTGCATGGACTCCTAAAGTAAAAGTCCAGCTTCTCAAACACAATAGCAGAGGTTCTGAAGGTGCCAGTCCATTCAATTATATAATTCCCACAGAACCTGCTTCAGCTTTCCACCCCAAACACCCACACTTTGAGAAGTTCTGGATGTTTCTTTATGCTATGCTAATCCTGCAGCTGTACACCTTGGGCGCTTCCACAAAAACCTGGAATAGCAGAGAAGGTCCATGCCAGGTTCGACCTCCTTCCCTGCTTCTCACCAGTGCAAACGGCATTTACTAGGTGGAATATATCTCCCATCCACCACCATACCCTTTACTGCGTCACAGTAAATACAATTTATATATTCACATCTTCCAGTGCATTCACTATCCCTGCTAAGAGGTGGGAGGGAGTATGGATGGGGTCAGCAGTGCAAATTCAGTTCAGATTTACTACCACTGATGCCAGCACTGAGAGGTGGGAGGGGGGAGCAGGGCATATGCAATTTGCATTTACATATGCCTGACTATTTACTACATCACACTGAATTCTAATGAGCTTGCCACAAGATAAAAGGATGAGCTACAGTTATTAAAGTTACTGATCCTGAAATTTCATGTGCAGATTATGCTTACATATGATTGACTATTTACTATGTCACACTCAATTCTATGGTGCTTACAACAAGATAACAGAAATCAGGGAGAGCTATAAAAGTTACTGATCCTGAAAGGACTTCTTTCAGGATTTTTCATATGCAGTTTATGCTTACATATTATTGACTATTTACAATGTCACACTGAATTCTATGGTGCTTACAACAAGATAACAGGAAGAGGGAGAGCTATAAAAGTTACTGATCCTGAAAGGTCTCCTTTCAGGATTTTTCATATGCAGTTGATGCTTACATATGATTGACTATTTACTATGTCACAGTGAATTCTACGGAGCTTATAACAAGATAACAGGATAAGGTAGAGCTATAAAAGTTACTGATCCTGAAAGGTCTCCTTTCAGGATTTTTCATATGTAGTTTATGCTTACATATGATTGACTATTTACTATGTCACAGTGAATTCTATGGAGCTTACAATAAGATAACAGGATAAGGTAGAGCTATAAAAGTTACTGAACCTGAAATGACTCCTTTCAGGATTTTTTATATGCAGTTTATGCTTACATATGATTGACTATTTACTATGTCACAGTGAATTCTAAGGAGCTTACAACAAGATAAGAGGATAAGGTAGAGCTATAAAAGTTACTGATTCTGAAAGGCCTACTTAAGCCCTGTTTAAGGATAACATTAGTATTGTACTAGAAAATCACCTGACAGATTCCCTTTAATATGTACCAACACAATATTCCTGCAAAGAAGAAAAATATTTAGATCTTTAGGCAGAGAAAATTCAGATACATGTAATAATGAAGCCAGTTTCTGCTTCCCATGCTATAAGTCTTGAGTTTGAGTCTCAGGTAATATAAGGTTGAAGTGAAAACAAATTATGTATCTACTGAGGACTCTTTTCTTCTCCTTGTATCATTTAAGGAGTGACATGAAATAGCAAAAGCAGAAGATAGGACGGTATAGAGTTGAGATCCACTATTAGTTGGTCCCCTATGCAGCATGTCCACATCTACAGTTACTCTCTATGTGAGTTTTATTGGTTAAGTGAAATATTTCTTATAAGATTTATACAGTAAATGCCCTGCTTTTGTCTCCTTTGTTACTCTACTTTTGCAGATTATGATGCTTATCAACATGCATAAAAATAGAGAATGGTGACTGCATGTTCTGCAAATTAACCATAAGTGCCTTTATATCACTAGAAGTGCATGAATAGATGTGCTTCCAAAGGTGATAGTTTAGATAAAATGGTTCAGAACGAGAGAAATTGCGTCATTGCAAAGCACAGAACACATTACCTTGGCTGTAATAAAATATCATCAAGTGCAAAAAAAAGAACAACACTGTGCATGAATACACTGGAAGCAAAGAAACCCGCTGACAATTGGGATTTTCATGGTAGAACAAGGCTTTCATTGGGGAAAGGTAGACTTCTAACATGTTATATGCAAGTCCCAGATGTTCAGAGAAGGAATTTTCTGACAACACAAATTAAATAGGATTTATAGAGCCTCCGTATAAACCTTACCTTTAGGCAGTTTTTATATCAGTATTTCCTACGTCATCTTGATTGGTCCATATAAAGTCCTCAGTATATCCACAAAGTCAATAGTTCGTATCCAACAGAAGTTCTATGAGAAATACAAAAAGCAGGTCAAGCTCTCGACTTATACGAATGTCTAAGGAATTGGAGAGATTTCTGACCAAGAGTCAAGTTTACGAGACAGAACTGTCAAGTAGAATGTTGAGTTGTGATCCGTGTTGTTTTGTAGTGTTATTATTATTATTATTATTTATTATTATAGCGCCATCAATTCCATGGCGCTTTACATGTGAAAGGGGTGTACAAAATAGGGACAAGTACAATAATCATAAACAATACAAGACACAAACAGGTACAGGAGGAGAGAGGTCCCTGCCCGCGAGGGCTCACACTCTACAAGGGATAGGTGAGGATACAGTAGGTGAGGGTAGAGCTGATAGTGCGGCGCTGTATCAGACTGAGGGTTATGGCAGGTTGTAGGCTTGTCGGAAGAGGTGGGTCTTCAAGTTCCTTTTGAAGCTTGCCAAGGTAGGCGAGAGTCTGATGTGTTGTGGCAGAGCATTCCAGAGTATGGGGGAGGCACGGGAGAAATCTTGGATGCGATGGTGGGAAGAGGAGATGAGAGGGGAGTAGAAAAGAAGATCTTGTGAGGATCGAAGGTTACGTGCAGGTAAGTACCGGGAGACTAGGTCACAGATGTAGGGAGGAGACAGGTTGTGGATGGCTTTGTATCTCATGGTTATTGTTTTGAACTGGAGTAGTTGGGCAATGGGAAGCCAGTGAAGGGATTGGTAGGGTGTGTCTTACCCCTTTAGTTTACCTTTCTATTGTTTTTTATTTTAGATTTTTATTTTTAGATACGACTATGATGTTTTTTTGCCCAATACTGAAATAGTTATGAGATGCTTGTGCAAATTAGTGAGATATTTAGCCATTCATACTCAGGATTTTGCAGCATTGTATGCAAGTCCATTCTGTTCATATTTAGAGAAAGCAGCAAAATTGCTTATTTTATTAAATTAATTTTTGCTGATTCCAGCATGTGCTGCTTTCCCAAGTGCCCCAAAGGCATTGCCCAAGTCTGAAGTGCTCTAAGCTTTCTGCATTATGGCTCCACACCACTGCCCTATGCACTTGAAAGATGACTTAAAGAGATTATCCACTACTATAACATTGATGGCCCATCTTTAGGATAAGTCATATATCAGCCGGGGTCCAACACCCCGCATAATGTTAATGAGCTGTTCTTGATCCCGGAGGTGATATCAGGTGGCCAGAAATGCTCAGTTCCGGAGCTGTCCCATCTCCTGATAGCAGCCGTGGCCGGGTACTGCACATCCACCTCCCATTCAAATCAATAGGAGGCGAATGTGCAGTACCCAGTTGCTATCAGTTAATGGGGCAGCTCCGGAACTGAGCTTTTCTGGCGGCCTGTTGCCACCGCCGGCACCAAGATCAGCTGATTAGCGGAAGTGGCGGATATCGGACCACGACCGATCAGACATTGATGACCTATCCTAAGGATAGGACATCAATGTTAAAGTAGTGGCCAACCTGTTTAAAACATGCAACCAGGAGCCTTCTGCAACCACTACTCTAGAGCAGAGGGTAATATTGCAGATCCATAATGCAGAAAGGACTTCAGTGAACAGATTTTCAGCACTTGCAAGAGGTGTGTGCAATGGAATCAAATGTAATTTTCTCAGTATTGCTGCAGCTAAAACAGTACAGTAAAGTATGCATAAAGACATGTACATTACTCTATCTAGCACTGACAGACTGCCATTAAAAGCTTGATCAAACAACTTATGCCAGATGGTGCCCATAGCAGTACCATCTGTTGGTTCCCCCTCATATGGTGAACTGTCTTAAAATATATGACTTATACTTGTCATAACACTGTAAGTAGCAAAATGTAAGGGTATTGTCCTCATTCATTTCATCTCAAAATATTCAGACTCATTTAAAATTAAAAAACCAGCATTACACAGTGACCACCACTCTAGCGTTGCCTCTCAACAGCTCTCGGCGGCTGAAGGGTGGATGTCTTCTCTATGGCACATCACTGTTGCAGCTGTCACTGGGCTCAGTAGTCTTCTTTAGGTAGACAATGTAAAACCTTTGAGCCCAACAATTGGTCCAGTGGTCCCATAGTGGAGACAAGACGTAACAACTGCAGCCATGTTAACAAAGACCATGATAGCAGTGGAAATGAGCTAGTAAGATAAGCTGATTTAGATATTTTGTGAAGCCTTTAATATGTTTTAGTATGAAATCGGACATCCCCTTAGTGCATGTGCTTTATGTTGTGTTTCATTTTCCATCTGTTAAATGCTGATGCTATATAGCAGAATCCAAATTTCACCTTCCATTTGGTCTAAAAAGGGTTGTCTATTTTGGACAACCTCCTCATAATGAACACCAAGTCATCACATGGCATTTTACAGGTAGAAGTTCCTACAACCAACGTGTAACATGTAAAGGAAAGTTCTCAGTGTAAATTTTCATGAATGACAACCATTGAAATTGATGGCACTGTAGTGATGAGCAAACCTTCCAAAAAGCAAATTCAGCAGCAAACATGAATTTGGTAAAATAGAAAATTGATTTGCATCTCTCGAGACCCCAGAGCACAATAAAAATAGGTAAACATAATGTAAAAAACCTATATTCTCCCAGCTCTTCACTGGCAGATCACACAGCATTGGTCTAGTCTGGATGTCTTCTTCAGTCTGGTCAATAGTGCGATCTTCACTGGGCAATTTTCTTCCATCATCCAGAATCTTCAGCAGGAAAATAATTACAATAGGGGCAGGGGTTGTAGTCGCACCTGGGCCCTTGAGCCTAGGCGTCCCAAAAGTCCTTTTGGCCTATATAAATAGACTATTGGTATTAAAGACTTCCAATAATGTTCGGTTAGGTCATCGGTTTAACTCGATGGACCTAAGTCTACCTTCAACCTTAAACACTATGAAACTATGAATAATTGGGGGCACCACTGGAGCTTTTGCATTGACGACCATGAGCTTCAAGTTACGCCACTGATTTTCAGCGTCCACAAAACCTGACGTTATGATGTCACATGGCCCAAACCATGATGTCGCAGCTTAGTCAACACAGTAGATGCAAAGATGCTGCTTGCTAGAAAATACCAACGATGACCTAGAGAAGACTGCACCGTTGATTGCACCAAAGATGACAGATAAGAACTAGGTGATTGGTGAGAATTTATTATTTGTATTCTTTTACATCAGTAGCAGGAGCAAATTACCCAAGGGATAGGATTAGGTATATGAGCAGGGTAATGTTAAAATATAACTCTTAATATTTCTTTAAAACGGGGGAAAAAAATCAACAAACAACAAAAAGGTGTAATAAATTACCGAAATAAATGCGATTGTCAGAAGCCAGAAGGTCTACTGACCTGTATCGATAAAGACAAAATAGGGCCCACTAAACAAAAACCAGTGCAGGGACTCAAAATGAGGGTGTCAATGAAAACCCTATTGTGTAAGGCATAAAATTGGAATAATCTCACCGGTATCTCTTCATACTAGATTTCCGGGTGATTATAGGATCTCCAAGGGGGAGCTACTATACATAGCTACCAAGAACCCCTCAAATGACGATCCGTTGGTGGCGTGCTCCAGTCTCCCTATGCGTTTCGTTGTACAGTACTCATCAGGGGAGCTTTTCTGGATAAGAGCAAAGAGTAACACACCTCTTGTGCAGAGGTAGACGCCAGATACCGGTGAGATTATTCCAATTTTATGCCTTTATGTTGTTTGTTGTTTTTACTCCCCCGTTTTAAAGAAATATTAAAAGTTATATTTTAACATTAGCCTGTTCATATACCTATTTGTATTCTTTTACCCCTATATGGCCGGCTAGTGATCCAGTTAAATGGCATTCAGCAGGATTCGCATGAATATAATCCAAATTTTTGACCGAAATTAGTAGTGAATTTTATCTGTCTCGCAATGATTCCCTTATCTCTAATGTCTTTAGTTTTTATTGGATTCCTATGATCCTGAATTCGCTTGGTTAAACAAGCATGGTCTTCTAGAATATATGAAATCTTATTGACCAACCCAGAAAGCGGGTGTAATATCTATAAGTGGCCAGATGGAGTCCACCATTTATCACAAGCCTAAAGAGAGAACCAATGTTTGTGAATACGAGCAGGTAAAGCAAATAATGTCAGTTTATATCCCTCTGGTCGCTGATACTTTTCCCATTTACGCATGCCATGACTTGGATGGAATGTCTAACATTTCCTAGTGATTGTAAATCATGATGTGGAATTTATATAACATTTATAGAAAAAATAAAAACAAATAAACCACATACGCTCCTCACCGCTGGTTTGCCAGCGCAGGTATAAAGAAAAATGATGACCTTTTGTGTATGTGAGAGCCGAGCGTAAGCAGAATAGTCCGATCTGGTTTAATATATTTTTATTAGCGCTATAAGACATCCCTTCGACATGAAGCTTTGACTTTTGCAGATGACATAATGTTCCGTGAGACTGTTTCCTTTTCCTAAATGATTAACGACTCGGGTAAATTAGGAGAATAGACCAAAATGTGGCAATTTCGGTTTAATTCTAAAAGAGTGCAAAATAATGCACCTGGGCTACAAAAATCCAAAGGCAGGTTAGAGGATTAATAGCACTATAATGTCAACTTCTCGAGAGGAATGGAGCCTGGGAGCTATCATTTCACATGACTTAAGACGTAGTCAGGCACCATAGCTGAAGCAGTTGGAGAGTCTGCGGAATGTGGAGATAGCGAAGAGGAGATAATAGAGACAAAAGAGAAAAATGGTGATAAATATTTATAGACCACCAGTAAGACCTCACCTGAAGTGCTGTGCTTAATGTGCTGGACCATATTTTCTGAAGAGGTTCATAAAGCCCACTTTATCACGAAAGACCAAAGATCTATAACGGCTCAGAAAATAAACCAGATGCTGAGAATATTATAGAACTGCTCCTATGTAGCACTGCAGAAGCTAAGAAAATTAATGGAAATTCGGAACATTCTTTTACATTTTTGAATATTGCACTCAACTTATTTGTTTATAAATACATTTTTAAATATCTTTCCTAGATCCCATCCTGTTGTGTAGGAAATGCTAATATGTCGTGTGCCCCTAAATTATCCCAACGGGTGAAGAAACTGAATTATTAGTTGTCTGAAGCTTTTGTAAATCAGTTGTAAAAAGCTCTGTTTCTATTTGCTTTGGAAATTCCTATTATAAGTCTCTGGGGTCCATTAAGAACTTGCTGCAATTATAAAGAAAAAACACGACGTAGATGTGTAGAGAGTCTTATACATATCCATTGTCATTATCAGTTGTCATCTATTGTCATCAGATTTCATTTTTATTTGTTTGTTTTTAAGAAAAAAAGCGTCTTCTAAGTATAGACTAGAAATGAGTGAACCAATTTGCATCGTAAATAAAAATAAAAAACATAAATAAATAAAATATTTTATTTTCAATTGTCCTGTTGAAGTTCCCCATCCAATTCTTCTGTCTTTACGTAGGAGCCTCCAAACTCCATGATCTTTTGATTATCAGGCACTGATTAGGCCTTATGCAGTGATGAGGAAGACAATGCACCTATTGATGTTTTGTAAGTATACTTCTCACATAGCTGAGTCAAAGGTTTTGTGACGTACCAGTGACCTCATCAGCGATCTCGCTGTGTGTGACACTAAGCAGCGACCTGGCCCCTGCTGTGAAATCGCTGATAGTTACACACTGTTCTGGTTCATTTTTTGCTCGCTGGTCTCCCGCTGTGCAGCACACATCGGCGTTTTTGACGGCGGGAGACCAACGAGCACCGACTCTGTGTAAGCAGCGTACGCTGATAACCAGGGTAAATATCGGGTAACTAAGCAAAGCGCTTTGCTTAGTTACCCGATATTTACCCTGGTTACCAGCGTACACCACTTAGCGCTGGCTCCCTGCACACGTAACCAGGTTAAATATCGGGTAACTAAGCAAAGTGCTTTGCATAGTAACCCGATGTGTAACCTGGCTACGTGTGCAGGGAGCCAGCGCTAAGTGGTGTACACTGGTAACCAGGGTATCTCTGCTATGCTGCAGACTCTGTGAGGCAGGAACCATACTCGGTGATTGTAGGTAACAAAAGGTGGACTGTGTGGGCTTTAAGAAATGGCACCTTAAGTCGACGCGTGCGCAGATTGAGCTCTCAGTTTAATGAAGAGCTTAGATCTCATCTGCGCATGTGCCACCTCTGGGTGCCATTTTCCTTAAAGGGGTAATTCACCCATCTTCATTACTGGCCACATCAATATTATGTTGAGAAACAAGGTTTCTCTCAAATACCTTGTGTTGCCAATTCTGCCTGTGAGCAGCGCTATTGCGAACCGCTCATGCCCATCTCGTGACCCCTGGGCTCTGTGACCTCTGATGTTTGATGATGTCATGTCAGCTTCCATCACCGCGGTCGGCCACAGTCTCTGTGAGCCACTGGGCTGTGGACGGAGTTTAACCGCTTGTCATAGGCCAGGGTTGCTCCTGCTTGCGTACTCTGCAGTGAAGGAGGAGGGAGCAGGGAGATGCTGCTCTGAGACGCTGGGCTGTGCTGAGCAGTGAAATGCCACCCACAGCCCAGTCACTCAGGAAGACGTCACATCCCCAGACATTAGAGGTCACGGAGCCCGTGGGTCAAACGAAGGGAGTGAGCGGACCACAATTGTGCCACTCACAGGCACTATTGGCAACACAACGTATTTGAGAGAAAACTTGTTTCTCAACATAATATCGATGTCGCCAGTAATGAAATGGGGTAAACGACCTCTTTACGGCCGCTATTGGAAGATCAATGGGCCCAAGGCGACGCATGCGCAGCTTGTCATGGACCTGAGAGTTCAATCTGCATATGCACCAGTTCTTTGAAGCCCGCGCCGCCAACATATCCTTTAATCACTGGAGATGGCTCCTGCATCACCAGGACACCGACAGCATCACTCTACTCTTGCCACCATCGCACCCCCACCCTTAGGTAAGCTACAACCGGATTCTAAGACGCACCCCCCCCCCCCCTGTTTTCCTCCATAATTTTTGGGAGAAAAAGTGCGTCTTATAATCCAAAAAATACAGTATATTAAAGGGCACCTGTTAAAAGATTCATGTTGCTCAAAAACCTTCTGCTTTACAAAAAAAAGTTTAATTCGCTCTGAGACAATGCAGTGTTTTACACAAAACATAGTTTTGGAAACAAGTTGGAAAACCGAAGAAAAGTCTAAGCACGGACACTTTCTTGCTTCTTCCTTCCAGGCTCAACTTGATAGACAGGTCTCTCTTATTAGTGCATAGAGCTCGATCTGCCACTCAATCAGGAGGCGAGAATCAGAGCGGACATCTCTCCCCATGGCTCGATTGGTTTTAAAACTACGTAGTTCTTCAGAATAAAATGAGGAAAAAGAAAAGTACATCATCCTAGAAGACCAGTTTAGATCTAGAATATTTAATACAAGAGGAACAGACTCAAGAACGTATGTAAACCTGTGATGTCACCGGGTGAAGGGAAAGTTTTATTAAGTGATATTTACTTAGAAATTAAGATCCCGTTAAGTGTTTTACCTCAAGGAATGTAAGATTAGCGGAAATTCTCCTTATCACCCTGAGCTGGGCTGAGAGAAGAATAATATTAGTGATTAAGAAGACTTGAGCTTAAGAGTAGACAAAGGGCAGATGTAATGGGCAAAGTGTCGCGTTTCCTGCCCTACAACTCCGTTCCCCTAAGAAAGAACATCGACGTGTTTGAAATTGCCCGTCCACTTGAGAATTCACATAATTCTGAATTATTAATTTGCAGCAATTATCGCTGAGTAATAAAAAGTACACATCATTTTCCAGTATCATCATCACTTAAAATCTCTGTATTTATAAAGTCCTCAGAGATTTGCTATACTAAAGCTTATTGCCGTGTAACTCTAGGAGTTCCCGGTAATAATTCTTCTTAACAATTGATTGTCTTTTTACCACATTTGCATTATAATTCATATAATATATATTAATTACACATAACCACAGTGCTAAATGAGGACACCCCCTTTGTATTCAGTGAGAAATTAAAATCTTACTTTTCCATTTCCAAAATTGCCAAGACTGTTTCATAGAACATTTTGTTAAGGCTAGTTTCACACTTGCGTTGGACGGCTTCCATAGCATTGCATTGTGTGACGGATGCAACGAATGCGTTGCATATAGTGGCACAACGGATGCTACGGATCGTACAAAACAACGGAAAGCTTTTTTTTTTTTAAATTTTTTTCTTCTTTACAGTTTTACCGGCAGCAGACTATTGTGAATGATCAGCTGATCGCTCTCAATAGCCGTCAGCCGGTCGCTCAGCTGAGCGCTGTCACTTGCCGGCGGCCGGGCATGCCGGCGGGCGGGCGCTCAGTTGAGCGCTGTCACTTGCCGGCAGCCGGGCATGCCGGCAGGCGGGCGCTCAGTTGAGCGCTGTCACTTGCCGGCGGCCGGGCATACCGGCGGGCGGGCGCTCAGTTGAGCGCTGTCACTTGCCGGCGGTCGGGCATGCCGGCGGGCGGGCTCTCAGCTGAACATTCGGCCACCGCGAGACAAAATAAAGTTTGTGATTTAAAAAAAAAAGAGCATGCGCAGTGAAATCCTGAGGATTCCGCTGCTGAAAAAAAGTTACATGCTGCGTTCCTCCCGCTGGGTGGAAGCAACGGAGCGTCGCCCAGCGGAAGCAACGCAGGTCCTTTTGGCACAATCCGTCATCCATACAAGTCTATGGGAAACAGTGGAATCCGTTAACGGATTCCGCTGTTTTCCAAAAGGGCGGATTGTAACGGAAGGAAAACAACGCAAGTATGAAAGTACCGTAACTCATTGCATGAAAGTAAGGTTAAAAACAAAAGTTTTATTACAAAATCTTCAGATTTACTCAAACTAGTTGATGCAAAAATGAATACACCCCACATCAAAAACTGCTACATCTGATATTTTGTATGACCACCATGATTTTTAAGAACAGAAAGAAGTCTTCTATGCATGGGATGAGCAACATTACAACATTCCAACATTGGCGACATATTGCAACAACTTTTGCCATTTTTAAAAAACGACTTGAGATGAGCGAACCCGAACTGCAAGGTTTGGGGTTTGTACCGAACACAGACTTTTGAAAAAACTCAATGTTCGAGTTCGGAGTTGGGTGCTGTACATATGCTAACCACTTGATTGAGCATCGCTGTGCTCGGTACGCTTGGTGTGCATTCCAGTGGGAGCCGCATTCAGTGTCTGAATGGCTCACAATGGCGGAAAAACAAAGTTTTCAGATGTAGTATGCACAAAAAGAAAACAAAAAACACCCTCTCTCCCCTGAAAATGCTATATATGGCTGGCTATATGTAGGCAGAGAGCTGAACTGCCCAATCATTGACTTTCTATAATGCACTGAGGACCTAGAGATGCAGTAATCAGGCAGTACACTAGGTGGCACTGGGGATGCTTAGAGGCTGAAGGAAGTCAGGCAGGCCAGGGTCAGAACAGAGAGGACATGGAGAGACATAGGGAGCAGACAAGAGAGAGGTCGTAAGACAAGCCGGAGGTCAGGTATCCAGGAGAGCAAGTATGAACACAAGGGGCAGACAACTGAGTAGTCAGGAGAGAAAGCCAGGGTCAGGAGCCAGACAGGAACAAAGAAGTCAGAGGGGAGTAGACAAAGGCAAGTCAGGAGGTCAGTCCAGGGTCGAGTACCAAGATCAGTCACTATACCAGGAGACAGACGCTTGCAGCAACAGAGCCAGAAAATAATACAAAATAATACAACTGGCAGTAAAGAAGCCTGAGCAATTACCCAGAAGGTGTCACAGGTGAGCAATCAACACCTCCCAGAACTAATCTGGACTCCAGTATAGTGATCAAGCAGCTAGATCTGTAAGTGCCACAGCGCATCTCCAGGTCTGTGAGATGCTCTGCACAGAGAACCATGACACTTTCAAGTTCAATGACAAGTCTGGGTCCCGAACTGAACTTTATCTAAAGTCCAGCTAAACCTGGCAAACCCAAACTTTTATGGGTCCACTCATCCCTCAAAACGACTTCTTTTAAAGAGTGGATGATGAATGGAGGGCGATGCTCAAATTGTCTCTTCAGAAATCCCTGGGGGAGGGATGTTGGATTGGGCTCAGATCAGGACACATACTTGGCCACTGAGTCACTTTCACCCTATTCTACTTCAGAAATGTAACAGTGGCCTTAGATATTTGTTTTATGTCATTGTCATGTTGGAAATGTGCACGTCTACCAAGAGCACAGAGTGATGATAGCATCTTCTTTTTCTATATACTGTAGAGCATTTTTTGACAAATGTAATATCATAGGGTATGCGTCTATAAACCACACAGTACAGTGTGGACTATCATTGCAGTCATTACCTGTATAGAAATGCACAAAATATGCTCTCCGACACAGGACACCAGAAGGGAGACTCTTTTACAACCTAAAGAGGTTATATGGACACTTCTAACGTAAACTCATGCTGTTTCACTAGCATGTATATTGGCAAAACTTCAGCTAAATCTATTTTGATACCATCACATCAGATACTGGTGTAGTCATCCATAAGTCGAGGAAATGAGATGTTCCATGTTGTCTTGGGAATCATGATATTGTGTTCTTGCAATTCCTAGCACGCGATCAGCATTTTCCAATTGAGTATCAGAGTCTTTGAAATTGCAATTTGGCTCAGATTCCCACCACTGTATCGTAAGTCTTGCCTCAAAACACAAACCAATAACTCTGTCCCCTTTGTTCATTTTCCTATAGTAAGATGGATTACCATAGTTGCATATTCGTGCATGGCTTTAGTAATTGTGTCAGCCGAAGAAAACAAATTGTTGTTCATCTTCAAGTTAACATAGACATATATCCACTCCTTTAATGTCATTTACGCAGCCTGGCGCGCATTTAATGGGTATGAATAATACATGTAGAGACTTGGGAAAAACTCCTTGAAAATACGTTGTCAGTAATAAACAGGTAATAGTATTAATTTGCTAAATTGTGCTCAACCAGCAATGCAATTTTGCTTCCATTTCCATACGAGAGCAGGGAGGAGGCGCTGAAGCTGGGCACCCACGACTGAAAAAAATGCCAATATTTGTTACCAAGACAGAACAGTACAGTAAGCCAGGATTTTCTGGATGAAACTCGTTATCCACATCAAGGGACAACAAAGCACCTTGAGTCTTTGAAAAACAGACACAGGTATGGAAATCAGAACCGTGCGGAGATTTGTAGAGTGGTTTGGCTCAAAGCCCCAAGTACATTTTCCCTTTGTTTTTAGAGTTTCAAACAAAAATACAGAGGAACTCCATCAATCCGTCACAGTAACCCAAAAATTCTGCTGTAGCCTTGAGAATTAGTCTCAAAGGAAGGCCAGATTCGCTCCCGTGAAGTCCAAGTCCTGCAATTTAAAATGCACATTGCTTAACAATTGGAGAAATTTTCATAATAACCTTATATTTCTCAATTTGCTGAGCAAGTGATCTGATAATGACATGGGAGGCTGCCAAGGAAATTAATATTCTCAGTGGTTTCCTTTCTTGATTCTACACTGATGTTGAATAGAGGATACAATTTGTAGCGGGACATAGATCTTAAAATCTCCGAGTGTTGTGTAAAAACTCTGAAAACCTGACAATGAACAAGCTCAATTGACCTGGGTTATTGGTCTTTTGGGGCTCAGTGGTGCTACCACTTCTGTTTTTGGTGTATTTACAATGGAGGCCATTCCATTTTTAATGGGTTGAAGACATTTGACAAGAGATAGCATAATCTACAATGGAGGCAATTCCATTTTTTTGAATGGGCTCAAGACATTTGACAAAGGATAGGAGAATCTACAATGGAGACCATTCCATATTTTTTAATGGGTTGAAGACATTTGACAAGAGATAGCATAATCTACAATGGAGGCAATTCCATTTTTTTGAATGGGCTCAAGACATTTGACAAAGGATAGGAGAATCTACAATGGAGACCATTCCATATTTTTTAATGGTTTGAAGACATTTGACAAGACATAGGAGAATCGATTATAATTGAATATTGGAACTTCAGTCCATCGTCCAGGTCAGTAATCTGTGACTGTTGAACGGGAGCTATGTGATTCTCTGTACTTACTACCTGGATTTCTTAGCTCTCCCTTTGATTAGCTGGGCTGTATTGACATTATCATTTCATTGTGATGCAAAAATTAGGACGCCCCAGCCCGGCTAATGAAAAGAAGAGTCAGGAATGCTGGGAGGTTCCTTGGTCTTCCATCCCGTAGTCACAGATTACTGACCTGGCCAATGGACTGAAGTCTTGTAAATTAATTTTCCCATTTTTAACCTTGACCCTCAGATTTTTGTGGGATGTACCTATTGATTTTGGTTGGACTGGGCAACCATTTAGTATGTATAAGTGTGGGAAACAAGGATTGGCCATGTTGAATTTCAATTCCCTTTACTATTGTTCTCATGAGGGTTGGGTTATCAAAAGACTTATCATTCACTTTTACCGTTAAAAACACATGCATGCTTAGTATCGCAAAGCATGTCATGTGTATGGGGAGTTCACTTAGAAGATCTAAATAATAGTTTGGCCAATAGTTATTGTAAGTGTATGTTACTAAGATAGGAGGAATAGCCAATAATAGAGAGGAGAGAGAGCATATTCAAAAGGATCTAGGCATCCTCGAACAATGGGCCGAGGCAAACAGAATGGTGTTTAACAAGGACAAATGTAAAGTTCTACATCTGTGTAAAAGAAATGTAAAAAGCATATATAGTATAGGAAGAATAGACCTAAGTGATAGCACCGGGGAAAAGGATTTGGGCATAATAGTAGAACACTGAGTCAACATGAGCCAACAGTGCGGTGCTGCCGCTAAAAAGGCCAACAAAATTCTGGGATGTATCAAGACAAGCATTGAATCTAGATCAAGAGAGGCCATTATTCCCCTATACTGTCCCTGGTCAGACCCCACCTGGAATACTGTGCACAGTTCAGGGTGCCTCAATTCAAAAAAGACCGATGTATTGGAGCAAGTCCAGAGAAGATCAACCAAGATGGTAAAAGGTCTGCAGAGCATGTCCTATGAAGACCGGCTAAAACTAGATAGAAGGCTGAGGGGAGACTTACAGTAATAGCGGTTTACAAATATCTGAAAGGTAGTCACAGTGCAGAGGGAACTACTTTATTCTCATTAGCACAAGGAAGTACAAGAAGCAATGGGATGAAACTAAAAGGAAGTAGATTAAGATCAGACATTAGGAAAAAGCTTTCTGACACTGAGGGCAGTCAGAGAGTGGAATAGGTGACCACGGGAGGCAGAGAGGGTAGGTAGAGAGTGGAACAGGTGACCACGGAAGGTAATGAGGGCAGTCGGCGAGTGGAACAGTCTACCGCAGTAGGTAGTGAGAGCAGTCAGAGAGTGGAAAAGGCGACCACGGGAGATAATGAGGGTGGTCAGAGAGTGGAACAGGCGAAAACGGGTGGCAGTGATGGCAGTCAGAGAGTGGAAGAGGCGACAATGGGAAGAGGTGAGCTCTCCATCAAATTGGATAAACATGTAGGTGGGATGATTTAGGAAATGTGCACTCGCAGGGGGTTGGACTCAATGCTCCTTGAGGTCACTTCCAACTCTACCATTCTATGATTCCATGATTCTATGAAGTGCATGCCACCGTTACTGCCAGATTCTCTTCTAAATTTTCCTAGAAATTTGTGTTATTGCAGACAGCTATACAGACAAATAAATGAGATATTAAAAAATATAAAAAATAGATATTTGCTGAAATAAAGCCAACCTGCAATTACTAAGTACATCACTGGGCTATGGCACAGTAGGAGTCAGCTCACGTTGGGTCGTGCTGCATTACCAAGGAGTGCTGGCTTGAATTCTAAACATTCCATATCAGCGGTAAATATTATTTTGCTATCCGAAATGAGATTTGCGTAGAACCTCTGCACAACAAGACCATGAATTACTAGCAGTCGATACCACCTATCATATAGCTGGCACTTCAATGGATAAATAGCCTCCTAGTTTTGCTTAAATCACTAGGTTCCCCCGGGCATGGAAGCAATGTGTTGCATTCTTGTCCAGCATTTGGCATCCTCCAATGAATTGTAAAGCAGCGACAACAAGCTTTGTTCGCAGCTTTCCCAGTATGTTCTTAATCAAACCTGCTTCTGATTTAACTGCTCTTTATGCAAATCAGCTCATTTGCATTTGCTAACTTGATAACATTTCTGAATGTAATGACTTGAGTTGATGCTTGATTGAATCAGCTCCGATTACCAGGAACCGGCTAATTAAATGATTTAACTACAAACTGCTTAATTGATTCCATCTCATAACCTGATGGACTTGGGGTTGCAAGAATCCTCCTTCATGGTTGGCTGAGCCAAGGGTTTTGGTGTAACAGCTGAGCTGCGGGGACTGCTGTATTCTCTAGCAGCCATATGTAACCGGTACCATTGACAAGTCAGCCGTGAAATCATGTAATACTCCGAAATACACTATGACAACTTTGAATTATTTGGAACATCTGGGTTATTCTGCTTTGTTCTGTAATAACCTATGTGTTTTGTGGTCTGCTCACATCTGTGCGCCTGAGGAATTCTTACAATGACATTCATTACTAAAATAGTTTTTTTTTTAAGAATGAAACAAGGTCTAAGTGTGAGTATAGCCATGTCACCTTTATTATACTAACCTATACAACAAGAATAACGCATAAAGAACTGCTCAATTATGTTCGAGTAAAGTGTCAGTGCATTATCCAAAGGGACAGTCACGGTGCCGATCAGTCCCTGTCCTCAATTGGACACACCCATATTAGACAGGCAATCTTTATAAAGTTAGGAGACTTCTTAGAATATTTTTGTAATGTGGAAGGAAACAATTGTCTATAAGCCCCTGATGAAGCCAGATTAGGAGCAAAACAAAACAACAAGAATAACGCATAATGAACTGCTCAATTGTGTTGGAATAATATAAAGTGTCAATGTATTATGCAAAGAGACAGTCACGGTGCCGATCAATTTCTGTACTCAATTGGGCACACCCATGTTAGATAGACACACTTTGGTTAAATCTATAGGAAGTTAAGAGACCTCTTAGAATATTTTTGTAGTGTGGAAAGAAACAATTGTCTATAGGCCACTGATGAAGCCAGATTAGCAGCGAAACATATTTGGGAGGCTTGCGTGTCAGAAGAAAACAAGGTTTAAGTGTGAGTATAGCCATGTCATCTTTGTTATACTAACCTATACAACAAGACTAATACATAAAGAACTTCTTAATTGTGTTTAAATAATATAAAGTGTCAGTGTATTACGCAAAGAGACAGTCACAGTGCCGATCAGTTCCTGTCCTCAATTGGGCTCACCCATGTTAGACAGACACACTATGGTTAAGGGGTACTTTGCACACTATGACATCGCAAGCCGATGGCAGCGATGCCGAGCGTAATAGTCCCCGCCCCCGTCACAGCTGCGATATCTTGTGATAGCTGCCGTAGCGAAAATTATCGAATTATCGCTACGGCAGCTTCACATGCACTTATCTGCTGGGCGACGTCGCTCTGGCCGGCGACCCGCCTCCTTCCTAAGGGGGCGGGTCGTGCGGCGTCACAGCGACGTCACACGGCAGGCGGCCAATAGAAGCAGGGGGGCAGAGAGGAGCGGGACGTAAACATCCCGCCCACCTCCTTCTTTCCTCATTGCAGCTGGGACGCAGGTAAGGAGATGTTCCCCGCTCCTGCGGCTTCACACACAGCGATGTGTGCTGCCGCAGGAACGAGGAACAACATCGTAACATCGGTCCTTCCGACATTATGGAAATGACCGACGCTACACCGATGATACGATTTCGACGCTTTTGCGCTCGTTAATCGTAGTAAAAATGATTCACATACTCCGATGTCGACAGCGACGCCGGATGTGCGTCACTTTCGATTTGACCCCACCGACATCGCACCTGCGATGTCATAGTGTGCAAAGTACCCCTTACTCTATAGGAAGTTAACAGACCTCTAAGAATATTTTTGTAGTGTGGAAGGAAACAATTTTCTATGGGCCCCTGATGAAGCCAGATTACCACCGAAACACATTTAAAATTCTTTCGTGTTAGGTTTTAACCATTGTGGTTTTTGTCCCTTGCACAATTAAGGCATTGCAGACACTTCACTAACATAACTAGATCAGCCATAGGAGTGTTCAGAAATAGTGCTCTCAATTGGAAAATCATCTTAGGGGCTTAGTCCAATAATTGCATTTTTAGTAATTATTTTGGGGTGTATCACTTAATTAATTCAATATAATAGTAAATAAAAGTAATATTATTATTAAGGATGCTAGATAATTTGGTGGAAGAAAGGTATACATTTTTTTCTGTCCATTTGGATAATTGAATGCTTCTTGTGCACGCTATGCATCCTATATGATCCTTCCTAGCCTTCATTGTATTAAATGAAGCGCAAAACTGAAAGAAAATAGGTCAATAAAGAAGAATGTTTTCCTCTCACCATCATTCATTACGTCGTGTTTTTAGTGCTTGGCGGCCATTATTCTTGTGTACCAATTGCATTTACCTGTTCCGAATTCATTAATTGATGAGATATTGTGTTGCTTTAGACATCAATTAAAGTTTAGCTCATTTTTCTTTTCTAGCTACTTAATTTAATCCACTTCCCTGGGTTTACAAATTAAATGTTATATTCTTCATGTGTCCAGCTACGCAATTAAAACCATCCTCTGTTCCATAGCAAATGATGTAATTGAGTTATACACTGGACTGTATGTTGGAAACGGTCCAACCTTATGGCATGTAAACATGTAGAGCCATATGGCACTTGTGAGGTATCAACCGGCTGTATTACAAAGGGCCGGTATGTTTTGCAGAAGCGTGGGTGCTCTGCAATGTGAAGCTGGCTGGGACCTGTGGTTCCACAGGATTGCATTACATGCAGAGCCATGGAAGGGTGTGTGATGCTGATTACACACTCCTTACCACCTGTGGGTGTGGCTCCATGGGTTAAAGCAATCCTGTCTCTGAACCTGGGAGAAGTGTGTCTAGGGCAGTCTAGAGAGAGACTGGCTCTAGATGTCCAGTGTGTGGACTGGAAACAAGTTAGAGCAGAGCCAGGAGCTCTGGGTGTTTCAGCCTGCATGGAGGCTGATCACAAGGCTCTGATATAGAGTCTGAGGTGAGTGCGGCCAGGCCAGGGCTGTAGGGCCGAATCTCTCCTGGAGGAGAGACAGACAGGGGTCTGCAGAGGGCCCTGGGTGCTGGAAGGAACCTTGGCTAGAGCTGTACGCTGGCAGGAGCCAGAGAGTAGGGAAGTTGCTAAACTTCCATTATGGACTTATTGTTTATGTTTGAGGGCAGTTTATGCTGAGTGTTTTTAAATAAACTGCCAGAATTTCTATGAAGAGACTGTGTACGTGTGTTGCTGAAGCTACCTCACACCGCTGCAAGCGAGTGAAACCCCCACGTTGCAGGGCGCAACGTTCACACACTTAAAAGAGTTTTCCAGGATTAAAATATCGATGGTGTATCCTTTTATATTTAATTGGCTGGGTCCTTCTCTCGGCATTCCTACTGATGCGCTGTTTGAAGAAGCCATAGCCTCATTCGTGTGGATAGGACAATGTGGCAAAACCCAACACAACTGCTACTAAATGTGCAGTGTACATCACAAAATCCCCTCTAAAGTGCACATGCACAGAAAGTGTGTGGTGTGCAAATAGCTAAAACAAACAATAAAGGGACTGGAACAGTGGCATATCGAAGGGGAGCCAACAAGGTCCACCGTTCTCTGACCAGTAGGCTTTCTACAAGACATCAATGTCCCCGGTAATGTACAGCAAAGATGTTAATGCATTGTGCCACCTGGTCCGCAGTCTGTACAGAGGGAAGACCAGTCACTCAAATTAGGTGGGCGATTATAAATATTACTTTTTGGTGGTGATGGCACAAAGTGGCATTATTACTTTTGGAGGGGACTCTCAGAGGACATCATTACTTTTTCTGTGGACACTAAGGAGACATTAAAGGGATATTTTCAAGTTTGGAGATTATCTCCCATCCATAGGATAAGGGATAACTTTTTAATCACTAGAGGTCCGACCACTGGGACCCCCACACATCTTAAGAACCAGGCCTCTGAAGCTCTGAAGACCCCCACGTGAATGGCGAGTGACGAGGAGTCATGAGCACTGTAATTCCATTCATTCTTATTGGCAAGTGTTGCGTTCAGCTGGTCTTCAGCACTCCCACAAGAATGAATGGAGCAACAATCAACCACTAGTCTATTTATAAACAGCCCCGTTCTCCATATCCCTAGAGGTTCCAGTGGTCATGGAGACGGCTAGGTTTGGGTTCTTCCTCGCTGCCGGCGGCATTGCCGTCTCCATGGCAGTGGCGCAAGTGTGGGAGCCGGATGATGCGTCCCTGCTCCCGCGCATGCGCCGGCTGTGATCTGCCTTACGGCTGATTCGCCCGCGGCGCTGTGGTCCCGGACTGAGCATGCGCTACTGAGGGGGATGACGCAAATGGAAATAGACCGTGGCAGTCAATTTAAAGTAACTTTGAATGGAGAGAGGGACACCTTGAATGGGATTGCACTGGCTCCCTGGGCGGAGGACGTGTTGGTGGGCAGGGGGAACGTTTTTGTTCTGAGGAAGCTGTGCTCTGACACCCGTAATCTTCATTTGCTTTGAGAATGTATTTATATGGCATTGCTCATCTTCTAATGGCATAAGCGTTTACCCCCATACTTCAACTGCTGGCTATGCCTTACTTGAAACAGTGCATGTGGATCACCTTATAACCGGGAATCTTTCCCATTTTTGTACACTTAGCACTTTGTTGAATGTGTAGGTGAGTTTACTCTATGGGGATTTTCTCTGACCCTTCTATGCACTAAAGAACTTTATACATGTGTGGGCCAGTTTACAATTATTTTTCCCCTTTATATTGTTCATATCATTGTTGAGTACTGATGCCAAATTTAACTTTAAACAGTATATACGTATATCTAATATATAAAGCTCAATGTGTGTGTGTATGTATGTATGTGTATGTGTGTGTGTGTGTGTGTGTATGTCCGGGATTGGCATCCGCACCGTCGCAGCTACAGCCACAAACTTTTGCACACTCACACTTCTGGACCCCAAGAGCGTCATATGCTATGTTTTGAGGGGAAATTTTAACCCCGCGCTTTACAGTTATTGACCAAAAAACCTGCCTCCATTAAAGCGAATGGAGCTGGGAGACACAGTGCAGCCAGAACTTCAGAAGAATGCGCAGCCACGCCCTTATATGGAATGTTGGCGTGTCACAATGCAGCCAGGGAAAGAGACAGACACAGACAGGGAAAGAGGCAGACACAGACAGGGTAAGAAACAGACATAGACAGGGTAAGAGACAGACACAAAGAGACAGACACAGGCAAAGAGACAGAGACAGACACAGTGAAACAGACAGACAGGGAAAGAGACAGAAAGAGAGAGACAGGTTAAGAGACAGACACAGACAGGTAAAGAGATAGACACAGACAAAGAGACAGATACAGGGAAACAGACATACAGGGAAAGAGAGGGAAAGAGACAGACAGGGTAAGAGACCGACAAAGACAGGTAAAGAGACAGACAAAGACAGACACAGGGAAAAAGACAGAGGGAAAGAGACAGACAGGGAAAGAGAGGGAAAAAGACAGACAGGGAAAGAGAGGGAAAGAGACAGACAGGGAAAGAGACAGACAGGGAAAGTGACAGAGATAGACAGACAGACAGACAGGGGAAGAGATAGACAGACAGGGAAAGAGATTGAGACAGACGGAGACAGAGACAGTGAGAGACAGACAGGGAAAGAGACAGACAGACAAAGAGATAGAGAGAGAGACAGAGAGATATATACAGAGGGGGAGACAGACATTATAATTACATTTATATCTATTTGTTTTGTGGTTTTTGTGTGCAGAATACATTTTGTTAATACATTCTATTTTGTTAACAGCAGTATTACAGTAATACAGCTAATATATATATATATATATATATATATATATATATATATATATCCAAATGCCACTATTGCCATTTGCCTTGACTGCAGTTCTTCTCACTGTATGTTTTATGTGTTTTATATGTGATTCCCAAAACCCCTCCTTGTGTGTTTAAACAAAATTGTTGTGCACTTTGATACTGATGGTTCTCCTGTTCTTATGTTATTTACATATGTTGATAAAAATGCAAAATTGCCAAAATTTTGGTTATTTTTTTTATCATATTCACGCTACAGAAAATAAAAAAATAATCTTAATAAAAAATTAAGTAACATTTGAAACATTAGTATAGCATGAGAATTAGATTAGAAATGTTTTTTGCCTTGAGCCCATCCCAAGTAACCAGAAGCAAACATCGATTTGCACCTTGACCGTGGAACAGTTTTATTTCACTTTTTCTGTGTGTGCCGCGAAGTTACCATTCATGTCAGTCAAGAACCCAAGAGTGGAGCTATTAGGTAAAATATACTATTGATATCATGCTGCAATAATGGCCATTTTTTTAATAACACCTCCTGCGCCCCTAATTGTTTGCTCTATTTTGTAACTGTAAAGTACACTTCATTATGCTGGGAGGAAACATGCTAAATGTACACCTCAACTATAATTATGTCCCTTTATAGAAATCCCCTACTGTTCTACGGCTCGGCTCCACGGGGAAACATCAGATCCTCTTGCTGCGTTTACTGCACAATTCCATCATTATACAGCGGCCTGGATATCTATTAATACGCGCTTACAGGCAAGTCTACAGATTCTCAGTGGTTTACATGGAAAATTCAGTGATAAGATTGTGGGATATCGGAATACTAAGTAATGCTGTACCATTCATAGGTTGGAAGACGAGCGATAAAACATGGGGGAAGAAAAACACTCGTTTCGTCAATGCTTTGCATCAGTGAATGATTGGCGATGCGGATATCTCGATAACATATTATATATGTTCTGCGAGAATAGCTGCGATTCTTCGCGTTTACCTTTGAAAGAGAAGAATTAGAGACAGAACAATGGACATAATTGAATGTGAAAACAGTCTTGCTGTTATTTTTATTCTACGCTCTCCCCTTGGGTTGGTGTTTTGTCCAGTGGCATTACCGGCGCCAGAATCATCCGTGGCTTCAGAGCTGATGTTAAAATGTCACTTGCCGGCATTGTGTTCTTCTGTCTTTATCATGCTCATTTCAATATGCATCTTAGGCCCCCTTCACACGTCCGTGATACACGTGTGTGTTTGGTCCGTTTCCGTATATACCGGAGACACGGCCAAACGTGCACCAATGTTAATCTATGATTGTGGTCACACGTCCGTTATTTCATTATGTCCGTGTGTGCGTGTCCGTGATCCGTATGTGTTTGCGTTTGGCACGGATGCATGTCCGTTATCTGCACGGAGCACGCACACGTGGACACAATGAAAGTCTATGGGTATGTGCACACACGTTAGTAAACACGTATGCATATACCTATAGTCCGTGTCCGTTTGGTGTTTTTATTTCTAGTGATGTCGGCTATTCTTTCTATTTCTGTGTATGTCGGTCAATCTCCCTGAGTCCGTCGGTCAGTCTCTCTGTCTCTCTGTCGGTCTCTCTGTCTGTCTGTCCCTCTCTCACAGTCTGTCGGTCAGTTTCCCCCCCTCTCTCATACTTACCGTTCCCCGATCTCCGGCGCAGCGCTGCACGGCATTCACACTGCTGCGGCGGCTTTTACTATTTTGAAAAAGCCGGCCGCCCATTAAACAATCTCGTATTCCCTGCTTTCCCCGCCCACCGGCGCCTATGATTGGTTACAGTGAGACACGCCCCCACGCTGAGTGACAGGTGTCACACTGCACCCAATCACAGCAGCCGGTGGGCGTGTCTATACTGTGCAGTAAAATAAATAAATAAATAATTAAAAAAAAACGGCGTGCGGTTCCCCCCAATTTTAATGCCAGCCAGATAAAGCCATACGGCTGAAGGCTGGTATTCTCAGGATGGGGAGCTCCACGTTATGGGGAGCCCCCCACCCTAACAATATCAGTCAGCAGCCGCCCAGAATTGCCGCATACATTATATGCGACAGTTCTGGGGCTGTACCCGGCTCTTCCCGATTTGCCCTGGTGCCGTTGGCAAATCGGGGTAATAAGGAGTTATTGGCAGCCCATAGCTGCCAATAAGTCCTAGATTAATCATGTCAGGCGTCTATGAGACACCTTCCATGATTAATCTGTAAGTTACAGTAAAAAAAACACACACACCCGAAAAAATCCTTTATTTGAAATAAAAAACACACACAAATTCCCTCATTACCAATTTATTAACCCCGACAAATCCTCCATGTCCGGCGTACTCCACGGACCTCCAGCGTCGCGTCTAGCTCTGCTGCATGGAGGTGACAGGAGCAGCAGAAGACACCGCCGCTCCGGTCACCTCCACACAGCAAATGAGGTGAGTAGCGCGATCAGCTGCTGTCAGTCAGGTAACTCGCGGCCACCGCTGGATCCAGCGGTGGCCGCGGGTAACCTCAGTGACAGCTCAGCTGATCGCGCTACTCACCTCATTTGCTGTGTGGAGGTGACCGGAGCGGCGGTGTCTTCTGCTGCTCCTGTCACCTCCATGCAGCAGAGCTGGACGCGACGCTGGAGGTCCGTGGAGTACGCCGGACATGGAGGGTTTGTCGGGGTTAATAAATTGGTAATGAGGGAATTTGTGTGTGTTTTTTATTTCAAATAAAGGATTTTTTCGGGTGTGTGTGTTTTTTTACTGTAACTTACAGATTAATCATGGAAGGTGTCTCATAGACGCCTGACATGATTAATCTAGGACTTATTGGCAGCTATGGGCTGCCAATAACTCCTTATTACCCCGATTTGCCAACGGCACCAGGGCAAATCGGGAAGAGCCGGGTACAGCCCCAGAACTGTCGCATATAATGTATGCGGCAATTCTGGGCGGCTGCTGACTGATATTGTTAGGGTGGGGGGCTCCCCATAACGTGGAGCTCCCCATCCTGAGAATACCAGCCTTCAGCCGTATGGCTTTATCTGGCTGGCATTAAAATTGGGGGGAACCGCACGCCGTTTTTTTTTAATTATTTATTTATTTATTTTACTGCACAGTATAGACACGCCCACCGGCTGCTGTGATTGGGTGCAGTGTGACACCTGTCACTCAGCGTGGGGGCGTGTCTCACTGTAACCAATCATAGGCGCCGGTGGGCGGGGAAAGCAGGGAATAGGAGATTGTTTAATGAGCGGCCGGCTTTTTCAAAATAGTAAAAGCCGCCGCAGCCGTGTGAATGCCGTGCAGCGCTGCGCCGGAGATCGGGGAACGGTAAGTATGAGAGAGGGGGGGAAACTGACCGACAGACTGTGAGAGAGGGACAGACAGACAGACAGAGAGACCGACAGAGAGACAGAGAGACTGACCGACGGACTCAGGGAGATTGACCGACATACACAGAAATAGAAAGAATAGCCGACATCACTAGAAATAAAAACACCAAACGGACACGGACTATAGGTATATGCATACGTGTTTACTAACGTGTGTGCACATACCCATAGACTTTCATTGTGTCCACGTGTGCGTGCTCCGTGCAGATAACGGACATGCATCCGTGCCAAACGCAAACACATACGGATCACGGACACGCACACACGGACATAATGAAATAACGGACGTGTGACCACAATCATAGATTAACATTGGTGCACGTTTGGCCGTGTCTCCGGTATATACGGAAACGGACCAAACACGCACGTGTATCACGGACGTGTGAAGGGGGCCTCAGTCAAAGGATCTTTTTTGCTGGGATGTGCACCATTGTTTCGGAATTTAAAGGGAACCTGTCATTAGATTTGTCCCCTATAAACTGCAGCCACCACCAGTGAGCTTTTATATACAGCATTCTAGAATACTGTATATAAGAGCCCAGGCTGTCCTGTATAAGATAAAAAAAGCCCTTTTAATTATATTCTCCTGTCGGGCGGTTGGGTCCGATGGGCATCGCTGGTCTTGATCCGGCGCCTCCTATCTTCTTATGATCGCATTCTTGCTTCTTGTGGATGACACATCCTACGTCATCCATATAATGTCCTCCATTGCGTTCCTGTGCAGGCGCACTTCTCTCTGCCCTGCTGAGGGTAGATCAAAGTATTCTAGTGCACATGCGAGGCTCGTCTTTGACCTTTCCCTGCACCTGCACATTACAGTTTTTTGCTCTGCCCACAGCAGGGAACAGAGAAGTGCGAATGCACAGGAGCAAGATGGAGGACACTATGTGGATGACGTAAGACGAGTCATCCATATATAAATGAATAAATATTATTATTATATTATTACTAGCTGTAGTACCCAGCGTTGCCCGGGATAGTAACTGTCTGTCTCTCTCCCAGTCTCTGTCTGTGAGTCGCTGTCTGTCTGTCTGTGCCTTTTTTTGTCTGTCTTTGTCTATGTCTCTGTCTATCTGTCGCCATCTCTGTGTCTGTCTGTCTCTCTGTATCTCTCTGTCTGTCTCTATGTGTCTGTCTGTCTGTCTCTCTCTTTCCACGTCTGTCTCTTTTCCTGTCTGTCTCTTTCCAGGTCTGTCTCTTTCCAGGTCTGTCTCTTTCCATGTCTTTCTCTTTGCCCATCTGTCTCTTTTCCCATCTGTCTCTTTGCCCATCTGTCTCTTTGCCCTACTGTTTCTTTGCCCGACTGTCTCTTTCCCCATCTGTCTCTTTCCCCGTCTGTCTCTTTCCCCATCTGTCTCTTTCCCCCATCTGTGTCTTTCACCGTCTGTCTCTTTCCCCGTCTGTCTCTTTCCAGGTATGTCTCTTTCCAGTTCTGTCTCTTTCCAGGTCTGTCTCTTTCCAGATCTGTCTCTGTCTGTCTCTTTCCACATCTGTCTCTGTCTGTCTTTCTGTCTGTCTCCCCACCAACATCTTATTACCTCACACATAAGCTTCTTATACTAACAGTTTATTTTGTTCCTATAGCAACCACTGACAGTTGCTATTAATAGCCTGCAGCTCCCACCTTTTCTGTTTAATGGAGGCAGGATTTTTTGAGAGTAACTGTAAAGCGTGGGGTTAATTTTTCCCATCAAAACATAGTCTATGACGTTCCCTGGGACACATGGGGCGTCTGTGCAAAATTTCATGATTCTAAATGCGACGGTGCAAATTCCTTTAGCGGACAAACACACACACATACACACACACATACATACATACATACACTGAGCTTTATATATTAGATTATTATCCATATGAACCAGGGAAACAGGACGTCGTTTGCAAGAAAATAGAAGGCGCCAGACCAAGACCAGTGACAACCATTGGACCCCACCGCCCCTCAGGTGAGCATACTAAAGGTGTTTTTTACGTTCTACAGAGCGGCCTTGGCTGTTATATACAGTATTCTGGAATTCTGTATTTAAGAGCTCACTGGTGGTGGGTGCAACTTATAAGGGACAAATACGGTGACAGGTTCCCTTTAAGATATTTCACACATAAGAACTCTGAGCTGTTCTGATTTCTATTAGCAAAAAGGCATAAAACATCTTTACATGAATGACAAAAAGGTGGATAAAGGACCGTGCTGGGCAAATACAAGAGCGTCTCAGAAATCGTATAATATTTGCACTTTTAAGAAGAACCTTTCCCTTTTAGGATGGCTCAGTATGGTAAAATAGCATAGTTTATACTTAAAGGGGTGTCCCAGGACTTTAAAATTGATAGCCTATTCTCAGTATCAAATCGGTACTGGTCCGACATCTGTCACCCTCAATGATCAGCTATATATAACTCTCACTGTACGCAGTATATAGAGCAGAAATATCCCATCTGCTGCTATTTTATACAATATAGAAGATTCCATAAGGCTTCCTCATAATATCTTGCAGCCATCACATCACATGGTTTAGCACAGACAATCAGGAAGGACTTCCTCTCTATCCAGATTCACCAGAAAATGGCTGATGCAATCCCTGCCTCAGCTTTTATACAGTCTATGACTGCATACTGATTGGTTATGCTATACTCTGGGATGTGATAGCTGCAAGTTATTATAGAGAAGCCGACCTGGCCAACCCCAAAGACATGCAAGCCTTTTCTGGCTGATGAAATCTTCTGCATTGAGGTAGGCATTATAAGCAATTCAAGCTAACAGAACTGGAAATTTTAGTAAAACTTAATGCTGAAACAAATAGGTTTGCTAGTTCCCCTTGTAAGGCCATTTAGGTACTGTACCGCCCCGGGGCTCGGCCGGCTGCCGAGCCGCTCGGATCCATGCTCGTCGGTGGGTGGCTCGAGCTTCTCACGGATTCGGAAGTCCCACCGCCTCTCTGAAAAGGGGGGTTGCTCACTGGCGCTATGCGCGGAGGTGGGATGGTTTTTGGGATTAAGAGTTTGTGACGCCACCCACGGGGCTGTAGTGAATAGATGGACACCACCGCTGCCATTGACTAGGCCCCCGGGCACGGTGTTACGCAGCTTGGTTTTAACCCCTCCGTGGGTAGGGATGATGGTCCCGGGGCCCGAGGGGTCGCTGTGAATTGCTGGTGTAGGGCAGTGTTGATGCGGTGCCGCGCGGTACTTGGCCTGAGGGCACTGGTGTACTCACTATTATAAACACGCTGGATTATCTGGTAAACCAAACAAGAGGGTGGACGGTGCCCACAGCCGACTGCGTTCCTCCCCTTTTCTCGGGCTGGTGGTTGCCTCCTTTCTCCTGCACCTTTTGTGTATGTCTTCAACTGCCTACGCTTCAGCAACGGTAGTCCACTCCCCAGCTGAATGTGTGCTGAGGAACCCGTTTGCCTGCAGACTCTGGCCCTTTGGATCTCTATGCCTTGGCGGTGGCTTTCTATCCTTGTTGGGTGGGCTGTTGTCTTCAGTCAGGCCTTGGATGGGAAGGGACCTCAAGTCCAGTCCTCAATCAGTTTATTCGACTCGGTCCAGTAGCTTCTGGGCCTCATACTGGGTCTGAGTACCCCTCCTGGTGCTCTGGTTTCCAACCGGTTCCCCGGTTCGGTACCGGCGGGCCACCGCCCTTCCCCGGTCCCTACGGTTCCACCGGCTGTAATCCCAGCTCCTGCAGGCGGCCACCACCGTTTGCCTTCTGGCTACAGGGTGTCTGGGCTACGACCCAGACCCCTGACAGACGTTCTCTTCTCCTCTGTCACTCTCCCTATTCCTCTCCTTCCTCTCCCTTTCTCTACTCTCTCTTCATCTCAACTCTCTTCTCATCTCAACTCACGTGTTTTCCCGCCTCAAGCCATCCAAACTCCTCAGTGGGCGTGGCCAACCACCTGGCTCCGCCCACCTGGTGTGTTTGTCAGAAACCGAGAGGGGTGACTCAGGGTTTTAGGTTGGCTGATGGTACCATTTTTAGGGGAAGGTGTTGTGCAGGGGCCTGACTGTGACTACCTGGCTAGTCCAGGGCGTCACAGTACCATCTTTTTAAAGATGGAGTAAAGCTTACAATTTTTAACCTACAGTTTGTCCAGAAAGTTATCCTACAATACTTTGTTTTATAGACCCTCTTCATCTTCAGACCTGCAGGACCAAAAAATAACATTAGCTCATATGACATGTCCATATAATCAACCCTATTGCTGTTTTACCTGCAAAACATTGTAAAATAAATTAATTTGAATGAATTTAGGTTAACAAAAACCAAGTATACTAAAGAAGTCCCATTAAAAAAATAAGTTTCATATGTTTTATATTTCTTCAGATCTAGATCTAATCCCTATAAGAGCCCAGAGCTGAACTGACAATTCTGCAGGTTTTGGAATAGAAATTTCCTATTATTCCTCCTGGCTCTATGTCTGCAAATAGAGTCTATTTTAGAATGAGCTGCCATTACGCTAGGCTCATTAATCTACCAGGAAACACTAAGACCACAATGAAGAAACCTCCGACGGTGCCGCAAATTCTCTTTAGGCCAATTCTACAAGGAACAGAAAAGTTGTGGATTTTCTCTGTGAATTAGCCAAATTTGCAGCATGTTAATTTATTTTCCAGATTTTCTGGACATTAGGGGGGTACGGGGGATTTTATTGTAAAATCACATTAAAAAATTCCATGAATTTGCATGAATGTTCTCGTCACCAGACCAAACCCTTAAATTCATGGAGATCCCATGACCTTATTCAAATCCCAAACCAGATCCCTAAAATTGATTTTGATCCCAGAGCAGACCCCTGAAATTATTCAGACCCCCTAAAGAAAGTCAGAGCCCAGACTCACCCCGAAAATAAATTTAGACCCCAAATTAGACAGAAAATAAAAGAGAAAATATATATAATGCCCCTGGCTCCTCCTCACTTGGTGCACATTGCAGACTTGTCATTATATATGCACTGTAGGAAACACTGCCCTCCTCAAAATACATCTATGATGGATAGATGGTTTGTGGGGTCTAGAAGACTAAAATCCCTGGTCAAGATTTGCATAGGCTGCTTTCACATTACGTTATTATTTATTACCTACGTTCACTGATCCCGTTAAAGCTTTTATCTGAACCCCCCACTGTAGTGCCCCAAGGGATCTGCAGGGCTAATCGTTACCGGGCCAGTGGTTTTGTGGGATTGCTGTGAATGGCCTGACATGGCTGCATGGTCCTGTCGGCTATATCAAAGAGGGTGCAAGGTGATGGGTAATAGGGGATAGGGGTTTGCTTTGCAGTGCCACACGTGGTGCGCGGCCAAGGATTAGGTGCGAGATGTCGCTCTCTTCCGGGGTTGAGGGCAACGCAGCTCAGATAGTCCAGCTCCCAGCAGGTGGAGCGAACCCCAGGGAGGACAGTGATGACAGTGGAAAGGCCGTTGGGGCTGAAGCGCAGGGCGGCAGCACCGGCAAATCAGAGTCTCACACAGGGGCTGCGGTTTCAGGTGTTTTACGCACAGTTCGTGTGCTGCACCCTCAGAGTACTGGTCATTGCCGTGATGGGCCCCAGCCAATCCTGGATGAAGCAGAGGTCACCACCGGTGTGGTGAAGCATGTGAGACCCTCCTCCTTGCGCCTTGTAGTGTGGATCACCGTGGCGTGAAGCTACTTGGGGACCCCAGTGTCCTTGGCTTTAGTTGTCGTCCCATACGCAGGCAGCGCAAAACTTGTTATGGATCCAACCGTGGCCGTGGCTTCTGTCTCTATATGCTGCTGGTGTCCCGGGACTTTAGGTGGTGGGCAATGGGACATGAAATCCCCCTTCCCTGAAGATTCTGGTAGTCCAATGTGAAGTATGTTCTACCCTAGGACTTCTGCACCTGGTGTGGCGTCGGTCCTGAAGGGGCTGTTGGGGCTCACCCTCTGGCTACAGTGTTGCTCCTCTGTCTCACAACTCCACCCGGTAGTCTCCTGCTTCTCTCTCAGTCTGCCCGGTACCTGGTCGGTACTGCACCCTAAATCAGATGCAATACCCTGTGGCGACTGAGCCCCAGGTGCACCACACCACAAAACGGGTTTTGGACGCATGCGCTGATGGGGCCTTAAACTGTAATGGAGCAAACGGAGTCACCGTTTTGCAGGGCGTTTCGGACGAAAGCTCCGACGGGACCAGTGAACAGAGGTAATATCACAATGTAAAAGGGCCCTATGAGTTAAAGCATTATTCCAAAAAAATAAGATAGCTTACTGAACACAGGTAATAACGCAATGTGAAAGGGCCCTATGAGTTAAAGGGTTATCCCCAAAAAAATAAAATAGCTTAGTTTTGTTGGGGATCCTGCACAATCCCAAGAGTTGAGGTTTTGGCACCCAGGAATCAGGCCATACAGAAACCTGCGATAAATAGAGTGGAATTGTGCATATTCATCCTCCACTCTATTCATTGCCTACAGGACTCCTAGAGAAAACCAAGTACAGAACTCTGTTATTTGCTACTGTCCCGTAGACTATAAATGGAGCCAACATCGAGTAGGGCACCCAAACTCCATTGAAGACTGGGGTTTCAGTGCCCTGATCTTTGTGTTAGAAAGAGGTCCCAGCTGTTGAACCCTCAACAATCCGACAGTTATCCTCTAACTTACTTATTGGAGATGAGTTCATATTTTGGACTTAAGGGGGCTTTACACGCAGCCATATCGCTAGCGATATCGCTGGTGAAAGCACCCGCCCCCGTCGTTTGTGCATCATGGGCAAATCGCTGCCCGTGGCACACAAAATCGTTAGGAGCCATCTCACGGACTTACCTGCCTAGCGACATCGCGGTTGCCGGCGAACCGCCTCCTTTCTAAGGGGGCGGTTCGTGCGGCGTCACAGTGGCGTCACTAAGCGGCCGCCCAATAGAAGTGGAGGGGCGGAGATGAGCGGCTGTAACATCCCGCCATCCTTCCTTCCTCATTGCCGGCGGCCGAAGGTAAGCTGTAGTTCGTCGTTCCCGAGGTGTCACATGTAGCGATGTGTCCTGCCTTGGGAACAACAAACAACCTGCGTCCTCAACAATCAACATTTTTTTTTAAATGAACGACGTGTCAACGATCAACGATAAGGTGAGTATTTTTGATCATTAATGGCCGTTCATTGGTGTCACACGCAACAACGTCGCTAACGATGCCGGATGTGCGTCACGGAATCCGTGACCCCGGCGATATATTGTTATATACGTCGTTGCGTGTAGCGGGGATTAAGCCTTTAAGGATCGATGTTATAGCTCTTTACTAGGTTTTGCATCACTTGCTCAAACTCCTTCTACACTGAACAAAAATATAAACGTAACACTTTCGTTTTTGTTCCCATTTTTCATGAGCTGAACTCAAAGATCTAAGACTTTTTCTATGTACAGACAAGGCCTTTTTTTCTCAAATATTGTTCACTTTTTTGTCTAAATCAGTATTAGTAATAACTTCTCCGATAATCCATCCACCTCACAGGTGTAGCATATCAAGATGCTTATTAGACAGCATGATTATTGCGCAGGTGTGTCTTAGGCTGGCCACAATAAAAGGCCACTCTAAAATGTGCAGTTTTATCACACAGCACAATACCACAGATGTCACAAGTTTTGAGGCAGTGTGTAATTGGCTGCTGACTGCAGGAATGTCACCAGAGCTGTTGCCCCTGAATTAAATGTTCATTTCTTTACAATCTCCAAAGGTGTTTCAGAGGTTTTGGCAGCACATCCAACCGCCCTCACAACTGCAGACCACGTATAACCACTCCAGCCCAGGACCTCCACATCCAGCATCTTCACCTCCAAGATTATCAGAGACCGGCCGCCCGGACAGCGGCTGCAACAATCGGTGCAAAAGTTAAGAATTTCTGCACAAACTGTCAGAAACCATCTCAGGGAAGCTCATCTGCTGCTCGTCATCCTCATCGGGGGTCTCCACCTGACTGCAGTTTGTCGTCATAACCGACATGAGTGGGCAAAAGCTCATATTCAATGGCCTCTGGAACATTCTCTTCATGTATGAATCCCGGTTTTCACGGTACAGGGCAGATGGCAGACTGTGTATGGCTTTGTGTGGGTGAGCGGTTTACTGATTGCAACATAGTGAATCGAGTGGCCCATGGTGGTGGTAGGTTATGGTATGGGCAGACGAATGTTATGGACAACGAACACAGGTCCTTTTGCCATTTTGAATGCACAGAGACACGGTGACAAGATCCTGAGGCCATTGTTGTTCCTCATCCACGACCATCACCTTGTGTTGCAGCTGATAATGCATGGCCTCATGTTACAAGGATCTGTATACAATTCCTGGAAGCTGAAAACATCCTAGTTCTTGCATGGCAGCATACTCACCAGACATGTCACCCATTGAGCATGTTTGGGGCTCTGGATCGGCATATATGACACTGTGCTCCAGTTCTTGCCAATATCCAGCACCTTTGCAGCCATTAAAGAGGAGAGAACCAACAATCCACAGGCCACAATCACCAACCTGATCAACTGCATGAAAAGAAGATGTGCTGCACTGTGTGAAACAAATGATGGTCACACTAGATACTGACCATTTTTCTGAACCCCATGCTCCTAATACTGTAAAACTGCACATTTTAGAGTGGCCTTTTATTGTGGCCAGCCTAAGGCACACCTGTGCAATAATCATGCTGCCTAATCAGGAGGTGAATTAATTAGCTCGGCAAAGGATAAGAGTTCACTAACACAGATTTAGACAAGTTTGTGAACAATATTTGAGGTAAAAAGGCCTTTTGTGCATAGAAAAAGTCTTAGGCTTTGTGCACATGCTGTGGATTTACCGTGGATTTTCCAGCAGATTTGTTGCAGAAAATGTGTCTAACATTGTTGCAGTCATTCCCCAGCAAATCCTAAGGGTTTTAAAAATGCTGTGCGCACGCTGCATTTTTTTATACCCGTGGATTTTCCGCTGCGGAATTAATGTGCATGTCAATTCTTTTCTGCAGGTACCTGCGCTTTTTGCCATAGGTAATGGTAAAAATCCGCAGGGACCAACCTGTGGAAAATCCGCGGTAAATCCGCGGCAAACAGCGGTAAAACCGCATGCAGATTTTGGTACGGTTTTGGTGCGTTTTTTTACCGCGGGTGTGGGATTCTGTTTAGAGGGTCTGGATTTTCTTTAAGAAAAAGGTAATTTCTAGTGCGCACATGGCCTTAAGTGGGCTTTGCACGCTACAATATATCTTACGATGTGTCGGCGGGGTCACGTCGTAAGTGACGCACATCCGGCATCATAAGTTATATTGTAGTGTGTGACAGCTACGTGCGATTGAACGTAAAAACGTTCATCGCATGCACGTCGTTCAATTGCTAAAAATTGAACGTGAGGTTGTTCATCGTACCCGGGGTAGCACACATCGCAGTGTGTGACACCCCGGGAATGATGAACAGATCTTACCTGCGTCCCGCGGCTCCCGCCGGCTATGCGGAGCGGAGAAGGTGGGCAGGATGTTTACGTCCCGCTCATCTCCGCCCCTCCGCTTCTATTGACCGGCTGCCGCGTGACGTCGATGTGATGCCGAACGTCCCTCCCACTTCAGGAAGTGGACGTTCGCCGCCCACATCGAGGTCGTATGGATGGGTAAGTACATGTGACGGCAAATAATCGTTTGTGCGACACGTTCAACAAATTGAAGGTGCCGCACATACGATGGGGGTGGTTACGATCGCATACGATATCGTACGCTGGATCGTAACGTGTAAAGCAGGCTTTAGATCTTTGAGTTCAGCTCATGATAAATGGGAGCAACAACTAAAGTATTGTGTGTATATTTTAGTTCAGTGTATGCTTTAATACAATAATTAGTTTTCCTTTGGCAAAGGTATTGTGCATTCCATTTGGATATATTTTAAAAAAGTGCATACGGATATAAAAGCCGGTATATTACAGGGGTTTAGTGTATTTCATCCAGAGGCATAGGCCAAAGAGTGGTAATATGTGATTCTCAATTTCCTATCTAATTACTCCGGCTATAATTCTTAGTCAGCGGAAGCTACTGTAGCCCAGGTCTTTGGGAAATACATTGCAGCTCCCTCCCAGCTTGAGGCTGGTATCTAGCGGTCCTTACATAATGCTGTACCTGTCTGTGCTTTCTATTCATAACTCACTCATTTATCAAATATTGACATCATTTTAATCATTCATGAAATTGCAATCTAATTACTTAATTAAATGATTTTCTACACATTATGATGGATTGTGCAATGAAAAAAAACTGCAATTTGCAAAGAGCAGCCTTTGTTTTAATTCCTTTCTCAATCGTTCGCTGCTGAATATTTACTCTCTCATCTAATTTTGGCTAAATGTGAAATTCAGTGAGCTGCACCTGTCCGCAAGTAATTAGGAACATTGCAACTGAGCCACAGTCACTGCAAAGCTGCAGTAGTTAGGCTACTTTCACACATCCAGTTTTTGCTCTGCGGCACAATACGGCGCTCTGCAGAAAAACCGCAACCGTTTTTTTTTGCCGCCGGTTGCGGGTTTTTTGGCATAGACTTACATTAGTGCCGTATTGTGCCACATGGGCTTGCGTTCGGTCCGGTTTTTGCCGCATGCAGCAGATTTAGCAGATGCCGCGGCCGGATGGAACGTTGCCTGCAACGTTTTTTGCTCCGGCAAAAAAAACCGCATCGCGCCGCATGCATGCCTATGGACGCTGGATGCAGCGCAATGCGGAAAAAATGCATCCGGCCGCCGCATGCGGTTTTTTCCACTGCGCATGCTCAATAGCGTGCCGCAACCGGAAAAAAACGGACGGGCCGCATGTAAAAACTTATGCAAAGGATGCGGTGTTTTTGCCGCATCCGTTGCATAGGTTTCACAGCCGGATTGAGCCGCACTGGTCAAACCGGATGTGTGAAAGTAGCCTAAACAGAACCAATGGATAAGTGTGGTGCTGTTTCTTGGAGAAAGCAGCAGAGTTTTCCTAATTTTGGACAACTCCTTTAAAACAGATTGTCTGGCTTTAGTATGAAGCTTGAGATGAGCAACCTCAACTGAAAGATTTTGTTATGAAGAATATACAAGTATTGACTTAGTGATTTCCACATTTTCCAGCCCATTGTTACCTACCTTGCAGACAGGGCCATCGGCAGCACCCGGCGCACACGGGCAAGTGCCAGGACCCTGGACCACTGGGGGAGCCCATTAGCCATCAGCAGGTATGGTGATGTATCCTGCGGCCCCGGGCTGAATTATGAGGATCGCAGTGCTTGGACGGCAGCCGCACTTTCCTGGCCACCGTCCCTTAAATCCACATCTTTTTGCAGCTCTCACAGCTGCGTGCCGAGGCATTAAAATTCATCTGTGGGCGAAGCTAACGCACATTGTGCTTCTGTCCACAGATGAAGAGAGGAGCCGAAACCCCCCCACCCCAGTGCTGTATACCCCACAAAATTATCTGTCCCCACCACCCCAGTGCTGTATACCCCCAGACCTGTCTGTCCCCTGCCTTCTGATATATATATATATTTATATATATATATATATATATATATATATATATTATATAGCAGTGTCAGTGCGTACTGTGTGTGGCCATGTCTATTAGTCATGGCCATTGCAAAATATATGGGTGTACAGCACTCCTGGGGTTATGATTGGTGCACAGATAGGGTCCAGTCCCGTATTCATATACGGAAGAATCCAGCACTCAATATTTGTGATGAAAGAAAAGTCATGGCCGCCAACCAGCGTGGCAAAGTCACATGCCCAGGAGGAGCTGGATGGCAGACAAGCGGGGGAGGGGAGGAGGCTGCTGCCGGCTTCCCCATATTAAAAACATCATTAATGTGTCTGTATGCATGTATGATGTGTATCTATGTATGTCAGTGTATATGACTGTGTATATATTTATGTCTATTTAGATGTATTTTTATGAATTTGTCTTTAAATATGTATGTACGCCTGGTATGCCTGTATGTGTACATATAGTTGTATGTGCCTGTCTGTGTGTACATGAGGCCCACTGAGACTCTTTCTCCCAGGGCCCAAAAAAGCCCTGGAGCCGGCCCTGCTTGCAGACACAGCAAAATCCATACTGAAGAGAGCAGCCAAAAACACAGGGAGGCAGACTCCAATCTCTGCTCCAGGGCCATCTCCAAATCTTCTTAAAAGTGCATATTAATGTGGCTATCAGACTAGCAACGTTGCTTCAGTTTTGCCTTCTCCCTATTGTCAACATTGACCTGTGCCGAATCTTGTCTTGGCCACCCCTCTCTGTAGAAATCAAGCAGAGTAGCAGCATACAGAGCCTTATCTCTGTGTATATTGTTGCTATCTTTTTTAATATAGGTATCCAGTATTTTAATGGGGCTGCCATGAGGTGACTCTGCATATTTTGTTACAGACAATACAGCAAAGCTAACAATAAAACATGAAATATGTCAATTTTTGAAGATAAATTGCCTTTAAAAAGCATGAACCCTTTACCTAACAATTTATCCCCACATGACACCAATTTTTCCCACATATTAATGAAACCTGGGCAAAATGTGTTAAAGGGGTATTCTCAAGTTATTACATTGCTTTAGTTAGCTACAGAGCTTGTAAATAAGATTTTTTTTATTTTTTTTTCTATCTACTGTCATTTTCCCACAATGAGTGCTTATATCTTTCATAGTGGACAACTGGTCTTCATAGAGCCTGGCTATCAGTGCGATAGAGGGGTTAGCTCTTAACATACCAGTCAGCTATCGCCAGCTGATTAATTTCTATATAGCATCATATCTACTCACCTCTATCCCCTTTAGCTCCTGACAATCAGCTGTTATAAATCCTGCAAAATCACCAACATCTCCCAAAGCTGTTCTCGTAATTATGACTCTCACTTTCCCAAGCAGTGTGCTTGCTTAAATTCTCTGTTATCTGTGTGTAAATGTAGTGCTAATATTATAGAATAAAGGTACCGTCTCACTTAGTGACGCTCCAGCGATCCCATCAGCGATCTGACCTGGCAGGGATCGCTGGAACGTCGCTACATGGTTGCTGGTGAGCTGTCAATCAGGCAGAACTCCACAGCGATCAGAGATCAGCCACCAGCGACCTGTGTAACGACGCTGTGCTTCGTAAGCATAATACACATCGGGTTACTAAGCAAAGCGCTTTGCTTATAGTTACCCGATGTGTACCTTGGCTACGTGTGCAGGGAACAGGGAGCCGGCTTCTAGAAGCTGCGGACGCTGATAACCAAGGTAAATATCGGGTAACCAAGCAAAGTGCTTTTCTTGGTTACCCAATGTGTACCTTGGTTACCAGCGTCCACAGAAGCCGGCTCCCTGCTCCCTGCACATTCAGATCGTTGCTCTCTCGCTGTCAAACACAGCGTTATGTGCTTCACAGCGGGAGAGCAATGACCAAAAAATTGTCCAGGACATTCAGCAACGACCGGCGACCTCACAGCAGGGGCCAGGTCGTTGCTGGATGTCACACACAGCGACATTGCTAGCAAGATCGCTGTTGCATCACAAAAACCATGACTCAGCAGCGATGTCGCTAGTGATGTCGCTTAGTGAGACGTGGCCTTGAGATCAAACCATTGATAGTTGAATGCGTGGCAGCAGAACTTGTGATCCCAAAGCATTTCTCCTAATCATGGCTCTCACTTTCTAGCAGTGTGTTTGTTTGAATGCCCTGTTATCTCTGTGTGTAATTATAGTGATAACATTGTACAATCAGATCAAACCATTGAGATCTTATTGTGTTACAGCAGAACTTGTGCTGAGCTCTATAGTTTTACTAGCAATACAGCTCTGCTACTCACCAGAACTAGTCACTCAAGGAGGAGTGCCCATCTCTGCCAAGAAACCAGGAAGTAAGTAGACTGCTGATCTGTGGGCAGCTCAAGAGGAAACTTGAGAATACCCTTTTAATGATTACTTTGATTTCATAGTCTGTGCAGTTGGCCACACAATGACGACTCTTTAAGCATTTGGATCAGCAGGTCCTTTTCATACTTTTGTATAAACACCTTGGCCGGTAATTAACAAGTGTCAGACATCACACCGGGTTGCCCTTTTTTCTTTTTACCTAAAATGAGGTTTCTAAAAGGGCTAAATTGGCAGATTCTGTCCTGTTTTGATGAAAGGCTGCATTCCCTTTGAGAAGTGTGACGGAGTGCAGTGAGAAGAAGCCCAGTAATATAAAACTCAAGGAGCACAGAGATAATTATATTAGCAAAGCTTAAGATGCAAGCGTCTCCTCATTAGTTTTACAATTCGCTACATCATTTTTCAGCCTAAATAAAATATAAAATTCGGCAAGGAATAATTTTTCTTAATGTCTGAAATTCTAAAAAGTGAAGAACAAAAGTAAACATCAAAGAAGACTCTCTGCAGACTGCGGTTATGTTGCCAATCAGAAAGTTACAAGTTTTTAGGTGTTGTTCAGGAATTCCAAAGATCCATTAGATAACAGATTCCAAAAAAAGAAAGCATTGATTTACCAAACACGGTTTTGCCCAAATATATAATATGGGGTCAAGAATAGAGATGAGCGAACCGGTCCCGGTTCGGCTCGAGGTCGGTTCGCCGAACGGAGGTCCCGTTCGAGTTCGGCTCGTCGAACGTTCGACGAACCGAACTCGAACTGCATAGGAAACAATGGCAGGCAATCACAAACACATAAAAACACCTAGAAAACACCCTCAAAGGTGTCCAAAAGGTGACAAACAACTCACAACACAACACAAACACATGGGAAAGTGACAAGGACATATACTCATGCGAAAACAAAAGAGCAGGACAAGGAAAAAGAGGAGGAGACACAGATATAGGCATGGCACGCCCTTCTAAAATCATGTAAAACACCGAAAGATGACTCCAAGCGGAGTTCTCCCTTTTTTCCAAAAATTGGGCCACACACACACCCACCCCTTCAGTGGCAGCACTTGTACCCCAGTTGTACACTTCACAGCTAAATTTGCATCAAGCACAATCAAAAATACGCCATACTTAACCGTTCCCAGGATGACCCCGGGTTAGGTAGCAAAGTCTTTGCTGAACCATGACTTGTTCATCTTGGCTCCTTTTAAAAAACACAGCAAGCAAGGGTTACTCCAAGCGGAGTCTCCCTTTTTTTCAAAAAATTGGGTCCCACACACACCCACCCATTCAGTGGCAGCACTTGTGCCCTAGTTGTACACTTCACAGCTAGATTTGCATCAAGCACATTCAAAAATGCGCCATACTTAACCGTCCCCAGGAGGACACCGGGGTAGGTAGCAAAGTCTTTCCTGATCCCAGCTCTGTTCATCTTGGCTACTTTTAAAAACACATCAAGCAAGGGTTACTCCAAGCGGAGCCTCCCTTTTTTCCAAAAATTGTGCCCCACACACACCCACCCATTCAGTGGCAGCACTTGTGCCCTAGTTGTACACTTCACAGCTAGATTTGCATCAAGCACATTCCAAAATACGCCATTCTTATCCGTCCCCAGGATGACACCGGGGTAGGTAGCAAAGTCTTTCCTGATCCCAGCTCTGTTCATCTTGGATCATTTTTAAAAAACACAGCAAGCATGGGTTACTCCAAGCGGAGTCTCCCTTTTTTCCAAAAATTGGGCACACAGACACCCCATCAGTGGCAGCACTTGTGCCCTAGTTGCAAACAGGATGTTTTGATTTGCATCAAGCACATTCAAAAATACGCCATAATTAACCGTCCCCAGCATGACACCGGGGTAGGTAGATAAAGTCTTTGCTGAACCATGACTTGTTCATCTTGGCTCCTTTTAAAAACAATGTAAGCAAGGGTTACTCCAAGCGGAGCCTCCCTTTTTTCCAAAAATTGTGCCCCACACACACCCACCCATTCAGTGGCAGCACTTGTGCCCTAGTTGTACACTTCACAGCTAGATTTGCATCAAGCACATTCCAAAATACGCCATTCTTATCCGTCCCCAGGATGACATCGGGGTAGGTAGCAAAGTCTTTCCTGATCCCAGCTCTGTTCATCTTGGCTTCTTTTAAAAACACATCAAGCAAGGGTTACTCCAAGCGGAGCCTCCCTTTTTTCCAAAAATTGTGCCCCACACACACCCACCCATTCAGTGGCAGCACTTGTGCCCTAGTTGTACACTTCACAGCTAGATTTGCATCAAGCACATTCCAAATCCACAAGCATTTACTCTCCCCAGGATGACACAGGGGTAGTAAATTCCTTCTGGATCCATGACTTGTTCATTTTGATGAACGTCAGTCTGTCCACATTGTCACTGGACAGACGCGTGCGCTTATCTGTCAGCACACAACCAGCAGCACTGAAGACACGTTCAGAGACAACGCTGGCAGCTGGACACGACAAAATCTCCAAGGCGTAACTGGATAGCTCTGGCCATTTTTCTAGATTTGAAGCCCAAAATGAGCAAGGCTCCATTTGCAAAGTCATGGCATCGATGTTCATTTGTAGATACTCCTGTATCATCCTCTCCAGCCGTTGAATATGTGTCAGACTTGTTGTCTCTGGTGGCCTTGCAAAGGAGGGTCTAAAAAAATTATGAAAAGATTCCATAAAATTGCTGTTACCAGCACCAGATACGGTACTACTGGTATGTGTAGACTGTTGAAGATGACGAGACCGTCCCATGTTTGTCAAGTTACAACTGGGAGATTCACTCCCTGCACCTGCACGGTTGTTTGGTGGAAAAGCGGATCTAAGATCGAGTAACAGCTTCTGCTGATACTCCTGCATACGTGCGTCCCTTTCTATGGCTGGAATTATGACACAAAATTTGGACTTGTACCGGGGATCTAATAGTGTGGCAAGCCAGTAGTCATCATCACTTCTAATTTTGACAATACGAGGGTCATGTTGGAGGTAGTGCAACAAGAAGGCACTCATGTGTCTTGCGCAGCCATGCGGACCAAGTCCACGCTGTGTTTGTGGCATAGAGGTGCTAACCGTTCTTTCTTCCTCTGACATCTCCCCCCAACCTCTTTCAACTGAAATTTGACCAAGGTCTCCCTCATCTGCTGAGTCTTCCATGTCCATGGACAGTTCGTCCTCCATATCTTCATGTCCTCCTGCACCTTCCTCAACATCTCGCCTGCTACCATGCGCCCTTGTTGATCCCTGTCCCACATGGTCCCATGCCTGTCGCCTTGGTGATGATGAACGTCTGGACCTTGGTGATGTTGTTGTGTCTTGCGCATATGAATCCTCCTGTAGTTCATCCCCTTCCTGTTGTCCCACCCCCTGACTCCGAATAGTGTTTAGCGTGTGCTCCAGCATGTAAATGACTGGAATCGTCATGCTGATAATGGCATTGTCAGCGCTAAACATATTCGTCGCCATGTCGAAACTGTGCAGAAGGGTGCATAGGTCCTTGATCTGAGACCACTCCATCAGGGTGATCTGCCCCACCTCTGCATCTCGTTGGCCCAGGCTATACGTCATGACGTATTGCACCAGGGCTCGACGGTGCTGCCACAGTCGCTGTAACATGTGGAGAGTTGAATTCCAGCGTGTCGGCACATCGCATTTCAGGCGATGAACCGGCAGGCCGAAAGACTTCTGGAGCGATGCAAGTCGCTCAGCTGCGGCGCTTGAACGGCGGAAGTGAGCAGACAGTTTTCATGCCCTGTTCAGAAGGCCATCTAGGCCGGGATACTGTGTTAAAAATTGCTGCACGACAAGGTTCAACACGTGAGCCATACAAGGTACGTGTGTCACCTTGCCCAGGCGAAGGGCCGCACCCAGGTTTGCAGCATTGTCGCACACGGCCTTACCAGGCTGCAGGTTGAGTGGAGACAACCATTTATTAAACTCGGACCGCAGAGCTGACCACAACTCCTCAGCTGTGTGACTCTTATTCCCAAGACATGTCAAGCTAAAGACCGCCTGATGCCGTTGCGCTCTGCTGCCAGCATAGTAATGAGGGGTGCGTGATTCCTTCTGCGCAGTGAGAACGCTGGTGGCCTGACCAGGCAGGCTTGGGGCGGAGGTGGAGGACCCAGATGAGGTGGAGGATGCAGAAGCAGTGGCGGAACTTGGACAGACAGAGGATTGACACACAAGTCGTGGGGACGGCAAGACTTGTGCAGCAGACCCTTCACCATCTATCACCATAGTTACCCAGTGCCCAGTGAGCGACATGTAACGTCCCTGTCCATGCTTACTGGTCCAAGTATCGGTGGTGAAATGCACCCGTTCACACACAGAGTTTCTCAATGAAGCGGTGATGTTGTGTGTGACATGCTGGTGTAGCGCGGGCACACCTTTCTTAGAGAAGTAGTGGCGACTAGGCATCTGGTACTGGGGCACAGCGACAGACATAAGGTCTCTAAAATCCTGTGTGTCCACTAGGCGGAAAGGCAGCATTTCGGTAGCCAACAGCTTACAGAGGGATAGAGTCAACCTCTTAGCTTTGTCATGGGTCGCCGGAAGTGGCCTTTTATTTGACCACATCTGAGGGACAGAGATCTGGCTGCTGTGTGTAGACGGTGTTGAGTAGGGTGTCCCTGGAAAAATGCAGGTTTGTGAGGAAAGTGCAGGCGGAGACATGATGTTGCCTTCATCCAACGTTGGTGCTATCGATGTCTGAGAGAGCTGTACACACTCACTTGTTTCCCCTTCCAAACCAACTGACGACCTACCAAGCAAACTGCCTGTTGCGGTTACAGTGGTGGAAGTTGTGGGTGGAAAAACAGGTGTGACAGCTGTCCCCACAGTCCTAGAAGATGACGAGCACGCGGATGCACTGGAAGGGGCAGGCGGTGGATGGTTCGCTCCGCTAGGCCGCATTGCAGCACGGTGAGCTTCCCACCGGGCCATATGATATTTATTCATGTGACGATTCATGGAAGAAGTTGTCAAACTGCTGAGGTTTTGACCTCTACTAAGAGAACCATGACAAATTTTACAGATCACATAATTTGGGCGATCTTTTTCTATGTCAAAAAAGGACCAGGCTAAGCAAGGCTTAGAGGCCATGCGACCTGTTGATCCAGCCCGAATAATGCTCAGAGGCAGAGTGGTGGCTGAGGATGCAGTTGTAGACGTGCTACCAGTACTCCGACTCTGTCTAGGAAGGCGCAAGGTAACTTCGTCATCAGTTGCATCCTCCTCCACCACCTCTGTTGACCTCCTCGAGTGCCTGACTGTGGGTTGACAGTAGGTGGGATCTAGAACTTCATCATCAATTGTTGTGTTTGCACTCCCCTCCCCCTCAGACCGAGCCTCTTCTTGCCCTGACCGAATATTTAAGTTGTCATCCCAATCGGGTATCTGCGTCTCATCTTCATCAGTATGTTCCTCATTGTCTATAACCACAGGTGTTACAGTTTGTGACAAAGGGTCAACATTATGCTCAGAAACTTGTTCCTCACGGCCTGAATCAGAGTCACAAAGGTTCTGGGCATCACTGCAGACCATTTCCTGTTCTGGACTCACTGTAGCTTGGGAGCAGACCTCTGATTCCGAGGCTATAGTGTGACTGAACAGCTCTGCAGACTCAGCCATCTCAGTTCCACCATACTGTGCAGGGCTGATGGAGACTTCAGAGCTGGGAGAAAGCAAGTTTGATTGGGATGACAACTCAGAGGACTGGTGTTTTTTGGATGCGGTACTTGAAGTGGCTGAGAGGGCACTTGTTGGACCACTTGAGATCCATTCAAGCATTTTCCTTTTTTGGCCATCATCTACCTTTGTTCCTGTTGTTTGTGTCCGTAAAAAAGGGAGCACATCGGATTGTCCACGGTAAGTAGTAGACATCTTACTTTTGCTGGTAGATGGTCTATCTTCAGCAGATGATAATGGAGCTTTGCCACCTTCCCCACGGACAAAACCTTTTTTGCCTTTTCCACCACGCCTCTTCCCCTTTCCACCAGCATCTGTCATTTTGCCACTCATGTTGATTGCGACAAGATTGTGCACTGAAAATGTGGTAGTAAAAATTGAGAGGTGGTGTAGATTGCAGTGGTGGTCTAGCTTTATTAACAGCAGAATAATAAAGAATAAATATCCCTGACAATGCAACTACGGCCCTTAAACTGGCAGCAAAAATTGCTAGTATAATGGCTTAGTTATAATGAGTTGGAGTGTGCAATGCAGGCAGAGGTGCTGCAAATGTCTTTGCACTAGTGGGACTATAGCAAAGTCCAATTGCCACGTTTAGGATGCCACTAGGTACACTGAGTGTTTGCTAGTATAATGGCTTAGTTATAATGAGTTGGAGTGTGCAATGCAGGCAGAGGTGCTGCAAATGTCTTTGCACTAGTGGGACTATAGCAAAGTCCAATTGCCACGTTTAGGATGCCACTAGGTACACTGAGTGTTTGCTAGTATAATGGCTTAGTTATAATGAGTTGGAGTGTGCAATGCAGGCAGAGGTGCTGCAAATGTCTTTGCACTAGTGGGACTATAGCAAAGTCCAATAGCCACGTTTAGGATGCCACTAGGTACACTGAGTGTTTGCTAGTATAATGGCTTAGTTATAATGAGTTGGAGTGTGCAATGCAGGCAGAGGTGCTGCAAATGTCTTTGCACTAGTGTGACTATAGCAAAGTCCAATAGCCACGTTTAGGATGCCACTAGGTACACTGAGTGTTTGCTAGTATAATGGCTTAGTTATAATGAGTTGGAGTGTGCAATGCAGGTAGAGGTGCTGCAAATGTCTTTGCACTAGTGTGACTAGACAAATGTCCAATAGCCACGTTTAGGATGCCACTAGGTACACTGAGTGTTTGCTAGTATAATGGCTTAGTTATAATGAGTTGGAGTGTGCAATGCAGGCAGAGGTGCTGCAAATGTCTTTTCACTAGTGGGACTATAGCAAAGTCCAATTGCCACGTTTAGGATGCCACTAGGTACACTGAGTGTTTGCTAGTATAATGGCTTAGTTATAATGAGTTGTAGTGTGCAATGCAGGCAGAGGTGCTGCAAATGTCTTTGCACTAGTGGGACTAGACAAATGTCCAATAGCCACGTTTAGGATGCCACTAGGTACACTGAGTGTTTGCTAGTATAATGGCTTAGTTATAATGAGTTGGAGTGTGCAATGCAGGCAGAGGTGCTGCAAATGTCTTTGCACTAGTGGGACTATAGCAAAGTCCAATTGCCACGTTTAGGATGCCACTAGGTACACTGAGTGTTTGCTAGTATAATGGCTTAGTTATAATGAGTTGGAGTGTGCAATGCAGGCAGAGGTGCTGCAAATGTCTTTGCACTAGTGGGACTATAGCAAAGTCCAATAGCCACGTTTAGGATGCCACTAGGTACACTGAGTGTTTGCTAGTATAATGGCTTAGTTATAATGAGTTGGAGTGTGCAATGCAGGCAGAGGTGCTGCAAATGTCTTTGCACTAGTGGGACTATAGCAAAGTCCAATAGCCACGTTTAGGATGCCACTAGGTACACTGAGTGTTTGCTAGTATAATGGCTTAGTTATAATGAGTTGGAGTGTGCAATGCAGGTAGAGGTGCTGCAAATGTCTTTGCACTAGTGTGACTAGACAAATGTCCAATAGCCACGTTTAGGATGCCACTAGGTACACTGAGTGTTTGCTAGTATAATGGCTTAGTTATAATGAGTTGGAGTGTGCAATGCAGGCAGAGGTGCTGCAAATGTCTTTTCACTAGTGGGACTATAGCAAAGTCCAATTGCCACGTTTAGGATGCCACTAGGTACACTGAGTGTTTGCTAGTATAATGGCTTAGTTATAATGAGTTGTAGTGTGCAATGCAGGCAGAGGTGCTGCAAATGTCTTTGCACTAGTGGGACTAGACAAATGTCCAATAGCCACGTTTAGGATGCCACTAGGTACACTGAGTGTTTGCTAGTATAATGGCTTAGTTATAATGAGTTGGAGTGTGCAATGCAGGCAGAGGTGCTTCAAATGTCTTTGCACTAGTGGGACTATAGCAAAGTCCAATAGCCACGTTTAGGATGCCACTAGGTACACTGAGTGTTTGCTAGTATAATGGCTTAGTTATAATGAGTTGGAGTGTGCAATGCAGGCAGAGGTGCTGCAAATGTCTTTGCACTAGTGGGACTAGACAAATGTCCAATAGCCACGTTTAGGATGCCACTAGGTACACTGAGTGTTTGCTAGTATAATGGCTTAGTTATAATGAGTTGGAGTGTGCAATGCAGGCAGAGGTGCTGCAAATGTCTTTGCACTAGTGGGACTATAGCAAAGTCCAATTGCCACGTTTAGGATGCCACTAGGTACACTGAGTGTTTGCTAGTATAATGGCTTAGTTATAATGAGTTGGAGTGTGCAATGCAGGCAGAGGTGCTGCAAATGTCTTTGCACTAGTGGGACTATAGCAAAGTCCAATAGCCACGTTTAGGATGCCACTAGGTACACTGAGTGTTTGCTAGTATAATGGCTTAGTTATAATGAGTTGGAGTGTGCAATGCAGGTAGAGGTGCTGCAAATGTCTTTGCACTAGTGTGACTAGACAAATGTCCAATAGCCACGTTTAGGATGCCACTAGGTACACTGAGTGTTTGCTAGTATAATGGCTTAGTTATAATGAGTTGGAGTGTGCAATGCAGGCAGAGGTGCTGCAAATGTCTTTGCACTAGTGGGACTATAGCAAAGTCCAATTGCCACGTTTAGGATGCCACTAGGTACACTGAGTGTTTGCTAGTATAATGGCTTAGTTATAATGAGTTGGAGTGTGCAATGCAGGCAGAGGTGCTGCAAATGTCTTTGCACTTGTTGGACTATAGCAAAGTCCAATAGCCACGTTTAGGATGCCACTAGGTACACTGAGTGTTTGCTAGTATAATGGCTTAGTTATAATGAGTTGGAGTGTGCAATGCAGGCAGAGGTGCTGCAAATGTCTTTGCACTAGTGGGACTATAGCAAAGTCCAATTGCCACGTTTAGGATGCCACTAGGTACACTGAGTGTTTGCTAGTATAATGGCTTAGTTATAATGAGTTGGAGTGTGCAATGCAGGCAGAGGTGCTGCAAATGTCTTTGCACTAGTGTGACTAGACAAATGTCCAATAGCCACGTTTAGGATGCCACTAGGTACACTGAGTGTTTGCTAGTATAATGGCTTAGTTATAATGAGTTGGAGTGTGCAATGCAGGCAGAGGTGCTTCAAATGTCTTTGCACTAGTGGGACTATAGCAAAGTCCAATAGCCACGTTTAGGATGCCACTAGGTACACTGAGTGTTTGCTAGTATAATGGCTTAGTTATAATGAGTTGGAGTCTGCAATGCAGGCAGAGGTGCTGCAAATGTCTTTGCACTAGTGGGACTATAGCAAAGTCCAATTGCCACGTTTAGGATGCCACTAGGTACACTGAGTGTTTGCTAGTATAATGGCTTAGTTATAATGAGTTGGAGTGTGCAATGCAGGCAGAGGTGCTGCAAATGTCTTTGCACTAGTGGGACTATAGCAAAGTCCAATAGCCACGTTTAGGATGCCACTAGGTACACTGAGTGTTTGCTAGTATAATGGCTTAGTTATAATGAGTTGGAGTGTGCAATGCAGGCAGAGGTGCTGCAAATGTCTTTGCACTACTGTGACTAGACAAATGTCCAATAGCCACGTTTAGGATGCCACTAGGTACACTGAGTGTTTGCTAGTATAATGGCTTAGTTATAATGAGTTAGAGTGTGCAGAGGACAGGAGGGTACAGTGCCAGGATTGTGGGGCTCTGGGTAGAGGAAAGGAAGCCTGCCTTTCTATTCCCTCCTAATGGGGAAATGCAGCGACGAAATCCCTGACCTTAGCTACACAGACGCTGTCTCTGTTTTCAGGGCCTGTCACCTATGGCTCTGACCCTGCCGGTACGAGCCCTTAAAAGGACTGATGGAAAGTGCTATCCCTAAGCTGTCCAGCGCTGTGTATGGAGCGCATACAGCTGTATCAGCGATAGGACAAAGGACGGAGCTGCGACAGTGATGTCTGACACCAAAGACGCAGAAGAGATAATGGCGTCCTGGAGGAAAATGTCCGGTTTTATAATGCAGGGACATGTGACATGTACATCCTATCACACATGCCGTTGCTTCTCTGGCTAAAGTCCACTTAGCTGTGTGTGTGTCTGGGATTGGCTGACATGCTGGCCCTCCCCACTACACGCGCGGGCTTAGGGAAGGAAGACAAGGAAAAAAAAAAAAAAATGGCGATCGCCATTATACAAACAGCAGTGATCTGAAGGCGCTGTTCACACACACTATACACTGAAATGTCATAATAGTGTGAGTCACAGAGTGACTTACACTATTACAGCGGAAAGCCAGCTAGGAATTAGCTTTTTTTTTGCTGCTAGAACCGTTCTCGAACGTTTCTAGAACTATCGAGCTTTTGCAAAAAGCTCGAGTTCTAGTTCGATCTAGAACAGGCCCCAAAATCACTCGAGCCTAGAACTGGAGAACCTCGAACCGCGAACCGCGCTCAACTCTAGTCAAGAACAATAATGTAAATATGATATAAAGGCATCCCATTATACTTTAGAATCTCATTATGCTCATGAATATTCACTGCACCGCAAACCCGGAGGCAGGAGCACCGAAGACATCAGCACTGGGACAGCAGCACCAGGGACAGGTGAGTAAAAAGTTCCTGCTCTCCGTGTGCTATCACGGATAGCACACAGTGAACACTACTGTGCCAACATCATGGCACATGGGTGGGTAATACGCACCTTCAACACGGGTGTGCAAAACACAAACATTTTCACGGACGGGTGAAGGGGGCCTTAGAAAGGTTTGCTGAATGCACTGATTTTGGTTAAGTCACCTAAAACTAAAGGGAACCTGTCACCACATTTTTGGCCTTAAGCTGCGGCCACCACCACCGGGCTCTTATATACAGCATTCTAACATGCGTTATATAAGAGCCCAGGACGGGGGTATAACATAAAAAACACTTTATAATACTAACCTAACGGTCGCGCGGTGGGCCTTATGGGTGTCTTCGTTGTCCGGTGCTGGCGCCTCCTCTTTCGGCCATCTTCGTCCTCTTTCTGAAGTCTGGGCGCATGACGCAGCTACATCATACACACTCGCCGGTCCTGCGCAGGCGCACTACAATACTGTTAGGGCCAGATGGACGGGCAGACCCGGGAGGTGGATCCACTGGGCCGAACTCCCCGATGAGGGAAAGGAGTCCGGTAGCCGGAGCACTTTAGGTAGCAGGACAGTCCGTGCACTGGAACACAATGGAGAAGTCCCTGGGACCACGAGGTCACTGATGGTGGTCCGGGTGACGGAGCTCAGGTTCGGAAGCCGTGATGATGTCAGGCGGGGTCCGGAACCGTTGGAGCGAGATGACGGGTCACCGCAGGGAACCGAGATGGTACGGACTGTCAGGATGGCAGATGGGCAGCGTTCGGGGTTCGAGATACAGCAGGACCGGATGGCGATGCAGGATCGGCTCTAGAAGACAGAGAGGTAAGTATCTCACAGAACACAAGGAGACCTGACTCCTAGCTTGGGAAAACACGAAGAACAGGCCCCGCTCCCTTGGACATTAACCCCCTTTATACCCTGTACCTGTATGCATCATTTCCTGTCAGTGGACACTGGCCCTTTAAGAAAGGGTCAGTGACCGCGCGCGCGCCCTAATGCGCATGCGCGCGGCCCGGGTGCCAGAAGCCAGGGCAGGAAGCTGAGAGGAGGACGCAGCAGAGCCGGCCAGGGACTGGGAAGCCGACGGGCGCCGGGAGCGGGGGCCAGGAGGCCTGGGAAGCGCGGGCACTGGAGGCTGAGGAGCGGGGAGCGTGGCAGGTGAGCCGGGGAGCGGAGCAGAGGACCCGGGGAGCGGAGCAGAGGACCCGGGGAGCGTGACAGTACCCCCCCCACGCCCTCTCCCTGCAACCGGGACAGGAAGGCACGGATCAGAGGAGTGCCCACGTTCTCCCTGGGCTCCCAGGACCTATCCTCAGGACCATACCCTTCCCAGTCCACCAGGAAGAACTGTCGACCTCGTACGGTCTTCATGGCCACGATATCCCTTACCGCATAGATGTCGTCCTCAGCAATAGGAGGAGGAGCCGGACTGGCGGCAGCGGAGAAGGGACCAAGGACAACCGGCTTGAGCAGAGACACGTGGAAGGAGTTGGGTATCCTCATCGTGGCCGGGAGCTGTAGTTTGTAGGAGACCTCATTGATCTTGCCGAGGACTTTAAATGGTCCGATGTAGCGAGGTCCCAGCTTGTAGGATGGTATCTTCAGTCGGATGTATTTGGAAGCAAGCCAGACGAGATCTCCCGGAGAGAAACACGGAGGATCCAGACGTCTCTTGTCCGCGTGTCTCTTCATCCGCAGGGATGCACGTGCAAGGGAGGCCTTAACTGAGTCCCAAATGGTTGTAAAGTCACGGAGTACTGCATCAGCAGCAGGGATGTCCGAGGAAGAGGATGCAGGCAAGGGGACAGACGGCTGAAGTCCGTAGACAACATGGAAGGGAGAACTGGAGGAGGACTCACTGACGTGGTGGTTATGGGAGAATTCAGCCCAAGGAAGAAGCGTAGACCAATCGTCATGATGGGCGTTGACGTAGTGTCGTAAGAAAGAGGTCAATATCTGATTGACCTGTTCCACTTGGCCGTTCGACTGAGAGTGGTAGGCCGAAGAAAAGTCCAGAGTTACTCCCAGATGTTTACAGAGAGCCCTCCAGAAGCGGGAGGTGAACTGAGTTCCTCTGTCGGACACTATGTGTGATGGAAAGCCATGCAAGCGGAAGATGTGATGTATATAGGCGTCCGCGAGTTCCTGAGCAGAGGGCAGTCCAGCCATAGGAACGAAATGGGCCATTTTAGAGAACCGATCCACCACGACCCATATGACTGTGTGTCCGGAGGACAATGGCAAGTCCGTAATAAAGTCCATCGCTATGTGTTGCCAGGGAACTGAGGGTATGGGCAGAGGCAGAAGACGGCCATATGGCAGGTGTTTGGGAGTCTTGTTCCTGGCACAGGAGGAGCAGGCAGAGACAAAAGAGGCGACGTCCGTGCGAAGAGATGGCCACCAGTAATGACGTGCAATCGCACTCCATGTTCTTTTTTGACCTGCATGACCGGCTGTTTTCGAGGCATGGCCCCAGTGTAACACTTTTTGCCTGTCAGTCTCAGAGACATAAGTCTTCCCAGGCGGTATCTGGGCCAGGGTGACAGGAGCCACCGGAATGATCTTGCTAGGACAGATGATGGGTTGGGATGTCTCTTCCTCCTGCTCCATGGGCATGAAAGACCTAGACAAGGCATCAGCGCGTACATTCTTGTTCGCGGGTCGGAAATGGAGCTGGAAGTAGAACCGGGCAAAGAACAAGGACCACCTGGCTTGCCGTGGGTTCAGTCGCTGAGCAGTCCGCAGGTATTCCAGGTTTTTGTGGTCCGTGTAAATAATGACTGGGTACACAGCTCCTTCCAGAAGATAGCGCCATTCCTCCAGAGCCAGTTTGACTGCCAATAGCTCTCGGTCACCGATGGTGTAGTTGCGTTCAGGCGCTGAGAAGCTCTTGGAGAAGAAACCGCATGTCACCATCTTCCCGGAGGAGGACTTCTGCATGAGCACTGCTCCGGCTCCCGAGGAGGAGGCATCCACCTCCAAGGTGAACTGGCGGTTTAACTCTGGACGGTGGAGTACAGGAGAGGAGGCAAAGGCTCATTTTAGAGAGCCAAACGCGGCGTCGGCCGCAGGTGACCAGTCCTTTGGATTAGCCCCCTTCTTGGTCAAGGCGGAAAGAGGAGCAGTCAGGGCCGAGAAGTGAGGAATAAACTGGCGGTAATAGTTGGCGAATCCCAGAAAGCGTTGGATTGCCTTCAGTCCAGAAGGAGGAGGCCAGTTGAGAACGGAAGAGACCTTCTTTGGATCCATCTGCAGTCCGGTATCGGTGATGAGGTATCCCAGGAAGGGGAGAGAAGACTGTTCGAAGACGCACTTCTCGTACTTGGCGTACAGAGGATTCTCTCTCAGTCTTTGTAGAACCAGTTGCACGTTCTCTCGGTGGGTCTGGAGGTCCGGAGAGAAGACAAGGATGTCATCCAGATATACCACCACACAGACGTAGAGAAGGTCCCGGAACACATCGTTCACTAATTCTTGGAAGACTGCTGGTGCGTTACACAGGCCGAAGGGCATCACGCAGTATTCATAGTGCCCATCGCGAGTGTTGAACGCGGTCTTCCATTCATCCCCTGAGCGGATACGGACCAGGTTGTAGGCACCCCGAAGATCCAACTTGGTGAACACACGAGCTCCTCTGAGCCGATCAAACAATTCGGGGATGAGCGGCAGGGGGTACTTGTTTTTTACGGTGATTAGGTTCAATCCCCGGTAGTCTATACATGGGCGTAGGTCGCCCTCTTTCTTCTTTACGAAGAAGAAGCCTGCTCCAGCAGGAGAGGAGGATCTCCGAATGAATCCCTTAGCCAAGCTCTCTGTGATGTACGTAGACATGGCCCTTGTTTCGGCTGGAGACAGTGGATATATCCGTCCTCGAGGTGGTGTAGTTCCCGGGAGCAGGTCAATGGCACAATCGTAAGGACGATGTGGCGGAAGTACTTCGGACTCCTTCTTATCAAACACGTCCACGAAGGACCAATAGGCAGAGGGCAGTCCCGGTAGGGACTCGGGAACCGGAGGTCGCCGGATAGGTTGTATGGTCTTCAGACAGTTTTCATGGCAAGAAGACCCCCATCGAGTGATATCACCAGTGCCCCAGCTGACTGAAGGCTCGTGTGTCCGCAACCAAGGAAGGCCCAGCAGGATTTGATGTGACATATGTGGGAGGACGTAGAGAGCGATGTTCTCGGTGTGCAGAGCACCGATACGCAGTTCAAGCGGCTTGGTGATCCAGGAGATGGTGTCAGAGAGGGGTCTCCCATCCACAGAGGCAATCACAAGAGGTTTGGCGAGTGGAGTAACAGGCACCTGGTACTTGTCCACCGTGGCCTGCTGGATGAAATTGCCTGCTGCCCCCGAATCGAGGTACGCCTCAGCCGTAAACCGCGTCTCTCCCGTTGTCACTTGCACAGTCCATGTAACTGGGTCTGAGAGAGTCCCAGCACCTAGGGTGGCCTCTCCTACCAACCCTAGGCTTTGAAGTTTCCCGGCCTCTCTGGACAGGCGCGTAGCAGGTGTGTGCCCTCTCCGCAGTAGAAGCAGAGACCCTTGGCGAGCCGCTCTGCTCGACGTTGTTCAGACTGTCGCACACGGTTGATCTGCATGGGCTCATGGACGGAGACACCAGAGGCCGTTGACTGGAGTACGGCGGGCTTCTGTGGAGGAGAGGAATGCCTTACCGGACGTCTCTCACGGGACACCTCTTTGGACCGCTCCTGAAAGCGTATGTCCACTCGAGTCGCTAGGGTAATCAGGGCGTCCAGGGTGGAGGGTACGTCACGTCCAGCCAGCTCATCTTTGATTCGACCCGAGAGTCCTTCCCAGAAGGCGGCGGTTAGGGCCTCGTTATTCCACCCGAGTTCTGAAGCCAAGGTGCGGAAACGGATGGCGTATTGACCCACCGTCAGAGTTCCCTGACGTAACCGGAGAAGAGATGAAGCAGACGCGGAGGCGCGTCCGGGTTCGTCAAAGGTGCTGCGAAAAGCCTGCAGGAACTCCTGGAGGTTCTTGGTCATAGGGTCCTCCTTCTCCCACAAGGGGTTCATCCACGCCAGTGCCTCGCCCTCTAGGTGAGACATGATGAAGGCGACCTTGGCTTGGTCGGAGGCAAACAAATGTGGCAGCTGCGTGAAATGGAGGGAGCATTGGTTTATAAACCCCCTGCAGGTCTTGGGATCTCCGGCGTACCGGGGTGGTGAGGCCAAACGCAGTCTGGAAGCATCCGAGGAGGCTGCCACGGGAGCGGAAGCCGTGGATTGACTAGTGGAGGCTCGGGATGTTGAAGACGTGACTGCCGCTTGTAGCGTGGTCAGGCGGGTGTCCACGGAAGTCATAAAGTTCAGCATGCGGGTCTGGACTTCACGCTGGCGTTGGAGTTCCTCATGCAAGGCCGCTAGTGCTTCGGCGGGATCCATGGCCTGTTCTTACTGTTAGGGCCAGATGGACGGGCAGACCCGGGAGGTGGATCCACTGGGCCGAACTCCCCGATGAGGGAAAGGAGTCCGGTAGCCAGAGCACTTTAGGTAGCAGGACAGTCCGTGCACTGGAACACAATGGAGAAGTCCCTGGGACCACGAGGTCACTGATGGTGGTCCGGGTGACGGAGCTCAGGTTCGGAAGCCGTGATGATGTCAGGCGGGGTCCGGAACCGTTGGAGCGAGATGACGGGTCACCGCAGGGAACCGAGATGGTACGGACTGTCAGGATGGCAGATGGGCAGCGTTCGGGGTTCGAGATACAGCAGGACCGGATGGTGATGCAGGATCGGCTCTAGAAGACAGAGAGGTAAGTATCTCACAGAACACAAGGAGACCTGACTCCTAGCTTGGGAAAACACGAAGAACAGGCCCCGCTCCCTTGGACATTAACCCCCTTTATACCCTGTACCTGTATGCATCATTTCCTGTCAGTGGACACTGGCCCTTTAAGAAAGGGTCAGTGACCGCGCGCGCGCCCTAATGCGCATGCGCGCGGCCCGGGTGCCAGAAGCCAGGGCAGGAAGCTGAGAGGAGGACGCAGCAGAGCCGGCCAGGGACTGGGAAGCCGACGGGCGCCGGGAGCGGGGGCCAGGAGGCCTGGGAAGCGCGGGCACTGGAGGCTGAGGAGCGGGGAGCGTGGCAGGTGAGCCGGGGAGCGGAGCAGAGGACCCGGGGAGCGTGACAAATACTTTGATGTGCCCTGCTCAGGACCTGAATGCCGGCAAGTGTGGATGACGTCTGACCCGTCATGCACCGGGGATAGAGAAGAAGGAGCACAAAGATGGTCAAAACAGGCGGCGCCAGCACCGGACAACGGAGACGCCCATAAGGCCCACTGCGCGACCGTTAGGTAAGTATTATTATAAATTCTCATTATCTAGCTTCAGAACTAATAATTTAGTTTGAAAAAACTGCTAAAATCTGCAATAGTCAAACCAAAATAGACGACCAGATTGCAGGATTAAAGTAATTAAATTTGCCCTTTAAAATCTATAGAGATCTAAAAAAGAGGAGGGAGGAGTGGAGAGACACAGCCACATAGACAGTGCTGCTGTATTTTGGTAAATGTTTACCGTCAGTGCTGCAGTCACATATACACTGCTCAGCATTGCTGTATATTGTCTTCTGTGCTGCTCTTGATTCGGAAAGCATGAATTTCTCATGTCTGTGTATACAAATTTTTCTCTACCCACTAGCTCAGAAAGAAGTGAAACTTAGAAATAAAACATGCATAGGGGGAAAGTAATTTAATGGCCAGAAACAGTGTTATTCTGTCACAAGGATGTTTTTACAAACGTTGCCGACTGTCATGGCAGTGTCAGGATATGTGGAGACTACAGATCCTGCTCCCTTCTGTGGTATCTGTGATGAGCGCAGGCAGACTTGAGCGTCGACCCACAGATCTGTAGTTCATAGTCAGACTAGCAAGAGTAAAGGTACTGTCACACATAACGAGATCGCTAGCGAGATCGCAGGTGAGTCACCGTTTGGTGACGCAGTAGCGATCCCGTTAGCGATCTCATTATGTGTGACATCTACCAGCGATCAGGCCCCTGCTGTGAGATCGCTAATCGTTGCAGAATGGTCCAGGCCATTTTCTTCAAAGGCGATGTCCTGCTGGGCAGGACACATCGCTGTGTTTGACACTGTGTGACAGGGTCACAGCGACTGCTGAGATCGCTATACAGGTCGCTACTGCGACCTGTATCGTTCCTGCATCGTTGGTAAGGTCTGACTGTGTGACATCTCACCTGCGACCTCCCAGCGACTTACCTGCGATCCCTATCAGGTCTCATCGTTTTCGGGATCGCTGGTAAGTCGTTGTGTGTGACTGGGCCTTTAATCTCTGCTAGGTTTATTGTTAGTATTCGTTGATTACTGTGTGGGAGCCAGTCAGACTGGATCTTCTCTTATCTATGCTAGCTGGACTCATTCTTTAATGTCAGCTGTAGCTAATCTATACTGGTCTGATATACCAGTATAGATTATCTAGTGGTTGTAGTACTTTGTTGCTGTGAGCAGTTGTGGTGTTAATCCTTGTTGCACTTTTGTTGCTGCCTTCCTGCACTTCATTTTCTCCTTACTTTCTTACTGTTTGTTCCTGTGAGTTTTCAGTGTGTCTGAGTTTTGGTTTTTCCCTGACAGTTTTAATCTGTCCCTTCCTTCCCTGGAGAGGGAGGAACAAATTAGGCTGTTTAGGAGAATAGTAAAGCACGGGACTCCGGCATCTCCGTCATCTGGGGGAGTTTGGAGGTTAGGGATAGCCTAGGGTCCCCTAACATGAGGGACAGTATAGGAGCCCCCTGTCCCTCGCCATGCTTCAGTCACATTGTGACATATTCCACATGTATATGCACATGATAGCTTATTCTAAAAAGTAACCTAAAATGATAAGTCAACTTTAAAAGGAGTTGTAAAAGGGAAACACCCCCAGATATCATATATATTCTGAGACATCATATAGGGTAGTGGCAGGACCGCAGCTATCAGCCAGAATGTAGAATTACTTTATGTGCGTCCCATTCTTGCCCAGCTTGATCAATTTTGTATGACATGGAGAAATGTTATATGGCCATCATGGCCTACATGACATTTCTCTACACTCACAAGAACTTGGGGTCAGATTGGCAGTGTTTTACACAGTAAAAGTGATCTTGTATTGAGATGCTAGTAGTAGGACTAGGGGCTGATCTTGTTGTCTGATGAGAAAATGCATTATGATGGGTATCATGGGCAAAAATTTAAGGGATGCAAAGGATGAAGTTGGATGAAGATGGCTCTCAGACAAATGATTTCTACTGATGAACAAGCACTTGCATTCTCGGGTGCTTGTTGCTCGTAACGAGCAGTTGGATGCACAGATGGGCACGAGTCAAGTACCCGAGCATGGTAGTGCTCGCTCATCACTAGTTACAAGTACCACGCACCCGAGCATGGTAGTGCCCGCTCATCACTAGTTACGAGTACTGAGCACCTGAGCATGGTAGTGCCCGCTCATCACTAGTTACGAGTACTGAGCACCCGAGCATGGTAGTGCCCGCTCATCACTAGTTACGAGTACTGAGCACCCGAGCATGGTAGTGCTCGCTCATCACTAGTTACGAGTACTGAGCACCCAAGCATGGTAGTGCTCGCTCATCACTAGTTACGAGTACTGAGCACCCGAGCATGGTAGTGCCCGCTCATCACTAGTTACGAGTACTGAGCACCTGAGCATGGTAGTGCTCGCTCATCACTAGTTACAAGTACCACGCACCCGAGCATGGTAGTGCCCGCTCATCACTAGTTACGAGTACTGAGCACCCGAGCATGGTAGTGCTCGCTCATCACTAGTTACAAGTACCGAGCACCTGATCATGGTAGTGTCCGCTCATCACTAGTTACGTGTACTGAGCACGTGAGCATGGTAGTGCCCGCTCCTCACTAGTTACGTGTACTGAGCACCTGAGCATGGTAGTGCCGGCTCATCACTAGTTACGTGTACTGAGCACCTGAGCATGGTAGTGCCCGCTCATCACTAGTTACGAGTACTGAGCACCCGAGCGTGGTAGTGCTCGCTCATCATTAGTTACGAGTACTGAGTATGGTAGTGCCCACTCATCACTAGTTTCAAGTACTGAGCACCTGAGCATGGTAGTGCCCGCTCATCAATAGTTACGAGTACCAAGCACCTGAACATGGTAGTGCCTGCTCAGAACTAGTTACGAGTACAGAGCACCTGCGCATGGTAGTGCTCGCTCATCACTAATTACAAGTACCACGTACCCGAGCATGATAGTGCCCGCTCATCACTAGTTACAAGTACCGAGCACCTGAGCATGGTAGTGCCCGCTCATCACTAATTACAAGTACCATGCACCCGAGCATGGTAGTGCCCACTCATCACTAGTCACAAGTACCGAGCACCTGAGCATGGTAGTGCCTGCTCAGAACTAGTTACGAATACAGAGCACCTGAGCATGGTAGTGCCCGCTCATCACTAGTTACGAGTACTGAGCATCCGAGCATGGTAGTGCCCGCTCATCATTAGTTACGAGTACTGAGTATGGTAGTGCCCACTCATCACTAGTTTCAAGTACTGAGCACCTGAGCATGGTAGTGCCTGCTCATCAATAGTTACGAGTACCAAGCACCTGAACATGGTAGTGCCCGCTCATCACTAGTTACGAGTACAGAGCACCTGAGCATGGTAGTGCTCGCTCATCACTAATTACAAGTACCACGTACCCGAGCATGGTAGTGCCCGCTCATCACTAGTTACAAGTACCGAGCACCTGAGCATGGTAGTGCCCGCTCATCACTAATTACAAGTACTGAGCACCCGAGCATGGTAGTGCTCACTCATCACTAGTTACCAGTACTGAGCTCCCGAGCATGGTAGTGCTCACTCATCACTAATTACAAGTACCACGCACCCGGGCATGATAGTGCCTGCCCATCACTAGTTACAAGTACCGAGCACCTGAGCATGGTAGTGCCTGCTCATCACTAGTTACGACGAGTACTGAGCACCTGAGCATGGTAGTGTCCGCTTATCACTAGTTACGAGTACTGAGTACCTGAGCATGGTAGTGCCCGCTCATCAATAGTTATGAGTACAGAGCACCCGAGCATGGTAGTGCTCGCTCATCATTAGTTATGAGTACAGAGCACCCAAGCATCTTAGTGCCCGCTCATCACTAGTTACGATCACTGAGCACCCGAGCGTGGTAGTGCCCGCTCATTACTAGTTACGAGTACAGAGCACTCGAGCATGGTAGTGCCCGCTCATCACTAATGATTTAATTTTAGGAGTTACTTATTTTGCAAAAGTTCATTTCTTTGAAAACAATTACATAGAAGTAACTTCCAGCATCATCCAATTCTAAAATTATTTTTTTATTCACATATTATTTAAAACCCATCTTTAATATTCTTCTCCATCGTTTCCTATTAACTACCTCGCCGTCAGGTGACAAAATGATATTCTAGACTCGTCCTTGCTGGGTTTTCAACATGTTTTATCTCAGTGGGCCTGTTCATTAGAAGAGCTGGCAGAAGACAAAGGAATTATTAGCACATTCCCGGCTAGACTTTATGATTTTCTGTCAATCTTCAGCTAAGGCATAAAAATCTTCTTGATTGAATAAATTACAGAGTTTGATTTAATCTTCCATTGCAACATTTGAGTGGTTAGTGCATCTTAAATTGAGCTTGGATGTGTCGGAATAAAATGAAGTCAGTGACACAATGATTTGCTTGTTTGAGAAGGAAGAATCGGGTCAATGATACAATGTTCTGCTAACTCACCGAGCGGCACGTCATTGATAAAGTGCTCGGCGAGCACAAGTCATCCACACACTTTCCCGTGACTTAATTTTCTGCAGTAAATGTTGACATACATTATGTAAGATATTACAATTTCTATTTAAAGAGAACAGATGTTGGTGAATATTGAACAGGGAAGCAGGAGAGCCATTTAACACTTCGGAAACTGCTTCAATATTAAAGAGCACTAATAAATTTCCAGGCAGAGAGGCGAGGAAGCATGCCAAAATTTACAGCTACTTCCCTGATGTCATCCTATCAGTTATAATTTTTTGAAGATTAACGCAGTTCCTAAATGCAATTGTGGCACCCCAGTGGTCACAGGAGCCACAGTAGCGTTGCTCTCCTTGCCAGGTCTTGAGCTCCCCCTTCTGGCCTGAGTTAGGAAGTGTTGTGTGTAGATATACCTAGCAAGGAGACCTCCTCACTGCTTCCAAGCATAGCATAGCCCCTGGTAAGGAGAGCAACACTACTGTGGCTCCTGTGACCACTGGAGTGCTAAATTCCCCCCTAGTTAAAGTCAGTAATCCCGGATTGAAGCAAACATTTTTCCATCGTCCTCATCCCCAGCTTTATTGACACCGCCGGAGTCATGGAGCCAGGCAAGGCCACCGCAGAGATCCAGGAGAAGCAGCACGGCCCAGTGACGGGTAACCCCAGACCCCGTGGGCATGTCACAATCACCGTTGACCAGGAAGTATAACTTACCGGTCAGTATTTAAAGGTTTATTCCCATAATATCAGGTTATACCCCCATCCACAGAAAAGGGGATGACCTATCTCTGGGGGTTGGACTACTTGGACCCCCTCAAAAACCCGAGATCAGTTTTTTGTAATCTTGGAGCCAGGCAATGCAGAGCCCCATGTTGAATGGAGTAGAGATGCTCATGCTCGACTTCCTCTCCATTAATTGTCTATGCAGTATGGCAGCTCCATAAACAATTAATGTACTTGAGGTTGAGCATGTGCACTTTGATCTAGAACTTGAGATGAGCGGATCTGTGGAAGTTGGGGTTCTGTGGGTTCAGCTGGACTTTAGGTAACGTTCTGGTCTGGACCTCAACTTGACCTGAACCTCATTGGTAGTCACTGATTGGGCAGATATCTATCTATCTATCTATCTATCTATCTATCTATCTATCTATATATATATATATATATATATATATATAAAATGATAGATAGACAAATAGATAGATATGACTGATAATGATAGATAAGCAGATAGAATAGATAGATATAGATAAATAGATAGATAGATAGATAGATAGATAGACAGATAGATAGATAGATAGATAGATGTCGCCACTAGGTCTGAATAAAGTCAATTACATTTGATTTCTGGATTTGGAGTGCTGTTTTTTTTTGAGAGGTAGATATATAAATACTATATAACATTTATGATTCTAACACATTGTGAGTTACCTACTTAGCCATTCTAGAAACTGTTGACTTGCAAGATTGTGTATTTCAATGTTCTGTACTATTAGGATGAAAATTGCTTGACTTCTTCAGCACAGAGCAGCCCCAAGTGCCAGAAAAAGCTGACAACAACTTGAGCCCGGCTGATGAATGCCGCCCATCATGCTATGATTGACAGTGCAGACGGCCGGGAGTCAGTACACTGCCATGGATGCTGATTCCTTGATCTCCGCAGAGAAACTAAACATATGTCATTATCCTGACTTGGGAGGAGAGGTGGAAGATGTTCTGTGGGTGCGAGATTGATACTGATTTTTGGAAAACCATTATCCATGAAGTTTTAAGAGTAAAAGTGAATGATGTGAATTGTTGCAGTATAGGGGTAATGAAATGCACCAAGACATGACCTCCTGCCACCTCATCTGAAGGCGGTAAGAATAAGAACAGCTAAATAATGAGCAGGACAATGCTGGGGAATATTTGTGCAAAATCGGCATTTGCAATTTAGGAGAAAAAAAACCCTTATGTTTAGAAAATCCAAAATTTAGAAAAAAAAACAAATACAATCTTATGCTATTCATTGTGTAATGTGACAATAGAAGTCTGGAACTGTTTTACATAGACATTTTTAACATAATATTCTCACTACCTTTAGTCCCGGGAATAATTACTGTATTTTTTAGATTTTAAGACGCACTTCCCCCCCCAAACTGAAGGTAAAATGGGGGTGCATCTTACAATCCGGATATGGCTTACCGGGGCGGTGGGGGTGTTGCGGGGTTATAGGAGGCAGGGTCGGCAATACTGAAGCTGGGGGCGAATCAGAAGGGTCACAGGATTGGGTGTCTCGGCGGCAGGTGCATTAATCTGACTGCAGACTCCATTGAATCGCGAGCAGTTGACACGATGGACTATAAGAAAATGGCCGCGGAGGCAGCGTGTGCACAGATTGATGTGATGGACTTCAAGAAAATGGCCACGGAGTCCTATCTGCGCATGCACCGCCTTCGCGCCCATTTTCCTGAAGTCCATCTCGTCAACTACGAGTGATTCACCGGAGCCCGCAGTCGGATCAATGGCACCCAACACCGAGACACCCTGTCCTGTGACCGCCCTGAGTTGCTCCACTGCAGTGTCACCCCTGCAGCCTGCTGGCAGATCAATGGCGTTTGCTGCCGCCGCAACACCCCCGCAGCCTGCCGGCAGATCAGTGGGGCCCGCCATGACAACCCCAAGCCTGCAGTATTGCCGACCCTTAACACTTCCTCTTCTGAGACCGCAGCATCGCTGACCCTACTTCCTGGGACCTTCCTGAGCCGCTTCACCACTGACGCTCCTCCCTGGTGAGCATTAGGATTAAGACACACTAGGATTATAAGACAGACCCTCATTTCAACATTAAAAATTATTTTTTCTTATTTTCCACCACTAAATTTGGGGTGTGTCTTTTATCCAGTGAGTCTTATAAAATGAAAAATATGGTAACTAAAAATCAGCATGGATCCTATTGACGCAAATTGGAGGAAATAGCTGACAACCATTTTCAGGGGGACGTCAAAAAATCAGGGTAAATGTGATAACTAAGGATGATCAAATACTTCAATTATTCAGCTTCGCAAATATTTTCCGAATACCTCGCCACTATTTGACTATTCGCGAATATTCGATGCGCAATGTAAGTCTATGGGAAACCCGAATAACAACTATTCGGAACTATTCGGGCTTTGCATAGACTTACATGGCGCATCGAATAGCGGCGAGGTATTTGGAAAATATTCGCGAAGCCAAATAATCAAAGTATTTGATCATCCCTAGTGATAATACATATACATATAGCAACAACGAGAAATTTATGAGGAAGTAAAGAAAAGAACATTTAGAGCCTTTTTATTTACAGAAATCTACCGCCTCCAAAAGAAATATGAAAGGGGGAATATCAGAACAACACATATAATTTTCACAGTTTAGTCTGTAAAAGTAGATGAATGAATCTGTCATTTGCTTTAATGTTTCGCCGCCTCTGGCGCTTATCCAACAGAAGAGCCCTGGTGCCCATAACCTCCTTATATCAGCCTGAGCCTTAGGAATTATTCATAGATGGATCAGATCCTGCAAGCTGCGTCCAGACTCACAATTCTTCTTGTTATTCACCCAGCGATGTCCATAAAGGTAATAGGTGAATGGTCGCTGCTCTTGTGTGAACCGATTGGTAAATTTAGCAGGAGGTAAAGAAAAAGACGCTCATTATGTTAAATGAGAGCAGTAACATGATGTTCTCTGTGTTCTGTATTTTCTACTGTATTACCCCATAGCTTTACAAACTTCATTAGGAAACCCATGTTCCAGCCAAATTCCCCAACTGGGCTTGCAATCTATTGACGATCAGCAAATCATATTTGTGTGAAATTGTTAGAAATTTGCTGAACTCGGCAAATTTAAACAAATGGTAATTCATTTTGTGCAAATCACCTAAAATGCTGCCTGTAATGCTGTACAAAGGGCTAGTAAGATGTAGTACAGCGTATTCCCCACTAGGTGGCAGCAGAGTAGTGAAGGAGAGGCAAAGTAACATTGTAACAGAAAGGCAGCTGGAATACAGCAGTGTAATTTCAGCAGGCAGTTCACAGGTGAACCACCAGGGGGCAATAGAATATTCAAGCAGTCAGGGCCAAGCCAGGAAAGTCAAGTCACTGCAAAGGGAGAATCAAGAAAAGGTCAGAAAACAAAATGGAAGTCGGATGGAGAGGGAAACACAAAGGGCGCAGAGAGCAGAAGACAAGACCAGAGAGTGACGAGACACAAACACGGAAAGGAGGATGAACACATTATTAGGACAGGTCTGGCAACCTCTGGGGCTGGGAATAACGGTCCTGGATCATGACACTGGCTGTCATTTTGCATAATGCAGAAGATTGCACCAGCCAGAGAAGGCTCATATAAACTTGTCTGAGCTTACCCACAATGCCTTCACGTTATTACATCACATGGTATAACACAGCCAACCAATCAGTGTCTATCATAGCTAAAACAAAAGCTGAGGCAGGGAAGGCAGCAACCATTTTATGATAAATATGGATAAGAAGAGACTGTTATAGCTTAATCATAAAGTGTCATGATGTGACTGTTGAATAGCAAGGAACAGGGACTTCAATACTGTCCCTCATGCTAGGGGACTCTAAGCTATTCTTGACCTCTGGATTACCCCTGATGGTGGAGATGCTGGATCCCTGTGCCTTACTGTTTTCCTGGCCAGTACCAATCTGTTTCCCTCCCCCGAGGGAAGGAAGAGGCAGAAGTGAGATGGTAACACAAAGACAGACAGGGAAAAAACAAAACTCAGACACCACAAACTTCCTACAACAAACAGTATGAGACAAAGGAGAAAAGCAAAAGAAGGAAGGCAGCAACTAAAGGAGAACAAGGGTTAACACCACAACCGCTCACAGCAATAAGGTACAACAACTGTTATGGACATGGTTGTGAACTGTTATGAGTATTAAGAATTATATGAAGATATCCAAAAAGCAGGACTTAAAATGTCGCTTGCAGTGTGTACTGCACCTATATCTGCCATCAGACATCATAAGACTCACAAGATATTCTGTGACTTTCCTGTGATAAGTGAATCATGCTGACTTAGCTTAATATAAAATAAAGAAACACGTATACAGTACATATATATCTCAGAATAAGCTCTTTTTGCAGTCTACCCAATAGGGGACGTGCTACTTATTTTTGGCTCCTAGCCAACTGATTTCTTTAAATGTATCTGAACTTCCGCAATTAAACCAGTCATATTTCTACCTAGATCCGTGTACATCTCTTACTGGTCTGGGTGGATGAATCCAATAGCATGCAACTGATAAAATGACTCATAATATGATTTGCAATGCAGACGGGTTTAAGATGTAGATGCATAACGTGGATTGCATCACCCTAAATTATGCCCCCCCTTATCACAACCAACAGTTAGGGGTACTTTGCACGCTGCAACATCGCTAGCATCTGCTAGTGATGCTGAGCGCGATAGTACCTGCCCCCATCGCACATGCGATATCTTGTGATAGCTGCCGTAGCGAACATTATCGCTACGGCAGCTTCACACGCACTTACGTCACACGGCAGGCGGCCAATAGAAGCGGAGGGGCGGAGATGAGCGGGACGTAAACATCCCGCCCACCTCCTTCCTTCCACATAGCTGGTGGAGGCAGGTAAGATGATGTTCCTCGCTCCTGTGGCTTCACACATAGCGATGTGTGCTGCCGCAGGAATGAGGAACAACATTGTATCTCCTATTGGTGCGACATTATGAAAATGACCGACGCTACACAGATCACCGATTTTCAACACTTTTGTGATCGTTTATCAGCACATATAGGCTTTACACGTTGCAACGTCACTACCGGTACCGGATGTGCGTCACTTTTGATTTGACGACGATATCGCAGTAGTGCAAATAGTATCACAGCGTGCAAAGAGCACTTAGGGATACTTTGCACGCTGTGACATAGCAAGCCGATGCTGCAATGCCGATCGCGATAGTCCCCGCCCCTGTCGCAGCTGCGATATCATTGTGATAGCTGCCGTAGCGAACAGATACGCAGCTTCACATGCACTCACCTGACCTGCGACGTCGCTCTGGCCGGCGACCCGCCTCCTTATTAAGGGGGTGGTTCGTGCGGCGTCACTGCGACGTCACAAGGCAGGCGGCCAATAGGAGCCGAGGGGCGGAGATGAGCGGGATGTAAACATCCCGCCCACCTCCTTCCTTCCGCATAGCCGACGGGAGCCACGGTGACGCAGGTAGGAGATGTTCCTCGCTCCTGGGACTTCACACACAGCGATGTGTGCTGCCGCAGGAGCGAGGAACAACATCGGACCGTCGCGTCAGCGTAATTATGGAATTCGCCAACGCTACACCGATGATAAGATTACGACGCTTTTGCGCTCGTTAATCGTATCATCTAGGATTTACACACTACGATATCGCCTGCGACGCCGGATGTGCGTCACTTTCAATTTGACCCCCCCGACATCGCACCTGCGATGTCGTAGTGTGCAAAGCCCGCCTTAGTCTGAAACACAACACCTCACCAGACAAGTATTGAAAAGCTATAGCTGGCATTAAAGTAAGGGTCCACCCAGCATATATGGGAGGGGAGTAAAGGTGACTGGCCCCCTCACAGCATGTGATCCAAAGAGAATAACAAGCAGCCCAGCAGGGATTAACACTCGCTAGCCTGCCTATGCACTACCAATCTGTGGGTCAGTGTCCGAGTCTGCGTGTGCTGATCACAGACATCAGAGAAGTTATCCATGACAGTCAGCAATGTTTGTAAAAACCTCCTTATTATGACACAGATTGGGAGAGAAAGCCATAAAACACTGATAAAACAGTTGTGTAGAAAATCTGCACCATGAATTAGTTGAATGCAGTTACTTGTAGGTTTTTTATTGCATTTGTGAGTGCTTTTTTATATTGTGTTTATATTGCTGTTTATGTCTCTTTTAAATTTGTCTTGTTTTTGATGCTTTGTGGCATTTGGGTTTGACAAAAAAACTTTTTTTGATACAGCCATTACAGATTACATGTATTTTTAGTACATTTCTGAAGCTCATATGCACTTTTTTACCTGCGATTTTTCAGCATCTAATCGAATTCTATACAGAAAATCTGCACATAAAAACTCAGCGTACCCGCTAGAGAAAATAGCATCTTGCGAATTCCAAAATATCCTGCAGGGCATTTTATATAGAATACAAAAAAAGCACAGTGAGCATGAGAATTTTTTTTTACAAATCTCATCCACTTTGCTGGAACTGTAAGAAGCTGCATTTTTTTGTGCAGTGAAAATAGACAACTGATAAATGCCAATTAGTGGTGGTGGCGGGGTTACACAGATTAGCCTGACTGGCCTGCACATGAGACCCAGTCCTCTAATGATAATTTCCTTCTGATAAAACAATGATTGTATTAAAAACATAACACAGACCTGTAAGTGACATCATTGGACTCAGCATCTTTTGCCCTATGTTATGCTGCTTTCAGATTAAATTGCAAAAACCTACTGATAGATTCCGACACAGGTTTTCCCAGCGCTCAGATTTCAGACAAAAAAAAAAAATAGCACAGGTTAGTATAGAGATGAGGGAAAGTATAGAACCTAAAAAAAATGCTTGTGCACCTTTTTCTACCACACTTTTTCCTTCCACTCAACCTTCAATTAATATGCTTGGATACAGCACTCTATGAACAGCCAGCTTCTTTATCAATGACCTTGTGTGGCTTACCCTCCTTGTGGAGTGTGTCAACGACCGCCTTCTGGACATCTGGAAAGTCAACAGTCTTCCCCATGATTGTGTAGACTACTGAACCAGACTAAGGGACCATTTTAAACGCTTAGGAAGCATTTCAAAGTGTTTTGTGGTAGTTATTCTAATTTTCTGAGATAATGACTTTTGGGTTTTTCATTGGCTGTAAGCCATAATCATCAACATTACCAGAAATAAACACTTGAAATAGATCCCTCTGTGTGTAATGTCGATATATAATATATAGGAATAGATCCCTCTGTGTGTAATGACTCTATATAACATATAGGAATAGATCACTCTGTGTGTAATGACTCTATATAATATATAGGAATATATCACTCTGTGTGTAATGACTCTATATAATATATAGGAATAGATCCCTCTGTGTGTAATGACTCTATATAATATATAGAAATAGATCCCTCTGTCTGTAATGACTCTATATAATCTATAGGAATAGATCCCTCTGTGTGTAATTACCTTATATAATATATAGGAATAGATCCCTCTGTGTGTAATGACTCTATATAATATATAGGAATATATCCCTCTGTGTGTAATTACCTTATATAATATATGTGTTTACCTTTTTGTATTGAATTACTGAAATAAATTAACTTTTTGATGATATTCTAATTTATTAAGATGCACCCGTATATTATCAAGACATTAGACTAAAGAAAAATAACCAGCTTATAGGTAATCAGTTGCAAGTGGTCTTGTAGCTTATTCTGTAAATAACCACGTGGAAAAAGGATGGGAGCTTGCCATGCTGAATGAAGAAACGGTGGAAGAGTATCCAGGGAAGTATTTTCTGGTCCAACGTTAGAAGATATAAACTATAATCTTTATTTTAACCATATAAAAGTAGATACACTATCAAAGAAAGAAAAGGTGTACTGTTTTGCTAGGGACAAGAGTACACCTTTTTTGGATACTCTTCCTCTGTTTCATTATCAAGACCTTACAGCAAAACTATTGACAGGCTGCACCATGCATCCAAACCACTGACCAGTGACATAAACACAAGTAGCATAAACACTTCCCGACAGTCTCACAAAGTTGGACTTTTTGTTTGTCAAAATTAGTTTTCTCAAGTCATTCATTTCAAGATATGGTGATCATGGATGTAAGGTAGGGATGGAATCAGATACATGTGTATATGTTATTTTTTATTATTTATAGCGCCATTTATTCCATGGCGCTTTACATGTGAAAAGGGTTACACATAATAGGGACAAGTAAACAAAAATCATAAACAAAAAAAAGGCACAGACTGGCGCAGGAGGAGAGAGGACCCTGCCCATGAGGGCTCAGAGGCTACAATGGATGGGTGAGGATACAGTAGTTCTGTAATATTTTTGTAGATTTCTAAAGAAAGGAATGGAAGTATATAGACTGGTAATTAATATTTATATGGTGGCTGAGACAAACTACCACTAGGTGTCACCAGATGCAACTAGTGATGGAAAAGTCAAACAAACCAAAGGTCAGTAACCAGGAAGTCACCTATGGAACACAGGGATGAAGCAAAGCAGAGGTCAGAGCACAAGCCAGAGGTCAGAAGTCAGGAAGTCATGTAAGGTATACTGGGGGGAAGCAGAGCCGAGGTCAGGGTAGCAGCCGGCAGTCAGAAGTCGAGGAGTCACGTAAGGTACACTGGGGAAAAGCGGAGTTGAGGTCAGGGTACAAGCCGGAGGTCAGGAGCTCAGGAACAACGTTAGAGTCAGGGACATGGGAGGAGAGGGGTAACAACAGATTCAGGGTAGGAGGACAAGATCAAATCCCAAACGGGAGCCAGAGCACTTACTGCAGGCAGGAACTATGACTGTCGGCATTCCAGGTGAGGTTGCTCACTAATGAAGCAGATCAATCACGCTGAATGAGGTGCTTGGACAGAGGCTCCTCCCAATATCAGCGCAGGAACCGAGGACGCGAAACCACCCGTCCACTAGCGCAAAATAGAAAGCAGAACACTGGCTCTCCTGGAGAGGAGAACATTACGTATCAGAACCATGACAGCGACATTTATTTTTCAATTTTAACTTCTCAAAAACGTTTTGGGATGACTTTGGAACATTTGGATAGAAAAAAAGAAAGTTTTGAAATACTTGATATAAATAATTACTAATATTGATACTAATTAATTTTGATGTGAAAAATGTTCTTTCCCCATTTTTAAAAATCTTTCCTAAATTATTTTCTGTTTTTTTGGTGGTGGGAGAGAGGTGGTGAAGGTCTCTCTTCAACCAGAAGACTAAAGGAATTATTTTGCGTGAATGAATTCATTGCCTAGCGATTTTATTGGTCTCCTTGGAACGTCTACTTTTATTCTTCACATCGTTACAATAACTTGTCAGCGTCGCAATCCTTTTCTTCTTCATTTTAGATCCTAAAATTGTAAAGTGAATATTTTTTCCAGCACTTAGGTTTATAGAAACAGAGTGAGGAGCTTGTGTCGCTCGTCATGTGTGTTACTGATCTTTTTCTTGCCCAGTAAATCACACTGGGCGCCAGAAGCATTTTTACAAAACACCAACTTTTCATTCAGCAGTCATTCAAAACACTCGATTTAATTAGAAGGCCTGGTTGCTCAGACATCAAGCAATTTATGAGCCTGGTCTCCTTACTTTTATAAATGTTCTTTTATTAAAATGTTCCAGAGGATTCACCTTTATGAATGCGCAATGCATGAAATGGGTAAATTGCAGGAGCTTAGAGGCAGGTCCATGAGTTACGACAAATAGGACCAGAGAAGAAATGATTCTGGTCTCTCGAGAAATGGTTTATCTGGTTTCAGAATTTTTCCATAGGCTATGATCATACTTGTGTTACAGTAAAACAAAGCCATGGCACACTGGATCACACAAATCATTGATGGACAACAACAGTGCGCAACGAACTTCATTCAACCAAAGTGACGTCCATTGGTAGCTTCTTGGTATCTGTGGTTTCAACAGAAATATTAGATTGGCAGGAACGGCTGTTATTCTTGACAAATATAATGATCTGTTACAGAACCTCCAACACAAATGGGAATATTGTATGGTGTAACTATATATTCATAAGGAGGGTTTTGCGCAAGAGTCTTAACACATTACTCGGTCCCATCTGTTGCTCCTTGTAAGAACAGGTTCTGGTTGTCTATGTGAAAGTCTAACAGTAAGAGCGTTTTCTTCCTTCTGGAGGTGAGATATGTTGCATAAAGGGAACATTGCCCCAAAGGTGTCCAATCTGCTTTATCTCCACAAGGAATGTGTCACAATCATCTCCCTGCTGTTTAGAGACTAGTGACAGGTTTTGGACTGGAGCCTCTCTTTTCCATCTTGACTCCTCATTTAAATGAAGTCTCCTTTCTTTTGGAGTCTCATGAGTTAATGTCAGTTTTGTTGCCAGCAGCTCTTAGCAGTGCAGGTCAGCTGTAACTACTTTAAGCCCACGCCCATTTAGGTTTAAATAGTGGGGTTTTGCAGCAGTCCTTGCTGTTGATAGAATTCTTTCTACTCTGGCCATCCTGGTGGAAGGAACTGCTGAAGAATTGTTCTGTTCCCATCCAACTTCTACTTTGAAGTCTGTCTGCAGCTGTGGATTTTGGTGCTTATATCCATCTGTGTATCCCCATGTCTGTCTTTCCTTTCCCTCTGTGTTTATTAGTGCAGCAGTGGAACTATTGTCTCTTACTGGCCATCTCACTAGCCAGGGGTGTTTGCAGGGCTAGTGAGGGATTAGGTATCCGGCTCGGTGATGGGTAGAAACACCCCATATAGGGACGCTAGGGAGCTCAGATAACAGCTTGAGGTGAGTTCAGGAGGTGTCCTCTCACCCCTCTCCCTAGCTGTAGGGTTCTCCATTGTTAAAGTGTCGCCGGTGTCTCCCCTTTGTTTTTTGAAGTGCGTCACATGCCCATCGGTCTAAACCCGTGTATCACGTGGTGCATATGGACTTCTCCTACTCCGTGCATGACAGAAAGTCAAAACTTTCTAAGAGTTTGTTGTAAAGTTTGGAAGTTTTACTTCCGAATAAACCAAAAGTTCTTCAGTTTTTAAAATCTGAAGTCCCAGAACTTTTCATAAACACAAGCAGGTCGCCAACTCAGCAGATGTGCAGCTGCCACACTTTGGCCTCCTCTGTGCCTTTGCCTTGGGAGAGATGCATATACAGCATAAATTGTAAAGCTGGCGTCCTATAAATCATTTCAATAGACAGAGATTCTCAGCTCCACTCAAAAGCTTAAAAAAAATGATGCAACTGATACAGTCACCCTTAGTAATTTGGCATGTGCCCCTCTCCCCTCTCCTGAGCAGAATAGCTTATTTGTCCACTTGCCTCTTTGGAGTTTTTTGTCTTATAGAGAAACTATTTTAACAGTTGAAGATTACACTAAAAGTTCATCTTTCATACTTCAAAAACTCTTATGTAGAATTGTTTTCTGCTCAGTTTGGGAGATTAAATGTGTTTAGCAAAAAAACAAAACAAAACACTTTTTTAGGGAATTTTGAGTTAATGAGGGTCCTGATTCATGATCTTTATCCATTAGGAAGAGCTTTTGCTAAAAATAGTATGTTGGTATGAAAGCCAAATTCTCCAGTTCACGCCGATTTTCCCACTAAATGCTATTTGCAGTAAAGTTATTCACCGCAAATCAAACACTCCTTATATTGTTGTGGTCCTTTCAGATCCCAGAGCATAATAAATGTAAGATGGAAAAGGCCAAAAACCTAATACCTCTCCTTTAAAGCCCGCTTTACACGCTGCAATGTATCTTACGATGTGTCGGCGGGGTCACGTCGTAAGTGATGCACATCCGGCATCGTAAGGTACATTGCAGTGTGTGACAGGTACGTGCGATTACGATTGAACGGTAAAACATTCCTCGCATACACATCGTACCTTTCTCTAGAATTGCACGTCAGATTGTTCATCGTACCCAGGGTAGCACACATCGCAGTGTGTGACACCCTGGGAACGATGAACAGATCTTACCTACGTTCTGCGGCTCCCGGCCCACAATGCGGAAGGAAGGAGGTGGGCGGGATGTTTACGTCCCGCTCAGCTCCACCCCTCTGCTTCTATTGGCCGGCTGCCGCGTGACGTCGATGTGACGCCGAACATCCCTCCCACTCCAGGAAGTGGACGTTCGCCGCCCACATCGAGGTCGTATGGAAGGTAAGTACGTGTGACGGGGGTTAATCGTTTGTGCGGCACGATCAACAAATTGACCGTGCCACACATACGATGGGGGCGTTGCAAATCGCATACGATATCGTATGCGAAATTGCAACGTGTAAAGCAGGCTTTAGGCTGCCCCACTGGTTGATGCCTGCCATCCTGTTCTTTGCTTTACGCTGGGAGTTCAAGAGGCAACTGGCCTTGAGGGTCACTGCGTGTTGTAAAGTTACACTATAGCAAGGGACAGGGGGCTCCGATACTGTCCCTCACTCTAGGGGAACCTACACCATCCCTGTGCTCAGAGTTATCCCTTATGGTGGAGATGCCTGAGTCTCATGTTTGGCTATACTCCTGACCAGAGATAATCTGTCTCTTCTAGGGAAAGATGGGACAGGAGTGTGATGGAAACATAGAATAAGACAAACAGAGAAAAACAGAAACTCAGACTGCAAACTCACAGGAACAAACAGTAAGAAACTAAGGAGAAAAGCTAAAGAAGTAAGGCAGCAAGAAAACAACAATAATGGTTAACATCACAACCGTTCACAACAATAATGCACAACAACCACCAGTAAGTCTGGATCAAACCACCTCACCAGACCAGTATAGACAAGCTATAGCTGGCACTAATGGAAGTGTCTAGCCAGCATAAGTAGCAGGTGAGTGAATATGACTGGCTCTTTCATATCATGTGACTAAAGCAATGATCAACAAGTAGACCAGAAGAGATTAACTCTTGCTAGTCTACCTATGAACTACAAGTCTTTGGGTCAACGCCTGAGTCTCCCTGCGCTGATCACAGACATCAGAGGAGTTAGTAGGCAGAGTGCAAGAATCTGGAGTTTCCAGAGATTCTGATGCCACTATGACAGACAGTGATGCTTGTAAAAACCTCCTTGTGAAACACACCACATATCATGATGTTGCAACCTTACAACGTAAGTGACACCACGTCATGAATAATATCGCAACCTTGATAAGCTCAGTGATCCCTGAGCCATGGACATAGACATAAGTCCCAGCTTATAGTAAACAGGCAGATGAGGCATGTTCCATGAAACACTGGAGGAGTTGGGAGGTCACTAATCAATGGAGACTGACTGTAATGGCGGCAATAGAATGTGAAGTCACCGGAGGTTGAGTATAACACAGCGGTCAGGGAACGGAGATTTGAGAAGGAACTCCAGTGCTTAAAAGCAAACAAAAAGTGCTGGCGTGGTACTGTCGCGGGCGGGGAGGAGGGTGCCGGCACCGCGTTCACCCCTCTGCTCGGGTCCGGCTGCTGCTGCTCAGTGGTGGCTCGAGCGGTGGGCCGGACCCCGGGGGTCTCTCGAGCGGCACTCCTCGCCCGTGAGTGAAAAGGGGATATTTTGTTGGGGAGATTGTCCGTGACGCCACCCACGGTTGTGGTGATTTGTAGCACCACCGCTGCTCAATATGGGGATCCCGGGAGTGGTGATGCGGAGCAGCCAGGTGTTGTGTTGCCCCTCCGTGGGTAGGGGCTGGTGATACCGGGGCCCAGTGATGGTGAGGGAGGTGCAGGGCCTGGTGGGCGCAGGGACGCGGGGGCAGCGCTGTGCCTTGCGGCACTGTGGTACTCACTCAGCCTGAGACGTTGACACAGTTTTTACGGTAAACCACACGGCTGGAAAGACGGTTCCCACGGACGGCTGCACTTGCTCTCCCAGTAGGTAACGGTGATGTCCCTCTGACCTGCACCTAGTGTTCTTATGTTGGTAGGGATGGGTTCCCACCGGTAACCCGCTCCCCGACTTGGATATGGGCCGGAGGAGCCCTACTTTGCCCGCAGACGCTGGCCCTGAGGAGCTGGTGCCCTGGCGGTGGCGGTGTTCCTCACAGATGGTCGGACTGTTGTCTTCAATCGGGACTTGGTTGTTGTGGGATCGACGTCCCCTTCACTGACGGATTCGGCAAATTATGGCGACTCCTAGCCTTGCCGGGGTCTGAGAGGCCCCTGCCTTGGTGCTGACTGTCCTTCGTATACTGCTCCAGACCGCCGGGCCACTACCCATACGCGGTCCTTCCAGCAACCTCCGAGCAGTCCCCCTCCAGACAATCACCGCTGTTGCTGACCTTGCTGACCTGTCCTGCACTTAGCTGGACTCACTTCAGGCCTTTCTACGTACACTTTTGTTCCTTTCTTCTTTGCTCAACTACTACTTCACTTTCACTTAGCTCCTTTACCACTTCCTTCTCCTTCACTCCCCTAAACTCTAACTGCTGGTTCTTCCCGCCTCCAGGGCTGTGTACTCCTCGGTGGGTGGAGCCAACCGCCTGGCCCACCCCCTGGTGTGAACATCAGCCCCTGGAGGAAGGCAACAAGGATTTGAATAGCTTTGGTGTTCCTAACTGGGATGTAGGGTGTGGTGGTGTGATGACCTGTGACCCCTGGCTTGCCCAGGGCGTCACAGTGCTTTAACAGCTTCAGAACCCTATTGACTGATAAAGGGATCCAATCAGGTCTCTGTAGCGGTTTTGATATTTTTGATGACAAGAAAAGTTTATTTCAACTACCACTTAAAATACCAGAAACCTTATGAGAAAAACTCCTAACCAGTGTTGAACGAGTAGTTAACTATTCGTGCTCGCTATGCTGTTAGCGAGTACTGTCCGCTACTCGCATATTCGTTACGAATAGCAGGCGCAATGTAAGTCAATGGAAAATACTTAGTAAGTAGCGAGTAACCTAAAAGCCGTACTTTTCGTGCAAGTAGCAAACAGTACGGCTTTCGAGTTACTAGCTACTTAGCGAGAATTTCCCATTGAGTTACATTGCGCCCGCTACTCGTAACGAATATGCGAGTAGCAGACAGTATTCGCTAACAGTATAGCGAGTACGAATAGTTTACTACTCGCTCAACATTACTCCTAACCTAAGGGGTACTTTGCACGTTGCGACATCGCTACTGCGATGTCGTCGGGGTCAAATCAAAACTGACGCACATCCGGCACCGGTAATGACGTTGCAACGTGTAAAGCCTAGATACACCGATTAAACGATCGCAAAAGCGTCGTAATTCGGTGATCTGTGTAGTGTCGGTCATTTTCATAATTTCGCTGCAGCGACAGATACGATGTTGTTCCTCGTTCCTGCGGCAGCACACATCGCTGTGTATGAAGCCGCAGGAGCGAGGAACTTCTCCTTACCTGCCTCCACCGGCTATGCGGAAGGAAGGAGGTGGGCGGGATGTTTACATGTCGCTCATCTCCGCCCCTCCGCTTCTATTGGCTGCCTGCCGTGTGACGTCGCTCTGACGCCGCACGACCCGCCCCCTTAGGAGGAGGCGGGTCGCCGGCCAGAGCGACGTCGCAGGGCAGGTAAGTGCATGTGAAGCTGCCGTAGCGATAATGTTCGCTACAGCAGCTATCACAAGATATCGCATGTGCGACGGGGGCGGGTACCATCGCGCTCGGCATCGCTATCATCGGCTAGCGATGTCGCAGCGTGCAAAGTACCCCTTACTGTTACTAAAGCCAAAGATTTACCAAATCAGATCCAATTTGACAATCTCAAATAATTTTCATATTCATTGGCAACAAACAGAGATCCTGAATATAGTGACCAATTGGAGGTTTCTGGATGGTTCAGTGGGATTTGGGAGATTTGCCGACTACTCCTCAAGTCGGGAAGATCTCCTAGATATTCCAGAAGAGTTGGCAGAAAAGCTGCTCTGCATCAGCCTATTCTTCGATAAATTGAGATCCATGTTAATAGCTCGTGTTCACAGCTACTATGGACCAGTTTCTAGTAATAGGTCTTCATTTATCCATTTAAGAATAGAGATTTTTTTTATGCTTTTTCTACAGTACCAAGATCAATCTTTGCTCTTCTAATCAATAGCTTAGGATTCCCCATGCTCTTTAGTCTGTTGTGTTGAGTTCTAAATCCATATTTAATAAACACATTCCAAACATTTCATGATTGCTGCAAACATTCCAAAGAGCGGACTGTGGTTGGTCCAGCATGAGCCAAAACACACCATAAGAAATGGTTCCACCACGACAAACAAGGGATACACCAGGGACACTTTAACAACGGAGGGCCCTAAGATTAGTGAGAGGAAAAATGGACACCACCTTCACTTACCTGCCGCTGTACACTGCACGCCTAGCCATTCCCTATACAGGTTCCTCACCTGTCGCTGAGCAGAAACCTACAGCACTGAGTAACCCTACAATAGTCCTGGCAAGTGAGTGGGCAGGTAAGGGAGGCTAGCCCCACCTCTGCGCTAGAACAACACACCAGGGAAGGAAGAGAGACAGGGGGGACACAACAACAGACTGCTGCAGTCAGCACCAAGACTGCAGCCACACCAGCAACTTCAACAGAGGGATTTAGCAGCTCCTTTCACCTCAAGGCCCAACACTCAAATGGCAAAGAGATCATAGAATAACTGCCACCATCTGGTGGTAGCAGAGGATATATAAAGGGACAGAGAGTGAACCTAAACTGAGAAAAACCTGAGATGATAATGAGACTGCTTGCTGGCAAGGAATATCGACATTAACCCTCTACTCCCCAAAGGAAGGGTAAAACATTGAAATAGCAGAGTCTCACAAGGTAAAGTGAGACTCAGAACCAGGACATGTCACTAAACTCTTATAGCAAAGAGACGACCGTGGCGGTAACAGTGAATACAAACACAATGCATGATATTTTCGCAATACCTTCCCCTCAGCTTTGCAAAGCTGAAGGTAAGTGCTACTTTTCTTGCACTTTATCTCCACTCTGCTTTTGTTCGCTCTCAGACCCTTTGTACAAAACTCGATACACCTCCCACCCTGCTGCTGATAAAAAATAGTCCTTAATCGCCGGTACTATAGATTTCACACAAGAAATTCGGGTGTCAATTACAGTTGAAAGAGTATCTAATTATTTATACTCGCTATACTCACGTATTACTCACGTATTCGTCCAAATAGCGTGTGTAATGCAAGTCAATGGGGAAAACTCGCAATTTACCGAGTAAGGCTAATTTCATACATGAGTTTTTGGCATCAGGCACAATCCGGCGTGTGCCTGATGCAACGGATCCGGCGCAGAATATGCAAAAACTGATGTGCCTGATCTTTTTTTTTAATGGTTCTAATATACCTGATCCGTCAAAAAACGGATCCAGCGCATCCGTTTTTGCATCCTCTTTGTCTGTTTTTTTTGCTGGATCCGGTTTTTCAATACATTGGAGCATGCTCAGTTTACAAAAACGGATCCGGCGGCCGCATCCGTTTTTTACCGCATTACGCGTCCATAGGCTTCCATTGTAAAACACGCCGCATCGTGCCGGATCCGGCGCGATGCGTTTTTTTTTTTGCCGGACAAAAAAACGTTACAAGATACGTTCCCTCCGGCCGCCGCTTTAGGCAATTATGACGGATCCGGCAAAAGCCGGATGCAACACAAGGCCATCAGGCACAATCCGGCGCTAATACAAATCAAGGGGGATAAAACGGATCCGGCACCGGATCCGTTTTACCCGTTTTTTTCTGGATTGTGCCTGATGGAAAAACACTGATGTGTGAAATTAGCCTAACACGAATTCCGCACTATTCGCTACTCACGAATAGTACGGCATTTGGATAATCTCGTTACTTTTTTCCCCATTGACTTGCATTGCACACGCTATTCGGACGAATACGCGAGTACTAGACAGTACTCGTTATGAGTAAAGCGAGTACGAATAGTTAGCTACTCGCTCAACTCTAGTGTTAATAGTTTTATCCTATATCTTTTCAAGGCATCCATACAGTATATTCGACGCTGTCGATAAAACTTTCCCCATGATTCCAAATGAGCAATGTCCAAAGTCCGGATACGCTGACCACGACTGTGCTCAGCATAAGGGACACCAACCGCTCTTGAAAATAAAAGAAATATGCTTTTGCATGGAGGAAACAATATTTATATCCTCATCCTCTATACCGAGATTCGTCCCGATGTTATTTCAGGACAGTCGTACGCAAAGAATGATGTCAGCAGATAATGAAGAAAGAACCAATGGCCCCTTTTACAAAATTAAATTGGCATCATCCTTTAGAAATGGAAGTATTATAATTTCATTCTTCTGGCAGACCAATTAAACGGAGTGAGAATGAATTATTGAGCAGGTTGTCAGTAGACACTGTATATATAATTTTTTTTTATTTTGCATTTTGCTTATTATTTAATTAAGAATTTGGTGACTTTGAAAATACATTGATGTGCAAATCTTGTTGTTTTTTTTTTGTTTTTTTTTCAAGCCTATCCAGGAATATAGTACAAAGAGTCTGGGAAAAGCTATGAAACATAATCAACAGATAGAAGTGAGACTAAACGGAGGCGGTTGGGGGAGCTGAAATTTTCACAGGGCTCCGACGCTTTTTGAATTAATCAATTCAATCATCCCGGAGCTGAAGAGTACATATGGAAAAGAAGGATATATGTTCTCTTCAAAGCCTCCGAATAATGGGTGTCTGATGAATAGTCTTCTTAACCAGTCTCTTTCCACAGAATAAGGGGGCCGCGTCAATCCATCCAGACCGATATTAAATTGGATTTTTTTTTTTTAGGGATAGCCTTTGAAAATTCTGTATTCTCCCTTCAATATCTTTGTTCCATTTTTTTTTGTTATGGAGATGCTAAGCTTTAGGGCTGGAATTAATTGGTCACCAAGGGTAGACATCATACAAATACAAATCGATGGATTTTGCCACTAGGAATTTTTTTTTTCTTTTCTCTGAACGGTAACAATTGGATTTATGTGTTATGATATAATATAATGATGGCAAAACAATACTGCAGATAATTATGGATTTTCTCTTCTATTAACAAAAGGGGAAAAGAAAAATCAAAAGGCCAGCTTGTCGAGAAAGTGCGATTTTTAAATATCCATCATGACCGACCTCTTCACCTAGCCTCGTCCTCTATCGGGGGAGCGAGTATCTATTTTCTGTCCATCACTGATAGCAGTAACTGTACAGGATGCTGCAGTTTGCAGTTAGTCGCCTGATTAAAAAGATCCACAGAAGCAAATCAAAGGCAACAAGAATATGTGGAGATGTCTATTTCTAGTATCAGAACACCAGAAAGTTCAGCAGAAAATTGCTGTTACTTATGAGACTTTAGATCAGTTATTTCTGCCTAGTTCTAAAGCTCTGCTTTTACATGATGTACAGATGTAGCAAAGGTTATCATGACTCAGGGAAAATTACACTGGGATATCACAGCGCAAAACATAGTTAAATTTGACACCTAACTTGGTTCTAAAGCTCTCTTTTTTACATGATATACATATATAGCAAAGGTTATCATGACTCACGGAACGTGACAATGGGATATCACCACTCACAAAAGTTATATTTGCCACCTAAGTTGATTCTGAAGCTCTTTTTTTTTTTAAACATGATGCACAGATGTAGCAAAGGTTATCATAACTCAGGTAAAATGACAATGGGATATCTTTATCTCTCTTTCTCTCTCTAATTCTCTCTCTGTTTCTGTCTCTCTCTTATCTCTCTGTCTCGCTCCCTCTCTCTGCTCTCTCTCTTGTTCTCTCTCTTTGTCTCTCTCATTCTCTCTCTCAAATAAAAAAAAAATAGCTTTATAGCTTGACTCCGGAATGTCTGACTGAAGGCCTTTGACCTTCCCCAACAACCCCCTACCCCCCTAGGGTTCCTATCTAAAATAAACACAAACACTGTGTGACGTTGGAATATAAAGGCCACAGCAGCCCCATTTATTCATAACATAAACATCAGCCATGTAACAGTACAACTCTTCATTGAAGAACCCGAAAAGGAAGGGGGGGGTACCTGAAGGTTAACCAAAATGTTCTTTGCAACATCAGCCTGTCTCCTGGCCCTCAGCCGCAACACACCGACTCGAGAGCCCAAGCCAGATGTTGCCCCCACTATGTCCCGCTGAGACTCAACCCAGCAAGGACCCGTTTACCAAACAATTGCACCGCTAGAGGTAACCCGCTCCGGCACTGGGTTCCGTCCTCTCCTCTGTGCAAACCCCCACCTTCAGACACCCCCCTCCTTTCCGCCGCTGCGACAAATACGATCTTCCTTCTTGTCTTCATCAATGTCGAATCCTCAATTAGGGCGGGCGGGCGGGAACGATTCCAGTCACCGTCCAGGTAGGAATGACCCACCCCCCCTCTGACCTGCCCTATATACTACCCCCTATAGCCACCACCCCCTGACCAATCAAACTGACCCCTGATCCTAACTGCCCCTTAGCACCACCCCCAAATTTCGCGCCCAAACTGACTTCCTCCATTAACCCCTTGTTAACCCTCTGGCCTGGCATCCCTCCTAGTCATGTAGCCCTCCCTTAAGCCCCTTCGGGTCAGCAGTCCGGGCTCTTCCTTGACTCCGGAATGTCTGACTGAAGGCCTTTGACCTTCCCCAACAACCCCCTACCCCCCTAGGGTTCCTATCTAAAATAAACACAAACACTGTGTGACGTTGGAATATAAAGGCCACAGCAGCCCCATTTATTCATAACATAAACATCAGCCATGTAACAGTACAACTCTTCATTGAAGAACCCGAAAAGGAAGGGGGGGGGTACCTGAAGGTTAACCAAAATGTTCTTTGCAACATCAGCCTGTCTCCTGGCCCTCAGCCGCAACACACCGACTCGAGAGCCCAAGCCAGATGTTGCCCCCACTATGTCCCGCTGAGACTCAACCCAGCAAGGACCCGTTTACCAAACAATTGCACCGCTAGAGGTAACCCGCTCCGGCACTGGGTTCCGTCCTCTCCTCTGTGCAAACCCCCACCTTCAGACACCCCCCTCCTTTCCGCCACCGCGAGCTCGCATGACCCCTTGTGCGCGCGAGTCCTCCCACACCAACAAAGCCTTCTCAAGCCCCTCCATCAGCCCTAAGGCCCAAATATCATTTCCCACCGAATTTAAATGGACCCGTCCCGGCGCAACAAGTCGGCGGACGCCGCTTCCAACTCCGGGTGCCGAACAGAGACACCCCCAACCCGGGAAATGAACCGCCCAATCTCCCGATTCACTTTACTTCGTGCCCGGTTTACTGCCTCCACCGACCTGGCGTGCCGCCATGTCAGCCGCGCAACCATATCCGACCAGACAATTACTAGACCCGGGTGGGAAGACAGGAGCCGCAGGCAGTCACATTTTATGTCTTGTATCAGGTCCCTGGAAGCCCGGAGACCGAGGTCATTCCCACCCGCGTGTAGTACTACCACGTCCGGTGCTCTGTCCAGCTGCGAATGGTGGCGCCAGGTAGGCAACACCTCACTCCACAGCATGCCCCTGACCCCGATCCATCGCACAGTGGCCTTTACTCTGGGAACCCCCAACTGGCGGCCGTCCGGTCGTATTCCCGCACGAAACGCCCCCCAATACACGTATGAGTGGCCGAGCACCCACACCAACAACGGTAAACCTACAAAACAAAAGGTGACAACACAGAGGGGGTGGGGGGGGGGGGGGCACAAGGAAGAAAATGGGTAATGATTACCAAACAAATACCGCCCCCGACCCCCCCCCCCCACCAATATCTCACAACAAGTTCGGCCGGACGTAAGATCTAAACCTGGCCGAGTCCCATCGTCCAATCTTACGGAGAGCCTGCGCGCCCAGACCCCAACGAGCCGCCTGAGTCGCAGCCCCAATCCGAAAGGAATGCGACGCGAACTCAGCCTCGTTGAGACCGCAACACTGCAGGCACCTCCGAAAGATGCAGACAAATTGGTAACTCGACAAGGCTGACCCGTCCTGGTGGGACAAAAGGGACCCCGGGCGAGCTCCCCTCACTTCTAAAAACGCCGACAGCCATCTCACAGGGCACTCCGCTAAACCAGGTACACCCCATAGTTCCACCATCCGACCTCTACCCAGCTGGTCCGTCTTTGACCGTCTCAAGCAACACCGCACCACATCCATACCGCATTCCACGTCCTCCAGCAACAAACCTCCGTGACTCCTCGTGTTTCTGCTCACCAGTTCACTAATTCTAAACGCCCCAAAGAAGGCCAAAACAAAAGTGGTCCCAAACAACTGGCATTCATACTCCGAACAGCACACCCGAGGCAACACCGACAACAGCTTGCCCAGCAGCTCAAAAGATACCGGGCGCCGAAGGTCTCGGCGCGCCCCCGCCCTCCGGTAACCCTTCATCACCTGGCGCACCCAGAAATCCCTCGTAACGTCCTTCCAGCCCAATAACTTGAAAAAGAAGGAAATGCCCGCTAACCTGCCCGCCACGGCCGACCACGAAAGGCCTTCTTCCTTAGCCCTGCCCAACATGAACAAAACTAAATAAACTCTGTCACCTTCAGATACATGACCTCCCACCTCATCAACCAACTCGAGCCAACGGTCCCACGCTGAATTATAGCTGCGCCACGTACTGGGTGCCACCGAATGTCGGATCAATTCCCAGGCCGGCTGCAAACCAGGTCCCACAACCAGACGGGCCATACGGTCTCCTGCTGCTCCGCGTCCGGCGCCAGCATTCGAAAGCGGTCCCACTGGAAGCGAGATAAAGCATCAGCCACAGAATTCAGCACCCCCGGCACATGTACAGCGCAGACCCACAAGTTCAACTCCAGACATTTCAGCACCAAATGACGCAAGAGGTCCACCACCGGGGGGGAATCAGCTGTCAACTTCTTAACACACTGAACAACCCCCAGGTTGTCACACATGAAACGCACCTTCCTGTCTTTCAAATCCTGTCCCCAAACCTCTAAGGCCACGACAATAGGAAAAAGTTCCAACAGGGCCAAATTCCTAGTCAGACCGCAAACCCGCCACGAATCAGGCCACCTGCCGACACACCATCTCCCCCCAAAATATGCGCCAAAACCACTGGATCCCGCCGCGTCCGTATACAGCACCAACTCCTCATTTGACACCACCTCACGAAGCCACAATGACCGTCCGTTGTACCGCTGCAAAAAACGGGACCACACTCTCAGGTCCGCCTTATGCTCCACCTTCAAACGCACAAAATGCAAAGGGTGCAACACACCGGTGGTGGCTTGAGCCAAGCGACGGGAAAAAACTCTCCCCATCGGCAATATTCTACACGCAAAATTCAACTTCCCCAACAGGGACTGCAAGTCCCGTAAACGAATCTTCTTGGCCTCAATGGCCCCTTGAACACAACGCCTCAAATCCACCAGCTTGTCCTCCGGCAAGCGGCACTCCATGGCAACCGTATCCAGCTCGATACCCAGGAATTTCAAAACCGTAACCGGACCCTCCGTCTTCTCCGGCGCCAACGGAACGCCAAACCGGCGAGCAACCTGCTCCACTGTCCGAAGCAAAAGGGAACACTGCGAGGATCCCGCAGGCCCCATGCACAAGAAGTCGTCCAAGTAATGCAACACTGAATCTAGACCTGCCTCCTCCTTAATTACCCATTCCAAGAAACAACTAAACTTCTCAAAATAAGAACATGAAATTGAACAGCCCATAGGCAAACAACAATCTACATAAAACTTGTCCTCCCACCAACACCCCAACAGGTGAAAACTGTCCGGGTGCACCGGCAACAGGCGGAAGGCCGCTTCTATATCCGTTTTCGCCAAAAGCGAACCACAGCCCAACTTCCTTAACCATTCCACAGCCTTATCAAAACGGACATACGAAACCGAAACCAGCTCAGGATCAATACCATCGTTCACCGACAGGCCAGTAGGATAGGACAAATGGTGGATGAGCCGGAACTTGTTAGGTTCCTTTTTTGGGACCAACCCCAACGGGGACACAACCAAGTCCGGCAATGGAGGGGCATCAAAAGGCCCCGCCATCCGTCCTAGCTCCACCTCCTTCCGTAACTTATCCGCAACAACCTCACCATGTAGGCGAGTCGACTGCAAATTTTTTAAACGAATCTCTCCCGTCTTAACCACTGACGGTATCTTGAAACCAAAACTAAAACCGTCACTCAACAATTCCGCCGACACCCGATCAGGGTATCTACTTAGAAACGGCGCCATCCGATCTACCCTCACCGGGGTCCTCCCTTTTTGACGAAGACTCAGCGGCCTTTCCTTTTCCCTTCCGGAAGCACTTAAGGTGGCTGTGGGCGCCACCACAGCCCGAACACTCGTGCTTGAATCGGCAGGAAGACCCAAACCGGCATTCCTTCTCATTAAACTGCCAGCAAACGCCCTTTTTGGGCCCCGACGAGGTGCCAAATGATCCCCCGCCGGTGCCCCCTGGAAAGGACTGTGATGCCGACTTCGGCGCAGCCATCAGCCGCATCCATAGACTAATTTCTTTGTGGTCCCACCGTAAACTGGGTCTGACCGCCTTCCTCTGGCGAAACTGCTCGTCATATCTTAGCCAAGCAGTCCCCCCATAGGTCCTATACGCCTCACAGATAGAATCCAGATAACAGAAAAGCGCCGTACAGTTATCCGGAGCCTTTTCCCCCACCACACCGGCCAGTATCACAAAGGCCTGCAACCAGTTCTGAAAAGTGCGGGGAATAAGGCGATAACGCCGCCGTTCTTCCTCGTCCTTTTTGCTCTCATCCGGTTTAACCCGATCCAGATTAAACTTTTCCAACGGAAGCAATGAGAATATTTCAACATATTCATCCTTCCATATTTTCTCCCTGGTCTCCTGCTTCAGATGCGCCCCCAACGGGCCATCAAAGCAAACATACACTTCCCCTCTCGCCTTGTCATCCAATCGAACAATGTCCACTGCAGCCGCAGCTGCGGCAGCGGGAGCCGCAGCTGGGGCCGCGGGAGCCGCCCCCACCGGCTCACCAACCGCATTGCCACTAGCAACCCCTCCAACCGCAGGAGTCGCAACCTCCTGCCCCGTCGCTCCCTGCCACACCAAGCTAGGGCCCCCCACAGGGGCAAACAAACCCCTAACCAACCTCAACAACTCGGATGCCACACTGCCGTCACCCGTCACCACATTCACGACCCGCCCGCCACTCGGGCCACCAAGTAAACCACCCGTACCACTAACCACATTCACGCCCTGCACGCCATCCATATCACCAGACACACCATCCATAGCCAAACCAGGTGCACGAGAAATAGAAGAAACCGTGGTCTTACCAGGCTGACTCCGAGAAGATCCCGAAACAGCCGTCACATGTCCTCCGCGTCGCACTCCAGCCGCCTCGCCGACCTCCACGATCTGGTCCCCGTTGCCGTCCTCCGCGACGTCCTCCTCCAGGGTGGCCTCATCGTCCTCACTGGACCCAGGCCCAGGGAGCCCGCCGTCCGGCAGACTCGACCTTAGGCCCCGTCCGCCCGCAGCACCATCCATCCTCCGCGACGATCCAGACGCTGGCTCCGCCACATAAACACCGCCTGGGGCATGCCGTCCGGCATCCCCGCGTGCTCCGGCTGATCCCGACGCCGTTCCATCGCTGTCCCTCCGCTGCGGTCCCAGGCCGGGCCCCGCTGATCCGGGCCGACTCCGTACGGACTCCCCCGCCGACACTGGGACCCCATGCTCCTGCATGGGCCCCGCTCTGCTCCTAGACCTTGCCGCCGCCGCCACTGTGGCCTCATCTGCGCCCCGCGATCCCGCTGGCCCACGCAACCCAGCTGGCCCCCGTGACCCCGCTGGCTCATACGACCCCGCCGACCCACGCGACCCCGCCGACCCACGCGACCGCGCCGGCCCACGTGACCGCGGCGGGTCAGGTGACCGCACCGGGTCAGGCGAGCCTGCCGGATCGCGGGGACGCACCGGGACGGGTGAGTACGTGGGGTCACATGACCGCGCCCGGTCAGGTGACAGCGCCCGGTCAGGTGACATCGCCGCCCCACGTGACCGCGCTGCCCCACGTGATCGCGCCGCCCCACGCGACCGCGCCGCCCCACGTGACCGCGCCGCCCCACGTGACCGCGGCGGGTCAGGTGAGCGCGCTCGGTCAGGTGAGGCCGCCGGAGCACAAGGGGACGCCGGGTCACGCGAGCGCAGCGGGCCACGTGACCGCGCCGGGTCAGGTGACCGCGCCGGGTCAGGTGACCGCGCCGGGTCACGCGGCCGCGACGCGCGCGTCACTGCCGTGCGCCGCGACCCGGAAGAGGAGGGGAGGCCGGCCGTGTCGCTCACCGCCCCGTTGCCTTGGCGCCCGCGGCCCGACTTCCGGCTGGGGCCTCGCGACGTCCCGGCTCCCGGATCCACCGCCGCACATCCACTCGGGCTCCGTCTCCGCTGCCGGCTCCTCGGCGTCATCTCCGGGCTGAGGCGCTCCGGGGGCCGAGTTCTTCGCTGCCGCTTCGGAGGCAGTGGGGTCCCATCTTCCTCGCCGACGCCGGACCATCGCAGGAGCTGCTCGTCCATCCAACGCTGTCCACGCTGCTCCGCCATCCTCTTCATCTGTGCCATGAAGTCCTCCATCTTCGGGATCCAGCCACAACGATTCCAGTCACCGTCCAGGTAGGAATGACCCACCCCCCCTCTGACCTGCCCTATATACTACCCCCTATAGCCACCACCCCCTGACCAATCAAACTGACCCCTGATCCTAACTGCCCCTTAGCACCACCCCCAAATTTCGCGCCCAAACTGACTTCCTCCATTAACCCCTTGTTAACCCTCTGGCCTGGCATCCCTCCTAGTCATGTAGCCCTCCCTTAAGCCCCTTCGGGTCAGCAGTCCGGGCTCTTCCTTTATTGACAGGTCCAAGTACATGTTTGCATTGCAAAATCAAATGGTAAAAATGGGGATAGGGGTTCGTCCATGGTGGGGTATAGAGGCCCATCCAGGGTGGGGGAATGGAGGCTCCTCCGGGGTGGGGGATGGAGGCTCCTCTAGGGTGGGGGGGTGGAGGCTCCTCCAGGGTGGGGGTTGGAGGCTCATACAGGGTGGGAGATGGAGGCTCCTCCAGGATGGGGGTTGGAGGCTCATACAGGGTGGGGTATAGAAGTCTATGACATATCAGATTCCTCTTAGTCTGTCACAGGCGCTGACAAATTGCACCACTATGGCCGCTGCACTTTCCTCTTCCCCCAGTAGTATGGGCAGTTTCTCTTCTTCCTCCATGGAGTTGAAGTCTGGGAAGAGATCAGATAGTCTACTGAACTGAGCGTCCCTCACTGCAGAGTATTTGGGGCACCTCAACAGGAAGTGGGCCTCATCCTCCACGGCCTCCTGGGGGCACTGTTGGCACAGTCTGCTCTCTGGGGGCTTGTAGTTCTGTCGGTGACGCACGGTTTTGGTAAGTAGACTGTGTGCGCTCAGGCTGTACCATCTCAGGATTTGTCGCTGTTTGGGATTTGCCAGTTTCTCCACATATGTGACCAGTTTGTACTCCCTCTGTAGGTTCTGGTATATTTTCAGTTTCTGTGATCTGTTTATGTCATTGTTCCAGATGCTGAGGTATTCCTACTTGCATTTGTGCACCATCTTCTGGATTTCCCCTTTTGTCAGGCCATGTAGGTTGGTGTCTTGGTCAGGCTGGCTTTGGGTGCTTTGTGTTGGAGGGCTATGTTCTCCAGGTTTTTCCTGGTGTAGGAAGGCTTTGTGATGGTAAGAGCTGGGGCTACTGTTTTGAAGATGAGTCTTGAATGACAGCACTCTCTCTCTTTCTCTCTCCTCCCAACTTCAGCAACATTCAAACCTGCTTTTGTGACACTACAAGAACCAGAGTAGCTGGTCACCATCCAACATGTCCCCCCTTCTTCTCCAGACCAGCAGTCTGGGCACTGTGGGCCATCGTACCACGAACCACTGACAGTACATCTCAGTTGCCACATGTAACTCTCTCTCAGAAACTCCCTTTCTCAGACATCATTCACATGGACAGACTCTGTCCCTTTTGCTACAGGCATCCACCCCAGCACTCGGACATTCCATGTCCTCAGCCGACATCTGCAGCTCTCTCAGAGACAGCATTCAAGCTCTCTGTCCCAGTTGCTATGGGCAACTACCACACAAACACACTCTCAATGGAGTCTCACTCGGATATTGCATGTCCATATCTCACACACAGGCTATTCCACCAGCACATCACATACACAGGCTCTGCACCTGTACACCACACAGGTTCTACAGCCTACACATTATATACCATTTATCCCAGGTGACACCTCTATTTTTACAAGAGCCACAGTGTACACATTGGTGTCACCACGGACACCTACCACACTTGTGGCACAGTCTCTAGCCAGAAAATCAACAGTCCACACCCCAAACCCTCAAGGGAAAGACTCCCCGACAACCGCTCTCATGTTTCCCTGCATCTTCCGGGACCCACTGATGCACAGGCAAAGCTTCTGGAGTGAACGGAAAAATTTCCATGGACCCCCCAATCCACAGGCAAAGCTCCTGTTGCAAACAAGGGATCTTTTTGGACCTATAAATAATGACGACTATACTCACTTCTGGTGCTGGCACTGTTGGCACTGTTTCAGCAATATCATAGGAAGTAAGGGGGCACCTTTCCCCTATTGGGATCACCACCAGCAACAATAGACCATATCAAGAAAGAAAGAAAAAGAATTGCTGTATATACGGATCAACCAATAAGATTTTGTTCAGATCATCAAAAATATAGTTCAATGTTAGGAACCTAGCACCAAAATACTGAATGAAACTCCACTAGATGTACTAATCGATAATATTCACAGGCATAAATGCAGGACCTGTGTGCAAATTGTCACTGCAAACCCTATGCCATATAGTATGGTGCCAGATGGGGTACGTTTCTCTAGACTACTATATGGCATAGGGTTTGCAGTGACAATTTGCACACAGGTCCTGCATTTATGCCTGTGAATATTATCGATTAGTACGTCTAGTGGAGTTTCATTCAGGATTTTGGTGCTGGGTTCCTAACATGGAACCATGTATTGGGGTGTTCGTTGACTGTTTTCAGATGTTTTTATTTGTTATTTTTCACTGTTCTGTGTGGATACTTTTGTATGTATAAAATTTGTGCCAATAAAATATATTTTTGATGATCTGAACAAAATCTTATTGGTTGGTCCCTATTTACACCTATTCTTTTTCTTTCTTTCTTGATACCGTTTCAGCAATGTCAGCATTCGCTCTCCCGGGGCTCATGTGACATTGTTGAAGGGGTCTTTGATGGTCCACTATAGAACTATAAAACCTAAATGGGCTGTCCACTACTTGGTCAATCCCTTCTCAATCACCATGTTTTCCCCTATTAAAATAACAATGCCTATACTCACCTCCAGTGCTAGCGCTGTTCCAGAGATGTCAGCATTTGCTCTCCTGGTTACAATGTGACATTGTTGAAGGGATCTTTGATGGTCGACCATAGAACTTTAATCTCTAAATGGGTTGTGCACTACTTGGACAATCACTTGTCCTTCATCATGCTTGCCCCCATTAAAATAACAGCACTGATACTCAACTCTGGTGCCGGCGCTGTTCAAGCAGTATCAGCACTCACTCTCCTGGGGCTCATGTGACATTTTTATGACACCATTCCTTCACCCAATCAGCGCTGGCTTCACTCTTCCCGGACCCGGATATGAAACATCAAGAGGAATGATTGGTCATCCACAGTCCTGACTTTCTCTTGATGTTCGATTCGTCTGAAGGTGGGGACAGTGAAGCCAGAGTTGATTGGGCACAGAGCTCACATGAAGTAACAATGTCACGTGAGCCATGGGAGAGCGAGTGTCAACACCACTGGAACAATGCCAGTACCGGAGATGAGTATAAGTGTTGTTATTTTAACAGGGGCAAACATGGTGATGGAGAAGGGATTTCAAGTAGTGCACAACCCCTTTAGATTTTAAAGTTCTATGGTGGACCATCAAAGAACCCTTCAACAATGTCACATGAACCCCAGGAGAGTAAGTGCTGACACCGCTGGAACAATGCTGGCACCAGAGGTGAGTATAGGTGCTGTTATTTCAATGGAGGCAAACATGGTGATGGAGAAGGGATTGCCCGAGTAGTGCACAACCCCTTTAGGTTTTAAAGTTCTATGGTGAACCATCAAAGACCCCTTCAACAATGTCACATGGTCCCTGGAAGGGCGAGTGCTGACACCGCTAGAACAGTGCTGGCACCAGAGGTGAGTATAGGTGCTGCTATTTGAACGGAGGCAAACATGGTGAGGGTATTGTCCAAGTAGTGCTCAACCACTTTAGGTTTTAAAGTTCTCGGGAGGACCATCAAAGACCCCTTCATCTTTTAAATCTAGTATTATAAAATGATTGCGCTTGTCAACTATTTGAATATTTTACGTTATTTCATGTAATGTTTTTTATTTTTGTAAATTAATATACAAGGTATATGTAATGTACGATCCTTCTTTGCTTGTTTCCTAACGATTCTCTTTGCTGGTTTCCTAATGGGTGCTGTGGGGCATTAGAACCAGAGAATACAAAGTTATGGCTAAATATTATGTTTATGAGAATATACCGCATCCAAAGACAAACTGCAAATTGGGTGTGATATCCATAAAAAGCAAAATATTCCTAACATGTATCACAGCTGAATTTCCAGCTTTGCTATGTACAGCGCAGGATTATTTGTCTCTGTCCGCGGTACTGAAGTTGAGCTTTGTTCAGGGCTCTCCTGCTTTTAGGTTCAGTCCATGAGGCTGAAAGCTAATTCCTCGCAGTTTGCTTTTCAAACTTATGGGTACTTTGCACGCTGCGACATCGCAAGCCGATGCTGCGATGTCGAGCGTGATAGTCCCCGCCCCCGTCGCAGCAGCGATATCTTGTCATTGCTGCCATAGCGAACATTATCGCTACGGCAGCTTCACACGCACTTACCTGCCCTGCGACGTCGCTCTGGCCGGCGACCCGCCTCCTTATTAAGGGGGCGGGTCGTGTGGCATCATAGCGACGTCACACGGCAGGCGGCCAATAGAAGCGGAGGGGCGGAGATGAGCGGGACGTAAACAACCCGCCCCCCTCCTTCTTTCCGCAGAGCCGGCGTTAGACGTAGTGACGCAGGTAGGAGATGTTCCTCGCTCCTGTGGCTTCACACACAGCGATGTATGCTGTCGCAGGAACAAGGAAAAACATCGTACCTGTCACTGCTGCCAAATTATGGAAATGTCGGACCCTACACCGATGATACGATAACGACGCTTTTGCGCTTGTTAATCGTATCACAAAGGATTTACACACTACGATATCAACTGCGACGCCGGATGTGCATCACTTTCGATTTGACCCCACCGATATTGCACCTGCGATGTCGTAGTGTGCAAAGCCCGCCTTACTTCTTCCTTGATTAATAGTAAAGCAATGATGATGGCCGGGGACCTCACATTGCCTCTGAAATCATGTAGAACAAGTCATCTTTGCTTCAGCTGAATAAAAAATAATTCTGTTTGCTAAATCAAAATTCACAGACAGATGGCTTTTTGTTATAAAGTCAATCCACTCATTAACATGAACGTTTTCCATCCTCCATGGTTCCAAAAAGGTTCCGCTATGCATACAGAATATTATGTGAATACATATCTATGGTCAAAAGCCTCCAGGTCAATGTTTGCTTTAGTCATTAAAATGTTTTATGTTATAATTTCTTTCTTTATTGATAGAGTAAAGGTTCCTTACTAGCAAGTGGCAACATCTACATCTTATTACTTTAACTTAGAATTTGTCATGGTCATCTCCTTGTTTATGGAGACTAGTGACAGCTTTAGGACTGGAGCCTCTCATCTCTGTCTGGGACTCTACATTTAAATGTTGTTTCGTTTCTTTTGGTTATGAAACTGTTAATGTCAGCTTTGCTTCTAGCAGCTCTAAAGTAGTGCAGGTCAGCTGTAGCTGCTCTGTAGCACCTTTGTGTTTAAGTAGCAGGGTTTCCCTGCAAGCTTTGCTGAGTAGTCAAAACCATCTTTATTGTGGCTGCCTGGGTGGAAGGAGCTGCTGTGGATTCGTCCCGAAGTTGAATCTTCTCCATTTTAGTTGTTTATCCCCTGTTTGTCTACCCTACCCTCTTGTCTAATTAGTGCAGGAGTGGGTCTACTGATCCCCACCAGCCTCTTACTAGTCAGGGCATCTATAGGGTTTCCCAGGGTCTCAGGGTGCTGCTCGACGACAGTTGAGAAGACTGTATAGGCCATGATGAAGAGAGTAGGGACAGCTACAGGTGAGGCTAGGAGGTGTCCCATCTACCCTCTCACTAGTACCTGGGCCCTCCATTGTAATTGTATTCCCGTTGTCACCCCCTTGTATGTGGTGTTGTTGTGTGTTTTTGTTCTGCGTCAGACATCAGTTGGTCTGAACACACTTGCCACACTTGTAGGGGGACAAAATGCTGTACTTTACCGACAAGTCCTCAGATGGTCAACATAATCATCTTATTCAACACCGAGGACATAAATCACTCCTTGTCTAGTTTTGAAAAATCATTTTCATGCACATTGAGAATTGTGAGATAATAAAGAGGGTGCACAGTTCAGGATCCTCAAAATGGGACCATTCTTGCATTTCATGGAAAGCTTATTGCTGTTGGGGCAGCACGGTGGTTCAGTCATTTGGTTTATTGCATTGTATTGGGCTGCGGTCTATGACACAAATAAGCCTCCTTTCATGTTTTTATCCCCCTATTCTTTGCATTGGACTTGTATATGGGCTTGGTCACTATACTTTTGTACTGAGCTGCATTAGCCGCACACCATAAGACTGTCTGTACGTCAACTGATGACATCATGAAGGTAGTGTCAGCTACTCCATCATACGGAAATACTAAGAGGCCAAACTAGACTTCCTTTAAATTTGACTGTAGTGTCTGAAATAGACAAGATAAGATTATGAGTTCAATTAGAGATAGTAGTGATGAGAATGGTGATGATCTCTGTACAGTGCCACTTAATATGTTGGCACTATATAAGCATTAAAAGGGTATTCTTAACTTTGAAAATGGGATAGGAGTTAACTTCTGGATTGCTCGGAGTCTGACCGCTGGGGCCTACACCGATCCCAAAAATGCAGGCTCTGTAGAACCCTCAGCTGAATGAAGCGTGGTTAACAATGCAGATTACCACCCCATTCATTCTAATGGGAACATGAAAGAATAACTGGTCGCAGGGCTCAGCTTTTACTAGTAGTCCCATTAAGAATGCACCTTTAAAGGGAACCGGTCAGGTCCCCTATGTCCTCCAACCCAGCAGCATTGGTATCTGTCTACCCAAATTCCCTCCCTAACCAGCCCTGTATAACTAATATAAATGTTTAAAATTACTTATAAACCTCACTATCCCTATGCTAATTAGGCCTGTGGCTAGTCAAAAAGGGCATTAGATACCCAGACTTGTTGGCCCTTTTTCCATGTTATCATACCCCTGTGCTTGATAACATGATTTCCAGGAGCCAGTGTCACCACCAACCAATGGAAATCTTGCGCATGCGCGTGGCTCATTTCAGTTGCATCAGTGTGCCTCTCAAGCCAAGTGTATGATTCCTGACTTCATTAGCTGCATGGAAGTTCAGAAAACGGTTCACATACATGTTCTCTGAACTTCCGGTCATGAGCAGTGCGCCTAATGAAGCCAGGAAGCGTACACTCCGCTTCAAGGGCACATTGACGTGGCTGAAATGAGCCAAGCAAATGCGCAAGATGTTCAGGAGCTGGCGGTGATACCGGCTAGTGGAAATCATGTTATCACGCCCATGCGTGATAACATGAAAAGAGGGCCAACTAGTCTGGGGAACTAACGCCCAGTCATGACCTAATTAGCATAGGGACAACAAGATTTATAAGTAATTTTTTAAACATTCATATTAGTGAATAGCGTGATACAGGACTGGTTAGGGAGATAATTTAGGCATACAGGTATCAATACTGCTGGGTTGAAGGGCATAGGGGACCTGACAGGTTACCTTTAGAAAAAAAAAATTTGATTGATACTTTGCAATGTTTAATATTTCTTCGGAGGTGGTGCAGAAAGACTAAACACTCTTTGTCAAAAGGGACTTTTAGTAGAGAACGACTGTGCAAACTAAGTACAACAGCGTGGTGCACCATGGCAGAGCCAAACAGTACAATGCACCCGCCACCTACCTGTTTTCCTTTCATCTCTGCACCCTCAACTATTTTGATTGCCAACTCTGACTGAATTTATAGAGTCAGAGATAAATGGAAAACAAGCAGGTGGGAAGATGGACTTAAATGTTTGGCTCCACCATGATGCACGGAGCGCCTCCACTTGGTTTGGACAGTCACTCTGTGCTGACGGAGGCCCTTCAAGTTTTCCCCAAGAGTACAGGTGATTGGATTTACTTACTATAGAGATATATTAATTGATTCATTTCTAAGGAATCTTTATATCTAAATGGGACTATCCAAAGTGGACACCGCCTGCAGTATGATAGTGTCATGAAGGTGCAGCAGGTAGTTGGCCTAGTTTGTCACTGGTTAACTACAGAACCTACAGATACCTGCACTGGTTATAATGGCAGAAAAACATCCCAGTTTGGAAAGACATTATCCATTTATTTCAGAGTTTTAACATTGTTGTCAAATAATGATATCTTTTCCCATTGTCACATTAAAGTTTCTCCTAAATAGATTTCTTCAAAGGCGCTCAGCAGCTTCCCGGCATTTTCGAAACATCACACAATTCCCTCTGAAGTCCTTTTGGCAGAGAATTATACATTAAATTTCCAGAAAGAAACCTTTCTAAAGAGAATCTTTAAAACAAAGAAGCCCGCGGACTACAACCTGTTGAAAATTTGGATGAAGTGACATCTTAACAACAATTCTTCAAGCATAATTGAATGAGTTCTCGTATTCAGTCGGCAAGAGGGATGTCATATAAGCTAGCGCAACCGAACACATCATCAGCTTTTGTTTCATAGACTTGATCAAACCTGGTAGAAGATAGAAAGGTTGAAAATATAGTCTTCGCATTGTAAAGCACTCATATAGTTTGTGCTTTACTGCTCAATAGCTTCTTGGTTTGAAGAGCTTCCTTGTATGAATAAATATGACATTGGAAGCTGTAACAAATACCTCTGATGCTTTACTTCGTGTTTTATATGAGCACATTGAGACGGGTTTTACGTTGTGGGGATCCTGCCCCAATAGTGGATTCTCCTTTCCATGGATTTCCCTTTGGGCATGGGGAAAATATATATTCTCACACTGCAGTAGTGTTACGTCACCGAGGGGCGGTAACCATTCGGGGGTGCACCCACTGGACCGTGCACCAGACACCACTAAAGGGACAACCAGCAGCGAACCCCTATACAGGGATTGTATGGCGCTCCAAAAGAAGGCCTAAATGAAAAATCAAAATGAGGGAGCCAGCACGATTTCTAAACTGTACTATTAATAAATGGAGATTTTTGGCAAAACATTGCAATATTTTGAGCTACCCCGCCACTCCACGGCAAATCTCAAGGGGCAGTCCTACACTAATATTTTATTTTATCTGAAGGGTGCCATGCGGCCTCACACATTTAAAAGCAGAACTATTTAAACAGCACTTACCTGATGCTTTTCATTCCCGTACCTGTGACTAAAGCGGGCTTTACACGCTACGAGATCGCTACAGCGATCTCGTTGGAGTCACAGATTTTGTGACGCACATCCGGCCGCTGTAGCGATGCCGTTGCGTGTGACACCTATGAGCGATTTTGCATCGTCGCAAAAACGTGCAAAATCGCTCATCGGTGACGCGGGGGGTCCATTCTTAAATATCGTTACTGTAGCAGTAACGAAGTTGTTTCACATTCCTGCGGCAGCGCACATCGCTCCGTGTGACACCGCAGGAACGAGGAACCTCTCCCTACCTGCCTCCCGGCCACAATGCGGAAGGAAGGAGGTGGGTGGGATGTTCGTCCCGCTCATCTCCGCCCCTCCGCTTCTATTGGGCGGCGGTTCAGTAATGGTGTTGTGACGTTGCTGTGATGCTGAACGAACCGCCCACTTAGAAAGGAGGCGGTTCGCCGGTCACAGCGACGTCGCAGGGAAGGCAAGTCCGTGTGACAGGTCTGGGCGATGTTGTGTGACACGGGCAGAGATTTGCCCGTGTCGCACAACCGATGGGGGCGGGTACGCGCGATGGCCATATCGGTACCGATATCGCAGTGTGTAAAGCGGCCTTTAATCACAGCTGTGGGCGGGACAAGCCCAGGTAAGTGCTGCTTAAATTAAATAGCCTGTGGACAGGGCTGATGGCTGAGTGTGAACAGTCACCAATTGCCAAAATCAGACAGCTAGAACAACCAAAATATGGGTGCACGGCTTGGTGGAGGTGAATTGGTGAATAAATAAAATATTAGTGTAGGACTGCCCCTTGAGATTTGCCGTGGAGTGGCGGGGTAGCTCAAAATATTGCAATGTTTTGCCAAAAATTTCCATTTATTAATAAGTACAGTTTAGAAATCGTGCTGGCTCCCTCATTTTTGATTTTTCTATTGGCAGGTGGTTAGCCTCCACCAAGCCGTGCACCCTATTTTGGTCATTCTAGCTGTCTGATTTTGGCAAGTGGTGACTGTTCACACTCAGCCATCAGTCCTGTCCACAGGCAATTTAATATAAGCAGCACTTGCCTGAGCCTGTCCCGCCCACAGCTGTGATTTAGTCACAGGTACGGGAATGAAAAGCATCAGGTAAGTGCTGTTTTAAATAGTTCTTCTTTTAAATGTGTGAGGCCGTAAGGCATCCTCCAGAAAAAATAAAATATTAGTGTAGGACTGCCCCTTGAGATTTGCCGTGGAGTGGCGGGGTAGCTCAAAATATTGCAATGTTTTGCCAAAAATCTCCATTTATTAATAAGTACAGTTTAGAAATCATGCTGGCTCCCTCATTTTTGAGAAGGCCTAAATGCTTGATAGCCAGGGAACAGAGGAGATAGACTTTACCCATCCATAAGAGACTATCAATGTCCAGTGTAGGAGTGCACAGATGTGCCAGTATAGAGATGACGTCTCAGATGTAGAGGCACTGGAGAGATGGCACAGACGAGACAGCACAGAGGTGATGGCACAGACGTGATGGCACTGTGGTGATGACTTGGACGTGATAGCACTGTGGTGATCACTCAGACGTGGTGACACTCTGGAGATGGCTCAGATGTGACAGCACTTTGGTGATTGCTCAGGTGTGGTGGTACTCTGGCGATGAGTCAGATGTGACGGAACAGAGGTATTGTTGGAGAGCAGACACTGACGAGACAGAGGTTAGGAACACAAGACTGGTACTAGGATACAACAGCAGGGCTAGATATAATAACGTATGGGGACCTGAGATATAGCAATGCACTAATAGGCAACATTGCTCCCTGTAGGGGGAGGTAGTCTTAAATACCCTTAGCAATAGGTGACCTCTGGGATCACTTCCAGGTAAGAAAGGATGCATGGCCACGCGCACACTCTACGGGCATTCACAAAAGGTCGTCGCGTGGCCTGAAAGCAGGAGGAGGATGCGGCAAACCCTGGGGAAGGAGAGGAGGCTGTGGAGCCGCTGGTCAGGTGAGAGAGATGATGCCCCCGCCACAGCCTGGGAGCAGGGATGTGCGGAAATATCATGCTGGGACTGGGCAGGTGAGAGGGAGGGCACCCTTGCCAGAGTCTGGGAGCGGGACTGAGCACTACAAGTAAATCATCATAGTTCATAAGACAATATGGCATCCCCGGTAAGAGGACTTCCATACAGCTTCATGGTCAGTTTTTTATTAATCTGGATTCACAGTAGATATTATCATGATAAATATTAATGAGCTTATAGACTTCAACTGCTTAAGTGTCCTCAATTTGATACGCCAGCCTTGCATGCCCACACAGTACCTTGAGATGTGTGGCAGATCCCATCGGAGGACACCACTACCTTTCACCACCATGAGCCATCTGAGGACAATGGCCAGCCAATTAGCAGCCATTTTTTTTTTTGCTTTCCAAACAGAGAAAATATCCTTTTATCCCCAAGATAAACCACCATTCTTGTTGAGCAATTGATGCCTTGGTCAGGAAGTAATTGCACTGAGGATTACAGCAGTGTAATGGGAATCCCATTGCAAATTCTGGTACAAGTCTGCCCACCTGCCACGTGTTACATAAAATACTGGTATCTGCCCATATTGACTTCTTTATACACCTAACGCTATTAAAACTACTACTATACTCCACAAACTATATCCCTGGGTAATAATAATAATTCAGACCAGTTGTACAACAATTTACATACAACAGACAGCAGAGGTCTTCAAATTGTGATCCATAGCCATTCAGTTCTGATGTCCACAAATCCATTGATGTAGAAACTTGGCACTCAATAGCAATGTGAATAGTGGTTTTTATTTTGAAGAACTTAGGACCAGCACAAGCACAGACGTTTCAGTCAATAGACCTTCACCAGTGTGAATGCAGAGGGTCCTTATAAAGTATAGTAGCATGGCAAGTAGCGTAGCTGGTTAAGACGCGGTGTCCACAGCTGTCTATGTGGCACTGCATGTGCTGGTCCTGCAAGTTCTTCACAATAAGAACCAAAATTCACATTGATATTGAGTGAGAAGTTTCTACATCTTCTTGAGATGGTTTTGGACCCTACTTGTGCACCACCCCAGAAGTGCCATGTGTATCAACTCACAAATCTATTGATGACCCATACATGCTAATGTCGCGGGCGGGGAGGAGGGTGTCAGCACACCGCGCTCACCCCCTTCTGCTCGGGTCCGGCGGCCGCTGCTCAGTGGTGGCTCGAGCTGTAGGCCGGATCCCGGGGGTCTCTCGAGCGGCACTCCTCGCCCGTGAGTGAAAGGGGTTTGTTGGGTGTGGGGATTGTTTATAGTCCGTGACGCCACCCACGGTTGTGGTGATTTGTAGCACCACCGCTGCTCGATACGGGGATCCCGGGGATGGTGAGGTGGAGCAGCCAGGTGTTGTGTTGCCCCTCCGTGGGTAGGGGTTGGTGATTCCGGGGCCCGGTGATGGCTTGGGAGGTGCAGGGCCTGGTGGGCGCAGGGACGCAGGGGCAGCGCTGTGCCTTGCGGCACTGTGGTACTCACTCAGCCTGAGACGTGGACACAGTTTGTATGGTAAACCAAACGGCTGGTAAGACGGTCCCACGGACGGCTGCAATTGCTCTCCCGGTAGGTGACGGTGATGTCCCTTTTCCTTGCACCTTGTGTACTAATTGGTTGCGATGGGTCCCCACCGGTAACCCGCTCCCCGGCTTCAAGCTGGGCCGGAGGAGCACTACTCTTTGCCCGCAGGCGCTGGCCCTCAGAAACTGGTGCCCTGGCGGTGGCGGTGTCTCTGTTGTACAGGTTGGGCTGTTGCCTTCTATCGGGTCTTGGTTGTTGGGGGATCTGCGTCCCCTTCACTGACGGATTCGGCAATTTACGGCGACTCCAAGCCTTGCCAGGGTCCGAGAGGCCCCTGCCCTGGTGCTGACTGTCCTTCGGAACACTGCTCCAGACCACCGGGCACACAGCCTACGGGGTCCTTCCAGGAACTTCCAAACGGTCCCCCTCCAGACAGTCACCGCCGTTGCTGACCTTGCTGACCTGCCCTGCACTTAGCTGGACTCTTCAGGCTTTTCTCTCTCTCTGTCACCACTCTTGCTTTCCTCCTTTACCACCTTTACTTTCCTTACTTTCACTTGCTGTTTACTTTAGCTCCTCACTCAAGCTCCTCCTGAGCTAATCTGCTGTTCACTCTTGCCCTCCCCGGGCTACTCTGCCTGGTTCTTCCCGCCTCCAGAACTGTGATCTCCTTGGTGGGCGGAGCCAACCGCCTGGCCCACCCCCTGGTGTGAATCATCAGTCTCTGGAGGAAGGCAACAAGGATTTTTGGTTCAGCTTAGATGTGCCTACCTGGGATGTAGGGTGTGGTGGTGTGTGATCTGTGTCCCCTGGCTTGCCCAGGGCGACACACTAACAATCTAGTATTGCCCAAAATCCTCCCAGAAGATTTTCAAAGTTTTCTAGAAAATTTCCTGTGCCTATGGCTGGAGTCTATCCTAACACAGCTGGTAAGTCTGTGATTATTTCAGCCACATAGGCTTTGCAAGTATTTGGTGTGTAAAATACCGGTCAAGGCTCCTAGTTTCTTGGGTGCAACTGGTTGGGGTGCAAATCCCAATATGAAAGTCACAAGGCCAGCCTATCTTGAAAAAGACTTGCTTTTCAAGGGCGAGATTATAGAGTATCTTCCTTAAAGGGTTTGTCCACTACTAGGACAACCTCTTCTGATTCCACTTGTTTCCCCCAGTTATATAAAAGACTCTGCACTCACCTCAAATTCTGCTGCCAATCCAGTCGTTAATCACAGTTCGGGGCTCACATGACAGTGTGACGGCATGAGAGCCACGCATCCAATCACCGGCACGCCTTCAGACCAAATGAGCAATCAACAGGAAGTGAGTGACAGCCTTAGCGTCACTTCCTGTTCATCAACTCATTTGACCCTAAGGCGGCGATAGAAAAGCCGGCGGTGATTGGATGTGGGGCTTGCGTGTCGTCACAATGTTAGGTGAGCCCAAAAAAGTGATTACCGACAGCACTGGTGTAACGCCTGCCTGTATCCACAGACTCAGATGGGCTGTAATGGACAGGCTAGAGGTAAGCCACTCACCTAGCAGGACCCCCAGAACCCTGAAACCCTTTAACCCCTATACAGGGATTTGGAATTACACAGCGCCCTGGAGATCACTACCTGTGGAAGGCAGCAGTCCAAGAGAGTAGTCAACAGGCAGGGCCAAACCAGGAATTGCAGAACAGGGACAGACTCGGTAGGCAAGGACGTATTCAGAAACAAGCAAAGGTCAAAACCGGATCAGGCAGCGAGGTACAAAAACAGCAGGCAGGAGAGGTAGTCAGAACAAAGTCAGAACACCAGAATCACAAAACAGAACAGGAGCCAGAATATCAGAACTATCTCTGGCAGTGGTCAGCAGACAGGAGGGGAATTAAGAAGGGTGTGGTGTCTTTCCATTGGCTTAGCTGAATTATCGTAACTTCAGCTGGAAGACACACGCCACCTATAGTCAGCCAGTGGTACTGCAGATCCCAAGATAACCCAGCCGCTGGCATCAACTCCTTTCCCATCACCTGCACCATCCACGGCAGGAACACAGCGTCGCCTGGTGATCGCAGTAGAAGTCGCTGGAGCGGACTCCGGTGGTGACGTAACAACTGGAATGACACCAGATCGGGAGGTGAGTACAATGACCTTTACCTGGGGGAAATAAGTGGAATCAGAAGGGGTTGTCCTAGTAGGGGACAACCCCATTAATAAACAGCACTTAGGGTATGTGCACACATCTTTTCAGGCAGATTCTGTCTGGAAACCACATGAAAACTGCCATAAGAAAAGAACATAATGCACAGCAATGTCAAAACAATATTGCTGTGCAAATTATCTGTCTTTTATCAATTCTTTTTGGAAATCTTGAAGTGTTTAAAAGACGTAACATGTTCGTTCTTATGACGGCTTTGTTTGGAAGCCGTCTACTCTATATACTTGAAAATATAGAGAAAAGATGCAAGTGGTGGAGCTGCCGCCAAAACTCCAGCTGTGGTCTTTCCTGAAGCAGCTTCAATCGTACAGTTTATTTTTCGCAGAGCCATACTGTTGGCCAGTGCTTTTCCCAAAAATGACGTCTCCATGCCGGTGACAGGGTATTTAACATTCCACTCACCACCATAGGGTTATTATTAGATCACTCCAGCCTGGAACTTCAGCTTTTACCAGCCTTGTTCATGCTAATAGATTTGTCTTCTAATCTAATGGATTTTCTGTTTCAATTGCAAATGGAGATGCTTCCTGAGATTACCATTGCTTAAAGAGCAACCTGTATGGTTCATCGTAAGATCTGCGTTTTCATGTATGAGTGCGTTCAGCAGCCGTCCGTCTACCACAAAAAGTTACTGAATTTATGCAGTAATATGCACCAAATGGCACTGAATAATGAGATAAAAAATGGTATTAATATGCCATTAGGAAACAGATGGATTCTTGTATAAATATTGTAAATTTATTCATGTAGAAATACAAATACATCAGCAAGTAAGTGAGGGTTATGCTCTTTATTTGCGCAAGATTAGAATTTGTTGTTTTACCTTTTTCTTGCAGAAGCAGCACAACTATTGCATGTATTGTGTCGGAGTATGAAGGATAGTCCCATTTGGGTACAAAAGTGCTTTTTTGAAAAATTCACCTTTTTCTTCATTGTGCAACGTCTTCAACATTTTTTGCCCACATAGAAGTCGTCACTTAATGTTTTTTAAATATAAAATGACAATTCATCCTTAAAGAGAACAGCCCAACAGGATTTTGATATCTAAAGTAAAGCCAGTGCTGTACTGGTGCTAGGATGCTGAATCCAGAATCCAGGCATACCTTCAATTCTGAGATTGGGTGTTTTATTACAGTAATATTTGCAAGTAAAGTTCCAGCAATGCACTACTATTTGATTGACAGGTGCAACAGGAAGAGAATATGTGGGTCAGGTCTTGCTATCTATTCCCGCCTCTGTCTGTGTGCCTGGCCTTCCTCCCCCTGCCGCCGTCTTAGACTTTAATTCCAGCACCTGCTCACTAGCATTTATCACTATTGCAGCACAGTATTCACTAAGATGGCCTCTGAGTCGGCACCTGTGCATAGCACCATCGCCATCTTTGTGAAGACTCTTTCTTCCTTCATTGGACTGATGGATGCGCTATGTGAGGGCGGCTCATGCACCCTCGCATCCTCAGCTCTTGTTGTGACCACGGGAGGGCACGCAGTCACAACAGAAGTGTAGACCACCTCCAAAATCAACTGAGTTACAATTCCCCCTTGGATTAAGTTCGATCATGTTGTTAGAAACAGACACTTAATCTACAATAACCACTAAATACTGAAAGGTTTCGTGGTAAACACACCACCTTGCTCTTACAAACCCTGTCTAAAAGAAAATCTCCTCTGCCCACAGCAGCCAATCGCATCGCAGCGTCCAATAATTTGTAAATCCAATCTAACAACACCAAAATCATCCATCAAAGGTCACGTAAAGGAGTCAAAGTATGGTGCAAGAAAAAGTCTATGGAGTCAGTGTTTGTGAAAAAACTGTACGTGATGGAATTTTTTCGAAATATTTACTGAGTTCAGAGATCAAAAATATATAAAAATTACCTCTTACTTTTCAAACAATTATACCCTTGGAGACCTGTGTAATCTAATGTATATGGGAGGATTACAACTTCTCCCTCCCAAGCACATGTTAAAGGAGATTGGGATCTTGTCCTAATCAGGGATATGACCCAACTCAGAGATGCCGATTCGGGTAAAGTTGGCTGAACCCACCAATATCACGGGATCGGCCAACATTCTAATGTGTGTGAGGGCCTTCCAATTCTCCCCCCACAGATGATGTTGGGAAAGAGAAGGATTCAGTTTGTTGAATTTCAGTGGCCAATCCTTTTGTTCTCCCTGGAGATAATCCGGCTCCTGGTGAGCCTGGTAGGGGCTCTCTCAGAGAACACAGATGTGCCCAGCCGGTAAGAGATACTGTATGTCACACAGAGTTTTACACAAAACTCGCCAACTGATATGGCGGCATTAGACGTTCATATTGCAGATTCTGACACTCTGCTCAATGGTTTCTCTAGTGTTTCTGATCAACACAGGTAGGCTCAAGCATCGACCAGCTGTGTGCTCATTCATACACAGGCTAGCAAAAGTTAACCTCTGCTAGCCTACTTGTTAGGCTTCTGGGATCACATGTTGTAAGAAAGACTATCACAACTTCTTAAGTTGGAGGAAATATTTCACCCACACCGACTATAGTTTCTGCTATGTTGGTCTGTGTGCTGTGACGTCCTAGATTTGATTTAGAGAGAGTAGCCTGTGCTTGGTGTTGTTATGAAATTACCCATCGTCTTGTTGTTTCCTCCCTGCTCTTGTTTTCCTGCTAATCTCTTATTGTCTTATACCTCTGTGTATGCATGCTGTGGGCCAGAGATTTGGTTACCCTTGTTTGTCTATTTCTGTGAGTTAAATCACACTCCTGTCCAAGTCACCCCTGAAGGTAGGGGTATAAGATCAGAGCTGGTCAGGAGCAGGGCCAGGAAGGAGACTCAAACATCCCCACCATTAGGGGTATCTCTGAGAATAATGAAAGCACAGGGTTCCCTAGTCTGAGGGCCAGCTTAGAGGACCCAGTTTCACACCATTCCCATAGTCCCTCCTGAGACTGTAGTTGTCAGATGATCAATCGCTTGGCCGTCAGTCACCTAAGGAGTATAAGGAGCTTTACTCCCTTTTTGATGCACGTTAACTTGAGCTTAGACTGAATACGTTAAAGTGGATTCAAAAATAGTGTGGGCAATGTGTTTATGGCTAGCCATCTTCATTGGAAGGGTAGAACAGTTAAAATATTTTTAAGGACGTGGTTAGAAACTGGAGTCGTAGAAGAAAATTCATGTAAAACATAACATGAACGCTCCATGAAGCTATTGCTCTGGTCACATAGGATCCCATGACCCCAGGTTTGCCACTTGTCAATGTTGACCAATTATTCCTGCTCTTCTCGAGCCAGGGATGGTCATATTATTGGTGCAACTTATGCAGCCACACAGATGCCCAACAGATAAGGGAATGACCTACTACCTCAAAAGTAGATCGATTTGTGCATTACGATGATCTGTTGGACTGCAAAGGACCCATATGTTGCTGCTACACAGAGGCGTCTTCTGAATCTGTCCTCCATTGTCTCAAGCATGTTGCTATCAATAAGCATGTCTTTTGTAATAAGGACTTACAATTAGGAAACTAGTTTACCACTTACTTACCTTACACAAGGGATATTTCCAACTTTCACTTTTTTACTTGTCAACTATTAATGAAAAGATGTACTATTGACTTAATGTCATCAAGATTGTCACTTTACTTGATGAAAATGCACAAGGTTGTAAAGGAAAACAAAAGTAATTACGCAAGAAAGCCTAATAAACAGGAATACCTGAAGAACTGTGCTAATTAGAAAAGAAGAAAAGGAAGAAACCCTATTCCCCTTTGAACATATGATGAAAGTAAACAGAGCGGCAAAGACGTAAAATATAGCAAAGAGAAGCTCGGTATACACGGTGATATCTATGTTTGAGCTTGCTAAGCTTATTAAGTAGATTTCAGAGGATTCAGCTAACCTTTTCAGTGCCCCCCAGAGATTTTCATGTCAGATAAAAAAGGGTTTCACAAGAAAATTGAAGACATAGATAGACTGGAAGAGAATGAGTCCAGGTAATAGAAACTGTGCAACTTATTATCTTCCTTTCTTTGAAAATTGCAGATGAGAGAGTGTGAACACGCACGCACCGCAAGTCTATTTGTGGATTTCCGTGCTCACTAGTATAGGCGTACATAGAGTCGAGAACTAGGCACATGAATATTTGAGCCAAATGAAAGTAGTGGATCCAGCATCTGCTTTATATTGTTAAAACATGGCTTTATTGAAATTTGATTAAAACCATAAAAAAAAACATGATGACAATCAAAGTAGACCAGATGTCCGTCTACGCGTTTCAGACAGGTAAACTGTTCTTAATCATGATCTACTACTTTCGTTTGGCTCAAGTTTACATCTGGCTGCCGGTTCAGGGTTTCGGCCACCGCAGCCATATTCAAGGGTCTAGTGAGCTTTTTGATATTCCTTGTTCACATCATTATTTGGTCAAGGGTTTTCCACTCCTGAAAATAAGAGCGATTGATCCACCAATTTTCTTACAACCTTGTTTGCAAAGAATGCATTTCATCTTGGTAGTGGAGTCCAAACATTTAGTGATTAAGTGGATGGTACCAACTGTGGTTGGGTTCTTTCTCTTCATGTGGCAAATAAATGTTGCATGAAGGGCCAGCACCAAGCAAATCCAGGAGGCCCCTAGAGGTACACTTATCCCTGTACACTTGTATGTATATGCTTAGGAGTTAAGCCTGCTCTATAAAGCATAGGTGCCAGCTTACTCTGATTGCAGAAGTTGTCATAGCAGGTCACCTCACCCACCCCAAAATGTAAATAAATGTAAAAAATGACCACACTTGGTATCTTGGTCACTTTACAATGCCAAAAAAAATCATATTAAAAAGAGATCAGATAGTTATATGGACCCCAAAATGGTACCAACAAATATTTTCCATCTGTGCACAAAAATCTGGTTTAAAACCTAAAAGGAGATGAAAAAATCTAAACAAAAAATATTAGCCTTTTTTGAAGAATATTATAGTATATGACATGTCTGTGAGTAGTAAAAGTATATGAACCTTTAGAATTAGCCGATAATTTGAAAGTAAAATTAGAGTCTGGTGTTTTCAATCAATGTAGAGATAATGAGGTGTGAGTAGGCGACCTGTTTTATTTAACAGGGATATATCAAAGTCTGATCTTCATACTATGTGGAAATGTATAATGCCTTGAGCAAAGGAAATTTCTGACAACCTCAGAAGAAGAGTTGTTGATGCTTATCAGGTTGGAAATAGTTACAAAACAAATTCCGAAGCATTTGGACTAGACCAATCCAAGGTCAAACAGATTGTACATAAATGAAAGAAATTCAAGACTAATAGTACCCTCCCTAGGAGTGGTCGATCAGCAAAGATCACTCCAAGAGTAATGGGTATAAAAGTCTGTGAGGTTACAAAGGAGCCCAAGATAACCTCTAAGCAACTAAAGGCCTCTTTCACGTTAGCTAATGTTCATGAGTTCACTATGGCAAGGCAGGATTGTAAGGAAACAGCCACTGCTCTACAAAAAGAACATTCCTACCCTTCTGTAGTGTACACCTTGACAAGCTAAAAGCTATTGGAACAATGTTTTGTGGATGGATGAGATGAAAAATTAGCTTTTAGGTTTTAAATAAAAAGAAGCTATGTTTGAAGAACATTGTAATACAGCATAAAACCTCATACCATCTGTGGAACACGGTGGTGGTACTATCATGGTTTTGCTGCATCTGGGCCAAGATGGCTGCCATTATTGATGGATTGATGAATTCTGAATTTCATCAGTAAATTCTAGAGAAAAATGTTACGATCTCTTTCCATGAGCTGAATCTCAAGAGAACATGGGTCATGTAGGAGGACATCAACCCAAAGCTGGCAAGTTGTTCTACAAAAGAATGGTGAAAAGATTATTAAAGTATACGTCTTGGAATGGCAAAGTCAAAGTCTTGACATTGATCCTACAAAACTGTTGTGGAAGGGCCTGAAGCGAGCAGTTCATGGGAGAAAACCCACCAACATTACACATATGAAGCTGTTTTGTAAGGAGTAATGGGCTAAAATTCCTCCAAGCAACCCACCAGCAATACACAGTTGAAGCTGTTTTGTAGGGAGAAATGGGCTAAAATTCCTCCAAGCAACCTACCAACATTATACAGTTGAAGCTGTTTTGTAGGGAGCAATGGGCTAAAATCCTTCAAGCCACCCACCAACATTACACAGTTGAAGCTGTTTTGTAGGGAGCAATGGGCTAAAATTCCTCCAAGCCACTCACCAACATTACACAGTTGAAGCTGTTTTGTAGGGAGCAATGGGCTAAAATTCCTCCAAGCAACCCTCCAACATTACACAGTTGAAGCTGTTCTGTAGGGAGCAATGGGCTAAAACTTCTTTAAGCAACCTACCAACACTACACAGTTGAAGCTGTTCTATAGGGAGCAATGGGCTAAAATTCCTCCGAGCAACCCACCAACATTACACAGTTGAAGCTGTTCTGTAGGGAGCAATGGGCTAAAATTCCTCCGAGCAACCCACCAACATTACACAGTTGAAGCTGTTCTGTAGGGAGCAATGGTCTAAAATTCCTCCAAGTAACCCACCAACACTACACAGATGAAGCTGTTTTGTAGGGAGCAATGGGCTAAAATTCCTCCAAGCAACCCACCAACATTCCACAGTTGAAGCTGTTACCTGAGACATTTAGATGTAGTTATTATTTCACAATAGATTTACACCAAGTACTGGAAACAAAGGTTGACATAATTTTGCCACTCAAAGACATTTTCCTCCTTTGAAAAAATGACATAGTCTAATTTTTTGTCCCATTTGTTTGATTTAGGTCTCATTATTGTGTAAAAGTCATTTTTTTCCTGAAATATTGAAGATTCTGAAAAGTTTACAAACTTTAAAGCACCACTGTAGTTTTGGAATATGAGGAAGAAAAGTACGGCCTCTATGGTACATATACCCTTGTTACTTACTAAACAGTACATCTGTCTTATTAGCGATAAACTTACCTTTTATGCATTTTTGACATGGCAAGAATAAATTAGTTCTTGATAAGTCTCAGTACGACCATTTCGGAGATGATGAATTTTTCCCAAATCCAAAATTTAACATTTTAATCATGGCATTGATGGAAAACGTCTGGGATGTCCAACCATGCATGTGGTATACTAATGGATAGCCCCAGAATAGTGATTAGGTTACATCGGAAACCTCCTCCTGACGACTGCAACTATAGAATGATGGCCATCCCTGTAACATAATGCAGATATTACTGAAGTAAGAGCAGGTCGGGATTAAGGAACACTGATGATCTATTCTGGTCATCAATGACGTGTGAATCAGCAGTGTGAAAATATTATTACAATCTATATGTAGCAGTTAATGTGAAAATAGCAATTCTCACATGGCGAATTCTAAGTGTTGAAGAGCCATTCCAGAAATAACACTGTAACAAAATTGTAAAAAAAAAACTTGTGCTCATTATATACAGAAAGAAGTTTATTAAATGATTCTACTTATGCTCATATTTGGAAGCTAAAAAAATAACATAGCAATAAGATAAGTTCCTTTCACAGGAAAAAAATAGAAACTTCATAGAATTGAGTTCAGCATGGCCGTCGACAAGTCGATGGAACCGGGGATTCCAGCCAGTCTCCTATGCTGGTACTTGCAAGGCCTCAAACTAAGTAACATCTGCGATCTGACGAGGTCAGGCACAACTTTATTCATCTCCTATATTACCAGTATGACTGATTCACTAGAGGAATTAGAAGGAGATATGACAAAAGAAAAAAGTCTATATTAAAGACAATCCAGTCTATAAAAATTAACGCTTACAAGTTTAGATTGGTGAGGGACTCACTGCACCTCAATAATAACTAAAACAGGGTACTTACTCTACTTAAACATTGATGACCTATTCTAAGGGGTACTTTGCACGCTGCGACATCGCAGGCCGATGCTGCGATGCCGAGCGCGATAGTACCCGCCCTCGTCGCAGCAGCGATTTCCTTGTGATAGCTGCCGTAGCGAACATTATCGCTACGGCAGCTTCACATGGACTCACCTGTCCTGCGACCGTCGCTCTGGCTGGCGACCCGCCTCCTTGTTAAGGGGGCGGGTCGTGCGGCGTCATAGCGACGTCACACGCCAGGCGGCCAATCAGAGCGGAGGGGCGGAGATGAGTGGGATGTAAACATCCCGCCCATCTCCTTCCTTCCGCATATCCTACGGAAGCCGCAGTGATGCCGGTAGGAGATGTTCCTCGCTCCTGCGGCTTCACACACAGCGATGTGTGCTGCCGCAGGAGCGAGGAACAACATCGGACTGTCGCGTCAGCGTAATCATGGATTACGCCAACGCTGCACCGATGATACAATTATGACGCTTTTGCGCTCGTTAATTGTATCATCTAGGCTTTACACACTACGATGTCGCATGCGATGCCCGAAGTGCGTCATTTTCAATTTGACCCCACCGACATCGCACCTGCGATGTCGTAGTGTGCAAAGCCTGCCTAAGGCTAGGTCAGCAATTTCTGATTGGCCAGAGTCCGACACCCGGCAATAGTGATGGACAAATTCAAACCATAATGTTCTGGGTCCATAATGGACACCTAATCTTCGGGCAAGGACCCCGAACACGGACTTCTCAGGGAAGTCTGTGTTACAGTTTGGGTTCAATCTCCCTGATAAAGGGCTAGGGTGCTGCAAAAGGAACCAAAATGGGGACAATTATACTTACCGAGTTATCACAGGCCTGTCATACTGTTTCCAGGTCTGCTCATTAAACCTTATGAATATTCCTTGCTTCCCCCGCTCACAATCTGTGACTGCATTTGTAATTGGTTGCAGTTAGACTGCGCCTCCACCCTCTGTGCCAGTGTCTGTGATTGGCTGCCCTCCCACTAGCTGTCTGGATCACCAAAGTGGAGTGTAAAAATAAATATATAATTGGGAAAAAATGGAGTAGGGTCCCCAGTATTTTGATACCTAACACAGATAAAGCAGACAGGTGGGGGCTGCAGCCCCCAGCTGTGAGCTTTTCTTGGCTGGGAATCAAACTACAAGGGACCCCATGCATTTTTAAAAAAATTATTTCAATAAATAATTTTCAAAAACGGTGTGGTGCCCCTCATTTTTAATATCCATCCAAGATAAGGCAGGTATTCTCAGCATGGGGAGGCAGCTTGCAGCCATTCCAGAATCGCCGCATCCATTGGGTGCCCCAATCCTGGCACTTACCCGGCTCATCCAGATTGCCTTGAAGTGGTGGCAATTTGGGATAATATAAGTAGTTAATAACAACTGTGAATTGTCAAAAAAAAAATCACAGCTGCCACGAAGCTCTGGATTAGTAATGAGTAGGGGGTCTAGGAAATAAACATAAAACAGAAAAATCCTTTATTAAAAAACCACACCCTCTTTCTCCAATTTATTAACCCGCAAAACACCCCAGCAGGTCCAATGTAATCCACACCATGATTTCCCACGATGAACCAGCTCTGCTACATCCTGAGGTCGCAGTGGTCGTTCACATTAGAAAATGTGATCGATCACTCCGGATTACGGGACACACTGACAAAACTGCAGCTGTGAGAGTGGTGATGTCAATGAGTTCACCTCAGTTCACAGTTGGCTGTTCCCACGGTACCTCAGCTATGACTTCAGGTGAATTCAATGACCTCACCTCAGGTGAACTCATTGAACTCACTCAGATTACTGGATAAGTCTATGTGTGCATGTTGAGTATTTGGTTGCAGAAATTTCTGCATCTCCTGGCAGAAAAATGTGTCAAAAATGCATCACATTTTTAGTGCAATTTTCTTCTAGCAGATGCAGATTTGGTGCAGAAATTTTTGCTACCAAGCACTGAACATACGCACATAGCCTAATCTGGTAATCCGGGATTGAATTCAGTGAGTTCACTTGAGGTGAGTTCACTGAGTACAATGAGTTCACCTGAGGTCACAGTTGGCTGTTCCCATGGTACCCCAGCTGTGATCTCAGGTAAACTCATTGAATGCACTGCCAGATTACCGGATTAGGCTATGTGTGTACGCATTTGGCTGCTGAAATCTGCATTGTCTGGCAGAAAAACACACCAAAAATGCAATGTGTCTTTGATACATTTTTTTGCCAGGAGATGCAGATTTGTTGCAGAAATTTCTGCACCCAAATACTTAACGTGCACATATAGCCAAATCCTGTAATCTGGCATTGAGTTCAATGAGTTCACATGAGGTGAGTTCATCGAGTTCACCTCCGGTAAGTTCATAGTGTTCACCTAAGGCGAGTTCCCCTCAGGTCACAGCTAGGATACTGTGGGAATAGCCAGCTGTGAGCTTTTTTAACCCTTTATTTGCAAGAAAATAGTTTTATCTGATGTGGTTCCCTTTAATACATATAAAACTCCAGCCAGGCAACAGCAAGAGCCTCTGCGGGTGTTTGTCTATGTGCTTTGCAGCTTAATTTAAAATTTAAGGCACTAATAAAGTTCCTTTTTTTCAGTGAATATTTTTACTTGCTAGAATACCTCTTTAAGTCCATTTTAAAACAGGAAATAAGGTACATTTTAAGTTGCATGTACTGGCAGTACTGGATATGAGTGTTGAAGTTATCTATAAACTTTCAAAAATAATACCATAAATAAAATTAAATATTAAAGAGTGTCATTCTTGTCCATGAACTTTGTCTGACAAACAAATGAAGAGGATGAGCTGCAATACCAGACACTATCTAATGACAAGGCTGACAATATTTCTGGGGAAAAAAAGACCTTTTTCACTAATGCCGAACAACCCCTTTAAATAATATTATAAGGGAACACTGTCATCTACCTAGGGAGCTGTAATTTGTGGGAAAAATGCTCTTTAATTTAGTGCTGGTCTTGGATATATTACAATTGCATTTATTTCCCTATAAACCAAAGCCAAAGATATGCAGAGATCTCAGGGTTTGATTCTGTATTCCAAATACATAAAACTTTATGAAGATGCAGTTACGCCAAAATACTTTATTACTGTCTGGGTAGATGTATAGATTTAGATCAGAAAAATTCCTACTTGTAAAATCCTTACTGTTATTGTACTGCACAATCTTATTCACTCAGATTATTCTGATAAGGCAAAACGTATCAAAGTAGAATTAATTTTACCTAAAAGTATATAAAAGAAATGGAAATAACGTTAAATAGCAAATAGATGTAAAAATAACCCAATCTGAAATCGTTTTTCTTAAATTGCCCAATAGCATGCTTATCCAGCTGGAATCATCACCAGAATGTAGTAGATGGTAAAATAAAACCAAAGCTGTATCTAAATATCATAAAATGATGGCAGTGTGACAATAACAGAGGAACATTCCTATGCAGTGTATTATATAGAAGATGTGTCCTGTGTGGTGTAGTAAATGGACGATGTGTCCTGTGTGGTGTATTATATAGAGGATGTGTCCTGTGTGGTGTAGTATATAGAGGATGTTTCCTGTGTGTTGTAGTATATAAAGGATGTGTACTGTGTGGTGTAGTATATAGAGGATGTGTCCTGTGTGGTGTTCTCTATAGAGGATGTGTCCTGTGTGGTGTATTATATAGAGGATGTGTCCTGTGTGGTGTAGTAAATGGACGATGTGTCCTGTGTGGTGTATTATATAGAGGATGTGTTCTATGTAGTGCAGTATATAGAGGGTGTGTCCTGTGTGTTGTAGTATATAGAGGATGTGTCCTGTGTGGTGTAGTATATAAAGGATGTGTTATGTGTGTGTAGTATATAGAGGATGTGTCATGTGTGGTGTAGTATATAGATGATGTTTCCTGTGTGGTATAGTATATAAAGGCTGTGTCCTGTGTGGTGTAGTATATTGAGGATGTGTACTGTGTGGTGTAGTATATAGTGGGTGTGTCCTGTGTGGTGTAGTATATAGTGGGTGTGTCCTGTGTGGTGTAGTATATAGTGGGTGTGTCCTGTGTGGTGTAGTATATAGAGGATGTGTCCTGTTTGGTGTAGTATATAGAGGATGTGTCCTGTGTGGTGTAGTATATAGTGGGTGTGTCCTGTGTGGTGTAGTATATAGTGGGTGTGTCCTGTGTGGTGTAGTATATAGTGGGTGTGTCCTGTGTGGTGTAGTATATAGAGGATCTCTCCTGGGCGGAGTAGTATATAATCTGTCAGTTCTCGTGTCTCCCTTGCGGTGTGGTTAAAAAGAAGAGATAGTCATCTTGAAACCTGTAGACCCGGTGTCTCATTTTTCTGTATGTACGGTATTTTTAATCTTCCCTTTGGATTTCTATTCACTATAATAACGTTATCACGTTATAATCACATTTTGCTCTACAACAAAAGTAGCAAGTGGTTCCCCTGCGCTGCCCATAACCAAACGATGAGTCGGATACAATCTAATATGTTTATTTATCTGGCCTTTTCTTCTGGATGAAACCATGTGAAGGTTCTATACCATCCTTGCCAAAAGAATAAGCCATATGTCCTATTTTAGCTCCAAGAACGTCCCCTTGATAGTATGATAACAAGGCTTTAGCCCCCTAAAAGAGCAAGCCTTTAGTTGTAAGTCATACATCTCAAGCATTTAATATTGTCAGTACACGGCTACCATACTTATCATGTTTCTTTATGACCAAAAATTGGCCAAAACATGAACATAAATGACTTTGCTCAACAATACAAGATTTGTTTTCATAGATCACATAGATTTATCAAGCTACTGCAGAAAAGCTAAAGATTGCTACCAGACGATTATTTTCTCTAACTTCGCTGACTGTCATGGCAGCGTCAGGTCCTGTTCAGATTGCTGATTCTGACACTCCACTTGATAGATTTTCTGGTGTCTGGGAGCAACACAGATAGATTCGGGCATCAACCAGCTGTGTGCAAGCTAGCAAGAATTAATCTCTGCTAGTCTGATTGTTTGCTCTCTTTGATCACCTGTCATGAGGGAGCCTATTACATTTGCTCCACACCTATATATACTGGGTGGGTCCTTCCTCCTATGCCAGCTATAGCTTGTCCTGATTGTCTAAAGCGGGCTTTACACACTACGATATATCTAACGAGATGTCGGCGAGGTCACGTCGTAAGTGACGCACATCCGGCATCGTTAGTGATATCGTAGCGTGTGACAGCTATGAACGAGCAGAAATACTCATCCTCTCGTTCATCGCTGACACGTCGCTCATTTTCTAAAAATTGAATGATCTGTTGTTCAATGTTCCAGAGGCAGCACACATCGCTCCGTGTGACACCCCGGGAACAATGAACACAGGTTACCTGCGTCCCGCCGGCAATGCTGAAGGAAGTAGGTGGACGGGATGTTTATGTCCTGCTCATCTACGCCCCTCTGCTTCTATTGGCCGGCCGCTGTGTGACGTCGCTGTGATGCCGAACGTCCCTCCCCCTTCAGGAAGTGGATGTTCGCCGCCCACAGCGAGGTCGTTTGGAAGGTAAGTACGTGTGATGGGGGGGTTACAGCATTGTGCAACACAGGCAAAAAATTGTCCGTGCCGCACAAACGATGGGGGCGGGGGCGATCGCACGACATATTGAAACGTGTAAAGCAGGCTTTAGTTAGTCTGGTGTGGTGTCCCAGATATTCTGGTGCTTGTATTTCTTGTTGCTTGGTGTGGCTGTGGAGTTTTTCCCATCTGTCTTTTGTAGTTTCCTTCCTGCTCTTGTTTTCCTCCTTAATCTCTTATTGTCCTATCTGGGTGTGTGTGTGAATGCAGGGTGTCAGAGTTTTCATTTTCTTTTTTCTGTCTAAATCTGTGTTTAACCTATCACTCCTGCCCTGTCCTTCCCTGGTGGGAGGGAGAAATCAGACCAAGTCTGGTTAGGAACAAAGCCAGGAACGGGACTCAGGCATCTCCACCATTAGGAGTATCCCTGACATTAGGGATAGCATAGAGCCCCCTAACGTGAGGGACAGCATAGTGGCCCTATCCCTTGTTGTCCAACAAAGACACTTTCTTGGCACTGATTTCATTTTTTTACTGTTGTAACTTTAGTAAGGAAATTCTCTTAACTTCTCTGAAAAGTCAAAGTGGATTGGTATCTAAAAATATATGTTTTCTTATTTTTTTAGAATTCTCATCACCATTAAATCAAAAGCTTCTATGACAGTGAAATCCATTAACCTGTGCTGAAGTGTAATGGCACAAAAGACGATGGTCTCATTACAAAGACCTCTTTATTATATGTTAAGTTAATTGCAGTGTCTGAATACTTTTCAATGCAACATTTCCATTAACATCTGCATGGACTTCTCCCTTATTACATTGTTTCAGATGATAACTAAAGAACAGAGTGCCGTCTGAACAATACTGTACAACATAAGCCACATTTCCTATTCCATTATAACGATCCTATTATGATACACCGGAGGAAAAATGAGAGGAATGAACTTACCAGTTAATACTTGGTTTATCCATTGTGCAGTGTAATCAACAATAAAAAGGTCGGAGACTAGAATCCAGGACCCTTTTCAGTCATCCGGTCTATGCCGGTAGTGATAATGGAGACGGCACTTGAACTGTTCTACAATTTGGTCTGTTATCTTACACCTTGTTGCCAGGAATAAAAATTAAAAAAAAAAATAGTTGCTATCAAAAATAAAAAAAAATCAAACAAATAAACATTATTGTCTATACTCTGTATCTTGTATTGCAATATATCCGCTATTGAACAGTGCCAAAAAGAATCGTCAGACAAAGCCTTTGGACAAGGTGTAATGTTTGTGACTACCTTACGGGGTCGCATGATGGGAAGGGTAGTCAGGAGAGCCAGGGTCTGGTAACAGGAGGTCGCGTATAATGATAAGGGGTGAACAGAGACGTAGTCAGGGCACAATCCAAGGGTCACAATTCCAGAAGAGCACATAGCAGTAAAAGGGAGCAAGCAAAGACGTAGTCAGATAACGGTCCTGTCACGTCTCCACCAGAGTCGTCTTCTGCTACAATCACCAGACGACGACGCGTCACCACTGTGGGCGGCACTGGGGACGGAGGAGTAGTCAGTGTCTCTGCTAAGCGCAGGCTCTGCTCATCTATTAGGTTGGGTTTCACCTGGACCTGCAGTACCACTGGTTGACTGTGGTGGTGTGTGCCTTGCAGCTGGAGTAGCTACCTTTCAGCTGGGGTCAAAGGGAAGGCACCACACCCCTCTTATGCTTAACCTTCTGCTGGCAGGTGCCAGATATAGTCCTGTAATTCCTTGCTAGACTCTGGTTCCTTGCTGTTTGTTTCTATTCTTGTATATTGACCTTAGCTTGACCACCTTACCACTCTTCTACCTGCTGTTCCTGTACTTCGCTGCTAGCTCCGGTTTTGACCCTTAGCTTGTTTGCCCGACCACTCTTCTGCCTGCCGTTTCTGTACTTCGCTGCTAGTTCCGGTTTTGACCCTTAGCTTGATATCTGACCACTCTCCTGCCTGACGATTTTCGTCCCTGTTCTACCTTCTGGATTTGACCCTGCCTGGTTACTGCTCTTCTCAGGACTGCAGTCTTCCGTGGGCAGTGATCACCTGGTCCCTGTCATAATTCCAAATCCCTGTAAAGGGTTGCGGGGTCTGGGTTCCTGCTTTGTGGGGCGGTTGCCTCTATTCACCTCTTTCAACGATCCTGAGTCCGTGGCTCCAGGCAGGCGTCACAGGTCCGGGGTCCCAGACAGGAATGCATGACAGGAATTGGGAGCGGGCAGAGGGAAGTCCAATAACAGTCTAGTGGTCAGAATACCAAGATCAGAATACTAGCAGACACACAAACTATGGCAAACAGCAGGGCCAGAGAATACAACTGGCAGAGTTCTGGAGGAGCATGCTCAGTAAAGAAGCCTGAGCAATTACCCGGAAGATGGAACAGCTGAGTAACCAGCACCTCCCAGAACTAACCTGGACTCCAGTATAGTGACCAAGCTTCTAGTTCATTATCAAGGATGGTGCTGCAGAGCATCTCCAAGGGCAAGATGCTCTGCACAAGGAATGGACACACTGTCAGATCTGTAAGCGCCACAGAGCAACTTCAGGTCTGTGAGATGCTCTGCACAGAGAATCATGACACAAGGGCTTTGAAAATAAATAAACATGGAAGCAAATGCATTTATTTAAATGAAAATCACCTTTCAAATGTTAGGAATCTGCAGATATAGGGTTAATTTGCAGATTAATACCTTTACAATGCTGTCTAACTGGAACCACAGGAGAGAAAAACTTTATTTCTCCTGGGAACTGCCGGCTTTCAGTCATTGAGGCGGAAGTGGGCAGCTACAATCACTGTTCTTAGCATTTTGAGTGCTTGTGGCCCAGCACTTTGATTGACCGCTTGTATTTCTACACAGATGTGAGCTGTCAATTAATGTGCCATGGCGTGCTTATGGCCATTGCTTGAGGTGTACTAAGCAATGACTGTAGCCACCCCCATATGACTGAAAGCCGGCAGCTCCTGGGAGAAATAAAGTTCATTTTCTCTAGTAGCTGCAGTTTTAGTAAGCATTGTTATCCTATTAAGCTGCAAAGTAACCATAAAGCTGCAAGTTTATAGTAATTGAGGATAAGACAGTTTCCCTTTAGAGAGGTAGTTTAAGTTAATAACTCAATTTTCACAATTAAAACAGACGTACAAGAAGTTGTTTAATGCAGATCTGGCTCCTGAAATCCTTGGAAAATAGCTGTTGTAGTCAGGGGAAGTTGTAGGTAACTGCATATTGGTACATGCCAACCATGTAATAGGCAAGTTGAGTGTAGCAAAGTGTAAGACGTGATTTTTAAGAAGCTAATAAAGCAGGATCTCAACGAAGAGTTCCCCATCTATGATGCCCTTGTACCCTATTATATGGCTTCATAAGAAGACCAGCACTACTTGCCTTACACTCTTCTGATGCCATGTAGTAGCTGTGTTCACTGTGAAGAAGTACAGAACGGCTCTTGAGTTGCTGGGAGCCACCCCATACACCGAGAGATGGGTGTAGGGAGCTATTGACTTTCTGCTTCCATGAGACCTCTCAATTGTCCAGATACACTCAATGTAATGACTAGATGGAGGTATGTAAGCTCTGCCACTACTTTTGAGACCAAGGCACTTCACATAACCATAGAAAACGAGACAAAACTATAGTTTGCAACAAAAAAAATCATTCCCAGAAAATTTGAGGATGTGAGGACCAAAATATGGCAGGATTCCAAAAACTCTGACCAAAAATGAATCGAGGCATGAATAGTATTGTGGGACTGGGCGCACTGGTATAGAGCTGGAGAGCAGTGGTGGACAAGGAAGTAATGACTTTGTGCTACTACAGTTAGACTGGGAGCACTGGTACACTAGTATAGAGCTCGAGAGCGGTGGTGGACAAGGAGGTAATGACTTTGTGCTACTACGGTGGGACTGGGAGCACTGGTACACTGGTATAGAACTTGAGAGTGATGGGGGGCAAGGAGGTAATAACTTTGTGCTACTACGGTGGGACTGGGAGCACTGGTACACTAGTATAGAGCTTGAGAGTGGTGGTGGACAATGAGGTAATGACTTTGTGCTACCACAGTGGGACTGGGAGCACTGGCAAACTGGTATATAGCTTGAGAGCGGTGGGGGGCAAAGAGGTAATGACTTTGTGCTACCACAGTGGGATAGGGGGCACTGGCAAACTGGTATATAGCGTGAGAGCGGTGGGGGGCAAAGAGCTAATGACTTTGTGTTACCACAGTGGGACTGGGAGCACTGGTATAGCGCTTGAGAGCGGTGGGGGCAAGGAGCTAATGACCTTGTGCTAACACGGTGGGACTGGGAGTACTGGTATAGAGCTTGAGAGCGGTGGGGGCAAGGACTAATGACTTTGTGCTAACACGGTGGGACTGGGAGTACTGGTATAGAGCTTGAGAGCGGTGGGGGCAAGGAGCTAATGACCTTGTGCTAACACGGTGGGACTGGGAGTACTGGTATAGAGCTTGAGAGCGGTGGGGGCAAGGAGCTAATGACCATGTGCTAACACGGTGGGACTGGGAGTACTGGTATAGAGCTTGAGAGCGGTGGTGGACAAGGAATTAATGACTTTGTGCTACCATGAGAGCTCAAAATAGGCCAGCCACAGTCAATGTAAAATTATAGGAAAGAAATACACAAACATGGCCAAAAATGGCAGATTGTGGAGCTGACCATAAACATAGGCTCATGTACCAAAAATTAGTTGCCAACTGTAAAAATCCCAGTAAATTTGGGGATGAAATGGAGCAGTGTTTCCATGCATAAAGCACGTGACTACTCTTAATCTCGCCGGTTGGATTGGGGTTGTTCCAAAGTTGGCATTGGAGGAACGATTCAGATAGTCCTATATTGCCCACACGTTAGCTTTGACTGCCAAGATGGGGACATTCCTCCATAAGGGTTCTCCCATTAGGACAACGCCCTCCTGTAAGATCCATTAGGATGTTATGGAGGGTTGTTCGCCTTTCAGAGTTTCCCGGAAAGAGTCAAAAATGAGAAATATATATTAATGCTCCATTCACGTTTTTTCCCTAAGACAATGAGAATCCAAAACTGTATAAAAACCCAGCCTGACAAACCGGCAGAAAATAAAAAAAATCTATTATATTGTGATGTTTTTCCATCAAACATTGATATCACAAACTAGAGCCCATTATTTTCGTCCTGCTATTCCAGCACTCAAGGTTCTGCGTACATTTATTTAGTTATTTTTCTACTAATAAATCAAAGGATTGCAATTACAGTAAAGGCTTCACAATAAATCTTGGCAGGAGAGAACTATTCATTTTAAAAGGTATTTTTTACCACTTTTTCAATTTAATAATAAGTGCCGCTATTAAACTTCTTCATCTCGCCGATTACCAAAGTCCATTCTTCTTATTCTTCGTTTCCCAATGAGGAGACAATAAAATGCTGAGTGCTTTTATTATTTTGTGAACATGGTAAAAGCAGTTTACGATAAAATGTAAAAAGGCTTTTATTCCATATCAACACAATAGCCATAAAATGGAACAATATGAAATGTACCTGCCATTCAGTCCTAAAAAAAACCCTCACATTAATAGTTTGGGCGGCAAAAAAAAAAGGAAATTTATTTTGTGCCTATCAGTTTCGAGAAGAAAACCGCTGTAAAAATAAATTTAATTTATTTATTTTGCCCATATTTTGTTTGTTTAGGTTCCATTCACATGGACATTAGGAATTAGGGTTTTTTTTTAATTCGGGTAATGACATGAAAAATGGTATTCATGCAGGAAATGGATTCATTATATGACAGACAGTGTTGCACCGGCTTTATGAATTAGAATGGGATTTGTTGAGTTTCTGCCATGGTGTTGAACATTTTACTACCCATTCACGCAGTGCATGGAAAGAGGTCATAAAGAAACTACTTTAAAGGCAAATTGTCAGCAGGTTTTTGCTATGTAATCTTAGAGTAGCATAATGTAAGATTGTAATGTTACTTACTAGGTTAAGTTTTGCAGTTTGACTACAATAAGTGTTTTATCAGCAAGAGATTATCACTAAAAGACTAGGTGCCTTCCTGACTTTTGGTACAATACAGTAGAGAAAAAAAGTATTCAGTCAGCCACCAATTGTGCAAGTTCTCCCACTTATAAAGATGAGATTTGCATGTAATTGACATCATAGTTAGACCACAATTATGAGAGACAAAATGAGAAAAAAAATCCAGAAAATCACCTTGTCTGATTTGGCAAGATTTTTTTTGCAAATTATGGTGGAAAATAAGTATTTAGTCACCTAAAAACATACAAGATTTCTGGCTCTCACAGACCTGTAACTTCTTCTTTAAGAGGATCCTCTGTCCTCCACTCATTACCTGCAGTAATACATGTATGTTCAGGATTGATACTCCCTATTTTTGTGCCCTGAGGGTTTTTTTTGCATTTACAGAAGTGGTTGGGGCATAGGGAACTACTATCACTATATCCATGTGTTCTACTTATGCATTCCCTCATGTGGGAAAATGTTTGAAGTTTGTTTTTACTCCACTGTAGGATGTATGTGCTACTCTGAATTTTATTTAGGAACATTAAAAGTTATGCTTTAATATTTCTCCTTACTTGGTGCTATATCTGAATAATTCACTGAGGCTCATTTAACCCCTTCAGCCCCGGGGCACTTTCCATTTTTGCGTTTTTGTTTTTTGCTCCCCTTCTTCCGAGAGCCGTAACTTTTTTATTTTTCCGTCAATCTTGCCATATGAGGGCTTGTTTTTTGCGGGACAAGTTGTACTTTTAAATGAAACCATAAGTTTTACCATATGGTGTACTGGAAAGCAGCAAAAAAATTCCAAGTGTGGAAAAATTGCAAAAAAAGTGTGATGGCACAATAGTTTTTGGGATGTTTTATTCATGGTGTTCACTATATGGTAAAACTGATGTGTGGGTATGATACCTGAGGTCGGTACGAGTTTGTAGACACCAAACATGTATAGGTTTACTTGTATCTAAGGGGTTAAAAAAAATTCACAAGTTTGTCCAATAAAAGTGGCGCACGTTTTGCGCCATTTTCCGAAACACGTAGCGTTCTTATTTTTTGGGATCTATGGCTCAGTGACGGCTTATTTTTTGCGTCTCGAGCTGATGTTTCTAATGGTAGCATTTTTGCGCAGATGCTACGTTTTGATCGCCTGTTATTACATTTTGCGTAAAACTTGCGGCGACCAAAAAACGTAATTTTGGCGTTTGGAATTTTTTTGCCACTACGCCGTTTACCAATCAGATTAATTGATTTTATATTTTGATAGATCGGGCATTTCTGAACGCGGCGATACCAAATATGTGTATATTTATTTATTTTTTAACCCTTTAATTTTCAATGGGGGGAAAGGGGGGTGATTTGAACTTTTAGGTTTTTTGTTTTTTTTTTTTAATTTTTTAAAACTTTTTTTTTACTTTTTTTATTTTATTTTACTAGTCCCCCTAGGGGGCTATAGCGATCAGCAATCCGATTGCTGATCGCTATCTGATGATCACAGCTAGACCGCTGTAAACAGCAGAAATAGTCACTTTCTTTCTTCCTCTGCTCCGTGCCGAGGAAGAATGAAAGTGAAACTTCGTAGCACCAGGCGTCATCACATGACCCTGTGCTACGATGGCAACCACCGAACGTCACGTGATCACTCACGTGACGTCCGGAGGGGGCGGCGGTAAGTAAAAAAGATGGCCGCGCGCATATAGATCTCGCTGCCAGACTTTGGCAGCGAGATCTAAGGGGTTAATGTTCCGGGTGGAATGCGATTCCACTCGGAACATGTAGGCACACATGTCAGCTGTTGAAAACAGCTGATATGTGTGCCGATCCACGCCGCCTGCCCGCGGCAGGGGGCGGGGCTTACCGGGACACAATCCATGACGGATATATCCGTCCATGGTCGTGAAGGGGTTAATATCTAGGGGATACAGTATCTATCTCCCGTGCTGACTATTCTGTACTAAGGGGGTGTAACTCACAGGATCCTCGGGGGAGTGTCTTTAGACTGCTCCAAACTATTACCATGTAAGCCACACCTACTTGGTAAAGACTATAAAATGAATTAGCATTTAATATAAAGGTTCATATCTCTGGATCGTTATGATGGATTTAACCCTCAACTGGTGAGGTGGGGTTTGCAACACCCCAGGGAAAGTTTGTTCAGCTGGCATTCATTGGAAAATGCTGGTATGATCATCAATGTATTACATTTTCCGATACTTATGGGTGTCAAAAATTTGGTATACTCGTGTGTAATCAATCGCCGATAAGAAAACGACTAAAACAAACCTGATCTTTGCATTTTCTGTAAAAATTAGAGATTTCTAAACACTGGAGTACAGGACGCTCCACATCACCAGTTGTGTGACAAATATCCCACCTCACCAGTTGAGGGTTAAATAGAAAAAAAAAATCAAATCACCGGGGAGGAGAAGGCACAATAAAATAAGAGCAAAAACTAAACACCAAAATTGGACAGGTCCTCTTTACGGTACGGCCCCTTCTTGTACATTGGACACTCAGGTCATATGATTTCTGTACATATCTAGATGTTCCTCTACTGATGTGATCATTTTTAGGACTATTGTCTCTATGTTAGCAACTATGACAGGTGTCACGAAAAGTGGCTTTGACCACAGATCCCATATATATCGCCAAATCCACTTTTATAGCAAATTATGTAAACGTCTCTTTACTGGAATGGGAAAGGTCGAAAATTGTGTTTCTGTGAATGATCCTGTGTGTACATCGCCGACACCATCAGAATATGCCATGTTGGGCACTGCCATGTTGGGCACTTCTAGAACTGAAAAACCACCCAATTGGCAGGAAGGGTGTGATAGATCTCATTCATTATTTATTCTGATCTGGAAAAATATTAGCCAAGCTCTGATTATTTGCTGTTCCCGACAACTGGCTTTTCTGTAAGGCTATATGCCCACGGTAGAATGTTGCTGCGGATTTTTCTGCATGAAAATCCGCGGCTTTCCCGCAAAATCCGCACCTTTTCAAAGGTGCGGATTTGCCGCGGATTTACCACGGATTTACCGCGGAATTGCCGCGGATTTTGGTGCAGATTTTTTTATTTTTTTTCCCCAATTCTGAAGCCAAAATCCGGATCAAAATCCGCAACAATAATTGACATGTTGCAGATTTTTCCGGATCAAAATCCGCACCAAATCCGCCGCGGAAAAATCCGCAGCATGGGCACAGCATTTCCAAAAAGCCATAGAAATGGCTGGGAAGTGCCGCTGCTGCAGATTTTCGGGAAATCCGCGGCTTTTCCGCGAGAAATCCGCGGCAAAATCCGCGCATTTTCCGCAGCGTGGGCACATAGCCTAAGACATTTCTGATGAAATGAGACAAGACAATTACCCTGTACAAATCACAAAAAAGAAAGGGGGGTATTTTTTTTATTTATTTTTTTACTTATTTCTTTCCTTGTGTGGATTGTTGCCAGCCGCACATGTCATAGATAGTGTTGAGCGAGTATCTAACTATTCGTACTTGCTATACTCATAACGAAAAATGTCTAACACTCGTGTATTCATTCCGAATAGCATGTACAATGCAAGTCAATGAGAAAAAACTGGCAAAGTAAGAAGTAACCAGAATGCCGCACTGTTCGTGTCAGTAGCGAATAGTGCGGAGTTTGAGTTACTCGTTACATTGCGAGTTTTCCCCATTGACTTGCATTGTACACACTATTTGGAATGAATTCACAAGTATTAGACAGTATTCGTTATGAGTATAGCAAGTACAAATAGTTAGCTACTCGCTCAACTCTAGTCATACATACAAAAAGTGTCATGGGAACAAACTGTACAGCCAATCCAGCACAAAACCTTCAGTTCGCTGTGCGCGAACTCAAAGAAGAAGGAACCGATAGCGGAATTCAATTTTGTATTGTTTCTCTTGCATGTGTATTAAAAACAACAGAAAATAATATTTTATTAGATTGTTTTTCTGGTTGATGATTAGAGATTAGAGGTGTTCAGGGTTTGTAAAAAACAGAGTTCGGGTGCTTTACGTATGCAGACCACTGGTGTGAGCATCGCTGTGCTCAGCTATGTTCGGTGCTCAGCCCAGTGCGAGCCACTTGCAGTATTGGCTCGCACTGGGGGAAACAACAGTGTAATTGGATGTGGTATGCACCAAACAAAAAAAAATGAAAAAACCTGCCCACCTTTCCCCGAAAGTGATCTGTTTATGGCACGCTGTATGTGAGTGGAGACCAGAATTGGCCAATTAGTGCCAATTGGGGTTCAGATCAAGTAAAGATCACAAACCAAAGTTAATTTAAAGTCCGGCTGAACCCGCCGAACTGAACTTCTACAGAACTTCTGAACTCTAAGATCAGAAAAATCCTAATTACATGAATTATAAATCCAAATCCACTCTGCTTGGTAACACGTTAGGGTAGGAGATACACTACAGTTCAAAAGTTTAGGGTCACTTAGATATTTCCTTATTTTTGAAAGAAAAGCACATTTTTTTCAATAAAGCTAACATTAAATTAAACAGAAATACACACTATACATTGTGAATGTGGTAAATGACTATTCTAGCTGAAAACGCCTGGGTTTTATTGCAATATCTACATAGGTGTATAGAGGCCCATTTCCAACAATCACCACTCCAGTGTTCTAATGGTACATTGTGTTTGTTAACTGTGTTAGAAGGCTAATGGATGTTTAGAAATCTCTTTAAAACCCTTGTGCAAGTATGTTAGCACAGCTAAAAACAGTTTTGCTGATTAGAGAAGCTATAAAACTGACCTTTCTTTGAGCTAGTTGAGAATCTCGAGCATTACATTTGTTGGTTCCATTAAACTCTCAAAATGGCCAGAAAAAGAGAACTTTCATGTGAAACTCGACAGTCTATTCTTGTTCTTTTAAATGAAGGATATTCCATGTGAGTAATTGCCAAGAAACTGAAGATTTCCTACAACGGTGAGTACTACTCCCTTTAGAGGAGAGCATAAACAGGCTCTAACCAGAGTAGAAAGAAAAGTGGGAGGCCGCGCTGCACAACTGGGCAACAAGACAAGTATATTAGAGACTCTAGTTTGAGAAATCAACGCCTCACAGGTCCTCAACTGGCAGCTTCATTAAATAGTACCCGCAAAACGCCAGTATCAACGTCTACAGTGAAGAGGCAACTCCGGGATACTGGCCTTGTGCTGACAGCAGAGACTGTGCAGCAGCCAAGAGTAAACACTGGATGTCACACTTACCAAGTGTGACGAACGTGTCACATTTGCTGAGACCCACGGGCATCTGATGCACAGCAAAAAAAACCACAACAAACAAAGGGGACACCGGGGACACGATAACAATGAAGGGCCTTGAAGCTAGTGCGAGGGGTAGATGGAACACCTCTTATCTTCACTTGCAGCTGTACCTACTCTCCATGCCAGTCCCTTTACAGTCTCTGCAACTGAGACCCTGAGAAGCCCTGTAGATGCCCTGGGTAGTGAGAGGCCGGTTAGATTCACTAGACCCACCACTGCACTAATCAGACAGAAGGGAAAAAAAGACAAACATTGGAAACAGCAATGAAAAAAAGGTAAAACCTGAGTTCAGGACAACTCCTCAGCAGGACCTTCCACCAAGGCAGCCAGAGAACAATTTGTATCTTCAGCAAAGATTTATGGGTAACACCTCTACTTAAGCCTAAAGGGGCGAAACTACAAAGCAGCTGAAGCTGAAACACTCAGCTAGGAACTGCTGGATAGCAAAAACCGACATTAACTCATAAGGCACTGAAAGAAATGAAACCACGTTTAAATCTAGAATCCCAGATGGGAATGAGGGAACTCAACCCTGAATCTGTCACTAGACTCCAGAATTAAGGAGATGACTGTGAAAATGGACTAGATGAAGATGAATAACATTCAGTTTGTTTTCATAATTTTGGCAAGTTATAGCCCAAATTTTCCGGAATAAGGACAAACCTTTTAACTCTATTAAAGGAGTTTGCCAGGATTTAAAAAAATATACATAAATAAAAAAACTTCTAAATGCTGGGAATTTATTTGATAAATTTCAGTAGTTAGTGCTAAAAACAACCTTTTTCCTGCAGTGCAATTGCTCTAGTGAGCCTCGCTGGTTCTTGTTTACTGCGGTGATGGCATGTCCATGCACACAAGACTGCTGCAGCCTATTAAGGGGCCCTATGTAGTCCTGTGCTGTTCATGAAGCATCTCTGCTGAGGCCAGTAATTAGTTCCAATGGTCACATGCATACAGGACGCGTCATTTCTGCTGGGGATCAAAGGAACCTCAGGGGCTTCAAAGGGGAGGATTCATTTTTTAATTTATTCTATTAGTTTCTCTGCAGTTTTTTATATATATATATATATATATATATATTTTTTTTTTTTTAAAGTCCCATATACTGTAATTGACATGGTCGTCTCCCTTTGACAGGCTGCCGGTTATTCAGATTTCATTCTGGAGATTGGTCTGGTGCGGGAAGGAGGTGTTTGCTGTGGCTGCTGCTGCTGCTGTCGTATGTTGTGGTTTGTTGTGGAAGTTACCCCATTGTTTAGTTACCTTCCCTTTCCCTTATTTACCCCCTATATACCTTCTTGTAGTCCACCTGGTGTTTGTTTCTGTGGTGCGTGAGTTTTGTTGTCCACCCAGTCTGTGTTGTTTCTCGGTGGGGTTTTGTGATTATTGTCCCGGCCTGACTCTTGGGTGGTGGGTGTGGAGGGTCTTACATAAGGGTCTTGGACAGGAGATAGTGACATGATGGGGGCCCAGACCTCACTACCATCAAGTGTACCTCTGGGTTGAGGGTCAGCTAAGAGTCCTACATTATTGGAGGGCCAGACTGGAGCAGCAGGAGCCCACCAGTAACATTGACTCTAGGGGTCCACTGATCAACTATATGCAAATATTACATTCACAAATGTACCTATGCTTCTATATAACAATATTCTGGGTAATTTGTAAAATAAATGATGAGATGTTTCCTTTGTCTGTACATAGTAAAACAAGTATTTTATACCAACTACTGGGGAGATAAGTGACATATTACTGCAAGAGGGCCCACCGGAGGATTCTCTTGTTCTCCTGTGGGCCAGTCCAAGTCTGTTTGGTGTGGCCAAACAATTTAGTGCACTTCACATCTATTTATTTTCCATCCATCTAGGCGCTTCCCTAGGTTTACAGAAAATATAGATGGAAAAGTATAAAATTGGTCTGAACTGCTTGGCCACACCAGGGGTGCACTGAGCACCTGTGCTTGGTTTGAACAGTCGTTTTGTTCTGATAGCCATCTGATCACTACAAGTATGATATCTTTGAGTTTTTAGACTGACTGCTTAGCACTGAACTTTACATTAGTTTATTATGAGGATAGCAGATTAATTTTAGTATTCCAGTTCCTGTTGTTATCACTGTGTATCCAGCTACGGTATATTTACTGCTCCCTAGTGATACATTATTACTCCATATTGCTAGAAAATAATCCCCTAAAGCCTTGTGGTCTGGACTCAAAGTCTTTACATGGCAGCTCAAAAAAAAAGAAAAATCCTCCAGCAGCTGTATAATGGAATGTGGAATCGGCTTTGTAGGAAAAGTCATTATTTTATGAATGGATTTTGTTTACCGAGTTCGGCCGCTATTTGCAGCTCGGGTATTGCAGATAACCCTACAGTGTAGTGACACACTCATTATTTCTGAATTCTGTTGCCAGCCTGTAATGATGGTGACACTATCTTGTTCGACGGACCTGCTCTAAGCCCGGCCTGCACGGCGTGCGCACGTCAGAGCTGGTTAAAGCGAGAGGTGCAGGCGGCTTTATCTGTCTATATTGCTTTTATTTAAATGCAGCGTGGAGGTTATGATCTCATTAAGTATCAATTTGACCTTTAACTATCAGATGGACTATCAGATGGTCTGCTCTAAACGCCTGCTCCTTTGTAACGCACCGGCTCCTCCGTGATAAAGTGTGGAAACAAGAATACCTCCCAACAATTCTGGAGGCTAAAAAAAAGACACAAAACCCTTTGGTAAAATCTTTTATAAGGAAGTTGTTGGATTCCGAATACTGCAAAAAAATCGTAGAAAGACCATCTCCATCCCCATCTCTGGAGGGCCCATCCATTACAAGGACAAGTCATTGATTTCACTGGACAACATGTAGTGATTGATTATCCCTGTAGTAAGACTGCAGGGGAATTGAACACCTCGGACCGGATTCTTCCTCAGATTGTGCAATAGTTGATTATTTGGAGATCCCATTGTCAGTCGTACCCCTAATTAGAGTATATTTGGGAGACCTACCTAATAAAACCAAAGATGAAAATAATATAAACATATACCCTGCTGTAACTAATTAAAAGCATAATGCATATAGATAAACATAGAGTACTTAATAAACACTATTTTTGATCAAAAAAGGGTAAAGCCATCCCACCGCAACAAGGTGTACCCAATCGGGACAGTACCTACACTCTCTAATATTAAAACCTCACCATGTGTCAACAGACATCAATCTGAATAAGTAACTGGATCAGTTAGGACCCAGCCACTCTCTGCCTTTATTCAGATTGATGTCTGTTGACACATGGTGAGGTTTTAATATTAGAGAGTGTAGGTACTGTCCCGATCGGGTACACCTTGTCGCGGTGGGATGGCTTTACCCTGTTTTGATAAAAAATAGTGTTTACTAAGTACCCTATGTTTATTTATATGCATTATGCTTTTAATGAGTTACAACAGGGTATATGTTTATATTATTTTCATCTTTGGGTTTATTAGGTAGGTCTCCCAAATATACTCTTATTAGGGGTACAACTGACAATGGGATCTCCAAATAATCAACTATTGCACAATCTGAGGAAGAATCTGGTCCGAGGTGTTTAATTCCCCTGCAGTCTTACTACTTATGGCCAATGAGAACATAAGCTTACAAGCTGTATGCACAACAACTCGTACTCCGGCTCACTTTTTTGTTTTGTTTTGTAGACCTACCTAATAGAAAGGAATTATGCACAGTGTCACCATTGGAATTGCCCTATTTAGCAATGCACAGATGTTGCATAGGTTGGAAAAAGACACAGGTCCATCAAGTTCAACCTTCTTCCACCAAATGTATATTCTCTATGGCTAAATTATTTATAAGCCACAATGCAATTTGTTGAGTTTAAAGACCACCAACCACCAGGATTTTCCTATATAAACTAAACCCGCTGCTTTCCCGGCGCTATCATGCTGATTCTATACATACTTTTAGTTGTGAGATCGGATGTATACTTACTGAAATATAGGAAAGTAAAGTTTGTGAAATGCAGTGTTACTTGATTGTTAGCAGCTGCAGAATATATAATAGGTGGGTCGGGTTTTGCTAGTTATTCCCGCCCCCGTCTGCTGCCTGTCCTTCCTCCCCCTGTAATAACATATATATTTCATAAGGTGGCATGTAATACTTTAATACTCCAGAATGGGCACTGTGGGAGAACTGAACAGTTGTTGGCAGGATTCTCTGATGACGACTTCTAATCGCTAAGGTTTGTTGTGACGTTACTCAGGGCAGTAGCCATGGATGAGTGTTACGTTTTTTGCGCACTGACACACTACAGAAAATTGGAGATTCTGAGTGTGTGTGGTGTAATTACCATGAACACCTTCACCATGGGGCCTGCCGCGATCTGACTGCATCCGGCCCCTTCAGGGGTGGACATAACATTGGCACAACCCAAGAGGTATGTGGGCCACATTTCTACCTACAAAGCAGGTGCGATTTTACATTTTTATGAGCTCTTGGGCAGAAATGGGCCCATATATTCTTCTTGCACAGCGGCCCTTTTCTGTCTGTATCCACCAATGGATCCTATTTTCTCCAGATTGAAGAAATCAGACAAGTTGGTAAAACAAAGTTTTCTTTAATTAACAATAAACCCAAGTACACAAGGCAGCAAGCATTATAATTCAAGGACACTTCTGTATCATATAGAGGCACATTCTTCACAGTTACAGGAGACGGCACTTTACATGTGATATAGGCAGAACAGATGAGGTGAATCTTCATCTTCCTGGTACAGGGCGACACGAGTCAATGTGTTATGCTATAAACCCTGCACCTAGACTATTGACAGTGATCCCTGACAAGGGTGCTTCTAGAGTAGTGTTTCTCAACTCCAGTCCTCAAGACCCACCAACAGATCATATTTTTAGGTTTTCTTCAATATTAGACAGGGAATAATTCCATCACCTGTGCAATCCTAGAAACTCGATTGAGGAAAACCTGAAAACATGATCTGTTGGTGGGTCTTGCGGACTAGAGTTGAGAAACACTGTTCTAGAGCTACCTTCTTCTTGTGTCCACAGCTGGGCAGATCCTTTTCCTCTCTAAGAACCCCCCACAACTGTCTGACACTGGACTCACTTCCCCAATAAGTCTCTCTGTAGCAAACTGAACCCACTTGCCTTGGATCTCTGTCACCACTTAAGGTTCTTTCCTGGACTTGCTCCCTTGTACTAAGCACACCCACCCAAAATAGCTTCAATACACTACCCTTGAACCAGGACTCTCTCACACACCAGTCCCAGCACTCCTCCCTACTATGAGCTGGCCCTTCAGTTAACCCTTTCATGTCTAATTGACAGGACCTAACTAGGAAAAATATACTAAAACGATCACAGGGGTGAACACAATACAATTGGTGTTTTCAATGGAAATGTGACAGCTCGTCCACATCCACACACTGTGATCATCCTAATTTAATTGAACCTTTTTTAATTTAATTGGACCGTCAAAACCACTTTAAGCTGAGTTCATGGCTTAAGGTAACAATACAATGTAATTAATTTTACAAACTAATGAATTACTAAAACTCTCAAAATCAATTTTGCACAGCCATGTAAATGAGTGAAATCAGGTCCACGTAAATCCATAAAACCTCATTGTACTGAAAACTTTGGCATTTCTCAAAAGTATCTTAAAAACTTTGCTTCCGATGTCTTACTTTTTTATCAAAATCACCTACAAAGCGAAAAAAAAACTTGTGATGTTGTAGAATCATATGGTTTTAATTTATGTTGCCGATTTAACAATGCCTCAGTAGAGCTGCCGGTATAACAATGATATTAACAGAAAACATTGACGCCGCATCTCTACGGGCTGCCCATTTTCAAATGTGAAAACAGAATTTCCATGAAAGCTGCCAGCGTGATAAGGTAGAACTCATTATGATAAACATAACAGAGCTCGGAGTCTGACTCGAAAATGTGGATCGGAAATTTCGCCTTGGGTTCTTGCCTCGCAGAGTAATGTAGATCGTTCATAGGGCACCTTGCAAATTATAGAGGCCTCCTGTTGACAGCACAACAGGGATGCAATTAATCAGCTGCGGTTCTACCCTCGGCCACCAGAGGGCAAAATGCGCTCTAATATTTCCTACAATCCCCAGCGTGTGTCGAACCCTGCAGTGTCCTGTCCACCTCTACCAAAGCCGCTTCCATCAGTGCTATTAACAATTAAACGTCCTCTTCCTTTATTATATATTATATATTTATATGTAATTACAACTGTGATTATTATTATTATAGAATTGTAAAATTCTCCGGTTGTCGGCACATGGCTCTATTCACTTTATAGTTGATATATTACTTTTTGCAAATGGGTAAGAATAAAAAGTAAAACTCGCAGTATGCGCACTCAGCATGCCCCTTTTTAATTTGCAACTATAAATATAATTGGAATGATAGAATCAATTTTACATTATTTGCAAAAACTGTGTCATTTCACGGGGATTTACAAATTAAACAAAATTATATGTAAATGTGGATAAAATAGTAAATTATGCAATTCACTAATCAGATATGACTCCTGGATTTTTATACTTACCTGTTCTGCTGTCTCTGCTATTGCTTCTTGGTCCCGCTCATTATGCCTCATGAATATTCACCGCACTGACTCAGACCCGGAAGCAAGTGTGACAGCAGCGCTGGAAACAGGTAAGTATATAAGTTCCTGCTGTCTGGTTAGCACACGGACAACACACTCATAACACTCACACTGACACATGGATGGCCCACGGAACTCCACATCGGACTATGCAAAACGTTCGTTTTTTTGCAAAGACGTGTGAAGGGGGCCTAAGACACTGAAATTACCAGTAAAGCCAGTCCACTCCATACACCGCATTGGACACATGCCGACGCACTAAATTCTCTTCTCATAGAGAATTATCCAGGAATAGAGCTACTTAATTGTGTATCTGAATATCGGGGGCACCTGTGACTATAGAAGCATATTGGTAAGCTTTTTAACTGGTCAACCTTAATTTTCAAAGTCCTGTATTATAACCCCAGTTTGGGGTTAGTTTTGGAAGTCGGGCACTCCCCAATTGAAATCAAATAGTAATGAAGCCAAAGAAAGAAAAACATTTGCTTTAAAGGAAAAAAAAAACAACATTCCCAATAGTTTTGGTAAAAAAAGAGATCACATTGCTTTGTGTCTCCAGCTCCTACGCTGATTTACGTCTCCAGCCTTTACTCTTCAGTAGGGGGGTTGCTGGGGTCCTAAAAGATCAGAGGCCCGAGCCCCAAAGTATATGTCTCCCAATATGACTTAAAGAGATTGTCCTCTACTTTTACATTGATGTCCTATTCTTAGGATAGGCCATCAATGTCCGACACCCCGCACCCCCACCTATCTCCTTTTCTCAGTGCTGGCGACAGCAGCAGGCAGCCGGAAATGCTCATTTCTGGAGCTGCTCCATCTTCTGATAGCGGCCGAGTACTGCACATTCGCCTCCTATTTATTAGAATGGGAGGCGGATGTGCAGACACTATCAGAAGACGGAGCAGCTCCAGAACTGAGCACTTCCGGCTTCCGGCCGCTGCTGCCGCCAAGACCAAGAGCAGCTGATCGGGGGGGGGGGGGTGCGGGGTGTTGGACCCCAACCGATCAGACATTGGTGAATTATCCTAAGGAGAAGCCATCAATGTAAAAGTAGCGAACAACCCCTTTAAAAGAAGATCTATATATACAGTATGCAATTATGGTCTACCACTGGTGTTAACACTACAACACACTACACAAATATTACCAAAGTTAGTACGATACAAGGATAAAATACTACCGCTACACAATGTTCACTGCCATTTTCTACTAGAAAATATTATAATAAGACAATTAACTCTACAAAACAACAAACATTATAAAAAGACCAAAAATGCCACCATATACCTTCCATTACATAATGACTGAAATGCATTAAGCTGATACTAAACTTAAAAAATAAAAAAGTGCTATTAAAAAGACTAAAATCATCAGTGCTTGATTACAGTATAGATACCGTATATACAGTATAGTAATGTACAGCTGACTTTTTTCCATGCTCTATCATGGGATTGAACTGCATCTGCATCATATTGACACCGACACAATTCAATATGGTGGCCACAGGAGATCCAGGGCAAGAAGTTGCCTTTCACCCAGCTGCTGATCATCAATGCTCTCTTAGTGCTTAAACACTCCCTTTTTCCCTGGACTGTGGACTGGTGTGGGTGATATTATTCAGTTCATTCTAGCTCTGATTGCAAGCAGCTGGCTTGTACTCAGCTGTGGTATTGTTGATGAATGCTGTTCTGAACTCCTGTCTGTGTCATCTGTGGATAAGTAGTTCATCCTCTTTTCCCCGTGTGTCCCTTTTGTGTCTTCTTTAGCATTTAGTGGGGTTGACAAAGAGGTCATCTCACCCGTTCCCTATTTAGGGAACAGCATTAGAGATACCTAGGGTCAGGTATACGGCGCAGAACCTATCCAGGGTGGTGAGGGACCCCAGGGACCAGCTATATGTTTGGTCAGGGGTCACCATCTCCCCCTTCCTTAGACACAGGAGTCCCCTTCCCATACCTTTTGCCTCTCGCTTGTTACTTTCCCATACCTAGTGTGACAATAGCTTAGGAGACTTTTTCTATCCAATCCTGAAGAAACACTGCCGCTAGAGCCAATCAGATGCTACCAATGGGGACAGCCTGCAGCCAAGCAGGAAGAGGAAGCATTGAGGTTGGCGGGAAGCCGTTACTACTGTAGTTGAATGGAGGTGAATTTTGGTAGATATATATTATTTATTTATTTTTTTTCTAAATCACTTTTAGACTACCTGGGCTCAATTTTAGTAAAACATTTCATAGTGGACATCTCCTTTAATTCACTCATTAGTTGTTTATTTATACTGTACATGGAATCATATGCCAGTGATCTTGCACGATATCGCTTCATGACTAAAGTGTGATGAAGCTGGGATGTTCTCGGCCCGGCCTTGACTTGCCACTTTTCGGACCACCGTGTATGCATCGATAAAGTCATGTAATGTGCACTGTATGATCTGTGTCATCTATTCCATGTAGTGAATGTCTGGGGTAATTACAACATTGAGCAATTAGCATGACATATTGCTCTACACCCGCACATTCTTACAGAGTGTCAGTGTCAGCCCCCCATGGGCCACGGCTATGGGACCTCTTGTAATTGCAAACTCCCCATCCCTTTTCCTCTTCCCGGTGGAGCCCGGTGTCACATGAAAGCTTACAGTGACACATTTATGCATTGCCACCTGCGTAGTATCGTGCCTGTCCCATGTGTGACCGATGATTCCACCGTCTCATGCATCTCCAGACTCATTGCTGTCTTCTGTACTGTCATTATCTTCCTGGTATCGCTCGAAAATCTCTTCTCATTAGCCTGAGTTTGCCCCTGGCCCCTTCCTCTGGAGCCGGATACTCTAGAGATTAGAAGGAACTAATTATTCTTAGCAGCAGAGCATCTTTCCCTTAGGCACCCAGTAATGAGGATCTCGGCTCCCCTGTTATTCTCCCCATGCCAGCTTGCACTGGCAGTTTGCAGCCATCTTGTTCCGGCCATTTGTCTGGAGTAAGTGTAAAGAAGCGAAGAGTCCCTGCGATCCTGTACTGCACAGCTGGCACGTCTGTGTATGGGTATTGGAGCGCACAGCTGTACGGGTTGGCACCAGTTTGCTATGAGCATTACATATGTAATTCTGGGGCCGTGGAAGCAGCGCACATTTCTGAGAATAAAAAAAATCCTATTCTGCCTCCTTCAGATAACAGACGGATGGTGAGAGCACTTACGGCCATATTTAATAAGTCATCATTTTTCGCTAGACCTTCTGGTTCTACAACTAGCTAAAAATCCATAAGGAGGGTAAAAGGCATGTAATTCCTGTTTTATGCTAGAAATGGTACATATGCTGCAAGAAGAAAAGTGCAATAGGCTGTGCCAGGTTAAGAAAAGATCACCGACTCCACAGCATATCCAGAGGTGTCTTTCACAGTTTTGTAAGGAAGTAGCAGAAGAAAACTTTAATAACTTATCCCAAAAAGAAGTGCTAATATATAGTTACCAGTTACATCAGTTAAATGACAAAAGTATTGAACACACTCACTGATGTTTAATTAATACTCCATACAAACGTCTTTGTTGGTGATGAAGCTTCAAAATGCTTTCTGTGTGCAAAAACCAATTGCATGCAATGCACAGGTGTGAATTTGGCCCCTTCTTCCACACAAACACTCTTCAAATCCTAAAGGTTTCTTGGGCTCCCTCTATGAACTCTGAGCTTTAGTTCTTTAGATACATTTTCTATTGGATTAAGGTCAGGTGATCGGCTCGGCCATTCTAGCAGCTTTATTTTCTTTCTCTGAAACCAGTTGAGAGTTTCCTTGGCTCTATGTGTAGGATCATTGTCTTGCTAAAATGTCCACCCTTGTTTCATCTTCATCATCCAGGTAGATGGCAGCAGATTTTTATTAATAAAATCTCCATAAATTTGTGCATTCATCCTTCCTTCAACTATATGAAGTTTACCAGTGCCATATGCTGAAAAACAGCCCCACACTACAGTACGATGTTCCCATCTCCAAACGTCTCTGTTGGTATGGTGTTTTGCCTTTTGGCCTCCAAACATGTTGTGTATTATGGCATCCAATGAATTCAATCTTGTTCTAATCTGATCAGATTATATTCTCCAGTATTTCAGAGGCTTGTTTAAATGTTGTTGAGTAAACTTTAAAAGCATTTGAACATGCTTTTTGTTCAGCAATGGAGTCTTGCGTACAGGCCATGGAGGTTGAGTACACTACTTATTGTTTTCTTCGAAATAATTTTGGCTGCTGATTCCAGCTCTTTCTGTAGCTCTCCACAGGTGATCCTTGACTCTTGGACAACCCTTCTGATAATTCGTTTCACTCCTTTGTCTGAAATGTTGTGAGGAACACCTGGTCATGGCCGTTTTATAGGGAAATTAATAATTACAGATTATGGCCTTAACAGTGCATATTGGTATCTTCAGTAGTTTATAAATTCCTTTGTAACCAATGCCATCAGTATGTTTTGCAACAACAAGGTTGTGAAGGTCATGAGACAGCTCACTGATTTTACCCATCATGAGATGTTTCTTGTGTGGCACTGGTAATAAGACTCTTTTTGTAGGCCATTAGTTGAACCAGTTGATATTGTTTTTCACTAAGTGACAGGATTGCTTTCTAATTACTGATAGATTTCATCTGGTGTCATGACTTTCCATGGCTTTTTACACCTTTCAGGATGTGTTCAAAACTTTTTCCCTGTGTAAATTTTCATTGTTGCACATAACTTAATTTATGGACATCTATGGTTTGATTTATTTGCCTGTGTAGATTGGATGAGTTGTTACAGACATCTGGTGAAAAATTAATGTCAATAGCATCTTTAGAAATATATATTGGTGACATGTTCAATACTTATTTCACCCACTGTATTTCTATTTTCACACCTCTGTCCCTTATCTATTTCATATTTATCTAATACTTTCTGTATCTATTTTATTTCCTATCCATCTACAAACCAAAGTATACAACAGCACTGAGATGTACAGTATGCAATCATTGATATAATTGGAATATAAACTGCATTACAACTATATAGACTATACCTATAAAATGAAGGCACTTAGCTCACAAATTGACCATTTCTATCTAAACTATCATCATCTATCCATTTATCTCACATATATACAGTATATGTTTCTATCTATTCTAATATCTGTCTCCATTTTTATATATGTAACTCCACATACCAAGAAGTGCAGCAGCCCTTGTGTGCACCAAGATGTAGGAAGACATTGAATATATTAAGTTTAAACTGCATTACTGCTACATAGACTAAACTTATAAATCCCAGCACTAATTAAAAGCCTTAAGTTATTGATGCTGTGTATTGTCTCTGCACAAAAAACACAGCATCTTACAGCTACAACATAGTGGATTGGATATATAGAAATCTCATGGCCAATGTATTTGGTGCTAGCGATGTCGCGGTGTGAAAAGTGGCCTTTAGTGTCACAAATGTGTCATGCCTGACAGACAGTCCTATGGTGTCCGGCTGTAGAAGGTCGCAGCATTTGGCTACACAATCTGCTCCCTGACATTCTATTCTTACTGATGTGGTGTAAATGGTATCCTATGTATCTCCTCTGTTTGGGGTTTATCTCTTTCCTTTTAGGACCCTGCGTATAGCCTCAACGTTTAACTGTTAATCATGTTATTTCCCCTTGTGTCCTTAAATACCCACATTTCCCCTTGGTGTTTTCTGGTGATAGAGTTGTATTCCTATACAAGCCTTGGATGTAAGGCAGCTTGTATTCAACTGAAGAAACAATGATGTATGTTGCTGTACCTCTCCTAGAGTCATCCTGGAGAGAAGTTGCTTGCTCACTTCCACCAGTTTGTGCTCCCTGCGTCTTCTTTAGAGCTTAGCGGGGTTGACTAAGTGCTCATTACATCCTTTCCTTACCTAGGGCCCCATTCAGGGTCAGTCAAGGCCAGGTATCTTGTTTGGCGCATAGCTGTGGAACCTGTCTAGGGTGGTCAAGAGAGCCCAAGGCAAGGAAGGTTGGATCAGGAGGCACCATCTCCCCCTTCCCTAGACACAGGGTTTCCCTCTTCCTTTCTCTCCCTTTTTGCCGTTCACTGGTACTTTCCCATACCTGATGCTTAGGGGTACTTTGCACGTTTGGACATCGCTACTGCGATCTCGTCGGGGTCAAATTGAAAGTGACGCACATCCGGCGCTGGTAACGACGTCGCAACGTGTAAAGCCTAGAAGCACCGATAAACAATCGCAAAAGCGTCGAAAATCAGTGATCTGTGTAGTGTCGGTCATTTCCATAATTTCGCTGCAGCGTCAGGTACGATGTTGTTCCTCGTTCCTGTGGCAGCACACATCGCTATGTATGAAGCCGCAGGAGCGAGGAACATCTCCTTACCTGCGTCCCGCCTGCAATGAGGAAGGAAGGAGGTGGGCGGGATGTTTACGTCCCGCTCATCTCCGCCCATCCGCTTCTATTGGCCGCCTGCCGTGTGATGTCGCTGTGACGCCGCACGACCCGCCCCCTTAGGAAGGAGGCGGGTCGCCGGCCAGAGCGACGTCGCAGGGCAGGTAAGTGCGTGTGAAGCTGCCGTAGCGATAATGTTTGCTACGGCAGCTATCACAAGATATCGCATGTGCGACGGGTGCGGGGACTATCGCGCTCGGCATCGATACAATCGGCTAGCGATGTCGCAGCGTGCAAAGTACCCCTTAGACTGATGGAAGGAGATGACCGAGCACCAGCTAATATTGTAATATGGGTATAATTTTAGTCTTTATATGCATATGGCTTCTAGGTGTCGGTATGAATGTCTACAAATATACCACTCGCAGACATTTTAGATGCAATTACGAAGCAGGTATTAGTTTCTTTATTCAGTCCCTGAAAACAGAAATGCTCTTTGGCAGCTCTACAATAGGCGTCGTGCCTCCAAGGAAGACGATGCACACGTTACTTTTTATGCTTGACATAGGATGGCTACAAAGTGCAGAAGGGTTACAAGGAGCAGCCAAGCGGCATTTATTTCGGCTATTTGGAAACATAGGCTGGCATTTCGGATATCTAGGTGTCTCTTCTACTCAAGTAGAAGGAAATTAGCAAGGGGAACATTAAGGCAATAAAGCACCAAAAAGTCATCAAACTGCACGATGCAAAACACAAAAACGTTAATTTCTAAATATCTCTGGGTAACAGCTGGTAAAAATTGACTAAAATGTCCTTTAGACAGTTATCAATTCCATGTCCAACCATAAAAGGAAAGGTTAACGGGGCTCCAGATAAACAGGGTATACAGATAGCACAGCACGGGATCGCAGATCCTGTTTTATCTCAAGTAAAACATGTTTAAAAACAGGCAGGGAAATGTTTTACCTCACAGAAAGAACCAGCTGTGATCTTGTGCTGTAATGTCTGTACAGGTGTAAACATAGGAAAGATGTAAACGTAATACTGTACTAATAGGATTATAGTCGGGAATATGATCACCATATAAATAATACACCCCTATACCACGATTAGAAGGGGCCGAAATAGATCCAGGGTTGGGGAAAACGTCTCATAAAATAGGTCTGGGCCTTGGTTGGATGAACTATTATATAATTATTTTATTACATGCCTTTTACCTTCTTCAGGGATTTTTGTGTTAGTTTTTACTGTTTACGTATAGATTACAGAGCTCGATATCACTCGGGTTAAATAAAATTGTAAGTGTGAAATTAAGAAATCGTGCTAGAAACGTCAAGTTTCGATGAACATGTTGTACACGCAGTCCGATCTGTGGACACCGTGCTAAGGGTACGCTCACACGAGCGTGAAGATCGGACGAGAGCAATGCGAGAAATTCTCGCATTACACTCGGACCAATGTTATTCTATGAGTGCGAGCTGTTGGTCAGCTTTTCTCGCATCCAGATTCTGGATGCGAGAAAAGCGGCAGCATGCTGCGTATTCATACGTAAAACGTCTTTGACTCGCCAATACAAGTCTATGGGTGCGAGAAAAAAACGGACGTCACAGGACGGCAAACGGACCATCCTAGTGACATCCATTTTTATGAATACAATTCTATCATGTAGCATAGAACACTGTAAATGTTCATGTTATTGACTGTAAATGACTAATAGCTGCTGAGAAAAAACGGATTGCACACGGACAGCATACTGACAGCACATGAGAGCACACTGATGACAAGTGAGAAAAATTCGTCCGACTCTCGCAAACGAGAATGGGACCGTTTTTTAATACGTTCGTGTGAGTCCAGCCTAAAGAGGAGAAGCCGAGCAGAATGATATGCAAGCCTGTTGGAGAAGATTCACTACAAGGCCACGTGCAGACATTGAGTGTTTGGTGAAGTTTTTACCTCAGAATTTGTAAGTCAAAATCAGGAGTGGGACAATCAAAGGAAAAGTATAATAGAAACACGGGCACCACTTCTGGATTTATCACCCACTCCTGGTTTTCGCATATAAATACAAAAGGCAAAAAATTCACCAAATACTCAGTCTGTGCATATTGCCTTACAAATGCTGAGGTAAAAAAACTCACCAAATACTCAGCGTGTGCATGTGGCCTTACAAATACTGAGAAAAAAGTCACCAAACACTCAGCATGTGTACGTGGCCTTACAAATACTGAGGTAAAAAAGAACCCAAATACTCAGCATGTGCACATGGCCTTACAGATACTGAGGTAAAAAAGAACCCAAATACTCAGCATGTGCACGTGGCCTTACAGATACTGAGGTAAAAAGTCACCATATACTCAGCGTGTGCACATAGCCTTAGGCTATGTGCGCACGTAGCGTTTGTCCCTGCAGAAATTTCTGCAGCGATTTGAACAGCACACGTGCACTTCAAATCGCTGCAGAAAGAGTCCGTAATGAAAAAAAAAAAGCCGATTCCATGCGCTCTGAGTGCAGCCCCTCCCATAGACAGAGCGGGCGCTGCATGCAGAGCACAGGAAAGAAGTGACATGTCACTTCTTAGAACGCGCGCTTCGGGCAGCAGCCGAAGCGCTGCGCTCTAATACGCCACGTGCGCACGTCTCCTGCATAATCTTCATAGATTATGCTGGGGACGCAGGACGCATGCAGTTACGCTGCGGTGCAGATCGCAGCGCAACTGCATGCAAATATGCAACGTGCGCACATAGCCTTACAGATACTGAGGTAAAAAAGTCACCAAATACTCAGCATGTGCACGTGGTCTAATATATTCTATTCATTGAAATCCAAGGAATTTCATATGCATGAGTCCAGTGGGCAATTATCTCAGCATGGGAACATTTTTTTTAAAAAAATATCCAATTGTGGATATTATTATCATTCCAAAATCTATTGATTTAAATGAACTTTAATTTTTTTTGGGGAGGGAAAACCTCTTTTAGTTCCCCTATAGGGGCACTGCAGAGGATTTGAACACTTCCTATTAGGTTATGTCATGATGCAGGACCAGTACGCCCCGCTCCACAGTTCTCAGACTCGTCTTGGTTATGTGAGGGGTTAACTCCCATCAGCCTCGTTCTGGTTTCAGGAGACACTATATCTGGCCTCTGCACTTGCATTCCTGTGCTGGTTATAGTTTTGCTCTGCAGCCTGTGACTGGCTTTGGTGAGATTTCCTGTTTGATCTGACTCCTTGTTACCATGCCCTGACCTGTACCCTTCCCCGCTCGTCTGTCTATCCCAGTCCCTGACTTCCTGCTCCTGTCTGATGTTTGTGTTTCCCTCTGCATACCTGATCTCCCGGCTTCCGACTTGGTTCTGTTTTCTGACCTGATTTTGATCCTCCCTTTGCAGTGACTTGACTTTCCTGACTTGACCCTGACTGCTTGATTACTCTATTGCCCCCTGGTGGTTCACCTGTGAACTGCTTGCTGAAGTTACTCTGCTGTACTTCAGCTGTCTTTCTGTGACAGTGTTACTCTTACTCTCCTTCACTACTCTGCTGCCACCTAGTGGGGATTACGCTGTACTACGGCATACATGCCCTTTGTACAGCGTGACAGGTACCTTATTGTTGGAGGACTGCACAGTTGGACACCCAGTTATTAGCTTGTTGGCAATTATCTAAATTTCTTCAGTAGTATGGATGAAGACATAGTTACATAGTTACATAGTTACTTAGGTTGAAAAAAGACCTAGGTCCATCTAGTTCAACCTTCCTCCACCAGTTCTACATTTAGTCACTAAGTCATTTATAACCAACAATGTTGTGTGTAGTGAGGAAATCCTCCAGCCCTTTTTTAAAAGCTGTTATAGTATCTTCCATTACTACCTCTTGTGGTCGGCATTCCACAGTCTGACCGCTCTAACTGTAAAGAACCCTTTCCTATTTAGGTGTCGGAATCGCTTTTCTTCCACTCGCAGTGAGTGCCCCCTGGTCCTTAGTATTGTTTTCGGAAGAAATAAGTTATGTGCCAGTCCTTTATATTGACCACACATGTATTTATACATATAAATGAGATCTCCTCTGAGACGTCTTTTTTCTAAGCTAAACATATCTAACTTTTTCAATCTGCCATCATATGGGAGGCCTTCCATTCCTTGTAATAGTCTAGTTGCCCGCCTTTGAACTGACTCTAACTTCTGAATGTCCTTTCTAAAATGTGGAGCCCAAAACTGGATCCCGTATTCCAGATGTGGCCTTACAAGTGATTTATAGAGGGGTAACAATACGTTGGGATCACGGGATCTAATCTCTCTTTTTATACACCCTAAAATCTTGTTTGCTTTTGCAGTTGCTGCCTGACATTGAGTGCTGCTGCTCAGCTTATTTGTAATGAGAATACCCAAGTCCTTCTCCGGTTCTGTAGTCCCGAGTTTACTTCCATTTAATGTATACGCAGCTATAGGATTACTCCGTCCTAGGTGCATTACTTTACATTTATCAACATTAAATCTCATTTGCCAAGTATCTGCCCATTCTGACATCTTATCCAGATCTTTTTGTAATATTGTACTATCCAGGTCAGTTTTTAATATCCTACATAGTTTGGTGTCATCGGCAAAGACTGACACTGTACTATCAATCCCATCCACAAGGTCATTAATAAAGAGAGTAAAAAGAATTGGTCCTAGCACAGATCCCTGCGGCACCCCACTGCTGACTATAGCCCATTTAGAGAATGTAGCATTTATGACTACTCTTTGTTTCCTATCTTTTAGCCAATTCCTTACCCAGTTGCATATTGTGTCCCCTAGTCCTTGCTTCTGGAGCTTTAGTATAAGGCTATTATGTGGTACAGTATCAAATGCCTTTGCAAAGTCCAAATAAATCACATCAGCTGCATTACCAATATCCAGGTTTGCACTTACCCCCTCATAGAACCCCAACAGGTTGGTTAGACACGACTTATCTTTCATGAATCCATGCTGTTTGTCAGTTATCATATTATTTTCTGCAATATATTTTTGCATGTCATCCCTTAAAATGCCCTCAAAAACTTTGCATACTACTGATGTCAGGCTTACTGGACGGTAGTTGCCCGGATCTACCCTCTTACCTTTCTTAAATATCGGTACCACATCAGCAATCCTCCAATCCTGAGGCACCAACCCTGTTACAAGTGAGTCTAAAAAGATGAGATACAGCGGTCTGTGGATTACGGAGCTCAATTCCCTCAATATTCGTGGATGAATGCCATCTGGCCCTGGGGATTTGTCAATGTTTAATTTACTCAGACGTAGGCGTACTTCATCTTGTGTTAAATTAATTATATCGGGTGGTGGACTTTGATTTTTCACTTGTTGAATGATCCCTGGTACAGTCAGTTCCTTGGTGAATACAGATGAGAAATGCCTATTTAATATCTCAGTCTTTTGTTTGTTCTCTATAACTAACTTGTTATTATATTTTAAGGGTCCGATACTATCCTTTGTTTTCCTTTTGGCATTAATGTATTTATAAAAGATTTTGGGATTTATTTTAATGTCATTGGCGATTTTTGTTTCAGTAGCTAGTTTTGCTTGTTTGATTTCTTTTTTGCATTGCCTATTGATATCTTTATACTCCTGCAATGCTATTTCTGTATTCTCAGCCTTTAAGATTTTAAACGCCCTTTGTTTTTGTTTTATTATACTTTGTACAGTCTTATTTATCCATAGTGGTTTCTTTTTATTCCTGGACATTTTATTACCAGAGGGTATACGTTTTTTACAGGACTCTAGTAGTATATCCTTAAACTTACCCCATTTATGTTCGGTATCCCCAGTTACCATGACTCTGTCCCAATCTACACATTTAAGCTCTTCCCTTAATTTGTTGAAATCAGCTTTCCTAAAATTCCAGGTTTTAGCATTCCCCCTTTGAAATGTTCTATTGAATATTATGTCGAAGCTTACCATATTATGATCGCTGGTGCCCAAGTGCTCCCGGACCTGTAGATCTGAAATTGTATCCGGTCTATTTGACAGGACCAGATCTAGCAAATTATCTCCCCTGGTCGGTTCACCTACCATCTGAGAGAGGAAATGGTCTTGAATGGTAGATAAGAACTTACAGCTTTTAGCAGAACCAGAAGATTCTATGTCCCACTGTATGTCTGGATAGTTGAAATCCCCCATAATAAGAACCCGATTATTATTATTAGCTGCCTTTTCAATTTGTTCCAGCATTTCACCCTCTATTTGTTCAGGTATGTTAGGAGGCTTATAGCAAACTCCAATTAGCATTTTTCCATTATTCCCCTCCCCATGTACATTTACCCATACTGACTCTACATTGTTGCTGTTCCCCTCAATGTCATCATACAACACAGGTTTTAGGTTAGATTTGATAAATATACACACCCCACCACCTTTTTGGCCTTTCCTGTCCTTCCTAAATGTACTATAACCCTGTATGTTTGTCACCCAGTCATGGCTTTCATCCAGCCAGGTTTCCGTAATGCCCACCACATCATAATCCATGGTTGACATAAGAGTCTCCAATTAATTCATTTTGTTTGCAAGACTTCTTGCATTTGCCAGTAGACATTTAATCCTATTAACACCTTTATTACTCCTAGCCTCCCTACGTTCCTTGTATGTCCCATCCCCCCCTAATCCTTCATTGACCCCTACCGTCTCCCTGTCTCTATCTGCTCTATCTATCCCCTTATTTGCTCCACTACCCTCCCTCCCCCCCGATCCTAGTTTAAAAGCTCCTCCATCCGTCTGACCATTTTCTCCCCCAGCACAGCTGCACCTTCCCCATTGAGGTGCAGCCCGTCCCTACCGTAGAGCCTGTAGCCGACTGAGAAGTCGGCCCAGTTCTCCATGAACCCGAACCCGAAGACAAATATAAAAAAACATTTTCAAAAGGTTTCAAAAAAGTTTTGATCACAACTAGAGATGATTGAATTGATTCCCATTAAATTTGTGTCAAATTTTTTAGGACTTTGCTGAACTGATCATATTTTAGCACTTGTTTCTTCTCACTCTGAAAATCTGCTAAAATCCACTCTGATCAAGAGAAGACAGACTGAATATTCACTGAGAGATCAAATTATAGCTGCCCAGTGATGTTTATACAGAGGACAGGGGAGCAGCGTGACACATAGATGCAGAAAGACAGTAATACTGATATTTAAGTGTCCTATTTTGCCCAAGTGCTGGTGTCGCGGGCGGAGGAGGGGACGCCGCGCTCTCCCCACTGCTCGGGTCCGGCTGCCGCGGCTGCTGCGGCCTGCTTCTGCTCGGTGGCTCGAGCGATGGGCCGGATCCCGGGGACTCTGGCGGCGCTCCTCGCCCATGAGTGAAAGGGGGGTTTTGGGTGAGGGAATTGTTTATTGTCCGTGACGCCACCCACGGTTGTGGTGATTTGTAGACACCACCGCTGCTCCATATGGGGATCCCGGGAGTGATGGTATGTGGCAGCTGGATGTTAATCCTCCCCTCCGTGGGTAGGGGGTTTGGTGGTCCCGGGGCCCAGTGATGAGGTGGGTGATGCAGGGCTTGGTGGGATGCAGGGACGCGGGGGCAGCTCTGTGCCTTGCGGCACTGTGGTACTCACTCAGCCTGAGATGATGACACAGTTCTCGGTAAAACACGCGGCTGGAAAGACGGTTCCCACGGACGGCTGCGCTTGCTTTCCCCAGTAGGTGACGGTCCCTTTTTCCTGCACCTAAGATGATGATGGTTGCGATGGGTTCCCACCGGTAACCCGCTCCCCGGCTTGGATATGGGCCGGAGGAGCCCTACTTTGCCCGCAGGCGCTGGCCCTGAGAAACTGGTGCCCTGGCGGTGGCGGTGTCTCTCTGTAACGGTTGGACTGTTGCCTTCAATCGGGACTTGGTTGTTGGGAGACAGTCGTCCCCTTCACTGACGGATTTGGGAAATTATGGCGACTCCTAGCCTTGCCGGGATCCGAAAGGACCCTGCCCTGGTGCTGACTGTTCTTCGTATACTGCTCCAGACCGCCGGGTCACCACCCGTCCACGGTCTTTCCAGCAACCTCCGAGCAGTCCCCCTGCAGACTATCACCGCCGTCTGCTGACCTTGCTGTCACAGTCCGGGGTACACACCCAGACCAGTGGTGGTGTTATGACCTGTGACCCCTGGCTTGCCCAGGGCGTCACACTGGATTCACAGATACACTGCTTAGTGCTGCTGGATAATGTCCTCCATGCTGCTGCTGCTTCTCATCATGTGCTACATAGAGACAGGAGAGCAGAAATCCCTTATGTGAATGATTACATTATATTGAAGAGACATTATAGCAATTAAGCGGGCTTTATACGCTGCGATCTCGCTAGCGAGATCACAAGCGATCGTACCCGCCCCCGTCGGTTGTGCGACACGGGCAAATCGCTGCCCGTGGTGCACAACCTTGCTTAACCCCACGCACTCACCTGCCCTGTGACGTTGCTCTGGCCAGCGAACTACCTCCTTTCTAAGGGGGCGTTTCATGTGACGTCACAGCGACGTCACATGGCAGGCATCCAATAGAAGCAGAGGGGCGGAGATGAGCGGAGATGGACGTAACATCCCGCCCACCTCCTTCCTTCCTCATTGCCGGTGGAGGCAGGTAAGGAGATGTTCGTCGCTCCTGCGGTGTCACACATAGCGATATGTGCTGATGCAGGAACGACGAACAACATCGCTAAGAAGCAGAAAATGATTTTTTGTTTCAGGACGACTTCTCCGCGGCAAACGACTTTGACCGCTTTTGCGATCGTTTAACGTCGCTCATAAGTGTCACACGCTGCGATCTCATCAATGAAGCCGGATGTGCGTCACAAACACCGTGACCCCGACGATAATTCATTAACGATATCGTAGCGTGTAAAGCCCGCTTACCTCTCAACCCACTAGCTCAGAGACAATAGAAAATTAGACAGATGGGAAAACTGCAGGAAATAAGTCATATAATGGCCAGAAATAATGTTATCTCCACAGTATACACATAGCAGAGCATTTTTTTTAAAAATCACATGAAATGTTAGGTATGACTTCAATGTAAATATATTTCCATTTCTATATCTAGAGTTCTTCTTTATTCTCTGCTTTCATCGTACCCAGCAATAGAGCTAGAATAGAAGAAATCAGGACGGCTGAAGATTGTCAGAGCTGAGCTGATTACATCTGATGAGCTATATAGTGGTATATTACAAAATCATACTAACCTTCCCCTCCCGCCTTATCAGTCCAGTAATGCATTCTACTGGGACTCCCACAGTGAAGTTACAGGTAGGGCTGTCTCCAACAATAATGGGAAAATGTAACCTAAAAACGTCTGTTGTCCAATTCCAGGCGCCAGGTCTTAATCTCTGAAGTCAATGTGCATTGTACTGGCCAGATCGGCTCTAAAGTGTATCATCGCATTCATTATATCTTCCATTATCTCTGCATAGACATTGAAACATTGAGATAAAAGTAAATTTCATCATAATATGATCAGGCATGGAAATATGTCATCCTGGTACACACAACAATACAGTTACCTTGTAGTCAGAACACAAGCTTCAAGTACGAACCATTGCAAAACTAGTGGTACAAGCGGTTTATGTAGTGTACGCCGTGTTTATTAACTGCTCGAGGACCAAGAATCTGTCATGGTCGCCTCTCTACTACATGAAATGTGCAACAGGTCCTGGGTCTGAGTCTCACTTTTCCTGGTGAGAATCTGCAGATTTAAATATAATTTTCTTTCTTTCAGCAGTCAGAGGGTTAATGTCTGTGTTCCTTGGCAGCAAGCATTCAATTACCTTCACCTGGTGTTTCTGGTTTGGGACTACTTCCAGTCCCTTTATTTACCCTCTGCTACCAACAGAGGGTGTCGGTTATTCTTTTTGCCATTTGGATGCTGGGCCTGGATGTGGAAGGAGCTGCTGAAACCCTCTCCTGAAGTTGCTGATGTAGCTGTAGTCTTGGTGCTGATTTCAGCAGTCTGTTATTGTGTTCCCCCTGTCTGTCTTCCTTCCCTGGTGTGTTGTTCTAGTGCAGCGGTGGGGCTAGCGTCCCTCACCTGCCCACACACCAGCCAGGTACTACTGTAGGGACTTTTCAGGACTTCAGGTTCCTGCTCAGCGCCAGGTGAGCAGCCTGTATAGGGACTGGCTAGGAGTGCAGGGTACAGCGGCAGGGAAGTAGAGGAGGTGTTTTTCTTTCGTTTCGCTAGCGCTAGGGCCCACCGTTGTTAAAGTACCCCCGGTGTCCCTTGCTTGTTGTGATGATAACCTTGATGTTCTGTGCTTGGCTCAAGCCTGACTCACCCCTAGTCCGAGTCGTGACAGGATCCTCATGATACCTTGTATTACTACCTGTTTTTTATCACGAGTATCCCTGTCCATTGTTGACACCCATTTGTGTTTTGAGAATTGTGACCTATCTACTGGCCATGTGTACATAAATTGTTTCCATTCACTTCTATGGGAGTTCTAAAAACAGCCAAGCAGATTGACTTGTTTTTGGAACGCCCATAAAAATTTAATATAGAGAAATGAGAATGTGCAGCCACCTCTCCTGGTTCAGCTACCAAGAGAAAAAAGCAAATGAAGGTATCCAGAAGATTGTACATAAAACTTCACTAATTTATTAGTACAGCCTAAAAGGTTCGAGGTAGAAAAAAGAAAACCGATGTAGTTCAGACATAGAACTGTCCCTAGTATTCATATGACCAGCAGGCATGGTCTGTTCTCAAGATAGATGTTGATACCAGCGATAGAACACCCATCTACCTGCCACTTATGGAATATCCTGAGCAATTTTTATATTTAAAAAGGACCTGTCTTTTGCCATAAATGTGGATTTTTTACATTTATTTTTTTTACCTGGTACAAATTTTGCTGTTTTGAATTGGGCATGATTTATTCTTTTGTTCCTGTGTCTATCCATTCCTGAAATATGCCCACTCCCTACTCATTTTAGCCAATTGTGTAATGGGTAAAATTATATGTATGGGTGTTCTTGAGCAATACGCCCAGTTGGCTAAAATAACTAGATTTCTATGCAGAGAAGAGACGACTATATGAGAAAAGTACAAAAAAAATAAAAAATTCCAGATTCAAGATGACAGGTTTTCTTTAAAGAGGTTGTCCACTACTTTTACATTGATGGCATACCCTTAAGCGGGCTTTACAGCGAGATGTTGTTGGGGGTCATGGAATTCATGACGCACATCCGGCTTTTTTAGCGACTTCATTGCATGTGAAACGCATGAACGACCGTTAACGATCAAAATTACTCACCTAATCATTGATCGTTGACACGTCGTTCTAATCCTGATTGTGGAGACACGGGGCTCAGTGGGTGCTCTCGTCCACTAAAACCCCCCGCCTTTAGAAAGACAGCATGGCTCAGGGCTCATCCCAACTGAACGCCGGCCTCCTTAACCGTGGGCGTAACACTACTCAGACAACACAGGGTGAGGGAACCACAATAATTAGACTTTATTGGATCCCCAAACAATTAACGGCACATAACACACAACCAGCAAAACACACAAATGTAACAGGCAACAGAGTCTCACCCTTCCGCTGGCTCACCAGGGATTTAGAATGTCCATGCCTCACAGGTTCCAAACTGTGTGAGGTCTGCAAAGTCTGTAACAGGTGACTGAACTATCCCAACCTGAGTGTCCTCCTTAGGTAGTCCTGGTTTGATGTTAAAATCCTGGCAGCCGGAGTCGAAATCCCTAGGCTGTGGATATGGTCTCCAACCGGGACCGGAGCCCCTAGGTTGAAGCCATAAGATATCCTGATCCTCTAGTCAGCTCCAAAGAGCTTAGACTGGATCCATCAACCTTCATCAACCCTGGTGGCTTAAAGAAGTCCCTTTTATAGCCACAGCCTTCCACTTAGATACACTGTGTCCTCATCGATTGGTTGGACAAGATCGCCTCTCCCATTGGATGAATCTCAAGCTGCATAGACAATGTTCATTTAAATGATATGGGTAGAAAGACTGAAGGTGTACATGTAATCTGGGAGTTACCGACTAGACAATGGCTACTAAGGTAATTACATTATCAATACACAACTACAATACAATGGTTGCTAGAAAAGTCTGGAGAACAATACGTCTAGCTTTCAGTGGCCAACACAATTACATTGAGTCAACAAGAGTCTTGTAAAAACAATGAGGGACTTCTCCCCCATCTATAGACAATCTATCATGCTGTCTGGCTGGATTTTAAGAAACTTTAACCCATGAGAGTCCATGTCGTCACATTCCTCCCCCTTCTTAATATTAGCCAGACATGATAGGCTTCCGATCATCCTTCTCCTCTTGACGGCATTGTCCTTTTTAATGGTGAGGTCAGCAACAGAGGCTCGCATCTATACACCTCCCCCTGATTACCTCCCCCAAGTTGAGCAGCCATATTGTGGACAAGCACTAAGGTGGGGTCCATGAGTTGGGCCTGCACAAATCTCCCACTATCAATCCTCCCCCAGTCAATAGCCACAGTGTGGTTAGGCTTACTCACGGTTCTTGGCTCAGAAGTGGATGATGGAGACCGGGAATGCAAACCATCCCTGGAAAAGATGTTAGAAAGATCCACATCAGGGTCCTGCTTGGCTTGGAGGTGGGTGATGGCTGCTTCAAACTGACTGGATAGTCCTTGTCCTAGGTCATTCTCCAAAATGACTGGTGTGAGCAGGTAATTCACAAGCCCCACTTTCACTTCCCTTTGAGTGGTATCTGAAACAACAGGCTTGGTGGGGCCATCTATGAACCCCACTTCAACTTCCTCCTGGCTAGTCCCCGAAAAAACAGGTGTGGGGAGGCTGTCCATAAACTCCATATGGACCTCTTCCTGGTCAAACCCCAAAGTAACTGGTGTGGGGATGGTGTCCATAAGCTCCACATCAGCCTTGCTCTGATTAGTCTCCACAATGGCAGGTGTGGGGAGGCTGTTCACAAGTCTCACATCAACCTCTCCCTGGTCCTTTCCTGAAATAACTGGTGTGGGGACGGTGTCCATAAGCTCCACATCAGCCTTGCTCTGGTCAGTCTCCACAATGACAGGTATGGGGAGGCTATTCACCATCTCCACTTCGACCTCTCCCTGGTCGGTCGTTAGGTCCACCTGCACACATGCCAGAGGGACGTCTGAGCGCTGGCCCTCAGCCAGGGAGACGGACAATTGGGAATCCGGTAAAGGGTCTTCCGGAGAAACAACAACTGGGCTTACCAGAGTGATGGAAGATCCAATGTCTCGAAGTCCCTGAGCCTGTATATCACCGACCTTGACCGCCTGGATGTGGGGATGGAGGTTGGCTGGTGTACGGTGTCCGGCCTGCCGTAGGGTGTGGACTGGATAAACCACTTCCTCAGCTATTGGTGTTTCTTGGGAGCAGCATTCCCCAGGTCTCGTTGGTTCATCTCGGCACATGTTGACTGGTTGGAGTGGCAGACGGGCTCCAAGCATGCGGCCTCGGTTTTGGAGACAATCCTTATCTATATGTCCATTGCGCCCACATGTATAACAGCGCCATAGATTGGGCAAGTCACCGGCCCTGTCTGTAGTCCTTTGTTTTGGCGCAGCCTCTGCTGGGTAGCGGGACCATCCTTCTCGACCGGCTGGTGTTAGCAGTACTGCAGCTGGAATCCCATAAACATATTCCAGAACATAAGCCCTCTCTTCTCTTGAGGATCTAGGCCCCAATGCATCCAACAACGCTGTGGCTTGGGCCATCTTGGACAAAGTTGATTCCCGATTGTCACTAGATCCATGATGTGGCACATAGTCTAAATCCTCTGGGTCAATATCGGCGGGATCCTCATCGTCCTCTGCATCATTCTGGGCATCCCAACGGACTAATTTCCGGATCAAGTCCGACCGAGTCTCAGCGCTCCAGCAGACAATCTCTCGCCTCGATTTATTCTTTTGTTCCTGTGTCTATCCATTCCTGAAATATGCCCACTCCCTACTCATTTTAGCCAATTGTGTAATGGGTAAAATTATATGTATGGGTGTTCTTGAGCAATACGCCCAGTTGGCTAAAATAACTAGATTTCTATGCAGAGAAGAGACGACTATATGAGAAAAGTACAAAAAAAATTAAAAATTCCAGATTCAAGATGACAGGTTTTCTTTAAAGAGGTTGTCCACTACTTTTACATTGATGGCATACCCTTAAGCGGGCTTTACAGCGAGATGTTGTTGGGGTCATGGAATTCATGACGCACATCCGGCTTCTTTAGCGACTTCATTGCATGTGAAACGCATGAACGACCGTTAACGATCAAAATTACTCACCTAATCATTGATCGTTGACACGTCATTCTAATCCTGATTGTGGAGACACGGGGCTCAGTGGGTGCTCTCGTCCACTAAAACCCGCCGCCTTTAGAAAGACAGCATGGCTCAGGGCTCATCCCAACTGAACGCCGGCCTCCTTAACCGTGGGTGTAACACTACTCAGACAGCACAGGGTGAGGGAACCACAATAGTTAGACTTTATTGGATCCCCAAACAATTAACGGCACATAACACACAACCAGCAAAACACACAAATGTAACAGGCAACAGAGTCTCACCCTTCCGCTGGCTCACCAGGGATTTAGAATGTCCATGCCTCACAGGTTCCAAACTGTGTGAGGTCTGCAAAGTCTGTAACAGGTGACTGAACTATCCCAACCTGAGTGTCCTCCTTAGGTAGTCATGGTTTGATGTTAAAATCCTGGCAGCCGGAGTCGAAATCCCTAGGCTGTGGATATGGTCTCCAACCGGGACCGGAGCCCCTAGGTTGAAGCCATAAGATATCCTGATCCTCTAGTCAGCTCCAAAGAGCTTAGACTGGATCCATCAACCTTCATCAACCCTGGTGGCTTAAAGAAGTCCCTTTTATAGCCACAGCCTTCCACTTAGATACACTGCGTCCTCATCGATTGGTTGGACAAGATCGCCTCTCCCATTGGATGAATCTCAAGCTGCATAGACAATGTTCATTTAAATGATATGCGTAGAAAGACTGAAGGTGTACATGTAATCTGGGAGTCACCGACTAGACAATGGCTACTAAGGTAATTACATTATCAATACACAACTACAATACAATAGTTGCTGGAAAAGTCTGGAGAACAATACGTCTAGCTTTCAGTGGCCAACACAATTACATTGAGTCAACAAGAGTCTTGTAAAAACAATGAGGGACTTCTCCCCCATCTATAGACAATCTATCATGCTGTCTGGCTGGATTTTAAGAAACTTTAACCCATGAGAGTCCATGTCGTCACACTGATTATCGTTGCTGTTGCAGGAAGCAGGTTGTTCGTTGTTCATGCGGCAGCACACAATGCTATGTGTGACACTGCAGGAACGAGGAACATCACCGTACTTGCGGCCGCCCGCAATGAGGAAGGAAGGAGGTGGGCAGGATGTTCCGCCTGCTTATCTTCGCCCCTCCGCTTCTATTGGGCGGCCGCTTAGTGACGCCGCTGTGACGTCGAACGAACCTCCCCCTTAAAGGAGAGATTGTTCGGCGGCCACAGCGACGTCGGTGAAGATGTAATCGTGTGTGACGCTGCCGTAGCAATATTGTTCGCTACGGCAGCGGTCACCCCATGACGTGCCACTGACATATGCGGGTGCTTTCATGAGCAACATCGCTAGCTATGTCGCAGCGTGTAAAGTATCCTTAAGGATTGGTCATCAATGTTTGATCGGCCGGGGTCCAACACCAGGCACCCTTGCCAATCAGCTGTTCTCGGTGCTGGTGGTATCAGCAGGTGGCCGGAAATGTTCCATTTCGGAGATGCCCCATCTTCATATAGTGGCCGCAGCTGGGTACTGCACATCCGCCTCCCATTCACATCAATAGGAGGTGGATGTACAGTACACACCAGCACTGCCATCAGTAAATGGGTCAGCTCCGGAACTGAGCATTTCGGGCTGCCAGCATCTGTGGGGGTGCTTGGTGTCGGGCCCCAGTCGATCAGACATTGATCATCCTAAGGAGAGACAATCAATGTAAAAGTAAAGTAGTGGACAACCTCTTTAAGTGCCATCATAGAGACTGTCCAATACTGCTACTTGTAAATGAGATTACGAGGACCATTTTATTTTTTTCACTATGGACCTAATCACAAGCAAAAAGTTGCTAACTGCCTACTTGTTCCACTCGGTGACGGCTCAAAGGAATCACAGGCTGCTCTTGCTGGTGATTCTTTTGCTTTACATCAAGAAAGAAGATCTTCCTCTACTAGGCTGGTATGCTGACCAGGCGACACTGCCGATCTGCAGTTAGGTAACCGGCAGCCGGCTGTCAGTCAGCATCGGATCGGCAGTGACGCCCGGTCAACATAGCAGAAGAGAAGTTGCTGCTCTGTTGACATCACATCAGCGAAAGCTACATAATTGCCAGAAGGAATGGCCTGTGACTGCTCTGTGCCAGCAGAGAACAGCGTCAGACAAAACAGGCAGGTAGTTAGCAACTACCAGCCTGTTGGTCCTTAGGGACTTTGTAAAAAAATAATATAGTCCTGGATAACCCCTTTAAGTCTTAGGTTATATACTGCGGACACATCATTGGTGCAAACTGTGTGGCCGCATGGGGGTCGACAAGGTAAAGGGGCCCATTTCTACTCCCAAAGCAGATGGAATTTTGCATTCTGATGAGTTATTGGGGTGTAAAGGGCCAATGTAGAGAGATGACTGAATCTAAACTCTAAAGTTCCGGATTCATACCGAACAATAGGTGTCTGGCGTTCAAACCTGCACACGGACTTTCACAAAAAGTTTGTGTCCAAGTTTGGGTGCTGTACATATGCCAACCCCTTGATCAAGCATCGGTGTGCTCGGGTATGCTGGGTGCTCGGCCCAGTGCAAGCCACTTGCAGTCTCTGAATGGCTCTAACAGGGGGTAAAAACAACATTTTTGGATGCTGTGTCCAAAAAACAAACCTTGTCCTCGCTTGGAAATGTTCAGTTTATGGCTGGCTGTATGTGGATGGAGAGCCGAACTGCCCAATCAGTGACTTCCATTATACTTGTTACTTGAGTCAAGCCCATTAGTTTGGGTTACTATTGACTTATAGGGGGTTCAAGGTCCGCGAACAAGATCAGGTCAATTCTAGGTCCTGAAAATAAACTTTTAACTAAAGTCCAGCTGAACCCAACAAACCCGAACATCCTCAGGTCCGCTCATCTCTACTGTTTTTGCACAGGGTCCTTTTTCTGTCTGTCCGCCAGTGACATACTGTATGCATCTGAGGCTCTGGTTGTCACAGGGTACTGCGCCTCCATTAAGGTGCGGAATCTATCTCAGGTAAGGAGGGAGTTAATCACCGGTGTTTCACATTCACACACTACATACAGTTTAGGAGCCTTCATATAGGGTGGATTGGCTCAGGGTAGGCAGGGGGGTAGTCATAACGGTAATGGGAATTCCCGGTCACTGAAGCCAGCCACCTGGGGGGCGGGTTACACCAGGGGTAGAGATAGGCGCAACAGACGCACATCTAGAGCAGACCCGTCAGGACCATAGTTCTGGCAAGACATCTTTGGAAAACTTGGACTTTTACTGGGCCCTGAGGCTTGGAGCAGGAGCTCAGCCGGGGCACCTAACTGCGAAGGGGGACACCCTAGAAATAGGACTCTCACTCCTTCTCTCCAAACACCTGTGGTGAACCCTTACCGGATCTGGGATTGACCTGAGCCCATCACGGCAGTGACCAGTTTGACCGGGCTGGCAGCTGAAGTTGTGAGTAAACCACACCCTGAACCCGCAGAGACTCTGTTGGCTGATCCTTACTGACACCCAGTGCTTAGGCACCAACGGCCACTACTGCCCTCATCATCCACCCGGGGCCCGCTCCGCCTGTGGGGGGCGACACCATCCCGGCTGCCTTAACACCTGCGCTGGAGAGTAACCCGGCAGCGGCGGCTACTACTGGCCGCGTACCACAGGTGGCGTCACAACAAACTCTTCCCCCACCATTAACTGTACGCCTCGGGGAAACGGAACCGGGCAAGGCCACCCTGTGACAACGCCTGACCTGACCCGAAACGGCCCGGCAACGAGTAGGTTTACCGCCTGCCCTGTGGGACGCTACACTTGCAACGTTGTTTAAAAAAGAAAATTATAGAAAGTTTTGACCCCATTACAGTGAGGACTAACATATCACATAGATTTCTCGATAAACCACATGTGCCACAAAGAAATTTGCTTTGGTCTAGTTTGTAAATGGACTTCACCTTATTCCAGCTGTATTGTAGGTTGAGTCGTTTCTTCTGCAGTCTTCACACGATCACTGCTGGGATTTATCGTATATTGTGATTTTTACTGCTGGTTTGGGGATGAGTCAAGAGATCAGCCACTTGACCTGTCAGAATGTTCTGTAATGATGTCAAGATTCAAAGCTTCAGATATATTTCTTGAGACCTCTCACAAGCGTTTCTGCTATCTCATTGAAACATTAATACAAGTGGCATCAAAGCGGGAGGTGGAGAAGATTATGGTGGTTTAGAAGAAATGGATTATTTTCATGTACTTCTTGTTGCTTGTATTAACAAATCCTATAGCGTTATATATGTCCCTCATTCCCCCTATTGTATACACACACCCCAAGTCCAATTTCTGGGTAAAACAATTAACTAGTATTTTTTTTACAAAGACCACCATTATTAGTAAGGAAAAGTGGGTTATTTAGCTAAAACTTACTATTGCCTCTACATGGAACATGGTTAGCGATCATCGACTTGCAGCCTTTGCCATTGATCTGTATTGCTCCGATGGTTCACAAAAGTCCCAGGTCTGTTTCTACCATGGCTCCATCACTCAGTGAGAAATGGGATTATTAATGGGAGAAAAAAAACTCCTGAAAAAAATTAAAAATATTAATCAGCAAACATCAACTGTCAAACTGTCTCTTATTAACAATTGGGGCACCTCACTAATAAGACACACCTCTCAGTTTGAGGAGCATTGTTACCCCTCTCTAATTCACTTGTAAGGCCACATCTGGAATATGAGATCCAGTTTTGGGCTCCACATTTTATAATTCAGACGATAGAGTTAGATCAAAGGCGGGCAACTAGATTATTGCAAGGAATGGTGGCCTCCCATTGGATGAGAGGTTGGACAAGTTGGATTTGTTTAGCTTAGAAAAAATACGTCTCATAGGGCATCTCATTTATATGTATATAAATACATGTGTGGTCAAAATTGTTGGTAGCTGTCTTTAATGAAAAATGAATAGTGTTGAGCGGACCTGAACCTTAAAAATCCGGATCCGCGCGGTTTCAGCGTCCAATCCGGGTCTCTCTCTCTTTCTCGCTCTCTCTCCCTCTCTCTCTCTTTCTTTCTTTCTCTCTCTCTCTCTCATACCTATTGACATATATGGGGCCGGATATCGGATCGGATCTTTGACTTCTTTGACAACCCACTGCAGATCCGCCGGACCCAAATTATTTGAAGTCCGCTCAACTCTAAAAATGAATGAAAAACCGACAATGGTCACAGAAATAACTTGAATCTGACAAAAGTAATAATAAGTTAAAAATCTATGAAAATGAACAAATGAAACTCAGACATTGCTTTTCTGCTTCTACAGAATTTAAAAATGAAACTCATGAAACATGCCTGGACAGAAATTATGGCACCCTCCTCTTTAACTTAATATTTTGTTTTCCACCTGCGGCCACGTCCAGGGAGGTTGGCTACAGTCCCATGAATGTTAAATTTCTGAATAATATGTGCAACTGTAGTCATAGGAACATCAAGCTGCTTGGAGATGGTCTTATAACCTTTAACATGCTTGTTTATAATTTTCTTTCTAATCTCCTGAGACAACTCTTTCCTTTGCTTTCTCTGGTCCATGTTGAGTGTGGTACACACCATATCACCAGACAGCACAGTGAGTATCTGTAGCCCTATATACAGGTCCACTGACTGATTACAAGATTGTAGACACCTGTGATGCTAATTAGTGGACACACTTTGATTTAACATGTCCCTTTTGTCACATTATTTTCAGGGGTACCATCAGTTCTGTCCAGGCCTGTTTCATGAGTTTCATTTATTTTTTTTTTAAATTCTGTGGAAGCATGGTTGAAAAACATAATTTGACATTCATTTATTCATTTTCATAAATTTTTAATTTATTATTACGTTTGTCAAATTCAAGTTATTTCTGTGACCATTGTTGGTTTTTCCTTCATTAAAGGAGGCGTACCAACAATTTTGACCATGTGTGTAAATACATGTGTGGTCAATATAAAGGATTGGCACATGACTTATTCCTTCCAAAAACAATACTAAGGACCAGGAGGCATTCACTGCGTGTGGCAGCTAAATAGGAAAGGATTATTTACAGTTAGAGCAGTCAGACTGTGGAATGCCCTATCACAAGAGGTAGTAATGGCAGATACTATAACAGCTTTTAAAAAAGGGCTGGATGAATTCCTCGGTACAAAATATTGTCAGTTATAAATGACTTAGGCTGCTTTCACACTACGTTTTTTTAACATGCGTCCTGAACGTTTTTTAACGCAAAAACGGATCCAGTGCAAATGCGTTTTCATTTCAATGCATTTGGAATGGACTCGCGTCAACATGCATTCACCTGCGTTTATGTGCGTTATAGTGAGGATCCAGCGACTTGCAGTTTTTTAATTTTTTTCAAAAACGCTATTTGTAGCGTTTTTGAGCTGCGTCCAAATACTGCAAATTGCTGGATCCTGACTAAACAGCACGCAAACGTATGTGAGCACTGGCATGCTGATAGACAGGATCCTGCTTGCTCTACTGAGCATGCCCAGAAACCAGCCTGGTGTGATCAGTCTCTCTCTCCCCCTCCCTCGCTCCCCTCCCTCTCCTCCTTCTCTCCCCCGTCTGAGAGCTGCGGAGGCTCGTAACCAAGGTAAACTTCGGGTAACTTGCTTGGATACCCGATGTTTACCTTGGTTATGTGTGCAGGGAGCCCGGCTCCTAGCAGCTGCAGACGCTCGTAACCAAGGTAAATATCAGGTATCCAAGCAAGTTACCCGATGTTTACCTTGGTTACGTGTGTAGGGAGCCCATCTCCTAGCAGCTGCAGACGCTCGTAACCAAGGTAAATATCAGGTAACTTGCTTGGATACCCGATGTTTACTTTGGTTACGTGTGCAGGGAGCCCGGCTCCTAGCAGCTGCAGACGCTCGTAACCAAGGTAAATATCGGGTATCCAAGCAAGTTACCTGATGTTTACCTTGGTTACAAGCCTCCGCAGCTGTCAGATGCCGGCTCCCAGTCTGTCACGTTCAGTTCCACTCACTCCCGATCATATGACTATGACTCCAATGCACGCCCATAAACTTCAAGTGACAGGATCCTGCAAAATAAGACTTGCGTTTGCATGCGTTTTTCTTTGTAAAAACAGGATCCGCTTTTACAGCAAAAAAACCGTTCATGACGCATGTTAAAAAAACGTAGTGTGAAAGCAGCAATGACAAAGTATATAATTGGTGGAGGAAGGTTGAACTGGATGACCTAGGTCTTTTTTCAACCTAAGTAACTATATAACAAATTAAAATGGTTGTGTAGATAATTTATTTTTTCTTTAAAGGCTTAAACTGGTTGAAAAAAAAAGGAACTACTTACCCTTTAAACAACACCCTCAACTCATCCATTCTGACACTTATCCGATCCCCACGGTCTTAACTTCCTGGTGCCATCTTGACACACTGAAGATGCCACTCATCCAATCACTGGCTGAGGAACGGAATCACTGCAGCCAGTGATTGGCTGTTTGGACATTGGTGCCAGTTTCTGGTGTACCAAAATGGACCATGTTATGGAGACCAAGGAGGACTAGGAAAGTGTAGGCATGGAAAATGTGAGGGTCAGGATGAGTATTACTTTATGTTTACCTAGTCTGCTGGCATCTGTTAGGGTAGGTACCCATGATCAGGGTTATGTGGTGTTCTGGAAGCAGCGTATTTTCACTGCGTCCGCTGCGTTCTTTCTGCATAGTAGACTCAAGCGTCTACACAGGAGAAATTGACATGTTATGTTACAAATAGGAAACCAGCGCCTTATGTTAGTTTACACAGTGATAAAAAGAAATGTAGTGGGCATAGGATTTCTATAAATCCCATCCCCTGTCCTTGTACTGTACAACGTAGCGTTTTGGACCCAGTAAAAATACGCTGCATCCAAAACGCTACTAAAGCGGGCTTTACACACTGCGATATCGATCCCGATATCGCTAGTGTGGGTACCCGCCCCCATCTGTTGCGCGACACGGGCAAATCGCTGCCCGTGGCACACAACATCGCCCAGACCCGTCACACTACTTACCTGCCCGGCGACGTCGCTGTGACCGGCGAACCGCCTCCTTTCTAAGGGGGCGGTCCGTGCGGCGTCACAGCGACGTCACTGAGCAGCCCAATAGAAGCGGAGGGGCGGAGATGAGCGGGACGTAACATCCCGCCCACCTCCTTCCTTCCGCATTGTGGCCAGGAAGCAGGTAAGGAGAGCTTCCTCGTTCCTGCGGTGTCACACGGAGCGATGTGTGCTGCCGCAGGAACGAGGAACAACCTCGTTACTGCTGCAGTAACGATTTTTGAGAATGGACCCCCGTGTCGCCGATTAGCGATTTTGCACGTTTTTGCAACGATGCAAAATCGCTCATCGGTGTCACGCGCAACGGCATCGCTAATGCGGCCGGATGTGCGTCACCAAATCCGTGACCCCAACGAGTTCGCATTAGCGATGTCGTAGCGTGTAAAGCCCCCTTAATCCTGATTGTGAACATGTACTCTAAAAAGTAAATTTTATCTCCTGGAGAACCCCCTTTAAAGACTTTTCACGGTTGACAATGCATCCGATTTGTTAAACTATAAAAGCTCTTAACTCTGTTGTTACTGTTGTTACATAATGTTCTTCCTCTGCTTTCAAACCCGGTATTACTTTATATTCCTTGTTACATTGTTTTAAAACTTGAAGAAACCTTAAACACTGAAGTTGATTATTTTTCAAGTGTTCTGAGCCAAGCAAAAGACATTTCAAAGAAGTGTCCCCGAGGCTAGAATCACTTACAATTTTGTACCAAAATTCACTTGACAACATAAAGAGCAACTATATGTCATTGCAACATTTCGAGAAAAACGAAAAGAAGCGAGAACAAATGAACGAGTCGTAAAGAAAATATTGAGTTACAGCTTTGAAGAGGAATAGAATGAAAACCACTCACTAAAAGAAGTAAAATGTGTAAGACAAGGGATCCTGATTCCCATGAATCTCCCTCCACTAGTAACAAGAAGGTACGAATAAGCAGCCAATAGATGGTTTGCATGTTTGGGGTATGCATAATTTATACCATTTTTTGGGAGGGAATGCAAATAGGAGAACTTCCACCATTGTTCCTAAATGCGAAATTAAAAAACAAAAAAAGCACACTCAAAAATTTGCATAAAATCTGTCTCAACCCCTTCATCCATGGGTTATTTTTAGGGATGATCGAATACCTCAAATATTCGGCTTCGCGAATATTTGCCGAATAGGTCGCCGCTATTCGACTATTCGTGAATATTCAATACGCAATGTAAGTCTATGGGAAACCCGAATAACAACTATTCGGAACTATTCGGGCTTCCCATAGAATGACATTGCGCATCGAATATTCGCAGAGTGGCGACCTATTCGTCGGATAATCGCGAAGCCGAATATTTGAGGTATTTGATCATCCCTAGTTATTTTCCCATTTTTGGTTTCAGGCTTTCTTCCCTTTCTTCCAAGAGTCATAACTTTTTTTATTTTTCCGTCAATATAACCATATGAGCTCTTGTTTTTTGCAGGACGAGGTGTACTTTTGAATTTCACCATTCATTCTGCCCCATATTGTACTGGTAAAAGGGATAAAAATTCCAAGTGTGGTGAAAGTTCATAAAAAGTACAATTCCACAATGTATTTTTTAATTTTTTTTTTTAATTACCATGTTCAATATGTGATAAAACTGACCTGGCAATGTGATTCCCCAGGTCAATATGAATACAAAAATACCAAATGTGTATAGTTTTTTTTATTTAAAATAAATAGTGAAAAAAAATCAGAAATTTGAAAAAAAAAATCAAAACAACATTTTTTTAGCTTTTATGTGATTGTCCGAAACTTGTAACTTTCTCATATTTCATAACCTGGGGCTGTGTGACAGCTTATTTTTTGCACCCTGAGCCGACGTTTTTCCTGATGTCATGTTAGGATAGATACGATGATTTGATCACCTTTTATTGCACTGTTGCAGGGACCAAAAAACATAAATCTGGCATTTTGATTGATTTTGTTACGCCGTTTACCAATCAGAGAAATGTACCGTATTTTATATTTTCATAGATCGTATATTTCTGAACTCGCCAATACCAAATATGTCTATTAATTTTTTTATATGTTTTATTTTTAATGGGGCAAAAAGTGTGTTGTTTGAATGAGTTTGTATTTTTTTTTTTTTTTTTAATCATTATTTTTGTATTCAATAATCTCTTTAGGAGAATTGAAGCTGTTATCAGCCAAAAACATAAAATCACGTGATCGCCTATAGCTTAAATCACAATCTCCTATGAAGGTATTACACAAGCTGGCGATCACAGCAGAATCGTGATGACAGACATAGGGGTCAGCTGACCCTCAACTGTCTTGACAACCTATCAGCACCCAACGATCACTGGACGGGTGCTGATGGGTCAGATCGGTGGCCCACTTCTTGTCTGCTTATGTTAAATGCCGCTGTCAGTGATTGACAGTGGCATTTTACTGGTCAACAGCCGTGGGGGATCTCTGTGTCACAGTCCTGACTTATGATGCGGCTACTGTGTTGCGACTTTCTGTTGCCTCATCCTGTGGAATCAGTGTCTGCCGGTGCGCCACATGGAACAGCCTGTCAGTGTTTCAGGTACCTTTCTGTGACATTGTGACAGGCTGTTTCCCTACACCGAGTCACTCGCTGGTTAGGGGAGAGGCTTGCTCACTTGCTCCGTATTCTGGGTGATTGCCATGCTTTATTTGGGAGCTGTCTCGGCCAGTCGTATTTCCTGGTTAGTTGCAGTAAGTGCCTGGCTCCTGGTTCGTTTGGTGTATTGATCTTGGTACTTGACCCTGACTTTCATCTGCCTCCTCCCCTGACACTGCGTGTCTGTATGGCTTCTGACCTCTTATTCCCTCCTGACTACGGCTTTGCCTGCTCCTTGTGTCTTTTACTTGATCTCCTGATTACCTGACCCCACGGTCTGTATCCTGACCTCTTTTTTGTCTGCTCCCTTTGTTTTGTTGCATCCTCCCAGCACTGACTCGGCTTGTCTGACTTCCCCGCTGCTCTTGCATCACGTATGTGCTCACAGCGTCACCTTGTTGATACTCCATATGACACACTTAGTGACTAGCATCTCACTCCTTTCTGTGAGCAACGTAACACTCTGATCTACCTGCAGCTGTAAAGGCCCCGTTACATGCAATGACATCGCTAACGAGATGTCGTTGGAGTCACGGATTTCGTGACGCACATCCGTCCTCATTAGCGACGTTGTTGCGTGTGACACATACGAACGACTGCTAACAATCACAATTACTCACCTAATCGTTGATCGTTGACACGTTGTTCAAATCCCAAAAATCGTTGATGGTGCTGGACGCAGGATGTTCGTCGTTCCTGAGGCAGCACACATCGCTACGTGTGACACCCCAGGAACGACGAACAACACCGTACTTGCGTCCTCCGGGAACAAGGTGGGCGTCACTTTCCTGCGGCTGCTCTTCGCCCCTCCACTTCAATTGGACGACTGCCGTGTGATGTCGCTGTAACGTCGTGTGATGTCGCTGTGACTTAGGAAGGAGGCAGTTCGCCGGCCACAACAATGTCATTAGGCAGGTAAGTCCGTGTGACGGGGCTTAGCGATATTGTGCGCCACGGGCAGCGATTTGCCCGTGACGCACAAACGATGGGCGCGGGTGCTTTCACAAGCGACATCGCTAGCGATGTCGCTGCGTGTAATGCCCCCTTAAGAGGCACTTGAATCAGCCATCAAGTGTGGTGAAAGATGTGGGCTCAGCATGTGAGCCTGCTTCTAAAGGGCCATTTACACGCTGCAACATCACTAACGATATATCGTCGGGGTCACGGTGTTTGTGACGCACATCCGGCGTCGTTAGCGACATCACAGCGTGTGACAGACAGGAGCGACCTTAAACGATCGCAAAAGAGACAAAAATCGTTGGTATATGAGAGATCGTTCATTTACCAAAAATTGTTGTCTCGTACGTAGCGAGGTTGTTCCTCGTTCCTGCGGCATCACACATCGCTATGTGTGACACCGCAGGAGCGACGATTATCTCCTTACCTCCGTCCACCGGCAATGAGGAAAGAAGGAGGTGGGCAGCATGTTCCGGCCGCTCATCTCCACCTCTCCTCTGCTATTGGACAGCCGTTTTGTGACGTCGCTGTGACTTCGCTGTGACGCCGAACGAACCTCTTCCTTGAAGGAGGGATTGTTCGGCAGGTACAGCGACGTCGCAGGACAGGTATGTGCGTGTGACACTTCCATAGCGATAATGTTCACTACGGTAGCGATCATCACATATCGCACCAACGCCGGGGGCGGGTGCTAACGCTCGCGACATCGCTAGCAATCACTAACGATGTGGCAGCGTGTAAAGCACCCTTTAGGCAAGAACCCAGCCAATGACCTAAATATACATAATCAGTTGTGAAGACGTTAAAGGCAATCTTTTGCCTGTTTTTTGCCACAGCCTGGTACTGCACATTGAACCCCATTGATTGAAATAGGGGGAGGATACGCATTACTTAGAATGGCACAGCACAGCTCCAACAACTATATAGTGGTCATGACTTTCCTCTATACAGTTGTTGGAGCTGTGCTGTGCCATTCCGCAATTGAGTTGTTCCAGCTGGCGGCGACACCGATGATCATCGCAGATCCTGGGTGTCGCACCTCCAGTGATCAGACATTGATGACCTATCCTAAGGGACACTTTGCACACTACGACATCGCAGGTGCGATGTCGGTGGGGTTAAATTGAAAGTGACGCACATCTGGCGTCGCAGGCGATATTGTAGTGTGTAAAGCCTTATTGATACGATTAACGAGCGCAAAATCATCGTAATCGTATCATCGGTGTAGCGTCGGTCATTTCCATAATTTGGAAATGACCGATGTTACGATGTTGTTCCTCGTTCCAGCGGCATCACACATCGCTGTGTATGAAGCCGCAGGAGCGAGGAACATCTCCTACCTGCGTCCTGCGGCTCACACCAGCTATGCAGAAGGAAGGAGGTGGGCGGGATGTTTATGTCCCGCTCATCTCCGCCCCTCCGCTTCTATTGGCCGCCTGCCGTGTGACGTCGCTATGACGCCGCACGACCCGCCCCCTTAATAAGGAGGCGGTTCGCCGGCCAGAGCGATGTCGCACGACAGGTGAGTGCATGTGAAGCTGCTGTAGTGATAATGTTCGCTACGGCAGCTATCACCATGATATCGCAGCTACGACGGGGGTGGGGACTATCGCGCTCGGCATCGCAGCATCGGCTTGCGAAGTCGTAGTGTGACGCCCTGGGCAAGCCAGGGGTCACAGGTCATCACACCACCACACCCTACACCCCAGTTAGGAACACCAAAGCTAACCTAAAATCCTTGTTGCCTTCCTCCAGGGGCTGATGTTCACACCAGGGGGTGGGCCAGGTGGTTGGCTCCGCCCACCGAGGAGTTCACAGCCCTGGAGGCGGGAGAAACCAGGCAGTTAGAGTTTGGAGGAGGAAGTGGAAGGAGTGGAAGATTAGCTCAGGCAGGGCTCGAGTAAAGTTCAGTTTAGGAAGTGAAGGAAGTAAAGTGGCAAAGGAAGACAGTAAGAGTGGTGACAGGAAAGAAAGAGTGTGGAAAGCCTGAAGTTGGTCCAGCTGTGTGCAGGACAGAGTCAGCAAGGTCAGCAGCGGTGGTGATTGTCCGGAGGGGTGACCGTTTGGGAGTTCCTGGAAGGACCGCGGACGGGTGGTGGCCCGGCGGTCTGGAGCAGTGTACAAAGGACAGTCAGCACCAGGGCAGGGGCCTCTCGGACCCCGGCAAGGCTAGGAGTCACCATCATTTGCCAAATCCGTCAGTGAAGGGGACGTAGATCCCCCAACAACCAAGTCCCGATTGAAGGCAACAGCCCAACCATTACAGTAGAGACACCGCCACCGCCAGGGCACCAGTTTCTAAGGGCCAGCGCCTGCGGGCAAAGAGTAGAGCTCCTCCGGTCCAGCTTGAAGCCGGGGAGCGGGTTACCGGTGGGAACCCATCGCAACCATCAACAACATCAGGTGCAGGAAAAGGGACATCACAGTCACCTACTGGGGAAAGCAAGTGCAGCCGTCCGTGGGAACCGTCTTTCCAGCCGTGTGTTTTACCGAGAACTGTGTCAACGTCTCAGGCTGAGTGAGTACCACAGTGCCGCAAGGCACAGCGCTGCCCCCCCGCGTCCCTGCGCCCACCAGGCCCTGCATCTCCCCACCTCATCACTGGGCCCCGGGATCACCAACCCCTACCCACGGAGGGACAACACAACAACTTGCTGCTTCACACCATCACTCCCGGGATCCCCACACCGAGCAGCGGTGGTGCTAACAAATCACCACAACCGTGGGTGGCGTCACGGACAATAGACTTTATCCCAACACCCAATCCCCTTTCACTCACGGGCGAGGAGTGCCGCTCGAGAACCCCCGGGATCCGGCCCACCGCTCGAGCCACCACTGAGCAGCAGCAGCCGGACCCGAGCAGAGGGGTGAGCGCAATGCTGACACCCTCCTCCCCGCCCGCGACAACTTGGCGTCACGAACAGGATCTTACCGCTCTGCCGTCTGGTAGAGGTGCGCCTTGTTACCGCCGGAGGTGTCCGGCAGAAAAATTTCAGAAGCCGCCATCTTTGGCGCGAAAAGTTCCCGCTCGAGCGTCTTCTCGAGTACCAGAGGCGCGAAGGCCAAAACCCCGCCCCGAGAGAGGAGGTGCCGAAAAGAGCTAAGGGGGACGCGATGGCGGCTGGCTGCATGTGAACGCAGCTATAAAAGCAGGGACGCCAGGACTCTGCAGACATCTTGTTCCTGGGAAGGCCCGCAAGCAACATGTGGATGCCGTCCCGCGACACCGTAGCCCCCGCGCCTGGGACCGCGGCGTGGGTGGAGATCCGGACCGCGCAGCTCTACCAACGGCTGCAGGTCAAGATGCAGCTCCTCATGGAGGAGTGGGAGGCCGACATGGCGGACGTTATAGCAGCCGTGCGGAGACGCGAGGAGGAGGCGGAGGAAGGGAGGGTGAGTGACCCACGCCCCGATGCCCTGGAAGGGCCGGTTATCGCGGCTGCGGGACCCGGTCCAAGCCCTCTCCCCCCGTTGCCTCCCTCGCCACCCGTCCCGGAGGCCGTGACCCCGCCACTAGGCCTGCTACCACTGCAACCGATAACAATACCCAGCGTCCCCGCCCAGGCGGGCCGACCTGTAGCCGGAGCCCGTAGTCGACCGGAGGTGTTGCCCTGGAAGGTCCCGAAAACTGAACCGGAGGCATCCCATGAAAAGTCCCCCGAGCCGGAGCTGATGACCCGCTCCGAGCCGAAGGCCCAGCAGGGGAAAGCCCCTATGCCCATCCCCCACACCTCGGCTGAGGTAGCGCCGGGTTGTTGCTGTAAGGCAGCGCCCAAGGCCAAGACACCGCGGGACACGCCGCCCAGATTCCTGACAGTGGGCAACGTCCAGAATGTCCCGCGGGGCCCGACCCGTGCGCCGGAGCTCGCGGCAGCGCCGTATTGGGATAGGGAGCCAATACCGTTGGGCCTGGAGATCGGTGAACGGGAGAGAAAGAAGGCCGAGCTGGTGGCCAGAGCCATTAGAGCAGGGGTGGGCAATTAATTTTCCCATGGGACCGCATGAGAAATTGGGATTGGTTTAGAGGGCCCGACTAATATAATTACCTCAGTTCTACCCAATATATTACATCACTACACCCCCTCCATATACTACACCTGTAATAAACTACACCACTACACCCCTATATACTACACCTGTATTATACTACACTCCCTCCATATACCTGTAATATACTACACCCCCATATACACCTGCATTATACTACACCACTATATAATACACCTCCGATATACTACATCATTACACCCCTATATACTACACCTGTAATATACTACATCACTACACCCCATATACTACACCTGTAATATAGTACACCTCCATATAGCACACCTGTAATATACTACATCACTACACCCCATATACTACACCTGTAATATAGTACACCTCCATATAGCACACCTGTAATATACTACACCTCCATATAGCACACCTGTAATATACTACATCACTACACCCCATATACTACACCTGTAATATAGTACACCTCCATATAGCACACCTGTAATATACTACAACTCCACATAGTACACCTGTAATATACTACATCACTACACCCCTATATACACCTGTAATATACACCTCCATATAGCACACCTGTAATATACTACGCCTCCATATGGTACACCTGTAATATACTACACCTCCATATAGTACACCTGTAATATACTACCCCTCCATATAGCACACCTGTAATATACTACACCTCCATATAGTACCCCTGTAATATACTACCCCTCCATATAGCACACCTGTAATATACTACACCTCCATATAGTACACCTGTAATATACTACATCACTACACCCCATATACTACACCTGTAATATAGTACACCCCCATATAGCACACCTGTAATATACTACAACTCCATATAGTACACCTGTAATATACTACATCACTACACCACTATATACACCTGTAATATACTACATCACTACACCCCATATACTACACCTGTAATATACTACACCTCCAGATAGCACACCTGTAATATACTACATCACTACACCTCTATATAGCACACCTGTAATATACTACACCTCCATATAGCACACCTGTAATATACTACACCTCCATAGAGCACACCTGTAATATACTACACCTCCATAGAGCACACCTGTAATATACTACATCACTATACCCCCATATACTACACCACTATATACACCTCCATATAGCACACCTGTAATATACTACATCACTACACCCCTATATAGCACACCTGTAATATACTACGCCTCCATATAGCACACCTGTAATATACTACACCTCCATAGAGCACACCTGTAATATACTACACCTCCATATAGTACACCTGTAATATACTACACCTCCATATAGCACACCTGTAATATACTACATCACTATACCCCCATATACTACACCACTATATACACCTCCATATAGCACACCTGTAATATACTACATCACTACACCCCTATATAGCACACCTGTAATATACTACACCTCCATATAGCACACCTGTAATATACTACACCTCCATAGAGCACACCTGTAATATACTACACCTCCATAGATAACACCTGTAATATACTACGCCTCCATATAGTACACCTGTAATATACTACACCTCCATATAGTACACCTGTAATATACTACACCTCCATATAGCACACCTGTAATATAATACATCACTATACCCCCATATACTACACCACTATATACACCTCCATATAGCACACCTGTAATATACTACACCCCCATATGTCACACACCCTGCTCCCCATACAGCCTGCACCCCCATATCACACACACTACACCCCCATATGTCACACACCCTGCCCACATATTTCACCCTGCCTGTACCCCAACTTACCCCTCTCAAACACTCTGCACCCCTTCACATCCTTCTGTCAGTCTGCAGCTCTCATATGCCACTCACCCTGCAACTCCATCTTCCCACATATGCCACTCACCCTGCAACTCCATCTTCCCTCATATGCCACTTACCCTGCAACTCCATCTTCCCTCATATGCACTCACCCTGCAACTCCATCTTCCCTCATATGCCACTCACCCTGCAACTCCATCTTCCCACATATGCCACTCACCCTGCAACTCCATCTTCCCACATATGCACTCACCCTGCAACTCCATCTTCCCACATATGCCACTCACCCTGCAACTCCATCTTCCCTCATATGCACTCACCCTGCAACTCCATCTTCCCACATATGCCACTCACCCTGCAACTCCATCTTCCCTCATATGTCACTCACCCTGCAACGCCATCTTCCCACATATGCCACTCACCCTGCAACTCCATCTTCCCTCATATGCCACTCACCCTGCAACTCCATCTTCCCACATATGCCACTCACCCTGCAACTCCATCTTCCCTCATATGCCACTCACCCTGCAACTCCATCTTCCCACATATGCCACTCACCCTGCAACTCCATCTTCCCACATATGCACTCACCCTGCAACTCCATCTTCCCTCATATGCTACTCACCCTGCAACTCCATCTTCCCTCATATGCCACTCACCCTGCAGCTCCATCTTCCCTCATATGCCACTCACCCTGCAGCTCCATCTTCCCACATATGCCACTCACCCTGCAACGCCATCTTCCCACATATGCCACTCACCCTGCAACTCCATCTTCCCTCATATGCCACTCACCCTGCAACTCCATCTTCCCACATATGCCACTCACCCTGCAACTCCATCTTCCCTCATATGCCACTCGCCCTGCAACTCCATCTTCCCACATATGCCACTCACCCTGCAACTCCATCTTCCCACATATGCACTCACCCTGCAACTCCATCTTCCCTCATATGCTACTCACCCTGCAACTCCATCTTCCCTCATATGCCACTCACCCTGCAGCTCCATCTTCCCTCATATGCCACTCACCCTGCAACTCCATCTTCCCACATATGCCACTCACCCTGCAACTCCATCTTCCCTCATATTCCACTCACCCTGCAACTCCATCTTCCCACATATGCCACTCACCCTGCAACTCCATCTTCCCTCATATGCCACTCACCCTGCAACTCCATCTTCCCACATATGCACTCACCCTGCAACTCCATCTTCCCTCATATGCTACTCACCCTGCAACTCCATCTTCCCTCATATGCCACTCACCCTGCAGCTACATCTTCCCTCATATGCCACTCACCCTGCAACGCCATCTTCCCACATATGCCACTCACCCTGCAACTCCATCTTCCCTCATATGCCACTCACCCTGCAACTCCATCTTCCCACATATGCCACTCACCCTGCAACTCCATCTTCCCTCATATGCCACTCACCCTGCAACTCCATCTTCCCTCATATGCCACTCACCCTGCAACTCCATCTTCCCACATATGCCACTCACCCTGCAACTCCATCTTCCCACATATGCACTCACCCTGCAACTCCATCTTCCCTCATATGCACTCACCCTGCAACTCCATCTTCCCTCATATGCTACTCACCCTGCAACTCCATCTTCCCTCATATGCCACTCACCCTGCAGCTCCATCTTCCCTCATATGCCACTCACCCTGCAACTCCATCTTCCCACATATGCCACTCACCCTGCAACTCCATCTTCCCTCATATTCCACTCACCCTGCAACTCCATCTTCCCACATATGCCACTCACCCTGCAACTCCATCTTCCCTCATATGCCACTCACCCTGCAACTCCATCTTCCCTCATATGCCACTCACCCTGCAACTCCATCTTCCCTCATATGCCACTCACCCTGCAACTCCATCTTCCCACATAGGCACTCACCCTGCAACTCCATCTTCCCTCATATGCCACTCACCCTGCAACTCCATCTTCCCTCATATGCCACTCACCCTGCAGCTCCATCTTCCCTCATATGCCACTCACCCTGCAGCTCCATCTTCCCTCATATGCCACTCACCCTGCAGCTCCATCTCCCCTCATATGCCACTCACCATGGAGCTCCATCTTCCCACATATGCACTCACCCTGCAGCTCCATCTTCCCTCATATGCCACTCACCCTGCAGCTCCATCTTCCTTCATATGCCAGTCACCCTGCAGCTCCATCTCCCCTCATATGCCACTCACCCTGCAGCTCCATCTTCCCACATATGCCCCTCACCCTGCAGCTCCATCTTCCCACATATGCACTCACCCTGCAGCTCCATCTTCCCACATATGCCACTCACCCTGCAACTCCATCTTCCCTCATATGCCACTCACCCTGCAGCTCCATCTCCAATCATATGCCACTCACCCTGCAGCTCCATCTTCCCACATATGCACTCACCCTGCAGCCCCCCTCCCCCTCATGTCCCCTCTTTTCTCATTACCAGTCATCATGTGTCCACATCTCCTTCAGGATTCAGTATCTTGCTTTCTGCCCGGAATCCTGTGTCTCCTCCCACACAGTCACATGGGCGTGACATCATCGCAGGTCCTACAGTGCAGGATGAATTATTCCGTCTGCTGTGCTGCTTCTTCTCCAGCCCGGCGTGAACTTTTGAAATGACACACGCAGTGCAGTACTGACAACGTCAGAGCGCGCGCGTGTGTCACTGACAATTAGTGCCGGCAGGGAACAGAGGAAAGACTCCTGCGTTCCGCTGCCTGCACTGACCGTGCGGACCTGCACAGGATCTCTCCTTGCTCGGCACGCTGCAGCCCGGCTCCACTGCACCGGCTGAAGACGGGCGGGCCGGTCACAGAGAGCAGGCGGGCCGGATGTGGCCCGCGGGCCGCCCCTTGCCCAGGTCTGCATTAGAGAAAAGGAGAATCTCCGGCAAGCAACATTCCGTGTCCGGGGACCACTGTACGAGGGGCAGGTGAGGCGGTTTGATGTCCGCCGGGGCTACGGGTTTATCTATGAACCGGGCCTGGAGGCCGAGGTGTTTGTAGCCCGGCGGGATGTGAATGCCCACCTGCCCGAAGAACATCCCGGCCGTAATCTAATGCTGGGCGACATCGTCCAGTATACCCGGCACTGTGGAGAGAGAGGGTGGTTTGCCCTGGATGTAAAACTGCGGGGCAGCCAGGAGAGCAGGGTGAGTCCCGCACCCCCTCCCTCGGAAGAAGCTGAAAGTCCGGAGTAGGGCAGCGGATGCCCGCTGCAGCAGTCCCCGTTGGGACCACTACTGAGAAGTTGTGTTTGTGTTTGAAAAGTTTTGCAAAATGATGATGATTACCGAACAGTCACCTGATTGTCCTACAGTGATTGAACCGGCCGGAGCCGGCACCGTTGTCCCCGTGGGGACCGTTTGAAAAGTTGTTTTGCATGGAGGACTTTCCATGGACAAGCCCGTGAACTTGCAGGGCAACCACAAACGTTAGTGGCTTGTAAATAAGTTGTTTACCGTTACCGTTTCCGCAATGCCGCCTCCGGAGAGGCAGGTTGGAGGGAGGGCCCTCAGCAGAGCAGGCTGGGGCCCAGCCACCAAAAGAACCGGTGGCTACCCTCTGGAGGGGAAGGACAGATCCCGCTTGGGTGACTTGTGCTGGACTGTGGGTCAAGGGGTGCTGCCTGGGTTTTAGGGGCAGCATCAGGGCCAGGTTGCTTGGGTGGGAGAGAGCGGAAACCGTAACCGTGAACCGTTATGCAACGTTTAAGAAATGTGCCTCCCGTATGGGAAGAATTATTAAAAATGTAAATATGTTACCGTTTACTTTTATGCATTTTCAGAAAATTAAAACCAGTGTTGGGCAGGCAGCCCGCGGACGGTCTGCATTTTGCTAAGGGGGAATGTGACGCCCTGGGCAAGCCAGGGGTCACAGGTCATCCCACCACCACACCCTACACCCCAGTTAGGAACACCAAAGCTAACCTAAAATCCTTGTTGCCTTCCTCCAGGGGCTGATGTTCACACCAGGGGGTGGGCCAGGCGGTTGGCTCCGCCCACCGAGGAGTTCACAGCCCTGGAGGCAGGAGAAACCAGGCAGTTAGAGTTTGGAGGAGGAAGTGGAAGGAGTGGAAGATTAGCCCAGGCAGGGCTCGAGTAAAGTTCAGTTTAGGAAGGGAAGGAAGTAAAGTGGCAAAAAAAGACAATAGACTTTATCCCAACACCCAATCCCCTTTCACTCACGGGCGAGGAGTGCCGCTCGAGAACCCCCGGGATCGGGCCCACCGCTCGAGCCACCACTGAGCAGCAGCAGCCGGACCCGAGCAGAGGGGTGAGCGCAGTGCTGACACCCTCCTCCCCGCCCGCGACAGTAGTTTTGCAAAGTACCTCTAAGAATAGGTCATCAATGTTAAAGATCCCGACAACCCCTGTAATAATCAGGTCAGAACCAGGTAATTACTCAGGAAAGCACTGCTTGTAACCTTACACATGTGGTGCCCACATCACATGTTAAGAAACACTGCCCTACTTCTTCTCATCTATTACCAGCAGTAAAAGATTCAGCGTAAATTGTGTTTAATAGGAGCAAACACACCAGCTGTTATCAAATCCCGTGGAGACATAATTATACTGACATGCAGAGATGTCTGCAAGCAAACCGCATGGTTCCTGATCAGTAAGCAGGACATTTATTTGGAGTAACTGCAACAGGTATTTCTCCATTATCATAGCGGATCTATAAGTTATTAAAGTGTGAATGTTAAAGTGCATCAGTAATTTATACACTGTCATAAGCATCTGTAATACCAACACATCGGAGTAAGATGGTGATGAAAATAATATTTCATAACTCTACATATTTTTCTTAAGGCATTAATACCATTATTTACAGATTCTAAGTATGGAGACAGGTTTTACAGTCATTATCATTTAAAAAAAACAACAAACTTTGCATCAATCAATAGTAAGGGAATATATAGTAAATGTATAGTTTATCAGAGATATATGCTTCTTTCTCCACGTATAAGCCACTTCTCTTCCCTAAATTGAAGCGTCCACTCAGGAAAACAGATAAAAAGCCATCTTGGTCAATTCAAGATGGACTGTTAATTCTTTGAGAAAGCTGCTTATTGTCACGCTGTACTAGTGGGGGCACTTAGAGACACTGGAGAAGCTGTTTCTAGATGCAGTTAGCAGACTATCCACTAGAGGGTGCAAAAACAATAGAATAGTCAGCAGGCCGAGTCAGTACCGGGATGTCAAGTCAAAACCAGGGGAGAAGCAAATCGTGGTCAGGTGCTAGCCAGAGGTCAGGAACCAGAAATTAATGTCAATAAGGAAGAAGCGGAGCCGAAGTCAGATACAACAAAGCAAGTTCAAGGCTGGGAGATCAGAGCTGCAAACAGGGATGGTATAGTCACGAGATGGGAACAGAAAGTCAGAAGGACCTGAGCAGGCAGATGGTACAGGGAGATGCAGGATTAGGAGAGACATGGGACAGGACCGGGAAGTCAGGAGGAGCTGGGCAGACAGATGGTACGGGGAGGGATCAGGTCAGAACGGTAGCTGGAAGGTAGGACGGATCAGGAAACACTCACGGGAGCCAGACTCACATGTTGCAGAGCAGGAACTATTACTGGCGGTGTTCCAGCAACAGCAGCACAAAGATATAGCGGCCTGACCACCGAGGCAAGGCATATTGGAATAAGCCCCTCCCATGACCTGTACCCCTGGCGAGAAATACATGCAATGGCTTAGGTGAGCCTGGCAAAGATCATGACACCTATTAAATTGTGTGCAGCGAAAAGCAGAGTGAGAGGCAGAGACACAGACATGGTGCTGGGTTTTCTGTAAGCTCATAGTTGGATTAATAGCTATAATGATCAGTTCTGGTATATGCTGCTGCTGCTTCTGAATGTGCTGCTAAGGCTGGAGTCACATTTACATGTGACCTGCGCGAGGATCGCATCGCCTGGAACAGCTGCCTGCTCTCCTGACAGGAGTTGGTCAGTTTCATGTATTTCTATGCAGCTGACACGTTCCTGTCAGAAGAGCCACCGGCCAGTCCAGGCAATCCGATACTCAAGAGAGTCACATGCAAGTGTCACTCCAGCCTTAGAGACAGGAGAGCAGGAAACCCTCTCTGTGTGCTGTGCATGGGAGACATCATATCAGCTTGTCTTTACAGACCAGCACAGAGATGGCTGGAAAACAGCCAAAGAGGGGAAAACTGGTGATATATGCAGGATGCAACATTCCCAGACAGTATGTTATTTACCATGTACACACGTCACATGCTTATCCAAAAAAGTCACCTTAATAGTTACTTTTTAAAGATATCATTTGACCTTTAGGACTGCTCAATATTGTTGACTTAAAGCACTTATTAATTATGCATTGCTTATATAGCGCCATCATATTCCGCTGTGTTGCCCATTGGGGCTCACAATTTATATTCACGATCAGTATGTCTATGGAGAGTGGGAGGAAACGGGAGAACTCCTGGCAGATGTTGTCCTTGGTGGGATTTGACCCCAGTGGTGCAAAATAACAGTGCTAACCACTGAGCCACAGTACAGTGTTAACCACTGAGCCTCCTGGCTGTCATGTTAAATAACTCCTGTTTAAACCCCCAATATACTGTATTTCTACTTATTAACTCTGTTTGCCATAAAATAATGACTGCAGAATGAGTTTACCCAAAACGTTTCTTTTTGCTGTAACATTTATTTCTCCTTACAAGTTATGAATAAATTTACAACAGGGTGTAACCCCTCCCCTTGTCATATGGGAGTGTCTATCTTTTCATACTGTGACCCAATCACTGCTGTCTGTAGAGACACACCTATTGTGAATACGTTTTCCAGTTTGGGGCTCCCTCTTGTGGTCAGTGCTGGCGGTGCAGTTGATTTGTTGAATGAAATCCACATACCTGTAGAGGACTGTCAGTCAGGGTCAGCCGGGGACTATATAACAGAGTAGTTTTCTCTTGTTACTTGCCGGTGCTCAATGGTCTCCTGTGTGTTAAGGACATTCTGTAACCAGCCCTGCTCACAGCCAGAACTTCTCTCAGATAAGTGGTCTTTGTACCTCTGTTGTTTGTTTTCCACTTTCTTGTTGTTGTTTTTATTTCTGCTTAATACTAATGCTTGATTCCTATTTTGTCTGTGTACAGTTCTTGGTGGAATGGGATCATTCCCTGCTGGGAGTGTCTGTATACTTAGCTCCATGATTCTGAAAGGTATTGTGTTTGTCATGCTTGGTATTAATTCAGTCCCTCATCTGTATTAGTGTTTTTGGATCCCAGTAACATTTGAGTGCTGATTCAGTGGGAGAGAGGTTGTGTGACCTCAGGATTTTTCCATATCAGAAGTGCTGGTATATATTAGGGTTTTTACAGTTGCAGACAGTTGCTCCTTCCTATCCTTTTCTATTAAGATAGTTTGGGCCTCACCTTTGCTGAATCTATTTTTTCTGGCTTTGTATTGTGTTTTTCTATATCACCGTAGCCTTTACATGTGGGGGGCTATCTACCTATCTTCGGGGACTGCTCCGAGGCAGATTAGCTTTCTTATATTTCTATCTGTGAGAATATTAAGTTCTCCGGCTGTGTCGAGACGACTAGGTCATCGTAGGCTCGTCCCACGTCTACTTCTAGTTGTGTGTCAGGATTAGGTATGCAGTCCGCTAAGGTTCCAGACACACTGTTACTATTTGGGATTCTGCATTTTTTGATCCTCCTCGGTCTCTGAATCATAACACACACCCCTGATAAGAGGAACTGAAATACCTCATGGTCAATGTATCCCTAAACTGCAGGGAAAAAAATCCAGGAAAACATTCTCCAAATTGTTATTTTACAGGGTGTCTTCTAATAAAAGAAATCAACTACTAACTACTAGAGAATATATTAGTAATGCATTGTAACAATAATTAGAGATTTTTAGTAGACGCCTCACCAAAACTAACTAAATTAATCTGAAAATTGTAGATATTTCTTCAATGACCCCCTATAGATTTCAAAGTGACAAATATCCCCCAAGGTAAAAATGATAAGGAGCTTTTCCCAGTAGATGAAGCAAGAAAGCTTCTTGGATAAATGGTAAAATATCTTAAAATTACTATTCCATTACCTGGATGATTTACAATCTCTATATTATTCTGTTCAGTCTACCTTAAAAAGGTCTACATGAACTAATATATGTCTTCATCATTTTGACAGACCATTGGTCCCTGGCTGTGTACCCCTTGCTGGAGAAGATGGGGAGCGATGGAGCAAGGAGCATCCTCGGTCCGCTACAGGGTGGAGTACACCTCATCGTACTTCTTTGTATACTTGGACACGCAACGTGCTTAGCTGACATGGCCGCCAGCCAGACACCAGGGATACAACTTTCTGCCAGAGATGGCGCTAACCTAACAGGATCTAGTAGCAGGCACCAGCCTCTAGTATTTAATCATGTCTACAATTTCAATGTTCCCCTTGGATTTCCATGCACAATGGAACCAGAATCTCCGGAAGAAGCGAGCTGGGTTTCTCAGCAGACAGAGAATACTCCAGATGCTGGGAGTCAGATCACCTTTACGCATAGTATTCGCGTCCCGCAGAGACTATGTCAGTGCTATACCGCTCCGCAGTCTGTGCAGCATCTCCTGAGTCGGATCGAAGCTCTGGAAAGGGAGGTGATGTTACTCCAGGAGCGGTGTAACGAAAGAGGATGTCAAGACGCAGAGGCCACAGGTAAGAACGTTCTCCTGCACCCCTAACTAACCCCGATTTACAATGTTGATATATTGATGCGATATTTGTAAAAGCTAGAGGGTTTTTTTTATCAAAATTTGGGAAAATTCTACAAAAATTTGAATGGCAAAGTTTTGCATAACGTCCACACAGCAGAGAGCTAGAAAGAGATGATCAAAAGCTTCTCTTTTTGTCAATATTGTCTTTTTGGACTTTTGGCTTCAATTTCTCTTATCTATCGACAGACCTTTAGTTACATATGCAAATTCCAAAACAAGTATTCACAGCTAAAAAATAAAATATAATATAAAAAACTTACACTGAGCAAGTTTTTTAATATATTGATGTGACAGTTTAACCCTGAAGATGCCACAGCCAATCGTAATATGGCATCTAAGGGGGTTAGACAGAGGGAAATGAGTCTCTTCTGCCAACTCATTGACCTCAATCGCACCCCCAGGAGGCACTGTGTTATGGCAGGCAGGAGCCTAATAGAAGTATTAAAAGTAGGAGTACTACTGTAAGCCTTGTCACATGTGCTGCTTAATAGGAGACTGTTATGAGGACAAGAAGTTGCAAAACAGAATATTTAAATATTTTTAAATAATATATAAATCTTTATGGAACTCAGGCCAAAGAGTCTGTTCACACATCATAGTCACATTTTTTAACACCTTAGGCCACATACCCATGTTGAGTATTTGTAGCCAAAACCAGGAGTGGGACAATCAGAGGAAAAGTATATTAGAAACATGGGCACCACTTCTGCATTTTTTTTTTACTCCCTGTTTTGCCTTATAATACTGAGGTTGAAAACTCACCAAATACTCATCGTGTCAACAAGGTCTTTAAGGGAACCTGTCAAGTGCAATATGCACACAGAACCACAAGCAGTTCTGGGTACATATTTCTAATCCCTGCCTAACCGTCCCTGTATCTAGTAGCATAGATAAACATATCTATAGAAAAAGTATTTCTAAATATCCTTTATGATATGCTAATGAGGCCAGGGACTAGTCACAAGGGCCTTAGTTCCTGCACTCATTTCGCCCTCTTAGCATGTTAGCACATCCACAGGGGCATGTTAACATGCTATTTAATGCCCATTGCCTAGCGTTCTCATACCTGTGTCCGTTGACACTGAGTCAGATGCCCCGACATTTCCGACATTGAATTGATGATTCCCTACAATTTTTTAATTCACTTTTTTTCTCTGTCTTGTTCCATTTTCGAGATAAAACTGCTAACTCCGTTGTTTTCCACCAGGTGGCACTATAAGTGGTTTCATTGCGTAGCGTATGGCTAATTTACAATACCTAGACACCACTTCTATGCCTACAGCTGCCACCGTTCTCAAGTTAATGGCGGTGGACAGGATATGGGTGGACACACTGTATAAGAGCCCAGGCTGCTGTGTAGAACGTAAAAATGACTTTATAATACTTACCTAAACAGTCGGTATGGTGCAGACTTGTCAGATGGGTATCTCCGTTCTTTGGGTGTAGAGCCTCCTCTTTCGGCCATCTTTGTCCTCCTTCTTCTGAAGCCTGGGGGCATGATGCGTCCTATGTCATGCACACGCGCCGGTATTGAGGTCCTGCGCAGGCGCACTTTGATCTGCAGGACGCGTCATGCACCAAGGCTTCAGAAGAAGGAGGACAAAGATGGCCAAATGAGGAGACACCTGGAGAACGGAGCCACCCATCTGACCAGTCTGCACCGACCATTTAGGTGAGTATTATAAAGTCATTTTTACGTTCTACACAGTGGTTTGGGCTCTTATATACAGCATGTTAGAATGCTGTATATAAGAGCCCACTGGTGGTAGCCACAGCTTATAGACCCCAAATCTGGTGACAGGTTCCCTTTAACAATTACATGTTAAATAAAGGAAGAAATCAGAAGTAGAGAGGTTGTTGTAACATGTGAAGAGATGATTATAGATATCTGCTGCCGTCTGTACTGTTCTGGGTTAACCATACACTTTGTCTACGCTAGATATACCATGTGATTTCAGGTGTCAAGCGTCTTTCCATTCACTCATGTGTCGCCATTGTGTGATACTAGAGAGAAGAGATACTTGCATCTGTCTTCTTCAATGTCGGCCCACCACATTGCGTACACAGCTTTCACCAGAACCCAATATTTATCCAATTCTCAGAGCTGCTACATTGTTCTCAAAGGTTCTACTTGTGTATTGTACATCAATGGATCAATGCCGCAAAGCTCACAAGCCATTAGATGTTTTCTGCTCAATGAAAGCTCAACATGTATGTTGTTCCTTTATATACAATACACTGATTGGACAAACCGTCCCAGGAATATTATTAAGTAGTAATTAGTTCAATTATTCCAATTTTTTGAGATTTTTTATTTTGTATAAATCAAAACTACGTACCACCAACGTGCAGATATACCCATAAGTACTAGACCAACGGTCGCATATATAAAAATACACAGACAATATGTACAATAAACATATACAGTTGTCAAAAAAGTGAAGGTTCACAGAAAATGGGGATGGAGTCAGAGCCCAACTTATCCTTGGGACCACACAGACTGGTTCAGGCAGCGCCACATAGTATGGAAGAAAGGAAGATTTCAATCCTTATAAGTCCAAGGAGGTATATGGGGGAACTCTCCAGCAATTTCCTTTGCATTAATAAAGGTGAGCCTTCAATTTCATAGATTGGATAATCTCCACCTCAAACAGGTTATCTCCACCTCAACGCGTTTCCCCATACAACACAAACGTATGGTTCATCAGGAGGCTACAAGATAAACACACTAAATCAGCAACCAAGACTTACAATAAGACAGACAGTTTTAAACATAAAGCACCACATGTGGTATGGAGCGTTTGATAAACTATAATAAAGTACTTGCCCAACGAGATATAGTTGTCAGATATGCAGGTTCATGGCGCCATCAGCAGGGATCCATAGTAGGCATGTGGTGCTTTATGTTTAAAACTGTCTGTCTTATTGTAAGTCTTGGTTGCTGATTTAGTGTGTTTATCTTGTAGCCTCCTGATGAACCATACGTTTGTGTTGTATGGGGAAACGCGTTGAGGTGGAGATAACCTGTTTGAGGTGGAGATTATCCAATCTATGAAATTGAAGGCTCACCTTTATTAATGCAAAGGAAATTGCTGGAGAGTTCCCCCATATACCTCCTTGGACTTATAAGGATTGAAATCTTCCTTTCTTCCATACTATGTGGCGCTGCCTGAACCAGTCTGTGTGGTCCCAAGGATAAGTTGGGCTCTGACTCCATCCCCATTTTCTGTGAACCTTCACTTTTTTGACAACTGTATATGTTTATTGTACATATTGTCTGTGTATTTTTATATATGCGACCGTTGGTCTAGTACTTATGGGTATATCTGCACGTTGGTGGTACGTAGTTTTGATTTTTATACAAAATAAAAAATCTCAAAAAATTGGAATAATTGAACTAATTACCCTTTATATACAATACAAAGACAACTAAGTGAGAAAATATTTTCCTTTGTTCGTCATCTTATATGTTTTTCTTTTACGCTAATCTGTTGGTAAAACATGCTATAAAGACTAGTTTTTTGCATGAAGCTAAATGGACAATGGTGAAAGGGAAAAACAATGACTTATAGACTTTAAAGGGTTTTTCATTTTAATCGATAGATCTTGGAATAATAATAATTTCCATAATTGGTTTTGTTTAAATAAAATGTTCCTGTTCTGAGATAATCTTATATATGTGTCCCTGCTGTGTACTGTGTAATGGCTGTGTCTGACCGTACAGGAACATGGTCTGATCACACCACAGCTCCTACACAGGGGAGGATGCAAAATCGTATAAAGACATTACAGCATTGGCCCACAGCTAATTCTTTCTGGGAGGTAAAACATTTCCTTGTTTGTTTTAAAAAAAATGTTTTACCTCCAAGAAAGAATAATTTGCAATCCCATGCTGTAATGTCTGTATACTCTTTTCTGGTTCTCCCATGTCCAGGAGCTGTGGTATGATCAGACCATGATCCTGTATGGTCAGACGCGGCCATTACACAGCACATAGCAGGGCACGTATATAAGATTATCTCAGTACAGGAACATTTTTGTTAAACACATCCAATTATGGAACTTATTATTATCCCAGAATCTATTGATTAAAATGATCTTTGCTCGTGGGAAAATTCCTTTGTAAAGTGAGCATTTTGACAGTGTCATTATACAAATCATTTGTCCATAATGCAAAGCAAGTTTGCAATTTCTAGCAAAGAAAGAACCAGCATGATATCCTACAATACTGAGACACAGTGCACAATTACCCCAATCTACACCCATTCATTTTGTGGCTGTGTTACATGTCATATCTATTGTAAGACAGCCAGTTATATTTCACTGAATAAGGCTATGTTCACACGATGCATTGCATTTGCAGCACTTTATGAAAATTAAAAGCTGCTTTTTATAGTTCCAGCAAAAAGTACAAGACTTCAGAAATCTCCTGCTCATGATTGCTTTTTTTTTCTGACTTGATTGCAAAACTGCTGTTTTTGAAAACTGCAGCATGTCAATTCATTCAGTGTTTTTTCACCATAGAAAGCAATGAGGAAGTACAAATGTGCAGCAAAAAAAATGCAAAAGTAACATATAATCCTTACACAAAAAAAGCACCAAAAATGCAGCAAAACCTACTTTTTGTAAGTAGTTTCTTTACTACCAAGAGAGTAGGCTTTGCATGTAGGAAAGCAAAAAGCAACATGTGCTATTTATCTCCCATTTGAAACTGATCCAATAAGCAAACAATGGATCTTTTACAAATGAAAGAAAAACAGATGGATAAATAGCAATCAGCTAATGGATCCGTTTTCCATAGACTCCAATGTTAAAAAAAATGGATCCTGCGAAAATAAATTTTTTCAAAATGTCAAAAAAGTTGTGTTTGCAGAACTTTTTTTCCAACAGATCCGTTCTAATGGGTGATTAAAGGACATGTGACCTTAGCCTAAAGGGGACTTTACACGCAGCAACATCGCTAGCGATGTCGCTCGTGAAAGTTCCCGCCCCCGTCGTTTGTGTGTCAAGGGCAAATCGCTGCCCGTGGCGTACAAAGTCGCTAGTACCCGTCACACATACTTACCTTCCTAGCGACGTCGCTGTGGCCGGTGAACAGCCTCTTTTCTAAGGGGGCGGTTCCTGCGGCGTCACAGCGACGTCACACGGCAGGCGTCCAATAGAAGCGGAGGGGCGGAGAGCAGACGCATGAAAGTCACACCCACCTCGTTGCCGGAGGACGCAGGTACGATATTGTTCGTCGTTCCTGGGGTGTCACACGTAGCGATGTGTGCTGCCTCAGGAACAATGAACAACCTGCATCCTGCACGAGCAACGACATTTGGGAAATGAATGACATGTCAACGATCAACGATTTAGTGAGTATTTTGCACTGTTAGCAGTCGCTCGTACGTGTCACATGCAACGACATCGCTAACGAGGCCGGATGTGTGTCACGAACTCCGTGACCCCCAACGACATCTCGTTAGCGATGTCGTTGCGTGTAACGGGGCCTTTAGGACTCTTACTGCAGAAAAAGTAGCTGCACTGCGCAGTTGCAGGTGCATGTTTAGGTCTTCTGTATTATAAGACACACTTTTTCCCCCAAAACGGGAGGGGGGGGGAAATGGGGGTGCGTCTTATAATCCGGATATTGCTTACCAGGGCAGCAGTGGTGGAGTGGGGTCACAGGAGGGAATGTCAGAGATACTGAGGGCTCAGAGGATGGTGTGTTACTGCAGTGGATCGTCTCATCAGGGTCACAGGACAGAGGGTCAGCGATACTGCGGGCTCGGGGGTATCACGGGTGCCACTGATCTGCCGATACACGGTGGGCTCCATTGAACTGCTGGCGGTTGACGTAATGAACTTCAAGAAAATGGCCGTGGAGGCTAATCTGTGCACGTGCCGCCTCTTCGGTCATTTTCTTGAAGTCCATCGTGTCAACCGCAGGCAGTTCAATGGAGCCCATAGAGCACTGGCAGATTAATGGTGCCCGCCGCCAAGATACTGCAGAGCCCTCAGTCCACAGACCCTCCTGAGCTGCAACACTACTTTCTCCAAGCTCACAGCATTACTGACCTTGCCTCCTTTGACCCTCCTGAGCCACTCTACCATTGCCGCTCCGCCCGGTGAGATAATATTAGGCTATGTCCGCACGTTGCTTTTTACCTGCTTTTTTGCTGCTTTTTCAACTGCAGCGTTTAATGCCAAAATGGATGTGTTCTGCTTTTCAAGCTTAGTCTATGGGAATTTGGGTTTCTAGTGTGCATTATGCTGTTCAAAATGCTGCCTTTTTGTGGCAGAAATTTGGGCAAAAACTCTGCTTTGCAGTTCAAAACGCAAATGGCAAAAACAATTGACATGTTGCTTCTTTGAAAAGCAGAGTTTTTGACCAAATTTCTGCCACAAAAAGACACCTTTTTGAACAGCATAGTGTTCACAAGAAACCCAAATTCCCATAGACTATGCTTGAAAAGAAGAACACATCCATTTTGGCATTAAACGCTGCAGGTAAAAGCAGGTAAAAAGCAACGTGGACACATAGCCTAAGGGGCACTTTGCACACTGCGACATCGCAGGTGCGATGTCGGTGGGGTCAAATTGAAAATGACGCACTTCCGGCATCGCATGCGACATCGTAGTGTGTAAAGGCTGGATGATACGATTAACGAGCGCAAAAGCGTCGTAATCGTATCATCGGTGCAGCGTCGGCGTAATCCATGATTACGCTGACGCGACGGTCCGATGTTGTTCCTCGCTCCTGCGGCTGCACACATCGCTGTGTGTGAAGTCGCAGGAGCGAGGAACGTCTCCTACCGGCCTCACTGCGGCTTCCGTAGGATATGCGGAAGGAAGGAGGTGGGCAGGATGTTGACATCCTGCTCATCTCCGCCCCTCCGCTCTGATTGGCCGCCTGCCGTGTGACGTCGCAGTGACGCCGCACGACCCGCCCCCTTAACAAGGAGGCGGGTCGCCGGCCACAGGGACGTCGCACGGCAGGTGAGTGTGTGTGTGAAGCTGGCGTAGCGATAACTTTCGCTACGCCAGCTATCACCACATATCGCTGCTGCGACGGGGGCGGGCACTATCGCACTCGGCATCGCAGCATCGGCCTGCGATGTCGCAGTGTGCAAAGTGCCCCTAAGACACACTAGGATTATAAGATGGACCCTCATTTTAACATTATATATTATTTTTTTCCTATTTTCCTCCTCTAAATTTGGGGTGCGTCTTATGATCCAATGCATCTTATAAAACGAAAAAATACGGTGGTTTTTCTCTGTCAATTCCACTCCTTGCTTTGGCATACAAATGTGGCACCCTGGACAAGCCAGGGGCCACAGAGAACAACACCACCACACCCCACACTCCCGGTCAGGCACACCGAAGTCAGACACAAACCCTTGTTGCCTTCCTCCAGGGGCTGATGTTCACACCAGGGGGGTGGGCCAGGTGGTTGGTCCCGCCCACCGAGGAGTTCACAGTCCTGGAGGCGGGAAAAGCAGAGAGTTTAGTTTTGGAGGTGAAAGTGGAAGGGAGGAAAGTAGTAGTGGAGCAACTAACTGACAGGGTCCGGGTGTGTGGCCCGAGCGGTACAGTAAGGTTGGCAGACGGTGGTGACCATCTGCAGGAGTGGCCTATCGGAGTTTACCGTAAGGACCGTCGACGGGCGGTGGCCCGGCGGTACCGGACTGGTACACAAAGAGAAGTCAGCACCATCTGTTTGGGGCTTACGGACCCCTGCAAGGCTAGGAGTCGCCGTGAATTTGCCAAATCCGTCAGCGAAGGGTACCTCCTGGGTTTCCCAGCAGCCAAGTCCCGACAGAAGGCAACAGTCCAACCGTGAGAGGGAAACACAGCCACCGCTAAGGCTACCATTCCCAGGGCCAGAGCCTGCGGGCAAAAGGGGCTCCTCCAGCACATATCCAAGCTGGGGAGCGGGTTACCGGTGGGAACCCATTGGAACCGTTTACCGTACATAGGTGCAGGGAAAGGCAGTCACCATCAACCTGCCGGGAGAAACAACACCGCAGCCGTCTGTGGGACCCGTCCATCCAGCCGTGTGTTTTTCCGAGAACTGTGTCCTCATCATTGGCTGAGTGAGTACCACTGTGCCGTGCGGCACAGCGCTGCCCCCGCGACCCTGCACCTCACCATGCCCTGTAACCCGCCTGCCATCCACTCCTACCCCATCACCGGGCCCCGGGACAACCAACCCCCTACCCACGGAGGGGAGAACTAGCAACAAAGCTGCTCTCTGTCACCGCTCCCGGGATCCCCGTCTAGAGCAGCGGTGGTGTCACCAATATCACCACAACCGTGGGTGGCGTCACGGACAATCACCAAATCCCCCACCATCCAAACAATCTCCCTTTTCACTCAAGGGCGAGGAATGCCGCTCGAGCCCCCGGGATCCGGCCCACCGCTCGAGCCACCACCGAGCAGCCGCAGCAGCAGCAGCGGCCGGACCCGAGCAGTGGGAGAGCGCAGCGTCCCCTCCTCCGCCCGCGACACAAACACTGTTGCAAAACAGTGCCGTGTGAATGAGACCTTACAGTGCTGTAAAAAACTATGAGATCTCATGCACACGCTTGGTTTTGTTTTCCTGACTGAATTTGAAGTTCAGTGTTTTTGTAACTTTTTTTGCAGGGTTTTTTCACCCATAGAAAGCAATGAAAAAGTACAAACAAATGCAGCAAAGATTTTTTTTTATACATTTTTGGTGCATAAAACTAAATTTATTAAACATGTAATGTAGACAAATCACACTTAATCTTCACCAAAAAAAAATGCAGCCAAGACGCGCACAAAAAAAGTAACTAAACCTGCTTTTTTAACGCAACATTTCTTCTTCCAAAAGAGGTTTGGCTGCAGTAGAAAAGCTGTAACAAGGCAGAATGTGAACATAACTTTAGGCTACCGTATGTTCCCATGGTGAGTATTTAGTAAGTTTTTTATGTTGCAGATTTTCTGATGATACAGTCATGTGCGGATTACATGCTTTTTTTAGTGTGTTTCCATAGCAAAATATGCACTGATAACAGTTTTTTACTTAGGAAATTTTTGCTTCTAATTCAATTTTCTGGGTAAAATCTGCCCAGAAAACTCAGCATACCCTGAAGAGAGATTGACATGTCGCAGATTTTAAACCAACTCTGCCTAACAACAAAAAACAGTAGGCATGATATTTCTATAAATCCCATCCAATTTGTTGGAACAGTAAAATGCTGCATTTTTTGTGCAGCAAAAATATGCAATGCCAAAAATTCTTTGTGTACTTACCCTTAAGTTTATGTGCACCTCACGCCCTTTCTCAGGGGGATTCCGCCTGAAGAAACCACTCAGAAAATGCTCGAAATTCTAAGGATATAAATTTATATGGAAAAAATTATAGAAAAACTCTCAAAAAGATACCAATAGTCAAAAATCGCAAGGAAAGTGCCCAGGAAATGACAAAAAAAGACACCAAAAAACTCTTTAGACATACCATGTAGTTTTTCCATCAGAAACTGCTTCAGGAAACTCTCCTGTTTAGGGAAGTTTTTGAGTTTTTCTCTTCCTGAACTCTTCTTTCAAGCATTCTGATTGGACTGGATAGGATTCCTAAAAAAAATGCAGTTCTAAGTCATGATCTTGACCAGTGTTTCCCAACTCCAGGCCTTACGGCCCCCAACAGGTCATGTTTTCAGGATTTCCTTTGCATTGCACAGGTGATGGAAGCATTATCATGACATCACCTGTGCAAAGCTGAAACCATGACCTGTTGGGGGCCGTGGGGACTGGAGTTTGGCAATCACTGATCTTGACTAAGGACAGCAGTGTCCAAAATGTGTAGTTTCTACTTGTTTTATCCGCCATGTGTTTTTGCATACATTTTTGGAGTTTTACTGGAACAAATAAAGTCTTTGGTTTTACTTTGGTGTTCTCCTGTAGACGTTGATGCCCTCTTTTTGTTTCTGGAATAGTGCTAGGTATTCAGTACGAATAACCTGAGCCCGAATTTTCACTATTCGTCCATCGCTAGTCGCAATATCATGACGTTACGGTCAATGCATGTCATCTCATAAGGCCTAATCACCTCACAGTGGCCTTCAGCACCTATGCCACTGACTAGCCATGATGCAATTTCATGACATGCCTGAAGATAAACTTTGAAGATGGAAGGGCTCATGGCACCTCAACGGAAACCGGAAGACGGGTAGAGAGTTGTATTAAGGGGCAAGTGAGCCCTTTAGAATCCGCCATTTTCCTGGATTCATCCAAAGCAAATCCCCCAAAAATTCAGATTCCGGTAAATCTGAGTATTTTTAAAGAATTCAAATTCGACTTCCCTTGGATGGATTTACTAATCTGTAGGATTAGGAGAGAGTTCCTAAGCTTTCTTTTGTGGGGACTTCTGGCAGCCAGAAATTTGGTTTTCACTGTAGCTGTTTGAAGGGATAAATAATCTTGGGAGAGCAATAGTTAAAAGACCACTGCTCTGCTTTATATGAATACACCGACTGCAATAAGTGCCATGTTCCTTACTCCATTCCTCTCTGGCCCCCAACTAATAGGAGGTGAGACAACACTTGGTACTTGGAGAACGTCCAGGAACCTCTGTGATCAAAGATAAATTGCATGAGATTCAGAAAGATATAGGTAGCACATTGGGTCAAACGCAGCTCCTAGATAGAGGATGTAGCAGGAGAGATGGATGTAATGTACAGGTTGGTAGCTAAATCTGCATGAAGACAGCAAATGTCTAGAAAAAAAATGCTTCGAAAACACCCTGGAGAGCAATCCAAGGTAACAGAGTGAGGAAATATCGCAGTGCCAGCTAATTAATACTTATGTGAGAAATGAAGCCTCTGCAATCTCATTACACACCAGTCTTAGTGCTGCTCGAGCAGAAGGTTGGCAGGTCGATGCCCGTGGTCAGTGGGAAAAGTGGATTGTTAAGTAGCGGAGGAAAGTAACAGTCGGATGTATTGATGAACATCCCAGGCAGAGAGATGAAGCATCACAAACGGAGAGCAATCAATGCCGAAGGTGATGAAAGGGCAAAGACGGAGAAATGATGGGATGGGATTTCTTTGATTAGGATGTCATAGAGGTATGAAATGATCAGGCATAACCGGCAATTATTATAATATTCTACCAGCCAAACGGTAATTTCCAGAGAAGAAGGAAATAGCCGGCTTATAATAAAACACCGTAATATATGTATACCCTGTGTGCACAATTATTAGACAATTTGTACTTTTTATAATTAATTTTATTATTGAACAACTACAGAACTGTCGGTCAGTCCAAAAGGTTAATGATCCTGAAATCTGAATATTTAGGAACCTAAAAGTGAAGTTGTGTCTTCCTTATGGGAATATCTGTCGGCAGAATTATTATACAGCCCAATGAAAAATGTAAATTCTCCCATCTCACTTATTTCATATCATCTGTTAAAGTGAGAATAAAACCAAACAGCTCAAAATGTACAAAAATTCTTATCTGATAGTTAAAAATATATAAATTGCCAATATAGCCAACTTTCTTTCTATATATTATCAAATAGCTAAAGGACATTATTCATATATTATTTATGCATTGATGCTACCACAGACTGGTATGTATTGATCCCTATTGTATGATCTTCTATGGAGATGTATCCTAGAGTTAAAGGGAATGTCCCATTAATCGTTGGTGTCTAAAGAGTACTAAACACACAATGATATCGCTAACTATATATTGTCGGGGTAATGGTGTTCGTGACGCACATCTGGCACCATTAGCGATATCGTTGTGTGTGACTAAAAGGAGCGACGATCAACGATCGAAAAAACGTCAAAAATCGTTGATCATTGACACGTCGCTCCTTTTAATAATATCGTTGGTGGTGCTGGTTGTTTGTCGTTCCTGCGGCATCACACATCGCTATGTGTGATACCGCAGGAACGACGGAAATCTCCTTACCTGCGTCCACCGGCAATGAGGAAGGAAGGAGGTGGGCGGCATGTTCCGGCCGCTCATCTCCTCCCCTCCTCTGCTATTGGGCGGCCGCTTAGTGACGCCGCTGTGACGCTGAACGAACCGCCCCCTTAAAGGAGAGATTGTTTGGTGTCTCCAGCGACGTCGCTAAGCAGGTATGTGCGGATGACGCTGCCATAGCGATATTGCTCGCTACGGCAGTGATCATCCCATGACGAAACAGCGGAGTGGGCGGGTGCTATCGTGCACAACATCGCTAGCTATCGCTAGTGATGTCGCAGCGTGTAAAGCACCCTTAACTGCTAAGACCCCCACTGATTTTGACAATCAGGTACCCAAAGTTCCCTGTGTAAATGGAGTGGAATGATAGCAAGCACGTGTGATAGTCAATGCAGCAGTGTTCGAATCAGTTCAGTACTGTTCCATTTACAGAAGGCATTTTGATGCCATTGTTCTAATGAGCAAAATAGAATCTCATTCCCTATATACAGTTAGGTCCAGAAATATTTGGACAGTGACACAATTTTCGCGAGTTGGGCTCTGCATGCCACCACATTGGATTTGAAATGAAATCTCTACAACAGAATTCAAGTGCAGATTGTAACGTTTAATTTGAAGGTTTGAACAAATATATCTGATAGAAATTGTAGGAATTGTACACATTTCTTTACAAACATTCCACATTTTAGGAGGTCAAAAGTAATTGGACAAATAAACCAAACCCAAACAAAATATTTTTATTTTCAATATTTTGTTGCGAATCCTTTGGAGGCAATCACTGCCTTAAGTCTGGAACCCATGGACATCACCAAACGCTGGGTTTCCTCCTTCTTAATGCTTTGCCAGGCCTTTACAGCCGCAGCCTTCAGGTCTTGCTTGTTTGTGGGTCTTTCCGTCTTAAGTCTGGATTTGAGCAAGTGAAATGCATGCTCAATTGGGTTAAGATCTGGTGATTGACTTGGCCATTGCAGAATGTTCCACTTTTTTGCACTCATGAACTCCTGGGTAGCTTTGGCTGTATGCTTGGGGTCATTGTCCATCTGTACTATGAAGCGCCGTCCGATCAACTTTGCGGCATTTGGCTGAATCTGGGCTGAAAGTATATCCCGGTACACTTCAAAATTCATCCGGTTACTCTTGTCTGCTGTTATGTCATCAATAAACACAAGTGACCCAGTGCCATTGAAAGCCATGCATGCCCATGCCATCACGTTGCCTCCACCATGTTTTACAGAGGATGTGGTGTGCCTTGGATCATGTGCCGTTGTTCCCTTTCTTCTCCAAACTTTTTTCTTCCCATCATTCTGGTACAGGTTGATCTTTGTCTCATCTGTCCATAGAATACTTTTCCAGAACTGAGCTGGCTTCATGAGGTGTTTTTCAGCAAATTTAACTCTGGCCTGTCTATTTTTGGAATTGATGAATGGTTTGCATCTAGATGTGAACCCTTTGTATTTACTTTCATGGAGTCTTCTCTTTACTGTTGACTTAGAGACAGATACATCTACTTCACTGAGAGTGTTCTGGACTTCAGTTGATGTTGTGAATGGGTTCTTCTTCACCAAAGAAAGTATACGGCGATCATCCACCACTGTTGTCATCCGTGGACGCCCAGGCCTTTTTGAGTTCCCAAGCTCACCAGTCAATTCCTTTTTTCTCAGAATGTACCCGACTGTTGATTTTGCTACTCCAAGCATGTCTGCTATCTCTCTGATGGATTTTTTCTTTTTTTTCAGCCTCAGGATGTTCTGCTTCACCTCAATTGAGAGTTCCTTAGACCGCATGTTGTCTGGTCACAGCAACAACTTCCAAATGCAAAACCACACACCTGTAATCAACCCCAGACCTTTTAACTACTTCAGTGATTACAGGTTAACGAGGGAGACGCCTTCAGAGTGAATTGCAGCCCTTAGAGTCCCTTGTCCAATTACTTTTGGTCCCTTGAAAAAGAGGAGGCTATGCATTACAGAGCTATGATTCCTAAACCCTTTCTCCGATTTGGATGTGAAAACTCTCATATTGCAGCTGGGAGTGTGCACTTTCAGCCCATATTATATATATAATTGTATTTCTGAACATGTTTTTGTAAACAGCTAAAATAACAAAACTTGTGTCACTGTCCAAATATTTCTGGCCCTGACTGTATACAGCCCCATCCTGCAATACATCATTCCTCTCAGTCATTGTATTCACAGGCTCATCCTGCAGTGCATCCCTCCTCTCAGTCCTTCCATGTACATCCTCCTCTGCTAGATAATCAGTCCTCTCAACCCCTCCATACATGATCACTTACTGCAGAACATCACTTGTCTCAGCCACTCTATATACACCTGCCTCATGCAGCACAGAAGTTCTCTCAGCTTCTTCTATATACAGTCTTATCCTGCAGAACATCACTCCTCTCAACCCCTCTATATACAGTATCATCCTGAGGTACATTACTTCCATCAGCCCCTGTATATACAGCCTCTTCACAGTAATTCTATATACAACCTCATTCTGCAGTACATCACTTGTATTGTATATAGCCCCATCCTGCAGTACATTACTACCCTCCTCTATGTAAATCCTTATCTTGTAGTACATCACTTCTCTATATACAGACCCATCATGCAAAACATAACACCTCTGTATACAGCCCCATTCTGCATAACATCACTCATCTCCTCTATATTGCCCCATTACTCCTGTAACCCTCTCTATATACAGCCCCATTCTGCAGTACATTACTCATCTCCTCTATATAGCCCCACTACTCCTCGAATCCCCTCTATATACAGCCCCATTCTGCAGTACATCACTCATCTCTTCTATATAGCCCCATTGTTAATCTAATCCCCTCTATATACAGCCCCATTCTGCAGTACATCACTCTTCTCCTCTATATAGCTCCATTACTCCTGTAACCCCCTCTATACATAGCCCATTCTGCAGTATATCACTCATCTCCTCTATATAGCCCCATTACTTCTGTAATCCCCTCTATATACAGCCCCATTCTGCAGTACATCATTCCTCTCCTCTATATAGCCCCATTACTCCTGTAACCCCTCTATATACAGCCCCATTCTGCAGTACATCATTCCTCTCCTCTATATAGCCCCATTACTCCTGTAATCCCCTCTATATATAGCCCCATTCTCAAGTACATCATTCCTCTCCTCTATATTGCCCCATTACTCCTGTAATCCCCTCTATATACAGCCCCATTCTGCAGTACATCATTCCTCTCCTCTATATAGCCCCATTACTCCTGTAATCCCCTCTATATATAGCCCCATTCTCAAGTACATCACTCAGCTCCTCTATATTGCCCCATTACTCCTGTAATCCCCTCTATATATAGCCCCATTGTCAAGTACATCACTTATCTCCTCTATATAGCCCCATTACTCCTGTAGTCCCCTTTATATTTAGTCCCATTATGCAGTACATCATTCATCTCCTCTGTAAAGCCCATGTACTCCTGTAACCCCTCTATATACAGCCCCATTCTGCAGTACATCATTCCTCTCCTCTATATAGCCCCATTACTCCTGTAATCCCCTCTATATATAGCCCCATTCTCAAGTACATCATTCCTCTCCTCTATATTGCCCCATTACTCCTGTAATCCCCTCTATATATAGCCCCATTGTCAAGTACATCACTTATCTCCTCTATATAGCCCCATTACTCCTGTAGTCCCCTTTATATTTAGTCCCATTATGCAGTACATCATTCATCTCCTCTGTAAAGCCCATGTACTCCTGTAATCCCCTCTATATACAGCCCCATTATGCAGTACATCACTCATCTCCTCTGTAACACCCATATACCCCTGTAATCCCCTCTATATACAGCACCATTCCACAGTACATCATCCACTCCTCTATATAGCCTCATTCCTCTTCTATTACCCTCTATATACAGCCCCATTCTGTAGTTCATCACTCATCTCCTCTATATAGCCTCATTCCTCTTCTAATCCCCTCTATATATGGCGCCATTCTGAAGTAAATCACTCATCTCCTCTATATAGCTGATATACTTACTTTTTGTGACATTTTTACTAAACAGTATAATTATTTCCCATTTCTACAGGTCTTACAGAATTTGCACCTCCTTGCAGCGGACATGGAAACTTTACTCTGGACTCTTGTGTATGCAGCCAAGGTTGGGGAGGCGAAGACTGTTCAGAACCCTTGTGCCCCCTAGGTTGCTCTGGAAAAGGTACTTGTATCGAGGGCATCTGCGTATGTGAGCCGGACTACACAGGGGAATGGTGCACAGATCTGTTATGCCCTGAGGAATGCAGTCCCCATGGGCACTGTCAAGATGGACAATGCATCTGCCAAGAACCATACACCGGTGTCGGATGTGCAGAGCTCCGCTGTCCAGGTGACTGTTTGGGAAAAGGACGTTGTGCCAATGGGACCTGCGTATGCCAAGATGGTTATGCCGGAGAGGACTGCGGGCGCATGTGGTGTGTGAATGCCTGCAGTGGGCGAGGGCAATGCCAGGATGGTGTCTGTGAGTGCGAGGAGGGGTACAGTGGGCAGGACTGTTCTGAAGGTAAGGAAAAAATAATTATTTTTATGACTTATTTTAGGAATATTTGTTATATAGAGTAAAGTCCAAAAATTATCAACACATAAGAGGAAAAATTATTCATCGTTCATATTCATCAATTTTATTAAATGGATTGTCCTAGACATATTCTTGGAATAGGTCATCAATAATAGATCATTTGGGGTTTGGGACCCCACAGATCAGCTGTTAAGAAGGTTCATGTCGGTGTCAGTACCCATTGTAAAGAGTCAGTGCACCCCAGTTCAGTGCACGGTGCAGTTACCATTCTTTTTTACTGTAGCTCACCTTCTTGTTGAAGTGAATGGAAGCCACACTGTATTACATGAGAACAGAGACCACACAGTATACAAAGATGTTGTATTCCAGCTCTGTACAATGCATACTTCTGGTGGCCAGCAGGCCTCGTAACACCTGATTGATGGGCGGGCTGGAGACCCAATGATTAGGGATGATCGAATATCTCAAATATTCAGCTTCACGAATACTTTCCGAATAAGTCGCCGCTATTCGACTATTCGCGAATATTCGATGCGCAATGTAAATCTATGAGAAACCCGAATAACAACTTTTCGGAACTATTCGAATTTCCAATAGACTTACATTGCGCATCGAATATTCGCATAGCGGCGACCTATTCGGAAAATATTCACGAAGCCGAATATTTGAGGTATTTGATTATCCCTACCAATGATCTGATATACATGACCTATCCTGCCATAGATATATTAGTCCAGTTAAACCCCTTTAAGTTTTTCTAGAGTGTATTATTATGGGATTGATACTTGTAAAATACATATTTGACAAACTACTTTCCATATCCTTAAAGTAAATCTCCACTTTGAAATATATTGTGATTTAATGGGAATCTGTAAGCAGGATTTCACATCCCAAACTACTGTATTTATATGCACATGTAACTTTTTCAAAGACCATTCCAGCAATACCTTTATATGACCAGTCTGTACCTCCGTTACTGAGAAATCAGCATTTGTATTGATATGTTAATTAGGCTGTCGATTTCAATCCTCTGTCACTCCAGGTCTTTTGTCACGTTCGTCTCCCTGCATGTAGATACCAGTGACAGTCTTTGGAATGGATCCTCTCATATGGCTCTCTACATTTAAATGGGTTTCATTTCTCTTAGTAATGACATTGGTTAAATGTCAGTTTTTCGCTTGAAGATTTTCCAAGCAGTTCCTAGCTGAGTGTGTCAGCTGCACTTACTTTGTAGTCACACCCTTCAGGTTTAAATGGTGTTACCCAGCAATCTTTGCTGAAGATACAAAGTCATTTGGTCTCTGGCCGCCTTAGAGGAAGGTTCTGCTGAGGATGTTTCCTGCTCTCAGGCTTTAACCTTTTGCTGTTTTCCCCCCTGTTTGTCTTACCTTACCTCATGTCTTGTTAGTACAGCGGTGAGGTCTAGTGAACATCACCTGCCCTCCACTAGTTAGGGCACCTATAGGTTTTTCTCAGGGTCTCAGGTTTCTGTTCGGCGACAGTTGCAGAGACTGTATAGGGACAGGCTAGGAGAGTAGGGACAGCAGAAGGTCAGGATAGGAGGTGTCCCACCGTCTCCTCTCACTAGTTCCAGGGCCCCCACTGTTATTGTGTCCCCTGATGTCCCCTTTGTTAGTTGTGTTATGTTGCATATCAGACGCACGTAGGTCTGAATTCTCCTGCCACGTTTGTCTTACCAGGCAAGCGTGACATCTATTCTGCTTCCTGCACTGTCTTCTTCTGCTTCCATGGTTCCTTTGCCTTAAACATCACAGCATAAATGCTGTCAATCAAGCAGGATGAGGCGGAGCTGAGTGAGGAGTAGAGCTGGAGTGCCAGAGGCTTCAGATCTACCATTGCTCTTTAAACACATTTGCATATCAGTTCAAACACTAATTTGTCTGTAACGGAGAAGTGGACTGGTCATAGAAAGGTATTACTGGATTTGTCTTTGAAAGAGCTACATGCACATATAAATAATTTGGGGGTTTAAATCTTACTGACAGATTTTCTTTAAAGGTTTTAAATTCTGTGTTGATTCATTATGTCATATATTTTTATAAATGGGTTATACTTAGATTATCTATGGCTCCAAACCACTAGCATTTAAAGTAAGACATGCTGACTCCCTTCAGCCACCACTAGTGGGAGCGTGGGACGTTACTGGACACTTTTTTTTATAGTGCCTATAACAACACATTAATGTAGTACAATAGCGCCTGAGCTCCCTCTAGTGGTGTCTCTAATGGCTACCAAATTTCTGTTTCAGTTGGATGCCAGGCACATTACAGTACCTTGCGAATGTATTCACTCCACTTGGATTTTTTTTTTGTTTTGCTACCTCCCAACCTGGAATTTGACTATGTTTTTTTTTTGAGGGTTTGCATCAGTTCATGCAAGAACATGCCTACTATTGTGAACATTTGGTTTTAATTTTATTGTAAGCAAATAAAAATTGGACAATATAGCTGAAAACTTAAGTGTGCATAACTATTTACCCTCCTAAAGTCAGTATTTTGTAGAGCCTACTTTTTCAGCAATTACAGCTGCAAGTTGCTTTGGATAAGTCTCTATGAGCTTTCCACATCTTGCCACTGTGACTTTTGCCCATTTCTCAAGGCAACACTGCTCCAGCTCCTTCAAGTCATGGACAAACAGGTTTTGACCAAGAATATCCCTGTATTTTGCACCATCCATCTTCCCCTTAACTCAAACTATTTTCCCTTTTTCTGCTCCTGAAAAACATCCCCACAGCCTGATGCGGCCACCAACATATTTGATTGTGGGGATGTTGTTCTTGGGGTGATGAGCTGTGTTGGTTAGGCGCCCGACAGCATTTACCTTGGTGGCCAAAAAGTTAGATTATGGTCTCATCTGACCACAGCACCTTCCTCCATACATCTGAGGACTCAGAGTTTCCAAAATGTTTCTTGGCAAAATCAAAATGAGCCTTCCAATTTTGGCTGTAGACAAAGGCTTTTTTCTGCCGACTCTTCCATGGAGTGTATGGCTTATTGTGGTCATATGGACAGATACTCCAGTCTCTGCTTGGGAACTCTGCAGTTCCTTCAGGGTTACCTTTTGGTTTTGGTGCTGCCTCACTGATCAATGCCCTCCTTGTCCGGGCTGAGAGTTTTAGTGGGTGGACCTCTCTTGACAGGTTTGTTGTGGTACCATGTTCTTTCCATTTGCTGATAATGGATTTGATGGTGCTCCGGTGGGTCCTCAGAATTTGCGATATGCTTTTAGAACCCAACCCTGACTTGTATTTCTCAACAACTTTGTCTCTGACTTGTTTGGAGATCTCCTCGGTCTTCATGGTGTTGTTTGGAGATCTCCTTGGTCTTCATGGTGTTGTTTGGAAATCTTCTTGGTCTTTATGGTGTTTTGTGGAGATTTTCTAGGTCTTTATGGTGTTGTTTGGAGACCTCCTTGGTCTTCATGGTGTTGTTTGGAGATCACCTAGTTCTTCATGGTGTTGTTTGGAGACCTCCTTGGTCTTCATGGTGTTGCTTGGAGATCTCCTACGTCTTCATGGAGTTGTTTGGAAATGACCTTGGTCTTCATGGTGTTGTTTGGCAATCTCCTTGGTCTTCGCAGTTTTGTTTGGAGATCTTCTTTGTTTGGTTAGTGGTGACTCTTGTTAATGGTATTGCAGTCTCTGTGGTCTTTCAGAAAAAGGTGTGTATATACTGACAGACCAGGGATACTAAGGGGTACTTTGCACGTTGCGACATCGCTAGCATCAGCTAGCGATGCCGAGCGTGATAGTACCCTCCCCCGTCGCACATGCGATATCTTGTGATAGCTGCCGTAGCGAACATTATCGATATGGCAGCTTCACACGCACTTACCTGCCCTGCGACGTCGCTCTGGCCGGCGACCCGCCTCCTTCCTAAGGGGGCGGGTCGTGCGGCATCACAGCGACGTCACATGGCAGGCGGCTAATAGAAGCGGAGGGGCGGAGATGAGCGGGACGTAAACATCCCGCCCACCTCCTTCCTTCCGCATAGCCGGTGGAGGCAGGTAAGGAGATGTTCCTCGCTCCTGCGGCTTCACACACAGCGATGTGTGCTGCCGCAGGAACGAGGAACCACATCGTATCTCTTATTGGTGCGACATTATGAAAATGACCGACGCTACACAGATCACCAATTTTCGACGCTTTTGCGATCGTTTATCGGCGCATCTAGGCTTTACACGTTGCGACGTTGTTACCGGCACCAGATGTGCGTCACTTTCGATTTGACCCCGACGATATCGCAGTAGCGATGTCGCAGCGTGCAAAGTACCCCTTAAGCCAGCTTTATACCTTACAATTAGGTGTGCGATCTCGTATGCGATGTGACACGCCCAGGTCGCATATGCGATTGAATGAGATTGCACGTAGGTCGTTCATTTGCTGTCACACGTGCGTTAGTAGTCTATGTTAAATTGATCAATTTTGTGTGCGATCCTTTAGATCATGTGTTCTGTGACGTATGCATTGGGCACCCTTTTTTTTTTTTTTTTTATTTATTGACTTGCCAAGCGTGTGTAATGTGTAGGGATGCGTTTTTACTATGTCATCTGCCATTCATCTCTGCTACATGGCCGCTGACAGCAGACACAGACAGCCATGTAGCAGAGGTGAATGGCAGATGACAGCAGACACAGAAAGAGCCGCACAATCTGAATGAACTCGGGTGAACCTCACCCGACTTCATTGTCATGCTGCGTCTCTGTCTGTGTCGCGCCCTGATTAGCGGTCACCTGTGAAGGATTCACCGGTGACCGCTAAACTCCTGAGTAACTGAATTGAGCAGCCCTCTCTCATATACTCACCGATCCCCGATCCCCGGCGCTGCACAGCATTCACACTGCTCCGGCGGCTTTTACTGTTTTCAAAAAAGCCGGCCGCCCATTAAACAATCTCGTATTCCCTGTTTTCCCCGCCCACCGGCGCCTATGATTGGTTGCAGTGAGACACGCCCCCCACGCTGAGTGACAGGTGTCACACTGCACCCAATCACAGCAGCCGGTGGGCGTGTCTATACGGTGCAGTGAAATAAATAATTAAATAATTAAAAAAAACGGCGTGCGGTCCCCCCCAATTTTAAAACCAGCCAGACAAAGCCATATGGCTGCAGGCTGGTATTCTCAGGATGGGGAGCCCCACGTTATGGGGAGCCCCCCAGCCTAACAATATCAGCCAACAGCCGCCCAGAATTGCCGCATACATTATATGCGACAGTTCTGGGACTGTACCCGGCTCTTCCCGATTTGCCCTGGTGCTTTGGCAAATCGGGGTAATAAGGAGTTATTGGCAGCCCATAGCTGCCAATAAGTCCTAGATTAATCATGTCAGGCGTCTCCCCGAGAAACCTTCCATAATTAATCTGTAAATTACAGTAAATAAACACACACACCCGAAAAAATCCTTTATTAGAAATAAAAAACACAAACATATACCCTGGTTAACCACTTTAATCAGCCCCAAAAAGCCCTCCATGTCCGGCGTAATCCAGGATGGTCCAGCGTCGCATCCAGCGCTGCTGCATGGAGGTGACCGGAGCTGCAGAAGACACAGCCGCTCCTGTCACCTCCACACAGCAACTGAAGACAGCCGCACGATCAGCTGAGCTGTCACTGAGGTTACCCGCTGTCACTGGATCCAGCGGTGGATGCAGCGGTGGCCGCGGGTAACCTCAGTGACAGCTCAGCTGATCGCGCTACTCACCTCAGTTGCTGCGTGGGGGTGAGAGGAGCGGCGGTGAGTAGCGCGATCAGCTGAGCGGTCCCTGAGGTTACCCGCGGTCACCGCTGGATCCAGTGACAGCGGGAATTAATCATTAGACATGATTAATCTAGGACTTATTGGCAGCTATGGGCTGCCAATAACTCCTTATTACCCCGATTTGCCAACGCACCAGGGCAAATCGGGAAGAGCCAGGTACAGTCCCAGAACTGTCGCATATAATGTATGCGGCAATTCTGGGCGGCTGTTGGCTGATATTGTTAGGCTGGGGGGCTCCCCATAACGTGGAGCTCCCCATCCTGAGAATACCAGCCTTCAGCCGTATGGCTTTATCTGGCTGGTTTTAAAATTAGGGGGGACCGCACGCAGGTTTTTTTAATTATTTATTTCTCTACACAGTATAGACACGCCCACCGGCTGCTGTGATTGGGTGCAGTGTGACACCTGTCACTCAGCGTGGGGGGCGTGTCTCACTGTAACCAATCATAGGCACCGGTGGGCGGGGTAAGCAGGGAATACGAGATTGTTTAATGGGCGGCCGGCTTTTTCAAAATAGTAAAAGCCGCCGGAGCAGTGTGAACGCCGTGCAGCGCCGCGCCGGGGATCGGGGATCGGTGAGTATGAGAGGGGGGGTAAGAGGGATAGACTGACATGGACAGAGAGAGAGGGACAGAGATAGTGACCGACTGGCAGAGATTAGTGCATGACAGACATTGTGAGGCGCTTCAGAACGCAGCTTTTCAGCTGCGCTCTGAAGCGGAAGCTGCGGTGCAGAGCGCACACCTGCGCACATAGCCTCAGACATCACAATCGTATGAGGGATGTCACACGTTACAATTGCCTAGGTTCATACAACAAAACGTCCAATGTATGAGGAATAAACGACGTGTATGCGATCACCGTATTTGCGTTCAATCTTGATCGCACGTAGGTGTCACACGAAAATACGTCACGAACGATGCCGGATGTGCGTCACTTACAACTTGACCCCGACGACGGATTGAAAGATTTATTGAAGTGTGTAAAGCAGGCATTAGACTACACACAGGTGGATTTCCTTTCACTAAGAATGTGACTTATGAAGGTAATTGCTTGCACCAGAAGGTTTTAGGGGCTTCGTAGCAAAAGGGGTGAATACAGATGCACATGGCAATCGATTTTTATTTATTTTATCCCATAAATTACATTTTTGCCTACATTTTACTCAGTTCATTTCCCAACTTAGACTATTTATTGCTAATGTATCACACACAAATCGAATTACAAAAATATTTAAACAAAGTTTGTAATGTAACAAAATAGGTAAAAGCCAAGGGGGTTGAATACTTTCGCAAGGCACTGTATATAGCCTCTAATACTGATTCTATGAGCAGCATAACAGCATCTTTTAGTTTGCCTCATTTGGGGAATTTTATGACATACGGTTGGCAAAGGGAAGACCCTCATATCAACAACAATGTTGGGGTCTGTGGTTTATTGGTCAGCTTATTATGAAGTCTTAGCCTTGTTTGGTTTTACACTTGACACAGAAGATATTATTGTTCCTAAATTAAAATAATAATTATGATTATGATGCTTCCCTTTTAAAGGGTTAATATTTTTTTTATAAGGGGAGCTGCATTCTGTTTTATTTGATTTATTTCTAATTCTTATGTAAAATGTAAATGAAGAAATACAAGAGCGCAGATAACCGAGACGATTAATATTCTTCCTAACTGAGCGTAGGAGAATTTTGAAATTTCTGCCAAAAATCTGTTCTACTATTATACTGTTCTCAACTTATTTTAATCAACATAAGTATAAATAAAAAACTGTTAATGAATGAAAACTATTGCCAAATGTAACAGAATTTTACAAAGTTCACAAGCAAAACGTGAATTATTATTCCAATCTGACAACTTTTCAATAACCGGAGAACAAATATGTTTATATTCTAGATACGATGTGTCACTGGTGCAAACACATTTCCATTTAGTTTTAAAGGCTCAAAACAACTTCTGAAAGACGTAGCGGGGGGCTGTGGAGCTGAAAGGAAAGCACCTGCGGTACGAGAACACGCTCATACAGAGAGACCCAATTCATTCAGGCGACATTATCCAACTCACTGTAGATTGGAAGATTTTTTAACACCTGCGCAATAAACCGATATTTGATGTATGTTCTCTATAGACCTGAAAAGCGGTCATAACAGGCGCCCCATTGGGTAGTTGCATCCAAAGAAGAATACAACAAAAAAGAATATTACAAAAGAAGCACTTACTGACAGCACAGTGTTAAACGGATGGTGTATGAAGACCATTTTATGACACTTTTACTCCAAAAAAAACTGCTCCAAGAAAGTTTTTCAATTATTTTTTTTTTTTTGCGGGCTGGTACTGAAAATTTTACACAGCTACTGTGTTTCTCTGAAAATAAGACAAGGTGTTATATTATTATTTGCTCCAAAACATGGGCTAGGGGCAGGGCTTATTTTCAGGAGATGTCTTTTTTCCATGATCAGCAATCCACATTTATTCTTAAAGAAAAAAAAAAAATCAACATTTATTCAAATATAGTCATATTGCATTCTGGAACATCAACATAACTCTTCATACCCTGTGTGCAACACATATGTGTGTATTTAGCTATCCTATCTATCTATCTATAACTGTTACGTCGCCTCCGGAGTCTGCTCCAGCGACTTCTGCTCCGATCGCCAGGCGACGCCGTGTTCCTGCCATGGATGGTGCTGGTGATAGGAGAGGAGTCGATGCCAGCGACATGGTGGGCGCAGGCTCCGCTCATCCACTGGTCAGGGTTTCCTGGGGATCTGCAGTGCCATTGGCTGACTGTAGGTGGCGTGTGTCTCCCAGCTGAAGTACCATCATTCAGCTACAGCCTATGGGAAGACACCACACCCTTTTTAATGCCCCTCCTGTCTGCTGACCTCTGCCAGAGATAGTTCTGAAAATTCTTTTCTCCTGTTTCGTCCTGTTCTGTGATTTCGTGTGCTGATTATCGCTTGTTTTCGGACTACCCTCCTGCCTGCTGTTTTTGTACCTCGCTGCCCGATCCGGTTTTGACCTCTGCTTATTTCTGATTACGTCCTTGCCTGCCGATTCTGTCCTTGTTCCACAATTCCTGGTTTGACCCTGCCTGACGACTACTCTCTCAGACTGCAGCCTTCCACTGGTAGTGATCTCCAGGGCCCTGTGTAATTCCAAATCCCTGTATAGGGGTTAAAGGGTTTCAGGGTTCTGGGGGGGTCCTGCTTGGTGAGTGGCTTCTCTCTAGCCTGTCCATTACAACCCGTCTGAGTCTGTGGATCCAGGGAAGGCGTTACAATAACCTATCATCCACATATCCCTTATCTGTATATCTATGTATATTTATCCCTAGCCATCTATCTCCTATCTATCTATCTATCTATCTATCTATCTATCTACTATCTATCTATCTATCTATCTATCTATCCACACACACACACACACACTGCACATACTGTATTTCCTTCCTGTCTCCTCTAAAGCTTTAAATTCCTGCAATTAACAGACCTTTGTTACAGCTTCGTCACATAACGTAAGGATCATCGTAACATCAGGATATAAACGCTAAGGCCCCTAGGAGAAAGGGGGCCCTTTGAAATTGCCCAGTTTGCCCTCCTTTCTCCCTAATGCCAGTCATGTATACCAGCCTATCCGCTGTTCAGTTCTTTTCGACTCCTGCAACTAAAAGACCTTTTGGTCACATGACTGAAGTCACCAAAGGTCCTTAAACAATCTTAAACTCAGAATTCAAGCTTTGGGGTCCCTAAGAGTGGGAGCGCTGAGATATTGTGCAGTTTAACTGCCCCTAACGTCAGCCCTGACTGTAACTAGGGCTTTTTTTTAGTAGGGCTTATATTTGAAACATACTCCAAAAATCCTGTAAAATCATGCTAGACCTTATTTTCAGAGTATTATTATTATTTATTATTATAGCGCCATTTATTCCATGGCGCTTTACAAGTGAAAGAGTGTGTATGTACAACAATCATTAACAGTACAAAACAGACTAGTACAGGAGGAGAGAGAATCCTGCCCGCGAGGGCTCACAGTCTACAGGGAATGGGTGATGGTACAATAGGTGAGGACAGAGAGAGTGAGACAGAGACTAGGTCTTATATTCGGGGAAACACGGTATTGTTCGGTAGCTTAAACCATATTTCTCAATATTAGTTTTCATAATATACAGGGCACTTGACTTGTAGTTGTCTCTTACCCTCATTTGCTCATTGATGCAGAACACTAGTGTAAAGATTACATTTTGCCTTCATATATCTTAATTTGAGTGAGGCCAGCTTTTTTTTTTTTTTTTAAAAAAAAAAGTGATACTCTGTTGGGAAATATGCTAGTATGTCAAAATATTATATTGATTTGTATTTTGAGAAATTGCAAGAATTTTTAGAAAGGTAAGAGTAGACACATCTCTAAAAGTACATGCAGCTCTATCTCCTTCAAGCAGAGAAAACTCAGAGCCAACATAATACCAGAATTTCTACAAAATATCCATATTTCAGACCATGGCTGCATGTGATAAGAATTTGAAATCACCGAAATCACATTCTTATATTGTGATAATGTCTAATTATCTTTATTCCTTTGTGCCACTATAACAAATTTTAAGGGATTGCTCACTCTAGTATATAAATATGATGAGTGCAACCCGATAAAAAATGTAAATGCACCCGGACCAATGTTATTTCATGAGTCAATGCTCTACGATTTTTTTCTCAGCTGTATTCGGCTTGAGGAAAACCTTGCAGTATGCTGTGAGTGGCCGTGTAAATCAGATGTGACATACCAATGCAAGCCTATGGGTGTGGGAAAAAATGAATGTCGCACGGACCATCCATTGTTTGCAGATACATCACCATTCGTAGTATAGAACATTGTAGATGGTCCTGTAGACGATTGTTGCATAATAGCTGTGAAATATATAGCACTTGCATGATATCAGAATGACATATACATGACACTTTTCTGGATAAGCATGGGACCGATGTTCATACACCAGTGTGAGGAAAAAAATCGGTGCTGAGGTCAGGGTACGAGCCAGGGGGTCAGAAGCCAGGGGGATAACGTCAGAGTCAGGGGCACAGGCGGAGAAGGGTAACAGAGGTCCAGGCTACGGAGACAGGATCAGTACAGAGCAGACACAGGAGCCAGAACACTCACTGCAGGACAGGAACTACGACTGGTGGCGTATCGGGCGAGATTGCTCCCTAATGAAGCAGAGCAATCAATAGGCCCCTCACAACACCAGCTCAGGATCTGAAGCTGGGAAACAACACATTCACCAGAGAACAATGCAAAACAGAGCATTGGCTCTGTTGTAGAGCAGAGAACCGGGGATCAGAACCATGACACCTGCCTTGCCCTCTTCAAATCTTGTGCATCTCATCGATCGGCAGAGCTGATTTGAACCCTTCAGCTCTTCTTTTCTACTTAGGCTCAGCAGAGCTGGCACAGTATACAGTATACTGCAGTCAAATTAGTGATGTGAAGCTGAAAATGATGGCCTGTTGATGCATATTACAGAAGATAATCATCTGCTATATGCATTAAGAGAGCAGCATTCGCAGTTTCACATCCCTGATCTCACAGCAGCAGGCATCAAGCACAGCTCAGATCTGCAATGCAGATATATTACAAGCTCTGTTGAAGAGAGGTGAAGGAAAATTAAGCTCTGTTAAAAAAACATTTAACAATGATGTAAAAAAGAATGCAACCACTTATCTAGCTATGTGAACCAGATGCACAGAGGGATAAAAAAACATAAACATACATTGGTACAAGAGAAAAAAAACTTTTGTTGTGCTTAATCTGTATATTAATAATAAGCATGAATTCACTGTCCTTTGTGAAAAAGAATGTGATTATGAGTAACCTCTTTACTAATACATTGTATGATCAAAATTTTAATTTTAGTATACTTATAGTATACCTGCACCGAGCGTTTACAGGATCCATCATTACTTTCTGAATGTAAAGTGGCTTATAGATTGATTTTGGTATTATTTTTCAAAAATGTAAAGCAGGGATCTAAAAAGACAATTTCATATCTCTTATTACCACATTCTGAGGAAGGATTGTTCATGATCTCGGGCACTTAGCCTGTACTGAGTATCTTTCCCCTTTACATTCACAAAATATTGGATGAATCGGGCATTTTGTAATGTTTAATTTCCCCCATGAAGGTTGTGAAGGAGACTTAAGCACTCTCTTTAATGTTTCCCATGGCAAATTGCAGCTGATTGCTATTGGCATCAAGACAACTTGTGATCTGCCTATTTTGGAGTGGCTCATCAAACAAACAGGTTGTAAGAAAGGTTTTTTTCCCCCAAAATTGTAACTTATCCACTATCCAGTGGATAGGGAATAACTTGCTTGACTCTGGGTGGTTTCACCACTAAGACGCCCAGCAATTCCCTGAGAAGGGAGCTCTGTAGAGTCTTGTCTTTAATGGAGCGAGGTTACCCATGCTTGGCCTCTGCTTCATTCTATGCCTATGGGAAATATTAGTTCAAAGCTAAGTTATTTATTGTAGTCCCATAGACCATGAATGGAGCAAAAGCCAAGCAGGTGCACCATTTCTCAATTTAAACCCTTACTGACATTGGACATAGTGGTACATCCAATGTGTTTCCTTGTCTTTGATGCGAGCTTCTGAATTGAACCACATCGTTGCCGGAAGATGATGGCAATAATATTCAGCCATCATCTGCCTCTCACGAGTGCAAGTGGGCAGAGCTTCGTTTGCAGCTGTTAATCTATTAAATGTGCGTTCTTGTGACCTCCCATCGGCACCACTTTATCGTGAACTTGGGGTATCAATAGGTTGCCTTGATGGCCAGGGGTCTTCTGAAGACCCCAACGTCTGTCATTACAATACTACGAAAACCAGCCTATTTCTGGAATTCATAGGAGACCATGATATTTGTTATTTATAGCAATTATGGATGATCACAGGTTCAAGTCCCCTAAGGCAGGGGTGGGCAAGTGTGGCTTGAGGTCCACATCCAGCCCACTAGCTGTTCCATCCAGTCTGGCACACATACAGAGACAGCCAAAGGGCTGAAACCAATGGACCACGTCCTGCATCATACCCTTCCCACCCACACCCTGATAACGCCACCAACTACATCACGAGGATGCGGATAATGGCAAATAGATTGGTGGAGCACGGAGCCATCATCTCTGTCTTCCACCACCACTGTGCGCTGAGTCAGCAGATGCGATGACATCATTTTATCGCGTCTGCTGTTTCAGTGCATTGGAGACTGGAGCAGAGCGCAGTGCTGGGGGATGGGAGGCAGGTGAGTAAGTGGTGTTTTTTATCTATCTGATATGTGTGGTTATACATATAAAGAAAGAAAAAACCAAACATATACATATAAAGGCTGCGTTGGAGCTCATACTGTATACAGAGGCTATGTGGGGGCTCATAGTGTATTTAGGACGCTATGTGAGGTCCCATACTTTTTATAAGGAGGCTCATACTTTGTGTAAGGAGACTATTTGGGGGTTCATACTGTATATAGGGAGACTAGTTGGGGGCTAAACTGTAGAAGAAAGGGAAAAAAAGGCAGAAAACGCGTCTGTTGTTTCAGTGTACTGGAAACTGAAATGGAGCGCAGTGCTGGGGGAATAGGAGAGAGGTGAGTATCTGGTGTTTTTTTTTTTATCTATGTGAGATATGTGGTTATACAATTAATGGTTATACACAGTATGAGCTATGTGGGGGCTCATAGTGTATATAGGAGGCTATGTGAGGGCCCATACTGTTTATAAGATGTCTCATACAGTGTGTAAGGAGACTATTTGGGGGCTCATACAGTGTGTAAGGGGACTACTTGGGGGCTCATACAGTGTCTAAGGAGACTAGTTGGTGGCTAAACTGTAGAAGGAGGGGAAAAAAAAACAGGTGGAAAAAAAATAAAAAAATTACCCAGTTGGAAGGGGGAGTCTGAGACTGCAAAGCCCCATTCTTGGGGTTCTGACACCTTGTTTTTGGGGATCACCATAGGACCTTTGTAATGGCTGAGATTGAAGAACATTGGGTGCCTATCTTTTTAACCCTTTTGACCCTCAAACTGGCTCAAATTATGGGATCAAACTGTATATGTTGTGACTGCTCATTGCTACCATTCTCCATAGATCACAATAGAAAGGAACGAGGCTTTTCGTATTAAGGTTGTAAATTGACTCGGTGTATTGATAAATGCGGTGCACATTTCGAGCATCATATTTTCCGACATCTTGTATCATATTTCTATTTTAGACAGATACACGGGCCCCATTATTCTACCCTCTTCTGTATTAATCCTTCTATCTAACTTTAAAACCAGCCCTATCAGTGACTGTCAAGAAAGCAAGCTTGGCAGTAAATATGGATAAATGAAATAAAAATTCCATCTGACTGAATAATAGCACGTCACATATTGTGTGGGGTTTACTACAGCTGTGTCTAGAGATGGGCGAATCGTAAAATATTCTATTGATGCTCCGAAATCACTCGTAGTCCCTGCAAAACTTCATGCTGTGAAATCAATCTGACCATCTACGTGTGGACAGTGCGAAAAAGGTTTGTGGACTCAAAGTATAATGGAATATAATGAGAAATCCTTGCAGAAATTAAGACGTCTTGTCTTTAATCTCTATTTTGTAGAGAAAACAGACTTTAGATCTGAACCTTATAATTGGAAAAATCCATTGTGTAGCGGCAATGATGAGCTGATACTGAGGGTAAAGTGTTCATTATTGGAAAAGAGAGAACTGTGTTCAAAGGGAACTTCTAACCTAATTCATGCTGCCAAAACCTCGGGCAGCATGAGAATTGGGTTTGGCTTTGTGCCGCTAGGAATAGATAAACATTTGCTCTCCATATTCACTTCTATGGGATTGCAGAACAAGCTTGCTCAAAATGCACTGCATTAGTTTTACTACAGTATATACAGTCATGGCCAAAAGTGTTGGCACCCTTGAATTTGTTACTGAAAATTAAGTATTTCTCCCCAAAAAATTATAGCAGATATGTGACGCCCTGGCGCCCCAGGTGGTCACACATAGAATAGGCCCCCGCATAACACCATCCCTCACAGGGTTTCACCATGCCAACAAAACCCTAGTCACCCTCCCAGGGTAGGACAGGCACACCAGTGGGCGGAACCAGGCGGAAGGACAATGCACACCTAGGGGTCTAGAGAATCCGGGGGCGGGAAAACAGTGCAGTTGAGTTCAGTTGAAGTTGAGTAGAGGTGAGGTTTGAAGTTGGAGTGGAGAGGAGTAGGAGTGAGAGAGGAGAAAGTGCAAGTGAAGTCAGAGAGCAAAGGCGTCGGGGTAGGAGCCCCGGCGTTTTGGCTAGGTGGCAGACGGTGGTCAGTGTCTGTGAGGAGATGGGAAGACGGCTGCCGGAGATCCGAGGTGGACTGGGACAGGGTAGGAGCCCGCCGGTATCGTCACCGGAGAACTGACCCGGAAACCGTGCACAGAGGGGGTACTTGGATCCTGAAGCCAGGACCGGAACCAACGGCCCCGCTAATTAACCAATTGAGGACAGGATTATAGGTCCTGTCCCAACAAAAGTCCCAAAAGCAGACAACAGCCCACCGCGGGGAATAGGGCATTCGCCAGGGTCCGGTAGATCCCAAGGGCCAGCGTCAGCGGGCAAGGCTCCCAATAGAAGTACCGGGAGCGGGCTCCCGTGTTCAATGCCGGGAAGTCCACAAGAAACAAAAGTAGTGCAGAGGAAAGTGACACAGACCATCACTCCGGGTGAGGGACCAGAGTACACCCGACAGTGGAGCTCCGGCCACTGGCACCTTGGTTTACCACGGACTTGTGTGATTTCTTTAACAGTGAGTACACCAACATTCCCTGGTCTGTCCGGGTGCGCCTGCCCCTGCAATCACCATCCTCAGCACAGAGACATTGGGCCCCGGGGCATCCATCCCTACCCACGGAGGGTTAACAGCTAGCTGCCATCCCAACGCCCGGGTGCTCCCCAATAGCAGCGGTGGTACCCCATTTTACTACACACTGTGGGTGGCATCACGGACTGTATACAATATCCCCACATACCATCATTCCCCTTTTTATTTTGAAGTGTCCGCGAGACCCCCGGGTCCGGAGACCCCTTGAGCCACACTGTAGATCCAGATCTGAGCAGCCTGACTGCTGACGTGGGGGCGGTACAGATACATCTATGGGGCATCCTCAAGTGGAAGGTGGAGAAGTGCAAGGTCTTAAACAACCCCCAGCTCTGTGATGTTGTCATGGAGGATCTACAAAGCAGTCCATAATCTGTCTCCTCTGTATATCTCCAAACTAATCTCCCGCTACACTTTAACACGTAACCTCCGGTCCCCCCAAGATCTCCTGCTCTCCTCCTCTCTCATTTGCTCCTCATTTAACCGCCTCCAAGACTTCTCCCGAGCATCCCCAGTCTTCTGGAATTCGCTGCCTAAACACGTCAGACTATCTGCTACACTTGCAAGCTTCAAACGGAACCTGAAAACCCATCTGTTCAGAAATGCCTATAATCTTCAATGACCCCACTGCATCACCACCACCACAGCTACTGCCTCACCACCATGCCGGAACTGCCGCCCAACCTACACCCCACATACTGTCTCCTCCCCAATATCCTATAGAATGTAAGCCCGCAAGGGCAGGGTCCTCTTCCCTCTGTACCAGTTTGTCTATTGTAACTTGTGTATGTATTCTGTATGTAACCCCCTTCTCATGTACAGCACCATGGAATCAATGGTGCTCTATAAATAATAATAATAATAAAATGGAGGACAGAAGAGGATCTAGTGGCTCCTGTGAAGCTTTAGTGAACTTCATACCAAAAGAGTTAAGGCAGTGCTGGAAAATAATGGTGGCCATGAAGTGATGGCCGAGGGACCACCATTGTGCAAAGTTAATTTACGGTATGCAAGAAGAGGTATCAGAAAACAGAAATAAGGGTACAGCTTTATTTACAGGCATGAAATACCGTATTTTTCGGATTATAAGACGCACTTTTAGTCCCAAAAATTTGGGAGGAAAATGAGGGGTGAGCTATTCACATGTGTGACCACTTACCATTTAGTTTCCTCTTGCATGCATAGGAGCCACTTTAGTTTTTAGAAATCACAGGAGCTTTGTACTTGCAATAATTGGGGACCTAGATATAAAACATCTACGACCTGTTGCAGATTTCTGCTTTCAGCACTTAGACATTGTAGAAAAATGAAGTGTTTTACTTGGGACATTGAGCAACAATTTTCTGGATCATCGTATCATGGATGATAAAAGAGAGCAAAACAGAATAAAACATAGAAGTAGCTGTCACATGGAGATCTTTTGCAAGCATTGCTAACTGTTATGGCGGCGTCAGGATCTGTGGAAACTATAGATTTTGGCACTCTGCTAACCTCTCTGAGATCTATAATCAGCACAGGAAGATGCAGGCGTCAGCCCACAGTCTTAGGATGGCCAGCAAGAGTTAATTTTTGTTGAGCTGCTTGTTAGTCTCTTTGGTCATATGCTGTGAGGGAGCCACTTGGGTTCGCTCCCTTCCTATATATGCTGGTTGGACTATTTCATTAATGCCAGCTATAGCGTCTTTATACTGGTCTGGTAAGGTGTTGGGATCCAGACTTACTGGTGGTTGTTGTGCTTTATTGCTGTGTGCGGTTGAGGTGTTAATCCTTGTCTTTTTGTTGCTACCTACCTGTGCTTGCTTTTCTCCTTAGTTTTGGTTTTCCCTTGTCTGTCTAATCTGTGTTACCATTAAGGTACCGTCACACTAAGCAACTTACCAGCAATCCCAACAACGATAGGGATCGCTGGTAAGTTGCTAGGAGGTTGCTGGTGAGATGTCACACTGCGACGCTCCAGCGATCCCACCAGCAACCTGACCTGGCAGGGATCGCTGGAGCGTGGCTACACGAGTTGCTGGTGAGCTCACCAGCAACCAGTGACAAGCCCCCAGCGCCGCGTGGAAGATGCTGCGCTTGGTAACTAAGGTAAATATCGGTAACCAACCCGATATTTACCTTGGTTACCACCGCACGGAGCTACACGTGCAGAGAGCAGGGAGCAGCGCACACTGAGCGCTGGCTCCTTGCTCTCCTAGCTACAGCACACATCGGGTTAATTACCCGATGTGTACTGCAGCTAAATGTGCACAGAGCAGGGAGCAGTGCACACTGCTTAGCGCTGGCTCCCTGCTCTCCTAGCTACAGCACACATCGGGTTAATTAACCCGATGTGTCCTGCAGCTAGCTACATGTGCACAGAGCAGGAGCCGGCACTGACAGTGAGAGCGGCGGAGGCTGGTATCGAAGGTAAATATCGGGTAACCAAGGACAGGGCTTCTTGGTTACCCGATGTTTACATTGGTTACCAGCCTCCGCAGAATCCGGCTCCTGCTGCCTGCACATTTAGTTGTTGCTGTCTCGCTGTCACACACAGCGATCTGTGCTTCACAGCGGGACAGCAACAACTAAAAAATGGCCCAGGACATTCAGCAACAACCAACGACCTCACAGCAGGGGCCAGGTTGTTGCTGGATGTCACACACAGCAACATCGCTAGCAACGTCACAAAAGTTGTTCGTTAGCAGCGATGTTGCTAGCGATGTTGCTTAGTGTGACGGGGCCTTTACACTCCTGTATCTTCCTTCCCTGCGGGTGGAGGGGATAACAGATTAAATCTGGTTAGCAGACTAGCCAGGCACTGGACTCAGGCATCTCCACCATTAGGGGTAAGCATGAGGTTAGGGATAGCCTATGGTCCTCTAGAATCTGTGACAGCATAGAAGCCCCCTGTCCCTCACTATCCTACAGTCACATGATGACAGTAGCACAATAAAGTGAAAGTTCCATCTGCTGTCTGATAAAGATTAGCCCTCCATAGCATTAGCCTGTAGCTGTTGTGTACTTCTCCAAAGCCATACCACATCAAGGTATTTATGAAATTTCCTGTATATATAATGTGAAAAAGAGAATACAAAAGAAACATTTAAATAACCCACTATGATAAATTATTTAATTTGCAATATTGTTAACCCCTAGGTGTAGATGAGCATAAATTTCTCATAGCTTTAGGGTGATATTGCTTAAAATTCCCAGGTCCATCATTACATTCTGCTTGCCCCTTATTTTATCGTTCTCCCTGTTTCCAGCCTGGCAGATTAACAAGGGAGCACTTCTGTTCTACATAGCAAAATGTTAGCGATATATAAATTATGCAGCACTGCTATGTGACTATTTATAAAGCACACATGTAAAATTATTGTTGTAGGAACGGAGCAAACATTTCCGAGCATCCACTGGGGGCCTATGAGATACGGAGGAAATTTAGGTCCCAGAAAAGCATATCCTGCCATAGTATTACCACCGTTTTATCGTTATTATTTCATCCCATCATGTTAAGAAGTTCATGATCTCCAATAAATAAGTAAATATTACTATATTCTAACCTTAAGGCCTAAGACACACGGCATGAAAATCGGAGCGATGTTTTATCGCATTCCACTTGGACCAATATTGGCCTATGTGTCAGAACCCATGAGCGATTATTTTCTCGGCCCCAATCGGACCGAGAAAACAATCGCAGCATGCTGCGATTGTAATGCGAGACTCTTTCTTTCACACCTATTCAAGTCTATGGGGTAAGAGAAAGATCGCACCGCACTCACGATACACCGATGTACCGCGAGTGCAGGGTTATAATGGCAATAGCCGGCTACGGAGGAGAGAGGCAGATAAATCCCTCCCTCTCCTCCTCCGTGCCGGCCCTCCCCTCCTCAGCGCTGGCCCGCCCCTCCTTAGTGCCGGCCTGCCCCCCGCATCTGAGGTCCGATCGCATGATCGGACCTCAGTTGCAGTGACACTCGCATGACACTCCCGCTGTGCTGCCAGCATGAGCCAAGTATCCACTATCTATAAAGACACCTCTGCAGTTTTTTCCCTCCGCTCTCTATACAGACACATCTGCATCTTTTTCTCACTATTTGACATGAAATTAGAATAAACCTTTCCCGTTTTCAGTCAATTAGGAACCAAAATTATTTCTATTTGCCAAATGCCAGAATAATCAGAGAATGTTTTAAGCATTTTTATTACTTTCTGCAACGTCAAAAGTTTCCATACATTTCATTAGCATTTGGTACCTTTGCCCTTACACTGTATGACTTGGGTCAAACGTTTTAGATCTCCTTCCACAAGCTTCTCACAATAGTTGGTAGGAATTTGGGCCCATTTCTCCTTACAGAATTGGTATAACTGAGCCAGGTCACCTTGCTTGCACTGGCCTTTTCAGCTTTGCCCATAAATTTTCAATAGGATTGATATCAGGGCTTTGTGATGGCCGCTCCAAAACATTGACTTTGTTATCCTTAAGCCACTTTGCAACCAGTTTGGCAATATGCTTGTGGCCATTGTCCATTTGGAAGACCCATTTTCGCCCAAACTTTAAGTTCCTGGCTGATGTCTTGAGATGTTGCTTCGGTATTGCCACATAATCTTCTTTCCTCATGCTGCCATCTATTTTGTGAAGTGCACCAGTCCCTCCTGCAGCAAAACAACCCCACAACATGATGCTGCCACCCCTGTGTTTCACAGTTGGAATGTGTGCTTAGGCTTCAACGCTTCTCCCTTTTTCCTCCAAACATAACAAAGGTCATTAACTTAATTTGCTCTTATGTAAAAAAAAATTCCTCAGTAAAATTAATTGAAATGCTAATAATCCGTTCCAGCCCCTACTTATGACCCCCAAACCTGGTACTGTATATATGATCCCCCAACTGAGTACATGTCCTCCATCCTAGTATGTATGATCCTCATCCTGGTATAGGCCAATCCTGGTATATATGATCCCCCTTCCTGGCCCGTGGCCCCATCCTGGTATATATGATCCCCCATCATGGAACATGGCCCCCAGCCTGGTGTATATGATCCCCCATTTTGGTACATCGCTACCCCATCATTGTACATGGCCCCCATCCTGGTATATATGATTCCCATACTGGTACATGGCCCCCCATCCTGGTTCATGGACCCCATCCTAGTACATATGATCCCTCATCATGGTACATGGTCATAATCCTTGTACATTTGATCCCCCATCTTGGTACATCACCACCCCCATCATTGTACATTGCCCCCATCCTGGTATATATGATTTCCCATACTGGTACATGGCCTCCCATCCTGGTACATGGCCCCCATTACACTGCACTCTGAAAATAAAATATATTATACTCACCCTCCCTTTGGTCCCCTGCAGCGCGGCATCCTCACCCAATGCAGGCAGCTGATCTACTATTTGCTTCACGTTGCACACTTATTATTCTCACCCTCCCTCCAGTCCCTCAAAGTGCGGCATCCTCATCTTATGCGGTCAGCTGATCAGCGTGGGAGAGCGCAGCGCTCTCACGCGTTGATCAGCTGCCTGCATGAGATGAGGACGCTGTGCTGTGGGGGATAAAAGGAAGGGTGAGAATAAGTTGCTCGCAACTCACATTTCTGCTTGCATCATGAAGCAATAAAGATACAGAGCTACAACTCTTATCTTGAAAAATTAATAAGTTGGTGCACTCTTAAGTCAAGGTATTACTGTATGTTTGTATCATGATATTTTACTTTTGCCTATGTCATATATCCACTAATAAAGACACTTGTATGATCGTGGAGCCGGATCTTACTATTTTTTAAAGTATCTGTGCTCTGAACAGGAAAGTCTACACACATGCGGTTGGGCTGGACTTCTCTAAATGCTCTAGGTCAGGTTGGTGGGGATCTGACTCCTGGATCCTCCACTGATCAGTTCAATGAGGAAAATCCTCCAGAAAACCACCCCAAAACCAGACAAAGCTCTATGCATTTGTTTGTGGCTTTGCCTGGTACCGCAGCTTTCAGCAGCTCTGAAGTGAGGCATAACTTCAATCAAATGTTCAGCACCGTGTCCGGGTAAACAATAATAATAATAATAATAATTTTATTCATTTATATAGCGCTATTAATTCCACAGCGCTTTACATACATTGGCAACACTGTCCCCATTGGGGCTCACAATCTAGAGTCCCTATCTGTATGTCTTTGGAGTGTGGGAGGAAACCGGAGAACCCGGAGGAAACCCATGCGAACACAGGGAGAACATACAAACTCCTTGCAGATGGTGTCCTTGGTGGGATTTGAACCCAGGACCCTAGCGCTGCAAGACTGCAGTGCTAACCACTGAGCCACCGTGCCGCCCATGAATGATGTTTTTCTGTAGAGCCATTGCTCTTTTCTTCCTGCCAAACTGGCATGTTGATTGGGACTCAAGCAATAAATAATATTCTTTAAAAATGCCTCTAAACAATAATGACTAAAATATAATTTAATTAATATCCAGACTAATAGCAAGGTAGTATAAATGGCAAGAAAAGCAAAATACAAATGACTGGATTATTACTCTTACTCTTTTTCTATTTTATCATTGTTTAATTAGCCTGTGGTGAGCAAATTGGAGTTAATGAAGTCTGAGTTTTATAGTCTCCCAAGGGCTTGGAAAGCTTAAATCATACTTTACACAAATGGCGGTATGCATGACTAAAGCCTAAAATGAGAAAGGTTTACTTAATATTTTGTTTGCCGTCAAATGTGGACATTGTTGTAACTTAATGCCATTATCCATAAAATGATGTATCCAATGGCATGTTGTTTAGCTCTAGATGTATTGTTCACTGTTAAACTGCCAGTGACTCTACAAAATACAGCACAATTGTGTAGGTGAAGCATTTAAAGGGAACCAGTCAGCGGGAAAATACTATCCCACTTATAAGCATACATATGTCACATTCATCTCACTGCATGTAGAGACCAGTGGCAGCTTTTGGAGTCTAGTGACAGCTTCTGGACTGCAGCCTCTCATATCCATTAGGTTATCCACAATTAAATGTGGTTTCATTTCATTTAGTACCTAAATGGTTAATGTCAGTTTTTCTGCTGGCAGCTTCTCCAGCAGCCTTTAGCAGAGGCTTCAGCTGCAATTACTTTGTAGTCACACCCATCAGGTTAAATAGAGGTGTTTCCCAGTAATCCCTGCTGTTGATACAAATCCATTTGTATACTGGCCCCCTTGGTGAAAGGAGCAAAGTTTAAGCATTCCAGAAGGTGGACTTTATCCTTTTGTGTTGCGGTATTGTCATGGATGTGTCTGGACCTTCAGGTGCTGCTGCTGGGACCAGGTGCAGAAGGGCCCGGCGATCGTCCAGACGTTAATAGACGCTTTCCCTTTAAGGGCTTGATTTAGGTTTTTTTCTGTTTCCTTGCCAGGTTGGATGAGCCTTTCCTCCAGCTGGTAATTAAGGGCCTTTATAATGTGGGGCCTCTCACTTCTCCAGTGCGGGTTATACTTTTCACTTGGAGAAGTTGCTTGCTCAGGAGTGCATGTTGCTTCAGACTACTGTTGCTGTATATTCTGAAGATTCCCTCTCAAGATAAGTTGTTGTTTTTCCTTTTCCCCTTTTGCTGTTTATTTTTGTGTTTGTGTTTCCCTCCGTGTACTATTGGGTGGTGGGATTTAGTCCTAGGATCTGGCTAGGAGACAGGGGCACGTTGGCGGCCCACACCTCTTAACCCTTATAGATACCTGTGGTTTGAGGGCAAGCGCAGGGCTGCCCAGTGTCAGGATCAGCACAGGAGCCCCTGGTTACCCCCCCCTTTGTGTTTCAGCCTCCCTTATTCCCAGGAGTCCACTTGCTGGGTGTCTCTCCCCACACCCAGCGTGACAGGTAGACAGGTATTTCCTCTGTTTGGTTCCCTTCCCTTGTGTTTCTGTATTGTAGTGGCAAGTCTAGTGAGCCTAGTTTAGGGCCAGCTGAGGGTCCAAGATATCCTGCTTACCGAAAGGTTGAAATAACCTGCTAGGGACCTTAGGAGTCAGCTTGAGGTGAGTTCAGGAGGTGCCTCCTCACCTCATGTTTTTTTCATTGTGCGCCAGTCTACTTTTTGGTCTGAACATGCTCACTATGCCTGTTGCATGACAACATATTGACATTGCTGTCAATCACTGATTAGGTCTGCCCATTGGATAGCTCAGCCCAGAATGAGTTGTGTTCCCAATCTATAAAGTACAGGTTAAATCGACAAATCTATAAAGTACAGGTCAAATTAGCTCTACCTGCTCTTTAACATGGTGATGGCAGATGCTTCTTCATGTGAATATTTCAAACACAAAATATAAGAGTAAATAATGTGACTCACAAATGCTTTAAATATCATATTATTGGGATCAATCTCTTTGGCTACAGGAGTCACTTGACGATAATCTGCAAGCAGTGTCAGGACAAGGGACAAGCAGAGTCGGTGGTGGAGACACGAGGGTCAGTGGGTTCTCTCATCCACTGGCCTGGCTGTCAAAAGAAAGACCACATGAACTGGGGTTCAGCCCACTGAATGCCCTCTTTCCTTTCCCGTGGGCAAAAGACTACTCAGACAACACAGGGTGAGGGAACCACACATTGGTAAGACTTTATTGGGTCACCAACAAGCAAAAATATATTATACATTCCCAGCAAAACACAAGCAACAGAGTCTCACCCTTCCTTTGGCCTGCTAGGGATTAGAATATTCGTAACTTTGGGGCTTCCAGGGCCAATAATCCCAGTCCAGCAGCACCCTGCTTTTGGCAAGCATCCACTGAGATGAGCTAGCAGGCAGCAAGTTTATGAAGCTGGCTGAGAACAGCAAAATATGTAACCAGGTGACCGAGTTTTCCAAACCTTGGTTCTCCAAGTGAATTCATGGGCTCAGTGTTGAGCAGTGAAGCAGTTCTGTGAACCTTCAGTGGGAACTATAGAATGAATCTTGAAGCAGTTCTGTGAACCTTCAGCTGGAACCATGGATCCTAGGCTTAAATCCTGTAGAATGAATCTTGAAGCAGTTCCGTGATCCCCAATTTGAAGGGGGGGCGGCAGATTATTTTCAGGACAAGGTGAAAATGTACAATACCATATACAGCCAATATACTACCTCATGTTCATAGTAAGATATTGGAGTGTATATGGACCCATGTGGATATCGAAAGAGCAAGACAAACTGGACTGAGATGCTAATATTAAATCTGAGAAGGTTTTCATATCCGATATTATGATATGAGAGCCGAGGAGAAAAAAAAAGCAAAACTCTTTCTGTGGATGTCGTCTGTGGGAATAATGAAAAATTAACAAGAAAAGATAGCTGAAGTAACTGAATTACCAGGAAAACAGTCATTTATCAAAGTCTCCGCAGTGCAGAACTGGGGCCTCACTCTTGTAAACAAAGGTAACACATTTAAGTGATGGTTGTTTGTCATCCGGCTACATACGGGAGTCTTCCGGCCGCTGGTGTGCAGGCTGATATTAGCAATTTAAGAGCACATCCCATTGCATTGAAAAATCCCATTGCTAAATGATAATTAGAGATAATTTGTTATCTGCTGTTAATTTTTCTTTCTTTTAGAAAACATTGATTAATAGACCCCAAAGTCTCTGAGCTATGTAATTTAATAAACCCACTGAACACAAAATGCAATGCATTTGTCAAAGAAGAAAATTGTATTTGTTTTGTAGGGGGTTGTTTTAGGGACTTATTGGCTTTTCTAAAGTAAAAGATAGTAAGTTCCTTCAAGAATGGATATGTATACAGTATATAAGAAATAGTTGATTGGGACAATAGAAATGGACCCCTATAATAATCTCCTATCTCACAGCTAGATGGTAAGTGACCCTTCTAGATGTCTGGTGGAGCTTATTGGGTTTTCGAAAGTAAAAGATAGTAAGCTCCTTCAGCAATGGATATGCATAAATAAGACAGCGTCTGATTGAGAGAATAGAAATGGACCCCTATCTCAATTGTCTGGTGGACCCTTTCCAAATATTTTGTAGTAGAGGGTGGCAAAACATTTAGGCTGTATCTTAACCCCGTCTCAATCCTTATGTTTCCCGCTTATGAAATAAAAGCACTTTTACTTCCACTAGTGTTGGCATTGTTTCTCCTGGGGCTCTCATGACATTATTATGTCACATGATCCCTTCAGCCAATCAGTGGCAGCTTCACGCTACCCTTCTTTGGATAAATCAGACACCCAGAGAAAGTGAGAGAACAGTCGTTGATTTCACTTCCTCCAGATGTCAATTACATTCGAAGGAGAAGACATCTGCTGATTGGCCGAAGATATCATGTGACATATTAATGTCACGTAATCCCCAGGAGAGGCAACGCCGACACTACTGGTTCTTCGAGTAGTGAATGACCCCATTAAATTGTAATCGTACTTTGACGTAAATTGAGTTCCCTTCAATTTCATAAAAATATTTGGATTTGGCAGCTTTTTATTGGATTCAACCTCGAAGTGGTGGAATTAAGCAGATGGTATACATCCTGTGATTAAAGGAGTTGTACAAAGTTATGAACTTATTTATTTATTTAACTTATGCCATATCGATAGTATAAAGGATAACTTATTGATTATTGGCGGGTATCAACCACTGGGTCTTGGGACTGGGTTAAAAAAAAAGTTAATACTTACCCGTCCCTCACCTGTTCTGGTCCAGTCTGGTAGTCCCTTTTGGTGTGGTCACTGATGGGGTCAAAACAGGGCCATCTTTGCCATCTTCTGGCACACGAGACACTGAATATGCTGAGAATCAGAAGAAACCAAAGGTGCTAGGTGCTGGAAGATGCCGAAAGGTGCCCAGTAAAATTGTAGACAGACTGGTGAGGGTCAATCTATTTTAAGAATATCTCTGTTATGCCCTCGGTTATGGAGGGAGCGCATAATCTAAAAATGTACATTTGATTCACATTGAATAAATTTGGTGCAAATTCATATTTCATTAGATTCGCTCATAATAACTAAACCATACTCAATTTCTGAAAGATCAGATCCAGGGCCAGGAGGAGCTGAATGAAGAATTGTTGGTGCTCCAAGATGAAGATAGCTGAGTGCAGTATGATCTTCAAGGTTGTTCCATCATCACCTATCCACCTAGACCATTACCGATTAAGAGAAGGATGCTCCGAAACCCCCTGTTAGAATGGAACATTTGTTGCATTCGCACCACTGCTCCAATCATTGTGTGTGGGACATCCGGAGATTTGCAGATATTGCCTAGGACTGTACTTGGGGGATCCATAGATAAAACTAATTGAAAAGTAGTTGCATTTCTTTCTTAAACAGCGCCACTCTTGTACATGGGCTGTCTCTGGTATTGCCGATCAGCCTGAATTGAAAAGAGCTAAACAACGAAACCAGATATTGACAATTGGGAAGAAGTGCTCAGTTTTTGAAAAATATGCTCTTTTTTCTATTTTTACAAAACCCTTTAAAAGTAGAATTAAACAGATAGTGTAAATATCTGATTAAAGAGGTTTTACCAAGTTTTTAGTAAAAAATATCTTATTGATTATTGAGTGTTCAACCACTGCGTAAGTTATTCTATGTTGGTCTGTGAGATGTGGTGTCCCAGACTTTCTGAAGAAAGTTGTGCTTATTGATTGGCGCAGTTGTGGAATTTACCCCTGTTGTTTTGTAGCTTCCTTCCTGCTCTTGTTTTTCCTCCTAAACGTCTTATTGTCTTTATCTTTCTGTGTGTGTGCTGTGTGACAGAGTTTTGGTTTTCCCTTGTCTGTCCTTTTCTGTGGGTTTCATCACACTCCTGTATCGTCCCTCCCTGGGGGAAAGAGGAGGGGGAATCAGATCAGGACTGATCAGTGTCACGATTCCTCTGTGCAGAGCATTTTGCCTTTCAAGATGCTCTGCTGCACTTTCCTGAGTTACTGAGCTAGCAGCCTGATTGACAGTACAGGATTCCATGTTGGTGCTGATTACTCAGGTGTTCCACCTCCTTGGTAATTGCTCAGGCTTCTTTACTGAGCATGCTTGCCCAGAACCTTGCCAGTTATATTCTCTACTTCTGCAGTTGTGCTGTTGGCTTGTGTGTCTGTTAGTGTTCTGATCTTCGTTTTCTGCCCCGGGACTGTTATTTGACTTCTTTCTCCCCGCTCCCTGTTCCTACCTTCTGCTCTCCTGGATTTCTGACCCTTGGAAATTGACCTGACTACGCCTTTGCTTACTCCTTGTGCTCATACGTGTCCTCCCATTACCAGACCACTACTCCTTTGTTCATACTACCCGTAAGTAGTGACTAGCATCACAATCAGGACCTGGGCCAGGAAGGAGACTCAGGCCTCTCCACCATCAGGAGTATCCCAGAGATTAGGGATAGCATAGGGCTCCCTAGCTTGAGGGACAGTTTAGGAGCCCTGCTTCCCTGCTTTCCCATAATCATCGTGACATTGTGACTCTAGACCAGTCCCAAGAATGGGCTTCTAAAGAGGTCACCCTTGCGCCAGTCATCTTCTATCGGACCCCCAGCGATCTATAACTTTTAGGAGATTTTTTTTTTAATGTGGTACAAGCCTTCTCTTATTAGGTAAACATCATCCCATTGTCACACCATCAGTGAACAGCGATCCCTACTGCAGGGATAACATTACACGGTGCTATTGAGTAGGAACAAAACGGAATAAAAGATCAGTGGGGTGAATGTATGAAATGTTTTATTATTCCATTACGCTTGCCTTTTTAATGTATTTTTTGGACCACTTTTCAGATGTACAATGTTTTTGTACTCTTCCTGAACTCTTCGTGTTAAGTCACTTCATTTTCATCCAAGGATCTGTCATTAGAAGAAGTGTTTATCATTTATTTCTTCCGTGAAAACAAAATATGGCGTTATATAACCTCTAATGGATATTCTTATATAACCCTCCATACTAGAGGCGAGCGCCGTTAATTAAAATAAATCATCTCACTGCTTTCAATTAGGTTGTTCTCTGCAGTGAACGCCGTGTAGTGTTTTGAAGACTTTAGGTAGAGACAACCTCAAATGAGTCACTATTGATGTGCGCACATCTCGGCTCCGCGGCACCTTTCACCCCCCTAATAACATGCCTCTTCTCCATCCTCAAACTTTATAAAGCATAAACAGGCCCCCTCCCACCGCGGGATTTCTATCTTGTTTTTTCCTCCAATCATGCCCTCTACCATTTTTCTTTGATAGCTGTAAATTAAAGGGGAGTTTTACAGTAATTAAGTTAATTACGTTTTCTGTTCTGTGCTAATAAAGAGAGCAAAACGCTGGGGTTAATTACTGGATTGCGCGATAGATACGGCTTGTATATTGGGAAAAAAATCTGTAAAGTTTAACAAGATTCGGATTCTAGCTCGAGCATACCAATATTACCTCGCCCCAACTATTCTGAACACTGGTAAGCAGCATCCAAGACAGACCAAGTATGTTAACAACTGTGCTGCACTACAACCTAGCTGGCCTTTGCTTTCGGGGCCGAGCGGATGCCGCACTCTGGCTACTGAGGCCTACACTACGCCCTACACAGTGCGCATAAAGGTAGAGACTTCTAGGGCAGGAGGGAGCTTCTATTCTAAAATGGACCCGGAATCTCTGGACTCCTGCTCGATTCAGATTCGTTGGCCTTGAGGATGTCTTGTCCTCGGTTTGGTACTCACCCAACTGCACTCAGGGGACTCTCATGGTCCGACTCGTGGTGAGTTTCTCACAGCCGGCACCATACCTCTTCTGACACCATGGCTCTCAGACTCCACACAGGCAGTGTCTCTCTCCCTCTGCACACATACACAGGCTCAACTTATCCTGTCCCCGCCCTAAGCTCTTGTCTGTTTTTCAGCCTTCCCCGTATTTTTTAGCCAAGTTAGTCCAAAAGCTTTCAGTTCAGATGGGAGGTGCCAATTGAGCTGGCCAGTCCATAGTACATTGGAAACAGGGGAGCGCTGCCTTCCTAAAGGTGAAGTGCTTTTTACCGTTTGGAGGATGATACCCCTACATGCATATGCAGCTACTGCTCCAACTACTATCAGTTGAAGGAATAATGAGTTATTGGAGGAGTGGCTGCACATGTGTGACGACCCTGGGCTATCAGTGGGTCGTCACAGGGTACTGCACAAACGGTCCTTCCATGCAGTATTCCAAGTCCTTCATGGTTCTGGGTCCCTATCTTATGGTGTTGCCTCCAACAGAAAATCAAATCCTAGATACACACTGCACCACACCCACCAGACACACCAGTGGACGGCTTGAGTGGAATAGAGTCGCCCACCTGGGGGGTCAGGGAGGGGAGGTGAGGAGTGTAGTCAGTGAGTAGTCAGAGAGTCAGTAAGTAGTCCTCGACCGGGGAGGAGCTCAGAGGAAGTTGGGAGTGGTGGCTCCAAAGAGAAGCTGTCTAGGTTGCAGACGGTGGTCTGGACCTAGAAGAGTCGGACCCTGGATCGCAGGGGATTGCGGTTAGGTGCCTGGACATGTCAAGGAGGACAGTCAGCAGCCTAGCACTATCACCGGTTCGTGACCAAAGACACGGCGGCGTACACGGACCGTAGGTCGGGGAAAAGCTTCAGGCAACCCGGCAATTCACCTGAGGAGAATGGAGCCTTTATGATCTGTTCCCACCAGCTCCAGAATCGGGGCACTAGCGCAACGAGGGGGATAAGGCCTTCCAAACAAACGGTCCAGAAAATCCCAAGCGTGAGCCCTGAGAGCAGGCTCCCACACTTAGCCACATTGGGGAGCGGGGCCCGGCAAGTTTCAGACTACTGGGCCACCACGTTGAAGTTAAGCTTAGTGCCAGGAGGCAGGTTACGGATCACCAGGCAACACTATAGGGGACGGGACCCGGACATGCTTTCCTCAAGCGGCAATGATACCCTGAGATTTGGTTTACCTGGTTGTCAGCGTCTGCTTATTGACTGAGTGAGTATCTGAGTGACCCCTGCATCCCACGGCATCCCACTGAGTCCCGGGGCCTTCCCCTACATCTAGCTGCCCCACTCCATCACCCCGGGTACTCCCAACGGCAGCAGCGGTACTCCCAATTACCATACACCACGAGTGGCATCACAAACTATATCTCCCCTGTAAATATCCCCCTTCATCATTTCAAGTGTGGCCCCTAGACCCCGGGTCCGGAGACCCTCGAGCCACAAATAATCACCCTCGGATCCGAGAGGTTCGACCGCTGCAGGGGCGGCACACATGCTCACTAGGACTTCAGTCACATAGGATACTTTGGGCTATCCAATCGCAGGATCAGTGGGGTCTTTGTCACCAGACCTTTATCAATCATACATTTATTACTATTGATGGGTGGACCCGAACTGTAAAAGTCTGGATCTGTGCGGTTTCAAACGTATCCGGGTGCTGGATCTAGGCCCAGAGTTCTCAGGGAACTCCAGATAATGATCGTGGTCCGGTATCTTGGGAAATAAAAAAAAATAAAGGAAAAATAAAGCAAGCGTGATTTACTTACCAAGTCTCTGGTGTAGCTGTAACTGCTTTTGTCCCACTCTCTCTTCTTCTGGGGCTGCTCATTTACCTTCATGCATATTCACTGCTTCCCCCGCCCACCAGCAGTCCTGGCTTCTGTAATTGGTTGCAGTCAGATGCGCCCACAGCCTCAAAGCAGTTACAGTCATGCTGGAGTCTCGGTTAGGGGTACTTTGCACACTACGACATCGCAGCTGCGATGTCGGTGGGGTAAAATCGAAAGTGACGCACATCCGGCATTTCTGTCGATATCAGAGTATGTAAATCATTTTTAATGCGATTAACGAGCGCAAAAGCGTCAAAATCGTATCATCGGTGTAGCGTCGGCATTTCCATAATTTCGGAAGGACCGATGTTACCATGTTGTTCCTCGTTCCTGTGGCAGCACACATCGCTGTGTTGGAAGCCGCAGGAGCGAGGAACATCTCCTACCTGCGTCCTGCGGCTCACACCGGCTATGCGGAAGGAAGGAGGTGGGCGGGATGTTTACGTCCCACTCATCTCCGCCCCTCCGCTTCTATTGGCCGCCTGCCGTGTGACGTTGCTGTGATGCCGCACGACCCGCCCCCTTAGTAAGGAAGCGGTTCGCCGGCCAGAGCGACGTCGCAGGGCAGGTAAGTCCGTGTGAAGCTGCCGTAGCGATAATGTTCGCTACGGCAGCTATAACACAATATCGCATGTGCGACGGGGGCGGGGACTATCGCGCTCGGCATCACAAGCATCGGCTTGCGATGTCGTAGTGTGCAAAGTATCCCTTAGTATAGTGCACTTGCTCTAATCCCCCTATCCCTTCTACCACCATTTTATTTTTAACTTCATTTTATTAACAACACCAAACAAGGTACATCCGACATTGTATACAGCATCAATCTAATGCATATTAATAAACTATCCCACAACTTGTACAACGTCAGTTTATACCTGAAGCAAAGTAATATTGCTGTCCATATGTGACGCCCTGGGCAAGCCAGGGGTCACAGGTAACTACATCACCACACCCTACACCCCGGATAGGTACACCAAAGCTAGACCAGAAATCCTTGTTGCCTTCCTCCAGGGGCTGATGTCCACACCAGGGGGTGGAGCCAGGCGGTTGGTCTCCACCCACCGAGGAGTTCACAGTCCTGGAGGCGGGAAAACCAGGGAGATGAGTTTGAGAGATAGAGGTGTGAGGAGTAAAGTGGTAGGAGAGCAAGCCAAAAACTGACTGAGAACGTCCGGGTGTGTGCCCCGGACGGAGACAGCAAGGTTAGCAGACGGCGGTGACCGTCTGCAGGAGTGGCCGATCAGAGTTGCCGAAAGGACCGTGGACGGGTGGTGGCCCGGCGGTATCGGAGCGGTACACAAAGTGAGGTCAGCACCATTGGCAGGGGCCTTTCGGATCCCGGCAAGGCTTGGAGTCGCCGTAATTTGCCAAATCTGTCAGTGAAGGGGACCTCCGGGTCTCCAAACAACCAAGTCCCGATTGAAGGCAAAAGTCCAACCGTGTGGGAGAGACACCGCCACCGCCAAGGCACCAGTTTCTCAGGGCCAGCGCCTGCGGGCAAAGAAGGGGCTCCTCCGGCCCATATCCAAGCCGGGGAGCGGGTTACCGGTGGGAACCCATCGCTACCAACCGAAGTACTAGGTGCAGGGAAAGAGACAGTCACCGTTAACTACCGGGGAAAAGCAACAGCAGTCGTCCGTGGGAATCGTCTTTCCAGCCGTGTGTTTTACCGTGAACTGTGTCAATGTCTCAGGCTGAGTGAGTACCACAGTGCCGTATGGCACAGCGCTGCCCCCGCGTCCCTGCACCTCTCCAGGCCCCATAACCCGCCTGGCACCCTGTCCAACCCCATCACCGGGCCCCGGGACCATCAACCCCCCTACCCACGGAGGGGAGGACCAACAACCTAGCTGCTCCAGTCACCGCTCCCGGGATCCCCGTTCAGAGCAGCGGTGGTGTCACTAAAATCACCACAACCGTGGGTGGCGTCACGGACAATCACCAGATCCCCCACCACCAAAACAATCAAACCCCCTTTCACTCACGGGTGAGGAGCGCCGCTCGAGTCCCCGGGATCCGGCCCATCGCTCGAGCCACCGAGCAGCAGCAGCAGCCGCAGAGCAGCGGCGGCCGGACCCGAGCAGTGGGAGAGCGCAGCGTTGACACCCTCCTCCCCGCCCGCGACACATACATCTTGACATTTGTGTAATTAACAGTTTTATATGAAGTATACCGACAACTCCATTGATATAACCTAACAACACTAAAATAAAACAAAGGCAACAATAACAGCTACGTTCTGCTTTGGTATACCGCAGGTATACATTCCACATTCTAATGCCCAGGGGGATTCACTGGTATCCCAGTGATCTCTATGGTTCCATAAGCGTGCCAGGGGAGGAATTCCACAAATCCCAAATTTTATTACATTTTTCTGGGAACCCTCTAGTGTGATATACCGCTCGCTCATAGGGTATGATTGAATTGATTAATTTAACCCAGGACCGTACCGTCAGATCTGAGCCACCCATCCACCTCAGGGCTATCAACTTCCTGGCCATAAATAGGGTTTCCCTGAGAAATATTTTCATGTAACGATCCCATGATTCTTCCTCCACCACCCCGAACAGACATAATAATGGGTCATAGGGAACCAGAATCGAAACCATAGTTGATAAAAAAGAGATCACCTCCTGCCAGAACCCAGATATAATAGAACAGCGCCACACCGTGTGTATAAAGTTTGCCCCTTAAAGATGGCATCGTGGGCACTCCGACGTGCTTCTACCACCATTTTTAAGCATCAATTTCTGGTCCCTCTAGACTTATATGTGGACCGGAATCTGGCCAGGTATCCGGGATCAATTCCAGCCAGAAACAATTTATTTTTTTAATTCCGGTTAGTCCTGCCACTCCCGGATATCTGCGAGTCCGCCCATCACTATGTATCACCTGATTTGTAGGTAAGTGATAACTGTTTGTTGGACAGCCCCTTTGATGTTGACTATAGACAACAATGAACCCTCAAATCTACCACTCGATAAAAAAAAAAAGAAGCAACAAGTTCAAACTGCAAAATTGTAGAACAGTTTCTATCAATAGCTACTATGTAATTCCTACACACACTCACTCACACACACACACACTCACACACTCACACACACCTGTTCTGCAGTCCCTGCGGCACTGATGTCCTCAGTGCCACGGCCCAGCTCGGCTCCCCCCCCCCGAACTCCGCCCCCCGCACACAACGGAATCCGACAAAGAATTCTGTTCTTTGCCATCCGTTGTACAGCGTTGAACAGCGCATCAGTCACATGCGTCAAGCGATGCATGTGACTGATACAAAACAACGGAAATGTGAACTTAGCCTGAGGGTGTGAGTGTGTGAGTGTGTGAGTGTGTGTATACACATGCTGAATGCGGGAGGGGGCGGAGCCGAGCGGGGGGCGGGGCCAGGCGCTGAGGATGTCAGTGGAAGTGCTGCGGTCTGCATGGCTGGGGACAGGTGAGTGTATGTGTGAGTGTGAGTGTGTGTGTGTGTGTGTGTGTGTGTGTGTGTATGTATGTATGTGTGTGCACATGCGGAGTGCGGGAGCGGGCGGAGCCGAGCGGGGGGCGGGGCCAGACGAGGGTGTCAGTGGCAGTGCTTGTCTGCATCGCTGGGGACAGGTGTGTGTGTGTGTATACATACATGTGCGGAGTGCGGGAGGGGGCGGGGCCGAGCGGGGAAGTGTCGGCCTCCCTGCACCCAAAACCAGCCTAAATATCGGGTAACAGCAAAGCACCCGATGTTTACCTTGGTTACCCGATATTTACCTTGGTTACGGGCCTACACCGCTTAGCGCTGGCTCCTTGCACCGTAACCAGGGTAAATATCGGGTAACCAACCAAAGCTGGTGACGTGTGCAGGGAGCCAGAGAGCATGCGCAGCGAAATCCGACGGATCTCGCTGCTCAAAAAACGTTACATGCTGCGTTCCTCCCGCCCGGCGGTTAGTCGTTCCACAACTGATCAGTCGGACGGAGGGTGCAACGCAGCATCATCAGTCACAATCCGCTGCTCATACAAGTCTATGGGAGCAGCGGAATCCGCTAAACGGATTCCGTTGTTTACAAGAGCAGCGGATTGTGACTGATACATTTTAGCGGAAATGTGAACTTAGCCTTATTCAGTACACAGACAGTTAATCCATATGTTTGTGAGTGGGAGACGTACTGTGACATGAGTGTGTAGGCAGACGGTGAGGAAATTTACTTGGCACAACGGGAGATACTTTAAAATGATTTTCCACTCCACCGCATTCTTAACACCAAGGGAATATTCTTTTGCCCCAGGTCACTTAGTTAAGATAGTTGCACAGGAGGTTTTCTTCTGGCCTCCGGGTAAATGGACGCTTCCCTAGATGTTTCATTAGGCAAGTTTACACTTTGTAGAAGAAGTGTCAAGGTGAAAAGAGGCACCACGCTCTGTTCTGCGCGTTTCTAATGTGTGACTTATTACAGATATTGACAGGTTAAAGAGGCGCAAATATGGAATGTTTACTGCAGTGAACAGCAGAATTTTAGCTTGTAATTATAGGCCGTGCACAGCTATTAAGAGCTACTTAAAACATTTTTGACTAGGTAGTTCTTCTTCATCAGCATTCTTCCAGCGCCATAGGAGGTGTACTTTCCATTCCCTTCCTTCCCAGCATATGTAGCCCTAACTTAAAGGGAACCTGTTAGGTGCAATATGCACCCAGACCCACGAGCAGTTCTGGGTGCATATTGCTAATCCCTGCCTAACCGTCCCTGTATCTAGTAGCCTACATAAATAACTCTTTAGAAAAAGTATTTCTAATGATCCTTTATGATATGCTAATGAGCGCAGGGACTAGTCACAAGGGCATTTTTTTCCCCGACTAGTCCACCCTCTTAGCATGTTATCACGCCCACAGGGGCGTGCTAAGATGCAACTCAGTGCCAATTGCCCAGCATCATCAGCGGTGATGGACGTTCCTGTGTCCGTTGTCACCGCGTCCGATACCAGGTTAGGGTCAGTGCGCATGATCAGAAGCCATCGCACTTCTGGTCATGCACACTATGAAGCCAGGTGCACACATCTCGGCTTCAGAGAAGTCTAGTGCGCATGACTAGAAGTACTTCTAGAGGGCGGCCTAGCCGGGGGGAAATAACGCCCTTGCGACTAGTCACTGTGCTCCTTAGCATATCATAAAGGATCTTTAGAAATACTTAAAGCAGACAGCTAGAGGCTGCAGCCCCAGCTGTTTGCGTTATCTTGGCTGTGTATCAAAAAATGAGGGACCCCATGCAGCTTTTTAAAAAATATTTAAATAAATAATTAAAAAAACCGGCGTGTGATCCCCCTCCATTTTGATACCCAGCCAAGATGAAGCAGACAGCTGGAGGCTGGTAATGTCAGGGGTGAGGAGCATAGGGCCCTATCCAGCTTAAAAATAGCAGCCATCTCCCTCAAGAAAAAAATTCTAAAAAAAAACTTCTCCAAAGAGGATTTCCCATAGAACTTACATAGTTACATAGTTACATAGTTACTAAGGTTGAAAAAAGACCTAGGTCCATCTAGTTCAACCTTCCTCCACCAGTTCTACATTTGGTCACTAAGTCATTTATAACCAACAATGTTGTGTGTACTGAGGAAATCATCCAGCCCTTTTTTGAAAGCTGTTATAGTATCTGCCATTACTACCTCTTGTGGTAGGGCATTCCACAGTCTGACTGCTCTAACTGTAAAGAACCCTTTCCTATTTAGCTGTCGGAATCGCTTTTCTTCCACTCGCAGTGAGTGCCCCCTGGTCTTTAGTATTGTTTTCGGAAGAAATAAGTCATGTGCCAGTCCTTTATATTGACCACACATGTATTTATACATATAAATGAGATCTCCTCTGAGACGTCTTTTTTCTAAGCTAAACATATCTAACTTTTTCAACCTGTCATCATATGGGAGGCCTCCATTCCTTGTAATAGTCTAGTTGCCTGCCTTTGAACTGACTCTAACTTCTGAATGTCCTTTTTAAAATGTGGAGTCCAAAACTGGACCCCATATTCCAGATGTGGCCTTACAAGTGATTTATAGAGAGGTAACAATACGTTGGGATCCCGGGATCTAATCTCTCTTTTTATACACCCTAGAATCTTGTTTGCTTTTGCAGCTGCTGCTTGACATTGAGTGCTGCTGCTCAGCTTATTTGTAATAAGAATACCCAAGTCCTTCTCCTGTTCTGTAGACCCGAGTTTACTTCCATTTAATGTATACGCAGCTATAGGATTACTCCGTCCTAGGTGCATTACTTTACATTTATCAACATTAAATCTCATTTGCCAAGTATCTGCCCATTCTGACATCTTATCTAGATCTTTTTGTAATATTATACTATCAAGGTCAGTTTTTAATATCCTACATAGTTTGGTGTCATCAGCAAAGACTGACACTTTACTATCAATCCCATCCACAAGGTCATTAATAAAGAGATTAAAAAGAATTGGTCCTAGCACAGATCCCTGCGGCACCCCACTGCTGACTATGGCCCATTTAGAGAATGTTCCATTTATGACTACTCTTTGTTTCCTATCTTTTAGCCAATTCCTTACCCAGTTGCATATAGTTTCCCCTAGTCCTTGCTTCTGGAGCTTTAGTATAAGGCTATTATGTGGTACAGTATCAAATGCCTTTGCAAAGTCCAAATAAATCACATCAGCTGCATTACCAATATCCAGGTTTGCACTTACCCCCTCATAGAACCCCAACAGGTTGGTTAGACACGACTTATCTTTCATGAATCTATGCTGTCTGTCAGTTATTATATTATTTTCTGCAACATATTTTTGCATGTCATCCCTTAAAATGCCCTCAAAAACTTTGCATACTACTGATGTCAGGCTTACTGGACGGTAGTTGCCTGGATCTACCCTCTTACCTTTCTTAAATATCGGTACCACATCAGCAATCCTCCAATCCTGAAGCACCAAGCCTGTTACAAGCGAGTCTAAAAAGATGAGATACAGCGGTCTGTCAATTACGGAGCTCAATTCCCTCAATATTCGTGGATGAATGCCATCTGGCCCTGGGGATTTGTCAATGTTTAATTTACTCAGACGTAGGCGTACTTCTTCTTGTGTTAAATTAATTATATCGGGTGGTGAACTTTGATTTTTCACTTGTTGAATGATCCCTGGTACAGTCAGTTCCTTGGTGAACACAGATGAGAAATGCCTATTTAATATCTCAGTCTTTTGTTTGTCCTCTATAACTAACTTGTTATTATATTTTAAGGGGCCAATACTATCCTTTGTTTTCCTTTTGGCATTAATGTATTTATAAAAGATTTTGGGATTTATTTTAATGTCATTGGCGATTTTTGTTTCAGTAGCTAGTTTTGCTTGTTTGATTTCTTTTTTGCATTGCCTATTGATATCTTTATACTCCTGCAATGCTAGTTCTGTATTCTCAGCCTTCAAGATTTTAAACGCCCTTTGTTTTTGTTTTATTATACTTTGTACAGTCTTATTTATCCATAGTGGTTTCTTTTTATTCCGGGACGTTTTATTACCAGAGGGTATAAGTTTTTTACAGGACTCTAGCAATATATCCTTAAACTTTCCCCATTTATGTTCAGTATCCCCAGTTACCATGACTTTGTCCCAATCTACACATTTAAGCTCTTCCCTTAATTTGTTGAAATCAGCTTTCCTAAAATTCCAGGTTTTAGCATTTCCCCTTTGAAATGTTCTATTGAATATTACGTTGAAGCTTACCATATTATGATCGCTGGTGCCCAAGTGCTCCCGGACCTGTAGATCTGAAATTGTATCCGGTCTATTTGACAGGACCACTTAAAAACTTAAATGTTTTTTAACCAGTTCTTGTGAAAGATTTTGAGGAGGACCCACTCAAAAAAACATTCAGTTTTTTTAGGAGTTTTAGGAGTAGATTCTTGGCGGACACTCTCCAAATCTTCCTTTAACTGGCAACTCCTTAGGAGCTTGATGTGTTTGCTCAATTTCCATTCCAAAAACTCATCAAGAAGACTCAGTGTGCACATACTTTAAGGTTTTGTATGCACAGAGTTTTTGGAACAGAGACACAAAGTTTTGAAGATTTGAAGTAAGAATTGGAGAGTGTTCAGTTTCTGCTCCAAAAACTTATCAAAAAACTCAGTGTCCACATAGTCTGAAAAGATATTATGCTAGATATGGGGAAGTACCAAGTGCATGGCAAAAGGAAAGGGAAGGGAAACCCTGCGTCTAGAGAGAGGGAACATGGTGACCCCTGACTGAACCTATTGTTGACCCCTCACCACCCTAGATAGGTTCTGTATCTATGTGCTGAGCAGGATACCGGACCCTTGGTATCACTAATCCTGGGCCCTAATTAGGGAACAGATGGGATGAGCTCTTCATCAACCCCAGTATACAACTATAGAAGACACAAGGAGGACACACAGGGGGAAAATCATGAACTACTTATCTACAGATGACACGGGTAGAAGTTCAGCAGAGCTTTCAGCAACGATACTACAGATGAGTATATCGCGGGCGGAGGGGCCGTGCTCGCTACGCTCTGGTCCGGGGCTGCTGCTGCTCGGTGGCTCGAGCAGTGGGCCGGATCCGGGGACTCGAGCAGCGCTCCTCACCCCCGAGTGAAAAGGAGAGTTGGGTGGTTTTTGGGAGATACTTCGTGACGCCACCCACGGGTCGTGGTGATAGTGGGCACCACCGCTGCTCGTGACGGGATTCCCGGGAACGATGGCGGGGAGCAGCTAGGTGTTGGTTCCCCCTCTGTGGGTAGGGGTTGGTGATCCCTGGGCTCGGTGGTGGTACGGGGAGGCAGTAGGGTCGTATTGCAGGGCAGCGCGGCGCAGTGCCGGATGGCACTGTTGTACTCACTCAGGCACAGATTCACAGAGTCTCTGGTAAACCAAACGGCTGGATGGACGGGTCCCGCAGCTGGCTGCAGTGTCTTTGCTCTCCCCTGACAGGTTGATGGTGGCTGTCTTTCCCTGCACCGTTGTAGAATGTATTGACTCCGATGGTTTCCCACTGGTAGGCCGCTCCCCGGCGTGTATGTACCGAAGGAGCCCGTTTTGCCCGCAGGCGCTGGCCCTTGGATCTCTAGCTTATGGCAGTGGCTTTTTATCCTCACTGTGTGGACTGTTGCCTTCTGTCGGGTCTTGGGTGTGAGGGAACCCCTGGGGTCCCGGTCACTATCGGATTTGACCGTTTTCGGCGGCTCCTAGCCTAGTCGGTGTCTGATGGCCCTGCCTTTGTGCTTGGTACAGATCTGCTCCCCGGCTTGGTACCGGCGGGCCACCGCCCGTCCCCGGTCCTACGGTTCCGCTGACCTGCACCACTCCTGCAGACGGCCACCACCGTCTGCCGACCTTGCTGTACGTGCCTGGGCTCCTACCCAGACACCAACAGTTTCTCTCCTGTCACCTTCAACTCCAAACTTAAACTGACTACTTTTCCCACCTCCAGGCCTGTGAACTCCTCAGTGGGTGGGGCCAACTGCCTGGCTCCGCCCCACCTGGTGTGGACATCAAGCTTGGAGGATGGCAACAAGGATTTTGTTTGACTGTAGTTGCCTAACCAGGGGAGGGTGTGTGTGAGATGTTGTGTTTGTGACTACCTGGCTAGTCCAGGGCGTCACAAGTACAAGCCACCTGCTTGCAACCTAGACTTGAAGGAACTGAAAATATCACCAACACCAGTCCAAGGAAGGAAGGGGTATTTAAACATTAGCTCCTGCTGGATCCAAAAGGGGGAGAGATGAATCCAGAAGTAAAGCTACCTATACCAATGACAATGGAAAGTCAGGGAGCATTCTGCACAGCCAGACACTGTGACCTTCTATGACCAGAAACACATGACTGTCTGTCACACGTGACACACCCATGATAACAAGTATGTGTATATGGAGGCTTTTAGGAGTTTTTTGGGAAGCAGATCCTCTCCACAATCCTCCTCAAAAATTACATTCTGTTCTACCGAACCTGAACTATCATCTTAGACGTCTACGGTGGTCTGGGTTCAGGTGCAATAGATATTTGGATGGGGGGCAGGTATGAAGAAGCGCGATGGCCCGTGAATAACAACTGTTTGTGATGTGTAACGTGAAATGCCAGTGTCACGGTGCTATATTCTGCTTCAGCTCAGTAATCATCTCCATAAAAATATCCTATTAAATCAAGTAAGAAGTGAGTACAGTACAAAAAACATGATACAAATATCCGGCATCACACCATAATAACTTCTGAACGCCTCATCTTGCAGTAACGCCACTGAACATAAAATCCCCACACAGTATGTTTGTTTTATCCCTTGGAGACAGTTTTATAAGAAGTGATATTTCCGCACAACCTCTGCTAATTTGATTCATGCATTATGTATAAAATGTACGTACAGTGCTGTACGCAGGCTTAATGTGTTGATAAGGCCTAAGGCGATCAATATATTATTTATTTCGCCTATAAGACAGAGCTTATTTCTCAGACAGCTTCTTTCTTTCCCTTGTTAGTATAACGCTGTGTTTAACTTGAAAAATTTAGCAAAGTATAGAGGAACGCCATAATCAATAAATAAAAGTCCTTGAGTCGTCCTCTTCTTTTTTATCCTCGTATGGATTATTAGGGTATGTGCACACAACGTCTATTTTTCCAGGCAGATCCGCTCCAAAACTCGCCCGGAAAAGTCTCAAAAGAATAAACATATGCATTCCTATATCAACAAGACTCGTTCACCACATCTTCCATCTTTTGAACGTCTTTTAACTGCTTCAGGTTTCCTAAGACGTCAATCGGTATTCTTCAGGGGTTTTCCACTCTAAAGACACTCAATAATTTATCATAGAAGTAAATGGGAAGGTTCAAAAGACACCTGAGCATCTTTTTTGAGCATTTTTCCAGCTTTTGTTGGAAAATTGCTGTTAATAAAAGTTGATAAAAAAAAAGCCAGAAAACAAGATGCCCCAATAGACTTGAAAAATAATAAAAAGAAAATGCCAGCTGTCAAAAACATTGAAAAAACGCTCAAAAAAACCAATCAAAAGATTCTAAAAACAGATGCTTCAGGAAAAAAAAATGCCAGTGTGACGCCCTGGGGTATCAGGTCGTCACAGGGTATTGTGCAATCTGCCCTCCCGCACAGTATCCGCATCCTCCTTGGTTATGGATCCCTGTTCTTTGGTGTTGCTAAGATCCGAGCCAGTCAAAACCCTAGGAACACTTTACACCACACCCACCAGACACAACATTGGGGGGCCTGAAGGGAATAGGTCTGCTCATATGGGGGGTTGGTAAGGGGAAAGTGAAAAGTGAGAAGAGAAGTGGAAAAGGAGTGGAAGGAGTAGGAGTGTGGAGTGGTGACTCTCAGAGGGATAGGTCACCTGTTTGGAGCAGGGCTCCTGAAGACTACTAGGTGGCAGACGTTTGGCTGGGCCTGGTAGGTGCTGGAACCCCGGTCGCAGGGGATCGTGTCAAGGGGCACGGATTGCCGAGGAGGGCAGCCGGCGGCCTTGAGCCATCTCCGGGCAGGGGCCAGGGCATGACGGGGTACGTGGACCCTAGGCTAGGAAGTTGCTTCAAGCGTCCTGGTAATTTATCCGACGGGGGTGAAGTCTTCAAGATTCATCCCTCACCTGCTCCAAAATTGGGGTACTAGTGCAATGAGGGGATAGGACTTTTCCCAAAACACAGTCCCTCAAATCCCAAGCGTGAACCCTGAAAGCAAGCTCACTCCGTTAGCCATACGGGTGAGCGGGACCTGATTAGTTCCACACTGTAGGGTCCAAACAGTGAAAAGGTGCCACGGAAAAGGCCACAGGCTAACAAGCAACACCAAGGGCACGGATCCAAGCGTGATCCCTCCTTTCTGCAGCGGTGCTCAGAATTCTGGTCTACAAGCTGTCGGTGTCAGTATTCTTGGACTGAGTGAGTACGCAGAAACCCTTTCCTTTCCCAACGGCACCCCTTCGCTACCATCACCGGGCCCCAGGGCACAACCCTCTACCCATGGAGGGGCTAGACACCTTGCTGCTATACCACCGCCACCGGGCTCCCCAACAGCAGCGGTGGTACTCCATTTTACCACGCACCGTGGGTGGCGTCACAAACTTCCAAATCCCCTGTACATATCCCCCCTCTTCACTTCCAGTGTCCGCGCGACCCCCCCTCCCAGGTCCGGAGACCCCTCGAGCTACCACAGTTCCAGATCCGAGCGGCTCGGTCCCTGACACAGTGGTGGTACACCAGCATTTTCTGAAGCATCTACCACTTGAAAATCTTGGCAGATTCACCGTCATAGCGCTTAAATGAAAATGAACTAGACAAAGAACCTCATGGCACTCCTAAAACTGCAATATGACCAGATGCATAACCGAACATGACATACAATTATAAATAAAAGAGACAGTTTACACTCTAAAATGCTAAAGCATGAAAACTATGAATGTAAGAATATAGATATGTATTAGAAGAAAGAAGAAAAATCTAGCTCTTCAGGTGAGGAAAGCCACAGTCATTATTTTAGCATGCAAAACAACGGATTGCATGACCAGCACTACCATGCTATCCGTTGTTTCTGCATGCTAAAATAAAGACCGTGGCTTTCCTCACCTGAAGAGCTGGATTTTTCTTCTTTCTTCTCTTGCAATATTGGGCTGTGGCAGTGCCTGTCTATGCTCCAGGGAGAAGCCAGGAGTGAGCTTATACACGGTGAGCTGATGCACACAAATTGGATAGATATGCATTACTGCTAAATGAAATTATGAAAAAAATGAGATATTTAGCATACATAAACAGCCATTTCTATATCTGCCCAGTCGCCACGTCATGGCATATTTATTAACTGGATACCTACTCTGAACTGAAGCCTCTATCTGGGTTTAAAAACATCATGTGTATGGGCAAGTAGGAACCTGCTACTAGAGAATAAAATCAACTGTGGCTAGTGGGGGAGGGTGGAAGGTTAGAAGGTATGGACCCCCCCCCCCATTAATCCAGACAAAAGACTGACGGCACTCTCAAAACTGCAATATGAACAGGTACAGAACGGAACATGACATACAATGAGAAAAAAAGAGACAGTTTGCACTCTGAAATGCTAAAGCATGAAAAGCATGAATGTAAGAATATAGATATGCATTACTGCTAAAGGAAAGAGAAAAAAATGAGATATTTAGCATACAAAAATGGCCATTTGTACAGTTACCCAGTCGCCACGTCATGGCATATCTCATAACTGGGTACCTACTCTGAACTGAATTTTTTTTCCATATGAGAAAAATGAATGGAAAAAATGAACACAACACTGAACACTGATGAAAATTTTCTCTGTTTTGCGTTGGACTGAGGCCAACTGATTACTGCCGATCAATGGGATCCAAGAACAGTGACATTGTGTAGTCAGCTTATTGCCAGGACATCCTGCAAGGAGGGATGGCCCAAGTGGACAACCAATTAACAAGTTTGTTCATCCGTCTCTAAAAGCTGCAAAAGCCATAATGACCATAATTAACAATCTCACAACTTTCACGGTCATTAACATTAATTGTTATGTCTTTGTACTATGAACTGGTTGAGAAACAAATCTGCTTCATAAGTTGGAAATTATATCCCTTATAATTTTATTTCTGTGACTCGCTTGTAAGTGCAGTAAATTTTGCTATGGAACTTTCCACCCAGTTTGTTTGATTAATTAATCTACATCCGTGGCTGATCTCATTTTCAGAGATCAGGAGACTGTGTGCCCTTCTAGTGATGGGTAGTTGGTGGTGGGGGTGCAATAAATTGTGTGTACCAGAGAGGCATCAACCAGCCAAATTCCCCACTCTAAGCTTATACATAATTTTAAAGGGAACCTGTCACTGGATTCATGGTGCCCAAACCATGAGCAGCATGAATCACTGCCAAGATGCAGAGTTGTATCCAGGCCTAATTTCATCTAAAATGTGCTGGAAAATGACATTTCAGAGAAAATATGCATTAAAAATATGTCTGGAAAGTCTAGCCGGAGATGAGACTAGTCCGGCTCTGCCCTGTCCAGGTTCTCTTGTCACTGCAACAGATGATTGACAGGTCTCTCCTGTAGCAAAACACCTGTCAATCCCATCTAACACGACTGAGAATTGAAAATTGGGGCTGGCCATGCTTCCAGTCTATGTCCTTCAACCCAGTAGCATTGAGACCTGTATGCCCAAATTCCCTCCCTAGCCAGCCCTGTATAACACTATTAACTAATATGAATGTTTTAAAAAATGACTTCTAAACCTCGCTGTTCCTATGCTATTTAGGCCTTAACCAGTCACAGAGGCGTTCCAGAATAGTCGGCTCTTTTTCCTTCTTATCACGCTGCTGTAGGTGTGATAAGATTTCCACGAGCCATCCTTACCATCAGCTCCGAGAAATATTGCGCATATGCGCGGCTCATTTTGGCCACATCAGTGCGCCTGAAATCAGGGTAGACGCTTCCAGGCTTCAGTAGGCACACTGCCATGACCGGAAGTTCAGAAGATGGCTCACGTACATGTCTTCTGAACTCCCGATCATGCGTAGAGCGCCTAATGAAGCCGGGAAGAATACACCATTGACACCAGCACATTGACACTGCTAAAATGAGCCGCGCGCATGCGCAAGATTTCTAGGAGCTTGTGGAAATTATGTTATCACGCCCACAGGGGTGTGATAAAATGGAAAAAGGGCCAACTAGTCTCGGGAACAAACGCCCCTGCGACTAGCCAAGGCCTTAATTAAGAGTGAGGTTTAGAAGTCATTTTTTTAAACATTCATATTAGTGAATAGCGTTATACAGGGCTGGTTAGGGAGGGAATTTGGGCATTTAGATATGAATGCTGCTGGGTAGGAGGGAATAGGCGACCTGACAGGTTCCCTTTAAGGTATAAATTCTCTGAAACTCAAAACCATTTCAGTAAAAAATATATTTAGCTGCAATTTTCCAAGCTCCGATTCATTCTGCCAGTGGTTTGGGCAGCATGAATCAGGTGACAGGTTCCTTTTAAGCTTGGGGATAGGCTCTAAGCTAAGCTGGATGTTCTCCCCAGTTGAACAGACGTTTAGCTGTGATTCTGCCTGAAAATAATATGGTTTCCAATACTTCATCCACCGGGCTTGTCACTTAGCTGTCCCAAGCTTTAAATCTGCCTAGTTATGGATTGATAAATCACAGCGTACGGCTGCATAACAAGGCAGATTTGGAATTCAGGAGACAACCCCTGTGGGAGCTGTAATGGTAGACATATTGGGTGTCAGCCAACTTTCCTAGAAACAGATGTAATTGAGAAACTACAAAATAGAATAGAATACTGTAGCTTAACGACTTACATTTATTACTAATCCTAAAAGGAATTCTGTACTCTAAAAAAATGGTTCAATAATTTTGATATTGAAAAAAAAAATCACTTTCTTATTTCCACCGTATTTAGTTTTTCTCTCAATTTTCCAATCTCTACAGCTAAACTTGGTAAAGCTAAAAGACTAACTACAGCGGGTGAAATAAGAATAGAATACGTCACCAATTTTCCAGCTAAATATATTTATGAAGGTGCTATTTATATTAATTTCTCACCAGATGTCAATAACATCCTATCCAATCCAGGCAAAAAAAAATCAAACCATGGATGTCCATAAATTGAGTGATGTGTAATAATGAGAAAGGACATAGGCAAAAGTGTTGTGAATACGTTTTCCAGTTTGGGGCTCCCTCTTGTGGTCAGTGCTGGCAGTGCAGTTGATGTGTGGAATGAAAGTGACACACCTGCAGAGGACTGGCAATCAGGGTCAGATTGGGCTATTTAACTTAGTAGCTTTCTCTTGTTATTTGCTGGTGGTCAATTGCTCCTGTGTGTTAAGGACATTCTGTAACCAGCTCTGCTCACTTCCAGAACTACTCTCAGATAGGTGGTCTTTGTACCTGTGCTGTTTGTTTTCCACTTTCTTGTTGCTTTTTCTCATATGATACTATTGCTTGATTCCTATTTTGTCTGTGTGGAGTTTGTGGTGGAATGGTATCATTCCCAGCTGGGAGTGTCTGTATACTTAGCTCCATCATTCTGCAAGGTATTGTCTTTGTCATGCTTGATATTAATTCAGTCCCTCATCTGTATTAGTGTTTTTGGATCCCAGTAACATCTGGTACAGTGGGGGAGAGGTTGTGTGACCTCAGGATTTTTCCATATCAGTAGTGCTGGTATATATTAGGGTTTTTACGGCTGCAGACAGTTGCTCTTTCCTATCCATTCCTATAAAGATAGTTTGGGTCTCACGTTTGCTGAACCTGTCTTTTCTGGCTTTGTATTGTATTTTTCTATATCACCGTAGCTTTAACATGTGGGGGGCTATCTATCTATCTTTGGGGACTACTCCAAGGCAGATTAGCTTTCTTATATTTCTATCTGTGAGATTATTTAGTTCTCCAGCTTTGTCGAGGCATCCAGGTCATCGTAGGCACGCCCCACGGCTACTGTTAGTTGTGTGTCAGGATTAGGTCTGCAGTCTGCTAAGTTTCCAGCCACTCTGTTACCTTTTTGGGATTCCACATTTTTTGATCCTCCTCGGTTCCTGAATCATAACACAAAAGTATTGACCACACTTACTGAAATTTAATTAATACTTCATATAAAAGCCTTTGTTAGTGATGACAGCTTCAAGATGCCTCCTGTATAGAGAAACTAGTCGCATTCATAGCTCAGGTGTGCCTTTGGTCCATTCTTCCACACAATCACTCTTCAAAGCTTGAAGCTTCTGTGAGCTTCTTCTATGAACTCTGATCTTTAGTTCCTTCCATAAATTTTCTATTGGATTCAGGTCAGGTGATCAGCTGGCCATTTTAGCAGCTTTATTTTCTTTCTGTGATCCCAATTGAAATTTTCTTTGACCGTGTGTTTGGAATAATTGTTTTCCTGAAATGTCCACCCTCGTTTCATCTTCATCATCTAGGTAGATTGCAGTAGATTTTTATCAAGAATATATCAGTACATTTGTCCATTCATCTTTCCTTCAATAATATGAAATTTGCCAGTGCCATATGCTTAAAAACATCCCACACCATGTTGTTCCCACCTCCACTCCACTATTGGTGGAGTGGTGGTTGAGGTGTTTTGGGGGTGATTTGCCTTTTGACCTCCCAACAGGGTATGGCATACAAAGAGTTCAATTTTGGTCTGATCTGACCAGACTATATTTTTCCAGTATTTCACAGGCTTGTCTGAATGTTGATGCGTAAACTTTAAACACGCACACACATGCTTTTTGTCCAGCAAATGGAGTCTTCGTGGTGAGTGTGCATAGTGCATACAGGCCATGGAGGTTGAGTGCATTACTTACTGTTTTCTTTTAAACAATTCTCCCTGCTGATTCCAGGTCTTTCTGTAGCTCTCCGCAGGTGGTGCTTGGCTATTGGACAGCTCTTCTGATAATTCTTTTCACTCCTTTGTCTGAAATCTTGCAGTGAACACCTGGTTGTGGCCAGTTTATGGTGAAATTATGTTCTTTCTAATGCCAAATTATGGCCCCAACAGTGCTCACTGCAGCCCTCAGTAGTCAAGACATTCTTCTGTAACCAATGATCAGTATCTTTTCAACAATAAGGTTGAAAAGGTCTTAAGACATCTTACTAGTTTTACCCATCATTAAGTGTTTCTTGTGTGGCCCCTTAGTAATGAGACACCTTTTTAGAGGCCATCAATTGAACCAGCTGATTTGGTATTATTTTTCCCTAAGTGGCAATATGCTCTTGTATTCCAGGAAGTCAATAAACAGAAATATGTTCATGCTACTACGGCAACCCAGGAGCATGCAAAATAAGCAAAATAATTAGGGAGGCTGAAATGAATAAAAAAAAGCAACATCCCTTTAAAGTAAAGGTAACCACAAATATAAAAACATTTTTAATATATAGTAGTAGGAGTGTTTACATGTTTAAGGTAAGGTAATGACAATTTCTTGTGGTGCTGAGGACAGAGTTTTCTTTTTTTTCAAAAATAATCCTCACCCTTATCTCTGAGTCACTGAAGCTGTCAACTGGATAATTGCTCAGTGTAGCCGCAAATAGATTCGTAGGACCCGGTCCACTGGCCATGTCATTCATCTCTGGCCATTGGACAAAAGCCCTGTGAACCACTTCCTACCTTTAAGCATCCGCGGCTCTTCTTTTGATTGGTTAGTCTAGCGTGACATCACATGTGCATCACACCACAATGATGATGTCATGCCAGGCTGGCTAACTAGTAAAAGACCTGCCGATTCTCATAACTTTGTTCTTTATGTGGACAGGGGAGAATGAAATGGTAAGTGGATATTGTTAAGAATGAGGCCTAAATCACTGGTGCCACATATTCAGTCCCTCTTTTTATTGCTTGAAAGTTGGGAAGTATGCCCTCCACATGTGTACAGTTCTGAATATCCCCCTACCACTTATACAGTAAAGACCAAAAGTTTGGACACACCTCATTCAAAAAGTTTTCTTTATTTTCAGGACTCTGAAAATTGTAAATTCACATTGAAGGCATCAAAACTATGAATTAAAACATGTGGAATGAAATACTTCAAAAGGTGTGAAACAACTGAAAATATGTCTTATATTGTAGGTTCTTTAGGTTCTTCAAAATAGCCACCTTTTGCTTTGATTAGTACTTTGCACACTCTTGGCATTCTCTTGATGAGCTTCAAGAGGTAGTTGGTTTTCCAACAGTCTTGAAGGAGTTCCCAGAGATGCTTAGCACTTGTTGGCCCGTTTGCCTTCACTCTGCGGTCCAGCTCACCCCAACGATTGGGTTCAGGTCTGGTGACTGTGGAGGCCAGGTCATCTGGCGTAGCACCCCATCACTCTCCTTCTTAGTCAAATAGCCCTTACACAGCCTGGAGGTGTGTTTGGGTCATTGTCCTATTGAAAAATAAATGATGGTCCAACTAAACGCAAACCGGATGGAATAGCATGCCACTGCAAGATGCTGTGGTAGCCATGCTGGTTCAGTATGCCTTCAATTTTGAATAAATCCCCAACAGTGTCACCAGCAAAGCACCCCCACACCATCACACCTCCTCCTCCATGCTTCACGGTGGGAACCAGCCATTAAGAGTCCATCCATTCACCTTTTCTACAAAGACACGGTGGTTGGATCCAAAGATCTCAAATTTGGACTTATCAGACCAAAGCACAGATTTCCACTGGTCTAATGTCCATTCCTGGTGTTCTTTAGCCCAAACAAGTCTCTTCAGCTTGTTGCTTGTCCTTAGCAGTGGTTTCGTAGCAGCTATTTTACCATGAAGGCACAAAGTCTCCTCTTAACAGTTGTTCTAGAGATGAGGTGTGTCCAAACTTTTGGCCTGTACTGTACATTCAGTAGTATATCCCATCGGTGCATACATCCGAATCCCATTTTGTGGGAAGGGGCTTGAATGTAAGCCCCAATGGGGCCACTGAACGTGGAGATATATACACTCTGATGCTCCACACTCTCTTCTCAATCAGCTGTTTCTCTATTTTGGCACACACTGATTGGTTAAAGCTGCTACCTGTCAAGTAGTAAAAATCTATTTCACTATCGGACCCAAGCATCTACAACATTATTACTTCTGAATCCACTAATTGCATCCCACCCCTCAATGGTGTCGTAGGGCTCTGCCTACTCCTTGTCCCAGACATGCTCTACTGGTATAGATAATGTAAAATTTGCAACATTTGCTTTCGGTCAACATTTGCTTTTCTGCTTTCGGTCCTCTATGAGACTACACATGACATTGTATGGCCTGGTCTGTGTGGCAAGTTTTGAACTTTCCTGCTAAAGTGCAAATGATCACTTCAGCAAGAATTACATATTAGGAAATGATGATTCATGCAATTGTTCTCAAATATTTTTACAAGTGGCATTTTTAATTCCCACCATTTTTGCAATATTTGCTGTTGCTAAGAATTGTAAGAGAAAATATTCCAGGTCTGCCTTTTAGAATGTTTCCTCTCTCTTTATATGTAATATTTGATCAAAAGTGAACTACAGGAGCTATTGTGTAATTTATTCAAAGAAAATCATTTAAGTTAAATATACGTTTTTTTTGGTGGAATATTCTCTTAATACATTTTTAATTTGCATTGCAAATAAATGCGTTTCAGCTAATTGTAGGAAATCATTATTGCATAAACTGTCTGCTTTTTACGCTTAGGGACTAAAAAATGTAAGAAAAGATGAAAAAAAAGAGTGAAAACTGTATCCATGGAAATATATCCATAAATTGCTGGGTTTGTGAAGTTGCACTCATTCCATGTACATAATTGGAATTAAGGCAGAGGCTTTTGGATCTGGTATATCATTTACATAGAAAACGCTCCTATTGATCAGAGACAATGTGGCTCTTCAGAGGCTCAAATGAAAACTGAATTTGCAAAAACTGAAATAGCAAAATATGTGTGTGTGTATAGATATATATATATATATATATATATATATATATATATATATATATATATATATATATATATATATATATATATATAGTGCAGACCAAATGTTTGGATACACCTTCTCATTCAAAGAGTTTTCTTCATTTTCATGACTCCAAAAATTGTAGATTCACATTGAAGACATCAAACCTATGAAGTAAAACATGTGGAATGAAATACTTAAAGTGTGAAACAACTGAAAATATGTCTTCTATTCTAGGTTCTTCAAAGTAGCCACCTTTTGCTTTGATTACTGCTTTGCACACTCTTGGCATTCTCTTGATGAGCTTCAAGAAGTAGTCACCAGAAATTATTTTCCAACAGACTTGAAGGAGTTCCCAGAGATGCTTAGCACTTGTTGGCTCTTTTGCCTTCACTCTGCGGTCCAGGTCACCCCAAACTAGCTCGATTGGGTTCAAGTCTGGTGACTGTGGAGACCAGGTCATCTGGCGTAGCACCCCATCACTCTCCTTCTTAGTCAAATAGCCCTTACATAGCCTGGAGGTGTGTTTTGGGTCATTGTCCTGTTGAAAAATAAAAAAATAAATGATGGTCCAACTAAATGCAAACCGGATGGAATAGCATGCCGCTGCAAGATGCTGTGGTAGCCATGCTGGTTCTGTATGTTTTCAATTTTGAATAAAACCCCATAAATCCCCAACAGTGCCACCAGCAAAGCACCCCCACACCATCACACCTCCTCCTCCATGCTTCACGGTGGGAACCAGCCATATAGAGTCCATCCTTTCCCCTTTTCTACAAAGACACGGTGGTTGGATCCAAAGATCTCAAATTAGGACTCATCAGACCAAAGCACAGATTTCCACTGGTCTAATGTCCATTCCTTGTGTTCTTTAGCCCAAACAAGTCTCTTCTGGTTGTTGCCTGTCCTTTGCAGTGGTTTCCTATCAGCTATTTTACCATGAAAAACTGCTGCACAAAGTCTCCTCTTAACAGTTGTTCTAGAGATGTGTCTGCTGCTAGAACTCTGTGTGGCATTGACCTGGTCTCTAATCTGAGCTGCTGTTAACCTGTGATTTCTGAGGCTGGTGACTCGGATAAACTTATCCTCCACAGCAGAGGTGACTCTTGGTCTTCCTTTCCTGGGGTGGTCTTCATGTGAGCCAGTTTCTTTGTAATGTTTGATGGTTTTTGCCACTGCACTTGGGGACACTTTCAAAGTTTTCCCAATTTTTCGGACTGACTGACCTTAATTTCTTAAAGTAATGATGGCCACTCATTTTTCTTTACTTAGCTGCTTTTTTCCTGCCATAATACAAATTCTATCAGTCTATTCAGTAGGACTATCAGCTCTGTATCCACCAGACTTCTGCACAACACAACTGATGGTCCCAACTCCATTTATAAGGCAAGAAATCCCACTTTTTAAACCTGACAGGGCACACCTGTGAAGTGAAAACCATTTCCGGTGACTAACTCTTGAAGCTCATCAAGAGAATGCCAAGAGTGTGCAAAGCAGTAATCAAAGCAAAAGGTGGCTACTTTGAAGAACCTAGAATATAAGACATATTTTCAGTTGTTTCACACTTTTTTGTTAAGTATTTCATTCCACATGTGTTAATTCATAGTTTTGATGTCTTCAATATGAATCTACAAGTTTCAGAATCATGAAAATAAAGAAAACGCTTTTAATGAGAAAGTGTGTCCAAACTTTTGGTCTGTACTGTAAATATAATGTTTTGCACCAAACAACCTCGTGCTTGTGCTTACCTCGATAGAAATAGATATATATATATATATAAATATATATATATATACTTGAAGGTGGCTCGATTCTACGCATCGGGTATTCTAGAATTTACGTATTGTGTAGTTAATGTATGATTTTTGTTATATATATATATATAGATGTTGTTGTGTGTAGTTACCAAGTGTTTGTGTAGGGCGCTGTACATGTTCTGGGTGTTGTCTGGGTGTGGCGGGGGGTGAGAGCAGTGTTGTTTGTGTGTTGCGTTGTGTGTGTTGCGTTGTTTGTGGAGCACTGTGTGTGTGTGTGTTGCGCGGTTTGTGTGGGTGTGGGGTGTGTGTGTGTGTGTTTTGATGGGAGGTATGTTTTGTGCAATGTGTGTGTTGTGCAGTATGTGCGCATATTTGTGTGTGCCGCGCTGTTTGTGTGTTGGGTGTTGTGTGTGTGCGGCGTTGTCTCTGTGTGTGGGTGTCTGTGTAGGGCGGTGTTTGTGGTTCCCAGTGTGTGTGTGGTGTGTTGTGCAGTGCGTGTCTGGCGGTGTGTGTGTGTTTTGGGGGGAGGTGTTCACCCCCCATCGTGCTCCATCCCCCATGCTGCGCACCCCCCATCGTGCTCCATCCCCCATGCTACGCACCCCCCATCGTGCTCCATCCCCCATGCTGCGCACCCCCCATCGTGCTCCATCCCCCATGCTGCGCAATCCCCATCGTGCTCCATCCCCCATGCTGCGCACCCCCCATCGTGCTCCCTCCCCCATGCTGCGCAATCCCCATCGTGCTCCTTCCCCCATGCTGCGCATTCCCCATCGTGCTCCATTCACCATGCTGCGCACTCCCAAACGTGCTCCATCCCCCATGCTGCGCACACCCGATCGTGCTCCATGCCCCATGCTGCGCACTCCCAAACGTGCTCCATCCCCCATGCTGCGCACTCCCCATCGTGCTCCATCCCCCATGCTGCGCACTCCCCATCGTGCTCCATCCCCCATGCAGCACACTCCCTATCGTGCTCCATCCCCCATGCAGCGCACCCCCCATCGTGCTCCATCCCCCATGCTGCGCACCCCCCATCGTGCTCCATCCCCCATGCTGCGCACTCCCCATCGTGCTCCATCCCCCATGCTGCGCACTCCCCATCGTGCTCCATCCCCCATGCTGCGCACTCCCCATCATGCTCCATCCCCCATGCTGCGCACTCCCCATCCCCCATGCTGTGCACCCCCCATCGTGCTCCACAGTCACACATCAGACAGTATACACGCACACATGTGATCGCATACTCACACCCCACTTCTGCCTGTGCCCTCCGGTGGGCGTTCCCAGCAGCTGTGCTGCACGCAGTGCTCCTCTGCCTTCTGCCGACACACACACACCCGATCGCATACACGCACACACCCGATCGCATACACGCACACACCCGATCGCATACACGCACACGCCCGATCACATACACGCACACACACATTGACGATATTGCACATACGCGCTCACACTCACAACATCCGGAGATACCACATGCTTCTGGCCATGTGATCTTCTGGCAGGTCCTGGAAGGTCACTGCACGCACAGTATCGCCGCCGAGAAGAAAGCGATATCACGGGATGTTGTGAGTGTGTGGATGCGATCTGATGTGTGTGTGAGGTGTGTGTGAGAGTGAGTGTGATCTGATGTGTGTGTGTGTGTCTGTTCTTATATGTGTGTGTGTGTGTGTCTGTTCTTATGTGTGTGCGTGTGTGTGTTCCGCCGCTGCAGGACCTTGATGCACTCACCTCGGGGCGAAAGGCCATTCCGTGTGGGGGGCGGAGCCTGGGCGAGTGGCCAATCCGTGCGGTGGGCGGAGCCGAGGCGACCGGCCAATCTATGCCGGGGGGAGGAGCCGAGGCGAGCGGCCAATCCGTGAGGCCGAGCGGCCAATCCGTGCGGGGGGCGAGGCCATGGCGAGCCCAGCGGCCAATCCGCTGTTTGTCACCGTAAGGACATGGCCAATCCGTGTGGGGGGGGCGGAGGCGAGGCGAGCGGCCAATCCGTGCAGGGGCAGGAGCCGAGGCGAGGCGAGCGGCCAATCCGTGTGAGGGGGCGGGGCCATGGTGAGGCGACCGGCCAATCCGCTGTTTGTCACCGTAAGGACACAATTTTGGAGCAAGACAGACAGACAGACAGAATAAGGCAATTACAGTTCGGTCCAGAAATATTTAAACAGTGACACAATTTTCGCGAGTTGGGCTCTGCATGCCACCACATTGGATTTGAAATGAAATATCGACAACAGAATTCAAGTGCAGATTGTAACGTTTAATTTGAAGGTTTGAACAAAAATATCTGATATAAATTGTAGGAATTGTACACATTTCTTTACAAACACTCCACATTTTAGGAGGTCAAAAGTAATTGGACAAATAAACCAAACCCAAACAAAATATTTTTATTTTCAATATTTTGTTGCGAATCCTTTGGAGGCAATCACTGCCTTAAGTCTGGAACCCATGGACATCACCAAACGCTGGGTTTCCTCCTTCTTAATGCTTTGCCAGGCCTTTACAGCCGCAGCGTTCTGGTCTTGCTTGTTTGTGGGTCTTTCCGTCTTAAGTCTGGATTTGAGCAAGTGAAATGCATGCTCAATTGGGTTAAGATCTGGTGATTGACTTGGCCATTGCAGAAGGTTCCACTTTTTTGCACTCATGACCTCCTGGGTAGCTTTGGATGTATGCTTGGGGTCATTGTCCATCTGTACTATGAAGCGCCGTCCCATCAACTTTGCAGCATTTGGCTGAATCTGGGCTGAAAGTATATCCCGGTACACTTCAGAATTCATCCGGCTACTCTTGTCTGCTGTTATGTCATCAATAAACACAAGTGACCCAGTGCCATTGAAAGCCATGCATGCCCATGCCATCACGTTGCCTCCACCATGTTTTACAGAGGATGTGGTGTGCCTTGGATCATGTGCCGTTCCCTTTCTTCTCCAAACTTTTTTCTTCCCATCATTCTGGTACAGGTTGATCTTTGTCTCATCTGTCCATAGAATACTTTTCCAGAACTGAGCTGGCTTCATGAGGTGTTTTTCAGCAAATTTAACTCTGGCCTGTCAATTTTTGGAATTGATGAATGGTTTGCATCTAGATGTGAACCCCTTGTATTTACTTTCATGGAGTCTTCTCTTTACTGTTGACTTAGAGACAGATACACCTACTTCACTGAGAGTGTTCTGGACTTCAGTTGATGTTGTGAACGGGTTCTTCTTCACCAAAGAAAGTATGCGGCGATCATCCACCACTGTTGTCATCCGTGGACGCCCAGGCCTTTTTGAGTTGCCAAGCTCACCAGTCAATTCCTTTTTTCTCAGAATGTACCCGACTGTTGATTTTGCTACTCCAAGCATGTCTGCTATCTCTCTGATGGATTTTTTCTTTTTTTTTCAGCCTCAGGATGTTCTGCTTCACCTCAATTGAGAGTTCCTTAGACCGCATGTTGTCTGGTCACAGCAACAGCTTCCAAATGCAAAACCACACACCTGTAATCAACCCCAGACCTTTTAACTACTTCATTGATTACAGGTTAACGAGGGAGACGCCTTCAGAGTTAATTGCAGCCCTAAGAGTCCTTTGTCCAATTACTTTTGGTCCCTTGAAAAAGAGGAGGCTATGCATTACAGAGCTATGATTCCTAAACCCTTTCTCCGATTTGGATGTGAAAACTCTCATATTGCAGCTGGGAGTGTGCACTTTCAGCCCATATTATATATATAATTGTATTTCTGAACATGTTTTTGTAAACAGCTAAAATAGCAAAACTTGTGTCACTGTCCAAATATTTCTGGACCTAACTGTATATATATAGATATATACATATATATATATATATATATATATATATATATATATATATATATATATATATATATACGGTGTGTATATATATATATATATATATATATATATTTATATATATATATATATATATATATATATATATATATATATATACAGTGCCTACAAGTAGTATTCAACCCCCTGCAGATTTAGCAGGTTTACACATTCGGAATTAACTTGGCATTGTGACATTTGGACTGTAGATCAGCCTGGAAGTGTGAAATGCACTGCAGCAAAAAAGAATGTTATTTCTTTTTTTATTTTTTTTTTTTAAATTGTGAAAAGTTTATTCAGAGGGTCATTTATTATTCAACCCCTCAAACCACAAGAATTCTGTTTGGTTCCCCTAAAGTATTAAGAAGTATTTCCGGCACAAAGAACAATGAGCTTCACATGTTTGGATTAATTATCTCTTTTTCCAGCCTTTTCTGACTAATTAAGACCCTCCCCAAACTTGTGAACAGCACTCATACATGGTCAACATGGGAAAGACAAAGGAGCATTCCAAGGCCATCAGAGACAAGATCGTGGAGGGTCACAAGGCTGGCAAGGGGTACAAAACCCTTTCCAAGGAGTTGGCCCTACCTGTCTCCACTGTTGGGAGCATCATCCGGAAGTGGAAGGCTTATGGAACTACTGTTAGCCTTCCACGGCCTGGACAGCCTTTGAAAGTTTCCACCCGTGCCGAGGCCAGGCTTGTCCGAAGAGTCAAGGCTAACCCAAGGACAACAAGGAAGGAGCTCCGGGAAGATCTCATGGCAGTGGGGACATTGGTTTCAGTCAATACCATAAGTAACGTACTCCACTGCAATGGTCTCCGTTCCAGACGAGCCCGTAAGGTACCTTTACTTTCAAAGCGTCATGTCAAGGCTCGTCTACAGTTTGCTCATGATCACTTGGAGGACTCTGAGACAGACTGGTTCAAGGTTCTCTGGTCTTATGAGACCAAGATCGAGATCTTTGGTGCCAACCACACACGTGACGTTTGGAGACTGGATGGCACTGCATACGACCCCAAGAATACCATCCCTACAGTCAAGCATGGTGGTGGCAGCATCATGCTGTGGGGCTGTTTCTCAGCCAAGGGGCCTGGCCATCTGGTCCGCATCCATGGGAAGATAGATAGCACGGCCTACCTGGAGATTTTGGCCAAGAACCTCCGCTCCTCCATCAAGGACCTTAAGATTGGTCGTCATTTTATCTTCCAACAAGACAATGACCCAAAGCCCACAGCCAAGAAAACCAAGGCCTGGTTCAAGAGGGAAAAAATCAAGGTGTTGCAGTGGCCTAGTCAGTCTCCTGACCTTAACCCAATTGAAAACTTGTGGAAGGAGCTCAAGATTAAAGTCCACATGAGACACCCAAAGAACCTAGATAACTTGGAGAAGATCTGCATGGAGGAGTGGGCCAAGATAACTCCAGAGACCTGTGCCGGCCTGATCAGGTCTTATAAAAGACGATTATTAGCTGTAATTGCAAACAAGGGTTATGCCACAAAATATTAAACCTAGGGGTTGAATAATAATTGACCCACACTTTTATGTTGAAAGTTTATTAAAATTTAACTGAGCAACATAACTTGTTGGTTTGTAAGATTTATGCATCTGTTAATAAATCCTGCTCTTGTTTGAAGTTTGCAGGCTCTAACTTATTTGCATCCTATCAAACCTGCTAAATCTGCAGGGGGTTGAATACTACTTGTAGGCACTGTATATATATATATGGCAGACGCAGCCCCGAAGTTGTTTGTTGCAAAACAGGAAGATTTATTGTAGTCCATAAATCTCCAACAAGAAGAAAATAGCCTCATCTTGGGGACAAATAGAAACAGTCTGGTCTGCCTTTTATCTTTAGTTCACAATTTTGGAGCTGGAGTTAAGGGGACGACCAGTCCCATCTAGCTCTAGTGGCTATTCCTGAAACCCAAACCCAAAATCCAGACCCATTAACAACAGCTCTCAGCACTATAGGTGCTAGAGCCTTCTTCTCTGGGTCCATCATTACCAAGGCTTTCCACCTCAGTGATACATACCTCCCATCAAGGACCTGTCCAGCTGCCACTTTACAATATCTATCTATCTATCTGTTAGGGCCAGGTGGACGGGCAGACCCAGGAGGTGGATCCACTGGGCCGAACTCCTTGATGATGGTAAGGGGTCCGGTAGCTGGAGCACTACAGGTAGCAGGACAGTCCGTGCACACGAGTATAATGGAGAAGTCCCTGGGACCACGGAGTCACTGATGGTAGTCCGGGTGACGGAGCTCAGGTTCGGAAGCCGAGATGATGTCAGGCGGAGTCCGGAACCGTTGGAGCGAGATGACGGGTCACCGCAGGGATCAGAGATGGTACGGACTGTCAGGATGGCAGATAGGCAGGGTTCGGGGTTCAGGATTCGGCAGGACCGGATGGCAAGGCAGGATCGGCTCTAGAAGAGAGAGAGGTGAGTATCTCACAGGAACACAAGGAGACCTGACTCCTAGCTTGGGAAACACGAAGATCAGGCCCCGCCCACTTGGACATTAAACCCCTTTATACCCTGTACCTGTGTGCTTCATTTCCTGTCAGTGGACGCTGGCCCTTTAAGAAAGGGTCAGTGACCACGCGCGCGCCCTAATGCGCATGCGCGCGGCCCGGGTGCCAGAAGCCAGAGCAGGAAGCTGTGAGGAGGAAGCAGCAGAGCCGGGCTGGGGCTGGGAAGCCGACGGGCGCCGGGAGCGGGGACCAGGAGGCCTGGGAAGCGCGGACAGTGGAGGCTGGAGAGCGGGGAGCGTGGCAGGTGAGCCGGGGAGCAGAGCAGGGGACCCGGGGAGCGTGACACTATCTATCTATCTATCTATCATCTATCTGTATGTATGTATATATATATATATATACATACATACAATCAGCAAACATTTCATGTAAACTAAATATTTTTTTAAGTCCCCATAGCCCTCTTATTAGCCGGAAGCAAAGAAAAGTGCCCAAGCAAAATAAATAAATATATATATATATATTCCATATATATATATATATATATATATATATATATATATATATATATATATATATATATACAGTTAGGTCCAGAAATATTTGGACAGTGACACAAGTTTTGTTATTTTAGCTGTTTACAAAAACATGTTCAGAAATACAATTCTATATATAATATGGGCTGAAAGTGCACACTCCCAGCTGCAATATGAGAGTTTTCACATCCAAATCGGAGAAAGGGTTTAGGAATCATAGCTCTGTAATGCATAGCCTCCTCTTTTTCAAGGGACCAAAAGTAATTGGACAAGGGACTCTAAGGGCTGCAATTAACTCTGAAGGCATCTCCCTCGTTAACCTGTAATCAATGAAGTAGTTAAAAGGTCTGGGGTTGATTACAGGTGTGTGGTTTTGCATTTGGAAGCTGTTGCTGTGACCAGACAACATGCGGTCTAAGGAACTCTCAATTGAGGTGAAGCAGAACATCCTGAGGCTGAAAAAAAAGAAAAAATCCATCAGAGAGATAGCAGACATGCTTGGAGTAGCAAAATCAACAGTCGGGTACATTCTGAGAAAAAAGGAATTGACTGGTGAGCTTGGGAACTCAAAAAGGCCTGGGCGTCCACGGATGACAACAGTGGTGGATGATCGCCGCATACTTTCTTTGGTGAAGAAGAACCCGTTCACAACATCAACTGAAGTCCAGAACACTCTCAGTGAAGTAGGTGTATCTGTCTCTAAGTCAACAGTAAAGAGAAGACTCCATGAAAGTAAATACAAAGGGTTCACATCTAGATGCAAACCATTCATCAATTCCAAAAATAGACAGGCCAGAGTTAAATTTGCTGAAAAACACCTCATGAAGCCAGCTCAGTTCTGGAAAAGTATTCTTTGGACAGATGAGACCAAGATCAACCTGTACCAGAATGATGGGAAGAAAAAAGTTTGGAGAAGAAAGGGAACGGCACATGATCCAAGGCACACCACATCCTCTGTAAAACATGGTGGAGGCAACGTGATGGCATGGGCATGCATGGCTTTCAATGGCACTGGGTCACTTGTGTTTATTGATGACATAACAGCAGACAAGAGTAGCTGGATGAATTCTGAAGTGTACTGGGATATACTTTCAGCCCAGATTCAGCCAAATGCCGCAAAGTTGATCGGACGGCGCTTCATAGTACAGATGGACAATGACCCCAAGCATACAGCCAAAGCTACCCAGGAGTTCATGAGTGCAAAAAAGTGGAACATTCTGCAATGGCCAAGTCAATCACCAGATCTTAACCCAATTGAGCATGCATTTCACTTGCTCAAATCCAGACTTAAGACGGAAAGACCCACAAACAAGCAAGACCTGAAGGCTGCGGCTGTAAAGGCCTGGCAAAGCATTAAGAAGGAGGAAACCCAGCGTTTGGTGATGTCCATGGGTTCCAGACTTAAGGCAGTGATTGCCTCCAAAGGATTCGCAACAAAATATTGAAAATAAAAATATTTTGTTTGGGTTTGGTTTATTTGTCCAATTACTTTTGACCTCCTAAAATGTGGAGTGTTTGTAAAGAAATGTGTACAATTCCTACAATTTCTATCAGATATTTTTGTTCAAACCTTCAAATTAAACGTTACAATCTGCACTTGAATTCTGTTGTAGAGGTTTCATTTCAAATCCAATGTGGTGGCATGCAGAGCGCAACTCGCCAAAATTGTGTCACTGTCCAAATATTTCTGGACCTAACTGTATATATATATATATATACATATTTATATGTATATACTCTCTCTCTCTTTTTCTCTCTTTATATATATATATATATATATATATATATATAAAGAGAGAAAAAGAGAGAGAGAGTATATAGATATAAATATGTATATATATATATATATATATATGTATATATATATATATATATATATATATGGAATATATATATATATATTTATTTATTTTGCTTGGGCACTTTTCTGCCATCCTCTGTAAAACATGGTGGAGGCAACGTGATGGCATGGGCATGCATGGCTTTCAATGGCACTGGGTCACTTGTGTTTATTGATGACATAACAGCAGACAAGAGTAGCTGGATGAATTCTGAAGTGTACCGGGATATACTTTCAGCCCAGATTCAGCCAAATGCCGCAAAGTTGATCGGACAGCGCTTCATAGTACAGATGGACAATGACCCCAAGCATACAGCCAAAGCTACCCAGGAGTTCATGAGTGCAAAAAAGTGGAACATTCTGCAATGTCCAAGTCAATCACCAGATCTTAACCCAATTGAGCATGCATTTCACTTGCTGAAATCCAGACTTAAGAAGGAAAGACCCACAAACAAGCAAGACCTGAAGGCTGTGGCTGTAAAGGCCTGGCAAAGCATTAAGAAGGAGGAAACCCAGCGTTTGGTGATGTCCATGGGTTCCAGACTTAAGGTAGTGATTACCTCCAAAGGATTCGCAACAAAATATTGAAAATAAAAATATTTTGTTTGGGTTTGGTTTATTTGTCCAATTACTTTTGACCTCCTAAAATGTGGAGTGTTTGTAAAGAAATGTGTACAGTTCCTACAATTTCTATCAGATATTTTTGTTCAAACCTTCAAATTAAAAGTTACAATCTGCACTTGAATTCTGTTGTAGAGGTTTCATTTCAAATCCAATGTGGTGGCATGCTGAGCCCAACTCGCGAAAATTGTGTCACTATCCAAATATTTCTGGACCTAACTGTATATTCTTTATTTTTAGTCTTATATTTTTTTTTAATTTTTTTTATTATTTGAGTATTTTTGGCTTTTAAATAAAGTCCTTTAATAAAGTAGTATAAGTGTGAAAAAGAAGAATGCTGTTCACGAATAATATATTAATCTTTTAAATTTACATCCAATAAGATTGTGTAATATTTTAGCACCTTTTGTATGTAAGTGATTTACCGCTACTTTACAGCAAATAAAGGTTATTTATTTTAACTCAGTCTACAAGTTTTTAAATCTGAAATTCATAATCAAACTCTTCACTTTTGGTTTATATTCATTCAGCTATGCAATTTTTATCAGGAAACAACTTTTTTGGTATTATGAGGTTGTGAAATAGATGTTGATTATATACATTTGCAGCAGACAGATCTGCCCCATGTAGTGACCATTCTGTCAGTGCACAGTCTATCATCTGACATTTCTAAGAGGAAATGGTCAGGCAAAATGAAAAGGTTTGTAAAATAAATGCATTTATTTGTTTGGAAAGTTCATTCTTGACAAAGCGCTTAAGTGTCTTGTGTAAAACAAAAAAAGAAACACAAAGACTTCCAAGTAATTTCTTTTAATATGTTTTTTAGTCATTTTACAAATGGTGAAATAGTTTAAAGTTGATGACAGCTTCAAGTAAAAGTTTGGAAATTAAGATACAGGAGATTTTTATCCAGGCTAGACCACTAAAAATAATTTATAAACAAGAAGAAAAATTTGTGAACCTCCCAGCATCCGTCTATAGTGACCTTTTTATTGACTCCCTAAAATTCAGTAGAGGTTAAACTCTTTAAAAGTTGAATGTGGGATTTGCATAGATTTTCTGGTGTCCCACCATTCTTACCTTTGGTACACCACTGATCTTTTGAAAAAGCCCAATAGAAGGTGATGCACTCCTGAGTATTGAATGGAGACCATGTATTTATTCATCCCACATGAGTCATGGAGGGAAACAGTTAAATACTTTGTTAGATCACAAGGTAAGCAATTTATCCTATACAATTAGTTCATATTAAAATTGTTGTCATCCTTCATTTTAAACAGAAATTATTATCTGATGATGGACAGACCTTCCACCAGCTCACAGGTACCGCCATGGGGAGCCCATGTACCCCCACTTGAACAAACTTACTCCAGGGCTGGTGGAAGGTCAATGAACCAGTTATATGCACAGAAAACATCTTGCTATAGACCAGATATATTGACGACAGTTTTGTGTTTTCTCGAAAGGTGATAAGGCCTTATTTCTTTATTTCGTCACTCATTTTAATAAGAAGCTGATCATCTTGCGATTTACCTGTGAAGTCTAGAAACAATCCCTTACATTCATGGATGTTGAGAAGCAAAAAGGCCCAAATGGTTCTTTGTTTACTCAAAACTTTAGAATAACAGCTGCAACAAACAGTCTCCTACAGTGGGACATTTGCCACCCCAGGTCCCTAATAAAGGGTATTCCAAAGTGGTAGTTTCTTTTCCTAAGGAGAAGCTGTGAAGGATTTGTGTCCTTTAAAGCCCAAGCACAAGATTTGAAGGATACATTCATTAAACTGGGTTACCTACTGAAGTTATTTAAAGACTCCTACAGGGTAGTGTTGACTTCTGATAGCAAAATCATTGTGTCACCAAATACCATTGAGTCAAGCCCTAAACAATCTGATTTACTTATTATTGGGTCCTATGATTCAGGAACAAAAGAAATTAGGGGCATCCTTGATAAATATAGGAATATCTACTTGCTGTTCAGTGACATATGGGATCTTTTGATGTTAGAAATCATGTGTGACTTATCAAAAAGAGAGAAGCCTGAAATATCACTTGGAGAGGAGTCACTTTAACTACCCCTAAACCAAAAGATACATGGATTGATAGAAAACGCCTTGAGAGTTTGCGGTGTAGTTGATGGCTAGCTTGTGATTCTATGATTGTAATTAAAATGAGTACTGGAACATGCATGTCTATACAGTTTTATTAAGTTCATGTCTAGCGGGGTTAACTATCTGGCCTCTTGACGCTGTTTTAAAAATGTTGTTGTTGTTAAAACATTACATGGATTTAGTCGAGCTGCAGGGATTAAGTAACATGTGGGTGCCATCTTTAGGGAAGAGAATAAATCTCTATCAATACTCATGAGGATGGTACACACAATGGTAGGATATACCAATATATGAAGTTCAGTTAGGGAAAAAAGGAGAGGAGGAGCACTTTCTGATTGTAGTAAGTTAAAAATATCTAAAACCAATGGTAGAGAAGGCTCACATCTGACAATGTTGTGCTCTGGACACAACTCCAACTGCGCTATAACTAATTCCGGTGGGTGCAGCCAACCTTGTATACTGTAGGAATTTTCTCCATGGGGAGTATCAGCAAAAAAGTGAAAAAAAAATCACAAGATGGAAAGCATTCCTATCTGGATGCAAAATAGCAGAGAAATCCAAAGTGCAAATCTAACAAAAGTTGTAGAAAAATATAAACTTTTTATTAAACCATCACTATATGTTTAGTCTACATCTAGCCTTCTTCAGGTGTATACTAGATGTAGCTAAAACACACAATAATAGGATAGACAACTCAGATTTTGTAAGATTGATCTGATTAAATACAAAAAGAAAGAAAAGTCAGCTCACCGCATGTTGCTCGGATCTGATCGGAACCACCGTAACAATTAAGACAAGAAGTAGTGAGGACAATAATACAGCGCAGTCCTTGGAATTTTCTTAAAAAAATGTAATCCTTTATTCCATCCACTAAAATATTGGTGTGCATACAATCATAGACACTGCAAGTATAGCGTACAGATCTACGTGTTTCGGCATTATGCCTGTGAGAAATATGGCATATCCATACATGCCAATTATGCATATTTCAACACATCCTGACCTGCATCTAGAGGTCACCCTATTCAGGATAGAAATCCAAAACCTCTGTTCTGGATCAAATGGTATGAGGTGTAAGTTAATTATAGAGAAGGAGAAGACCCTGAGCAGAGCAAGACCCCCTGGTGACAAAAGTAATTCAGCTAGGGAAGTGAGCAGGCAATTGCTAGTTCAACAGAAGCTTTAAAGGGGACCTGCAGAAAGTCAGGCACTTGGGTAAAAATGACAAAATTGGAATGTATGTAGCTCCCACAAATATCGCAGGCATATTTCTGGCCTCAGGACATTGGGACGCATGTAACACATATTTTGCCTTAATTGTAGCACATGCGTATCAGCCAATAACTAATAACTAGCCATTGGAAGGCAATAGACACATCATCTTTCCTAGCAATGGATAGATAAAATCATAATGGGAAACATAATGGTAATACCTTCCGCGTGGAATGCTCAGAGGCGGAGATATGGGAAATGTTGATATTTCATTATTTTCTGCAACCTGAAGGCACATCCAATGTCCATCCCAGTCATGGGTCACCAGGTGGATGGTATGTAGGAGATACATTGGTTATTAAAAACCAAAGCAGACATTTTGGAGACATTCTTCTCAGAGAGGTCTCATTCAGTACCAGGAAAACCATTGGCTCCACAGTGCCTCCCCTGTACTGAGCCAGCACCAGACCTAGCTGTAAGGAGCTGGTAACTGATTCATATGTACATCTGCTTGCACCTACAGTATATTTTACTATATTTATATATTATATCTGCATTTCTGACCATAATCTCTGTAAATTTCTCATGTGTATATAGTGTTTTATCTAGTGTGCGGTGATTAAATATATAATTTAATCCTGGGTTGTTCTTTTATCTTAATTCACGAATCCCAAGTCTGTGTGCTCAGTTTAGTATTACATGCTACTTGGACTGGTTTCTGGTCCAATATAATAATGCTAATGGACCAGGCTTATATCTAACGAGGAACTGGTGCCAGACTACCAGGCTGGCAGGGTCCTGTTTCACTGGGGATAGTGAAAAGGGTCTGTCGGTCTATCAGAGTTGTGAGTGAGTGGGGTGTCGTGCCGGAGGTTGCGCGTCCACTCTGTGCAAGTGTGGACACGGTATGTCAGTGTAACACTGCGCCAAGCTGACCTTACGTACCCCTTGGGGTGTGGAACGTCACGTGTTGGCGGAAGTGACGATGCTGTATCGCGAGCTCCAACGTATTAAAGACATCAGGGTGGGGCTGCGAGGTGCAATTCTGTCACATATTGGTGTCAGCAATAGACTGGTCACAGACTGGTGGCAGCAGTGGGATGTCTGCGTAACCCCCCCGGCTGTTAATCACAGACTGGTGGCAGCGGTGTGATGGCTGCATGACCCCCCGGCTGTTCATCACAATGAACATACTCATGATCATTATTTCCTCACTACTTCTAAAATGATCTGATTAGATCACCCATCAAAGGTGATGAATGGGACAAGATTCTTTTTCAAAAGCAAATGAAGTGGATCTTCAGAATTGGTTTGCTACAATACAGAGGGTTGAATGAATATTTGACTTACATATTTTATATAAATAATGGAATATATTATATAAAGGAATTAAAAGATTTTACTCCATTATTTTTGAGCCTTCATGAGCTTTCCATCGATTTTTATTGTTCTCTGTGGTTTGTAGTTTACGATTACTTGACTATCGATTCATCATTTATTTAGTTGTGATGTATTGTTGATCATATCTATACTTTATATTGTTCACAGTGATGAGTACCTTGCATCTATAGGGCTTTATTGATTTGCTTTTTAAGAGAAATCCATTTTTCTTAGCTCTTAGATTAATGACTGTGAAGATTGCACATTCTAGTTAAGGATTAGTATGTTGATCAGTTCATCTATGTTGTATATCTCGCTGAAAGTTCAGCTGAGAATGTGTAAGTAATGCAGGGTCTCGCCCATCACTGATTTGGATGCGATGGGCGCGTTGTTGTTTGTAATGAGTGCCATTTAGGTGCAGCCAATTTTGCTCTTGATTGGCTGATTTCATTTAAGTCTGGCACTGATGGTGGATATATTCTTATATTCTAATTTATGACATTTTTATCACTTGTATTTATGCCTTTTAGTGGAATCCCTTCCAATGTATCTTAAAATGGAACACTGTTTATTACATGATGTTGTTTATAGATCACCCGGGACAAATAAGTGGAATTTACTTGGAGTCATTATAGTGCAAACTACCTTTTCTTTTGGTACAGATCCCATCCAAGTTTTGGCAGCAATCTAGCTGTTAGTAGACTACCTAATCAAACCTCTCCCTAAAATCTTGCCTGCTATGATGGAGGTGTTTGTCAACTGTGATACCCTAAGCATAGTGCCATTTGGTAACAGCTACTGCGGGTGACTATGCCAGTGTCACGTAAAACCTACTATATCATTGATGTTATTAGTATTAATTTAGCACTGCATATGATAGTATTTTATTGGTCTTCGTGCTCTATCCAGATTTGTTTATTTTTCCCTGATGAGGTTGGCAGATATAACAACAAAAATATATTTGGGCCATATATGTATAATATACTATCTGTATCTAGAATATAGATTCCTTTTATGGTTTACTAGAGAAAAAAATTGAAGGATTTTCATGGCTCCAAGTGGATGAAAAAATAAATTGCATGCAAATTATATCTTTTGGTGGATTTTAGACCCCAATGCTACAATGCAGCTATGCTAAAAACGGAAAATCTTGGCACAGGTATAAGGCACTTTGTTTGAACAATTTTACACTAATGTGCATCTTTGGCACAGTGTCTACCCCCATAGCAGTCCCTAAACATAAGATTTTATCCTTTGGTGGATTTTAGACCCCAATGCTACAATGCAGCTTGGCTAACAACTGAGAATCTTGGCACAGGTATAAGGCACGTTGTTTGAACACTTTTACACTAATGTGCATCATTGGCACAGTGTGTACCCCCATAGCGGTCCCTAAACATAAGATTATGTCCTTCCGTGGATTTTAGACCCCAATGCTACAATGAGATACATGAAAGATTGACCAATACACATCTTGTTTTAGATATTAAATTTTAAATTTAGAAAGCCACTCCATAATGAGCATAAATAAGGAAGAAACAGGAGCAATAAAGGCTGAATGCAAAAAAAAATATTCATCAAAAAAATGTAAAAATAATTCACATCACAGTATGAAGACTCATAAAAAGTGCTAGATGTTAATTAGGTGATGAAAACCCACATGAATGTAAAGGAGAAAAAAAACAAGAAAAAATATGGATCAACCGCAACAGCGGTAATAACTACAAGAGGTGATTACTCAATCATACAAGCCAGGCTTGTATGATTGAGTAATCACCTCTTGTAGTTATTACCGCTGTTGTGATTAATCCATAGGTTCACTATACATAATAAGGTGATTTATGTGGAGCTCTGCCTATTTAGGCTCCCCTGGGTTCTTTTGGATACTGTATTTTTTCTCGTTTTTTCTCCTTCACATGCATGTGGGTGTTCATCCCCTAATTAACATCTAGCACTTTTTATGAGTCTTCCTATTGTGATGTGAATTATTTTTAAATGTTTGTGATAAATAAAGAACATTTTTTTGCATTCAGCCTTTATTGCTCCTGTTTCTTCCTTATTTAAGCTCAATGCTAGAATGCAGCTATGCTAACAACTGAGAATCTTAGCACAGGTATAAGGCACTTTGTATGAGCACTTTTACATTAATATGCATCTTTGGCACAGTGTCTACCCCCATAGCGGTACCTAAATTTTACCTGTAAATATTCGAAAAAAAAAAATAGCTTATAATACTTACAATTTGCCCTTTAAGTGCTTTATTCCATCAAAACATTTAAATGATATAATTGTATAAGTTTATTCTGTTTCTGAAGGAGGATATCACTAACAAAATTATATCTGATTTCGCTTAAGTCCTTACAGAGCCTTTTGGTCAATATTGTTTTTTTATAATATTAGGATATACTGTATATGGAGAACTGTAGTGTATACTGGAGTTTTTGTATTCAATGATTCTAAAATGTATCTTACAATGATTTGCTTATTATTATTATTATTATTATTTATTATTATAGCGCCATTTATTCCATGGCGCTTTACAAGTGAAAAAGGGTATACGTACAACAATCATTAACAGTACAAAACAGACTGGTATAGGAGGAGAGAGGACCCTGCCCGCGAGAGCTCATAGTCTACAGGGAATGGGTGATGGTACAATAGGTGAGGACAGAGCTGGTTGCACAGTGGTGTACTGGACTGAGGGCTATTGTAGGTTGTAGGCTTGTTGGAAGAGGTGGGTCTTGAGGTTCCTCTTGAAGCTTTCCACAGTAGGGGAGAGTCTGATGTGCTGAGGTAGAGCGTTCCAGAGTATAGGGGATGCACGGGAGAAATCTTGTACGCGATTGTGGGAAGAGGAGATAGAGAGGAGCAGAGAAGGAGATCTTGTAAGGATCTGAGGTTGCGTGCAGGTAGGTATTGGGAGACTAGGTCACAGATGTAGGGAGGAGACAGGTTGTGCATGGCGTTGAATGTCATGGTTAATGTTTTGAACTGGAGTCGGATGATGGGAAGCCAGTGAAGGGATTGACAGAGTGGCGAGGCTGGGGAGTAGCGAGGGGAGAGGTGGATTAAGGGGGCCGCAGAGTTTAGGATAGATTGGAGGGGTGCAAGAGTGTTGGAAGGGAGGCCAGAGAGTAGGAGGTTGCAGTAGTCGAGGCAGGAGATGATGAGGGCATGCACTAATGTTTTTGCTGATTCTTGGTTAAGGAAAGCACAGATCCGGGAGATATTTTTGAGTTGTAATCGGCATGAGTTGAAGAGGGCTTGGATGTTTGGCTTGAAGGATAGAGCAGAGTCGAGGGTTACTCCAAAGCTTATAATGGCAAATCTGAGTATATTTTGACTGAAAGTTTTCTTTAAAAATCTGATTTTATGCAGAATATAAGGAATTTTGACAGAGCCACTTAGACACCCTATGACTCAGCTCTGTCACTATTATTAAGAATTGACTCAGCCATAATTTGGCTTCCACCTACTGAGTTCATGCAATGATGTGCCTTGTGCAGAAGTAAAGGGACCATTCGTAATTTATACCTACAGGCAGTATCAAACAACATTATTCCACTGCACAGTAATTTTCATATAAACATTTTCAATTCTAAAGTGCTTCATGTTACTAAATCAACGCTCATTCAAATGCAGTCTGTTTGAATATTACATGTTTTTACGCATTAAAAAATAATGTAACATAAGGTTAAAGTGGATCAGTCACCACAAACTGCATGTGTCGCGGGCGGAGGAGGGGACGCTGCGCTCACCCACTGCTCGGGTCCGGCTGCTGCTGCTCGCTCGGTCGGTGGCTCGAGCGGTGGGCCGGATCCCGGGGACTCGAGCGGCGCTCCTCGCCCATGAGTGAAAGGGGGGTGGTTTGGTTTAGGGATATTGTCCGTGACGCCACCCACGGTTGTGGTGAGATTGGTGACACCACCACTGCTCTGGACGGGGATCCCGGGAGCGATGACAGGGAGCAGCTTGGATGTTGGTTCTCCCCTCCGTGGGTAGGGGGTTGGTTGTCCTGGGGCCCGGTGAGGGGTAGGGATGGATCGCATGCGGGTTACGGGGCCTGGTGAGGTGCAGGGTCATGGGGGCAGCGCTGTGCTGCACGGCACGGTGGTACTCACTCAGCCAGTAATTTACACGGAGTCTCTGGTCAAACAAACGGCTGGATGGACGGGTCCCACAGACGGCTGCGGTTGTTCTCCTCCCGGTAGGTTGATGGTGACTGCCTTTCCCTGCACCTGTGTTGTGTGTACGGTTCCAATGGCTTCCCACCAGTAACCCTGCTCCCCAGCTTAGATGGGTGCTGAAGGAGCCCCTTTTGCCCGCAGGCTCTGGCCCTGGGAACTGTAGCCTTGGCGGTGACTGTGTTTCCCTTTACGGTTTGAGCTGTTGCCTTCAATCGGGTCTTGACTGCTGGGAAACCCCGGAGGTTCCCTTCGCTAACGGATTTGACCAATTTCACGGCGACTCCTAGCCTGGTCGGAGTCCGTGCTCTCCGGTCCGGTACCGTCGGGCCACCGCCCGTCCACGGGCCGTACGGTTCACTCCAATCGGCCTCTCCTGCAGACGGTCACCACCGTCTGCCAACCTTGCTGTTCCGTCCGGGCCACACACCCGGACGCCTTCAGCCTCCTCTGCTACCACTTCTCTTTACTCCTCCTCAACTCCTCTCCACAACTAATCTGAACTGAACTCCTCCTTTTCCCGCCTTCAGGACTGTGAACTCCTCGGTGGGCGGGACCAACCGCCTGGCCCACCCCCTGGTGTGGACATCAGCCCCTGGAGGGAGGCAACAAGGATTTTGTGTTTGGCTTTGGTGTGCCTAGCCGGGGTGTAGGGTGTGTTGTTGTAGTACCTGTGACGTCCTGGCTTGTCCAGGGCGCCACACATGCATCATTAAATAGTTCTCTTACACCTGATGTGACCAGGGTATTTACTTAGAAAATCCATGTCAGATGGCCGAATATTCCTTTCTGAAAGTTTATCTCAATATTTAGATTTTTGGAAGCTCCTCATTGTCCCTCTCTGCTGCTTAGATCCCACATACATGCCGCAGCGATCAATAAAGAAGGATGGGCGAAGATAGACACCTTGCACTTGTGATTTTTTCACTTGAAAACTGGAGTCATAAAATGGTTATTCTAATATCCAGATTATAAAACCATAGTGACATGATTTTCAAAGTAAACACACCAGTCTCATTAGGTCTATGACATTATTTGATAATGAATACAATTCAGGTTATAAAATCTGGCAATAGATCGTTGTTAAATAGATCTCTTAGACCTAATAAGGCAGGTGTACTTACTTTGAAATTTCAAGTTGGAATTGCTGTATAATCCTACTTAAAAGTATTTAGATTGTGAGCCACTGATCTCAGGAATGATTCTCTGAAAAGTCAGTATGCACGTCACTGCTTTATCCATCTATGGGAAATCTGAATGCTGTACAGTCCTATAAAGCTTAAGTCAGAGCTCGTGCTCAGGATAAGTGAGGGTCCCAGCTGCAGGACCCCCACACACAGTTATTCTTAGCTTTGACCCAAAAGGCTGATTTTATTTAGCCCTCGATACCAGACACCCATTATTCTCTATGGAGGGCTATGTGGGGCACATTATTCTGTATGGAGGACTATGTGAGGCCCTTATTTCTGTATGGAGGGCTATGTGGGGCCCATCATTCTGTATGGAGGGCTATGTGGGGCACATTATTCTGCATGGAGGGCTATGTGGGGCACATTATTCTGCATGGAGGGCTATGTGGGGCCCATTATTCTGTATGGAGGACTATGTGGGGCCCATCATTCTGTATGGAGGACTATGTGGGGCCCATTATTCTGTATGGAGGGCTATGTGGGGCCCATTATTCTGTATGGAGGACTATGTGGGGCCCATTATTCTGTATGGAGGGCTATGTGGGGCACATTATTCTGCATGGAGGGCTATGTGGGGCCCATTATTCTGTATGGAGGGCTATGTGGGGCACATTATTCTGCATGGAGGGCTATGTGGGGCCATTTATTCTGTATGGAGGGCTATGTGGGGCACATTATTCTGCATGGAGGGCTATGTGGGGCCCATTATTCTGTATGGAGGACTATGTGGGGCCCATTATTCTGTATGGAGGACTAAGTGGGCTCCATTATTCTATATGGAAGCATATGTGATGTGGGGCCTATTACTCTGTATGGAGGCCTATGTGGGTCCTATTATTCTTTATGGGGCCTATTATTCTGTATTCAGGACTATGTGGGGCCCATTAATCTGTATAGAGGGCTATGTGGAACCCATTATTCTGCATGGAGGGCTTTGTGGGGCCCATTATTCTGTATAGAGGGCTATGTGGGGCCCATTATTCTGCATAGAGGACTATGTGGGACCTATTAGTCTGTATGGAGAACTATATGGGGCCTATTATTCTTTATGGAGGGCTTTATCGGGCCTATTATTCTGTATGGAGGACTATGTGGGGCTCATTATTCTGTATAGAAGGCAATGTGGGGCCCATTATTCTATATGGAGGGCTATGTGGGGTCCATTTTTCTTTATGGGGGGCTATATGTGGCCCATTATTTTTTATGGAGGGCTATGTGGGGTCCATTATTCTGTATAGAAGGCTATGTTGGGCCCATTATTCTGTATAGAGGTTTTAATGTGGGGTCCATTATTCTGTATGGACGACTATGTGAGGCCCATTATTCTGTATGGAGGACTATGTGGGCCCAATTATTCTATATGAAACCCTTTGTCATGTGGGGCCCATTACTCTGTATGGAGGCCTATGTGGGGCCCATTATTCTGCATGGAGGATTATGTGGGACCCATTAGTCTGTATGGAGGACTATGTGGGGCCTATTATTCTTTATAGAGGGATATATGGAGCATATTATTCTGTATGGAGGGCTATGCGGGGCCTATTATTCTGTATGGAGGGCTATGTGAGGCCCATTATTCTGTAAAGAGGGCTATGTGGTGCCCATTATCCTATATGGAGGGCTATATGGGGCCTATTATTCTGCATGGAGGGCTATGTGGGGTCCTTTATTATTTATGGAGGGCTTTATGGGGCCTATTATTCTGTATGATGGAGGACTATGTGGGGCTCATTATTCTGTATGGAGGGCTATGTGAGGCACATTTTTCTGTATGGATGACTATGTGGGGCTCATTCTGTATGGATGACTATGTGGGGCCCATTATTCTATATGGAGGGCTATGTGGGGCCCATTACTCTGTATGGAGACCTTTGTGGGGCCCATTATTCTATATGGAGAACTATGTGGGACCCATTTTATTATATGGAGGACTATCTGGGGCCTACAACTAGGTTGGTCCATGACTTTGTCGACGTTTTTAACTTTGGCCCTCTGTGTATTTGAGTTTGACATCCCTGCTTTAAACCAATAGTGTGAAAACCAAGTACACAGCATTGAATCTAAGCTGTTATATGCTCACTGACATCAATTTTAGATTTTCTCCGTATAAATGTCTATGTTTGAACGTAAATAGGCTTATAACCTGAGTGACACATTGCCTTAAAATTAGTCATAGGATTCACAGTCTTAAAACAGGACAGGAAAAGGTGGGGGCTCCCGGTGGAGAGTGGGTATAAAAGTAAAAAGCAATGCAATTGTCCACGGTATTTGTCCGAGTTTTACAGCTAAAAGACTTTGGTACTGGGATTTTCAAGCAATCTTTCAGAAAATTGACAGAAGTAGTCATTTCTATCCTTCCCTCTGATCATCAAAGAATGGAAACACTTTGCCTCAGTTTTCACGCAGTGCTCCTTTCTTCAGTCAGAGATGGTTTAAAAGAAAAGGTTGAAGCATTCGCTTGTTATAGCGATCAGGGGTTTTCAACTTGTGTCCTCCAGCTTCCAACACAACAATGCAGATGTGGATATTCTGTTCATGGCGTCATACGGTGACATTAACCCGGGCAGGTGAATGTGTTAGAGCATAGAAGTTCTGTCTGAATAACATGAGGATCACAATTCCCTCCTGGGTTGTAATCGATGGTACGACTACATCATATCATCGTCATACAGGGAAGAAAATTAAAATGGGCTCCCTTCCTAGATCTAGTAGTCCTTCTTGGTTCAGGAAGGTCAAGTGAATATGTCCTCCAATGTCTCCATGCCTTGTAAGACCAGACATCGAGCCTCCTCTGCCATTCAGAAAGCTCCTGACAACCTTTTGGGTCACTGTACTGCTCATACCCCGCAGAGACATTGCGACAAGTTCTAGGCAAAGATATCATTTTACAACATAAAAGTCTTATTTACTTGTATCTCGCATCTCAGGGGCTCGAAACCTTTATTCTGAAGACCCTGGTGGAAGACGACCTTCGGGAAATAAAGCAAACGTGTCAGTAGAAGAGATATCACTGTAAGACACATGCGTTAGTGCTGTGAAGAAATACTGTAACAGAGTGTTGTGGACTAGATCACCTACGGTTTACCAACATGTCGTACAAGCAAGCCATGGTTCATTTTGTAGTAACCTATGTTTAACCCCTTCACCATATCATTGGTGTGTCACGACAGTCATGTGGTTTCCGGCCATAGAAGGTCACAGCATTTGGCTGAGCAAAATGCTGCCTGACTTTCTATTGTTCCTGCTGTCAGTATTCATTGGTATAGGTAGCTTTACTGATGCATTTTCATCTCTCCCCCGTTTGGACGCAGCAGGAGCTCGACTTCCACCTAGCTGTTGATCATCATCTCTTGGTGCTTAAATATTCCCTTCTTCCCTGGACTGGTGCTGGTGATATTATTCAGTTCATTCTAGCTCTGGTTGCAAGCAGGTGGCTTGCACTCAGTTGTGGTATCGATGCTGAAGCTTTGCTGAACTCTTGCCTGTGTCACTGGTGGATAAATAATTTATGCTTTTTCCCCCATGTGTCCCTCTTGTGTCTTTGTGTCTTCCTTTATCATTTAGTGGGGTTGACAAAGCGCTCATCTCACCTGTTCCCTATTTAGGGTCCAGCACTTGGGATATCTAGGGTCAGGTATCCGACTCGGCTCATACAGTAGGTGTACAACCTATCTAGGGTGGTGAGGGACACCAGGGCCCAGCTATAGGTTTGGTCAGGGGTCACCATCTTCCTCTTCCCTATACGCAGGGGTCTCCTTCCCTCACCTTTCACCGCTCTCATGGTACTCCCATATACATAGTGATACACCACTGGGCTATTTTCCATTTTCCGTGAGTCATAATTTTTTTTATTTTTCCAACAATAAAGCCATATGAGGGCTTATTTTTTGCGGGATGAGTTTTACTTTTGAATGACACCATTCATTTTACCATGTCATGTACTGGAAAACAGGAAAAAAAAATCCAAATGTGGAAAAATAGTGAAAAAAGAAGATTTTGGGTACTCACCGTAAAATCTTTTTCTCTGAATCTTCATTGGGGGACACATGGTTTCCTGTGTCCCCCAATGAAACGAAAGAGAAAGTGAAATTACACAATGGTTTGGGTTTTTTTTTATTCACCATGATAAGTATATGGTAAAACTGAAATGTCAGCATGATGCCTCAGGTCAGTAGGAGTTCGTAGATACCAAACATTTAAAAATTCAGAAGTTTGTCCAAAAAAATTAGCATTTTTTTGTGACCATTACGAGACCTGTAGCGTTCTCATTTTTCGGGATGTGGAGCTCAGGGATGTCTTATTTTTTGCATCTTGAGCTGATGTTTTTAGTTATACCATGTTTTTGTAGGTGTGCTGTTTTGATAGTTTGTTATCGCATTTTAATGCAATGTTGTGGTTACCAAAAAACATAACTTTGATGATTGCAATTTATTTCTTGCCACACCATGTGCCAATCAGATTGATTGATTTTATATTTTGATAGATTGGGCATTTCTGAATGCAGCGATACCAAAAATGTATTTTTTTTTAATATTTTTTATTTTAAATGGGGCAAAGGGGGGTGATTTGAACTTTTAGGTTTTTTTATTTTCTCCCATTTTTTTTAAACTTTTTCTTAATATCTTTTACATTTTTTATTGATTTTACTACTACCCCTACGGAACTTTATGACTACACAATCCGATCGTTTCTCTTGATCAGAGCGACGCTGCAGCAGAAATGTCCTGTGTGTTGACATCCATGGCCGGCTTCTCCCCTCTAAACTCCAGATTATTGACCGTTCTCATATGGGAGAGAACTGTCAATCAAGTTAAAGAAGCCAGCCAGGGACTTCATCATATTAGTCAGTTCACGCCTTATTATCTACATCAGCTCTCCAAGCTGTTTCCTCTTTAATGCTGCAACGTTTCAGCGAAACACATACTTGGCTTAAATCTTGTCGCCCGAACCACGGGCAGCAATAATATACTGACAGCTTCCTTTAAATCTTTCAGTAGGAATCAAATAAATTGGATATAAAGAATAGATTTTTTTATACAATGGAGATAGGAGCTGAGATAACAAATTTGTGGATCTCAGCTTCGTATAGCCCCAAGTTACAATAGAGCCATTTTCAACTGAGACCATCATATCCAAAAATTATAATTTTGTATTTCCAAATTTTATTATTATTATTATTTATTATTATAGCGCCATTTATTCCATGGCGCTTTACACGTGAAAGAGGGTATACGTACAACAATCATTAACAGTACAAGACAGACTGGTATAGGAGGAGAGAGGACCCTGCCCGCGAGGGCTCATAGTCTACAGGGAATGAGTGATGGTACAATAGGTGAGGACAGAGCTGAACTTCATATTCACAGAATTGGATTTATTGAGATATTTTCTATCTTTTAAATTAGAAGTTCTATCCTTTAGTAATCGTCAAAACGTTGAAAGAGTCGATCAATATATTTTTCGACCTAGATTTTATCTAGTTGTCAAATGACCCATTCTCGAAGTGTTCCTTGGTGGACTAGTAAACTACAGATAGTTACCTTAGAGTGACACTATATATTTGGTTAATGGTTGGCCAACCATTCAGGAGATGTACCAAACCAATGTCATTGGAACACAGATCAAAAAAAAAGTTGTCCAGAGAAAACTTCTCCATCAGTAAAAACTTAATTTTATTAAAACATCTTAAAAGCCAAAATTGCCATACCAACAATTTACTCTGCTGTTCAGAAAACCAACAATAAATTATTTGTATGGCGATTTTGGCTTTTAAAATGTTTTAATAACATGAAGTTTGTACTTATGGAGAATTTTTCACTGGACAACTTTTTTTATCTGTGTTCCTTTGCGTAAAACCTGGTCCTGGGCTACTCTGCGTGGATCTCCTCCATCCGGTGCAGGTGTTACAAGCATTGTTGTATTTTTTCCCTCCTCCCTTGCCTCTGTATGACCCAATATCACTGTAATATATCTTTACGATCTTAACACAAGAAGTCCCAGAAATTTCGAGCTCCCCCCTGAAGTCCCGAAAGAGGGTCAAATAACCCTTAGTCCAATAGGAATAGAACTAAGTAGAAACTAAATGGCTAAACAAAATGGAAAACAACAACCTCCTGTGGTGCGACAGTAATGGCCTTAATTACGGTGATTATAGGATGTTAGCTAAAATCCTTCAGGTCATTCCACCGTCTCTGGGTTCCAAGGGTAGAAATGTTAAATGACCCCTCTCTGGGACTTCTAGTGTTAAACCTTGAGTTTCACTTTTATCACACTTTTTATAATCCGTACCAACAACATGGTGTCTTTAGAAAAATTAAAAATTAAAAAAAACACAAACAGATCAAAAATATGTTTTTATTGCATTTCAAATGTAAATCAACCCCATAAATCCATGATTCAATATAAAAATGAACACTGCTATTCTGGCTCCTCCACTTGTAATGTGTAGCAATATAATCCTGTAATTGCAGTATTCCAAATCAAGACATTGTGATATATTAATATCTCACGTATTTTTTGTATTTATTTCCCTAGTTGCTCCACCGGTGGACTTCAGTGTAACGGCTGTGGGAGACCATTGGATAGACTTGGTATGGGAAGGAACTACCGCTGTGACGGAATATGTTATCTCATACCAGCCGGCGGTTCCTGGAGAGTGGGGACCCCAACAAAGACTACAGCAGAGGGTACCAGGAGATTGGAGTGCTGTGACCATAAGAGAACTGGAGCCAGGAACAACATATAACATCAGTGTATGCTCCGTTATCAGTGACATAACCAGCGAGCCCGCAAGTATCACCATGTCCACACGTGAGTACCAGTCTATACATGTATCATATGTTACCTATTTGGAAGGATTGAAATTATTAAGGATTAGGGATGATCGAATACCTCAAATATTCGGCTCCGCGAATATTTTCCGAATAGGTCGCCGCTATGCGAATATTCAATACGCAATGTATGTCTTGTTGCTCCCACATCCTCAAGCCCCCCCCAACCCACCTTCCCCCACCTTCTGTCCGATCCTTGTCCTTTTGACCACATATTGTCGTGATTTTATTATATATGATATTTTATGAATAAAATGGAATTTTTCACACATGTTCTTTGCCGTATCTCCTTTTTTTCTCCAGTCATTTAACCAGTCTGTACATGTATCATATGTTACCTATTTGGAATGATTGAAATTATTAAGGATTAGGGATGATCGAATACCTCAAATATTCGGCTTCGCGAATATTTTCCGAATAGGTCGCCGCTATGCGAATATTCAATACGCAATGTAAGTCTATGGGAAGCCCGAATAGTTCTGAATAGTTGTTATTCGGGTTTCTCATAGACTTACATTGCACATTGAATAATGGCGAATAGTCGAATAGCAGCAAACTATTCGGAAAATATTCGCGAAGCTGAATATTTAAGGTATTTGATCATCCCTATTAAGGATATTAGACCCTTTAAGTGTAGTCCATAGTGGTCTTCCTCCTGCCAAAAAATCGGGAAAGCAATAAACTGGCAACAAAAGAGTAGCGCAAATAGGGTCTTATCTGGGGATGGTGGGTAATGTGGAGAGACAAAACAGGCTCACCTGGGGTAGCTGTGAACAACCACAACTACTGCAAAGGCAAAGAAGGCTGCTGGAGCATGCCTGGGGATAGTGGTACTCCTCAAAGAAGCAAAGATGGGATATCACCCCGCCACTGGGGAAAAATCCAGACAAGATGGGATTTTTATTGTCGACGTGTTTCTGAGACCAATTTCTCCTTCTTCAGGACAAAATCATGTATGTAATTTTTGTCCACAAGAAGGAGAAATTGCTCTCAGAAACACGTTGACAATAAAAATCCCCATCTTGTCTGGATCTTTCCACAGTCGTGGGGCGATATCCCATCTTTGCTTCTTTGAGGCATAATGCTGCCAAAAAATAAAAGTAAACCTAGCAGTTCAATATCGCCTAGGACTTGTTGAGATGTTTTAACCACTTCTCAACACAGCCAATTTCATTATTTTTTCCTTTCCATTTTTCCAAGAGTCATAAATTTTGATTTTTTCATTGACATAGCAGAATGAGGTCTTGTTTTTGCTCAACAGATTGCAGTTTTGAAGGAATCCATTCATTTTACCATAGTGAAAAACAGAAAAAAGTTACTGCAGCTGTGAAAAAAAACACAATTCCGTCATTATTTTTTTGGATTTTATTGCTAAAGTGTTCAATGTGCAGTATAAAATTGACATGGAAGATTTTCTTGGTCAGTACAATTACGGCAATATTAAATTTATATAGTTTTTTGTTTTGATTGTAATAGTAAAAAAATTGAAATTTTGAAAAATATAATTGGTCTGTGCCGCCATTTTCCGAGACCCCTAACTTTGTGGGGTATTTTTATTCTCGTTAATAAACCTCTGCAGGAACTTAATATTTGGACACCGAGCTATAGTTTTTATTGGTATTATTTTGGAATAAATACAATATTTTCATTGCTTCTTTATTGCATTTTTGGAGCAGGAACAGCAACCAAAAAACCCTAAATTCTGACATTTAGATTTTTGTTTTCTCTTTACAGTAATTACTATATGGGTTAAATAAATGTACTGTATATTTTGAAAAATCAGTCTTATGCTAATGTTGTGATATGGAATATGTTGTTTCTTTTATTTTTTTGCATCTTTTTATTTTAAAAGAGGGAAAACAGAAAACAGGAGTGGAATAAATTTTCATATTTTGGGAAGACTGATGGGCGCTAGAAACAATGCCTCGGCAGGATGGTGTGCCTTACATGCCAATGTCAAAGATTGAAAGCTTAATTTAAGGGGCTGAATAGCAGAAATCGGAGTAAGCTCCATTTGCTTTTCTTAGTGGTGGATGCCAACTGTTTAACACAGCTGGCGCCTGCCTTTAATGGAATGGGCTCGGCTTTTGAGACTGCACTATGTTCTTGCACCTGACATGGGACATATTTTTATAGCAAGTTAAAGGTTGTCTTTACCAGTGACTAGGATTAGTCATGGCTTTTGATTGACCCTACTTCCTTTGAAGGGCTATTCCAGGTCTCTGCTTATTTTTGCCGTAGGTAGTAATTGTTAACTACCTGTCTCTCCTGCTCAGCACTATCTCTGCTGGTTCAAAGCGGTCACAGACTGGTCCTGCTGGTGATTGTGTTGCTTTACTTGACCTCTCACCAGAAGAGCAGCTCTTCTTCTTCTAGACTGCTCTATCAACAGTACATCATTGCCAATTAGTGATGAGCAAGCTGGCTGTCAATCAGCATAACATTTGCAGTAGTGATGAGCTTGGTACTCATAATGAGCAGTTGGATATTCGGATGGGCACGACTCGAGTACCCGAGTATCATGGAAGTCAATGGCAAATTCGAGCATTTTTATGGGAAATCTTCGGGAAAAATGCTTGAGCCCCACATTGACTTCCAATATACTTGAGTATTCAAGTCATCCAACTGCTCATTACAAGTACCAAGCATGGTAGTGCTCACTCATCACTAGTTACGAGTACCGAGCACCCAAACATTGTAGTGGTCATGCATTGCTAGTTATGAGTACCAAGCCCCCAAGCATGGGAGCGCTCGCTCATCACTAGTTATGAGTACCCAGCACCCGAGCATGGTAGTGCTCGCTCATCACTAGTTATGAGTACCCAGCACCCGAGCATGGTGGTGCTCGCTCATCACTAGTTTAGAGTACCAAGCACCCGAGCATGGTAGCGCTCGCTCATCACTAGTTACGAGTACCCAGCACCCAAGCATGATGGTGCTCGCTCATCACTAGTACCAAGCACCCGAGCATGGTAGTGCTCACTGATCACTAGTTACGAGTACCAAGCACCCGAGCATGGTAGCACTCGCTCATCACTAGTTACGAGTACCCAGCACCCAAGCATGATGGTGCTCACTCATCACTAGTTTCGAGTACCAAGCACCCGAGCATGGTAGTGCTCACTCATCACTAGTTACGAGTACCGAGCACCCGAGCATGGTAGTGCTCACTCATCACTAGTTAAGAGTACCGAGCACCCGAGCATGGTAGTGCTTGCTCATCACTATTTCCCTTGTCATGCTGATTGACAGCTGGCTCCCCGCAGTGAGAAAGCAGAGAGCCAGCTATCAATCAGCATAACATCAGCCAGAGACACCTCGTCAACAGTGCAGAGCAGAAAAGAAGAAGCTGCTTTTTCAACGTGACATCACTGGAACCACAGAATCACCACCAGGAGCAGTCTGTGAATGCTTTGCATTGTTCTATTCCTCTTTTATTCTTCCAAGAACTTTTTGAAATAAGTTAACAACTGGATGTTACCTGTGGACGGTGTGTCCCTACTCAGTTTTTCACTGTCCAATTAGTGCTGATTATGTCAGACAGTGTGGAGGTGTAGTCTTTTGATAAAGAGAATCGGAACTCACAGTTCAAATTATTTATGTTTTTCTAGGAGGAAACAAACTTAATTCCATAAACTGAAAGCATTAATGTTATCAGACCTCATTCAGGCTATTTATTATAACCATCCTACTTGTAATTATTTAATAGTATGTGCATATGTATACATAATTGTTGTGTACTGTAATTTTACTATTACCATACATTACCACATTTCTTTTCAGATATCTCCCCACCTCGAGGGCTGCAATTTAAAAATGTGACTCAGACCTCGGTAGAGGTGGAGTGGGAACCCCCTCAGTTTCCTATTGATGGCTGGGAAATCAGTTTCACACCTAAGGTGCGTTAATAACATTACATAATCTATCCTGTGCATGTATATGTCTGGTGTCTAAAACACCCTTCTCATGAGATTCTTTTACCCAATGGGTACTCAAAACGTCACTTAAAACAAAATTGGCTAAATTAATATGATTTTACACCTTAAAGGGAACCTGTCACCAGATTTGGCAACTATAACCTGCGGCCACCACCACTGGGCTCTTATATACAGCATTCTAACATGCTGTATATAAGAGCCCAGGCTGCTGTATAGAGCATAAAAAATGACTTTATAATACCTAAATGGTCGGTGCGGTCCAGATGGGTCAGATGGGTGTCTCCGTTCTCCGGGTGTGTCTCTTTCGGCCATCTTTGTCCTCCTTCTTCTGAAGCCTGGGGGCATGAGGTATCCTACGTCCTATGTCATACACATAGGCAGGCATTGAGGTCCTGCGCAGGCGCACTTTGATCTGCCCTACTCAGGGCAGATCAAAGTATTGTAGTGCGCATGAGCGGGACCTCAATGCCAGCTAGTGTGCATGATGTAGGACGCGTCATGCACCCAGGCTTCAGAAGAAGGAGGACAAAGATGGCCGAAAGAGGAGGTGTCACATCCGGAGAAAAGAGACACCCATCTGACCCATCTGGATTACACCGACCGTTTAGGTAAGTATTATAAAGTCATTTTTACGCTTTACACAGCGGTCTGGGCTCTTATAAACAGCATGTTTGAATACTGTATATAAGAGCCCATTGGTGGTGGCCGCAGCTTATAGTCGCCAAATCTGGTGACAGGTTCCCTTTAATTTTGGCCCACTACGTGATCGGCTCTGAGCACCCCGTTGAACATTGTGAAAACCAATCTTGGTCACTTCTGTCTTATAGTGGTATAATTGTAATGGGCAGTCTGTGTCCAACCACTCGACTCCTAGTACTAGTAGGATGAAGGTTTTAGACATGTGAGGAGGCAGTAATCCGAAGACTTCATCTATGGTTGTCCTCAAACTAGGATTAATGTACCCACCTTGGTATCTATAACATTGTGCCATTAGACAAAGTACTGGGGTCAGCCCCAACTTTAGGGATGTGCAGCCTGTGTGGTCTCGACAGTTGACAAGAAAACATTTTCCGCCGCAATGGTTTGGCATCTGTACCTTGTAACTCTATACTTAAATACTATGAAATGCTTTTCCAGTCACTTGCGTCAATCACAAGTTTCAGTGGTCCTGTGATATGTGGAGCTCACCACTAGAGTATCTTGTGCTTGATCCTTTGGTGTGACAGCAGGTGAAGTTTTATGTCTCCATTTGTTATTTCACAGCTCCAATACCCCAAAAATTGGCATGCTGTGTAAATTATAAAGAAAACAGCAATGCAATGATTTGGAAATATATTATAGGCATATATTATTCACAACAGAACATAGAACACATTAAAAGATGAAAGCTAAACATTTTTGCCATTTTGTTTGAAAAAATTAACTCATTTGGAAATTGATGGCAGAAACACATCTCATAATTTGGGAGTGGGTTAACAAAAGTCTGGAAAGTAAGTGGTAGAAATGAAAAACAGATGGAGGGTCAATTTTCAACTGTTACTTAACTGTGTATAAAAACGAGCATGTTAGGAAGGCAGAGTCTCTCAGAAGCAAAGATGGTCAGAGGTCACCAATCTGTGAATAAATGTGTCCAAATACTGTATTGTGGAACTATTTCAGAAAAATAAGCTCCTTAATAGAAATTGCAAAGGCTTTGAATATCCCACTATCTACTGTATAGTAAATAATATCTTGAAAATATTCAGAGATTCTAGAAAAAAAAATCATCTTTCAGTGCTGAACATCATACGTTAGTTTTAGAACAACATATGCTCCCATTCAGACAACATCAATTTCAGGGAAGGCCATGCATATTTTAGCTAGAAAATAAACCACATACTGCATCTATCACATCAGCATGGCTTCACAGAAGAGTTTGGGTGATAAACAGGCAGGCTACAGTGCAGAGCTTTCACCAATGGAAAACATTTGGCGAATTATGAAACAAAAAATCTAGAAAGAAGACCATGGATTGTTGACTAGCGAGAATCCTAAATCAGACAAGCATTCCAATCCTCTCCCAAATATCCAGCGAACTGACTCCTCACTTCCCAGACTGTTCTGAAATGAAGAGAGGATACTACTGCATAATGGTTGAAACAACAGCCTGGGACAAATGTTTTTGAGTTGTGTCTACCGTTAACCTTCTAATCAGTGTCAAATGATCTGTTGTAGATAAAATATGTCTAGAAGAGATTTCCAAGTCATTGCATTCTTGTTTTCTATTCATTTTACACAGCGTCCCAACATTTTTGGATTAGGGTTATATAGTAATCCACACATAAGAAACAGAAAAATAATCTGTCACCATATTTGGCCCCTATAAACTGTGGCCACCAACAGTAAGCGCTTATATAATATATCATTCTAGAATACCGTATATAAGAGCCCAGACTGGTCTTGATAGCATAAAAAAAGTTTATATTATACTCACCTGCGGCGTGGTGGAGTCCGATGGGTTTGCCTGGTCTAGGTCCGGCGCCTCCTCTCTTCCTTCCATCGTCGTTGTCCTTCCCAGCTCCGTGTGGATGACGCGTTGTACGTCATCCACACAGAGTAGAGGCCTCCATTGCGCTCCTGTGCATGCACACTTCTCTCTGCCCTGTTGACGGTAGATCAATGTATTGTAGTGCACATGCGCGGGTATTCTTTGACCTTTCCCTGCACTTGCGGATTACGGTACTTTGCTTTGCCCTCAGTAGGGCAGGGAGAAGTGTGCATGCGCAGGAGCACAATGGAGGCTTCTTTATGGATGACATATGATGCATCATTCATATGCAGCAGGGAAGGAGGACGGCGATGTAAAGAAGAGAGTTGGCGCCGGACCAATACTAGCGAAACTCAACCGCCTTGCAGGTGAGGGTAGTAGAAGATGTTTTATGTTCTACAAAGCAGCCTGGGCCCTTATATACAGTAGTCTAGAACGCTGTATATAAGGGCTTACTGGTGGTGGCCACTTACAAGGGACAAAACTGGTGACAGGTTCCCTTTAATGCTGGACAACCCACTCAAGGCTCCCCAAAAACACCTAATAAATCGTATTATTAAGTTGGGTTGTCTAAATACTGACCGAACCTTACTAATATTGTTTGGTCTCAGACAATGCTGAATTTGCAAAGACTCTTTCCAAAAGTTTGTCACAATTTTGGGATTGGTGGCAACTATCCGAGTTGACCTTTTTGCACTTTGGTTCCCGGGACTGTTCCGCCAAAATCAGGACTATTGACAAGTAGTAATAAAGCGCTGTCATTTGTGGAGTTGACAATTGGGGGCTACTTACGGAACATACGGCACAGGGCATTATCCATGGTTAAGCCAGTCTTAGCATAATCTTACTGTCGTTTGATCCTTATTGCCTCAGTCATTAGTTTTGATTTCAGCGAAAATATCTTTGAACCGTTTCCCAGCTCTGCCGCCCCACACGAGCTGCGTTGCTTACATTGCATGATTCATTCTGTTTTCAGCAAAGATTTAGACTTGTTTTTCCTTTCAATATTTCAATATACTAAATAAAACTGGTGCTAATGGTCTGTCAATTTCCGGCATTTTCATGCTGATAAATTCATGTTGAATACAACCACAGATGTCTCTTGGCTGCGGGTAAATTAAAGCCGTAAAACTGGGCTTTGGCCAAATTTTACTGCCTGGGTTTTTCTTTTTTCTCACCTGCCTAAGAGCTGTTTTGTACATTCTCTGACAACAGTGGATTGTGTCCTTGTATTCTTCCACGTGACGAGGCTTAAAAAGATCTCTGGGAGTCGTGACATGTGTGATTGAGCTTATGTCACTTACCTTTTATGAGGCAAGGAAAAAAATAGATCCTTTTAGAAGTGGTTCTCGATGGCATTTGATGGGGTGAGAGAAGTGTGTGGGCGAGAAAACCCTGGACGGGGATTCAATACATCGAGGCTTTGTTTGTTAGCATGAAAGAATTGTCACGTTCAGGTGAATGATTTGATGCTCATAAGCTGCACGCTTCACTGGCCGGCTGAATGGAGGAGCCATCAAGAATAATAGAAGATAGAAGGGAAGGATGCAAGATAAGCAACTTGACCTGCCATCTTCTGGACTCTAAGTAAAAGTGATACATCTGCGTGATATTAAGCTCTCAATTACGTCTGGCAATTGTAGAGATACATATAATCCAGTCTGCAGGTTGTACTTTAAAGCAGAGGATTAAAGTGTATTCCAGCAAAATGTTAAATATTAAGTTATAAAGTTGCAAATTATACTTCTGTTAGCTCAGGTGCCCTTCATCAGGCTCCCAGTTGTCACCAAAAACTCGACGACTGCCATGATGGCATCAGACGCAGATTCTGGCACTCCACCCGGTTTCTCTAGTGTTTCTGATCTACAAAGGCAGACTTGGGCATCGACCAGCTGTGTACTTATTCATAGACAGGCTAGCAAGAGTTAACCTCTGCTTCTGTGATCACATGTTGTAAGGAAGCCTATCACATCTGCTTCTGTCATACTTAGGTTGGAGGAGATATTCCACCAATGCCAACTATAGTTTCTGCTGTGTTGGTATGTGTGCTGTGGTGTCCCAGATTTGCTGGAGAGAGTAGCCTGCGCTTGGTGATGTTGTTTAGTTTACCTGTTATCTTGTTGTTTCTTCCCTGCTCTTGTTTTCCTCCCTATCTCTTATTGTCTTATAGCTCAGCATATGTATGCTGTGTGACAGAGTTTTTGTTTCTCCTGTCTGGCTATTTGTGTAGGTAATCATACTCCTATCCCGGCCCCCCTGGGGTAGGGGGAAGGGGTATAATTCAGGGCTGGTCAGAAGCAGGATCAGGAAGGGAACTCAAACACAACCACGTTCAGGGGTATCTCTGAGATTAGATATAGCTAGGGCCCCTGAGGGTCGGCCTAGAAGCCCTGATTTTCAGTATAATGTAAAAAAAAAATTATTATACGCACCTGCGGGGCAGTCAGGTTCGATGGGCGTCATTAGTCTTGATAGGGCGCTTCCTCTCTTCCTTCAATTGCCATCCTTCTTCCCTGCTCCTTGTGGATGACGCGTCCTACCTGGTCCACATAGAATTAGCCATTGCGCTCCTGCCTGCTGGGGGCAGATCAAAATACTGCAATGCACAGGCATGAAGAATGGTCAAAGACCGCCCGCCTATGTGTGGCACCCTGGACAAGCCAGGGGCCACAGATAACAACACACACACACCCCCACCCCCAGCAGTTCACACAGACATCCCCAGTGAGACCTGATTTCTTCCTCGGGTTCAGACAGACACACCAGGTGGGCGGAGTCAGGCAGATAGGCACGCCCACCAAGGAATTTTGCTGGCCTGAGGCAGGAAACAGGCCCAGACAAGCCCAGGCAGAGGAAGAGAGAGGAGGTCTGCAGAGAGGCAGACGCAGACTGGGGCCTAGGTTTGAGCCTAGGTCCCTCGTGCAGCAGTCAGGCAGACGGTAGTGGCTGTCTGCGAAAGCCGGGAAGACAGTCTGGTGGAACTGTAGGTAGCCAGGGCTGGGCGGTGGCCCACCGGTACCGAACCGGGGAGCCAGCTGGAAACCGGAGCGCAGGAGGAGTGTATGGAAGGTGCCGGAAAGGACTTACATTACCAACCTGGGGTCAGGGGAAAACAGCAGCAGCCGTCTGTGGGACCCGTCCATCCAGCCGTTTGTTTGACCAGAGACTCTGTGTGAATTATTAGCTGAGTGAGTACCACCGTTCCGTGCGGCACAGCGCTGCCTCCGCGACCCTGCACCTTACCAGGCCCCGTAACCCGCCTGCCATCCATCCCTACCCCATCACCGGGCCCCGGGACAACCAACCCCCTACCCACGGAGGGGAGAACTAACATCCAGGCTGCTCCCTGTCATCGCTCCCGGGATCCCCGTCCAGAGCAGCGGTGGTGTCACCAATCTCACCACAACCGTGGTTGGCGTCACGGACAATATCAAATCTCCACAATCAATTCCCCCCCCTTTTTACTCACGGGCGAGGAACACCGCTCGAGTCCCCGGGATCCGGCCCACCGCTCGAGCCACCACCGAGCAGCAGCAGCCGGACCCGAGCAGTGGGAGAGCGCAGCGTCCCCTCCTCAGCCCGCGACATATGCACACGACAATACTTTGATCTCCCCTCAGCAGGGCACATCAAAGTGTACATGCATATGAGTAGCCCGACCGCAGCGGTCGCATCAGGGACACCACTCAACCTCCAGGGACGCCACAGGGACTGCTCTTAGGGATCTTCGCTGGCAACAGGTATGTCAGGTTCTCTAGTTCTGAGTCATGACGCCACTGTCGGTTTGCGGTCAGGATTAGAGGTGACCGCCACTGCAGTTTTAACGAGCGTCTGGGGCAGATGGGATCTGCAGTTATATGGTGTGGCCTCCCGAGAGTGAGGCTGGCCCCAGGGGCTCGGGTGTGTGTGGAACAACAGGTCGCAGAATAACTCAGTCTCAGTCCAGAAATGCCTTGCAACTGGTGTTTACTCACTTTCAACTGTGACAAGTGTTACCCGGGCGATGCTGAGATAAACCGCAGGGAGAACCAGATATCCTTCAGGCTGGTATAGAGGTGACTGTAAGCTTACCTTCCTAGCACTTCTTCTTTCAGATAACCCCCGACTTGAAGTATATGGGATTCATCCAGGGAATTCGCAACTGCCTTTTCTCCCCTTTCTGGTCCGTTTGCTGGCAGCGTGGACCAAGTAAAGATGGCTCCTGGCTCTATCTCACTTATGGGCCCCCTCATTGCTGCGGATGCTGCGGACTCTGTGATGGTTGATGAGGCACCTGGAGTGCCCTCACCGGCAGGTTTTAGCAGACCACTAAATGGATGTCTGGCTCTAGGGACCTGTTCCCCATGCGTGCCTGGTCTACCAGGAGTCCCCGTACTCGCCTGCCTCGCTTCTTCCTGAGGTGTCTTTCAGGCTGACTGTGTGGCAACCGATCTCCCCCGCAAACAGCCACTACACGTACAGGGTCTGACTAGTGTGACCGCTCACTTGCATCCTCACTTCAGACTGGCTTACTCCAGCTCCTCTTTCTCTGACTGCCACTGCACAACTCTAGCTTCCAGCATCTCCACTGCACCCCTTGATTGTATATGGAGGCACGCCCCCTCCTGGGTCTGCCCAGGGGTCCCCTAAATGGTGTGTGTGACCTGTCACTATGTGTCTGTGCGTACACACCCTATCCAGCCTTCAGGATTACCTGTTTGCACTCACCCAGCATGGGTGCAGTACTCAGTGGCGCCTGACCAGATCAGGGGTGCCACATTCCCCCCTAGTTACCAACAGCACATCCTCAGGCTGCAAAGACAAGAACATTTTTAAAATTTTTAATACAACTTTCCCCACACAGGGGAGGCATTAACATAAAAACATGCATACAACATCATACCAGGTACCATTCTTCACCATCCACCAACCACAAGTCCTTTACCCACCCAGACCCGTATACGGAGTGATCAACAGTCCCTTGGGTGACCAGGTGGCGTAGGGTAGGCCCCATAAACAGGCGTACCGGCTTCTTTGTGTTGGAGAGCCAGGCCCCATAAACAGGCGTGCTCCCTGGTGGTGCAGAGCCAGGCCCCATCAACAGGCGTGCTTTGAATTTGGTACCACTGGGGTAACTATTCACAATGCGAGAGTTTGTGGCTATAGCCAGTTCATAGCCTATGGTCCATTTTTAAAGTGCACACTAACCTGGTGCAATGCATTTTAGCAGAAAAGTTCTCACAACAGTCCTTGCGGGTGCATTCCTTAAACGTTACTTAACTGTAAACAAGTTAAACTTTATCAAACATTTCTATCAAACATTTTAAAGGGAATTTCTCCTCTCAAGACCAGGGTCTACACTCTCAGTGCTCTGGAACCTGGAGATTGGCTTGGGAGCATGTTGGGCATGTTGGGTGTGCTGTGGAGCATCCCCCCGTGGCGACAGCAATGGGGGACTGGGGTGGAGTAGTAGGGATGGAACCTGGGCCTGTCATGGTTTCCTTGGGACATTGCACCACGTCCAAGGCAAACCATCCTCTCTCTCCCTTGTGTCTGGTGTACTCCACCACATCCCCCATATACAGATCACGACCAGGGTGACCCCTTTGCAGGTGGGACTGCACATCCCGCCGGGACACGAAGATGCCCTCCTTGATCCCAGCCTCCACTATAAAACTGTACCCCGTTCTATGGTTAAACTCTTCAACTACCCCACGGTGGATGGGGCCTCTGTCCTGGTGTCTGGCCCGTCGCAGGGTCTGCTTCTCCTGCAGATCCCTGGCCTCCACCAGCTCTCTCTCAGTAGGCTGCACAAGGAGGTGCTTGGCTCTTACACGGTGCTGTCCTCTGCGGGCTGGTCGCTGCATCTGCATCACCTGGTCAACAGCCAGCTCCCAGGTTACATACATGCTGGGCATATAGGCGGCCAGCTCTTCCTCTTCGGCAGGGAATGCTGCGTCCTCCTCCGGTCGCCGGGGAAACAGCTGCTCGGCTTCCATGCTTCCCTCGCTCTCCGAGAGTGCTGCGTCCCCCTCCACCCGACGAGCCTCCCGCAACCAGGCAGGGTGATGGGTCCCTCTCCAGCGGAGAGGGTGCTGGGACCGCTTCAGTTCCAAGTGGCAACCTGGGGACCAGGTACTTGTCCACCAGGTGGGCTGGGAACCGAGCCCTTAGCTCTCTTTTCAGTCAAGCCGCTTCTTCGGACGCTTCTGGCAGGAATGTAGAGGCGGCATCCCCAGTCAGCGACTGTGGCTTTGTGACCGCTTCTGGTCTGACCACCCTTGGTTCGGCAACCAGGACAGGAGGCGTTGCGGCCTGGTCTGGTCTGGCCGGGACACGAAGCGTTGCGGCCTGGTCTGGTATGGCCGGGGCACAAGGCGTTTTGGCCTGGTCTGGTCTAGCCGGGGCACGAGGCGTTGCGGTCTGGTCTGGTCTGGCCGGGATACGAGGCATTGCGGCCTGGTCTGGTTAGGCCGGGCACGGCGCATCAGGTTTTGGCTCGTGGATCGCACCGGACAGCGCACTAGTCTCCGCACTGGCCTCTGGTGACAACGCCGGTGGGGTCAGCACACCCGATCGGGCAGGGACAGTGTAGGACTCACCCAGGGTTAGGCCAGAGATATCCCGCAGCAGGGTCGCTATCGCCGGTGATGACTCCAGATGGGCGTTGGCGGCACCTGTACGCGGGCCTCGCTGCTCCAGCATCTGCAGATTTTTTATGGCCACCACCATCTCCTTCTTCCACACGGCTATCTCCCGCCTGCTCCACTACTCTCTTCTGCCGGCTATTCTCCCAACTTCAACCTCCAGCTCGGCAGCAGTCATCGGCCTGGTCCAACTCAGCTCCTCCCGGTCGCTCCTCTCTGGCTGCATGTTGCCTCGCACGCTGCTCATCAGGTTCTGCCTGCACTCCTTGCTCAGTTTCGTTTCTTCCACCAGACTGGGATGTTCCTTCCGTCTATGGACAGATCCACCCCCATCTTCTTCTCTCATGGGGTCAAAACACTCTAGGGGTTCCAGGACAGCCACACCTCTTCGTGGGCGGTACTTTCTTTCTGCGCGGGTTGCCATCTTTAAATTCGCGTGCTTTTGCAGTGTCAATATGGCGGCGGTCCAAATTTTCTGATGGGGCCTCCAAGGCGCACAGTCACCTGTCTTAACAGGTCTAGTCCTTATCCTGTTCGTGATGCCAGATGAGTAGCCCGACCGCAGCGGTCGCCTCGGGGACACCACTCCACCTCCTGGGATGCCGCGGGGACTTCTCTTAGGGATCTTCGCTGGCAACAGGTATGTCAGGTTCTGTAGTTCTGAGTCGTGACGCCACTCTCGGTTTGCGGTCAGGATTAGAGGTGACCGCCACTGCAGTTTTAACGAGCGTCTGGGGCGGATGGGATCTGCAGTTAGATGGTGTGGCCTCCCGAGAGTGAGGCTGGCTCCAGGGGCTCGGGTGTGTGTGTGGAACAACAGGTCGCAGAATAACTTAGTCTCAGTCCAGAAATGCCTTGCAACTGGTGTTTACTCACTTTCAACTGTGACAAGTGTTACCCGGGCGATGTTGAGATAAACCGCAGGGAGAACCAGGTATCCTTCAGGCTGGTATAGAGATGACTGTAAGCTCGCCTTCCTAGCACTTCCTGTTTCGGATAACCCCCGACTTGAAGTATATGGGATTCATCCAGGGAAGTCGCAACTGCCTTTTCTCCCCTTTCTGGCCCGTTTGCTGGCAGCGTGGACCAAGTAAAGATATTAGCAGACCACTAAATGGATGTCTGGCTCTAGGAACCTGTTCCCCGTGCGTGCCTGGTCTACCAGGAATCCCCATACTCAACTGCCTCGCTTCTTCCTGAGTTGTCTTTCAGGCTGACTGTGTGGCAACCGATCTTCCCCGCAAACAGCCACTACATGTGCAGGGTTTGACTATTGTGACTACTCACTTGCGTCCTCACTTCAGACTGGCTTCCTCCAGCTCTTCTTTCTCTTACTGCCACTGCACAACTCTAGCTTCCAACATCTCCACCGCACCCCTTGATTGGATGTGGAGGCACGCCCCCTCCTGCGTCTGCCCAGGGGTCCCCTCAATGGTGTGTGTGACCTGTCACTATGTGTCTGTGCGTACACACCCTATCCAGCCTTCAGGATTACCTGTTTGCACTCACCCAGCATGGGTGCAGTACTTAGTGGAGCCTGACCAAGTCAGGGGCGCCACACATAGGAGCGCAATGGTGGCCTATGTGTGGATGACATAAGACGCATCATCCACACAGGGCTGAGAAGGAGATGGAGGAGGCGCCGGACCCAAGAACAGCAACACCCATCAGACCCCCACTGACCCCTAAATGAGTATAATAAAGGTCTTTTTTACATTCTATATAGTGGCATGGGGTCTTATATACAGTATTCTAGAATGCTGTATATAAGGGCTCACTGGTGGTGGCCGAAGCTTCTAGGGGAAAAACCTGGTAGTAGGTTTCCTTTAAGACAATTTGGAGACAATTTCTTTTTACATGAATGCATGCATTTTGTGTTAAAAATCATTTTTGTCATTGGGTTTCATCAAACAATTTGTCCTGTATACCTTCTATATCTTCTATGTTGCACTGTCTATATGTCGCGGGCGGGGAGGGCGCTGCGCTCACCACGCTCGGTTCCGGCGCTGCTGCTGCTCGGTGGCTCGAGCAGTGGGCCGGATCTGGGGACTCGAGCGGCGCTCCTCGCCCGTGAGTGAAAGGGGGGTGTTTTGGTTTGGGGATTTGGTCCGTGATGCCACCCACGGTTTGTGGTGAGGTTGGGGCACCACCGCTGCTGGTGACGGGGATCCCGGGAGCGATGGCAGGGAGCAGCTGGGATATTGTCTCCCCCTCTGTGGGTAGGGGTTGGTTGTCCCGGGGCCCGGGTGAGGTGAAGCGGGGAGGTAAGGTTGGTGAGGTGCAGGGTCGCGGGGGCAGCACAGTGCCAGATGGCACGGTGGTACTCACTCAGCCAAGAACAGATGCAGAGTCTCCGGTAAAACAAACGGCTGGATGGACGGGTCCCGCAGCCGGCTGCTGTGGTTTCTCCCGGACGGTTGGTGGTGGCTGCCTTTCCCTGCACCTTTTGTGTAACTTCGGTCCCGATGGCTTCCCACCGGTAACCCGTGGATATAAGCCGGAGGAGCCCTTTTGCCCGCAAGCTCTGGCCCTGGGAATTCTAGCTGTGGCGGTAGCTGTATTTCCCTGTTGCTGTTTGGACGGTTGCCTTCAGTCGGGTCTTGGCTGTTTGGAAACCCCTGGGGTTCCGGTCACTAACGGATTTGACCTGTTTAACGGCGACTCCAAGCCTGGTCGGGGTCCGCAGGCCCTGCCGGTTTGTGCTGGCTTCTCTTCGCTCCCCGGTTCGGAACCGGCGGGCCACCGCCCGTCCCCGGTCCTACGGTTCCGCGTCGATCTGCCTCTCCTGCAGATGGCCACCACCGTCTGCCAACCTTGCTCTTGGTGCCCGGGCCACGTACCCGGACACGGTCAGTCTGCTCCTCTACTACCACTTTACTCCTCTCTCTTTCACCTCTCTAACTCATCTGACCTCCTTTCCCGCCTCCAGGACTTTGAACTCCACAGTGGGTGGGGCCAACCACCTGGCTCCACCCCACCTGGTGTGGACATCAGCCCCTGAAGGGAGGCAACAAGGATTTGGTGTTTGGCTGATGTGCCTATCTCGGGGTGTGGGGTGTGTTGTTGCAGTACCTGTGACGACCTGGCTAGTCCAGGGTGCCACATATAGCTGGCTGCAGTATGAGTTTAAGGGAACCTGTCAGCTACTTACTTGTGGGGTGCTCAGGTCTGGTCCCATGGGCATCGCTGGTCTGACTCTTAACCCAGTGCATCTGTGACGCCCTGGGCAAGCCAGGGGTCACAGGTCACTACACCACACGCACCCCACATTCCCTGCAGGGACACCGAAGTCAAAACTTGAAATCCTTGTTGCCTTCCTCCAGGGGCTGGTGTTCACACCAGGGAGTGGGCCAGGCGGTTGGCTCCACCCACCGAGGAGTTCACAGCTCTGGAGGCGGGAAAACCAGGCAGATAAGTGTTAGAGTTGAAAGTGAAAGGAAGTGAAGGGAAGTGGTAAAAGAGCAACAGAGAAAGTGACAGAAAGAAGCCTGAAGTTAGTCCGGGTGTGTGCCCCGGACTGAGACAGCAAGGTTGGCAGACGGCGGTGACCGTCTGCAGGCAAGACTGATTGGAGGTTGCCGAATGGACCGTGGACGGGTGGTGACCCGGCGGTACCGGAGCGGTATACGAAGATTAGTCAGCACCAGGGCAGGGGCCTTTCGGATCCCGGCAAGGCTAGGAGTCGCCATAATTTGCCAAATCCGTCAGTGAAGGGGACGACTGTCTCTCAACAACTAAGTCCCGATTGAAGGCAACAGTCCGATCGTTAAGGGGAGACACCGCTACCGCCAAGGCACCAGTTTCCCAGGGCCAGCACCTGCAGGCAAGAGTGGAGCTCCTCCGGTTCATATCCAGGCCGGGGAGCGGGTTACCGGTGGGAACCCATCGCAACCAAACAACAACACATAGGTGCAGGAAAGAGATCGTCACCATCACCTGCAGGGGATATCAACAGTGCAGCCGTCTGAGGGACCCGTCCAACCAGCCGTTTGTTTACCGAGAACTGTGTCGTGTTTACTGGCTGAGTGAGTACCTCCATGCCGTGCGGCACAGCGCTGCCCCTGCGCCCCTGCACCTCCACAGGCCCCCTACCCACCTGCCCACCATCCAACCCACATCCCTGGGCTCCGGGATCACCAACCCCTACCCACGGAGGGGCAACACAACAACTGGCTGCTCCATACCATCACTCCCGGGATTCCCCAGCCAGAGCAGCGGTGGTGTACATCCCTTCACCACAACCGTGGGTGGCGTCACGGACAATCCACAATCCCCACACCCAAAAACCCCCTTTCACTCACGGGCGAGGAGCGCTGCTAGAGTCCCCGGGATCCGGCTCGTCGCTCGAGCCACTGAGCAGCAGCAGGCCGCAGCAGCCGCGGCAGCCGGACCCGAGCAGTAGGGAGAGCGCGGCGTCCCCTCCTCCGCCCGCGACAACTTGGCGTCACGAACAGGATCTTGCCGCTCTGCCGTCTGGTAGAGGTGCGCCTTGTTACCGCCGGAGGTGTCCGGCCAGAAAATTTCAGAAGCCGCCATCTTTGGCGCGAAAAGTCCCCGCTCGAGCCTCTTCTCGAGTAGTGGAGGCGCGAAGGCCAAAACCCCGCCCCGATAGAGGAGGGGCCGGAAAGAAGCTAAGGGGGACGCGATGGCGGCTGGCTGCATGTGAGCGCAGCTATAAAAGCAGGGACGCCAGGACTCTGCAGTCACCCTGTTCCTGGAAAGCACGACTGCCGAGATGTCCGCTCCAGCTAATAACAGCGAGACCCCCGCACCCGGCACGGCGACATGGTTGAGGGACCGGACCGTCCCGCTGAGTAATCGTCTGCAGGCCCACATGCAACTCCTCCTGGAGGAGTGGGAGACCGACATGGCGGACGTGGTGGCTGCTATGTGGAGACGCGAGGTGGAAGAGCATTTGGAGGAGCGGGTAAGAGACTCACGCCCCTGTATTCCTAAGGGATCGGCCGTTGGAGCTGAGGGGCCCGGCCGGCTTCCGCTCACCCTGCCTCTCTCCCCGCTACCCGTGATAGCTGCTGCCGCTCCGCCATTAGGCCCGCTACCTGCCCAACCGGTAGCGATACCCTGCCCAGTCGCTCCGGCGGACCAGCCGGCTGCAGACGTCCGGGACGTCCCTGAAGTACACCAGGGGGAACCGCTAGAACCGCGGCCCCTTAACAGCATGGTGCCAGAAGTCCCAGTAGAGACTGTGCCCGACCCTGAGCCCGGGACCGTGGCCTGGATGAGGGCCCGGGTGATTCAGTTCCACCAGCGTCAGCAGGAACAAATCCTCCAGATGATGGAGCAGTGGACCAGCGAAGTGGAGATGCTGACTACGACTGCCCCGAGGTACGGAGGGGGAATGGATGTAGCAGAGTCGACTGGTGACCCACGTCCCTATGTCCTACCTGGACCGGCCGCTGCGGCTGAGGGGCCCGGCCTAGTCTTGGCCTATGCATCACCCTTGCCGTTACTTATGGGGCGCCTCAGTGTAAGCTCGCCCAATCTGCTGCTCCGTGCTACCGCAGAAGGGGCTAAAGTGCTGGATGCTGGAGGCCAGGAGGCTGCGGCAGCTGGCGGTGACCCGCCTGACGCAGGAACAAGAGATGATGACTCCGGCCCCAGCCCCGGGTCCGCTGCTGAGTTGGAAAAGGCAATGGAGCGTGCCCGTTATGTAGGAGGTCCAGTGGTCTTCCACACCCCGCGTACCGGTGGAAATGGGTACCAGGTGCCCCTGTCACAGCAGGCATGTCAGTGCATGTTTGATATGCTGGTGGAGGGTGATGGATCCGCTCTAGCTGAATACCAGGAGTAATGGCAGCGGAGCACCGTTGTCCAGTCCCCGTTGGGACCACCACTGATTTTTGTTTGAAAAGTTTTGAAAGTTTAAAAATGATGAGATGATTACCGAACAGTCACCTGATTCACCGTGATTGAGAAAACCGGCCATTGCCGGCACCGTTGTCCCCGTGGGGACCGTTTAAAATGTTTGCATGGAGAACTTTCCATGGACAAGCCCGTGAACTTGCAGGGCAACCACAGACGCTAGTGGCATGTAAATAGTTGTTTTACCGTTACCGTTTCCGCAGTGCCGCCTCCGGAGAGGCAGGTTGGAGGGAGGGCCCGCAGTAGAGCCGGCTGGGGCCCAGCCACCACAGGAACCGGTGGCTACCCTCTGGAGGGGAAGGACAGATCCCACTCGGGTAACTTGTGCTGGACTTGGGTCAAGGGGTGCTGCCTGGGTTTTAGGGGCAGCATCAGGGCCAGGTTGCTTGGGTGGGAGAGAGCGGAGACCGTAACCGTAAACCGTTTGCAACATTTAAGAATTGAACCTCCCGATGTGGGATGATGCCATAAACTGTAAATATGTTACCGTTTTTCTATTTTTCAGAAAACAAAAAGGAAAATAAAACCGGTGTTGGACGGGCAGCCCGAGGACGGTCTGCATTTTGCTAAGGGGGAATGTGACGCCCTGGGCAAGCCAGGGGTCACAGGTCACTACACCACACGCACCCCACATTCCCTGCAGGCACACCGAAGTCAAAACTTGAAATCCTTGTTGCCTTCCTCCAGGGGCTGGTGTTCACACCAGGGGGTGGGCCAGGCGGTTGGTTCCACCCACCGAGGAGTTCACAGCTCTGGAGGCGGGAAAACCAGGCAGATGACTGTTAGAGTTGAAAGTGAAAGGAAGTGAAGTGAAGTGGTAAAAGAGCAACAGAGAAAGTGACAGAAAGAAGCCTGAAGTTAGTCCGGGTGTGTGCCCCGGACTGAGACAGCAAGGTTGGCAGACGGCGGTGACCGTCTGCAGGCGAGACTGATTGGAGGTTGCCGAAAGGACCGTGGACGGGTGGTGACCCGGCGGTACCGGAGCGGTATACGAAGATTAGTCAGCACCAGGGCAGGGGCCTTTCGGATCCCGGCAAGGCTAGGAGTCGCCATAATTTGCCAAATCCGTCAGTGAAGGGGACGACTGTCTCTCAACAACTAAGTCCCGATTGAAGGCAACAGTCCGATCGTTAAGGGGAGACACCGCCACCGCCAAGGCACCAGTTTCCCAGGGCCAGCGCCTGCGGGCAAGAGTGGAGCTCCTCCGGTTCATATCCAGGCCGGGGAGCGGGTTACCGGTGGGAACCCATCGCAACCAAACAACAACACATAGGTGCAGGAAAGAGATCGTCACCGTCACCTGCAGGGGATATCAACAGTGCAGCCGTCTGAGGGACCCGTCCAACCAGCCGTTTGTTTACCGAGAACTGTGTCGTGTTTACTGGCTGAGTGAGTACCTCCGTGCCGTGCGGCACAGCGCTGCCCCTGCGCCCCTGCACCTCCACAGGCCCCCTACCCACCTGCCCACCATCCAACCCACATCCCTGGGCCCCGGGATCACCAACCCCTACCCACGGAGGGGCAACACAACAACTGGCTGCTCCATACCATCACTCAAGGGATTCCCCAGCCAGAGCAGCGGTGGTGTACATCCCTTCACCACAACCATGGGTGGCGTCACGGACAATCCACAATCCCCACACCCAAAAACCCCCTTTCACTCACGGGCGAGGAGCGCCGCTAGAGTCCCCGGGATCCGGCTCGTCGCTTGAGCCACCGAGCAGCAGCAGGCCGCAGCAGTAGCGGCAGCCGGACCCGAGCAGTAGGGAGAGCGCGGTGTCCCCTCCTCCGCCCGCGACACATCCTTTCTGCTTGCGATCGCCAGCCTCCTTCTTGAGCTGTGTGGATGACGTGTCCTACGTCATCCACACAGTGTCCTCCATTGCGTTACTGCACATGCGCACTTCTCTCTGCCCTGGTGTGCATCATAGTGCGCATGCGCGGGCATCTTTTTACCTGTGCAAAGGTCCAAAAATATCTTATGCTCTGGGCATAAAGAAGTGTGCGTGCTCAGGAGTGCTATGGAGGATACTATGTGCATGACGTAGGGTGTGTCATCCACACAAAGCAAGAAGGAGGACGGCGATCGTAAACAGAGACCAGCAACACCCATGAGTAGAGGACAGGTTCACTTTAAATCAGAATCCAATAGTGAGCTTACTCTGACGGTCTGTCATCAAGTTTGTGATTCTTTTATCTGTGTTTTCTAAACTCATCTCAGCTAATATATGACCACAGAATAGGAAACAAAGCCAAATTGTGCACAATTTATAATGAAACCAAATTGCAAAAGCGGAAATACACACATAAAATAAGATTGTCCCCAAAGGTAGACAACTTGGTGGAAAATTGGCCAAAGACCAGACAAGAATAAGTGGGTTCCGCACATGTATTGCGTAAGCATCAGTACAGCCAAAAAGTCATTTTTCCCCTTTGACTTTCTACCTTTTTTTGCTCCTTTAGTGTCCTAAGGGCGGCTTTGCACACTACGACATCGCAGGTGCGATGTCGGTGAGGTCAAATCGAAAGTGACGCAGATCCGGCGTCACTTGCGATGTCGTAGTGTGTAAATCCTAGATGATACGATGAACGAGCGCAAAAGCGTCGTTATCGTATCATCGCTGCAGCCTCCGACATTTCCATAATGCCGGTGCAGCGACAGGTACGATGTTGTTCCTCGCTCCTGCGGCAGCACACATCGCTGTGTGTGAAGCCGCAGGAGCAAGGAACTTCACCTTACCTGCCGCCGGCTGCAATGAGAAGGACGGAGGTGGGCGGGATGTTTACATCCTGCCCATCTCCGCCCCTCCGCTTCAATTGGCCGCCTGCCGTGTGACGTCACTGTGACGCCGCACGACCCGCCCCCTAAGGAAGGAGGCGGGTCGCCGGCCAGAGGGACGTCGCACGCAGGGCCGGATTAAGGTTGGTGGGGGCCCCTGGGCAGAAAATCTGGTGGGGGCCCCATAACGTTAACATTTTTAGCCATAACAGTAGAGCGCGAACTGTAGCATTTAGATAGAAATCCAATGAACATTTATCCTGTTCTGCCACATTCAGATTTACAGTACTACAATACAGACAAAGTCCAGGATCACTCACAGCCGTCACTTATACACGGAAAGTAGAGTTAAGGCTGCTTTACACATTTCGATCTCGTATGCCCGTGTCGCACAAACGATTACCCCCATCACACGTACCTTCCAAACGACCTCGCTGTGGGCAGCGAACATCCACTTCCTGGAGTGCGAGGGACATTCGGCGTCACAGCAACGTCAGACAGCGGCCGGCCAATAGAAGCGGAGGGGCGGAGATGAGTGGGGCGTAAACATCCCGCCCACCTCCTTCCTTCCGCATTGCCGGCAGTACGCAGGTAAGCTGCAGTTCATTGTTCCCGGGGTATCACACGGAGCGATGTGTGCTGCTTCAAGAACGATGAACAACCAGACGTTCAATTTTTAGAAAATGAACGACGTGTCAGCGATCAACGTTTTAACGCACAATCAGGGTCGCACGTAGCTGTCACACACTACAATATCACTAACGATGCCGGATGTGCGTCACTTACGACGTGACACATTGTTAGATATATTGTAGAGTGTAAGGGGCACTTTGCACACTGCGACATCGCAGGTGCGATGTCGGTGGGGTCAAATTGAAAATGACGCACTTCCGGCATCGCATGCGACATCGCAGTGTGTAAAGGCTGGATGATACGATTAACGAGCGCAAAAGCGTCGTAATCGTATCATCGGTACAGCGTCGGCGTAATCCATAATTACGCTGACGCAATGGTCCGATGTTGTTCCTCGCTCCTGCGGCAGCACACATCGCTGTGTGTGAAGTCGCAGGAGCGAGGAACGTCTCCTACCGGCCTCACTGTGGCTTCCGTAGGATATGCGGAAGGAAGGAGGTGGGCAGGATGTTTACATCCTGCTCATCTCCGCCCCTCCGCTCTGATTGGCCGCCTGCCGTGTGACGTCGCAGTGACGCCGCACGACCCGCCCCCTTAACAAGGAGGCGGGTCGCCGGCCATAGGGACGTCGCACGGCAGGTGAGTGTGTGTGTGAAGCTGGCGTAGCGATAACTTTCGCTACGCCAGCTATCACCACATATCGCTGCTGCGACGGGGGCGGGCACTATCGCACTCGGCATCGCAGCATCGGCCTGCGATGTCGTAGTGTGCAAAGCCCGCCTAAAGCTTTACTCACATTTTTTACTGATCCCAATGTTAAGGCAGCCAGGGCCGGCTCCAGGTTTTTGTGGCCTCCGGGTGAAAGAGTCTCAGTGGACCCCATCCACACACAGACACGCACACACACATACAGGCATACATATACATATTTGAAGACAAATTCAGAAAAATACATATAAACAGACAAATATATGCACAGTCATATACACTGACATATATGCAGACACAGACGCATTAGGGGTCGTGCGCACGTTGTGTAATTCCATGCATTTACACTGCGTATAGCACTGCAGTGTAAATGCATGCGTTCTGCGTCCCCTATACAAGCTATGTAGATTGTGCATGATACGCGCGCACGTAGCTTTTATGAATGCAGTGATTTGGGTGCTAAAATGTTGACCCAAATCTGTGCGTTCATAAAATGAGCATGTCAATTATTCCGTGCGCTATGGATGCAGCTCCCGCTCTGTCTATGGTGGGGGCAGCAGCCATAGCGCATGAAATCGGATTTTCTGTACAGAAAAACTGAATCCATTATGCAGTGTTTCTGCAGCGATTTGACGCGCACATGTGCTGTCAAATCGCTGCAGAATATTCAGCAGTTACGTGTGCATGAGCCTTTACAGGTATTAATATGGGGAAATCGCCAGCAGCCTCACTCACCTCTCCCGCTTGTTTCCGTCCAGCTCCTTCAGGACATGTGGCTGTGTTTCACGATGGCTGTCACTAACACACATGACTGCACACTGACGTTACTGGAGTGGCAAACAGCTCTGGTGGTGTACTCATTACTGCGATGGGTGACATAGCGCTCTGGGGGACCCATATAGTTCTGGGGGGGGCCGCACAGACTGCTCTAATTCATATATACACACACACAGTACTGCTTCTTACACACACAGCTCTGACACACACACACTACAATGCACCCTCTACACACACACACAATGCACCCCACATCACCTCCTACACACACACAATGCACCCCACATCACCACACACTACAATGCAGCCCCCCACACACACACACTGCACCCCACATCACCTCCTACACACACACACACAATGCACCCCACATCACCTCGCACACACACACACACACACACACACAATGCACCCCACATCACCACACACACACACACACACACACACATAATGCACCCCACATCACCACACACATACACACACACACAATGCACCCCACATCATCTCACACACACACACACACAATGCACCCCACATCACCTCACACACACACACAATGCACCCCACATCACCTCACAAACACACACACAATGCACCCCACATCACCTCACACACACACAGAGAATACAATGCACCCCCCATTACACCTCCCCCCACATAAAATACAATGCACCCCCCCATTAACCCTCCCCCACACACAATACAATGCACCCCCCCATTAACCCTCCCCCACACACAATACAATGCACCCCTCATTACCCTTCCCCACACAGAATACAATGCACCCTCCATTACCCTTCCCCACACACACGATACAATGCACCCTCCATTACCCCTCCACCCACACACAATACAACCCCCCCCCCTACACACACAAATTACACTGCCCCATCACTACACACTCCTCCCCCCTTCCTCGGAATACAGTACTCCTCCTCTGCCTGTCACAGAGCTGTGTTCCTTCACAAATGTTCCCCGTTGTGTCCTCAGCCCCTCCTCACTCATCCCCATTAATTACACCTGTCTCTTCAGCTCCTTCATGGAGCGCTCGCTTCCTCTTGTCCCCTGTGTGGCGCCTGCAGCACTGTGATGACGTCAGCAAGGTGCTGATCTCATCACGTTGCTGCACGTCGGGGGCGGGGCCGGGTCCCGGCACGCTGTTCAAATGTATTTACGTCTGAAAGATGCAAATACATTTGAATAGGAACGGAAAGAGGAAGCTGCGGTCATCGGCTCTGCTGCGCTCCTCTACACTGGGTGCATGCCGAGCACAGCACACAGCAGAGCCGACAGAGCACAGCGCGCTGCCTCCTGCTAGTGTGCCTGGCATGCACACAGTGTAGAGGAGCGCAGCGGGGACAGCAGATACAGCAGCGCACTACACCGTGCCCCTGCTTCTAGGGAGGGGGAGAGAGGGGAGGGGGGGCAGCTGCCCGCCCCTCGCTGGGTACGGCCGCAGCACATAGCAGGGAGCATTAGCACACCTGACCCCGGAAGTACAAGCGGCCGCTGGTACTTCCGGTGTCAATCAGCGTCCTGTGCCCGCAGTTTGTTTTTGCGTCTTCAAGACGCAGATACAAATAAATAGCGGTGCTTCAACACCCCGCGCCCCCCCCCCCCCCCGAAAACACAGCTGATTTATTAGACTGTCTTTACGGAGGGGGAGAGGGTGTGAAGAAAAAAAAATGCTGACAGGTGCCAAGTATGGTGGGGGCCCCCTTAAAAGCTCTTTTGGTGGGGGCCCCTGGGCTGGAGCCCCGTCTGCCCTGCCTATAATCCGGCCCTGGTCGCACGGCAGGTATGTGCGTGTAAAGCTGCCGTAGCAATAATAATCGCTACGACAGCTTTCACTAGATATCGAACGTGCGACGGGAGCGGGACTATCGCTGCAGCATCGGTAACACATTGTTACCGATGTTGCAACGTGCAAAGCCCGCCTAAAGCTCAGGATACATTCAGGACAGTGCAGACTGCCAACATGTCTTTAATTGTGCCTTCTTGCTAACACACGGACTCCATATCTTCCAGCATCTCAGTTAGATTCTTCCATATAAACTCTATATGATGGGGTAATGGTAGTTTGCTAAACAAGTGACAGTTCAGCAATCTTCATGATAAGCAGCAAAACTAAGCAATTACAGGTAAGTTTTATCCTGTCAGCATCCGGCAAAGAGAGAAGGAATTGATGTTGCTATGGAAACTCAGCAAAGGATTGCGTTTTACTAAGCCGACACACGGTATGAGGTCCGGCTGCACAGGACGGACAGAACTGGGAAAAATAATCTGAATAATTTAGAAAATAAATGGTAGCCCCAAGCAGACTATTCGTGCCAAAGCTAAAAATACATACAAGTTAGGGATAGTAAATTAATATTTCATGATTACCATTAACCAACTGCCATCTACAGCACTTGTAACAATTGTTTTTAGAATTATTAATGAGCCAATGTGGCGTGGAGCAGTAGTAATGGGAGAGGGATTGACTCTGAATGCCCCCGCATGCTACATGGAATGACTTGTCCTGGCTTGGTGTGTGGAATTGTGTTGTGTGGCCTGTGAACCTGTGTAGGTTGGAGATGTGAAGCCCAACAGGTACGGTGTCGCGGTGCATTACCTTTAGGGACTCCACGTGATGGGACGGTCTGGTCACAGGTAGGGAACCTTCGTTTTGGGATTGTCGTGACGCCACTCTCAGAATTGCGGTCAATGGGGACCGTCACTGCAGATTAAGGGATGCCTGGGGCTGATGGTGGGTGCAGTCAGTTGTAATGGCCTCCTGAGAGTGAGGCAAGCCCCAGGGCCCTGGTTAGGTGTGTGGAACCACAGGTCGCAGAATGACTTAAACTCTGTCCAAGAAGTCTTTTAACGTGTTTACTCACTGTTTGGTGGTCACTGTGAGATGCCCGGGCGACACTGCGATAACCAGGTGGAACCAGGAATTCCAGAAGGCCATTCTGAGGGTAGCTGTCCACTCGCCCTCCTTGCACTCCTTTTGTTTGGGAGGATCCCTTACTTGAAGTGTGGTAGGATTCCTCCAGGGAAGCTGTTTCTAAACCCCGCTCCCCTCTCTGGCCCGTCTGCCGGCAGCGTGACCTTGGTGGGATGGCTTCTGGCCCTGTCCCCTTATGGGCCTGGTGATTGCTGCTTGGCTCGGACTATGTGTGGTGGTGGTGAGGGCATGAAGTACCCCCACCTGAAGGTTGAGCAGCTCTGGATGATTTGCTGCCTGCTCTGGGGACCTGTCTCCCCTTGCGTGCTGGAATACCAGGGATCTCCTTACTCAGCCATCCCTCTCTCTGGGTGTCTTTCAGGCCGACCCACAGGTACCCTTTCTCCCCCTTGTTCAGCTACTGCACTCCACAGGGCCTGGCTAGCATGAGAGCCCTCTGCTCCCTTCCATACTCCTGGACACTCTGCTCCAGACCACTTGCTCCTCCGTCTCTTCCTGTCTGCCCTGCTTCCTAACAACCAGCCTCTGAGCACACCCCTTGATGGGAATTGAAAGTTAACCTCTTCTGGCTACCCAAGGGTCCCTTTAATGGTGTGCAAGGCCTGGTCACTATGTGTTTGTGTGTGCACCTCATCCTGGCCTTTGGAGATTACCTGGAAGCACTGCCCCCAGCATGGGTGCAATACTCTATGGTGCCTGACCAGGTCAGGGGCGCCACACATACTGCCGCTGATGTCAGCTGACCAGGACCGGATGATGACTCACACTCACAAGGGACAAGTAGATGTGGGCGATGGACTGACTCTGGACGCCTCAACAACTATATAGCATGACTGGTCCTGGTTGGGTGTGTGGAATTGTGTCATATGGGCTGTGAACCCTTGTAGGCTGCATACTGCCGCTGATGTCGGCTGACCAGGACTGGATGATGACTCAAACTCACAAATGACAAGGAACAAGTAGTTGTGGGTGAAGGACTGACTCTGGATGCCCCAACACGCTACATGGAATGACTGATCCTAGCTGGGTGTGTGGAAGTGTGCTTTGTGGGCTGTGAACCTCTGTTGGCCGCATACTGCCGCTGATATTGGCTGACCACGACTGGATGATGACTCGCACTAACAAGAGACAAGTAGTCGTGGGCGAGAGACTGACTCTAAATACCCCGGCACGCTTCATGGAATGACTGGTCCTGGCTGGGTGTGTGGAATTGTGTTTGTGGGCTGTGAAATCGTGTAGGCCACATACTGCTGTTGACATCAGCTGACCAGGACGGGATGACAACTCACACTCACAAGGGGACCAACTGTAAAGGGTGCTTTACATGCTGCGACATCGCTAATGATATATCGGTGGGGTCACGTCGTTAGTGACGCACATCCAGCGTCGTTAGCGACATCGCAGCGTGTGACACCTAGGTGCGACGATCAACGATCGCAAAAACGTCAAAAATCGTTGATCGTTGACACGTCGTTGGTGGTGCATGCCGCTGGTTGTTCGTCGTTCCTGCGGCATCACACGTAAAGTGCCCTTTAGTTTCAAACAGCTCTTTATTCAACGTATCATTCCTTGCAACAACTTCACACTCCAGATAGTGTGCACTTATCTTCCAGCATGTTACAGTTGTGTAAGGCAGGTTCAGACACAGTGTAAGTTGATACTGGGTGGCTTCAGATCTTACTGGTCCCGTGAGTTCTTGCACAACCCAGTCCAGCTTTACAGCACACACTGTGTTGATCCCCTTCCTTTCCAGCAGTCCCTTGTCCAGTCTACTTAAGGGTCCCATCATGACTGGAGTCAAGCTTTGGCACTCCCAGACATTTAGCGGAAAACCGATTGGGTAGTTGACTATGTTCACACTCCAGTTAGGGTGAACCTTGTACCTTGACGATTAAAGAGGTGGTTCACTACTTTGCAATAGTGACCAGATCTCTCTAAAACAGATAGGGAAGGCTTTTTCTAAATATCTTGTGTGGGGACACGGGGGTCAGTGGGTGCTCTCATCCGCTGGCCCGGCCGCCTTTAGAAAGACAGCATGGCCTAGGGCTCATCCCAAATGAACGCCCGACCTCCTTAACCGTGGGCGGAACACTAATCAGACAACACAGGGTGAGGGACTCACAATAGTAAGACTTTAATGGATCCCCAAACAATTAACGGAACATAGCACATAACCAGCAAAACACACAAATGTAACAGGCAACAGAGTCTCACCCTTCCGCTGGCTCACCAGGGATTTGAATGTCCGTGCCGCAGAGCTTCCAGGGCTACTTACTCCAATCCAGCAGCACCCCGCTTTGGGCGGGCACCCACCGAGACTGGAATAACACCAGATTTAGGAGGCTGGCTGAGGTCTGAAAGTCTGTAGCCAGGTGACCAAATTGTCCCAACCTGGGTTACTTCCTTAAGTAGTCTCTGGTGTGATAATGTGTTATAATCCTGGCAGCCGGAGTCGGAATCCCTAGACTGTGGTATGGTCTCCAATGGGAATCGAAGTCCCTAGATTGAAACCATGTAGCCAAGTGACCCTGTAGTCGGAGCCAAAGTCCCTAGACCGAGTCCACAAGGTATCCTGGTTCTGATCCCCTAGCCAGCTCCTAAGAGCTTAGACTGGATCATGCAACAACCAACAACAACTGGTGACTTAAAGAAGTCCCTTTTTATAGCCATCGCCTTCCCTTCGGATATACTGTGCCCTTATCGGATTGGTTGTACAAGGTTGCTTCTCTTATTGGATGAATTTCAAGCTATATTCAAATATCCAGAGACAAGGGTGAGACAGGTAAATTACATCACATCTAGCAATTAACTTAGTAAGACAATGGGAAGTTCGCATAATTGAGTTATCTGGGTGTCTGGCCTTCAGTGGCCAAAACAATTACATGAGTCAACAAAAACTTCAATACTAAACTCCCAAGAGTCTTGTAGAACAATGAGGGATTATCCCCCATCTATAAACAAACTGTCTTCATGCCTGGCTGAATGTTAAGAAAGTTAACCCATGCTAAGCATTGAGAGTCCATGTCGTCACACCTCGTTCAGCCAATTTTGCCTCTGACTGGTGCTATTGCAGTCCGCTCATCCCCATGAAGTGACCTCCTGGGCTCCGTGAACTCTCAGATCTGGTGATGTTATGTCAACTTCTAGTTGACCCGACATCACTGAGGACAGCCCCAGTCTTCCTGACTGATTGAGCTTTGGGCGGAGTTTCACCACTCGTCACAGCCCAGCATCACTCCTGCTTGCGGCACTCTGCAGCGAAGGAGAGAGCGCACAACATGCTGGGCTGTGATGAGTGGTGAAACACCACCCACAGCCCAGTCACTCAGGAAGACTGGGGCCGGGTTTGGTGATGTCAGGTCAACTGGAAGCTGCTAGATGCAAAACTGACATCAACTGTTTAAAAACCTAGAGAAATAAAACCATGTTTAAATGTAGAGTGCAAGATGGAAATGAGGGATTCAAACCCTGAAACCATCACTAGTCTCCAAAAATAGAGAGACCACAGTGACATTAAAGCCGGCGTCACACGCTACGATATATCGGGCGATATGTCGTCAGGGTCACGGATTCCGTGATGCACATCCAGCATCGTTAGAGATATCGTATTGTGTGACAGCTACGAACGACTGTGAACGAGCAAAAATACTCACCTTATCGTTGCTCGTTGACACGTCGTTCATTTTCATAAAGTTGTTCCTCCTTCTGCGCGCCGGTAGTTTGTCGTTCCCGAGGCAGCACACATCGCTCCGTGTGACACCCCGGGAACGATGAACACAGCTTACCTGCGTCTCGCCGCCAATGCGGAAGGAGGTGGGCGGGATGTTACGTCCCGCTCATCTCCGCCCCTCCGCTTCTATTGGGCGGCTGCTGTGTGACGTCGCTGTGACGCCGAACGTCCCTCCCCCTTCAGGAAGAGGATGTTTGCTGCCCACATCGAGGTCGTTAATGAGGTAAGTACGTGTGACAGCTGGTTACCGACTTTGTGCGCCACGGGCAACTAATTGCCCGTGACGCACAAACGACCTGGGGCGGGTGTGATAGCTCATGCGATCGCACGATATATCGTCCCGTGTAACGCCGGCCTAACTCTGCCAATATTATTATTATGATACTAAATTTATATAGTTTTTAGACATTTATGCTTTTGCACAATACTTTTAAAAATGTTTGTGCGTTATAATATTCCAAAGCCGTATCATCTTCATCTTTCCTTTGATTGACCTTTGTGAGGACTTACATTTTTTGTCGCATTCATTACTATCAGTTTGGGATACATTTGACTTTTAAATCTGTTTCTTTGTGTTATTCAGAAACATGATGAAAATAAATAAATTGGGGCACTGTTTTGTTTTTTTTTGTACCATACTCATCATCAGGGATAACTTATATGAGTGATTATAGTTTTTCTTATAATAGAGGCAGCTATACTATTTTTTCTCTTTTTTACATAGGGGAGTAGGGTTAAAGGAAAGAAAGGAATGGGTGAAAGAGAAAGAAACAAAAAAAGAGAAGAAAAAGCATTACAAGCATTTACAATATGAGTTTAGTATTTCTTAATAGTAAAATATTGATGAGCTCCTACGTTTCCTTCCATTGGCATTGGTATATATGTTACATTTTGTACAATGAAATTCTCCACTGCCAGTCATTTATTATAATGTTGATGCCCCTTCATTTCTTTCATTGACAGAATAACGAGGGTGGTCTGACTGTTCAGCTCCCCAGCAGCGTCACTTCTTATAACCAGACAGGGTTGAAGCCTGGTGAGGAGTACACCATCAGCATCATTTCCCTGAAGGAGCAGGCAAGAAGCCCCCCAACATCGGGCAGCGTTTCAACTGGTAAGAAAGCTGGCACAGCACATGTATCATGTAGACAAGTGGATGGCAACTGGAGGCCGAGGTCATTGTAATTGCTGAGGGCACTTGGTCTATATGTTACAAACGTGATGACAACCTTCTTGGCAGCTTTAATTCATCGTAAAAAAAAAAAGAAAAATAAAAGATAGTAGGGTGAAGATTAATACCGCGCCAAATGGCAAAAGATGTAGAAAAGATTTATGGTGACAGTGCATTAAGTACATTGGTCAGCTCAGGAAGTCAGCAATACCTTAGAAGTATATTGGCTTCCATCTAAACTAATGAATCTTTTGCTCGCACATACGGTAATCTTTGAAGGTCTGATCAAGGACGGTGATACGGTCATACTGAGAACAGCAAATTCACTCAAGAATACGGTTTAACAAGGGTTTGTTTTCTCCATAGTCATTGATGGCCCTTCTAACATCCTGGTTCGAGATGTTTCTGACACAGTAGCTTTCGTGGAATGGACTCCTGCGAGAGCAAAATTGGACTTCATCCAGCTGCAGTATGGACCCATAAATGGAGAAGGAGAGAAGACCACCTTCCGTCTGCAGCCCCCTTTGAGTCAGTACTCCATGCAAGTTCTGCGGCCTGGATCCCAGTATGAGGTGTCGGTGACTGGAATCCGTGGAGATACTCGCAGTGACCCTGTTAATGCCACCTTCATAACAGGTGGGCACGCTCATTAATTTACATACAGATAGGTTGTGGTTTTTATGGGATTGTAGTAGGGTGACTTCATCCTGCTCCATGACCACTGATTATGAGCACCTACAAGAACAAGACCCCCACCTATCTCTCGAAACACTGCTCTGAAGTGGGAAAAAAGAAATGTATATGGTGCTCAATGATAAGACGATGGGTCTACCCATCACTTTGTGCAAAAGTGGGCAAATCGATAGAGATATTCATAGATTATGCAGATTGTTTGGCCTTCAGACCAGTTTTTTTGAGCGATCACTGGGGGGGTCTCAGATCTCGGACTTCCACCAATCAGCAACATTTTGAAGCCTCTGTAACATATCGACTAACTTTTTACAAATGATAGTTAACCTTTTAACCTCTATTTCTGTCTTTTGGTCATGGGATCAGTGTCAGCACGGGAGCAGCAGATAAGTAGAGATGAGCGGACCTGTCGAAGTTCGGTTTGGCGAGTTCAGCCGAACTTTACATTAAGATCAGTTTGGGGCCCGAACTTGACCTGAACTCCAATGGAAATCACTCATTGGCCAGTTTAGGTCTCCGCCCACATGCAATCAGCCATAAACAGATCACTTCCGGGGTCAGGTGGACGGGGATTTTCCATTTATTTTTGTTTTGGTGCACACTACATCCGATCACGCTGTTGTTACCCCCACTGCAAGCCGTACAAACATGGCAGGCAGCTTGCACTGGGTTGAGCGCTGAGCATACCCGAGCACAGCGATGCTTCAAAGGAGTTCTGTGCTTTTGTACAGCAATTATTAAAGTAATGCAATAACCTCTTGCTGTAGATACTCAATATTTGGGATATGCTCACGAGTTTCATGCTTATTTGTTATGGGTTTTACTTTATGCATTGAAGAGATAGAAATATATTGAGATTTTTCATGCAGCGTGTGGAGCAAATTTAGTAACACCTTATTCCCATTTGCTTTCCACCTGGAAAATAAAGATGGCTTATGTATCTGGTGAATATTCCACTAAGGAAATTTTCAGCTGAGGATATTGAAAAAAAAAAAATAATAATAAAAAATATATATTTTCTATCAGGACGGTATTACAAATACTGGAATAGCTAGGAGGCATGTGCACATAATAAAGGCATAAAACTGCTGAGCTGGCCCTTTTCTTAAATCTTTCAACCTGCACTGAGTGAGATGAACTATGTGAGATATTCATCATGGACCAACCTTCCCTTTTGTCCTAAATCAAGATTGATTGACAGATGTCAGTGCATTAAACGTGATGGCTTCAACCTGCAGGACTATTGGAGAGGAGCCACATTTTCTGAAGCCGCAGTAGCTTAGGAATCTGTTAGTGAATTTTGGTTGCTTTGTCAAAGTGTTATAAGCACATCTAAATGTTTATATTGATATAGTGGCTTTGCTTCTTTAGAGCTTAAGAATGCCTTTTGCAAAAATTCCACTTATATTTAGAATAAAGTAATGAAAATATTCACCTGAAGATCTGCTTAAAGTGGATGTCCAGTTCAAAAACGTTATCCGTCTGGTGATATCATCCTGATCGGAGGGGGTCTGACCATTGGGAACAGCAACAATCGGTATGAAAAAACACTTTTATGGCCGTAAGTATGGAGTGGGAGTGCAGATGCGCTCAATACATTCCCTGTGGAGTCTGCAGTCACGTTTGGTTGTCATCCCCATAGCGAATGAATGGAGCGGCAGCTCCAGTGTAAGGGTACGTGCCCACAATCAAGACCTGCTGTGTTCTGGACACGGTGGGTCTTGACCTGAGGGGCCACAAGTCTGCTCTGCAGGAGACTGCAGCTGCTCATGCCCACAATCCTGACTTGGTCAGTTGTGGTCTCTCTCTTCTGTTCTCATGACTCTATAGCAAAAAATTGACAGGCTGTGGCTCATGAAGCTGCACCGCAGGTCAGTTTATGCTGCGGGAAGTACAAGCACAGTGGGCAGGAGCTTTCTAGAAATCCTATCTACTGTGCTTGCACTGTACAACACAGCTGAAGCACGCTGCATCCAAAAGCTGTGAACACAGATCGTGGGAACGCACCCTAAGGCTATGTGCCCACGTTGCGCTTTACTACGCAGCGTGTAAGTCACTGCATGTGCGTCTCAGAACACAGCCGAAAAGCTGCGTTCTGAGACGCATTGTAACTTCAGAATTCCTGCTGAATTCATGCGTTCTGGATGCCTCCAGAACGCACATTTGTGCCGGTGCGGTCCTACTCGGCTCTGCTGCATCCCCATAGACTTGCAGCAGAGCCGAGTGGGACCGCACTGTCAAAAAGAGCACTGCTGCGCGATCAGAATGAACTCGGATGAACTTCACCCGACTTCTTTGTGATCGCGCGGCTCTGTGCGTGTGCCACAGCTTGATTTGCGATCACAGGTGAAGGACTCACCAGAGACTGCAAATCCCCTGAGTGACTGCAGTGAGCTGCGCGATCACCGGTGCCATCACTCAGGTTACCCGTGGCCAGCTCAAGTCCTCCACCCGAGACCTGTGGCCGCGGGTAACCTGAGTGACGTCTCCGCTGACAGCACAACTCACTTCAGTTTCTGCGTGGAGCTGACAGGAGCGGCGGTGTTCTACTGCCGCTCCTGTCAGCTTCATGTAGCAGAGGTGGATACGTCGGGGGACCTCATGAGGATTACGCCGGACCTGGAGGGGGTGTGGGGATTTTAATAAAGTGATGAAAGAGGGTTTTTTTTGTCTTTTATTTCAAACAAAGGATTTTTTTGGGTGTATGTGTTTATTTACTTTCACTTGCTGGTTAATCATTGGGGGTGTCTCATAGACGCCTGCAATGATTAACATAGGACTTAGTGGTAGCTATGGGCTACCATTAACTCCTTATTACCCAGATTGCCACCGCACCAGGGCAATTCTGGATGAGCCGGGTAGAGTCCCGGGACTGTCGCATCTAATCGATGCAGCAATTCCAGGCGGCTGCTGGCTGATATTTTTAGGCTGGGGGGCTTCCCATAATGTGGGGCTCCCCATCCTGAGAATACCAGCCTTCAGCCGTGTGGCTTTATCTTGGCTGGTATCAGAATTGGGGGGGACCGCACGTCATTTTTTTTTAATTATTTATTTATTTATTTTACTTCACTACATAGACCCGCCCACTGGCGGCTGTGATTGGTTGCATTGAGACAGCTGTCACTCAGCATGGGGGCGCGTCTGACTGCAACCAATCATAGGCGCCGCTGGGCGGGGAAAGCAGGGAATACCAGATTGAATAATGAGCGGCTGGCATTTTCAAAAGCAGGAGAAGCCGCCGCAGTGTGAACACCGTGCAGCGCCACACCGGTGATCGGTCAGTGATCGGTGAGTATGAGAGAGGGGTGGAGAGGGATAGACCGACAGAGAGAGAGAGACCAACATTGCAACCAAAACGCACAAAAGAAGTGACATGTTGCTTTTTAGAACGCAGCGTCTTGGCAGCAGCCGAAACCCTGCGTTCTCAAACGCAACGTGCGCATGGATTATGCACATTCTTCATAGATTGTGCTGGGGATGCAGGACGCATGCAGTTACACTGCTGTGCAGATCGCAGCGTAACTGCATGCAAATACGCAACGTGGGCACATAGCCTAAGGCTGAGTTCATATGTCCTGTAATCATCCATTAAAACAGATCCGTTTGCAAAATGGTGTCTGCTGTATCCTTCTTTTAACATGGGAATCTATGGAGAATGGATCTGTTAACAGATTGCTTTTTATCTTCCATTTGAAATGGATCCTGTAAGAAAAAATGGATCCTTTACAAATGCAAGAAAAACAGATGACTAAATAGCAATCAGTTAACTGATCCGTTCTTCATAGACTCCAATGTTAAAAAACAGATCTGTCAGGCATCAGGTATTTAACAGCGGACAAAAAAGTAGTGCTTGCACCACTTTTTGTCCAACAGATTTCTGCAGGATCTATTCTAACGGATGACTACTGGACATGTGAACTCAACCTAAGGGCTCATGTACTCCCTCCCTCTTCTCCGAGGCTGTGATACAATCGCAAGATCGCATTACAGTCACATGACCCTCGGCTGACACCCGCAGCAGAGGGTCATTAGTATATCGCTTACGATGCTCTCGCATCGGAAGCGGTACGCAAGTGGACAAGAGCCCCAATAGGGATAATAGTTCTCAGTTCAGTACCACTCCCACAGATTAGCAAGTTGTCAACTATCATGTTTTGGGGTGTTTGCCCCTCATCAGTACAAAGTGTTACATCCAATAGGTAGTGATAGAGTACAAGTCCTCGTTCTTCCTAAAAAGGCTATTTGCGTTTTTAAATTATCAGAAGAGATTTGCATGGCCTATAAGTCTCCTTAAAATGCCTTGATGCTCTCCACTATTAGAAATGTTACCCCTTATATCCCCAGTCAAAGGCATCTCTCCCAGCCAAATCAAACAACCTGATTTGCACTGATGAGGGGCAATTACCTTGAAACATGTTTCTGGAAATAGAGTGTCTGGTTTGGCTTCTTATCCTAAATCATGGTGTAAGTCTCATTAAAGGGTTGATATTGACTTTTTGGACTTCTACATCCAATAGGTAGCGCTAAAATTCGAGTCCTCTTCCTCTCGAGATTCTATTTGCATATGTAGCACGAGATGATTTTCAAGTGTCCACATACTTTTTGCCAGTAGTATGTGTTGTATTCTTATTTATTTTTCCTTCAGTACAATAATGTATTTTCGATTTAAGCCACCAGGCCAAGACCTGAGCCATCTGATGCTCAATGTTATCACTGTCTTGTTTTTTTTTCTCTCAGCGCTAAGAGGCTGGAAGCTTATAAAATGCCATTTGCCCTCTGTAGTTTTAGGTTACCAAGTTGTGAAACAATATAAACTTCTCTATGTACTTATTTTCAGCTCATCTCCTTGGCGTTTGGCAGAGGGCTTTATATCATAGCAGGGTTTTTTTGCAACCCACTGAGTTTGAAATCGCTCATCACAGTTGTCTTGTTTTTGATTTCTGTAACGAAAATCCACAAAACATATTTCAAACACAATTAATTGAATGTAGAAGGGTTTTTAAAGGACAAATGTGAGGATCAAGACAGTAAATTAAGGAATATTTCCCATAGAAGGAAATAATACCTGGAGTCGAAATGTGTCCTTGAGTTGTCCTCTTCTACCAAGCTGATATAGGGGATGTCTCATGGAGGCAACTTCTTATGATGATCGCCTTTAGGTATTTGGACATCGCACAGCAATTCGTGAAGAGTGTCATGTGATTACAAGATTAACCATGGTTGTCTTGACAAAATTATATCCTATGGACCTTATCGAGGGAGGTCCCCTGTTTTGGACCCTCTTTATTAGTAGGAACAGAAGGTCAGCCTCATGAAAATCTCTGGCTTTATGGTATATGGACATCACATAGGGGGTCCCATACTAACCTCCCTCTAATAGCCAAAGTGGATTTTGGTCTGACAAGCCTGACAAGTCAATGGATTACATGGTGGGTTATTAAGTGGTCATCATGTAATATTTCATGCAGTTTTCCGAGGTATTTACAGCAATTCGTGAAGAGTGTCATCTGATTACAAGATTACCCATGGTTGTCTTGACAAAATTATATCCTATGGACCTTATCGAGGGAGGTCCCCTGTTTTGGACTCTCTTTATTAGTAGGAACAGAAGGTCAGCCTCATGAAAATCTCTGGCTTTATGGTATAATCGACATCACGAAGGGGGTTCCATACTAACTTCCTTCTAATCTAAAGGGGCTTTTGGTCTAACAAGCCTCACAAGTCAATGGATTACATGGTGGGTTATTTAAGTGGTCATCATGTAATATTTCATGCAGTTTTCCGAGGTTTTCACAGCAATTCGTGAAGAGTGTCATCTGATTACAAGATTAACCATGGTTGTCTTGACAAAATGATATCTCATGGACCTTATCGAGGGAGGTCCCTTATATTGGATTTGACAGAAGGTCAGCCTCATGAAAATCTTTGGCTTTATCATTCCGAGTCCTTCAATGTATTACACAGTTGACCATTCATAGACATGACACAATATTGCATTTCCCCTGTGGCTTTGGTACCCATCATACTTGGAGCTGTCGTTTTGCACAGCTGGAAAGCCACCCGTTGGAGACGACTGCTCTCTACGGTAACAAATGTCATTGGAGTCAATGAATCAGTCACCTTTTTTAATGTTCGCAGTTTTCTGCCGCCGTGTTCTGGGCACATTTGTAAATATTTCAAGCTGAAATCTATTGTAAATGCAGGTTACGGGAGCAGGCTTGCTAGACAGGGCTTAAGAAATGTTAATTACTGGTCTCACGGAGAAAACGAGGGACAAATTGTACAGTCGTTTTACATGCTGACATCTGCTTAAAGCCCTATTACGGGAGAGCTGCGCTCGGATCATTTCCCAGGAAGTCCTGTCAATGAACGGCCTGCCTTCTCCAGACTGCTCCACCGGCCATTGATCTATTCATTAGCTGTCTCAAATTTCCTCTTAAAAGTTTGTGAAGCGTTAACCTCCACACAGTCACTACTACTATTATTCTAATTAGCATTATCATTATCGATTTAGATGGCGCCATCATGTTGTGCACTAAAGTCATTGAAGTATGCAACTAGGAGGACAGCTAGAAGAATCCTAGTAAAGATTAGATTCAGACGCAATGGCAATCTATTCCTGGTAAAACTGCCACGTGTGTGTCTTGTGTGACACAGTCATGTGGTTTTTGGCCATAGAAGGTCACAGTGTTTGGCTGCGCAGAGTGCTCCCTGACTTTCTATTGTTCCTGCTGTCAGTATTCATTGGTATAGGTAGCTTTCCTGCTGGACTCATCTCTCTCCATTTTGGACCCAGCAGGAGCTTGCCTCCCACCCATTTATTGATTATTTGTATTACCTTAGTGTTTAAATACCCCCTTCTTCCTTTGGACTGGTGCTGGACTGGTGATATTTTATAGTTCCTTCAAGCTGAGGTGGCAAGCAGGTGGCTTGTACTCCTCTATGGTATTGTTGCTGAAAACTCTGTTAAATTTCTGAGTAATCTAATGATAAGTAGTTTATGCTTTTCCCCCTGTGTGTCCTCCTTGTGTCTTGTATAGTTGTTTAGTGGGTTTGACGAAGAGCTCATCCCATCCGTTCCGTAATTCGGGCCCAGCACTAGGGATACCTAGAGTCAGGTATCCGGTTCAGCGCATAGGTGCAGAACCTATCTAGGGTGGTGAGGGACCCCAGGCACCAGCAGTAGGCTTGATCAGGGGTCACCATCTCCCCTTTCCCTAGGCACATGATTTCCCTTCCCTTTCGCCGTGCACTTGGTACTTTCCTGTACCTAGAGTGACAAAATCCCCACCCTTTAGTACAGACCATGCTGACATAACGTCAGCTGAAGTGCCTCCATTATTAATGGTGTCAGAATGGCCCTAAAGTCAATACTACCAAATTAATGTTCCTCCAAAAAAAGCACTAGTACCAGGCAAACAGAGCCTCCCATTATACAGCCAAGAACATAGCTGAAGGGGTAATTGCGGCATGATGTGTCCCAGATAGGGAGTTGCCAATATGCCCCAAGATGCCATTTTATTCCATATTAGCCAGATATAGTTCAGAATCTGTATCATATTCATATATATTATATATACCAAGACATAGTCCCAAAGATTAATAGTCGCATGCAATTATCCTTAGTTCACCTCCAGTGATGCGCGAATACTAAATATTCGGGTTCGGATGATTTCTAACTAATCCCAAAGTACTATTCCCGTATTCGTCAAGAATAACGAACCTATTTCAAGTCAATGGGCAACCTGAAATGTTCAAGAAAAATGCTCAGGTTCCCCATTGACTTGAATTTGGTTTATTATAAGTGACGAATACCGGAATAGAACTGTTGGATTCATTGCAAATAATCCGAACTTGAATAGTTAGTATTCGCCCATCATCACTATTCACCAAATAAGAATAAGCATGGATACCACCCATATAAACTAATAAGTATAGGTTGTATCTATGCATCTTCTTTGTTGGTGAGTTATATTTTATACACCCTAAAAGGGTTTCCTGGGTTTGGGAAACCCCTTTTCCAGTTTGTTTTTAAAAAGCAAAGTTCGCTTTAGTCCTCTCCTTAGACCCAGCATTAAATCTCCGCCGGTGCTCCTGGTGCCTGTAACTGTTGTCAAGTCAACCGCACTGCAGCCCCGAGGTGAAGCTAGGGGTTCAGCTCGGGGGGTGGGGGGGGGGGGCAAGACATCTGAGTAGGCCCCTAACTAGGTAACCATGGTAACAGCTACGGTGGCAAACCCTAATCGTGGGTATAGGGGAATCTCAGCAGATGACCGCTCTTTTACTAAAAATGAGTCTCTTTAGACATGTCACGTCCCCACCGGAGTCCGCTCTTCCGATGTCTGCTTCGATCACCAAGTGCCGCCATATTTCCTCCGTGAGTGATGCTGGTGATAGGGGAGGAGTTGGTGCCAGTGGCTCTGGTGGGTGCAGGCTCCGCTCATCCACTAAGCTGGGTTTCTCTTGCACCTGCAGCACCACTGGTTGATGGTGGTGGCGTGTGTCTTCGAGCTGATATTACCGCCTTTTAGCTACAGCCAATGGGAAGACACCACACCCTTCTTATATCCCCTCTTGTCTGCTAGTCATCGTCAGATATAGTCTTGTGGTTCACTGTTTGTCTATGTTTCTCGCCCTGTTCTAAATATTGATTCCCATTTTTTGACCCCTGCCTGCTCTCTGACTACGCTCCTGCCTGCCGTTTCTGTACCTTGCTGCCATCTCCGGTTTTTGACCTTAGCCTGATTCCTGACTATGCTCTTGTCTACCGATTTTGTCCCTTTTGTACCTCCTGGTTTGACCCTGCCTGACAACTTCTCTTCTTGGACTCAGCCTTCCACAGGTAGTGATCTCTGGGGCCCTGTACTAATTCCAAATCTCTGTATAGGGGTTAAAGGGTTTTGGGGCTCTCGGGATTCTGCTTAGTGAGCGGCTTGCCTCCAGCTTGTCCGTGACAGCCATCCTGAGACTGTGGTTCCAGGCAGACATCTCAATAAAGGCCAAAATCAAAATTACCGTCACATGGTAACATATAGTCCAAAGTGAGTACACCCAACATTTTTAACCTAATTTCAGAGACATCTGCACTGGTAAAACAACTACACCTGATGAGGTCAATCCAATTTAATGGTGCCAGATAAAGTCCTATCCCAGTGCCGGTCGCAGGGAGAAATATCATTAATGCGCTCATCTTCACTATGGACCTAACCCCTTTCCAGATTATTAGTGACAGGCGTTTTCATATACTCTTTTATGTATAAGAATAATTGTGAAAAATTAATGTTTTTACTCATTATTGGCAAATATGTCTGTATGCACTAAATTATCTCTATTTCTTTTTCTTACAGAGCTTGACGCACCCAAAAATCTACGGGTTTTATCTCGGGGATCATCAACTCTAGAACTGGATTGGGATAACAGTGATGCCGAGGGTGAGGGGTACAGAGTGGTATTCAGCACCTTGGCGGGAGATCAGTACCATGAACTGAGGGTGCCACGGAATGGTGGCCAGACCACAAAAGCCACACTAACGGGTGAGCTTGCAAATACAAGTCCTATTGTAATGTACAGAATGACTGGAGATATTTTCTGCATAAACTGCATTAAGCCCAGTTCACAAGCCAATAGGAGGGAGTGCATGACCCAGAGAGAATGGATCCGTCTTGTATCTCCCCCCAAGTCCCTGATGTATATATACACGTATCTTAACAGAAAGCAACACATGTAAATGTTACGGATGAACTGCACAGCTATAAAGTGCTCCCTACTTCATTAATACTGGGCAGCCTTCAGTCCTGCTGTTATCCTGGAAGGCATCCAGTGCAAACTTCCTAGTACAACGCTAGGTCAAAACCGGCATTAACACATTGCACCGGACAGGCATTTTAGTACTCTTAATTCTAATAGGTTTATTGGCCATGGCTATCATTAAAAGAAAATTCTGGAAAAAAAAAAGTGTAGGTCCTAAGAGGCTGGTGCAGGATCCAAACCAATAATTGCTGTGATCTACGTGTCCCCTGCAGGTTCTGCACTCGCCCAAGGACAGTATACTGGTTTTGGCTCATGTCCGTCTGTTGCTTTGCAGCATAACAAATGAGAAGATGCAGAAGCCACTGCTGAGGGAAGTTTTTTGGAAACTGTATTTATCAGCTTCTAGATTGTATTCATATACCGTATTTTTCATTTCATAAGACGATAATAAGATGCACCTTAAATTTAGAGAGAAAAAAGGTAAAACAAAATATGGGGTCTGTTTTATAATCCGGTGGTATCTTACCAGGGGGAGTGCCAGCGGTGGTGGAGTGAAGTCACAGGAGCGAGTGGCTGTGCTGGAGTAGGGCGATGCTGCGGGCGGTGTGTTGGGTGTCCCAGATGTTCGCTGCTGGTACTGTGAAGCAGAAACATCCAGAAGCTGTCGGCAGTGCAGGAGTCAAAAAAATGGCACCCGTAGTCTGCGTATGCGCAGATTGAGCTATTGGCTCAATGACAAGCCGAGATCTCATTTGCGCATGCTCCATTTTCCTTTAGTCTGCTGGTGGGAGATTAATGGGCCAGAGACGGCGCATACACAGAGGAGATCTTGCGCCGAGAGCTCAATCTGTGCACAACTCCAGGCGCCATTATTTGAAGCCTGCATTTTCAGAATGGCCCCTGCCTCACAGCCCGAAGCGAGCATTAGCACCGCCTGCAGCACAGCCCATAGCCCGCAGCATTGCCCTGCCTCTTGTGACCATTCTCCACCACCCCCTGGTAAGCTACATTCGGATTATAAGACGCATCCCTCATTTTACTCCCAAATTTTTAGGAGATATAGTGTGTCTTATATTCTGAAAAATACGGGACATTGGTAAAAGTGGCGGGTAACAAACAGGAATGGCAGCAGTGCTCATCGGGATTGTCTCCTAGCTCTTCCTTTCCATTGAAAAGTTTGTACAGCAAGTAACATTTTTTTTTTCTTCAAAAAGTCTTAGGGCACAATTCATTACAAATAGTGTTTTGTAAGGTGAAACAAGTTCTTTAACAAGAAAATATATATATATATATATATATATATATATATATATATATATATATATCGGACGAGTGCTGAACAATGTTTTATCAGATACCACTTGCTCCATCGTTTTACTATGGGGCAGTGCAGTGGCTTTTTTTTTTTGTTTGTTTTTTTTTGTTTTCTCATGCTGAATCGTCAGGAGAAAAAAGTCCCAGCATGTTGCTCTTGGCAGCGTATATCAGATGGCATGCAGAAGTTCAATTATATTGGTGGTTGCAAAACATCCGAGTACTATCCGATTTACACAGACAATGGAGAAGATGGAGAAATTAAGTTCTCCATCTTCTCCTCACATGTAAGAAAATTGGATACCAGTAATTGACACTCGGTTCAAACTCTGATCTTGGCCCGATTGTCTTGCGTGCGTGAATATATGACCATCTGACTCCAGCCTAAGGCTACTTTCACACATCCGGCTTGAGCTCTGCGGCTCAATCCGGCTGTGCAAGCTATGCAACGGATGCGGTGAAAACACCGCATCCTTTGCATACGTTTTTCCTGTGCAGCCAGTCCGGTTTTTGCCGCTTGCGGCATGCTACTGAGCATGCGCAGTGGCAAAAACCGCATGCGGCGGCCGGATGCGGTTATTGCCGCATCGCGCCGCATCCGGCCGCCATAGGCATGCATTGAAAAATGCGCCGCATCGGCCGAATGCGGCGCGATGCGGTTTTTTTTGCCGCACGAAAAAACGTGCCAGGCAACGTTCCATCCGGCCGCCGCATCGGCTAAATCTGCCGCATGCGGCAAAAAACGGACGGAACGCAAGGCCATGCGGCACAATGCGGCACTAATTAAAGTCTATGCAGGAAAATCGCAACCGGCAGCAAAAAAAACCGGTTGCGATTTTCCTGCAAAGTGCCGGATTGTGCCGCATAGCAAAAACCGGAGGTGTGAAAGCAGCCTAAGAGGCACACATCAATTAATGAATAAGTTACATCCTATCACTGATGTGCATCTCATTGTGCATCTCCAAAAATGTTACTCCAGTCAAGAGTACATATGGTACACCACAAATTTTAATCAATATGTCAGGTGCGCATTGACACATTCCATCCCACTCCAGGTCTGCCCACATTGGCGGAGCTTGCCAAAACTGTAGTGAAAAAATACAAAAATATTGTGATGTGGGAAGGTATTTTACACCTGAAATTTGGGCATAATTACCTTGTTGATTCGGGGCGGTAGAATGGTTTGCACACATAAAAGAAGCAATAGCCATCACTGATCCTCCATGGTTCCAATCTCTACTTCTTTCTGTATTGATGACGTCACGACACACGAACATGTGACCACTGCAACCTTTGAAAGGCTATAGCATTCACATGCCCCTGAGATGGGACACCATCGCTGGAGCTTGACGTACAGTTTAGCGGTGGACCAGACATTGTTGGAATAGGATTGGAAGAAGATCATTTGCTTCTTTTTTGGTTTAAACCCATTTTGAACCTTGGGTGATATTTGTTTGTGCCCCCTAAATGTAAACTTTGAAAAAAATAATGTCTTCTGAGTGCCTCATTTTGAAAATATTAATACCCCCTTACTACCTCCCTTAAAAATGAATTACTACTTCCAAAACTAATAATGCCACCACTGTGTCACCCCTTGCAAAAAATAAGTTTATACTCAAATAATTTGGGTGACTGAGTCCTGTTCTCTCCTGCACACAGAGCAGGCTGGCACAGGTCGCACTATTGAGTGACACCATTACATCACAGGCACTTGGGTACCAATATCTTGTAGGCCATAGGAACACAGCAGCTGCAATATGGAGGATGATGGAGATGGGAGCCTATGACTCCCTGCTCTACGACAGGATCCAATTGTATCAGTGTCATGATTATGCCAATACAGTCTAAAGTGGAGCTCGCCCAGAGATCTAAAGCTCCCGGCCAGAGATCTGGGCCATGTGCATAGCTCCAGATCATCGGCGCTAGTGATGCAACTTCATATAGGTGCAAAATTTCAAAAGAAAACAACGTCCCCTGTGACCCACTAAATGACACCATTTATAAAAAGTTGTGCCGTCCAACGTGGCTAACAGTTTGCCCTAAAATCTTGTAAGAAATGATGGCACAACATAGTCCAAGTGATATAATACCCTGGTAATCGCAGATAATTTCTCTATGGTACCATAGTGTAGGTTCAATGTCTCTATGGCTTTGAGGATTCTTAAAAATGACTTTTCTTTTATATTATTGTTACTTTTCAGAAGGAAAATGATACTATAAACCTCCAAGCATTACACATAAGTATCCCCTGACATATATACCCTTGAAATCATACACAGGGCAGGACTCATTCCCAGCTTGAGGCAAGGCTTATTTTCTTTTAAGGGTCTGAGCTCTGAGTACCAGATAGTTGGGTCAGCAGGTGTAATTATGGAACCGCTATGTCCAGCTGTGTTCCGACTTTTTGGAGTCTTCTTACACCAATCGTATTTTGTGCTGATTACACCTATGATTTTTGTAATGGGAAGTTACAGCCAGTGACTCTCTATCTTGATACTTGGTTTGGGGCAATGGCACGAATGACGCTAGTCATGATATGATATTAGGAAAGGTTTCTACTGATTTCAAACTATAGCAATACTAAGTAAAACGTTCAGTATGCACTCATGTTCAGGTGCATTCTGAACATAAGATATATTATAACAAATAGAGAGTTGCTCGTTTCAATGCTAAGATATGTTAACAATGAATATAGGAATATGAACATGCATTACTGCTAAGAAAAAAACAAATAAAAAAAAATGAGAAACTTTGTATGTAAAAAAAGGCCATTTTTCTGTGAGCCCAACAGCCAGCGTCAAGGCATATTTCTAATGTTGGGCCCTTATCTACTCTATGCCTCTCTTTTGGTAAAAAAAAAACCCTTCCACTTTCTAATTTATCGGTGGTTAGCAACCTAATAAAAAGAATTAAAATTTCCTAAGGCTGATGAGGAGGAGTTCTCAATCAGAAGGCATGATCCCATGATCTAAGTTATAAGACTAATGACACTTCCTAACACACAAATGTGAGCAGGTGTTAATGGAACATAAGATATATTATAACAAATAAAGAGACAGTTGCAGTCTGCAATGCCAAGATATGTTAATAATGAAATTGGAGGGTTTTTCAACCCAAAGAAAGGCAGAGAGTAGATGGAGTCCCAACATTAGAGATACATCTTGACATTGGCTGTTGAGCTCACATTAAACTGGCCTTTTTTACATGCTAAGAATCTCAATTTTATTTTTATATATATATATATATATATATGTATATGTAAAGTACAGACCAAACGTTTGGACACACCTTCTCATCTCTAAAACAACAGTTAACAGTTCAGAGGAGACTTTGTGCAGCAGGCCTTCATGGTAAAATAGCTGCTAGGAAACCACTGCTAAGGACAGGCAACAAGCAGAAGGGACTTGTTTGGGCTAAAGAACACAGGGAATGGACATTAGACCAGTGGAAATCTGTGCTTTGGTCTGATGAGTCCAAATTTGAGATCTTTGGATCCAACCACCGTGTCTTTGTAGAAAACTTGAACAGATGGACTCTACATGGCTGGTTCCCACCGTGAAGCATGGAGGAGGAGGTGTGATGGTGCGGAAGTGCTTTGCTGGTGACATTGTTGGGGATTTATTCAAAATTGAAGGCATAATGAACCAGCATGCCTACCACAGCATCTTGCAGCGGCATGCTATTCCATCCGGTTTGCGTTTAGTTGGACAATCATTTATTTTTCAACAGGACAATGACCCCAAACACACCTCCAGGCTGTGTAAGGGCTATTTAACTAAGAAGGAGAGTGATTGGGTGCTACGCCAGATGACCTGGCCTCCACAGTCACCAGACCTGAACCCAATCGAGATGGTTTGGGGTGAGCTGGACCGCAGAGTGAACGCAAAAGGGCCAACAAGTGCTAAGCATCTCTGGGAACTCCTTCAAGACTGTTGGACGACCATTTCCGGCGACTACCTCTTGAAGCTCATCAAGAGAATGCCAAGATTGTGCAAAGCAGTAATCAAAGCAAAAGGTGGCTACTTTGAAGAACCTACAATATAAGACGTATTTTCAGTTGTTTCACCCTTTTTTGTTAAGTATTTCATTCCACATGTGTTAATTCATAGTTTTGATGCCTTCAATGTGAATCTACAATTTTCAGAGTCATAAAAATAAAGAAAACTCTTGAATGAGAAGGTGCCGGACTAGTCCGGGGGTCGTCAGTGGTGGCGGGGCCCGACTCCGTGGCCCTGGTGGGTGTCAGTTTTATATATGGCTTGGTTAATAAAGTTTGTGTTCGTGACGCCACCTGTGGTATGCGGCTATTAAGCCGCCGCTGCTGTGTAAGGCCTCCGGGGTGATGATATGGCAGCAATGGTGGTACTGCTCCCCACAGGTGAAGCGGTGCCCCGGGGACACTGTTGGTGCTCGTGAGAGTCTATGGTGTGGTGTGGAAAACATGGTGCAGGACCGACAGGCAATGAAAGAAACAGGCACAAACAACAGTCTCTTTACCTTCTCCTCTTTTACTTCCCAAACGGTTAGTCCTGGGAGACCGTTACAGGTGGTAGAGGGCTCTGGCCGGCCTGGAAGTAACTGTGCTGTCGTTTTGGCCAGTTGAGTATGAGGCCTACTCCTGTTCTTTTCCTTGCTGTGATAGGACCCTGCTCTCTGGATTTAGCAATGGCCCTCTTGCTGCTGGGACCGGTGGTACGTCCCTTTCCCTCTGTGGTAGGCTGCACAGGCCCTCTCTGGTGCTTCTCTGCTGGAGTCCACACCGGGCCCTGATGATGCAGCTGTACCTTCGGGCTGTTTATGGGCCAGGTGCTTGCAGCTCTCCTGCCCTTCAGATTCGGCTACCAGGGAGTATTTTAGGCCCTGGTGGCCACAGACTCCGATGTCCGAGTCTCTTCTTTGCCTTTCTGCTCCTCCTGCCTCATTGGGCCAAGCTGCTCCAGCTCTAGGCCCCAGTTCCACAGGACAGCACTACTCTGCATCTGCTTGCTATCACTTCTCTCTACAGACTGAACACTAACTCCTCCCTCAGGCCAGACTTAGGGAATGCTCCCTGGAACTCCAGGTTCAGAGCTCCCCCTGCTGGCCTGAGGGAGAACTGCATTGGATGTTAAACTTACTGGCCAATAGACCCCCCAATTACCTCCAGGCTCAGCATTAACCCTTTGGAGGGGCAATGCTGTTGTGGCGACCAGGTCCTGGGGCGCCACACTTGCTCCATGCTTTAGAGCCTGCAATCCATTCATCTTCAGTGCCCTGGCACTTCTCCCATGCTGCAGAGGTAAAGCCACCTCTGCTTACAGTCGGGGAGAGCACACAGTTAATATCAACTGTGTTACCATGATATGCTGTCAATCTTCAGAAGTACACCCATCCCCGGCAAGCAGTATGTCAGAAGTCAGAGGAGTCATACACTCCAGAAGACATAAGATTTTGCATCTAGTGATGAGCGAGCACTACCATGCTCAGGTGCTCGGTACTCATAATGAGCAGTTGGACGCTCGGATGGGCACAACTCAACTCTAGTATAATGGAAGGCAATGGGTGACTCGAACATTTTTCAGGAAATCTTCCTAAAAAATGCTTGCATCCCCCATTGACTTCCATTATACTCGGATGCTCAAGTCTCTCCCATCCGAGCATCCAACTGCTCGTTACGAGTACCGAGCACCTGAGCATGGTAGTGCTTGCTCATCACTAGTTACGAGTACAGAGCACCCGAGCATGGTAGTGCTTGCTCATCACTAGTTACGAGTACTGAGCACCTGAGCATGGTAGTGCTCGCTCATCACTAGTTACGTGTACTGAGCACCTGAGCATGGTAGTGCTCACTCATCACTAGTTACAAGTACTGAGCACCCTAGCATGGTAGTGCTCGCTCATCACTAGTGACGAGTACCGAGCACCTGAGCATGGTAGTGCTCGCTCATCACTAGTTACGAGCACTGAGCACCTGAGCATGGTAGTGCTCACTCATCACTAGTTACAAGTACTGAGCACCCGAACATGGCAGTGCTCACTCATCACTAGTTACAAGTACTGAGCACCTGAGCATGATAGTGCTCGCTCATCACTAGTTACGAGTACTGAGCACCTGAGCATGGTAGTGCTCGCTCATCGCTAATTACGAATACTGAGCACCTGAGCATGGTAGTGCTCGCTCATCACTAGTTACAAGTACCGAGCACCCAAGCATGGTAGTGCACGCTCATCACTAGTTACGAGTACTGAGCTCCCGAACATGGTAGTGCACGCTCGTTAGTAGTTACCAGTACTGAGCTCCCGAGCATGGTAGTACTCACTCATCACTAATTTTCAGTACTGAGCTCCCGAGCATGGTAGAGCTCACTCATCACTAGTTACCAGTACTGGGCACCCGAGCATCGTAGTGCCCACTCATCACTAGTTACCAGTACTGGGCACCCGAGCATGGTAGTGTGGCGCCCCTGACCTGGTCAGGCACCACTGAGTACTGCACCCATGCTGGGGGCAGTACAATACAGGTAATCCAGAAGGCTGACCAGGGTGTGGTTACACAGGCGCATAGTAACCAGGTCTCCCACATTGACCTTTGATGGGACCCATGGGGAATCCAGGAGGGGGCGTAGCCTCCATCTCCACTCAAGGGGTGTGGTAGAGAGGCTGGTTGCTAAGTTGCGGAGGCAGGCACAGAGGGGAGGGAGTAGTGAGCCAGTCAGTTAGTGAAGCTCAGGGAGAGAGAGCAGTCGCAGAGAGAGAACCTGCAGGCTGTCACTAGTCGGACACCGCAGGTGCAGTGGTTGCTGGCGGGGGAGAATGGTCACCTTGCAGTGCCGCCCAAAAACCACCTGAGGCCGGAGTGCAGAGAGGTGGCTGAGTACGGGGACTGCCAAGTGAACCAGGCCCGCACGGGGTTACAGGTCCCCAAAGCAGGGGCCCTTTCAGTTGGCCTGCTCAACCTGCTGGTGAGAGCACTTCATGCCCTTCACCAAACAAACACAGAGTCCGGAGCCACGCAGCAACAAGAGGGCCCATAGTGACAAGAGGTAAGCAGCCGGAGTTACTTAGTCCAGGCTGCAAGCAAACGGGCCGAAAAGGGGAGAACAGGCGGAAGCAACTTCCCTGGGTGACCCCGTAGGACTTCAAGTCTAGGTCACCACTAAAACAAGAGGGCTAGGAAGGTGAGTCGGCAGCCAACCCTAAGTCAGCTTGTAGGAGCCTGGTTCCCCTCTTCTAGCCTCACAGCATCGCCCGGGTTAACTCACCACTGCCACCTGAAGTGAGTAAAAACCCTGAAAGACATCCCTGCTGTGTGTATGAGTTCTTCTGCGACCTGTGGTACCACACACCTATACTGGGCCCTGGGGCCAGCCTCACTCTCGGGAGGCCACCACATCTCACTGCACCTACCATCAGCCCCAGGTGTCCCCTAAACTGCAGTGGCGGTCGCCCTGACCGCAATACCGAGAGTGGCGTCACGAATCCCATAGAAGTCAACCTACCTGTGACAAGAAGAATCCAGTACGTGGAGTCCCTGAAGACCCTGAGGCGACCTGAAGGTAACTGGGCACGGGGCTACACAGTAGTACCCGCTCATCACTAGTTACGAGTACCGAGCACCCGAGCATGGTAGTGCCCGCTCATCACTAGTTACGAGTACTGAGCACGCGAGCATGGTAGTGCTCACTCATGACTTGTTACAAGTACTGAGCACTGGAGCATGGCAGTGCCCGCTCATTACTACTTCAAAGATCTTATGGAGTCTACGAGAGGTCCGGTCAAAGCTGTTTTAATGGCATTACCTACACAATATTAGGCAAGTGGCTTTCATGTTGTAGGTAGATAGATTAATAGAGAGAAACAGATGATAGATAGATAATAGATAATAAAGATAGATAAATGGAGATAGATAAGGTTCATAGATAGATAGATAGATAGATAGATAGATAGATAGATCCACGGCTCACATGCAGGGAAAGAGAGAGATTTGATCCTAAAAGTGGCAAAACAAGAGAGGTAGAAAAAGAAAATGAGACGAGTCACTTGATGGACGCAGTAGATATGGCAATGTGGTTCCTAAATTTGACAAGAAAAAAAAAGCTTAATGCCAATTTTTGATTTGTGGCTTCTTGCTGCTGACTTAGCAGGTGCAGGTCTATTAGAGATGTAATGTGTAATTTCAGGTTTAATTTTCACAATTGTGATATATCAGATGTACTCCTTATAGCAGGCATAGGAAACAGAGTTGGAATTCCAAAAACATATGAATTAAAGAGCAACAGATCAATGTGAGGCTGAAGAAACAAGAGGGATTTAAAGTGCTGTTTTTTAGTGATTTCTGCTAGACAGCTTTTACCAAGACATTGCTTATGGGAATCTCATATGTGTCTGTACGCCTCGGTGACCAGGAGAATGTGTCTCCAGCAACAAGAATAAAAAAGACACACATAAGTGAGGAGATAAGAAACTCTATTATATCCGCTATACATCCAAGTGGATAGCATCACCGGGTAGATGAACAGAGCTGCAGTCAGGTCAGGAGAGGAGTAATTTGGGATATTGCCTGTCTTTATGTGATAATATAAGATAGAGGAGTCTTATGCTTGGCTATTTTGTCTTATAAAGATTAATGGGGCTGTCAGGTCTTCATTGAGACTGAGCGATGGTGTCAGATAATCTACTTCAATAAACACATCTACACCTACAAGTGAAAAGGGCTCAATTGCAATACCAGACATCACCATGGAACAAGAGTGGCGCCGTTTCTAAATTAAAAAAAGAGAATGAATACGGTAGACCTGCAATTAGTGATGGGCGAAGCCGGACTGTAAAATTCAGGATCCATGCACCAATCCAAAAGAACGAGTTCTCATGGAACTCCGCATACCATTCGTACTCGGCTACCCCAATAATTAAAAAACAGAGAGAAAAAGGAAAGAAAATGTGGAACAAGGCAGGAGTGTTATACTGACTGAGTCTTCCGCGTGGCTATAACACTTCTTCCAGGGCCGCTCATTATCTTCATACATATTCACTGCTTCACCCGCCCACCGGCGCTCCCAGCGTCTCTGATTGGTTGCAGTCAGACCACACACCCTCCCTGTGTGACAGCATGCGTGATTGCTTGGAATCACACATGCAGTCTGCGTCTCTATAGTGGTGTAAAAAATAAATAAATTAAAAAAATTGCCATAGGGTTCCCCCCCAATAAGCATGAGGCTCCCCAGCCTGAGAATACCAGCCCCCAGCTGTCACCTTTATCATGGCTGGGGTCCCTCCTATTTTGCTACACAGCCAAGATAAGCGCATGGTTGAGGGCTGCAGCCTGTAGCCGTATGGTTTATCTGTGCTGGGTAACACAATATGGGGTAATCCTACGCCAATTTTTTCATTTATTTATTTATTTTTACACCACTATAGAGACACAAAGAATGTATGTGATTCAAAGCAATCACACACACTGTCACACATGGTAGGGACGTGGTCTGACTGTAACCAATCAGAGACGCAGGAACTACTAGTGGGCAAGGAAAGCAGTGAATATGTATGAGGGTAATGAGCGTCCCCGGAAGTAGTGTTACCACCTCATTGGAGACTCGGTAAGTATAATGCAACTGCCCCAATCCCCCTAGCCCTTCCTACCACCATTTAAATCACAATATTCAGGTCCCCATAAACTTAAATGAATTGTCAAAGATCGGCACTCACTTTATCTTTTTTTTTTTTTATTTTCTTCATGATATACAATAGTGATGTGGCGTTTAGATCAAACTGAGAAAGATCTATGGATTAGATCAAAATGCCGATCTTTGACAATTCATTATTTCTGGAGTTCATCCTCTGATACGAGCACCAGAAGGAAGGGGTAGAGCCCTGAATATATTTCTGGATCCTTAAGGCCCCGTCACACACAGAGATAAATCTTTGGCAGATCTGTGGTTGCAGTGAAATCATGGACATATTGTTCCATTTGTACACAGCCACAAACCTGGCACTGATTGTCCACAATTTTACTGCAACCACAAATCTGCCACAGATTTATCTCTGTGTGTGACAGGGCCTTTAGACTTATTTTCTTAAAAATACGGGTGGACCCGCCAGTCCCGAATATCTGCGGATTCGTCCAATTCTACCTACAATATCAGACACAGCTCATCAAGAAGAAAAGACCTTTTTTATATATATATATATATATATACATATATATATATATATATATATAAAAAAAAAACTACATTCCTGTTTTCCTTTTTTACTGCTTCCAGTTTTGATAATTGTTTCGAAATTTACCTTAAAGAAATACAATTGTGGCTAAATTCAGTTGAGTAAACTTGGCCTATTTGTTGCATGTAGTTTTATAATTATCGTATTTCAGCAGGCAGCAACGCTAATCAAATTTCCCAATTACCATCTAGCCACTTCACGCATCAAATTATTCTCTAAGCAACCTCTAAAGAATATCTTATATCTTTCAAAGGTTGCTTAACGAATAATTTGAGATACTAATCTTAATCTAGCCTTCGAGATGTGACAGTTCTGCTAAATAAGATTATCAAAATTCGTAATACTGTACAGAACTGTGCAGACGTCAGAGACTAAGATTTTCATTAATTTCCAGGCAAAACAGCCCAAACAGTCATCAATCCTATAGCTCAGGGAAAAAGCCGAAAACAAATATTTGCAAATCTGAAAATAAGGAGCGCTAATAGTGTAATACCAGATGGATAGGTACGGTATATAGGAATATACACTCACCGAATTATGTTGTGAAAGTCACAACCACTAGTGCGCATGAGATACTGGCGTCTGCTGCAGCCCCACGTGGATGAACATTCAAAATGGAGTAGAGAAGGGGTTAACGCCGCGCATCAGCCAAAATGAAGATGTGGAGTTGTTGATGATAATAAACTATCTTTTTATTCCATAGGACTACACGTTTCGAGGTGAAAACCTCTTCCTCAGGACCAGTACATCAACAGAAGTCAACTTCTGTTGATGTACTGGTCCCGAGGAAGAGGTTTTCACCTCGAAACGTGTAGACCTATGGAATAAAAAGATAGTTTATTATCATCAACAACTCCACATCTTCATTTTGGCTGATGCGCGGCGTTAACCCCTTCTCTACTCCATTTTGACTGAAAAATATTTAACAGAATAGTAAAAAGAAACCTCAGCAACTAAATTTACTCTTTCCACTCTTTTATTGTAATTCTTTCTTCAGCTACTTTTTCTCTTGCAAGAAAATGTTCAAGGAGATGATTCAGGCTTCTTGTAAACTCTTGAACAAGTTCAATCTTAAAGAGTAAGCAAACTTTTTTTTAATTTATTATTGATCCATCAATGAAAATGTATGAATTTTTGTAATGCTCTCCATAACCTTATCTTGTTCTGTTTTCTCCTAATCTCCATGCTGAAAGTGCTGTTTCATCTGCCTTGTCCATGCAGCTAAGCTAGATGTTTTGAAACTGCAGGTCTAGCAAATGTCTATACATTATTGTGAGTGTGAGGTTCTCTACTCCACTGCCCCATGCTCAGACACTATTTACAAATCTATCCCTTTCTGAGAAGCTCACTTTTGGGCTCAGATATTTGCTGGACCTGCAGTTCAAAACATTTACTTTAAGGGCATGAAGAAGGCAATTAAAACAGCTCTTTCAGGAAGGAATTTGAGAGAGAAGAAAGATGAAATAATGGAGTATATTACAAAAGTTCATAACTTTTCAAAGACTGATCAATAATTAAAATAAAAATATATTTACTTACCCTTTTACTTCCCTATTATCAATTTATAACACATGGAAGAGTTGACAAAAATATCCGTCAACTAATTGAACATTCAGTTAACAGCTATCTAAGATGTATGGGTTTTGATAAACTTTGAGTAGATTTTTTAATTTTATTTCCCCGGTATAGGCAATTCCAAACACATTACCTGTTGAGTTCTTATTTCTTCAGTTGGCCAGTTTTCTGTTTTTAAAAAACCTGGAGCTTCTTAAAATTTTCCAACATTTTTGACTGATCAATGAAGACATGACTTCAAGAGTCTTGCTGATTTGGTACGTTACTAAGTGCCTATTGGGTATTCACCAAAGTCTCAGATGGTGAGATTGGACTTGGCTGCTGGTAGACACCACTCGAAGGCAGTCTCCAGGTTCATAGTAACTGACCTAAACAGTAGCAGGCGAGACGGAGTTGGAGCAATAGGCAGGGCAGATGCAGGAACGGAATCGGGTACAGACAGGACCAAGGCTACAGGTACACACAGGCTGGATTGGATCAAGTTCTGGTACAAACAGGATGACTGGTACAGGCTGGACCTCAGACAAGACGGGTACACATACACGGACTGGACAGGAACTGGAACACAGGCTGTGGTACAGATTACGGTACTGGCAGGGTCACTGTTACACAGCTACAGGAACAAGAACCTGACAATATAACTGGTATGCATTGGACAGACAAGCAACTAACAGTGAACGGGCAGCTTACAGAATGGGAGAGAGCCTTAAATACACTGAGGCAAGACTGTTGGTGTGCATGGGCTGCCCCTTTAAGGAGCAAGGTGCAAGTGCACGTGTGTCCTAACGGCCATACCAGGTGACTTGCATGGAGTGCACAGGCTCTGGCACTGAGATGGAGCATAAAGGAGAGTAGAAACCACAGGGCAATTGCAGTGGTGAGCCGGAAGAGAAGGGACACATGCTAAGCTGCGGCGGTGAGAATGTCGCCGTCTCTGCCAGGTGGAGGGAGAGGAGCAAGACAGAGATGCTGGCGTTACGGTTTCATCCTGATTACCGTCTATCTTACCAAGCCTTCATATATAATAGTGGGAGATTAACTGTCCATCTTGACTTGTAGAGTTCACAGTCCAATTTAAGATTACCATACACATTGAAGGCCAGTTGGCCAAGCATACTATTTTAGGCAGCACTGGCCAACTAACCTTTCCATTAGAGGCCTCTGACTCCACCTAAAAGATAACGGTGGGAAAAAAAACATCATAAATGTATCCTGGATGCACTGGTGGACACAGACAGCAGAGGACCACTGTGCAAGAACAATTAATGGGCCTTTGCAGTTCAATATCTCATTGCAATGCACAATTCTACCTGTTTGGGGGTGGAAATTGTCCCCCTTACACCTTGGGCGCCTGTGCGGCTGCACAGGTTGCACCAATTATGCAGTATGTCCACCCCTTGGTGGATGGTTCCTCTGGGTTTGACTTATTTAACCACACTATTATTTTGGAGCTATATCTCTGTTCTCTCTCTTTTTGTAGGAGTATTCATGACTTTTTCATTAGAAATAAAGAGTATTACAAGTCATGGTCAATATTTAGAATTTATTCTGAATTTTTGGGGAAAAATACCAAAAAGATATAAACTTGAATGGGAATGATCTGCTTAGGATCAGATGGATTTGCCAACTACAGGACTTCATTGATCATGGTGTGGATGGGGCAGGTTGTTGTGGTAATTGGCACCAGCCGTCCATCACCTGTCCGGAACAAGTGTCTGGGACAATGGCTGTGCGGATGCGTAGACATGGGTGTAATTGAAAGCATTTATTCTCAGTCACAATTTGATGTTCCTATGTGAATTACATGTTTTTTAGACAGAAGTAATTCCTTTCTCCCGCACATACTTCCCATGAAAAGATATAGCCGACTTTCATCACCTAAGTGAATGCTATATTAAGAAGCAGCTGAAAGTGTCGACCTGATTATATGATGTGTTATTGTATTCCTGACAACCGTGACTGGTTTTGATGGTGCAGTATTGTAAGGAATGCCGGTGTTGGTATAAATTGTCTTTATTGCAATATACAGCGTATAACGCGCCTCGGAGAGACCTGAGCAGAACTGGAGAGAAAACCATTTATCAAGGTCCAGGATCAGATTCCTCGTTACAGTACATAGTACATTGGCTCACGTTGCGAACATCTTCTTGTATGATTAATGACCTTGTGGCGTAAAGCTGCTCACCCAGATTGTCAGCCAAAGATTTATCTCGAAATCTAACAGGACTTTAATTTGTTTTCAGCAGTTTTTTAACTACTCTTGATATTTCAACTTTCTAAAAATATATCCATTTGCACATTACAAAAGATTTTGCAAAAGTGCTGCAAAGTTTTACAGGCACAAAGGGAAATGCAAGAGATATAAATCAATGTGACGGAATTCATTAGCTTTCCTGACATCACTCTCTATAATTCATAAACTGCATCAAATGACATCACTGTATTTTATCTCATCTGTCTGCCGCATGTTTTACAGTTTTCTTATGTCTCTAGTATATGATATAAATGTGTATATTGTTGTATATCCGCCACTCTGTATAGAGAGGCTGGGCAAAGTAAACATGAGTTCTTTGGAAATTTGGAGGATTAAATCATTTAACCAACATCTTCTATACATGAGATGATGTACCAGTTTCCAGCAGGGACACAGCTATATAACATTTGTTATAAGCAGTAGTAGATGAAAGGCTTTAATAATAATCTTCACACAGGGCTTCCAGAATAACACACACAACAGTTTGTTCACAGATTAACTTCTCTCCTTACACATTGTGTTTCTCCTTACAATATGGATGTATGCAGAGCAGAACACTGTACCTTATTATTTAGTGAGGTGAGGGGAAGGGGTTGGATCCTGTGCTGGTCACTTCTCTCCTCTATACTTCTGCTGCACAATAGTTTGCTTTTGAAGTGTCCTGACTATTCTTCACTCCTGGCAGTCTCTCCTGGACTGGCTGGCATCTGTAGTGTGACTCTTTTCTCAGGATACATGCACTACACTTTCTGAGCACTGCTCCTTCTCTGCAGAGAGACAGACACTCCTTGCCTTTTGCAGAGAGGCAAATACACACTCACTGCTTCCCAGCATCACTTGGTTCACTGCAGGATACTTCATGCCTCCTGCTGCAGGCTTAACTCCACAGTTGCTGGATGATTTTAAATTATCTGTGCAGTTCCTACTTTTTACAATATGTAGATGCGTTTATATAATAATCCAGCCAATCCACCATGGATCTGGCCTCTTTAACCCTGATGGTTATATGTAGTGCATCTATGCATTTCTCCTGCAGCAAACAAGCAGTTCCATATCCTGAAAAATTATAAACAATGGTCAGAATATTCTTTTTCCTGTGTAGAAGTACTGCTCTGGAGCACAAACTGCTTCTCTAACAAGAGAAATATATTGCACAGTAAAGGTATCCATGCACCTTCAATCATTATTGGCTGAACAGTCATCTATTTTTCCAGGCCACGTATGATCAGTTCAGCTGAGTGTGTGAATATGTGCTGTATTAGGGGAGGAAAAAAAGACTCTGCCAGAGACCCCTGGCTGCAGCTTTTTTCATTCGAGTAAAGTCAATCTATCTGAGCCTTCCCTTGACTTTATCTCTAGGGGCAGAGTTGAGAAGCCACTATACACATAAGATAGTTGACCAGTAGATATGAGTGAACTTGAAAAGTAAAGTTCAGTGTTTGTACCGAACACATACTTTATAAAAAAAAATGGGTTCAAGTTCGGAGTTTGGGTGCTTTACATATGCAGACCATTGGCTTGAGCATCGCTGTGCTCAGGTACACTCAGTGCGCAGCCCATTGGGAGCTGCTTGCAGTGTTTGATCAGCTCGCAATTAGGGTAACAACAGCGTGATCGGTTGTGGTGTGTGCACCCCCAAAAAAAATGGAAAAAGCACAATTCCGAATGTGATCTGTTTATGGCTGCCTGCATGTGGGCGGAAACCCAAACTACTCAATTAGTGACTTCCAATGAGGTTCATGTCCAGAACCGAACTTTATCTAAAGCCTGGCTAAAGCCGCCGAACTGAATTTCAACGCGTTTGCTTATCTCTATTGATGACCGGTCCAGCCAAAATCGTCAGGTTCTTGTGAACCTTAAAGGAACCTTAAAGGGATACTGCTATGATAGTAAGTTATCCCCTATCTTTAGAATAGGGAATCATTTTCTGTTTCCAGGGGGTTTGACTGCTGGGACTTCCAGTTATCCCAAAGAACAGGTCTACGGAAAAGGAAAACCAAACTCTGCAGAATGGATCAGAGAATGGACCTGCAAGAATTTAACGGCATTCATTGTCTATGAGACTGCTGCAAAGAGTTGAGCGCTGCACTTGGCTCCCACCGGCAGTCACATGCACATTGGATGGAGTAAGTTATCCCCCTGTCCTATAAATTGGGGATAATTTACAATCTTGGAAATATAATTTAATATAAAAATGAAGGAGGTCATAGAGATGGATGGAAGCAGCCTCTGGATCTATTTGGCGGCTATAATCCTCTGGTGGCTCATTTTGTACAGGAAATAAAAAGTTAAAATTCTATTACTGTCCAATTCCTGGTTCCCTTGATTGGTGACTTTGAGAAACACTTAGGGACTCAGCGAAGTGTGACACTGGCTACTAAGAACATGCAAATATTCATAAAACAGTGGTTAGACGTCTGCTCCCTGCTTTTCACAAGATGGCACAATGTGATATTATTTTTGTTAGGAAAAAAAATCAATATACATCAAAAAGGATATTGAGCTCTGAGATGCCACTTTCATGACATCAAAGAGAAGCAATTTTTCACGATTTTGCAGCCTTTGTACAAGAAAGTGCATGTATCCATCTCGGCATCACGAGTTAAGTGACATGGACCTTAAAAGGAGACGTATTAATATCTTCATCTTGGGGTGTCACCGCGCTCGTCTTATGTGCTTGAAAGCGTATCAGTTTAGAACCCAGCTGACAAAAATTTGATTAAAACTTGATTAATTCGCATCCTGCTCTTAACATGACACAGGAAGAATGATAAGAGGAATTACAGGAGTTTAAGATGTGTAAAAGGTTCCGTTTGTGAGATAGATTTGACGGCGAAAGCATCACATGAAGGCGCGACGGCGTGCGGAATCGTTTGCGGTGATGGACAGTGGATGAGCCCTTGTCCTTCTAATCATTCTATGTCCTTCTCTTCTCCAAGATTTGATCCCGGGAACAGAATACGGAATTGGAATATCTGCCATCCGAGATAATCTCCAGAGCGCGCCGGCAACAATGAACGCCCGGACTGGTGAGTGATCTATTGCATAAAAATTGGCTGTGTGCTGGACAGTTTGTTAATTCTGCATCATCTCAGCTAATGTACTATTCATACGGCCGATCCTTGAACTTAAATCCACAGAACACCTGAGTCATTGTGATTTATGAAATGCTGGAAACAATGTAAAGGTAGAATAGAGTGCTGCAAAGTTACAACAGCTTCCAGTCCAGGACTGTCCGAAAGGTAAAAACGGTCAAAGAAGAGGTGGGTTTGCATAAACCCTGCCCAAAAATAGGGTTATTCTCATCTTTGTATATCAGTGTTGTCGGATAGTGCTTGTAAATACAAGCAATTTTGCAATTTACTTCTTATTAAAATATTCAGCCTTTCTGGAGATACTAATATGTTTGTTTTGTTTACAGCTGGTTGCTTTGATACCCAGCCATGATAAAGCCGACAGCTGGAAGATGATATTCTCAGGCTGGGGAGGCCCATGCTTATTGGGCCCCCCTAGCCTAAAAATAGAGGCCTGCAGCCATCAAGTATTGTTACATCCATTAGATGTGACAATCTTGGAACTTTACCTGGCTCATCCCAATTGCCCTGGTGCAGGGGCAATTGGGGTAATAAAGGGTTAATAATAGCTCACAGCAGCCACTAAGCCCTAGATTACTAATGGAAGGTGTCTATTAGACCCCCATTACTAATCTGTAAGTGAAAAGAAATAAACAAAAACACATAAAAAACCCTTTATTTCAAATAAAATGCAAAAAAACACCCTCTTTCAACCCTTTATTAACCCCAAAACATCCAGGTCCGACATAATCCATACGAGTTTGCACGACGATAAAGCCTCTGCTACATCTAAAGTGACATAGAACATACTCACCCACTGTGAGCTTCAGGCAGAGAATGAGCCACGCGATGAGCTGTGATGTCACTCAGATTTTATGTGTTCACAGATGAAAGTTTCCACCTGTGATCCCTGGGTATCATCATATAGGGGAGTCCTACTCTAATTTTTTTTTTATTTATTCATTTTTACACCACGATATAGACTCACAGTAGTGATCCGCCCATCACTACTCGCTAGCCATGGACTCACCCTGACTAGTGTGCAGGCCAACGAGACACTAGTCTTGCTACTACAATAAGACAACATGAGGTAGGTAAGACAGGCAGATTGGGAAATACACAACAAACAACAATCTTTAGATGCCCCAGCAGGGACTTCAATCTTAAGCTTCTCCAAAGACAAGCTCCTTCAAACTGGTTAGTATAAGAATGTAACTGGAACTAGAAGGCAGTCAGGAGTGCGTATATATAGCGGAAGGGAGTGGTCCAAAAGTGCTGCAGCAGAGTTAAAGGCAACAAGTTATCAGCTACAAGGGAAAGAGTACTTAAAGTGAACTTGTTAAATGCAATATGCACCCAGAAGCACGAGCAGTTCTGGGTGCATATTGCTAATCCCTGCATAACTTTACCAAGATCTAGTAGTATAGATAAAGGAATCTTTAGAAAAAGTATTTCTAAAAATGTCATATGAGATGCTGATGAGGACAGCAACTAGTCACAAAGGGCGTTAGTTCCCTTGGCTAGTCAGGCCCCTTAGCATGGAAGCATGTCCCTGTGGGCGTGCTAACATGCTAATAAACGTGCAGCGTCATAGGATGGTCGCACTCGCCTCTCTGATGACATTGCATCCGACTCCTGGATTTCAGTTCAGTGCGCATGATTCCAGACTTTCAGTCATGTGCACTACACTTCATAGTGCACATGACAAAACGTCTGGGATCATACGCACTGAGATGAAATCCAGGAGTTGGACATGATGGCAGCAGAGAGGTGACCGCGACCATCCTATGACGCTGTACATTCATTAAGACAAAACATTTACTGATCTCGGGGAGACCAGCCAGAGAAAACACTGCCGGCAGCCAGCAAAGGCACTCAACACAGTGAAATCCTAGGTGCATTGCCCCCTGGGAAGTATACAAATCAAAAGGGTCTGTAGAGCCTCTGTTAGGAGTCTTGACATGGAAAATAGCCAGCAATGCACCTAGGATCTCACTGTGTTGAGCGCCTTTGCTGGCTGCCGGCAGTGTTTTCTCTGGCTGGTCTCCCCGAGATCAGTGATTGTTTTGTCTTGCTGGTCTACTAGGCATTGCTCCTACCTGGCCAGAATCTTACTCCACACTGATGAGGGGCAATACCCCGAAACAGCTGTCTGTGGATGGATACCTGGCCTTGGTATTTCCCTTGTCATATCTTTAAACTCGTCAAGAGCTGGATATTGTCTAAAAGAGCCACTTAGAGGGTGGTTATGGTGGTCTCCTAAAAAGAGCCACTTCTTGGCTAGGTCCTTCCCAGAGGGATATCTGGCTATTTTCTGTGTCGAGACTCCTAACAGAGGCTCCATGGATCCTTTTGATTTGCTGTACATTCATTAGCATGTTAGTACGCCCCATAGAATCATGCTTTGATGCTAAGGGGACTGACTAGCCAAGGGAAGTAACGCCCTTGTGACTAGTCCCTGGCATCAATAGAAATACTTTTTCTAAAAATCGCATTATCTATGCTACTAGATACAGGGACAGTTAGGCAGGGATTAGCAATATGTACCCAGAACTGCTCGTGGCTCTAGGTGCATATTGAACCTGACAGGTTCCCTTTAACCCTTTCATCATTAACACTAGAAGTCCCAGAAATTTCGAGCTCCATAGGGTTCCAATGGTATAAATGTTAAATGACCCCTCTCTGGGACTTCTAGTGTTAAAGGAAAGTAAAACCACTCCAATACATGAAAATAGTCAAGTGGGCAGCAATGAGGATCTGCAATCAATTATGCATCGTGATTTTCTGATCTCAAATCTCTCAGAGGTCACATGAGGTCGTGATACACCCGTGATAGCGATATATGTGGTCACCCAGTGGTTGAACCAAAATGGTGCAATTTAACACAGGTTGTTGCCTTGAATCCCTGCCAATCATCCTTCCAGCTGCTCCACTTTTCCTTTCAGACACTGCTCTGGGTTAATAGGGCACAAAATGTGTCTAAAGTATATAATAAATAGAACTAAAACGTAATATTACAATTTTCTTCAAAATTCACTACTTGACACATTTTCATTTAGAATAGTAAGTCTGCCTCAAATTATGTCATTTTCATTTAGAGTAGCCAACAAAAATTGGTACTGCTGTAACAGTAAGCCGATTTACATATTTTAGTTGCATTAACCAATTTTACCAGGTAAGCTTCCAGCGTATGTGTTCAATAAGAGACTGTGATGGATGCCATAAAATGAGTGGATCTTTTGAAATTCAAATTCCCAAGCTTTGCCAAATTCTACTGAGAAAATTTATTTTCAGCTAAATGATTTGCCATGAATTGAAAGAATCTTAAAGCCTCCAATTACCCTGAAAAGATTTACAGCAGCATTTTAAACACCCCGATCAAGCAAGCAGCAGCTGCCATGTATGCGTCCCTCCCAGGCTGTGCCTCATAGACACAGGGACTCTCCTACCTATCACTCCCTATCAATTAAATCTGTTATTTTCTTTTCCTTACACACTAATCTTCTTCACCGCTGTTCTGTCATGCACTATCTATAAAGTTAATTCAGTATTTATGGCTTTATCTTCCTGTCTCTGTGGTTAGGTTGTGAACTTTGGCCACCACTAAATGGCTGCTGCCTTTCCCGATTTTGCTTTTATACAGGCTACGGGTAGTACTTCCTGACCGGCTGTACTCTACCATGTCATTTACCTTCGAAATACACCACATTATAAATTCATTGTAATACACATAAATAGGTATTCACGCTGAAAGTATAAACTACTACACAAGATAGTAAAGGTGAATAACCACAAAGGAAATAAATAAATAATAATAATAAATAAATAGTTTATATTTAATACATACAAATGTAACTCAAGACATTAAAATGGTGGGGGGCAAATTCACAAAAGAAAGTTTATAGAAAAACATATCAGAACAGAGGGGATTATTTTTTTTATATATATATATATATATATATATATATATATATATATATATACAGTGCAGACCAAAAGTTTGGACACACCTTCTCATCTCTAGAACAACTGTTAAGAAGAGACTTTGTGCAGCAGGCCTTCATGGTAAAATAGCTGCTAGGAAACCACTGCTAAGGACAGACAACAAGCAGAAGAGACTTCTTTGGGCTAAAGAACACAAGGAATGGACATTAGACCAGTGGAAATCTGTGCTTTGGTCTGATGAGTCCAAATTTGAGATCATTGGATCCAACCACCGTGTCTTTGTAGTAAAGGTGAACGGATGGACTCTACATGGCTGGTTTCCACCGTGAAGCATGGAAGAGGAGGTGTGATGGTGTGCGGGTGCTTTGCTGGTGACACTGTTGGGGATTTATTCAAAATTGAAGGCATACAGAACCAGCATGCCTACCACAGCATCTTGCAGCGTTGTGCTATTCCATCCGGTTTGTGTTTAGTGGGACCATCATATATTTTTCAACAAGACAATGACCCCAAACACACCTCCAGGCTGTGTAAGGGCTATTTGACTAAGAAGGAGAGTGATGGGGTGCTACGGCAGATGACCTGGCCTCCACAGTCACCAGACCTGAACCCAATCGAGAAGGTTTGGGGTGAGCTGGACCGCAGAGTGAAGGCAAAAGGGCTAACAAGTGCTAAGCATCTCTGGGAACTCCTTCAAGACTGTTGGAAAACCATTTCCGGTGACTACCTATTGAAGCTCATCAAGAGAATGCCAAGAGTGTGCAAAGCAGTAATCAAAGCAAAAGCTGGCTACTTTGAAGAACCTAGAATTTTAAGACATATTTTCAGTTGTTTCACACTTTTTTGAGTATTTCATTCCACATGTTTTAATTCATAGTTTTGATGCCTGCAATGTGAATCTACAATTTTCAGAGTCCTGAAAATAAAGAAAACTCTTTGAATGAGAAGGTGTGTCCAAACTTTTGATCTGTACTGTGTATATATAATAACAGTGTGTGTGAATACAAAGGTTTCCATACACTATCTAAAAAGACACATCTGCAGGTTTTTCTCATTATCTGACATAACCTCAGGATAAACCTTTCCCATTATAGGTCAATTACTATTACCGACTATACTTATATTTACGAAATGCCAGAATAATCAGAGAGAGAGAATGTTTTAAGGCATTTTTATTATTTTCTGCAAAGTCAAAAGTTTCCCTCCATTTCATTAGTATTTGATACCATTGCCCTTAAACTGTATGACTTGGGTCAAACATTTTGGATCTCCTTCCACAAGCTTCTCACAATAGTCAGTGGAATTTGGTCCCATTCTTCCTGACAGAACTGGTGTAACTGAGCCATGTTTGTAGGTCGCCTTGCTCGCACCGGCCTTTTCAGCTTTGCCCATAAATTTTCAATAGGATTGAGATCAGGGCTCTATGATGGCCGCTCCAAAATATTAACTTTGTTATTCTTAGGCCAAATTTTAACCAGTTTGGCAATAGCTTTGAGTCATTGTCCATTTGGAAGACCCATTTCCACCCAAGCTTTAAGTTCCTTGGCTGATGTCTTGAGATGTTGCTTCAGTATTGCCGCACAATCTTTTTTCCTCATGATGCCATCTATTCTGTGAAGTGCACCAGTCCCTCCTGCAGCAAAACAACGCCACAACATTATGCTGCCGCCCCCGTGTTTCACAGTTGGGATGATGTTCTTAGGCATCAAAGCTTCTCCCTTTTTACTCCAACTGTAACGATGGCCATTATGGCCAAACAGTTCAATTTTAGTTGTGTCAGACCACAGGACATATCTCTAAAAATTAAGGTCTGTGTTCCTTTGGACATTTGCAAACATTAATGTGGCTTTTATATGTTTCTTTTGGAGTAATGGCTTCTTCCTGGCAGAGTGGCCTTTCAGCCCATGTTGATACAGTACTCGTTTCACTGTGGATAATGACACAATCTTATCAGCTTCCACCAGCATCTTCACAGGGTCTTTTGCTTTTGTGCTTGGGTTGATATGCACATGTTTGACCAAAGCACATTCACCTCTGGTACACAGAACCCGTTTCCTTCCTGACCGGTATGATGGCTGAACATTCCCATCTTGTTTGAACTTGCATATAATTGCTTGTACAGATGAACGAGGCCCCTTCAGGTATCTGGAAATTGCCACCCAAACATGAACCAGACTTGTGCAAGTTCAAAATTCTCTTCCTGAGATCTTGGCTGATTTCTTTTGACTTTCCCATGATGCTACACAAAAAAGCAGTGTGTTTCAGGTGTGCATTAAATTACATCCATGTGTGTCTTTGATTTACTCAGATGTTGCCAATAAACCAATAATCAGAAGCTTCCAAAGACATGACATCCTCATATGGCCAGTTCCATATTGCTTAAAGGAACTAACAGAGCAAACGGTATATAACAGGGCGCTGCAGACCATGAATGAATGAAGGAATACAAATTTATTGCTCTACACAGTTCAAGGAGTGTGCTGTTCTCTTCCTCAGGTGCTCTTACATTGGCAATGTAAGAGCACCTGAGGAAGAGGACAGCACAGTCCTTGAAACGCGTTGGGCAATAAAGTAATTTATTATTCCTTCATTTATGGTCACTGTTTTCTCTCTTAGTTCCTAAAGTCTATCTTTTTGCATTTTTGCAATTGAGAAGGTGAATGGTGCAGACCAAGAAGGATCTCTCCATCACAGGAGGGGATTGATTGCAAATATATCAGCTTCCCTTCCCAGCCAGTCTCTTGACCGCATCTATTGTTACGCACTCGACTACAGCAGCCTAAGGAGGAACTGATGAACACCTTCCCTGAGGCTGTCACACGTGGAGACACTGTGCTCCACCACCAGCTGCAGATCTGTGTGTGCCAGTGTCTGAGTCCAGGTGATCACTGTAGTTGTGCAGGGGTGCACAACCATCGGGGTGAGTAGTACCTTGCATTTAATTTATGCTCACCGCTTTTAGCAGGTTCACACAGGAGCGCACCCTGTTTTTTATTTTATTCCTACATCCATATTTTTTAAAGGCATAGTACTCTTAGTCTATGTAAACTTTTGAATTTGCAGAAAGTTATAAAAGTGCCTTAAAAGAATATATAAAAATATATCCACAGGCAGAATCGGACTGGCTACCGGAGGAACCTCCAGTAATACCAGACCTGGCTGTGGTTACCTGCACTGAACTCCGGAGCTCTCACCTGATCTCCTGAGTGCAGCCTGGACTGAACTCAGGGTTTGCAGGACTGAACCGCAAGCACCAACTGATTCCACAGCGATTGCGGTTCAGTTCATGTCACAGTTGCGGACAGGCCGCGCTGAACTCTGGAGCTCAGGTGACAGCTTTGGAGTTCAGCCCGGTCTGTCGGCAGCTGCCATGAACTGAACTGCAATCGCTGTGGAATCAGTCGGCGCTCACAGTTCAGTCCTGCAAACCCCGAGTTCAATCCAGGCTGCACTCCGGAGCTCAGCTGAGAGCTACGGAGTTCAGTGCAGGTAACCGCAGCCAGGCCTAGTATTACTGGAGGTTCCTTCGGTAGCCAGCCCAACACTGTCCACAAGTGTGTCTCTAGCTCAGATGGGCTGTCCCATATTGTTTAAAGGCAGAGTACTCTTCATGAACTGTATGTAAACTTTTGACTTTGCAGAAATAGATAAAAATGCCTTAAAACATTATCTCTGTCTCATTATTCTGGCATTTGGAAAATATAAATAATTTTGGTTCCTAACTGACCTAAAACGGGAAAGATTTATTCTGATTTCATATCAAATAGTGAGAAAAACCTGCAGATGTGTCTTTTTAGTGAGTGGGTGGAAATTTCTGCTTTCAACTGTAATAGTGTTGTATTTCTCCAAGAATGAGTATATTTGCTGGGTTACTAAAAAATTGACATTAATTACATATGTTCTGAATACAACATAGACGCCACTGACTCACTATTCCATACAGCCAAAATCTATGCAACTAAAAATCCAGTCCTTTAAAGGTGAAACCCTGTAATTTACCTTCAAAAAATGTCCAACAAATGGGCGGTCTATGAATTATGAAATGCATTCTAGATGCAATCGCATGAGTGTCCTCGAATATGGTACAAATACCTGAATCCGTAAGTTTGTGCATTGTACAATGGTAGACATAGCCAGTTGTGTATAAATTAGCTGCCTTGATTTTGCCGTACAAGTCCCTGAGCTAAAGCTTAGCGAGCGAGTGAAACCCAGAGATGTCATTGTTTGTGTTTGTGATCAAGCTGAAGCCTCATTAAAATATATAAAGCTGTAAGTCTGTCTGTCTCCCTTACGTCCACTTAATTCTCACAGCAGATACAATCAGAGCTTTTAATGTGAGAACTGTCATTGGAAGTTTAAAGCATCAGACTCCAGTGAAATCTCCGCCAAAGCTACTGACTCCCGGCACTTCAACCGCTCCTTTTTGTAAAATTGTTAAAAGATTTACTTGAATGTTATAAAACAGTTTTATTTATCATTCGATGGCGTGCCAGATGTGACTCCCGATGTTGGCAGCCTTGACTTAACACAATAACCTTGCCCCAAGACACAACGCAACGTCAACAAACTATATCAATTTGATAACATTTGCCTTAAGGGATGGTTGACGGTTCGTGAAACACTCAGGAGGCAGATATTACTGCGCTTTGAACCATAATTCATAAGGTTGTGGTTTTGTAATTTAGTAAAAAGTGAGGGTAGCAGTGAGGCGTGAGGTAGACTGGTGCCTCAAGCTGACTCCGTAATGGTTTTATTTCTTTTTTTCAGCCAATGAATTGTATAAAATAAAAGTTGCTACCCAAATTTCATCTGTTATTGTATAGCAGGATAAATACAATCTTAATTTTTCAATATTCAAGAATAGTTAATGGGATATTCTGATTTTTAAAGTGATGTCTTTGGCTAGGATATGACATTGATTTATGATTAGTGTTGAGCGAGTAGTTAGCTATTCGTACTCGCTATACTGTTAGCGATACTGTCTACTACTCACATATTCGTTACTATTAGCAAGTGCAATGTAAGTTAATGGGAAATACTCGCTAAGAAGCGAGTAACCCAAAAGCCGTACTATTCACTACTCGCACGAAAAGTACGGCTTTTGGGTTACTCGCTACTTATCAAATTCAATTTGATATATTCCTGGGGTTAATTTTATCTCAAAAATATATTATAAACCCCAACTTTTTATAAAATTCCTTTATTGTACCAAAAGCTAAACAGACTCATAGACATAAAAACATACAGTGTCTCTGCTGGATTCAACCAATAAGGGGGTAGATACATTGCAATATACAATTCATCCTTCTTTCACGATTCGATACCTATTTCCCCTCATCAAAAATTCCTCAGAGGGAAAAATTGCAATTTTTCAAAGATTTGTATACTTCATACCATTATTCACATTATATATATATTTTTAATGAATATCTATTAAACTCACCGTCACACAGTGGTTTAGGAGCTGAATACAGAGACAAAAAGATATTTCGTCTCTATATCTAGTTCCAACCCCTATCCAGTTTTTGAGACTTTAAAAACACATTTATGATAATGTCATCCCTGGTCACTCTTTTTGATATTTTTTTGACAACTACTCGACATCCAAATCACATCCTCAACTGGTCAATTGAACAGAGGAAAAAACAGGGATAAGTTTTTGGAAAAAAGGCACATCCTGGAATACCCTAAGTTATTCCTAACAGAACCAACACCCAATATATGGTGCAAACTCATCTACCGAACTGTTATTTTAGATACCATGCACCCTATAGAATGCCAAAGGTCATTCTCTACAGAACAGAGACTTAATATCAGCCCAAGGCCATCATCTGGACTGTTAGAAAAAAGATTTTTTCAGTAAAGCAACAAACACATATATGTCAAAGATAATACAGAATAAAAAAGTCCAGTAACCATAATTTGTTCCTTAATAGGATTCTTGATAGATGAAATATTTATCACATATCCACTTGAGATTGTCATATAAAATAATATCCTTCTTCATAGAGGTAGTTGATTTCAGACATGTGAAATGTCACAAGTTCCTTTTGGTAATGGTTAGACACTCTGTGCTTGATAGCTTCACAATATTGGGATACAATTTACACCTTACACCTCGACGCGTTTCCCCCCTTGTATGATAGAGCCAAAGGGTTCATCAGGAGGTTTTATTGATCCATGAGTTTAATATCAATATTCAATATGGATCTAAAAGAGGAAGAGAGAAATATATACAATCTCTCAGTATAGATAAGAAACGCTTCCCAACATACACATAAGAAGACTACACCGTCAAGATCTTACTCAAAATGAGGCTATAAATGATCCCATTAGATACCAATAGCCCCATATGGCTCTATCATACAAGGGGGGAAACGCGTCGAGGTGTAAGGTGTAAATTGTATCCCAAGATTGTGAAGCTATCAAGCACAGAGTGTCTAACCATTACCAAAAGGAACTTGTGACATTTCACATGTCTGAAATCAACTACCTCTATGAAGAAGGATATTATTTTATATGACAATCTCAAGTGGATATGTGATAAATATTTCATTTATCAAGAATCCTATTAAGGAACAAATTATGGTTACTGGACTTTTTTATTCTGTATTATCTTTGACATATATGTGTTTGTTGCTTTACTGAAAAAACCTTTGTTCTAACAGTCCAGATGATGGCCTTGGGCTGATATTAGGTCTCTGTTCTGTAGAGAATGACCTTTGGCATTCTATAGGGTGCATGGTATCTAAAATAACAGTTCGGTAGATGAGTTTGCACCATATATTGGGTGTTGGTTCTGTTAGGAATAACTTAGGGTATTCCAGGATGTGCCTTTTTTCCAAAAAGTTATCCCTGTTTTTTCCTCTGTTCAATTGACCAGTTGAGGATGTGATTTGGATGTCGAGTAGTTGTCAAAAAAATATCAAAAAGAGTGACCAGGGATGACATCATCATAAATGTGTTTTTAAAGTCTCAAAAACTGGATAGGGGTTGGAACTAGATATAGAGACGAAATATCTTTTTGTCTCTGTATTCAGCTCCTAAACCACTGTGTGACGGTGAGTTTAATAGATATTCATTAAAAATATATATATAATGTGAATAATGGTATGAAGTATACAAATCTTTGAAAAATTGCAATTTTTCCCTCTGAGGAATTTTTGATGAGGGGAAATAGGTATCGAATCGTGAAAGAAGGATGAATTGTATATTGCAATGTATCTACCCCCTTATTGGTTGAATCCAGCAGAGACACTGTATGTTTTTATGTCTATGAGTCTGTTTAGCTTTTGGTACAATAAAGGAATTTTATAAAAAGTTGGGGTTTATAATATATTTTTACTCGCTACTTAGCGACTATTTCCCATTGACTTACATTGCGCCTGCTACTCGTAACGAATATGCAAGTAGAGGACAGTAGCGAGTATGAATAGTTAACTACTCGCTCAACACTATTTATGATCAGTGGGGATGCAAACTTATGGTACCTCCACAATCCTTATGTGTTCCCTGCACATCTGCGCTCCCTGATCACACATCTGTGCCAGGAATTGTACTGCCCTATTTACTTAAAGGGGCTCTCTACTATTAGAAAATATAATCTTAAAGGGAAGGTCCAAAACTAAAATTGATTTTACTCTTAATTGTCTATCAATTTAATGTAATAATCTAATAGCTTTTCCAATATACTTTAATTAAAAAGTCAGTACCGTTCCACCTTTCTCGCTATACTTTTTCTTTTATCTACTTCCTGTTTGATGACATTTCATTTGAGAATCCCTAGTGCATGCTGGGATACTCAAACAAGACATATAATCAGAGGGCATCCTCTGATCCAACTCTGAAATGAAGAGTCATCAGTGACCTCCGTGTATGCCAATGTATGCTCAGTACGAGCTCCCTTTTGAGTTGCTAATTCCAATGTATGCTAATTATGAGCTCCCTTTTCACTGTACAATTTTTTTTTTAGTGCACAGTGACAGTGCACTTCCTCGCTGATTCCGAGAAGTGACAGGCCAGCAAAAAAGTGCATCTTCAGTGCACATTGTAAGGAGAGAATTCAAAGAGCAGAGACAAGCCTCGACCCCCCCCCCCCCCCCACCATAGTTACATCACTTTCGGGGGATTGGACTCTGCTCGCCATGTTCTTTCCTCACAATGCACACTGATAGTACACTCTCTTACCATTGCTTCTCATGCAAGCCAGCGAGTGAGCATACTGTCACTGTGCATCGAAAGTAGTTTTGCACATTTGACAACCGTCACATGCTCAGTAGAACAGCGACTAGCTCAGCCCCTGAAATGTGTCATGGTCATCTCTTGGTGAGGTTAGTGACAGCCTTAGGGTCTCTTTTATCATCTGAGACCTACACATTAATTGTATATTTTTCTTTTGGCAGTTGCAGAGTTAATGTCAGTTCTCCTTGCCAGTAGCAAGCTCATGAACTCTGCTTAGGTGATTTTTCTAATGACCACTTCCAGCCTGGATAAAAACCCTCTGCCCCCATCAGAGGAGGCTGGTTATTCAGTTCAGTCTGGATCTAGGCTTGGAGCTGTGAAGAGGTGCTTTCTGCTGCTGTCTGTTGCTTAGGTGTGTGTGTGTGTGTGTGTGTGTGTGTGAAAGTAGCCTGTTTTGGTTACTTTCTCCTTTCTGTGTTACCCCTCCCTGTATACCTTCTGTTGTCCCCTATTGTTGGTAATAGGTGTGAGTTAGTTTTGTTTTTACCCCTGTCTGTCAGTTATGTCAGTGGGGTTTTGACTTCTGTCCTTGCCCTCCCCCTAGTTGATGGGTTGTGGTGGGGTTCTTGCCATCAAAAACAAGAGATAGGGAGACGCTGGGGGCCCAGACCCAGCTACCTTTAAGCATACCGCTAAGTTGAGGGATAGCTTAGGGTAGGCTTAATCTGAGGACCAATGCAGGGGCTCCCTTCCGGTCACCCCCCCTTTTCCTGTCACTCTGGTAAGAAAATTGACGTTATTAAGGACGCTTCATTTCAGGGTGGGGACAGAGTCTATAGCAGCGATCGCATCTTTTGCTCCTTGATGACATCTTGTTTGAGAATCCCAGCATGTAAATTCTTAAACAAAATGTCATCAAACAGGAAGTAAAAAAAAAAGAGAAGCAATTACAGAGTAGAGCAGAAATGGTAGGCACTTTTTAATTAACCTATGTTAGAAAAACTATTAGATTATTAAATTAAAGAGGCAGAGATTTAGGATTAAAATCATTGTTAGTTTTGGATTACCCCTTTAAGTGAGTTGTGTAGGTATTGAAACAAGTGACCCAAATGTCTACAAGATCTTCAAGATGATTGTAGGTAAGGATCTAAAGGCCAAAATAGTCAGTTATAGAATTGTCTGGTTGTTGGTCAGAATAATCAAAATTGATCGTTTGTGATTTAATTATACTTTCCTCCCGGTAAGTTCTTCTTTTATTGTCTGCTTCAAGAACATAGATTTATCCTTTGGCCACACATCTGTGTCATGGAAGGGTTTGATGTCATGCAGGTGATGGTCTGGATGTAGGTCAAAGTTGTCAGAATTGATCGTTTGCGATTTGGTTACACTTTCCTCCCGGTAAGTTCTTCTATTGTCTGCTTGAAGAACATAGACTTATCCTTTGGCCACGCATCTGTATCATGGAAGGGTTTGATGTCATGCAGGTGATGGTCTGGTTGTAGGTCAAAATTGTCATAATTGATCGTTTGCGATTTGGTTACACTTTCTTCCCGGTAAGTTCTTCTTTTATTGTCTGCTTGAAGAACATAGAATTATCCTTTGGCCACGCATCTGTGTCATGGAAGGATTTGATGTCACGCAGCAGATTGGTTTGTAGTATGGGAACTCTTTTATATTTTACTTATCTCTGGAATCTATCAAAGCCAAAGCCTCATAAGTTCACCAAAAATATTGATAATTTTTTGGTGTTCTATACTAAATAATTTGATGGCTCGTTAGGTGTTTAGAAGGTTCTTAGATAAGGACATCACTTTTCTCAGTATTCTACATAGCAAATTATTGTACACTTTTCTGTGATGTTTTATTATCCATCTGTTGTGTTCACATACAATGAGAAGTTTTCACTTTTATGTCTTTCTATTCTAGATCTGGACAGCCCAAATGACTTAATGGTCACAGGCTCCACTGACAAGACCATCTCACTCGTCTGGACCAAAGCTCTGGGTCCGATTGACCATTACCGCATTTCTTTCACACCCTCATCTGGGATGGCTTCCGAAATCACCGTCCCCCCTGAAATCTCCCAATACGACCTTACAGATCTCGACCCAGGAACCGAATATACCATTACCATCATCGCAGAAAGGGGGCGACAGCAGAGCCGAGAGACTACGGTAGATGCCTACACAGGTAGCCACTGGTACTTCTGTCTTGTTATTATGCACACCGTTGTGTTTTATCTCCCCCTATGATACGGTTTTATCATTCCCCCTGCATACAATTATAACCGTAAACCTACTCCCACCGTGCACCTGGTTACAGCCTCAGTGATTTGTTTTACGGCTATATCACTGCTAAATAAATTAGGTCATAAATTTTACTTAAAGATCACCGCATATTTGTAACAATAAAATAAGTAAAGCAAATTATTTATAGAAGCCTATTCATTATGCTGACAATGACCGGACTCGCATTGCGGAGTATCTATTAATTAATTATTCCTTGTCCGAGAGAAAACAATGTTTTAGACTTAAATTGTTTCTGGCGTTCCCAGACAATACGCAAATTATATATGCTAATGTAGGCAGACTCCACTCTCTGCTCTTTCAAACCTTTTTTTTGGTCTCCCATTTATTAAATAAACTCTTAATGGCTGTTCTCTTCTGGCCCAAATCATCGGGACTCACGAGATTTAAAGTGACGCATGCAAAAACAAAGCTATATTTCGCATTGTTCCAAAGAGTTTGTAATGGGCGAATTACATGTTTTATGTTTGCAGCATTTGAATAATCCAGAAAGAAAACATTTAATACAGTGTGACTACAGTACAAAGGAGATTAGTGATATCATCGAGGGTCTATGTGGCCTCAAGGCAGACTATGTGGCTCCTATGGGTCCCTTTCTCAATCTTTCTCCATCTTCTCTACTGTGTCAGTGTGTGGAAATGAGACTACACTCAGATGTCATCCGAGTGCAGTCCAATGATTTCCACGCACCCATTGACTTGCATGGCTGAGTGTGTTTGAATATACCGTATTTTTCATTTTATAAGACGCATCGGATTAAATATAGAGAAAGAAAGAGGAAAAAAAATATGGCGTCTGTCATATAATCCAGTGGTGTCTTACCGGAGAGGGGGTGGCAGTGGTAGTGGAATGGGGTCACAGAAGGCAGGGGCGGTGCTGGAGTACCACAATGCTGCGAGCGGTGCAGTGGGTGGGCCATATTCTCTCTGCGGGCGCAGGAGGAATATCCAAAAATTGTTGCAATGTGGACTGCAAAGAAATGGCGCGTGTGTAGATTAGATTGAACTATTGGCTCAATGACAAGCTCAAATCATATCTGTGTACGCGCCACGTCCTGGCGCCATTTTTCAAGTTCACTGCTGGGAGATAAATAGGCCGGAGACTGCACATGTGCAGATGAGATCTTGAGCCGAGAGCTCCATCTGCACACGCGCCATCTCCGGGCGCTATTATTTGAAGCCAGCACCGCCAACATTTCAGGATGGCGGCCCCTGTCTCACTGCCCACAGCACAGCCCGCAACACAGCATTGCCCCTGCCTCCTGTGACCCCTCTCCAGCAACCCCCGGTAAGCTACATTTTTCTTATAAGACGCACCCCTCATTTTCCTCCCAAATTTTTGGGAGGAAATGTACATTTTATAATCCAAAAAATACGGTATCACAATTTTTTCCATGGACAGACGAAAAAATCTAACGTGCTTGGCCCAATATACTAACATTGGTCGAGTGCGGTTACATGTTTTACCAGATCGCACTAGGACTGAAAATATGGCCACCTCTGTCCCTACACTCCTTCTTGAGAGGTGAGAGGGTTCTTTAAGTCCCTAAAGGATCAAGTTACAGTCTTCCAAATTTAGGGGGGAAAAGGAGAAAGTAACTGCAAAAACACAGAAGCAAAGAGTCAAACAGAGATGCTGCTAATTTCTAGTAACTGTTTTATCTCACCCCAAACAGTTACATTTATCGATCATGCTATACAATGTTCTTTTGGCTGCTCTCATACTGGCATTTAAAAAAATCGAAAAAAGGAAATAGTAGCCTCACCACTCCTGGGAAATAAATCCAGAGACCGGGGCAGGTAGCTGACAACCACCGATAATAGTCCAAAACAGGGAAGAAATGAAATCCCGTAGTCCGTTCCTCTATAAAACTTCCAAAATTTATTGAAACATTTAAAATACTCTCAGAAAATTGCATGTTCCGGACGCCTTACCCCGGCTTTCGCGTTCTGGACTGTCCGAAACGTGTCCGAAACACAATGAGTCCGGAACATGTAATTGTCCGAGAGGATTTTAAATGCTTCAATAAATTTTGGAAGTTTTATAGAAGAACGGACTACGGGATTTCTTCTTTTCTTCCCTGTTATGGACCATATAAAAAAGTGATTCCTTTCTCATCCAGAAAAGTGGGGCGAGTAAAATCCGTTTTGTATTCCATATGTCATATGAGTGTCATGCGAGTGTGCGACTTTTAATTTTTTTCTCTCGCCTACCATCCGTGTGACATGCGTTTTTTTTTCTCAGCAACCAATATTCTACAATCATTGACAGGACCATTTACAGTGTTCTGTGCTACAGAATGGGAATGTATCCGTAAAAAATGGACGGCGTATGGCTGACATCCGAGTGTTGTTTGATTTTTTTTTTCACAGATCCATACACTTGCACTGGCCAGTTTAATCCGACACTCGGGTCAATATCAGACTAGTGTCTTTGATTTTGTGCGAACCACTCGGTCCAAGGAAAAAATTGGATATGGGAACTACTCAACAGGTTATAACAGTGAATATAATAGTGCTATACATGAAAAACAGAGAACTTATAGAAAAAAATGAAGTTTATTAAAACAATAGGTACTCTTTAAAGCATTGTCTAACAAAGACTCCCACTTTTTTTAAATTCCCCAGCGATCAACTGATTGCTGTAGGTGTATTTTCAAAAATCAAAGGCAACCACGTTACGTTATTACAGGCAGGGCTTTCTTGGAGGCAGCACCGCAAATTGCGTCATTTTTACCATAAGATTTGGAGCAGCATGCTGCACTGTTTTGTGATTAAATAAAGAAATCTGATAGATTCCAATATTGCCAGCGGTCTCTCCGGAACAGTTTGTATCCATTACTTTACAGACCCATGTATTGCATGAATTCAGTTTTTGCTTTGTGTGTGTGTGTGTGTGTGTGTGTGTGTGTGTTATGATAGAATTACAAAACAGAATTCCCTAGTCCAGTTTTAAAGGGGTTCTATGATAATTGTGATAAATAAATACAATACTTTTGATTATTAAACATATATTTAAATACCTTTATTTAGCCCAAAAAAGTATGCTTTATTTAGAGCACTCTGTCAGGATTTTAAAAATGGCAACTTCCATCTTGGAGTGTGCACCCATCCTTGCATGGGCTGCATGAAGAGCGAAACAGATATACTCACTGTACTGCACTAAAACTGTCAGGCTGACTGAGATGGATATACATTCTCCGTCAGCTGAAGAAAGGGGTTTATCTTCTCCGTTAGTTCTGCTCCTCTCAGTGTCCTGTCAGGTTGACTGAACAAAGGAATTTAAATTCACGATGCCTGACGAGATGCTACTCTGACCTAACATATGTCTCAAGCAGATATTCTTTACGCAGCCCGTCTGCTGCATGTCCTCTGAAAATCTAGGATGGGTGCACACTGATTTATGGCAGTTGCCACCTTTAAACTCCTGACAGAGTGCACTAGATAAAGCATACCTTTATTTTCTAAATAAAAGAATATACAAAAAAAATATTTATTTTATTTATTAATTTTATAACAATTCTTGAAGAACCCATATAATCTGCAGCCAGTTGTACATTTTCTCTTCAGTAGCCACTACAAAATAACTGATGTATTACATGAAACAACCCCTTTAATACATTTTTGGTCCATAACTCTTGGATGACAGCTTTTTGGTTTGTTTTTTTTATTCTCATACTCCTATTGACTCAATACCCCCCTATGGATCAGATACTGGATCATCTTTATTGCAAGTGAGGGCAATAGTAGTCCTGTCATTTATCTATTACCACTGTTGTTTCTGGTCTGATCATATCACCTCCAGACTGGTGACGAGACCCTTGTCTCACTCAGATGATGTCTCACTGCAATGCCTGGTATTACCCCAGAAAATGCCACGCTTCATTGTTTTTTTTTCAAGAAATGCCACTTGCAGAGACAAATGAAGCTCCTAGTATCCTAGTATCATATGTCATGCATTATATACAGGATATACGGTAATGGATATATGTGAAGAAATGCATACATCTAATCTGGCGTCTGTTCAATTAACAAAAATGTGACATTTAAATTGGGTGATCCGTGGGTGGTCCATCGTTAATTTAATCAGGCAGCCAGTAAATTGGTATAACATATGGAAGACCGAGCTCGTGAAAATATTAGTTGATTACTTTCACCTTTAAATGCTAAAGGTCGCGGTTTTATACAGATTAAATAGCAGGTGGTAAACAAAGCCATGAGTCCATATATTACTACTGTTTGCACATTGTTGCCCTATACTTTTTCATGTATTTGTGGCACATTTTTATATATATTTATGTAAATTAGTGGGCCATTGAGATCTCTGTTGTGTTAGCATATATATTGATGGATTAGATGTGCCCAAAACCAGTACCTGATCACGGTGTGCAGCTAGTCTTGGCAAGGATATCCACATTGCTGCTTTGTGTAAATACCTCGCTCTGGGAGCCATGTTTTCTAATGAAGCGCTATTTAGATTTTTAAGGATATTTTAGGATAATATGAAGTTGTCATATCTAGTATTTTTAATTATCTCACGATGAGACACTATATAAGGCCCCTTCACACGTCCGTGAAAATCACGCACGTTTTTTACGGTCATGTCAAAGGTGCATATTGCCGTCCGTGAGCCGTTTTTATGGCACACGTGTGTTATCCGTGATAACACACGGAGAACTGGAAATTTCTGCTCACCTGTCCTTGGCGTTGCTGTCCGTGGTGCTGATCTTCGGTCTCCGGTCCTGCTGACTCCCCACTGCGCTGCTTCCGGCCCACAGTGGAGTGAATATTCAATGAGCATAATGAGTGGGGGTCGGAAGCAAGAGACAGCAGCGGCAGAGACAGCAGCGTTGGAAAAGGTGAGTATAGAATTTTTTTTTTTTTTTTACAAACGTGTGTTTTCTCCGGTGCGTGTCACACGGATCATATCCGTGCAGTCCGTGTGTGGGCCGTGTGACACCCGTGATGCCGGAGAAAAACAGACATGTCTATGTGTGGAGCACACGGGCACACGTATGCTCCACACGGTCCATAGCAAAATACACACGTGTGCACAGACCCATTGATTTTAATGGGTCTACGTGTGCCTGCGTCTTCGGCACGTGAGGAAACGGACAAAACACGTACCGGAGACACGGACGTGTGAAGGGGCCTAAGACGGTGTATAAGACAAGTATGTGTTCAGTGGCAAACTGAGAAGTGAAGGGGCCTCATAGCAAAGATGGACAACTCATTATTCTGCCTGGTTTTGACCCCCATTACTGCAAGACTTGGTTTTTTTTTACCTCTCTGACCTTTTTGCCATTTTGCACCTACGTCTTTGGAAATCAGTAGAGTTGCTTTAGATAGGGCAGTCCTTCACTGTTTTTTTAATGTTTTTTTTACCTTTAAAGAGGTTTTCCACTACTTTAACATTGATGGTCTACCCTCTGGATAGGTCATCAATGTCTGATCACCCAGTATCCCCTCTGATCCCTCTCAGTGCTCACGCCAGCAGTTCTGGGGCTGCCCCATTTTCTGATAGAGCCCATCGCCGTGTACTGCACATCTGCCTCCTATTGATATGAATGGGAGACGGATGTGCAGTTCTCGACCACGTCCACTATCAGAAGACAGAGCAGCTCCTGAACTGAGAATTTCTGGCTGCCTACTGTTGTTGGTGTTGGCAGTGGCAGAAGGCAGCCGGAATGCTCAGTTCCAGAGCTGCCCTGTCTTCTGATAGCAGTTGCAGCCGGATACTGCTCATTTGCCTCCAATTAATTTGAATAGGAAGCAAATGTGCGGTACCCGGCCATGGATACCGCAGTTGACGGGGCAGCTCTGGAACTGAGTATTTCCAGCTGCCTGCTGCCACCGTCAGCACCGAAAACAGCTGATTGGTGGGGGTGTGGGGTGTCGGATTCCGGCCGATCAGACATAGATGACCTATTCTAAGGATACACCATCAATGTTAAGGAAGTTGCCAACCTCTTTAAATACTAAAGTTAAGGAGCTGGATCCCTTTTCTATCTGTATGATTCGTATAGATTATTCCTTTTTCACTTTTCCGTTTAGCCCGACATATAAAATGAGTGACATGAAATGACCAGGTTTGAAATAAAAATGCGTTCATGATACTTTGACAGGGGATTTGTATGATGACCATTCGTGGCCAAAAGCCTGTAGATTAACACAAATTTTAGTTTTCACAAGGTTTGGTGTTTCAGTGATTTTAGATCTTTTAGACTGATGCTTCTATTATTATTAAAGTAAAAAAAAAGTCATAAGCTTTTCAATTTTTTGGGACAAATACATCAAGTTTATGCAAACACTCAATAATTAGAGTGTTGACTCTAATTTTTCAAAACTTCTTTAATTCGCCCGGACAGTCCTGATGACCACCCTTTCTTACCTACTCAGTGCTTGGAGTTTATCAAAATTCTTGTTTCTTTTTGTTCAACCACTTTTTGAGGATTGGCCACAAGTTGTCAATGGGATTGAGATCTGAGGAGTTTTCTGGTCATAGAGCTGAAATGTTAATGTTATTCACCAAGGAACTTAGTTATCACTTTTTCCTTGTGACATGTGCTCCGTCATACTGGAAAAAGCATTGTCTATCACCAAATGCTTCTGACCATTTGGAGAAGTTGCTCTTGGAGGAAGATTAGATCCCATTCGTTATTCATGGCAGTGTTCTCAGGCAAAATGTGAAATGAGAATCCTCCATGAATTAAAAGTAACCCACATATAAAAGGTCTCAAGATGCTCTTGTGGCACCCAGGGGGCAGGGGGTTAACCTTACTCGTCGCCGGGCCGGTGATGTCGGTTCCGGTGATGTCACGGGTGGCCCTGCTTGACTTCGTGCCACAAGGTGTCCATAACAAAAGGGGGATGATGAGGTGGAGGTTGGGAATGATGTTTGTCGTGACGTCACCTATGGTTCGCGGCCACGGATTAGCAATCGCTGCTGTCGCTGTCCTCCAGGGTGGGTGGAAATAGCAGCAAAGATGTTATCACTCCCTACAGGTGGAGCGGGCCCCGGCGAGGATGATGATGGAGGTTGTAGTGGTGGTGGCCGTTAGCGCCGAAGCGCGGGGTGCCGGCACTGGTAATAAGAGTCTGAGTCGGCTTCTGCAGTTCCATGTGTTTTTACTCACTCATATGCCGCTCGCCCAGGAAGTACCAGTCACCCGCTGTGATGGGCCCCGTCGACTTCGGATAAGTTGAAAGAAGCCACCGGTGTTTGGAAAGTGTCCTTTCTAAGAGTTGCCCCTCCAGTAGTGAGGAACCCGGGATGAGCGTTCCACTCCAAGCCTCAGGCCCCGTGAAAGAAGAAAAAGGAAGAGGGAGATGGTGTTGTCGTGTCGCCAGAACTGATGTCCCAGCTAGACTGACTGAGGATTGTGTAACGTTGCTCCTATTTCTACCCAAAGTGGAACCTGCCCCCCAGGTGATTGTCTTAGTGACCGGGACGTCCCATGCTTCGTGATGGCCAACCCCCTGCCTACCCTAGTCCAGCTCCCCAGTGAGAAGGCTCCTAAGCTGTATGTAAATTGTGAATGTGGAAGACCGGTGATTAACCCCCTCTTTACCTGAGGCGAATACCGCACCTTACATGAGGTGCAGTACTCTGTGGCGACTGGAGCTGCAGGGGTGCCACACTCTACTATTGGTTGACACAGGACTCCTGGTTGTGCTCACCTATTTTTCTTCAGACAATCATTCTGCCAACTTTTTCAAATAATCTGAAGGGGGCTGTTAACTTTACTCCTGTCCTATGCTGGCCAATCCCTATACGTCCTGTAGAATGTCAGTCCTAAGTTATTTTTTTTTAGATTATTGGCTTTTTTCGCTGCCCTTCTTGACACCAGGGAAGCTTCCAAAAGCCTCCCTTTCATTGTGCATGCAGATGCACTGAATGTGATCTGTTGCCATTCCCGATCAACTTTTTACTGTTGTTGAACTGATCTTGTATCCAACTCCTCTATAGAAGAGGCACTTGCTGCACTTTCTTGGTTGCCTTGAAGCAAGCTTGCAGTTGACCTGCTTTTTCTATCTACTTTCATGCTCCTGCAATGACAACTTTTATCTTTCACAGTGTACAGTTGGTTTCCATGTATCTCAGCCTCTAGTGCCTTCCCACACCCTTACCAAGAGTGCACAGTAGCTACTTTCCAGGAGTGGAGTTAACGCCTAACATCCCATAAACCTCTCACTAGCCCATCATTTTGATGCAGTAGTCAGCTGCTCACCTCAATCCCCTGCACTCTCAGCTCTTGACCAAACTGATGTTATAAATCATGGAAAATCACAAGCCTGCAGCATTAGCTTCTCTCAGCGCATGTTTGCTAATCATGGCTCTCACTGTCCCAATTTCTGTGCTTGTTTAAATGCAGTAATAGCAGTGTAAACATCTGAACAAACTACTAATAGGAGAACTTTTGCTGAGCATTATAGTTCTACTATTACTACAGCTCTGCTACAGATTTTACCTGTGACTTGAGAATCTTAAGAATGATCAATCCAGGAGGAGAAAGAAACAGATTTCTCAAAAAAGGAAGGTTTTTTAAGGGTTTCAAATTTGTGCAACCTTGTTATCGTGTATAAACCTGAGAATTACTCCATGTCTTATATATTACAAACACTTAACAGCTACGTTTATTTTTGTCTTCCATCCACAGGTTTTCGGCCAATCACACAACTGTATTTCTCTGGTATCTCGGCATTTAGTGTCAATGTTTCATGGACTGATCCGTCTCCACCAGCTGACAGATTCATCCTCAGCTATACACCCATAGGTGGTGATGAACCCATTGAGCTCTCTCTCGATGCTTCAATACGTCAAACCCAACTCTTAGACCTGATGCCAAGCACAGAATACCTGGTCACGCTCCTGCCGGTCCATGGGACTCTGAGAGCAGAACTTGTGGAGGGGACAGTAACGACAGGTCTGTAGGAAGAATTTCACATCTATGTTCTTGGAATCTGACATGAAAATGTTCTTATAATCGTCATTTGTAGGTTTAATCAGTATCTTTATTACATTCACTACAGGCGTGGGTCCTCCTATGGATGTTTATGTGATTAACGTGACTGATGGCTCAATGACAGTGGTTTGGAGACCACCACCTTCATCTTTCCACCACTACCGGCTGTCTTACCAGTCTACTAAAGGTAAAAGAGATAATGTTAGATAGAATTCCTTAATGCTTTCTTAAAATGGATGTAGAATAAAGAATCTTTTGAGATTCAATTTATATAATTATATTCTCAATTGAGAAGATTGAAAGCTAAAATGGTCTCATACCCTCCAAGAATTGCCAAAGCCAGTGTTTTCCCTAAAGTTACTGTACTATTCTTAAAAGGGAACGTTTCTTACGAATACCCCAAGAATGGTCTAAAGAAGTTTGTCTACATCCACGGGACTGTAATGTTCTCCACCATAAAAAAGATGTAGATTTTAAAGACTAACCGTTGTTTTAATTTGTTTCCATAATTCAATAGTACTCATGAAAGTAAACAACTTTGTAATATATCTTATTAGAGAAATCTGATTCTTTCTCCTTTTGGACGAATCTTTCATTGTCAAAAGTTCACCAGTAAAATCTGTCTTCAGTGAATACAGATTGTTCCATTACTATGACAGGAGATGACAGTTGGTGCTCATAAAGTTCTATGGAGAACTGCAACTGTCAATTCAGGAGAACTTGCAGCAGAATGTCTATCGCCTCTAGCTCCTCCCTATCCATACAACTTTATGAGCACAAACTGTCATTTCCTATCTCAGTAATGGGTAAGTCTGCAGTCACTAAATATAGATGTTATAAATTACCCATTAATTGAGAGTGAAAGATTAGTCAAGGGAGAAAAAAAAGCAGATTTCTCTGATAAGGTATATTACAAAGTTACTTCCATGTGTACTATTGATTTTTTTTAAATAAAAATTAAAATGACAATTATTCTTTAAAGCAAACCAATCACCAGTATTTTCCTATATGAACTAAAGCCAGTGCTATACTGGTACTATCAGGCTGATTCTAATCATACCTTTGGTTGTGAGTTTGGATGTATACTTTCTGAAATACAGGCAAGTAAAGTTACAGAAATCTACAGCTTTTTGATTGGCAGCAGCTGCCGAATAGCTAATAGCAGGGTTGGGTTTTGCCATCTATTTCCGCCCCTGTCTGCTGCTTGGCCTCTGTAGATGCTAGACTGTATGGGCTCCTTTCAGGTATGAGTCATTTCTGTCATGTGATAGGGGTGTGTAAGAAATGCAGCCGATACAGTCTAACATCTACTGAGGCCAGGCAGCAGACAGGGGCGGGAATAGAGAGCAAGACCTGAGCCACATATTAGCTATTTAGCAGCTGCTGCCAATCAAAAAGCTGTACATTTCTGTAACTTTACTTGCCTGTATTTTAGAAAGTATACATCCGATCTCACAACTAAAGGTATGTATAGAATCATCATGATAGCGCCAGTATAGCACTGGCTTTAGTTTGTATAGGAAAATCCTGGCGATTAGTTCACTTTAAGCTTTTGTATGAAATTTATAGATTTATGGATATGGTTGGTTTACTTTCTACAGGCCGAATGGACAGTGTGGTTATTGCCAATGATCAGACCCAATACACCCTCACCAATCTCCAACCAAGCACTGAGTACAGGATCAGTCTGAGCACGGTATGGGGCCGGGAAGAGAGCGAAAGAGTCACTATCACAGCTGAAACAGGTCAGTATAGAACATGGAGATGCAATGGACTGAGCTACAAAACCCAGCACAACCAGTACAAAAAGTATTGCACTTTGCCTGATAAACAAGAAAAGGGCAAGTGGAAAGCCAGTGAGTGTCATGTCCCCTTTATTGTTTACTGGGCACAGCCCTGTACATTTTGTCATCCCTGATACTGGTATTGCTGCTCAGTCCCTTTCAAGTAAATGAAACTGAGCTGTACAGTTGAAACACCCGCGCAGGGGCTTGCAGGGCTCACACGGTCACCGGGCCGGTGGTATTCGGGGTCAGGCTGTGAGTGGCCCGACCCGGCTTCCGTGACCCCGGCGGGTTTCAATAAAAGGGAAAGTCCAACAGTCAGTCCGGTGTTACAAGATGGGGAAGGAAGGAGGGTAACGGGGTTCCTGGGGAGCTTGCCATCGCTCACGGCGGCCACTGAGGTCTCGGCCTCCTCTGCCACCGCTCTCCCCCAGGAAACAGTATGGAATGGGGACGAGGGATGCAAGCATGGTATGCGGCCAGGTGTTCAGCCGTCGCTGCACATTCTCTCTCCAGGGCAGGTGTTACAGGCAGCCAGATAGAATCGCTCCCCACGGGTGGAGCGGCGGAGCCCCGGGAGGTTAAGGAGACCCAGGGCAACAGTCCTCAGGGCCACCGAGGGCGCAGGGCGGTGGCATTACTCACACCAGTCACGGAGTGCGGGTTCCAGTTTCTCTTTATTTTAAAGTCCGTTCCACATCGCACCCGGGTGCTGGTCCTCGCCGCCTGTAGCCTCTGGTCGGTCCCGGGCAGGTAGGAGGAAGGGGTCCGGTGACGTGATCTGGGGTTCCCTCTCATTTGGTGCGTTAGTGCCGTCCCCGTGGCATAGAGCATCTTGGGAACTCGCCGCCTCTCTGTCCCTCTCTTGCCCGGTAGCGTAAACACCAACCGCCACTGGGTACAACACTCTCCAAAGATCCCCAGTCCTCAGCTCCATTCCCTTCCTCAGATGTTATCAGCCCTGGTCTTGTGGCATCTCCTCAGCAGGGAGCTGTTCTGTGGAGATCTGCACTCTCCTGCAGCCTCTGATGTTCTGCCTAAAACGTCTGTCTGCTCTGAACACACTCCTCATCTCAGGCCCCCCTCCCATCAGGTTGTCATGGGGACCTGAACACCTGCTCATTAAGGAGACAGGGTGAGCAATGCAGACTCAAACTACATGCTGAAAAGCTTTTTTACTCTTTCCTGCCAGTGTGTTGTGAGTGTGTGTGTGGACTTCACTCCTCCTGCCCGGGAAAAAATGGGGTAACATTTAATACCCTGTAACGACCCAGTTGCAGGGGCGTTACACTATCAGGAACAGTAACTACCAGAAATGTACGGGGCTATGCCTGGTAAAGAAGGAGGAAGACATGGCACTTGGTGTAGCCTCTTCACTTTGAGCTGATCAGTGAAGGTGTTGGGAAGTAGACCACCACCATTCTAATATTGATGCCCCAAGGATTGACCATTAAAGTTCTGCAAAACTCCTTTAACCTTTGTCAGGCTGCATAATTTTGCCAAAATTTCTCGACCCCTTATCTCGGAAGGGGGTGGAGATATTTTATTGAAATTTGGCCAATATATTCTGGACCAAAACTGCTGAGATGTCATGAAATTTCAGCCCTCTATGGCTTTTCGAAAAAAAAAATTAATGCAATTTAAAAGGGAATAGTTACAATTGTACCTATTCAGCCGGACGAAGGTTAATGAAGACTTTTCACCAGCTCAAAAGTGGCCAGTTTTGTCTCTTATTTTATTCTCACTGTTCTCCTGAGTATTTCGTTGATTGTTTTTCTAAAATATATCATACGGTTCCAGAGATATTGGCCTTTTTCTTTGGAGCGAATTGTTATAGTCAGTTCAGGGGGAGTGGCTAACAAAGTAATTATGCAGAACAGCCTAAAGACACACCCATGAGGAGCCTGTGAGCCACGCCCTCCCTTGGAAAGGCCATAAAATAGCACCAAATAAAAAGGCTCATATCTCTGGAACTGTATGGCGAATTTAAAAAATTCAAGCACCGTAATACTCAGGGGAGCAGCGGGAATATAATAAGTGTGAAAACTGGCCACTTTTGAACTGGTGACAGGTATTCTTTAAACTATGTTTTTTCAATAATTTGGAGTACAAAATAAGTGAAAAAAGACAACAGTTCCCAGCTGCTCCTAATGAATCATCTTCCATTCTCTGTTATCCAGCATCACATGCATCTTTCTTTGTGTGGTCTTTATTGATTATTTTGTCTTTGCTGTAGCTTTGGACCCTCCGTTTGGCCTGAGGGCCAGTAACATCACCGATTCGGGAGCTGTGCTGCAGTGGGAGCCACCGAAGGCAGACGTGGAGAGTTATGTAATCACACTAACACACCACACAGGTCAGTACAGATCACACAGAAACCACATGTTTACAGACATCGATTGAACATAAAGCCACATGCTAGCCTGGGGAACAATATAAGTAGCTGAGAGATATATGGATGTGTCGCTGGTGACAGCTGGTCCTAGTAAATAAGCATTAACCTCTGCACAGGGGAGAGGCATTGACGCCTGTATTGTAGAATTGCACAGCTGTATACTCTACCGATTTATCGTCTTATATATGTTATCTATAATCCAGTTTCAGGGGAATCAATTCTCATTGATGGGGACAGCCAAGAGTTTAAGCTGCAGAATCTCCTGCCTCGTACTCAATATTCGGTCTCTCTGGCAGCCAGCGTTGGGCCCCAAGCCAGTCAGAGCACTGGCGTTAGCTTCACCACATGTAGGTACAAATGATGACTTACCTTTATCAAATAAAATATGGTATTCTCGTAACTGACATTCTTTTTTGCGTGTCCCATTTTGAATGGGTTATTTGATTTAGGCGGAGTTGTGTGATTGTATTTAAACAACTTTGTTATTTCATTAATTTAAAAAATCTTCTATGTTATCAATTATCGGGGGATTTTTAAATTGTATTGTGTACTGCTTTTTGATATGTTGTCGGCTATTTGTTGAAGTTTATCAGTGGCCAGCCTCCTAAGCAAGGAGCGCAGCACTTACTGACTATTTAATATAGAGCTTGTAAGCGCTGCTCAGAAGTTTGCCAGATTCCCAGATCTGACCAGCTTTAGTGCTGCTCATAGAATCATAGAATGGTAGAGTCGGAAGGGACCTCAAGGGCCATCAGTCCCAATCCCCTGTGAGTACAGGCTTTCCTAAATCATCCCAGCTATATGTTTATCCAGTTTACTGTCCTCCTCCGATGCTGCAGAAGCAAAGGTGTTTCTGTTTGCAGCATAAGAGACCATAAACCATAAAAAAGAGCACTAAATAAAAAAAGACTTGTAAGGTGAATGTTATAAAAACCCAAAACAGAATACTCAGGGGAGTAGTAGTAATAAAATAAGAGCAAAAATTGGACACTTTTGACCTAGCGACAGATCCTCTTTAAAGGGGTATTCCCATCTCCAAGATCCTATCCCAATATGTAGTAGGTGTAAAAATAATAATATTAGCAAATACCTCCAATTAGAAATGTAGTATAATTCTCCTGATATAGCCATGTCTCTTACCTCAAGTGCAGGGAATTTCAGCTTAAAGGGACTCTGTCAGCAGGTTTCTGCAATGTAATCTGAAGACAGCATGCTGCAATAGTTAAAACAGACAGTTCACCCTTGCATCTGTTATATCAGTCTTTATTTGTTTATTTGCAATGTTAGCTTAAGCCTCTTATCTTTATCATTAGTGGGTCTCAGCAGTGGGTGATCTCTAGTCTGACTCCGCACCCTTCTGTGATTAGCAAATGTTTAATGATTTATTACAAATATTCTTATTCAGGCACATGTGTAGGCAACAAGCAACAAACAACATAACATAGTTTCGACCTTTGCAGTCTGGATCACGAGTCGCATATGGGTCCTGTGGATTATGTGTAGTGCCTAAAGGTGGCACTTGTGCAGAGGCTCTATAGTATATGTGGCTGGCGCTCCTGTGCTGAAGCTCCTGTGATGGTCTGTTAGGCTGGTGCTCCTGTGCTGAAACGCCTGTGAGGGTCTCTTAGGCTCGTGCTCCTGCGCTGTAGCCTCTCAGTTGGTGTATATAGCTAGCGCTCCTGCGCTCTAGCTCCTGTTTGTCCTCATGCTTCTGGCGGATGATGTAGAAAAAACCAAGAATCTTGGAGATAGGAATACCCCTTTAAGTACATAAAAGAAAAAAATATCACCCGTGGCATTTACTAAAATTAGTCAACTCTGTCACAAGCGGTAATATAATCACTACTCATGTGTCCAAACTCTCAGCAGGCAGCAAATTGAGACAAAGGAAGTTATTGGTGGCTGTAAATGGCGGCCATTAGGTTTGTTATAGGCGGATGGCTCAAGTCCATCAAAGTGGAAGGAGCTGCTTGTTAACAGCTTGGCTTAAAAAGTGGGTGTGACGCCCCTGAACTAGTCAGGGTGTCACAGGGAACTGCACCCCTTTTTCTTTTGGTGCAGAACCCACTCTCCAAGGTTCTGGAATCCTAACTATTGCTAATGCATCCATCAGCATTCAAATCCTAGTCACCTCACACCACACCCTGTCAGGCACACCAGTGGGTGGTCTAGCTGGAATAGGGCCACCTACCTAGGGGTCAGGCAGACTGGTGGGAGGGAGGAAGTCAGTTTAGAGTCAGCTCTCAAAGTGAGAGGAGATAGGAGTTGAGTGGTAGCCCTCAGAGAGTAAGGAGCTAGGGGAGTTGTAGCTCCTTGGGAGACTTTGGCTAGGTCGCAGACAGTGGTCTGGGATCGGAGGAGTCGGAGACCCGGTCGCAGGGTATTGGAGAAAGGAGCCAGACTTAGTTTTGGAGAATGGTCAGCACCGGAATATCTAGTAACCGGACTAGTACCGAGCACGGCAGGGTACAGGACCCTAGATCAGGGAGTAGCTTCACTCAATCTGATAATTAACCTGTGGAGGATAGTCTCTTTATGAACTTTCCCCAAGAGCTCAGAGATCGAAGGCACCAACACAACGAGGGAGATAGGGCTTTCCAACCCATGTGGCCCACTGAAATCCCAAGTGTCAGCCATTGAGAGCACAGCTCCTCTATCACAATATAGGGAGCGGGACCCCGAAAGCTTCAGGCTGAGGGGTCACTCAGAAACGTCTAAATATCAGTGCATGGAGGCAGGTCAGGACCATCAGCAATACCAACAGGAACGAATTCCCGGACGAGCTCCCCAGGTAGGCAGCGGCACCCAGAGACTTGGTTTACTCGTGTCGGAGTCTACTTAATGGTCGCACCAACATCCACACGGCCTGATTGAGTATGCTGCTCCCCCCCCCCATGCATCCTGCCTGCTGCGCGGTCTGCACCACGCTTCCCTGTGCCTCCACAATTCAGAGTACCGGGGCCTTCCCCTACCTATGGAGGGAACGTCATCTGGCTACCATACTCCATCTTCCCCCCAGGTACTCCCATCGAGAGCGGCGATACTCCCATTACCGCGAACCACGGGTGGTGTCACGAACACTAATCCCCTGTAAATAACTCCCTTTTATTTTCAAGTGGCTGTGAGCCCCTGGGTCCGGAGACCCTCGAGCCGCAGCAACCCCCTGATCCGAGCAGTCCGACTGCTGCAGGGGCAGCACATAGGGACCCCAATATGGTGTCCAAATGGCCCAAAATAGCATATGGACACTTAAGTTCTCCCAATATATTGTATTTCTTTTTCTATAAAATCTATTTAACACCCATTTCTCTGTATAAAGTACAAGTTAAAGTCCTCCAGGATAAATTGCTCCCGTGCCGCTCAGCTTTGTATATCCATATCATCTCATTTAGAGAGATGCGTTCCCAGATAGGTATTGATGCCGTACATGAATGACCTATTAAACTAGGAATAGGACTCTAAACTCAATTTGTTCTTTGACTGGTAGCAAGCGAAGTTCTTAAGCGCCCCGTGATCAAATCTCTGATAAATCCTGTGCTAGGAAATTGAATTTATTCTGCACCAAAAAAAATGTAAATTGCATTAATTCTGCAGCACATATTTGGAAGGATAAAGACTATTTTTTTCTTGATTTACTACAGTATTGATGTCTGGGTAATCTATGGTCCAATGTTTGAGAATTTACATAAAACACATGAATAGGAAAAGCTGTCAGATCTGTAAGTTGTTTTATTCCAAGGGAAAGTAGCGAGACTGAAATGAGACTACTGTAATGGTAATTCTTAGAAATTACATTTAGAAGTAAAAAATAGACAGTGAATAGAATAGAAATAGTCGGGAATATGTGTAAGAATGGTAAAAGTTTGCAAAACCCAATTTTAACTATAAAATATGCAAAAAAATATTTTTTTCTTTAGCCGTATCTGTTTCTAGGAAAGTTGAAAAACAATATTGGCTATCACAGATAAAGTCCAAAATGGCAAATCGGCCTAGTTCTGCTGTCATGCATTCCACTGTTACTACATAAAGGGTTTTTCTCTATATATACAGGTGGATTTAAAAAAAAAAAAAACCTTAGAGCCTATGGACACATTTGACATGGACATGATCTTTACATATGTTAGAGGTTACCATTTGCTTTTTATAAAATTTTACTAAGTTTCAGTCTATCTTCATTTCTTCATTTATTTTCACACCCATTGATACTGTTTGCTCTCTGATGTAAATGTTTCTGTTGTGAGAGTGTCTCTCCCTGTAATACAGGCTGGATGTGAGCTTTGTGTGGTTTCCGGGTGCCTGATATGCTGTATTCTGTCTGATTTAAATATTTCTATTTTAAAAGTTTCTCTCCATGTAATACAGGCTGGATGTGAGCTTTACGCGTTTTCCGGGTGCCTGATAAGCTGTTTGCTGTCTGATGTAAATGTTTCTGTTGTGAAACTGTCTCTCCCTGTAATACAGGCTGGATGTGAGTTTTGCATGTGTTCAGGATTCCTGATATTCTGTTTGCTGTCTGATTTAAATGTTTCTATTGTGAGAGTGGCTCTCTATGTAATACAGGCTGGATGTGAGCTTTGCGTGTGTTCAGGATTCCTGATATTCTGTTTGCTGTCTGATTTAAATGTTTCTATTGTGAGAGTGGCTCTCTATGTAATACAGGCTGGATGTGAGCTTTGCGTGTGTTCAGGATTCCTGATATTCTGTTTGCAGTCTGATTTAAATGTTTCTATTGTGAGAGTGGCTCTCTATGTAATACAGGCTGGATGTGAGATTTGTGTGTTTCCAGGGTGTCACTGTCTTCATTAGTTCATATACCAGCACAGCTTCTATCCTGTAACTATGTCCTCTATATGTTCTTTCCTCCATACCTGTAGCCTATTTTCTCTCCTCTCACTGTAAGTGGACATGCTTTCTCATCTCTCCATACAGTGCAAATCCGTGTACATACAATTTTCTAGTCATGGCTATCTATAACACTGAGAGAAGGGAGGAGGGCTGCAGAGTGTCAGAACCAGGCACTCTGAGTGATCTGCAAAAGCAGATTTTGCAAATCTGTTACCTAGATAAAAGACTTACAGATGCTCTGCAACAGTAAAATGGAAAGAAAACTTTTAATGAAGAATATTTAGAAAGTTGTTTAAATTTAAAGGGGTTGCCGAGGACTAGTTTATTTTTTACCATGGGCCTAAGAACCAACAGACATGTAGTTGCTAACTACCTGCCTGTTAAGCCTGGTGTGGATTTTGTCACACGTTTTCTGGCTCAAAAGTCACCGAGTGTCAGAACTAAATCTGATGCTGTTCACACTGCAGAGTTGGATACTTCACATGATGCTGCTTTTGAGTTGCACAGATAGGCAGTGCTCTAGTCAGTAATGGGGCTTGCAGTAGTTAATTCCTGCTAGCCTGTGGATTGATGCTTGTATCATGTGTTGCAGGAGACCTATCACAGTCGCCATCCTTTTTAAGATGGTGGAGCCTGTTTTCCCATGCCGATTATAGCTTTATGTGATCCTGGTCATTATGCTTTGAGATCCAGCTACTGGTGAACTTCTGTGTGCTGTTTGGTGTGTTGTGGAAATACTTGTTGTTTGATTATTTCCTCCCATCTTTTAGTTTCCTCCTGAGCACCTATTGTCTATAACTCTGTGTGTGATTGTTGAGAGATTGAGTTTTGTTTTTTCCCTTATCTGTTTGTGCGGGATCTACCATTCCCATCCTAGCCCTCTCCAGGATGGATGGAGGTTGGGGGGCACTAGACCAGTGTTGTTCAGGATCTAGGGCAAGGAAGGTGACCCAAACATTGTCTCCTTTAGACTTACCATTGGGGTCAAGATCAGCCAGGGTTCCCCAGGCGTGGGGTCCAATTTAGGCTCACCTGTCCCAAGAGAACCCGTCACGCCCCGTGACAGATCTCTGCCAGTAGAGTGTGGTCTTATGAGGGCGTCACACTGTACAATCTATCGTGCGATCGCACGAGCGATTGTACCTGCCCCCGTCGTTTGTGCATCACGGGCAACCGTTAAACCGCCGTCACACGTACTTACCTGCTGAGTGACCTCGCTGTGGGCGGCGAACATCCTCTTCCTGAAGGGGGAGGGACGTTCGGCTTCACAGCGACGTCACACAGCCGCTGGCCAATAGAAGCAGAGGGGTGGAGATGAGGGGGACATAAAAATCCCGCCCACCTCCTTCCTTCCGCATAGCCGGCGGGTGCCGCGGGACGCAGGTAAGCTGTGTTCATCATTCCCGGGGTGTCACACGGAGCGATGTGTGCTTCCCCGGGTACGATGAAAAACCGGCGCCATGAAAAATAAACGATTTTTTAAAAATAAGCAATGTGTACACGACTCACGATTTGTGACCGATTCAGCATCGCTCGGAGGTGTCACACGAAACGACGTCGCAAACGATGCCGGATGTGCGTCACGAAAACCGTGACCCCGACGATGCATTGCACGATAGCTTGTCTCGTGTGGCGCCTGCATTAAACCCCTCCTGCCTGCAATTCTACTTTTTCTGCTGACATCATCTCCACAGGGCAGGAGCTTCTCTTCCATTCTGTTCTGCTAATGGAGCGTGATTGGTGATGTCATGCTGATTGACAGCTGGCTTTCTGCTGCCTAGCTGCAGGGACACAACTGTCAATCAGCATGACATCAGCAGTGACACCTCATCCACAGAGTAGTCCATAAAAGAAACAGCTGCTCTGTTGACGTGAAGCAGCAGAATTGCCGGCAGGAGTCCTCCATTCTGAACCAGCAGCAGCTAGAATTGTTAGTTCTTGGGCCCATAGCTAATATAAAAAATAAAATAATTCTGAAGAACCCCTTTAAGAAAAAAATGAATAATAAAAATAAATTGTGCAAAAGTGTGCATAGCTTTGTCGGATTATTTCTTTAAGAAATCGCTTTCTGACTATTGATATCGCTACTAAATATGAACAAATTTTTGAAACTCAAATTCACTATTTTCAGCAAATTTTTCCCATTTTTCATGGAATCAAATGACAAGTACGGCAAAGTCTCCAATTGTCTATTGTTTAGCAGGTGGTATTCATTTTTCACTGCTGTCCTGTCACTGACTATATTGTAATGTTGATTTAGTGTTTTAAAGCTTGTTCTCCATATCTCTATTGCTATGCTGTGAGCTGTGACTTCTCCTATCCAGATTCACTACAATGTGGCTGCTGCCTTCCTTGCCTCTGTGTCCTAAATTCTTATGTGGCACAAAAGTGAATGGGGTATGGGGAAAACCAAGCTACGGGGAAATACAATGTGATCGGCAAAAGGGAAGAGAAGGGACACCCTGTGTCTAGGGAAGGGCAGATAGTAACTCCTGACCAAACCTACAGCTGGTCCCTGGGGTCTCTCACCACCCTAGATAAGTTCCACACCTACTGTATGTGCCGAGCCGGATACCTGACCCTAGGTATTCCTAGTGTGACGCCCCTGGACTATCGGGTCGTCACAGGGTATTGCACAAATTGCCCTCCCATGCAATATCCGCCTCCTCATTGGTTGGGGGTCCCCAACTACATGGTGTTGGCTACATCAGCCGATTAAAATCCTAGGTACACTATGCACCACACCCACCAGACACACCAGTGGACGGCCTGAGTGGAATAGGGTCGCCCACTTGGGGGGTTGGTTAAGGGGAGGTCAGAAGTGTCAGCAGTAGTGGAGTAGTAGCAGAAGGAGAATAGAGTGTGGGAAGTGAAGGTGAGAGGAGGTCAGGAGCCGGGCTCCTTGGAAACACCTAGGTAGCAGACGGTAGTCTGGACCTAGTAGGAGCTAGACCCCCGATCGCAGGTGATCGTGACAAGGGGCACAGAACTGTTGAGGAGGACAGCAGGTGGCCTTGTACCATCACCGTGCTGGGACCAGGGCACGACTGGGTACATGGGCCCTAGGTCAGGGAGCATCTTCAGGCAACCTGACAATTTACCCAACGAGAACGGAGTCTTCAAGATCCACTCTCCACCCACTCCAAAATTGGGGTACTAGCACAACGAGGGGGATAAGACTTTCTACAAAAACGGTCCAGAAAATCCCAAGTGTGAACCCTGAGAGCAAGCTCCCACAGTTAGCCATACTGGGGAGCGGGACCCAACTAGCTCCATACTACCGGGACCAACAGAGAAGTGAACTTAGTGCCAGGAGGAAGGTCACGGATCATCAGGCAACACCATTGGGGATGGGACCCGAACTAGCTCCCCTCAGCGGCAGCGGTATCCAGAACTTTGGTTTATCCAGTTGTCGGTGTCAGTTTACTGGACTGAGTGAATACGAAACTGACACCCTTCGCACCCAACGGTACTCCCCAGACACCATCACTGAGGCCCGGGGCATTCCCCCTACCCGTGGAGGGTTCTAACACCTGGCTGCCCCACTCCATCGCCCCCGGGTACTCCCAGTTGCAGCGGTGGTACTCCACATTACCACATAACACCGGTGGCGTCATGAACTCTATAATCTGTAAATACCCCCTTCATTTGAGTGGCCGCATGACCCCCGACTCCGGACATCCCTCGAGCCAACGCGGATACGGATCCGAGCAGCCCAGCTGCTGACACGGGGGCGGCACACTAGTGCTGGACCCTAAATAGAGAATGGGTGGGATGAGCTCTTTGTCAACCCCACTAAACACCAAAGAAGACAACAAGGAGGATACACAGAGGAAAAGTGCATGAACTACTTATCCACAAATGACTCAGGCTGAAGTTCAGCGAAGTTACAGCAACAACACCACAGATGAGTGCAAGCCGCCTCAGAGAAAATGAGAGTATTTTAAAGGGAACCTGTCACCACTGTCACCAGGCGCACTACAATAATTTGATCTGCCCTGAGCAGGGCAGATCAAAGTGCACCTGCGCAGGACCTCAATGCCGGTGCGTGTGTATGACGTAGACACGTCATGCACTGTGGCTTCAGAATAAGGAAGACCAAGATGGCCGAAAGAGGAGGCGCCGGTCCAGGAAAATGGTGCCACCCATCTGACCAATCTGCACTGGAGCGACCTCCTACGTGAGCATTATAAAGTGTTTTTTATGTTCTACCCAGTGGCCTGGGCTCTTGTATACAGCATGTTAAAATGCTGTATATAAGAGCCCAGTGGTGGTGGCCGCAGCTTATAGGCCGAAAAAGTGGTGACAGGTTCACTTTAACCCAAGGGGAAATACAGATGATTTGCAGGTGAAGGGAAAAGGATGAAAACCCAGCAGAGGAGCTACCAAGTACACTTAATACTGACAGCAAGAACAATGGAAAGTCAGGGAGCATTTTGCACAGCCAAACACTGTGACCTTCTATTGCCAGAAACCACATGACTGTCAGTCACCCGTGTCACACCCGTTACACTCTGCATTTACAAAGGCTATGGTCATCTGTGCTGTTTGGCTGTGATATATATCACGTAAAGTGATAGCTACAAGGCATTATGCTTTATATGAAAAATGGTGGTGTGCATTTTTTTGACAAATTCCACAAATTGAATAGTAAATTGTTTAATTTTGTGGGGTCCAGGGAATTTCCTAAAATTCAAATTATTAAGATTCACATCTAATTGATTAGCTCATCTCTAGTCAATATTGAGTCGTTGTGCCACATCACTACCAAGCCAATCATGTCTAAGCTTTTTGGATGCAAAGCCACAGGGCTATGACAGCATTGGCATCTATGGGTATCTGATATCCAAATGGATGTGATATCACTACTTGTAGGGCCAAAGATTTAAACAGACAGTTATGGTAATGTTTTTAAAAAGTAGAAATGTATTAAAAATATATTTATTTCTCAGCTACATGCTATAAGGGTTTCCCAAAAAAACCCTTGCAAAATCATTTTAATGCATAACATGGCAGATTTACTGCTCTGAAGTCAGACCCTTATAATATCCTAAGGTTTTGACTTGGAACAAAATTCAGCGGTTAAGGGTGTTTTACACGCTGCGACATCGCTAACGATATATCGTCAGGGTCACGGTGTTTGTGACGCACATCCGGCGCCGTTAGCGACATCCCACCGTGTGACAGCTAGGAGCGACGATCAACGATCGCAAAAACTGCAAAAATCGTTGATCGTTGACACGTCGCACCTAATCATAATCTCGTTGGTGTTTTCATTCTGCAGGTTGTTCGTCGTTCCTGCGGCACCACACATCGCTGTGTGTGACACCTGCGTCCACCGGAAAGGAGGAAGGAAGGAGGTGGGCGGCATGTTCCGGCTGCTCATCTCCTCCCCTCCTCTTCTATTGGGCGGCCGCTTAGTGACGTCACTGTGACGCCGAATGCACCTCCCCCTTGAAGGAGGGATTGTTTGACGGTCACAGTGACGTCGCTGAACAGGTATGTGCGTGTCACTCTGCCGTAACGATATTGTTCGCTACGGCAGCGATCACCACATGTTGCACGAACGACGGGGGTGGGTGCTATCGCTCACGACATCACTAGCAATGGTTAGCGATGTCGCAGCGTGTAAAACACCCTTTACTCTCCAGCGGGTGCTCACGTGCCCATATGTATGTGATTTCGGTCACATGCCTACTAGACGTGTTCAACTTCTCTCAATAGGAAAAAATTAAGACTAGTCAGCATGTAACTGCAAGTATGCAAATCACATACAAGCAGTAAACATGACTGTCTGCTTATATCGGCAATACCGGTGACTTGTGATAGTAGGAGTCCCGCATCTTGATTCAGCAGTCTGTAATCACATAGAATAATTGTAAACTTTTGTCCCAAATGTGACGCCCTGGGCAAGCCAGGGGTCACAGGTCACAACACCACACGCACCCCACATTCCCTGCAGGTACACACTAGGTCAAAACTAAAATCTTTGTTGCCTTCCTCCAGGAGCTGGTGTCCACACCAGGGGGTGGGCCAGGCGGTTGGCTCCACCCACCGAGGAGTTCACAGCTCTGGAGGCGGGAAAACCAGGCAGTTAGCTCAGGGAAGAGCTTGAGTGAGGAGTTCAGCTAGGGACGTGAAGGAGTAAACAGTGAAGTAGAAGGAAGTGGTAAAGGAGCAAGAGAAAGTGACAGCAAGAAGCCTGAAGATAGTCCAGGTGTGTGCCCCGGACTGAGACAGCAAGGTTGGCAGACGGCGGTGACCATCTGCAGGCGAGACTGATTGGAGGTTGCCGAAAGGACCGTGGACGGGTGGTGACCCGGCGGTACCGGAGTGGTATACGAAGATTAGTCAGCACCAGGGCAGGGGCCTTTCGGATCCCGGCAAGGCTAGGAGTCGCCATAATTTGCCAAATCCGTCAGTGAAGGGGACGACTGTCTCCCAACAACCAAGTCCCGTTTGAAGGCAACAGTCCAACCGTTAAGGGGAGACATCGCCACCGCCAAGGCACCAGTTTCCCAGGGCCAGCGCCTGCGGGCAAGAGTGGAGCTCCTCCGGTTCATATCTAAGCTGGGGAGCGGGTTACCGGTGGGAACCCATCGCTACCAAACAACAACACATAGGTGCAGGGAAGAGACCGTCACCGTCAACTGCAGGGGACATCGGCAACGTAACCGTCTGAGGGACCCGTCCAACCAGTCGTTTGTTTACCGAGAACTGTGTCGTGTTTACTGGCTGAGTGAGTACCTCCGTGCCGTGCGGCACAGCGCTGCCCCTGCGCCCCTGCACCTCCACAGGCCCCCTAGCCCACCTGTCCACCATCCCAACTCCATCACTGGGCCCCGGGATCACCAACCCCTACCCACGGAGGGGCAACACAACAACTGGCTGCTCCATACCATCACTCCCGGGATCCCCCAGCCAGAGCAGCGGTGGTGTACACTCAATCACCACAACCGTGGGTGGCGTCACGGACAATAAACAATCCCCACACCCAAACCCCCTTTCACTCATGGGCGAGGAGCGCCGCTAGAGTCCCCGGGATCCGGCCCATCGCTCGAGCCACCAAGCAGCAGCAGGCCGCGGCAGCCGCGGCAGCCGGACCCGAGCAGTGGGAGAGCGCGGCGTCCCCTCCTCCGCCCGCGACACAAACCCAGATAACCACTTTAATGTCATTAAAGTGAACCTGTCAGGTCCAATATGCACCCAGAACCACGAGCAGTCCTGGGTCCATATTGCTAATCCCTCCGTAGCAATCCCAGCCTATAGTAGCATAGAGATCTTTAGAAAAACTATTTCTAAAGATCCTTTATGATTTGCTAATGAGTGCAGGGACTAGTCACAAGGGCATTACTTCCCTTGGCTAGTCGGCTCCCTTAGCATGTAAGTACACCCCTGTGGGCGTACTAACATGCTAATGAATGCGCAGCGTCAGAGACATGGTTGCACTCACCTCTCTGCTGCCACCGCTGTTTTTTGGCTCAGTGCACATGGATTAGAAGTCCCCAGGCTTCCGGTCATGCGCACTATGAAGCACTTACACCCTTGCGCCTAGTCCCTGCTCTCAATAACATATTATAAAGGATATTTTTCTAAATACGTTTTCTAAAGATCTCCTTATCTGTGCTACTAAATGCTGGGACGGTTAGGGATTAGCAGTATGCACCAAGAACTGCTCATGGTCCTGGTGCATATTGCACCTGACAGGTTCCCTTTAATATCTGCAATTACTACTTTTGTGATACGTCATCCTAAGCTGTAAAGAGCTACACAGATGTGTGAAACACCTTTCATCTACATTTTAGGGGTCAATAAAAAAAAGGAAAAAAATTGCTAACAGGGATGTATAAAATAAATGTAAAAAAATAAAACAAATCTGCTACGCCAAAGGAGCCGTTGTGTTGCATTAGCGATCATGTGCCGTGCCGATCATACATCCATCCATGGCTGCTGAAAAACCCTGACCTCACTGGTGAGGTCATGTTATCACTGTATTCAGTGACCACATATGCAATAATAAGGTGAGAAAATAAACTAAAGTGCAGTTGTGACGGTCCTGGACTATTCAGGGCGTTACAGGGTACTGCACTTCCTGCTCTTTGGTGCAGTATGCAACCCCTCATGGTTCTGGGTTCCTAACCTGTGGTACTGCCTCCGTCAGCATCCAAAATCCCAACCACACCTCACACCACACCCTGTCAGGCACACCAGTGGGCTGCTTAGCTGGAATAGGGACGCCCACCTAGGGGTCAGGCACACAAGTGGAAGGTGACAGAGCAGTCGGCTCCAGGGGAGCAAAGGGAGAGGAGTGAAGTGCTAGCCCTCGAGAAGTGAGGAGCTGGGGAGTGTGTGGCTCCTTGTTTGTGGCAGGTTGGGTCGCAGACGGTGGTCTGGGCCCTGAGGAGTCGGAGACGTTATCTCATGGTATTGAGGCTGGGTGCCTAGACCTGGTCTTGGAGGACGGGAGGCATCGGAGTCTAATAACCGGTCCGGGACCGAAAGCACGGCAGGGTACAGGACCCTATGTCCGGGAGTAGCTTCAGGCAACCCGGCAATTAACCTGTGGAGGATAGTGACTTTATGGACTGTCCCCAAGAAGCTCAGAGATCAGGGGCACTAATGCAATGAGGGGGATAGGGCTTTCCAACCCAAGCAACCCACAGAAATCCCATGTGTGAGCCCTTGAGAGCACAGCGCCACTACCAAAAAGGAGGGAGCGAGGCCCGGACAGCAAGGACACTTTCAAAATTTGTGCAAGGAGGCAGGCTCCGGATCACCCGGCAGTACTGCAGGGGACGGATACCCGGACAGGCTCCCCCAAGAGGGCAGCGGCACCCAGAGACTTGGTTTACCTTGTTATCAGAGTCTGCCTTGCGGTCGCACCATCACCGATGCTGCCTGAGTGAATACATGAGCCTCCCCTGCTTCCAACTGGCCCTGCGCACCCCTGCCCACCATCACACAGAGTCCCGAGTCTCCCCTACCCGTGGAGGGAACGTCATCTGGCTTCCCCACTCCATCTCCCCCGGGTACTCCCATCGGCAGCGGTGGTACTCCTTTACCGCAAATCACGGGTGGCGTCACAAACTCTTATCCCCTGTAAATAGCCCCCTTTTTATATTTGAGTGGCCGCAAAGCCCCGGGTCCGGAGACTCTCGAGCCACAGCGGTGACCCCGGATCCGAGCGGTTCAACGGGTGCAGGGGCGGCACACAGTGCGTGATTATCTCCAACTGTCCCATTAAGAATGAATGGAGGGGCAATGTGCCCCATTGATCTCCGCTTCATTCTTGGCATCAGTTCGGGTCCCTACAGTTGGAAACCCCCCAAAATTTCAAAATTTTCTTTTATCCAATAGATAGGGATCACTTCCAAACATGACAATACCCCTTTAAGTTTAACTCAAACTTTATAAACTGGGTGCTACAATTCTGTAGTGACATTGTGCAGACTATGGTCTTTATTACTTACCAGTGACACAACATACAGTGAGCTACTATAATACACCGAACCCTAAAATTCTGCAAATAACAATTTTCTGCACAAAATATAATTCTTCAATGGCAGATCATAAAGCTGTAAAGTACTCATTCATCTCGGCACATGAGAAAAGCAGGTGGAAAAAAACCTGTTTCTTGGCAACCGGAGTTCTTCATCTAAAGAACGGGAAATAAGGTCTTTATACTTGTAACTCCAGCCTCATTAATGTATCTGTCCTTTCTGCCGTCTGTGTCCTAAATTCTTATGTGGCACAAAAGTGCAAAAATAAAAGAAAATAGATTTTCGTTTATAGATAAAGAGAAACATTTACTTTAAATTACATAACTAGGTAGAAAACATCACAGGTGAATTGAAAGGGTTTTTTTGGTCTAAAACGACAAGTCTGCACTGGGCTGGCTCCAGGTTTTCATGGGCCCTGGGCGAAAGAGTCCCAGTGGGCCCCTTTAACACATACCACGTATCATAATTTGAATATAGAGCTAGCGGGCTATATATAACATAAATAATACAATCCCCGTAAATATAATCCCCCTCATGCGCTGTCTCTCCCCCGTGCACGCTCTCTTCTCCCCTTATACAATCTCTGCCCTGTGCTCTCTTCTCCCCCTGTGCGATGTCTCCTCTGTGCGCGCACTCTCTCCCCTGTATGGTCTCTCCCCTGTGCTCTCTCTTCTCCCCCTGTGTAGCCTCTCCCCTGTGCTCTCTCTTCTCCTCCTGTGTGGTCTCTCCCCCGTGCTTCTCTCTTCGCCTTCGGTTCGGTCTCTCCCCTGTGCTCTCTCTCCCCTGTGCGGTCTCTCCCCTTTGCTCTTTCTTCTGCCCCATGCGGTCTTTCCCCCGTGCTCTCCCTTCTCCTCCTGTGTGCTCTCTCCCCAATGCTCCCTCTTTTCCCTCTGTGCGGTCCACCCACCCATGTGGTCTCTCCCCCATGCTCTCTCCCACTTCTCTATGTGATGAGCGTAGCATCCTTACTGTTGAGTGGTGTCCCAGCAATGCAGGAGCTCAGTGCTGACCGCAGGTGTCAGGTGATGAAACTGGTCTCTGCTCCCGGCTTATTACTATTCATAAGCCAGGAGCATTCAGACTCAGGACGCTGCACTTATCACATAGTGGGAGGAGAGACAGTTACCCGGGCGGGCCTCATACATCATAAAGTGCTTTTGACACCGTTGGGCAAACACTGTTGACTGTGTCTCCGACAGCGAGTGGGACCCCTGTTTGTCCAGGGCCTCAGCACTTGTCTGGATGTGCCGAGTGGTGACAATGGCCTTGAGTCTGCAGTCACTCTATGTGACTGCAGACATGTGAATCCTCACATTGTACACACTGAGGATTCTCCGGTGTGAGCAAAGGGAATAGCAGTCACGTCACCGCAAGTAGGAGATATGTATATTCCCGGACATAATCCGACTAGACTGTTTCCGGCGCACTCAATACAAGTGTATTGAGTGAAGCTGTGCCCATCTAGTCGAACTGTGGCCGATAGTCTGCATATTGTATACTTGTGGTCATATCACTGCTATTCCCTGCGCTGACACCGGAGAATCCTCAGTGTGTACAATGTGAGGATTCACAAGTCTGCAGTCACATAGAGTGACTGTACACTTGTTGTTTTAGACCGGACAACTCTTTAAACTGCCGATATTAGGTGACCCTTCCCCTTCAGCAGATGACACCCAAGGGAAACAGCTACCTTCATACCTTCTTCTGACCTGCACAGTTGTACTGTGCCTAATTTATAATTCCTGATAGTCAATACTCTGACTAAGGCTAGAAGAGTCCAGTGGGCAGTGATTCTGGACCAAGCTATGTCTGACCAATGTACCGCAATGTGACTGTACAAACCAAGCACAGGTGTGACGCCCTGGGCAAGCCAGGGGTCACAGGTAACTACATCACCACACCCTACACCCCAGTTAGGTACACCAGAGCTAAACCCAAAAATCCTTGTTGCCTTCCTCCAGGGGCTGATGTTCACACCAGGGGGTGGGCCAGGCGGTTGGTCCCGCCCACCGAGGAGTTCACAGTCCTGGAGGCGGGAAAAGGAGCTCAGATTAGTGTTGGAGGTGAAAGTGGAAGGAGTAAAGTGAAGTGGCAGTAGAGCAAGCAAAACTGACTGAGAGCGTCCGGGTGTGTGCCCCGGGCGAGACAGCAAGGTTGGCAGACGGCGGTGACCGTCTGCAGGAGTGGCTGATCGGAGTTGCCGAAAGGACCGTGGACGGGTGGTGGCCCGGCGATACCTGACCGGTACACAAAGAGAGGCCAGCACCATTGGCAGGGGCCTTTTGGATCCCGGCAAGGCTTGGAGTCGCAGTAATTTGCCAAATCCGTCAGTGAAGGGGACCTCCGGTTTTCCAAACAACTAAGTCCCGATTGAAGGCAAAAGTCCAACCGTATGAGAGAGACACCGCCACCTCCAAGGCACCAGTTTCTCAGGGCCAGCGCCTGCAGGCAAAGAGGGGCTCCTCCGGCCCATATCCAAGCCGGGGAGCGGGTTACCGGTGGGAACCCATCGATACCAACAGAAGTACTAGGTGCAGGGAAAGAGACAGTCACCGTCAACTACCGGGGAAAAGCAACAGCAGCCGTCCATGGGAACTGTCTTTCCAGCCGTGTGTTTTACCGTGAACTGTGTCAACGTCTCAGGCTGAGTGAGTACCACAGTGCCGTACGGCACAGTCCCTGCACCTCACCAGGCCCCATAACCCACCTGCCATCCTGTCCTACCCCATCACCGGGCCCCGGGACCATCAACCCCCTACCCACGGAGGGGAGGACTAACAACTTAGCTGCTCCAGTCACCGCTCCCGGGATCCCCGTTCAGAGCAGCGGTGGTGTCACTAAAATCACCACAACCGTGGGTGGCGTCACGGACAATAACCAAATCCCCACCACCAAAACAACCCCCCTTTCACTCACGGGCGAGGAGCGCCGCTTGAGACCCCGGGATCCGGCCCACCGCTCGAGCCACCACAGAGCAGCAGCAGCCGGACCCGAGCAGTGGGTGAGCGCAGCGTTGCCATCCTCCTCCCCGCCCGCGACACAGGCGCTCAGTTTGGCATGGCTTAGCCAAGTAGTTCACTGCAGATTTCCACCTAATTGCTTTACATCAAGCACCACCCAGAGACATCACATAACTGATCTCATTGGCTCTGCCCAAGTAGATAACACATACCGCTCAGATCTGCTGAGCTCAATGATTGGCTGCAGCACTGTTGATATGATATCTGGAATGACTGTTACAAGATGGCGCTAGATACTACCAGTATGCAATAAACGGGAGGTAATCAGACAGGCCAGGATCATAAACCAGGAGGACACGACAGTACATGGGGGGCAGACAGAGGCGAGGTTGAGGTACAATCCGAAGGTCAGGGTTCCAGGACAGTACGTACATGATACAGGGAGCAGGCGAGGATGCGGTCAGGAGAAAGTCTGAGGTCAGAAGCCTGGAAGTCACAACAGAAACAGGGGAGTACAGGCAGAGACGGTTAAACAGAAGTCCAGAGTCAAGAGACCAAGATCTGAACACTGAGCAGCACAGGAACCAACAGCACAACTGTAAACAGGAAGTACAACTGGCGGCGTCCTGAGCTAACATGCTCCCTAAAGAAGCAGAGCAATCACCGGGAACTAGAAGCATCTGTGAGAGCATCTCACAAGACAGCGTGAAACCCAGTGCTGAGAAACAACCCGCAGAGCATTCATTCTGCAAAAAGCTTTGGACCATAGGCAACATATACCTGCTCTGCAGGAGAGCATAGCAGAACAATACAGAATGTTCTGCACGACGGAATCGTGACAATATATTGCATCAAAACAATAACAGAGACCAAAACAGCAGTGGAGACTCAGCATTGGACCTGGGAAGAGTGAGTATGGCACAGTTTGATTCTTTTAAAAACAAACCAGCTGGAAAACTGGGTTATTTTCAGAAACCAGAAAACCCCTTTAGACATGCTTTGCCTACTACTCTATACAGAAACATTTCACAGTTTCCTCCATAAATATTTCTACTGTGCATTGGCGAGATGATTATCTGTACGTTCATCATATTAGCATGCTGATGGATTTGCTTTTGCAGCATTGATGCTTATATTATATGATATCAAGGACAGACTGTACAGAGATGGAGATTGTGCGTGAGATGGGTGTTTCCATAAGGATCTACTTACTGATAGGATTCTTCAGCGCTCGACATGAGATGTTTTTATCCAGCGTGAATGAACAAAGTGTTTATCATTATTTTTTATCCTAAATGTAGCAGAATTTTGCTCAGGGGATGAGTATGAAATGCATTATGTAAGAACCTAGTAAAGGAAAGCAACTCTTACTGCAATGCATTATATTATATTATATTATCCTGACTGCAGAACTACGGAAATCAGACTCCAATGAGCCGAAAATACTAAACAGAGGCAAATCATGAATATACCGGATCTGTCAACAGCATCATGCCCGCGGTTTCCTGGCAGCAAATTTTGTTTTCTACAATGGCACAGTTCAAAAATTGTATCGGTTGTACTTTGTACAGGATCTCACCCATCGGGAGCATTTGTGGGTGACTGTAATGCTACCACCAGGGGGAGCCAGAGCTCTGTAGCTTAATACACTACACAGAGCAATGAGAACCAGGAAGTGAATTCACAGCGTTCTCATGCATTACCTCAAAGCACAGCTGAGAAGCAGAGCTGCAGAGCATGCAAGGAATAGTCACACAGGCTGGGTCAAACACCGTACGGGCAGAAGCAGGACCGGAGGGACGAGCAAAAGCGGAGTCAAAGTCAGGCCAAGGTCAGTACCGAGGAAGAAACCAAGTGGGGAAATAGGAGAGGGGACAGAGGACAGGAGGGACGACCAGGGGATGGAACACAGACAAGGGCACGGGGGCACAGGAACAGACAGATCAGGAATATCACTCACAGGACCAGCAATCACAGGCAAAGCAGTGCTAAGCTTATAGCCGGCACTGATTCACTGGAAATGCCAGCTTTTAAGGCATCCAGGGTCTGGAAGTGAGGCTCGAGAGAAGGCTCCGCCCCCTAGCCATGTGGACAGGGAGGCGAACCATGACAGTGATGTTTTAGTGCTCGTGTGGGATCCCAGCCATCCATGTGTTCTCAGAGCGCTGTCCATTGTTTACTATGTTAGTGACTCGCCAACCCCAGGGCTTTGGGACACCCGGTGCCAGGCCGGACTAGTCTGGGGGTAGTCAGTGGTGGCGGGGCCCAGCTCCGTGACCTTGGCGGGGTCAACTATTATGGCAGTGGTGGGGATGGTAATCAATAATAGAGTTTGTAGGTTATTCGTGACGCCACCTGTGGAATGCGGCTATGGGGCCGCCGCTGCTGGATGGGAACTCCGGGGCTGATGGACTAGCAGCTGGGATGGTTCTGCTCCCCACAGATGGAGCGGTACCCCGGGGCAACCGTTGGTGCTTATTAAAGTCTATGGTGCTTGGAAAGGGTGCAGGGCTAATCAGAACAGTGAAAAGAACCGACACAAACAACAGTCTCTTTACCTCCTTTTCTTTTTACTGTGCAACAATTCAGTCCTGGGAGACCCTCACAGATGGTGAAGGGGATCCGGTCGGCCTGGAAGTACCTGGGGTGATCTCCTTGGCCAGTCAAGTATTGAGGCCTACTCCCTGTTCTTCCTTCACTTCTACAGGACCCTGCACTTTGGGTTTAGCAATGGCCCTCTTGCTGCTGGGACCGGTGGTTCGTCCCTTTCTCCTAGGATAGGCTGCACAGGCCCTCTCTGATGCTTCCCTGCTGGGGTCCACACTGGGCCCTGGTGATGCAACTGTACCTTCGGATTGTTCTGGGGGCCAGGAGACCTACAGTCCTCCTGCCCTTCGGATTTGGCTACCAGGTAAGGGTTTTACACCCTGGCAACCACCGACTCCGATGTCTACTAATTTTCACTGTTCTTCTGAGGCGAACCGGTTCTGACCAGTTATCCCCTAGAATCTTCTCTCTGTGCCTCGCTACGGCTCCTGTTTTTCTGGGTTGAGCTAGCCTAGCTCCAAACCCCAGCTCACAAGACCGTCTACTCAGCTTCTCTCTCCTTGAACTTCCCTAACAGACTAACTAACTCCTCCCCCAGGTCAGACTTAAGGAAGTGCTCCCTGGAACTCCAGGTTTAGAGCTCCTTCTGCTGGCCTGAGAGAGGAACAGTGTTGGATGTTGGTACTTACTGGCCAATAGACTTCCCCAATTACCTCCAGGCTCAGCATTAACCCTTTTGAGGGGCAACACTGTTGTGGCAACCAGATCCTGGGGCGCCACACTAGAGCTTGGGAATTTTTTCTTTTTTTTTCATAGGAAAAAAAACGGATATCACATGGATAAAAAAATGGATGCAGAAAAGTATTGAAAAATATTCTCAATTAAAAAAATAAAAATCAAAAAACATCAGACATCTGAGGCTTTAGTCAAATGCAAAATCAAAACTCAACCTCCCAATGTAGTTCAGTGCTAGATATTACAAGATGGAGAATGAGCAAAAAGGAATCCATAGAGAAAGCATTTGGTTTATCCTTTTTTGCTTTTTCATCTTTGTGTTCTTTTTTTTCGCCATAATATTTGCAGGATGAGTTGTAGTTTTAGAAATCATTTAAAGGGAATCTGACAGCAGGTTTTTGCTATCTCATCTGAGAGCACCAAGATATAGGCAAAGAGATCCTGAATCCAATGATGTATCACTTAGATTACTGGCTGCAGCCGTTCTGACACAATCAGAGTGTTTAGATTTAGCCATGTAGCAGAGCTGAGAGAGCTGTCCTCGCCCACACCAGGCTCTCTATAGAGATTGTACATTGACAGTGAGGTGTCAATCAGAGGAGAGGGTGTGCTGGACTGCCGTACAAGTGACATTATAGTCTGAGCAATGAGAAATCCTGCTGCTTCATTAAACATAGCAAATAATCAACAGATCGGACTGTGACAAGACAGGCATCCCTGAATTCTATGTGTTACCCCTTGCAGCATGCTGGCTTCAGCTTACATAGGAAAAACCTCCTGACAGATTCCCTTTAATGTACCATACTTTGTACTGGAAAAAAATATTTGTGGAGGTAAAAAAAAAAAAAAAAAGAATATCAAGACTGAAGAATATTTTTTTTTGGGCAAGGGAGTGAAAAGAGAAAAGATCTAGCAGCGTTGTACAATGAAAAGGAAAAGAGTGTACATGTATAAAACCAGGTAGAGAGGAGTAACTGTCATTGTAGCTGCCGGTATAGAAGGTGTATGGGCAGCTTTAGTATGTGTGGAGGAAGAAGCACTGTGACTGTAATGTCACTGTGGGGGTACAATGACAGGCTTTGCTTTAGTGGAGTGATGGCTGCCAGGAATGTCAAGGATCTAATTAAGAAAAATAAATAATTGAAAAAAAAATAAATAAATAAATACAAAAAAAATTACATATATATATATGTATGTGTATATATATATATATATATATATATACATACAGTATATATATATATGTACATATATATATATACGTATATATACAGCATATATAAAAAATATATATTTTATATATAAATATATATGAATATATATTTATATATGTATATACGGTATATATATATATAGTGTGTGTGTGTATATATATATATATATATATATATATATATATATATATATATATACAGCATATATATATTTTTATAATTTTTATATATATATATATATATACATATATGTCTGAAGATGTGTCACTTCATACAAAGTTTACTTCTCTTTGAAATCATTTCTCTTATCAGCGTACCACCAGATTTTGTTACCCCATCCAAGAGCAGTGTGATGCAGGACCAGAAACCTTGACACTAGTGATGTGTCACATACTGGGCTGCTTGCTGCAGTTTAGATGCAATCCCTATTTTGTCTGTTGTCTATCTCTAAATGCTAAGCTCTGTATAACCCCACGCACACCACTGATTGGCCACTTTTCATGTACACTGTGCATAGGCAGAAATCTGCCAATCAGTGTTGAGGGCGGGGTTATACAGAGCTCGTGAATATGGAGGACTACACTGCAGCAGGTTTACTAGTCTTCTTGTGATAATCTCCTGCTGATAAAACTATGATTTTATCAAAACTACAGCAGGCAGCCCAATAAGTGACACATCGCTGGAATCAGGGTCTCTGTCTCTACAATATGCTGCTATCGGATTAGGTGGAAAAAACGTGGTGATAGTTACTCTTTAAGAGTTGGCAAAGACGAGCATCATTTGCATTCTTCAATTACATCTTGGAAGATCCAATGAAAAATACTGTCATCAGTCGTAAATAATCAATTTCCTGCCGCGGATGATTAGATTATGCATGAGGAACGTAGTTATGGATCATGTTGGCCCGTTTTCGGCTACACCCCATGACAAAGCTGCGCTGGCGCGGGACCTTCTGATGTAATGGAGTTGTGCTGTGAAGCGCTGCCAATTGTCTGCGTCTGTTCACACTTTCTTTCGTGGCGCTGATGCCTTTGTTTGTTTTATTTCAGCCTTGGCCTGTGTTAATTAAAAGCCTTTTATATAAAAATCAGGGTTCTGCAAGACTGTAAAGAGCGGGGTTAAAAATAGGCCTCATTTGTAGCGGAGAGTTCCCCTTTTATCCGGTGCCCCAGGAGTGTCTTTTGTGATTTGCAGATGGTCTGTGACAATCTGTGAACCCTGGGCTTTTACAAGCTGTTGAGAGATGCGTGCCTCAAAGGCAATGAGGGACGGCGGGAGTCCATCATTGTTATAAAGCTGTCAGCATGCGACTGAGCAGAAGCTCAAGAGCGCCACCTGCTGCCCGCAACACCGCCATGCAATACTTCAGTGCATCGCAATCTTGTGCCAAATGACAGCGTAAAGTGATATGTGAGATTAGAAATGGCTTTTGGCAGTTTCCTATAAATGGAATAATTTTTCATTTCAAATAGATTTGGATTTGCCTGTGATAAGAAGTAGAGATATCATCCAATAAATGGCCACTAAATGGTGTCATTATTGGGTTTACACGCTCTAATACTTTGTGAGATACAACTCTAATTTCCATCATTTAGCAAAGCTTCATATTTGCATGCACAGAGTAAAGCCACGATGTGACTTACTTTACAATTTTATAACCTTTAGGTGGCGCTATTGCGCATTATAGAATAGTAATCCGTAGCCACTTAATAGCCATTTTTCTTTTTTTTTGCGCTTTAATTTTTCCTTCCCTTCTTCCAATAGCGATAACTTTTTTGTTTCGCTGAAAATAAGACATGGGCTTCGATTATTTTCTGCTTTGAAAAATGTGCTAGGGCTTATTTTAAGAGGGTGTCTTATATTTGCCTGCTGTATTAGTGCCCAAGGATTGCCCCACAGTCCTTGTTATCTTTCCTGAGCTGACAGTGACAGCTGCATAGAAATACACGTTGTCACTCTCAGATTAGAAGTGCTGCCGCCAATGATTGCAGTGAGCAGGCGTTGGCTATTTAAGTGAATGAATATCATCCTCTTCCCCACCCATAATCCCACCCACCACTCTGGACCCTGCACTCACACTCTGTGCCTGCTGTACTGTATCACTGTACTAGGGTTGGTGGCTCTCCCGAGCTGACAGTCACAGCTACATAGAAATACATGCTGCCACTCTCAGATCGGAAGTGCTGCTGTCGATGATTGCAGTGAGCAGGCATTGGCTATTTAAGTGAATGAATATTCATCCTCTACCCCACCCAGAATCCCGCCGCCCACCACTCTGGACCCTGCACTCACACTCTATGCCTGCTGTACTGTATCACTGTACCATGGTCGGTGGCTCTCCTGAGCTGAGAGTCACAGCTGCATTGAAATAAATGATGTCACTCTCAGATCAGAAGTGCCACCATCGATGATTGCAGTGAGCAGGCGCCAGCTATTTAAGTGAATGAAAATTCATCCTCTTCCCCACCCAGAATCCTGCCCACCACTCTGGACCCTGCACTCACACTTTATGCCTGCTGTACTGTATCACTGTACCAAGGTCGCATTGCAATCTTCGGTGGCTCTCCTGAGCTGGCAGTCACAGCTGCATAGAAATACATGCTGTCACTCTCAGATCAGGAGTGTCGCCGATGATTGCAGTGAGCAAACACATGGCTATTTAAGTGAATGAATATTCACCCTCCTCTCCCATAATCCTGCCCACCACTCTGAGTCCTGCACAGACACCAATGGTCTGCCTGCTTTACTACCGCGACAGCCAGCTCGAGGATTGTTTCACAATCATCGGCAACTCTCCTGAGCTGAGAATGACAGCGTGTAGGTCCAACCAGCTGTTACACTTAGCTGATGAGAGTTGCCGATTAGTGATGAGCGAGCATGCTTGTAACTACTCGGTACTCGCACGAGTATCGCTGTACTCGGGCTGCTCGGCGGGGACCGAGTAATCTCGCGATACTCGTGCTGTACTCGTGGTCTTCATTTCTGCATGTTGGCGCTCTTTTGAGAGCCAGCCCTCATGCAGGGATTGGCTGGCAGACCACTGCAATGCCACAGCCCTGTTAGTTGTGGAATTGCAGTGATTGGCCGGCCTGCACAGCGTGACCGAGCCTTTATATCGGCCGGCGCGCTGTGCTCTGCTCACAGCTATCCAGACAGTCAGTGCAGGGAGAGTGTCGCTGATTCAGGGAAAGCTTTGCGGCCCTTTATAGCTTTTTCAGTTGCAGGGCTGCAAACAGTGTGACCAAAAGTCCTTCTCAGGACTATTCTAGTTGTATACAGGCAGGCAGGGTATAGCCAGGTCGGAGTACAGTAGCAGAGTCCTTCTCAGGACTATTGTTGCTATATACAGGCAGGGTATAGCCAGGTCTGAATACAGGCTAGTGACCAAAAGAGTCCTTGTCAGGACTATTGTACCAGTATACAGGCAGGCAGGCAGGCAGGGTAGTGGTGACCGTATACCAGCCTTCATCATATCTGGGGCTGGTGTACACAGTGTAAAACAGTCCAGATAGTGTCTGACTTGTCTGTAATTGTCGCTCCCCAAAAAAACCTGTTAGGTTCTTATTGCGTCCGTGCTTGGTTTTTAAAACCGCACGTGTGTGCCTGTTGGTGGCAGCGTACAGGTGCACTTGTGTGCAATTTCCACACACTTTGATATAACGCACAAGTAGTGAATATACACGTCAGCAGTGCACAGCATTGCAAAATGCGCAAGGGCATTGGCAAGGAACAAGGAAGTGGACGTGATGGTGGTGCAGGCAGAGGCCGAGGTCGTGGGCAAGCTCTAATTTCGCCACAACAAAGGGCCACATCTATTCGCTCACACGTCCTGTCCCAAATTCTTGGGGACCGCAGCAGTACACCGCTCTTGAACCAAGACCAGTGTCAACAGGTTGTTAGTTGGATAGCAGATAATGCTTCCAGTCAGATTGGCACCACCACAAACACTCTGTCTTCCACACGGTCAAGTGTCAGTAGCCGTGATACTGCACCGCACATTTCTGAACCTGATCCTCCTTCCTACCACCAGGCTGAGTACACGTCCTCCTCGGACATTAATGATCCCGCACTTGGACACTCGGAAGAGCTGTTCACGTTTCCATTCACACATTCTGGCCTCTCGCCAGCTCATATTGAAGTGGGTCATGAGGAGATCGTCTGTACAGATGGCCAAATATTTGAGCAGCCACATTCTCACGAAGTTGGCAACGTGTCTCAACAAGTGGTGGACGATGATGAGACACAATTGTCAGGACGTCAGGAGGAGGAGCAGGGTGCGGAAGAGGAAGACGACGTGGTGGATGATCCAGTAACTGACCCAACCTGGCAGGAGGATATGCAGAGCGAGGACAGCAGTGCACAGGGGGAGGGAGGCGTAGCATCACAACAGGCAGTAAGAAGCAGGGTGGTGGCCCCAGGCAGAAGTCAGGCAACCGATCCCCGGAACAACACGACGACACAAGGTGCCTGTACAAATGTTAGGTCTTCCCGAGTCTGGCAGTTTTTTAAGTTGGATCCAGATGATTCAAAAAAGGCCATTTGCAACACCTGCCGTGCCAGCATCAGCAGGGGTACCAAAACTAGCAGCCTGACCACCACCAGCATGATCAGGCACATGTCAGCCAAGCACCCGACTTTGTGGGAAGTACAACAGAGTCGAGGAGCAGTGCTTGCTGATGTCACTGCTACGTCTTCGCTGGTTGTGCATGCGAGCCAATCCCCTGTCCATGCTGCCTGCGAACAAGCCTCCTCCACTCCTGCACCTGCAGTTGCCTACGCAGAAAGAACACCATCATCAAGCACGTCCTTGTCCCAGCGCAGCGTTCAGTTATCCATTCAGCAAACCTTTGAACGCAGGCGCAAATACACTGCCAACACCCCACATGCCACAGTTCTAAATGCTAACATTTCGCGACTGCTTGCGCTGGAAATGTTGCCTTTTAGGCTGGTGGAGACAGAAGCATTCCGTGACCTGATGGCGGCAGCTGTCCCACGTTACTCGGTCCCCAGCCGCCACTATTTCTCCCGGTGTGCCGTCCCCGCGTTGCATAACCACGTGTCACAAAACATCACACGTGCCCTGAACAACGCTGTTTCACCCAAGGTCCACCTAACCACAGACACGTGGACAAGTGCTTGTGGGCAAGGCCGCTACATCTCGTTGACGGCACACTGGGTTAATATTGTGGAAGCTGGGACCCAGTCTGAGCGAGGGACGGAACACGTCCTTCCCACACCAAGGTTTGCAGGCCCTACCTCAGTCAGTGTTTCACCCACACTCTACAGCTCCGGAATGTCATGCTCTTCAGCCTCCTCCTCCTCCTGCGCATCCTCATCCACTGTACCCTCCACACCAGTCACAAGCTGGAAGCACTGCAGCACTGCCTCGGCGAAGCGGCAACAGGCTGTGCTGAAGCTAATCTGCATAGGTGACAAACCCCACAATGCAGAAGAGCTGTGGACAGCTCTGAAACAGCAGGCAGATCACTGGCTCACACCTCTGAACCTAAAGCCAGGAAAGGTCGTGTGTGACAATGGCCGGAACCTGGTGGCGGCTTTGAGGCGAGGCCAGCTGACACATGTTCCATGCGTGGCCCATGTGCTCAACCTCGTGGTTCAGCAGTTTCTAAAGTCATACCCAGAGCTGTCTGATCTGCTGGTAAAAGTTCGCCGCCTGTCTGCACATTTTCGAAAGTCACCTACTGCTTCAGCCGGCCTTGCCGGCTTTCAGCGCCGTTTGCATCTTCCGGCTCACAGACTGGTGTGTGATGTCCCCACGCGTTGGAATTCAACTCTGCACATGTTGGTCAGGATATGTGAGCAGAAGAGGGCAGTTGTTGAGTACCTGCATCACCTAAGCCGTCGGGAAATGGGTCAAACTCCACACATAACACCTGAGGAGTGGAGATGGATGTCAGACCTATGTACCATCCTCCAAAACTTTGAGGACTCCACCAAGATGGTGAGTGGTGATGACGCCATTATTAGCGTCACCATACCGCTACTCTGCCTTCTAAAACGGTCTCTGCTGAAAAACAAACATGATGCATTGCAGATGGAGCGCGATGAGTTGCAGCAAGAAACAGTAGTGGGTGTGGGTGATAACACACAGCCCAGCCTCGTCTCATCACAACGTGCAGTGGAGGACTATGACGAGGAGGAGGATGAAGACATGGAGCAACTCTCCGGCCAAATTGAGGATATGACATGCACACCAGTCATATCCTCGGTTCAGCGTGGCTGGCCAGAGGACAGGGTAGATGAGGAGGAGGAGGAGGAGGAGGAGGACAGCATGTTCAGTCATCTTGTTGGTCAGGCTACTGAAGTCCTGGCTGTTAAGAGTCTGGCGCACATGGCTGACTTTATGGTAAGCTGCCTGTCTCGTGACCCTCGCGTTAAGAACATCTTGGCCGACAATCATTACTGGTTGGTAACACTGTTAGACCCACGCTACAAGGAGAACTTTTTGTCTCTTATTCCCGTGGAGGAGAGGTCAACCAAAATGCAGCAGTTCCGGAAGGCCATAGTCACGGAAGTAGGCAAAGCATTCCCCTCACAAAACGCTAGCGGCATAGGTCATGAATCAGTGGACAACCGAGGCGTACAGCCGAGAGAGGCACAAGTCCAATCCGCCAGAGGTAGGGGAACAGTCTTTAAGATGTGGGACAGTTTTCTCAGCCCCTCACGTACCACAGCCCCTGAGGTGCGGGGTAGTGCCACAAGAAATCCTAAGTTTGCCCAGATGCTGAAGGAGTACCTTGCAGATCGAACAACTGTACTCCGACATTCCTCTGTGCCTTACAATTATTGGGTATCCAAGCTGGACACGTGGCATGAATTGGCTCTCTACGCCTTGGAAGTCCTGGCCTGCCCTGCTGCTAGCGTTTTGTCAGAGCGTGTTTTTAGTGCCGCAGGTGGAATCATTACAGATAAACGCACCCGCCTGTCAACTGAAAATGCTGACAGGCTGACTCTGATCAAGATGAACAAGGGTTGGATTGGGCCAGACTTCACCACACCACCAGCAAATGAGAGCGGAATTTAAAGTTTGCCATGTACCTCCACTCACCCATGGGTACACACTTCTGGACTTTGGATAATCGCTGGACTGCTCCTCCTTCTCCTCATGCGCCACCATGATGATGACCGTTACAAATTGCAATACTTAGGCCTTTGTTTCAGGTATACCCCCAGTGGTAAATTTTTTCGCCCATTCTTTGCAGAATGGACATTACAACGACAGGAGACCCGCTCCTTTGCAATGGGAACAATGTTTTGAGGCCCTCATGCACGTCTCTACCCAGGGACAACGTGGAGCCTCCCAATTTTTGGCTGCCCTGCCTAAGGGCTATACTATAATACACCCACTTCCTGACAATGGACACTTAATGTTTTGAGGCCCTCATGCACGTCTCTACCCAGGGACAATGTGGAGCCTCCCAATTTTTGGCTGCCCTGCCTAAGGGCTATACTATAATACACCCACTTCCTGACAATGGACACTTAATGTTTTGAGGCCCTCATGCACGTCTCTACCCAGGAACAACGTGGAGCCTCCCAATTTTTGGCTGCCCTGCCTAAGGGCTATACTATAATACACCCACTTCCTGACAATGGACACTTAATGTTTTGAGGCCCTCATGCACGTCTCTACCCAGGGACAATGTGGAGCCTCCCAATTTTTGGCTGCCCTGCCTAAGGGCTATACTATAATACACCCACTTCCTGACAATGGACACTTAATGTTTTGAGGCCCTCATGCACGTCTCTACCCAGGGACAACGTGGAGCCTCCCAATTTTTGGCTTCCCTGCCTAAGGGCTATACTATAATACACCCACTTCCTGACAATGGACACTTAATGTTTTGAGGCCCTCATGCACGTCTATACCCAGGGACAATGTGGAGCCTCCCAATTTTTGGCTGCCCTGCCTAAGGGCTATACTATAATACACCCACTTCCTGACAATGGACACTTAATGTTTTGAGGCCCTCATGCACGTCTCTACCCAGGGACAACGTGGAGCCTCCCAATTTTTGGCTGCCCTGCCTAAGGGCTATACTACAATAGACCCACTTCCTTACAATGGGCACTTCAGGTTTACAGGCCATCATGCACGTCTCTATCCAGGGACAACGTGGAGCCTCCCAATTTTTGGCTGCCCTGCCTAAGGGCTATACTACAATAGACCCACTTCCTTACAATGGGCACTTCAGGTTTACAGGCCATCATGCACGTCTCTATCCAGGGACAACGTGGAGCCTCCCAATTTTTGGCTGCCCTGGCAAAGGGCTATACTAAAATAGACCCACTTCCTTACAATGGGCACTTCAGGTTTACAGGCCATCATGCACGTCTCTATCCAGGGACAACGTGGAGCCTCCCAATTTTTGGCTGCCCTGGCAAAGGGCTATACTAAAATAGACCCACTTCCTTACAATGGGCACTTCAGGTTTACAGGCCATCATGCACGTCTCTGTCCAGGGACAACGTGGAGCCTCCCAATTTTTGGCTGCCCTGCCTAAGGGCTATACTACAATAGACCCACTTCCTTACAATGGGCACTTCAGGTTTACAGGCCATCATGCACGTCTCTATCCAGGGACAACGTGGAGCCTCCCAATTTTTGGCTACCCTGGCAAAGGGCTATACTAAAATAGACCCACTTCCTTACAATGGGCACTTCAGGTTTACAGGCCATCATGCACGTCTCTATCCAGGGACAACGTGGAGCCTCCCAATTTTTGGCTGCCCTGCCTAAGGGCTATACTACAATAGACCCACTTCCTTACAATGGGCACTTCAGGTTTACAGGCCATCATGCACGTCTCTATCCAGGGACAACGTGGAGCCTCCCAATTTTTGGCTGCCCTGGCAAAGGGCTATACTAAAATAGACCCACTTCCTTACAATGGGCACTTCAGGTTTACAGGCCATCATGCACGTCTCTATCCAGGGACAACGTGGAGCCTCCCAATTTTTGGCTGCCCTGGCAAAGGGCTATACTAAAATAGACCCACTTCCTTACAATGGGCACTTCAGGTTTACAGGCCATCATGCACGTCTCTATCCAGGGACAACGTGGAGCCTCCCAATTTTTGGCTGCCCTGCCTAAGGGCTATACTACAATAGACCCACTTCCTTACAATGGGCACTTCAGGTTTACAGGCCATCATGCACGTCTCTATCCAGGGACAACGTGGAGCCTCCCAATTTTTGGCTGCCCTGCCTAAGGGCTATACTACAATAGACCCACTTCCTTACAATGGGCACTTCAGGTTTACAGGCCATCATGCACGTCTCTATCCAGGGACAACGTGGAGCCTCCCAATTTTTGGCTGCCCTGGCAAAGGGCTATACTAAAATAGACCCACTTCCTTACAATGGGCACTTCAGGTTTACAGGCCATCGTGCACGTCTCTATCCAGGGACAACGTGGAGCCTCCCAATTTTTGGCTGCCCTGGCAAAGGGCTATACTAAAATAGACCCACTTCCTTACAATGGGCACTTCAGGTTTACAGGCCATCATGCACGTCTCTATCCAGGGACAACGTGGAGCCTCCCAATTTTTGGCTGCCCTGCCTAAGGGCTATACTACAATAGACCCACTTCCTTACAATGGGCACTTCAGGTTTACAGGCCATCATGCACGTCTCTATCCAGGGACAATGTGGAGCCTCCCAATTTTTGGCTGCCCTGCCTAAGGGCTATACTACAATAGACCCACTTCCTTACAATGGGCACTTCAGGTTTACAGGCCATCATGCACGTCTCTATCCAGGGACAACGTGGAGCCTCCCAATTTTTGGCTGCCCTGGCAAAGGGCTATACTAAAATAGACCCACTTCCTTACAATGGGCACTTCAGGTTTACAGGCCATCATGCACGTCTCTATCCAGGGACAACGTGGAGCCTCCCAATTTTTGGCTGCCCTGGCAAAGGGCTATACTAAAATAGACCCACTTCCTTACAATGGGCACTTCAGGTTTACAGGCCATCATGCACGTCTCTATCCAGGGACAACGTGGAGCCTCCCAATTTTTGGCTGCCCTGGCAAAGGGCTATACTAAAATAGACCCACTTCCTTACAATGGGCACTTCAGGTTTACAGGCCCTCATGCACGTCTGTATGCAGGGGCATTGGTGAACCTCACAATTTTGGACTGCCCTGGCAAAGGAAAATACTACAAAGACTCACTTCCTCAAAATGGGCACATTAGACTCAAGAGGCCTTCATGTACGTCTCTTCTCAGGGACATCGGAGTGCCACACAATGTTTTCACGTAAAATCTTTCATGTATTAATCTCAAAAAGTAACATACACCAGCTCTATCTCACTATTGGGTATGTGCCCTTAACATTTCTGCCATGAAAAATCATTTTGGGGTCATTTTGGAAGGTTTTCTGGTGAGTCCGTAAAAATGGCGTGAAACGCGGACAAAATTGTTCACAGCTGTGACTTTTGAGTGATAAATGCTTCAAGGGGTCTTCCCCATGCTGTTGCCATGTCATTTGAGCACTCTTCTGAGACTTTTGTGACATTTTTAGGGTTTCTACATGCTGCCGGGGGGTCATTTCACAAAAATACTCGGGTCTCCCATAGGATAACATTGGGCTCGTTGCTCGGCCCGAGTACACGAGTATCTTGGGAGGCTCGGCCCGAGCTTCGAGCACCCGAGCTTTTTAGTACTCGCTCATCACTATTGCAATGCCATCCTAGGACTTATTTTTAGAATAGGGCTTATATTTCAATATTTCAAGCCTACTCAGAAAAAGCTGAAAAATCCTGCTAGGGCATATTTTCATGGTAGGGCTCATATATATATATATATATATATATATATATATATATATTTATATATCTAATATATAAAGCTGAATGTGTGTGTGTGTGTGTGTGTGTGTGTGTGTGTGTGTGTGTGTATGTGTGTGTGTGTGTGTGTGTGTATGTCTGGGATTGGCATCCGTACCGTCGCAGCTACAGCCACAACATTTTGCACACTCACACTTCTGGACCCCGAGAGCGTCATAGGCTATGTTTTGAGGGGAAATTTGAACCCCGCTCTTTACAGTTATTCGCCAAAAAACCTGCCTCCATTAAAGCGAATGGAGCTGGGAGCCACAGTGCAGCCAGAACTTCAGGAGAATGTGCAGCCACACCCTTATATGGAATGTTGGCGTGTCACAATGCAGCCAGGGAAAGAGACAGATACAGACAGGGAAAGAGGCAGACACAGAGAGACTAAGAAACAGACATAGACAGGGTAAGAGACAGACACAAAGAGACAGACACAGACAAAGAGACAGACTGACAGGGAAAGAGACAGACAGGGAAAGAGAGGGAAAGAGAGAGACAGGGAAAGAGAGGGAAAGAGACAGACAGGGAAAGAGACAGACAGGTAAAGAGACAGACAGGGAAAGTGACAGAGATAGATAGACAGACAGGGAAAGAGATAGATAGACAGACAGGGAAAGAGACAGACACAGACAGGTAAAGAGACAGACAAAAAGACAGACACAGGGAAAGAGACAGACAGGGAAAGAGAGGGAAAGAGACAGACAGTGAAAGAGACAGACAGGGAAAGAGAGGGAAAGACAGACAGGGAAAGAGAGGGAAAGAGACAGACAGGGAAAGAGACAGACAGGGAAAGAGACAGACAGGGAAAGAGACAGACAGGGAAAGTGACAGAGATAGATAGACAGACGGGGAAAGAGATAGAGAGACAGACAGACAAAGAGAGAGAGAGAGACAGAGAGATATATACAGAGGGGGAGACAGACAGAGAATGGGAGAGAAACAGAGAGACAGTTACTATCCCGGGCAGCGCCGGGTGCTATGTTGTGAGGTGAAATTTTAACTCCGCGCGTTCTAATTTACCAATCAATTTTGCCCCTATCTACATAATGGGGAAAAAGTGAAACGAAAAGTGTTGGGGGCAAATTGACAGCTGCCAGATGTGAACAAGGGGGACTTAAAGAATGAGAGCGATGGCGCCAAAGAGTATATACCGTACAGTTGCTAAGGTGGGGCCCCGACATGGGATACTCACCACACTCGGGGATATGAACACACACACAAAATGCGCCACACACTACCACGTACTTGAACACATATACCACCCCCAGCACACATCTCACCACACATACACCAACCTCACCACATAATCACCCTAAAACACACACAAGTCTGGTATTATCCTTCAAAAATAAAAATCTGATTAATAAGCAGCCAAACTACAAGAACAACAAATGTACCACATAGGAAATACGGCAGCTGTCAGTCACATGACCTGTCTATATGTGTATGTGTGAGCTAATATATACTGTCAGGGGGGAGGTCTTTCTGTTGCCTGGAGATTTATCAGGCTGCCAATAGCAACCAATCACAGCTTAGCTTCTATTTTGCCACAGTTAATTATTCTGAGCTCTGATTGGTTAATATAGGCAACAATTTAATAATAATTACATTTCTACCTATTTGTTTTGTGGTGTTTGTGTGCAGAATACATTTTTGTTAATACATTCTATTTTGTTAACAGCAGTTATTAACCCGGGCGAAGCCGGGTACTACAGCTAGTATATATATATATATATATATATATATATATATATATATATATATATATACACACACACAATTCTCAGCATAATTGAGTATACCCCTTTGGAAGTAAGATTTTCATCAATATCTCACTGAATACAAGAACAATTTCCCAAATTTTGATAAGTCTTTGAGCATTTTTTTTAATCCATACCATGAAGGTTAATAATATAACTTTCATTACCAAATCTTCAGTTTTATTTGAATTAGTTGATGCAAAAATGAGTACACCTCACATCAAAAACTACTACATTTAGTATTTTGTATGACCTCCATGATTTTTAAGGACATTACCAACTTCTCTAGTAGGTTTGGAATGAATAAGCTTGCGAGAAAGTGCAACAACTATATTTTTCCATTCTTCAAGAGCATCATCTTTTAGAGCTAGGATGTTGATTGGAACGTGATGACAACTTGTCTCTCTAGAACTCTCCAAAAACTACAGCAAGCTGCTGAGTAAGTGACACATACCTGGAATCAGGGTCTCAGCTCCTACATCATGCTGTTCTCAAATTAAATAGCAAAAACTCGATTCCCTTCAATACATTTTTTTGAATACCCATATCCCCTTCCTTTCCATTTATTGAGAGGCTACATCTCCCACATAGCCCAACAGCTTTAGATTTACAAGGCGTGGTAGTTTTTCTTAAGGCCGCTTTACACGCTACGATATCGCTAATGCGTTGTCGTTGGGGTCACGGAATTTGTGACGCACATCCGGCCGCATTAGCGATGTCGTGTGTGACACCTATGAGCGATTTTGAATCGTCGCAAAAATGTTAAAAATCGCTCATCGGTGACATGGCCCCCTAATCTCGATTATCGTTGCTGCTGCAGTAACGAAGTTGTTCCTCGTTCCTGCGGCAGCACACATCGGTACGTGTGACACCACAGGAACGAGGAACCTCTCCTTACCTGCATCCCGCTCGCAATGCGGAAGGAAGGAGGTGGGCGGGATGTTACATCCCGCTCATCTCCGCCCCTCCGCTTCTATTGGGCGGCCGCTTGGTGACGTCGCAGTGACGCCGAACGAACCGCCCCCTTAGAAAGGAGGCGGTTCGCCGGTCACAGCGACGTCGCAAGGCAGGTAAGTAGTGTGATGGGTCTGGGCGATGTTGTGCGCCACGGGCAGCAATTTGCCCGTGTCGCACAACCGATGGGGGAGGGTACCCACGCTAGCGATATCGGTACCGATATCACAGCGTGTAAAGTGGCCTTTAGGCCAGAGACCCGATTTAAAGATTCCAATGGTTTCCCAACAAGAAGCCGTTATTATCCCCTATCCACCAGATAAGTTGTACATGCTGCGAGTTGTAAAACCATTGAAACACTTCCGGTTTGCAAGAGAGGGTCTTTTGTTCCCCCCAGTCCCAAGGCCATGGCTATCCGTTTACATGCATCATTGTGAACCATTGGAAAAGAAGCAGGGATAGAAATGGATGAGCAGGATACGTAGATCGGACAGGTGTTGAAGATTGATGATTAATGTTGCTGGATGCAATACCCAATTTGAAGTGATAGTCAGCTCCACAGTCCATCTCTGGAACTGGTATTCGCAGTTCTCCTAGTAAGGGTCCAAGAGATCGGACTCATTCTCTTTATATGGCATATCTTGTGTATATTCCCATCTACCCTTTTAACAACCAATAGTGTGGGTGGATCTCATCAGGTCTACTGGTGTACCCTAGGCATTCTCATCCAATAGTGCTTGCATATCCATTACAATACTGTTCTGTGCATGCTGAGGTTGCGGAGAGGTTCACCCTAGTACGTTGTTCTCAGTGGTGTACTCTCATGAATAATGAATTCGATACCAGTCATGTAGACACACTGCTTACTCATTTCTACAGCACCGAGGCATACAAAGCACCTGTGCTAAAGAAACGAGAAAGCAATGTGTCTACATTCATAAATCAGATGGCGACATCTCTGCTAATGAGGCAAGCCAGGAGGGAGATCAAATAATCACCAGACAAGACATTTTGCCAAAACATTACGCAAACAAATTCTGTGGATACTTTGATCCTACATTCCGGTGTTACTCCATTCCTCCATCCTCCATCCCCCTCTTCTTGAAAGCCTACAGACAGTAAGAGCAGAATACTGTGGTACTGTAAGACCCAAATAAGACAGGGTTTGTTTATAGTCTATAACCATCGAGAAACATAATACAATGACTAAGGAACATACTCGATCCGAAACGCATCAGTAACTGTACTTTTCTGTCTTCTTTTGGACATACACTGACAAGCAAAAGGGTAACAATGTTTTGAACTTTTGACCTTCAGGCTCCATATCGCACCATCCACTACATCATTGAGTATGAGAATACCTTCATTTTATAGACAATCATCTGGGCTATCTTATACGTAAATTTGACTTGCAGTTATTTAGCATATTATTAGTTATGCAGACTCTTGTCATTGTTAGTTTTTTTCTCCTAAATATCTAAATTTTAATATTTATTATTTTGTTAGTTTATTGTAAATCCACCTTTGCCTTTGAACACTGCTTGTATCCTTCTGGGCATGCTCTCGATCAGATTCAAGCATTTCCCGACCGAAATTTGTTCTCAGGTCTCTTCTACACATTCCCAATGTTGGTGCATACTGGTTGGCTCACTTGGGTATGTGTACAGCCTTTTTTTCAACTGTACCCACAACTGTTTGATTGAATTGAGGTCTGGGGACAATCCAGCACCTCTACTTCATTGTCATTGAACCATTTCTTCACCAATCTCAATCTATGCTGTGGGTCTTTGACTTGGTGGAAAATTATGTCATCTTTTCAAACCCATAGTACTCAAGTGTAGGAAGTAACTCATCTTGTAGGATACTCACATATCGCTCAGCATTCTGGTCCAGTATCCAATTCCTTTGGCTGTGAAGCAACCCCATACCATCAGGCTTCTTCCACCGAACTTGACAGTTCCTTCAATTTCTCAATCTGTTAGCCCTTTTTCTCTTGTTTCTTCCAGACCCATTTTCTCCCATCAGATCTTAGTCTATTGACTTTTGACACATTGCTCAAAATCATGTTTCCAATCTTCTACTGTCTACTTTTTGTGCTTTTTTGCAAATACAAGCCAACGATTCTTATGATGATATTGAAGTTGAGGCTTCTTCACCTTTTGTCGGGTCACAATTCCAGATTTGTGTAATGTGCATCGCCCGGTGCCTGCATGGACATCTGTGATGCCACTATTATGTGGCATAAAAAAGAGTGAATCAGCTCACCACCATGTAGTCATTCCAGGAAGAAAAATCCGGACGGTGCTTGTGGGTAAAGAAGGCTGTAGTCAATCAAAAAAGGTGGCTCCCCAGCACAAAGAACGTCCATAGAAACTTGAAATAAAGTTAAAGTTTCATTTTATTCCAATAATGGTAAAAAAGGGGGAAGAAGGAATAAAACATAACACCTCCGATCTACGCGTTTCAGACGCGATCGTCCTTAGTCATGATGCACCTTTTTTTGATGAACTATTATGAAGCATAGGACCCATCTCCACTGCTGTGATGGATGTCCACTTTTTGTCTTTTGAATGGATGGATTTAATTTCCTATTCTTCCTACTGTCATTGCACTCACATGATGCAGTTTGGCAATTTTTTTGGCCGAAAGACCACTATCGATGAGCTGGATGAAGCTGTTTTTCTTTTCTTGGGAAATCTTCATGGCTGCGCCTCGATTTTATCTTCTAATGCCAGGAAAAGCACATCTCATACTTTTTAACTCACTGGACAACCTCTTTAAGGGCAATGCTCAATCCTGATCATTGACCACCAGTCAAGTTACAAATTATAAGCACTAGGATTGGTTTTTGACACATCCCTTGACAGTGAATGCAGTGCTGATAATCATGGGTAGTGTATAACAAGAGGAGGAACATGATCACATGAGGGTCGATTAATTTTCTATATCACTGTTTGATGCTCATTATTGACAAATTTTCAGTCCATATAAAAAGATTTCAACATATAGGCGGTCCATGTGCTGTCAGTGTGCACCACTATGAACTGCACACGGATCCTGGTGATCAGTTGTAAGATATCTTGTGTGGTAAAGAAATATCCCTGTTGTCAGTTTATTTCCTCCCTGTATCTTATTTCTTCCCGTGCATGTGTGGTCTCTCCCCTGTGTTTGGTTGCAGTGTGTATGTGTTTTAGTTCTCCCCGTCTGTGTTTTTGTGAGGTTTGTTACTTTGGTCCCAGCCCTCCCCAGGGGTGGGGGAGACTGGGTGATAGATTAGGGTACGGACAGGATTTGGTGTCATGCTGGCGGTCCATACCTTGCTACCATTGAGCGTACCTCTGAGATAAATGTTAGACCAGGGACCTGGGCATAGTTAGGAGTTAGGGTCATGTTGGAGGTCCAGACCTCACTACCATTGAGCGTACCTCTGGGATAAGTGTTAGACTAGGGTACGGTCAGGTGTTAGGGTCACGCTACCATCAAGTGTACCTATGAGATAAATGTTAGACCAGGGACCTGGGCATAGTTAGGAGTTAGGGTCATGTTGGAGGTCCAGACCTCACTACCATTGAGCGTACCTCTGGGATAAGTGTTAGACCAGGTTACGGTCAGGTGTTAGGGTCACGCTACCATCAAGTGTACTTATGGGATAAATGTTAGACCAGGGACCTGGGTATAGTAAGGAGTTAGGGTCACGCTGGTGGTCCAGACCTCACTACCATTGAGTGTACCTGTGGGATAAGAGACAGTGCAAGGTCTCCAGTCTGAGGGCCAGTCTAGGTGCCTCTGCTCAGTTACCCATCATTCCCATGACAGTAAGGAAAGGCACTACAGCACCTGTCTACCATGTGGCTGAGCACACTGTGCTGCACACGGAGCCAGTCATATCCGCAATTTGCAGATGCGATTGTCCCAATTTTCAACATGGCCATCTAAGCCCGACCTTAATCTAATTACTCTTTCGGCAGTTATTATAAAACATGCTGAGACTTTGAGGATCATAGATAACATCAGCTAAGCATTGCACTTTTTTTTGTATCCGTCTGACCTGTTCTCAATTTGCAATAGGGGTTCACGTTCGGGGCTAGATAAAGTCAAAGTGGTGAAAGGACAGAAATCCTCAATAGTCAAATCCAGCGAGGAAAGAGAAGGGTTCAGCTTCACTCCTGAATAATGCAGGGATTTCAGTAACCAGGGGAATTGTAGACCTGTCAGAATTCATAATACCCGGTAATGGGCCAAGGAAGTTCTACTGCATCGGCTCGAGAATCTATCTCCTATATGTGGAGACGACACCTCTGAGAAATCTGCGAGTCACTGCCGAGATACACACTATTAATGCTATGCTAATCCATTCAATGTACCGTAGCACATTGCTTTTCATTGCGCCGGCAATAAGACACTTAAGAAATAGGCTCCTATCACATCATTCCTCTTCAATGGGCCAAAAAGAAAACGATAAATTGGGCAATTATCGAAAGCTTTATGCAATGTGATGAGGGCAATCTTTCAAATAACGTCAGGTGGAAAATAAGGATGACGTTAATCAGGATGAATCCCGCACAAATCGCCAAAAAAGTTTTTCCGAGCTCCGGCCAAAGGAAAAAAAAATTATTGTAAGTGCAGAAGAAAATATTCCCTGCTCTGTGCTGACTCCTGCCAGGATTCTGACACCGAACAGATGAAAAATTGACAGTTTATATAGATGGACTGATGATAAGCGACACTTAAACTACCTTGTTTTGTGATGACTGACAGCAAAATGACATATGTTCTGCATAAATACATCAGGACCGCGCTGCGATTGTGTTATTCCAGGGTAGACTGGCATTGAGACTAATGGCGTCAAATGACTGTGGATAAAATTGGATGGTCGGAATGGTCTGTTGAACGTTTATCTGTGCGGTAGGACAGAAAGCAAATCTGCTCTTTGGCATTTTCATTGGATTGCTGGACTAAATGTTCTCAAAATACGCAAAAATAATTTTTATAGCACTTGTCTAACATATTATCCTACCAATCTAGGGCCACAAATAGGTTGTCTCTGTCTGCAGGTCCTATCTGTGTGATCTGTCAATAATGTTAGCACCATGATGCATATACCATAAAAGCTACTATGTGGACCGTAACGAGAGGAGGAGAGGGATATTCCCCTAGGGAACAAAATGCTCATGTCTCCGATGGTAGAGGTGAGGTGGTGCAAAGAAGTGCTATTGGTCCTGATTTTTCTATGATCTCCGATGCACACACTGTCACCCTTGCCACTGGGGATGGTACTGCGGCGAGCATAAGTAGCCCCACTGGACCACAGGGTACCCCACGCTTACCTTTTTAATGGAACGGCCTCGACTAAGCACCCATTGCGAGGTAGACACCAGGTGCTACTCCCAGACCAGGGACCTGGACTATGGCAGCTGAACCCAGGGCAGGGGCAAACACAGAATCTCAAGTGTAGACAGGGACAACCGGAGTGGCAGAAGCAGATGTCACGATCAAGACAGACAGGCAGGGTCTCTGGTGTAGCAAGGACTACCAGGGTAGCTAAGGCTGGAGGCATGGCAGGGTTGGACAGGCACAGTCTCTTGATATAGCAAGGCAACTGGGGTAGCTGAGGCTTGAGGCATGGCCAGGGTGGATAGGAACAGTCTCTAGTATAGCAAGGACACTGGGGTAGCTGAGACTGGAGGCACAGCCAGTTTGGACAGGCATAGTCTCTTGGTATTACTGGGCCACTGGGTTAGCTGAGGCTGGAGGCATGGCTAGGTTGGACAGCCACAGTCTCTGGTATAGCAAGGCCACCAGGGTAGCTGAGATTGGAGGCACGGCCCGCATGGACAGGCACAGTCTCTTGGTATAGAAAGGCCACTGGGTTAGCTGAGGCTGGAGACATGGCCAGGATGGGCTCTGTAACAAAAGCACAGTGAGCAAGGTGACCTGACAGCCTGCTGGCTAGGGCAAACACTAACTAACTAAACACGTTGATCAGGCACCTCCCCCAGTGGGAGAGAGCCTTATTTACCCAATGCCTCTCAGCGATAGGCAGAGAGGTACTTCCTGGGAGTGAGGCACTGGCCCTTTAAGAAAAGGGCAGCGGCACAGTCATGTGCCCCAGGAACACTCCTGGGGGACCTGTACTGCGTACACATGCTCGGGAGCAAGCAGAGATCGTGCATGGGGAGGAGTGAGGAGACGCCGGGAAACATGTGAAAGCTGGCCATGGCGACATGTACCGCGTGACCCTGCAGAAGGAGGAGAGCAGGGAGGGCAGGGATGCCAGTGCTGCACACACCTCTTTCTCATACAGAAAAGATGAGCCATGGTTGATTGCTTCCATTAAGAGTAGTAGAATTGATTGTATTGCCTCTTCTTTTTCCATGAAATACCATGTATGTGGGGCAAAAACAGAAATCTAAATTAGCTCCAAGATTGACAATAAAAACCCCTTGGGTTCACACAAATGCACCTTGAAGGTCCGTCTCCCCCGTCATCTAACCACTTAGATGCAATGATTTCTGTTCACCATGGCAAAAATGGGCTTTAATTGCTGGAATAAAAGCTGCTTCCAATGGCAGCAATTATGGCATGGAGCTGTGTCTTAAAGCAACCAGTACCTACCTTGTATAGATACAAGGTAGATTGAGATACATAGATTGAGATACAAAGCTTCCCAACTTCTAGGGACAGTAGATGTCGGGAGAAGTGGGCAGATACAAAGCAGGGGCAAAGTCGTTCATGAGTCCCATAACATTGCACAGTCTGCTATTTTTGGCGGCACATCACTTCATGTGTCGCAGGCGGAGGAGGGGACGCCGCGCTCTCCCACTGCTTGGGTCCGGCTGCCGCTGCGGCTGCTCCGGCCTGCTGCTGCTGCTGCTTGGTGGCTCGAGCGATGGGCCAGATCCCGGGGACTCGAGCGGCGCTCCTCGCCTGTGAGTGAAAGGGGATTGGGATTTGGGATAGTTTATTGTCCGTGACGCCACCCACGGCTGTGGTGATTGAGTGGACACCACCGCTGCTCTGTTTGGGGAGCCCGGGAGTGATGGTACGGAGCAGCCAGTTGTTGATTTGCCCCTCCGTGGGTAGGGGTCTTGGTGCTCCCGGGGCCCGGTGATGGGATGGGAATGGTGGACAGGCGGGTCTGGGGCCTGTGGAGGTGCAGGGGCGCAGGGGCAGCGCTGTGCCGCACGGCACGGAGGTACTCACTCAGCCAGTAAACACGACACAGTTCTCGGTAAACAAACGGCTGGTTGGACGGGTCCCTCGGACGGTTCACGGTGCTGATGTTCCCTGCAGTTAGCGGTGACGGTCTCTTCCCTGCACCTATGAAAGTCTCTTTGGTAGCGATGGGTCCCCACCGGTTACCCACTCCTCGGCTTCAAGCTGGGCCGAAGGAGCCCTACTTTGCCCGCAGGCGCTGGCCCTGGGAAACTGGTGCCCTGGCGGTGGCGGTGTCTCCCCTTCACGGTCAGGCTGTTGCCTTCAATCGGGACTTGGTTGTTAAGAGACAGACGTCCCCTTCACTGACGGATTTGGCAAATTATGGCGACTCCTAGCCTTGCCGGGATCCGAAAGGCCCCTGCCCTGGTGCTGACTGTTCTTCGTATACTGCTCCGGTACCGCCGGGTCACCACCCGTCCGCGGTCCTTCCAGCAACCTCCGAGCAGTCCCCCTGCAGACTATCACCGCCGTCTGCTGACCTTGCTGTCTCAGTCCAGGGCACACACCCGGACCAACTTCAGGCTTTACAAAACTGTTTCTTTTCACTTTACTTCAGCTTTTCTCCTAAGCTCCTCTACCACTTCACTTCCTTCCACTTTCACTTCCCTCACTTAACTGCCTGGTTTTCCCGCCTCCAGGGCTGTGTACTCCTCGGTGGGCGGAGCCAACCGCCTGGCCCACCCCCTGGTGTGGACATCAGCCCCTGGAGGAAGGCAACAAGGATTTTGGGTTAGCTTGGTGTACCTGCAGGGAATGTGGGGTGCATGTGGTGTTGTGACCTGTGACCCCTGGCACACATGCATGTTGGAGGGATCATAGTTGGCGCAATTGATCTTCTTTGTTCTTTCCTATGGCAGACGATGGTGGTCTCCAAACAATTGATCTAATCTTAACTTATAACTTAGTAACCTAATAACTTAGTACCTTACCAGGGTTTTTGTATGGGATTTTCCTACCTTAGTTTTAGTTATTAACCATTCAAAGTGTTCAGAATTGTAAATGATTTACAAACCCCTACCTTTACACTGATGTCCTATCCTTAGGACAGGTCATCAATGTCTGATCGGCAGGGTCCGCATCCGGAACTCCCGCCGATCAGCTGTTCTTGGTCCCGGCGGCGGCAGCAGGTGATGCTCAGTTCCAGAGCTGCCCCATCAACTAATAGTGGCCACGGCTGGGTACTGCACATCCGCCTCCCATTCAAATCATTAATAGACAGATGTGCAGTACCCAGCACCGGCTGCTATCAGATGACGGGGCAGCTCCAGATCTGAGCAATTACGGCTGCCTGCTGCTGCCGCCGGTACCGAGAGCTGTGGGGGTACCGGGTGTCGCACCCCTGATGATCAGACATTGATGACCAATCCTAAGGCGGGCTTTGCACACTACGACATCACAAGCCGATGCTGCGATGCCGAGCGCGATAGTCCCCGTCCCGTCGCAGCTGCGATATCTTTGTGATAGCTGCCGTAGCGAATATTATCGCTACGGCAACTTCACATGCACTCACCTGCCCTGCGATGTTGCTCTGGCCGGCGAACCGCCTCCTTATTAAGGGGGCGGGTCGTGCGGCGTCACTGCGACGTCACACGGCAGGCGGCGAATAGGAGCGGAGGGGCGGAGATGAGCGGGATGTAAACATCCCGCCCACCTCTGTCCTTCCGCATAGCCGACGGGAGCCGCGGTGACGCAGGTAGGAGATGTTCCTCGCTCCTGCGACTTCACACACAGTGATGTGTGCTGCCACAGGAGCGAGGAACAACATCGGACCATCACGTCAGCGTAATTATGGAATTCGCCGACGCTGCACCGATGATACGATTACGACGCTTTTGCGCTCGTTAATCGTATCATCTAGGATTTACACACTACGATGTCGAGAGCGACGCAGGAAGTGCGTCACTTTCGACATGACCCCACCGACATCGCACCTGCGATGTCATAGTGTGCAAAGCCCGCCTAAGGATAAGCCATCAATGATAAAGTAGTACTTGTAATCCTCATGAAATAACAATTCTGACCGTCTCTCCTCATTCCTCTGCATGGTCGCACCACTCATACTTTTACTAGAAAATTAGAAATAAATTGTTAAGAAAATCAGAATTATTATATTACAAAGAAATCAGGTTTTTACTAACACAGAAATGTTTTAAAAGAACCTTGGCTCCTGCGTAGAGTAATTGGATCCCGCAATGTCTAATATGTTTCTGTATCGATATTCAATTGCAATAACCAATGCAATTTACTGCATGTGGTCAAGTTTATTTCTTCAATTGAACCTGCATGAGCTCTTATTTCGTTTCCCGAAAAATTCCTATTCCAGCACAGAGCAGGGATGGAGGGGTTCAATGCACCCCATGGTAACTGCTACAAAATCCTCTGTATTACATTGTTTTGTATATTTTGCTTCTTACTAGACTTTACATCCATGTAATGTAAGTAAGTATCAAATGTATATAACATGGACATGTTTAGGCGTCACATTACCCCTGATGAAGCTCAAGTGGGTGAAACGCATTGTGGCTCCTTTCGCATTTACTGTGGCAAAAGGAATATTGTTTACTATTTTCTGTGGTATTTACTTATACTAAACAGGTAAAGAAAATGGCAAGACAATAAACATAAATAGGATCTTATCCAGGTAAAGACAATAGCAATGGATAGGATTCTTACTCACCTGATGTGGCTGTGATCGTCACAACTACTGTATAGGTGTAGCGCTGGTGTCCCTCCACCCCTAGCTCCTCTACCCACAGGGACGCACTCTTAATTACCTCCACGGCCTGCTCTCTCCACGATATCTGGCGTCCCAGTGCTGCTCCACGTGGGTTCTTCCTGCTTCCCCCTCCCGGGGCCTGTGCATGAGGCAAAGGTCCCCCAGGAGTGCTCCTACGGAGTGCACATACACCGTTGCCCTTCTCTTAAAGGGCCAGCACGTCATTCCCAGAAAGTGCCTTTCAGCCTATCGCTGAGAGGCACTTAGTACTTATGGCACTCTCCCACTAGGGGAGGTGTCTGTTCAGCTCCTGTGTTTAGTTATTTAGTGTTCCGTACCCTAGCCAGCTAGTTGTCAGGTCCCCTTATCTGTCCTATCCTGCCTGTACCTGGTTCCAGTCCTGTCCTGCTGGCACCTGATCCTGTCCTGCGTGTACCTAGTTCCAGTACTACCCTGCCCTGTTCTCACCTGGCTCCAGCCTGTCCTGCCCTGTTAGCACCTGGTTCTAGTCCGCCTTGTCCTGAATGTATATGTTCCAGTCTGTCCTGTCCTGTTGGTACTTGCTACTTTTCTGTCCTGCCCTGTTGGCTCTAATGACTCTGCCTGTCCGCCCTGGCCATGCCATCTGCCTCAGCCACTCCGGTGGTCCCAGCCTTGTTAGTGACTCTGCCTGTCTGCCCTGGCCATGCTGTCTGCCTCCAGCTACCCTGGTGGTCCCTGTCTACACTAGACTCAGCCTGTCTGCACCTGTGTCCGTCCCTGCCCTGGGGGTCAGCTGCCACAGTCCCGGTCTCTGCCCTGAGAGTAGTACCTGAAGTCTGCACACGTGGTCGGCATTTACTCAAGCCCCTCCCACTAAGGGTAAGCCCAGGGTCCCCCAGTGGTCCAGTAGGTCCAGTTCAGTTTGCCACTTTACCATCTCCGGAGGTGAACGTTACAATAGGCCTAAATCGGCTGCAACAAACCCCATGGTATACAAAAAGCTGAAAACTGGAAGGAAATGGTTAGCTGCCAATGAAGATAAGTTGTTCCTAGAGTGTGATTTGTAGACACTGAACAGACAAACCGCTCACCACTGTAGGAGTCAGCCTGAATAATTCCTCCAGATAAGTATCCTCGGTCCCAGCACGGTTCACGGAAGCCAGCCGTATATAGACATAAAGCAAGCAAGGGAAGGATCCAGCTCAGACTCCAAGGATTTGAATAAAAAGCATTTCTTTATTTCATCTTATTAAAAAGAAAATATCCAGAAAAGGTATAATGACACCGGCTGTTTACACTGACAGATGGCAGATGAAAAAAACAACGCGTTTCGGCGATACGCCTTCATCAGGTCTAGATGACCGGATGAAGGCGTATCGCCGAAACGCGTAGTTTTTTTCATCTGCCATCTGTCAGTGTAAACAGCCGGTGTCATTATACCTTTTCTGGATATATTCTTTTTAACAAGATGAAATAAAAAAATGCTTTTTATTCAAATCCTTGGAGTCTGAGCTGGATCCTTCCCTTGCTTGCTTTAGAGTGTGATTTAATGTCAACGCGTTTCAGAATATAAACACTGCTTCATCAGGAAAATCACATTAACAGATTCAGTCAAAAGGAAGGGTATAAATAGAACACGTTTGAATGAAGACGCACTTTTATCCCATCATGTCCGTCCTATTTATATCCTTCCTTTTGACTGCATCTGTTAATGTGATTATCACCTAAGTGCTTTAAATAGACATATGCTATTGACCAGGAAAGCAGCAAGTACACATGTGTATGACAGATTCCTGAGATAAGACCTCAAGAATGAAAAAGGGGCCATATATCCTCAATATTAAAATATTATTTTATTATTCTTTATTTAAAAACAATACTTCAATATAAAATGCAAGGATTGAAAACAATCAAGGGATTATATCCAGACACATAAGTATTATATAGGTATCACAATTCTTCAGATATTAGGTATTGGTAAATTACTATGTTATCCATGCTTGATTACACTTAAATGTAACATCTGCGCTCGATCACACTCCGCAAAGTGATTGACACAATAAAGAGTTATTATTATTTTCTCTTTCTTCAGTTTTGGATCCTCCTGCAAACTTTACAGCCACCGAGGTTTCCAGAACCAGCGCTCTGGTGTCGTGGCAGCCTCCAGTGTCTCCCATTGAAAACTACATTCTGACATACAAATCTACAAATGGCTCCAGGAAGGTAAGTGGCCGAATGGTTAATGGATCTGTCTGCTTCTATCTTGTTATTGAACAGCGTTTTGTATGATCAGAGTTGCTTACAAAATGTTACTTCTGCATGCTACCTCACTGTAAGTTTCGCATGCATATGCGCTTCCTCAGGGGGATCTTCTTGTCCAACTGCTAAAGCACTCTGCTTGTTGTTGATTTATATAATTGGATTTACCATAATTTCTATGCATGTTTCTTTAACAAAGCAAAAAATTAGCTATAAATAATCCCTTTCGATTTTTGTTTCAAGTTATATGGAGTTATTATTTCAAATAATACCTAATGGCTGAATAATGCTCCTATTGGACATGTTTTGTTTACTTGTTGTGATTGCAGCACTTTGTTATTCATTACTCTGCGAATTAGCAGCGCCACAGAGCGATTGTCTGCACTGTAACCTGTGTCATGCTAAATCATGCATCATAAATATATGGTTGCTGGGGGTCTTGTGTCTCAGTGTGAATGGAGCAATAGTGCGCATTAGTAAGTGGAAATGGATGACTGCTACCATAGACAGTAAATGGAGTGGTAATCGCGCATGCGCACTATATCTATTGCTACATGGAGACATTCACTCCAGTTATCGCGCATGCGCACTACATCTATTTCTACAAGGAGACATGCACTCCAGTTACTGGGATTGGTGGGATTCTGAGAATTATAATTTAGATCGATCATGCATTTATCAGCTATCCTGTTCATTATGTTTTATTATTGCCTGTAATGTAACAGTATGCAACCATTTCTTATGTTCTCTAGTGATGACTGAAGGCAGACGGAATTATAGCATTTACATTTATGTCTAAGGAAGGAGATTTGTAACTATGGCTTTGAAGATACATTAAAGGGAATCTGTCAGCAGGTTTTTGCAATGTGATCTGAGAGCAGCATAATGTAGGGGAAGAGACCCTGATTCCAGCGATGTGTTACTTACTGGGCCGTGTGATGTTGTTTCAATAAAATCAGTGTTTCATCAGTAGGAACTTATCACTACAGGACTAGGTGTCTCGTGCCTTCTAGTCAACTTATTTGTATAAGCCGCCTCTCACCAGCAGCTTTCTGTCACTATACTATGTACACAGCAAACTGTCAATCAGTGCTGTGGCCAGTATTATACAGGGCTCAGCATTCAGAGCTCTGCTATATCTGCAGCAGAGAAAATGGTGATTTTAGCTCAACTGCGGAACCCAGAAAACTAAATGACACATCGCTGGAATCAGGGTCTAAGCTCCTACATCATCCTGACATCAAATTACATAGCAAAAGCCTGCTGACAGATTCCCTTAAAGGTATTTTCCAACAAACAAATTTAATTTTAAATTTAATTTGAATCTGTAGATGTTGGAAAAGTAATAAGTTCCACAATTGGATGTGCTTTAAAAAAATATTCCTGTGCTGAGATAATCTTATACGTGTCCCTGCTCTGTACTGTGTAATGGATGTAAGGTACCGAAATTTTAAAACAAAAAATTCTAAAATTTCGGTGCCTTCCATAAATTTCCGTAGGTCTATTACATAAATACGAATCACACACAGTTGTGATATATGCATTTGTCATTTACGCTTTAATCTTCATTTGTGCTGTGTATGGTTGTGCTTTTTTGATCTACTTTGGTATGTGTAATGGATGTGTCTGACTATACAAGGACAAGATCTGATCATACCACATCCCCTGGGCTAGGAAGGAAGTAAAAAAGTATACAAACATTACAGCATGTGATCTTAGATTCATAGATGATTCTTTCTGTGACGTAAAACATTTCCCTGCCTGCTTTTAAGAAATGTTTATCCTGTAAGAAACAATTATTTGCGATCCCGTGCTGTGATGTCTGTACACTCTTATGTGTCCTCCCCTGCCCAGAAGATGTGGTATGATCAGACCATGACCCTGTACGGTCAGACACGGCCATTACACAGTACACAGCAGGAGCACATATATAAGATTATCTCACAATAGGAACATTTTTTTTAAACACATCTAATTGTGGAAATTATTATTATTCCAAGATCTATTGATTAAAATGAACTTGGTTCACGGGAAAACTCTTTTTAAAGGGATTGTTCCCATCTTTAGAAGTTATCTTCTATCCACAAGATAGATGATAGCTTTTTGATTAGTGAGGGTCTTACCTCTAGGACACCCACTGATTCAGAGAACAACACTCTGCAGAGTCCCATATACTACGTTCATTCTTTATGGGATTGCTGGACTAAAGGCTGCTTTACACGAGACGAGCTATCGTGCGATGCATCGTCAGGGTCACGGTTTTCGTGACGCACATCCGGCATCGTTCACAACGTCGTCTCGTGTGACACCTCCGAGCGACGCAGTGTCGCTCACAAACCGTGAGTCGTGTACTCGTCGCTCAGTTTCAAAAAATTGTTTAATTAAAATGGCGCCGGTTGTTCATCGTACCTGGGGTAGCACACATCGCTCCGTGTGACACCCCGGGAACGATGAACACAGCTTACCTGTGTCCCACGGCTCCCGGCGGCTATGCGGAAGGAAGGAGGTGGGCGGGATGTTTACATCCCGCTCATCTCCGCCCCTCTGCTTCTATTGGCCGGCAGCTGTTTGACGTCACTGTGACGCCGAACGTCCCTCCCCCTTTAGGAAGAGGATGTTCGCCGCCCACAGCGAGGTCGCTCGGCAGGTAAGTGCGTGTGACGGGGGTTTCACGACTTTGTGCAACACGGGCAGCGATTTGCCCGTGACACACAAACGGCGGGGGCGGGTACGATCGATCGTGAAATCGCACGATCGGTCAACTCGTGTAAAGCATGCATAAGTCATGGATTATACTCCACTATTTTGCTATTTTGAACAGTCCCGTGGAGTATGACTGTTGTGTTGGTGTGGATGGCTGGCCACAGCTCCATTCACACAGATCCGGAGCGGTGCAGGTCAGCATAATTGTAGATATGTGATAACTCCTAAAGATGCTAATAACACTTTAAGAAATGGATTAGCACAGATTGTGTTTAAAAAAAATGAAATCTATCCAACGTACAGTGTTTTTATCTGTCGTGTTAGGAACTGATTGTGGATGCAGAAGACACATGGATCCGCCTGGAGGGTCTTCTGGAGAGCACAGAATACAATGTCACAATCCTGTCAGTTCAGGATGGAGAACGAAGCGCTATCGTTCACACAATGTTCACAACAGGTCGGTTTTTCTCAGTGGCACAAAAGATAAATCATCTGTCTAACGTATACTTGTATAATGTCGCTGTCAAGTTTGCTGTTACGGACGTTCCCTACGGAGAGCTCTTCTTAAGTACAAGAAGTGTATGAGATCTTCAGTCATTTCCAAGCATATTGGTAAATCTCCCGGAGTGTGATTGTTGTCTGGTAAATGGGTTAAATTCCAGCTTATTATTATTATTATAATGAATCCTATAATGATGATTATTATAGACAAGAGACTTTCTGAATTCAGAAGTGATGAACGTATCTAGAAAGTGTCTGTTTGACCTGATTACTCCTTGGAAGGACAGGTTGATTGTGTCTTGCTTTGCTCTTCATCATTTGCTAATAATTTCCTAGAACTCCATTTAGAATTTGTCCAACTCATTTTTAAATTAAAAAAAAAAAGTCCCCAGGCGGCGATTAGTTTTCTTATGTCCTTCTTCATCACCTCCATACCCCCATTTCTGGAAGGGCAATATCTTCTCTGCTAAGTCCACTGAATCCATGATGCACAGTACTGACTTTTTCATTTTGAGGGCATGAAAAGTGCAGAAGCATTTGTAGGTGGTCAACGTCCCGACCACTGTGCTCTAATTCTTGCTCCTGATTTTCGAGATTGGAACATAACTGGTGATATCACCTTGATTGAGAAACTTGATGTTCCAGAGACAAACTGCTTCTTCTGCGCATGCGCTGGATGTGGATGGCAGCTCTGTGGGACATGCGCAGAAGAAGCAGGCTGTCTCCAGCACATTGAGCTTATCAATCAAGCTGATTACAGCAAGTTGAAAGTTAAAGCATAGTGGCTGAGACATTATCGGAAGTAGAGAAATCCGGTATGATGATGGTCATGTGATGAGTTTTAAGAGTGGGAGGGAATGAGGGGAAAAGCTGACCATAAAAACAAAGACTTACACAAGGATCGTTAAGGGGCCTGTCTCAGGTTCGTTTTTGATGTGTGATCCAAGTGGTGAGGCAGGGAGACAGGGTGCTCTTGATTGATTGATTGATTGACAGTTCTGATGTACAGCATTGCTGTGCAGCATGCCCAAACTGTGCACTCCCTGATTAGAGGCAGATTTTCACAAGGACTCAAGGGCAAACAGTGTGTTCAAGCAATCCTAGCTAGCTTTGGATCATTAGTAACTAGAGATGAGCAGACCTGTGGAAGTTTGGGATCAAGGGGTTCAGCTGTAATTTAGTTAAAAGTTCAGTTCGGGACCTGGACATGACTCCGGACCTTGAACCCCATATAAGTCAAGGTGTATCTGAACTTCTATTCTGTAAAATAGTGTCTCCTCTTTGTGCCTCTACTCTCCATTCCTCTCCATTCTGCTGTAGCCCTTCAACAAACTTTACTAGCATAAGAACAGCACCCAAACTTTTTTTAAAGTCTGTGTTCAAGTCCGAGACACCCGTTGTTTGGTACGAACCCCAAACTTTACAGTTCAGTTCGCTCATCTCTAGTACTACTACTTGACTACTAATCTGCAGTGGTGGCAATAAACTTAGACAATAAGCAGAAAACAATGTAATAAAATCCATTCTATCTCACCCCTGACAAGAGTACATAAGCAACCATTATAGGAACTTCCACTGTTCTTCATCATCATCATTATTATTATTATTATTATTATTAATAATAAGCTAGGGGCCCTATGCTATCTTTAATCTCAGGGATACTCCTGATGGTAGAGATGCCTGAGTCTCCTTCCTGGCCCTACTCCTGACCCGCCCTGATCTGATTCCCCTTCCCTCTAGGGAGAGATGGGACAGGAGTGTGATGGGACCCATAGATAAAGCCATATAAAGGAAAACAAAAACTCTGTCAAACAGCATGCACAAACACAGGACAAGACAATAAGAAGCTCTGGAGGAAAACAAGAGCAGGAAGGAAGCAACAAAACAACATGGGTAAACTCCACAACCACACCAAGCAAATAAGCACAATTTTCACCAGACAGTTTGCGATACCACACCTCACAGACCAACATAAAACAAACTATAGCTGGTATGGGTGGAAGGATTCCACCAGCATAAATAGGAGGGAAGCAGATTGCAAACACCTGATTTAGTGTTTTTATTAAGTGATATGTATATATTCAACAGTGTCTAATTATACAACACTTCTTACTGGATGATATCATTACAGACATAACCTTTCCCTTTAAATATTATCAGGAGGAAGAGTGTTCGCCTACCCACAAGACTGTGCTCAGCATCTACTAAATGGAGATACCCAGAGCGGCGTGTATAACATCTACATTAATGGTGACCAAAGTCAGAGTGTGCCTGTATTCTGTGACATGACCACTGATGACGGAGGATGGATTGTAAGTCTGAAGATGATGAGAAAACAATTAAATTGCCTTTTTTTTTTCCATATTAAAATGAAAATAATCCAATTGTTAAATGAAATCCAATCAATGGTTCTATCTCTTTATGATGGATCTCAGATATTGGTAGCCATACAATGACTTGCACTGTTGATTCCTCCAAGGCTCCATCTGTGAGCTCATACATTGCTGCATGTAGGAGCTCTCGACTAAAACCCGAGCTGGATGATTTTTTTGAGGGATCCCTGGTGGTCTCAGAACCCGGCCCCCTACTGATTACAGCACAATAAGCAAGAACATGTGATCGGAAAATAACCTATTGTTTAACTCATGTGTTTGTGTTAAATACATTTATTTTTTTCATTTTTGGCAATGTTTTTTTTTTCGATATCACAATCTGTTTTAAAATACAAATTAGTAATCCTGCAATTTTCACACTGGCCACTGGAACTAATTTAACCTGTGTGCACACTGGGAATTTGTATCGCGTTTTTCATGCCTTTTTTAGTGTAGTTTTGTCATAAAACTGCGAACAAATCCTGATCCCAGCAAAGTCAATGAGAATCATGAAGTTTTGTGCACATGTTGAGTTTTTTTTCCTTGCAGATTTGGTGCAGAAAATAATCTTCAGCGTGTCAATTCTTTCATTGTTTTTGCCTGCGTTTTTCACCATTGAAAACAATGACAAAATACATGCAAAAAAAGGCATAAAAAATGTGGCAAAATGCCTCAAAAACGCATATTTTTGCCCTGCGTTTTTTCTGCCAAGAGATACAGAAAAGGTGCAGAAATTTCTGCAACCAAATGCTCAACGTTCTCACATACCCTAAAGGCCCCGTCACACGCAGCGACGTATCTAACGATATATCACCGGGGTCACGGATTACGTGACGCACATCCGGCATTGTTAGCGACGTCGTTGCGTGTGACACGCACGAACGACCGTTAACGGTGGAAAATACTCACCAAATCGTCCATCGTTGACACGTCGTTCCTTTTTAAAAAATTGTTGATCGTTGAGCACGCAGGTTGTTCGTCGTTCCCGAGGCAGCACACGTCGCTACGTGTGACACCTCGGGAACAACGAACTGCAGCTTACCTGCGGCCATCGGCAATGCAGAAGGAAGGAGATGGGCGGGATGTTACGTCCCGCTCATCTCCGCCCCTCCGCTTCTATTGGGCAGCCGCTTAATGACGCCGCACGAACCGACCCCTTAGAAAGGAGGCGGTTCGCAGGCAACAGCGACGTCGCTAGGCAGGTAAGGCCCGTGTGATGGCTCCTTACGATATTCTGCGCCACAGGCAGCGATTTGCCCGTGATGCACAAACGACGGGGGCGGGTGCTTTCACCAGCGATATCGATATCGCTGCGTGAAACACCCCCTTTAGAGTCATAGGCACCAATTTATCAAAGCTTTTACACCAGAAAATTGGCATAAAAGATTTCAAAAATTGCTCTTTTTTTCGCAATGGAAAGTTGCACAAACCTTCTTTTGGTATTTTCACATACGTTTGAATCAACTCAGTTTAAATTGGTGAAACTGTGGCCATTCCCGCCCATCACGTTTATCAAAAGTGTCGGGTTTTGTATGCCAGAAATGCTACTCCAGGCCACAACTGGAGTAGCATTTCTGGCGCAGCACACAAGCGCACACATCTCTTAGGAGAGGTGCCAAATTCATTAAGTAGTGACCGCCTCCTAATGAATTTGGTGCCTCCTACTGCAGCACAATTATGCACTACACCAGTCCTGAAGAAGCAGCCACAAACTTTCTATTGCGTCAGGAAAATCCACATGTAAATTAGCAGCAATAGACTGAGCCTATCTTTTGCATTGAAACATCTAAATTTTTTAAAAAGTACATGTAATACAAAAACCTGATTTAAACAATCAGGTCATTTTCTGATTACTCTTTTCCTTTAATGTAACCACATGTTTCTTGGGTATGCCCAAATAAACTCCGAAACAGACCTGACACAAAGTGATTAAAAAGCATATTTATTAAAATCCCAGCTCACAACATGTTTCTTGGCTCAATAGGCCTTTCTCTTTAGGAACCATAATATATAATAATAATAATAATAATAATAATAATAATAATAAAAAAAAAAGAAATGTAAAGGTAATGGCTATTTCCAACATTAAACTTTATCACGAATCCAAAGAATTGCCGACCACTAGAATTTCCAACTCTGTTAGAACCGGGATCTGACGTTCCCAGCCCCGATGCATGTGTGCCACCGCTCCATTCATTCTATGAGACTCCATTCTTATTGTAATGTATGCGATGGCACATCTAAAAATGTGTCATATTTCTAAACATGGCTTCCACTTCTTTCAGGTGATTCAAAGGCGTCAGAATGGACTTACAGATTTCTTCCGTAAGTGGGCTGACTATCGAGTTGGTTTTGGGAACCTTGAGGATGAGTTTTGGCTGGGTAAGTAGCAATTCAGTGATAACTACTCATATACCCACCAAAATGCCATTTTTCCAGGCCAGTCTGGTGTAAAGGAAGGAGGGGGTCATTGGGCCGCTCGGGCGCTACACTTCTTTGCTAAGAAAACTCTGTGTGCGGATGGGACTTTAGGTTGGGTGCATGACACTTACTGGTTTCTTCAAGCCGGTGTCCATCACCCCGCTGGCAATTGTCGTCGTAGACAGTTACTAACACACACAACAATGGAGTTTCCTTACCCAACCAGAATCATTCACTTTTATTCTTCACAGTTATGACTGACATGGCCTTCCTTTCCATCAACCCTCTCCTTGTGTGGTACTGCTCTTCAACCTGCCCCTTACTATCTTGGATCTCGTCGTCAAGCTCTGCGGTCTGTGCCTCACCTTTGTCCGATTCTGGGCCCCGATGGCTCTCTAGGCAGATGACTCTCTAAGCCCACCGGGGTGAGCTGTTGGCTCCAGAACTTTGGAGTTATATCAGGTTTCTGACTGGCCCTTGCACCACGTATTCTCGCACTTGAACCCTATTCTTCACTGATCCCCTCTCCAGCCTTCCCTCCTGTTCTATTTCCCGCCATCTGCCACGCCTCTCTTCCACTACCTTAACCCTATCTTATCTAATATCTAATCTAAAGTCGACTCACCACTACTTGGCAGCCATTGATACCAACATACACATCTTACAAAATTCAGCGGTCTATAAAACATGAAACTCTGTAAACCTACTATGGAAGTCAAAAGCATAAGTTATGTTAAAAAAAACCTAAAGGGTTAATAAAAGAATAATACGGTATATGAGTGAGAATATGAGAGTGCACATGAAATTCAGCTAAAGCACCCTCATCATCAGTGTTAGATTGGGGCTCCTTGAACCCACCAGACATAATTCCGAGGGTCCACTCTTAAGTTCACTTTTTAACTAGGGATGATCGAATACCGCAAATATTCGGCAACGCCCATATTCGCCGAATAGGTCGCTGCTATTCGAGTATTTGCGAATATTCAATGCACAATGTAAATCTATGGGAAACCCGAATAGTTGACGAGTAGCAACTATTCGGGCTTCCCATAGACTTACATTGCCCATCGAATATTCGCATAGCGGCGACCTATTCGTTGGATATTCGCGAAGCCGAATATTGCCGAATATTTGTGATATTCGATCATCTCTACTTTTAACCCTTCATGATGTATGGCGTATATGTATGTCATATGTTGGGAGCCGGTTTATGGAGCAGGCACAGGAGCTAGTGATGGTGAAGCCACTGATTGGCTGCAACAGTCATGTGGCATATTATGGCAGGAGACTGGCGGGGAACACAGGGAGGAGAGCAGTGAAGCAGTGCTGATCTAAGAAGTAAGTATAGATTTTCTTTTTAATTTGTGTACCACCTAAGGGCTAATAATAAGGGGTTGTCAGGTAATGAAAAAAGCTATAGCTGCCAAGCAAAAAAATGACTTGATCCATTGAGAGTTATTGTAAGATTCCTTGTGTTCTTGACTACTCTGAGATTGAATGCTTATTTAAAGGAATTGATTTAAAGAAGTAGGTGGAAAATGATGTGAGATTGTTCCCTGCTGCTCAGTCGCCACAGTCGTGACAATTACTTCACTACATGAAACGTGACAGCATCGTATTAACTCCAAAATACTTCTCCATTGAAGGTCCTATTGTATGCCCACTTGCTCTTTTGAAAACCCTCTCGTGTGTGTGCGTTACCAGTATATTGTTTATGATTATTTCTCCGATTGGCAATATGTGCTGCGTTCCAGATGATGTTGAACAATTTTCATGACATTAATAAGAGTATATGTGGTGGCCGTGCCAGAATCAGTGTGTCTGGGAAAGGTTATAGGGACCTGCTCTGATAACATGCTTTTACGTCACATATTATTTATAAGTAAAAGAAAAAAAATAGATATAAGCATCCATATGGTATGGTAGGTGGGGGGTAGGGGTGATATGTTGCCATGTCACCTGGTAGAGTTGTGATTGATATAAAAAGCTTTTATTGCATTTGTGACAATCAGTCAATGTAGTCCCGCCAGCAGACAGACAATCTCCTTCTTCTGCATTATATGTACAATGAAATGTAGATAAGGCATTAGAGGGACCGTGCCACGGCAGGAGAGGTAGAATCCAGACTCCGGGGTAGTTGAGAAGTATTTTTGTTACGCATTTCAGGCTCGGAATGTTGCATTTTTCAAAACTTTTTATTTGAAAATCGCAACATTCCAAGCCTGAAATGCGTAATAAATAGGGATGATCGAATACCTCAAATATTCAACTTCGCAAATATCCGACGAATTTGTCACCGCTATGCAAATATTCGATACGCAATGTAAGTCTATGGGAAGCCCGAATAGTTTCGAATAGTTGTTGTTCGGGTTTCCCATAGACTTACATTGCGCATCGAATATTCACGAATAGTCATATAGCAGCGACCTATTCGATAAATATTCGCCAAGCCGAATATTTGAGGTATTCAATCATCCCTAGTAATAAACATACTTCTCAACTACCCCGGAGTCTGGGTTCTTCCTCTCCTGCTCCGGCGCTGTCACTCTAACACCTTTCCTCCATTTCATGCTGCACATATTATTTTTAAACATTTTTTGATGATGCTTCTTCAAATGTTCCTCATATATAGAAAAAAAAAATAGAAATCATTATTTCATCAATTTTTTTTATATTAACCCCTAAATCTTAAACAAGACTAACATTGTACACTTGACTAGACATGAGAGAAACTCTTGAAATTAAATTTTGTCACATTCCCTCAAATGAAAAGGATCTTCCCATCTCCAAGATCCTATCCCAATAATAATTTACCTTCAATTTTAAATATTATATAGTTCTCCTGTTATTGACATGTATCTTACCTCATGTGCAGGGCATTGCAGCTTAGGTATCCATGGTTACAGCCACTCATAGTTGCTCCTGGTCGTAACCATGGATACCTAAGCTGCAATGCCCTGCACATGAGGTAAGAGACATGGCTATATCAGGAGAACTATACTACATTTCTAATTGGAGGTATCTGCTAATATTATTATTATTATTATTATTATTATTATTATTATTACGTTTACTACATATTAGGATAAGTTCTTGGAGATGGGAATGGGCCTTTTAAGCCAGTAGATTGAACTACAACATTATACATTCAGTTTAAATTGAAAATGCCCGAGTTGTGGGCAGAAAGGGGTTAACAAAAAAAATACTCAGTTTTCCTCAACTGCTTTTTTTTAATGTTATACCTATTGCTTGCAAAAATTTAGCTGGATTTGAGCAAAATGGATTCCAAAAATGTCAGGACTGGAAAGAATTCATGTTTTGAGAAATTCATAGTTGACTAATTTAGAACAATTCTCTTATCTCTACACTTAAACCCCAACTTAGACCATAAGTAATTTTCTTATGACACTTTTTTTAAGACAAACACAGTAAGAAATGGTATGTATCTACAAGCTGGCATTAGTGGTCCACTCTATGATTACCACTGCACACCATTATCTTGTATATCCTCCATCAATATTGAGTTTCAGTGATGTCAAATTAGGTCTCAGGTTGTTATTTGTCCATTTCTTAAAATTGAACTAAACTTTTCTCTTTAATTTAATTATCGATCAGCTTTTGAATCACTGTGATATACTCCATTGCCTTATTTTCCTTAATTTTCTCTCCACCACCATGCTAAAAGTACTGTTTTAGATGCTTCATTCACGCTTCTTTAGAAGCTGCTTTAAACTGCTGCTCTAGTAAGAATCCATATTCAAATACTATTTACAAACACACTCCCTGTGTGAGCTTCTACTCCCTTCCACCAAGTTCAGGCAGTGAGAGTGTTTGTAAATAGTGTTTGCGTACGGATTCATCCTAGAGCTGCAGCTCAAAGTAGCTTCTAAAGGAGCTGTAACCTGGCAGGTAAAACAGCACTTTCTGCAAGGTGTTTGGAAAAGAAGGAGACAAAATTGGGTAATCGAATATATTGGTAAGGCTGATCAATAATGAAAAGAACAAAAGTTTAGTTACTCTTTTATCACATTAAACATTAATCCTGTGGCTTTGGGCTCAGTGTAACCAACATCCTATGGAATATACTGTATATATTTGGTATGCAATGATGACTGTATGTGTCCAACATATCAGATGAGTTAAACTGCTCACATTAATATGACTTGTGGCCTTTCTTTATCCAGAAGAGATAAAAATTATTTGTTTGCAAAAATACAACAAAGACTTAGATTGTTATTTGTCCATTTCTTAAAATTTAACTAAACTTTTCTCTTTAATTTAATTATTGATCAGCTTTCGAATCCTTGTACTATACTCCATTGCCTTATATTTCTTCATTTTCTCTCCAATACCATGCTAAACGCCCTGTTTTAGATGCATAGTTCCCGCTTCTTTAGAAGCTGCTTCAAACTGCTGCTCTAGTAAAAATTCATACTCAAATACTATTTATAAACACACTCTCTGTGTGAGCGTCTGCCCCCTTCCACCAAGTTCAGGCAGTGAGAGTGTTTGTAAATAGTGTTTGCGTATGGATTCATGCTAGAGCTGCAGCTCAAAGTAACTTCTAAAGGAGCTTTAACCTGGCAGGTAAAACAGCACTTTTTGCAAGGTGTTTGGAATATATTGATAAGGCTGATCAATAATAAAAAGAACTTAACACATTAAACATCAATTCTGTGGCTTTGAGCTCAGTGTAACCAACATCCTATGGAATATATCGTATATATTTGGTATGAAATGACCGTATGTGATCAACATATCAGATGAGTAAAACTGCTCACATCAATATGACTTGTGACCTTTCTTTATCCAGAAGAGATAAAAATGATTTATTTTCAAAGATACAACAAAGACTTAGGTTGTTATTTGTCCATTTCTTAAAGTTTAACTAAACTTTTCTCTTTAATTTAATTATCGATCAGCTTTTGAATCACTGTGATATACACCATTGCCTTATTTTCCTTAATTTTCTGTAAACCACCATGCTAAAAGTCCTGTTTTAGATGCTTAGTTCACGCTTCTTTAGAAGCTGCTTCAAACTGCTGCTCTAGTAAGAATCCATTCTCAAATACTATTTACAAACACCCTCCCTGCGTGAGCTTCTACTCCCTTCCAAGTTCAGGCAGTGAGAGTGTTTGTAAATAGTGTTTGCATACGGATTCATGCCAGAGCTACAGCTCAAAGTAACTTCTAAAGGAGCTTTAACTAGGCAGGTAAAATAGCACTTTTTGCAAGGTGTTTGGAATATATTGATAAGGCTGATCAATAATAAAAATAACTTAACACATTAAACATCAATTCTGTGGCTTTGAGCTCAGTGTAACCAACATCCTATGGGATATACCGTATATATTTAGTATGAAATAATGACCGTATGTGACCAACATATCAGATGAGTAAAACTGTGCACATCAATATGAATTGTGACCTTTCTTTATCCAGAAGAGATAAAAATGATTTATTTTCAAAGACGCAGCTCCCCTTGAAGGCATATTCCACCCCCCAAAATTTGTACTAACCACATATGAAATACAGCTCTGCAAGAGGACAGGGAAAAGGGAATATTGTTCCGTGCAAGTGACAAGAATGAGACAGTCAGATGCCACATCAGCTATAATTACTTTCCCGTTTTGAAATCTGGCAGCGGTAAAGCCTAAGACAGCTATTATTAATATTACTATTCTGCAGAGAGATGCTCCCTCACATCAGGCTTAATAATAGTAATACAATTTTATTATTCCGAGACATTTCTGGATAAAATTACATCTCTATTATGATGCATATATCCCAGGCTTTTTTATTTGTAATATTCTAATGATAGATGGAAATTAGATATGAACAAAACACATTTGTAAGAAAAGTTGTGAAAAGACTTGTAAGAACATATGAAGGTCAATGACTCCATGTTTCTTCTTCTGCAGGGCTGGATACCCTCCACCTAATAACTTCCCAGGGCCGCTATGAGCTCAGAATCGACATGCGAGACGGCCAAGAGTCTGTATATGCGTATTACAACAAGTTTTATGTGGGGGATCCGCGCAGTATGTACAAACTGCGCATTGGGGACTACAACGGAACCTCAGGTAAAACAACAGTGCCTCGTATAAGTAATGGGGCTGGTACATGTAATATAAGTGCCGTGGAATATGTTGGTGCTATAGAAATTAAAATGATTATATTGTGTGCGATTATATGTGTCGTCATACATTTAACACTAGAACTACTGAGGTAGTCATTTTGACTACTTTGCACTATGTATTTCTATATAGGTATCACGAGTCCAGTAGTTCTAGTGTTAAAGGGAACCTGTCACCAGATTTGGCGACTATAAGCTGCGTTTACCACCGGTAAGCTCTTATATACAGCGTTCCGGAATATATATCAGAGCCCAAGTAGAGCCCACTTTTATTATACTCACCTAGGGGGCGGTCCGGTCCGATAGATGTCGCTGCTCTCCGGTCCAATTGGTGTCTCTGCTCTCCGATCCAATGGGTGTCTCTGCTCTCTGGTCCGATGGGTGTCACTGCTCTCTGGTCCGATGGATGTCGCTGCTCTCCGGTCCACTGGGTGTCTCTGCTCTTCGGTCCAATGGGTGTCTCTGCTCTCCGGTCCGATGGGTGTCGCTGCTCTCCGGTCCACTGGGTGTCTCTGCTCTCCGGTCCGATGGGTGTCTCTGCTCTCCGGTCCGATGGGTGTCGCTGCTCTTTGGTCCGATGGGTGTCGCTGCTCTCCGGTCCGATGGGTGTCGCTGCTCTCCGGTCTAATGGGTGTCTCTGCTCTCTGGTCCGATGGGTGTCTCTGCTCTCTGGTCCGATGGGTGTCGCTGCTCTCTGGTCCGATGGATGTCGCTGCTCTCCGGTCCACTGGGTGTCTCTGCTCTCCGGTCCAATGGGTGTCGCTGCTCTCTGGTTCAATGGGTTCGCTGCTCTCCGGTCTAATGGGTATCTCTGCTCTCCGGTCCGATGGGTGTTGCTACTTTCTGGCTCGTGGGTGTCGCTGCTCTCCGGTCTGATGAGTGTCGCTGCTCTCTGGTCCGATGGGTTCGCTGCTCTCCAGTCTAATGGGTGTCTCTGCTCTCCGGTCCGATGGGTGTTGCTGCTCTCTGGCTCGATGGGTGTCGCTGCTCTCCGGTCCGATGAATGTCGCTGCTCTCTGGTCCAATGGGTTCGCAGCTCTCCGGTCCAGCGCCTCCTCTCTGTGAAGATCACCGTCCTCCTTCTACCCAGCCCAGTGTGAATGACGTGTTTACGTCATCCACACAGGCCAACATTGCACTCCTGCACAGGCGCACTTTGATCTGCTTGCTGAGGGCAGATCAAAGTACTGTGATGCACAGGCGTGAGGAAATTAAAGGTTAAAGACCAACCACGCATGCGCACTCCAATACTTTAATCTTCACTTAGCAGAGCAGATCAAAGTGCGCCTGCACAGGACCACAATGGCAGCCTGTATGGATGACGTAGGACACGTCAACCACATTGGGCTGGGTAGAGGGAGGACGGCGATCGCCGCAGAGAGGAGGCACCAAGCTGGAGAGCAGCGACACCCATCAGACCGGACCGCCCCCTAGGTGAGTATTATAAAAGGGATTTTATGTGCTACAGTGCAGCCTGGGCTCTTTTTTTTAGAGTATTTTGGAATGCTGTATATAAGAGCTCACTGGTGGTGGCCGCAGCTCATAGTCGCCAAATTTGGTGACAGGTTCCCTTTAATGGATTTATATGAAATTAGAATTAGGCATCTAGTTATTTGCAGAAATAGCACCACTCTTGTCCATGGCCGTGTCTGGAATTGCATCTTAGTTACATTTACTTGAATGGGACTAAGCCGCATTACTTGGCACAAATAGAGATGAGCAAAGTGATTTTGGGCTAATTGAAATTGCTTTGAATTTCACAAAAATTTGGGTTTGCCCACTGCCTGATTTTTTTTTTTCAATTTGAGTAGCTCGATTCACGTAAAAGGCCAACCAGCTATCATTTTGCTTGATTCATTTTAGGGCTGGGGAAGGGGTTAAAAAAAACATTATACTCATCTGGTGGACATGGACAGAAGAGAATCCCTGTGCAAGAATAGAATATGGGCTCTTTGCAGTCCAAATGCCTCATCATAATGCACAATTCCACCTGATTTGTAGGTAGAAATGGACCCCTTATCTCTTGGGCACCAGTTGAACCATTGAAATGCCGGCCTCTACATTTTGCCCTTCACCTGCCCTTGCACAACAGTTCTCTGCTCGGTTGCCCAAACAACAGGTAATATTGAGGAACAGACCAGAGGGGAAAAAGCAAAACGGACTAAGCAAAGGAAAAACCTAACACAGCTTTCACACAGCAAATGGTCTCTGAAAGTCTTCCAGGTCCACAGCTCACAGGTTCCCTATAGAGGCAAGCTAATTAGAAACTATCACCAGAGGATACCTGGACTAAGAGGGAAGTCTTGCAGAGCTAATTAGCAATAGATAACAGCTGGCTATTGCTTTCATTCAGAGTTTAGGAAACCAGAGGATCTAGTTAACTTTAGCAGCGCTGGAAAAAGGAGAATCTGCACAGCCAACAGTATTAACCTGAGCAAGTGTCTATGAAGCCCGTCACTGTAATATTCTGACACCAGAAATAGGAGGGACCACTCTCCATCGTGGTACCCTCGTGTCATCGTCCCCGATTGTTTCGCTCCCTTCCTCCGAGTCTGGTATTCTCTTCTGTCTCCACTTTTTGGTGCCTCCAGCACCTAAGTAAGCCTCAAGCAACGTCCATCACGACTTTGTGGGACCCAACTTCACTTGATATCATAATGATGTTCGAGGTCTAGAAGAGCGAAGACAGAAGGACAAAACAGAGCTGGAGGGAAGGAGCGAGCCGGTAGAAGACCATGCAGAGTTAAATTTCCTGGCAAAATGTAGGTAAAACCAGTGAATTTGAATTTCTTTTTATTCGCTCATTATTAGACACAACAATGGATAAGAGGGATGCAGTTTCTGGAGAAAGGAAAAACTAAATCTATATTTTATAAAACAAAAGATATTTTATAATATATGAAAATACATTTCTGCTCCTGTCTGGTATCCATGTCTATATGTGTGCCAGATTATTCTCAGGGAAGGGATCTGTAAACATCTTGCTCTGATTATCATCATGTTCCTATTAAGTCCTTCAATTTCCACGACTAAGCAATAAACATTAATTGAATTGAATGAGGCTGAACTGCAATACCACACACGACCTGTAGACAAATGTGGCCCCGTTTTTCAAAATCAATAGCCATATTTTCCTTATCTTGTACTATCCGTTAAAAAAAGGAAGATCTTCATTTCTACAGGAGCCTAAGAATGTTTAGCAAACTGTAGTTATAAAAGTGTATTTATATTTACACAATTTGCATTCTGAATATATAATTGATAACTCTTTATTCTTAAGGTCCCATTATAAGGAAATAAATAAGTGACTTTAATTTTCTTTTTTTACCTTTATTTCAAAGGGGATTCCCTTACCTACCACCAGGGGCGCCCATTCTCTACCAAGGACAGAGATAATGATGTTGCGGTAACAAATTGTGCCTCATCGTATAGAGGAGCATGGTGGTATAAGAACTGTCACCGCACCAACCTCAACGGCAAATATGGAGAGTCAAGACACAGCCAGGTAGGCGACCACAAGACTCGTAAAATAGATTTCGGTCTATGAATGAACAACTGTATATACACATATACATATATCAACTAGAATTATAAGTGTATAAAGAAGTATTCCTCATTGAGAAACTCCATTATTATAATGAAAAGATAGGGTCTAGGGACAGGTGAACAAAATGTCTTTTTTCAGACTAGTAAACTCCAAAACTCACCAGAAAATGGTCAAAGCATATGCATTTCTATGTAAAAGCAACCCTCTATTCATATATTCAGTTTTTTGAGCATCGTTTAACCACTTAAGGTCTCCAAAGACACCAATTGGTTAAAAAAAATGTGAGCTGATCATTGTTTGGGTGCTATATAGATGACGTCTTTTTGAGTATTTTGCAAGTTTTGTCAGGTTAAAGAAATGTTAGCAGTTTCTTCATTGTTGAATGTAATTTTAAAAAAAGGTAGAAAGCACCAGGAAAAAAAGATGCAACAAAAACACTGGAAGAAAACACTCAAAACCATCTAAAAACACTCATGAAATTACCAAAATACATTAAAAAAGACACTTCAGAAAAAAAACACCATTTTCCTATTGAAAAACTTTGTGGATTCACCTACATGAAAAAAAAACCATCATGGTCACATATCCTAAGAATATTTGTCCCAGAATGTTTAACCATCCATGTGAATCGTGTAATACTTCACATTCCCTGTGGGGGCACTGCAGGAAAAATAAACATTTATTGCAGGTGATCATCGAGGCTTCTTGAAGAATATGATCCGCTTGTTTTTAAGGTACCCTGCCAAAAGGAAGTATACAAAATAGAGATTTTTTTTTGCCTTAAAGGGGTGGTCCAGGATTCTTCCAGGATCCTTAGGATTAGTCATCAATATCAGATAGTGGTGACTTTTTTGTGTGCTGTTGCTCAGCTCTCATTCACATGAAATGGAGCTGAGCCGCAGAACCCAAGAACCAGCCGCTACACAATGTATGGAGCTGTATTGTTTTGGGTCCTTACATTGTGTACTTCTTGTGGCTGCCATTGATCGGCAGGGGGACCAGATATCCTACAGATAGCTTATAATTATCTTAGTCCTGGACTAAATTACTTAGACTACTACTAACATTCGACTACAGTTTTTTTGGTAGTATACCAAAGCATCTTATTAAAGGCATTGGCCGGAATTTTCAAGTTTGCAATATTCCACAAATGTCTTAAGGTTCTACCACAGGCTTCAATTAGTAAATATAGGGTTGTATTACCTAATGCCGAGCTGCTTCTTAGTAGGGTCTAAGGAAATCAAGGCTTTCTTTTTTACTTAACTGCATGTATTTTGGATTATAAATGTACTTTATCTCACAGCAGCATAATGTACTGTAGAGACAGAGACCCTGATTCCTTCCAGAGATTTGTCCCTTCCTGGGTTGTTTGCTGTAGTATTGATAAAATCCCTGTTTGGCAGCTTTCTGCCTATGCACAGTGAAAACAGAAAGTTGTCAATCAGTGGTTTGGACGAAGTTATACAGAGCTCAACATTCAGAAAACTGGGAGATCTGCAGAAGAGAAAACAGTGATTTTATCAAAATTATAGCACGCAGCCCAGTATTTGACACATTAAAATTAATTTTTAGCCCAAATGAATCTAAAGGGAATCTGTCACCAGGTTTTTGCCTGTAAATTTGAGAACAGCATAATGTAGAGAAAGAGACCCTGATTCCAGCGATGTGTCACATACTGGACTGCCTCGTGTAGTTTTGATAAAATCACTGCTTTATCAGCAGGAGCTTATCACTACATGTCAAACAGATTTTTGCACAATCTTTGCTGACTGTCATGGCGGCGTCAGGCTCTGTTCACATTATAGATTTTGACACTTTGCCCGTTGGTTTTTCTGGTGTCTGGGATCAATACAAGAAGATTTGGGCATTGACCTGCTACTGTATGTGCTAATTCATAGGCAGCCTGGCAAGAGTTAATCTGTGCTAGTCTGTGTGATACTTTGATCATTGTGGGGAGGCTTATCACATTTGCTGCCCTCCTATTTATGCTGGTTGAATCCTTCCACCCATGCCAGCTATAGTTTATTCTATGTTGGTCTGTGAAGTGTGGTGACTCAAATGCCGGCATCACACGGGACGATCTATCATGCGATCGCACGAGCGATCGTACCTGCCCCCGTCATTTGTGCGTCACGGGCAATTAGTTGCCCGTGGCGCACAAAGTAGTTAACCCCCTGTCACACGTACTTACCTCCCGGACGATGTCGAACATCCTCTTCCTGAAGGGGGAGGGACGTTCGGCGTCACAGCGACGTCACACGGCAGCCGGCCAATAGAAGCGGAGGGGTGGAGATGAGCGGGACGTAACATCCCGCCCACCTCCTTCCTTCCACATTGCCGGCGGGACGCAGGTAAGCTGTGTTCGTCATTCCCGAGGTGTCACACGGAGCGATGTGTGCTGCCACGGGAACGATGAACAACCGGAGCACAGAAGGAGGACCGACATTTTGAAAATGAACGACGTGTCAACGAGCAACGATAAGGTGAGTATTTTTGCTTGCTATTTTTGCTCGTTCACAGTCGGTCGGAGGTGTCACACGCTACGATATTTCAAACGATGCCGGATGTGCGTCACTAACGACGTGACCCCGACGACATATCGCCCGATATATCGTAGCGTGTGATGCCGGAAAGACTCTCTGATAAAAATTGTGCTTATTGCTTGGTGCAGTTGTGGATTTTACCTCTGTTGTTTTGTAGCTTCTTTCCTGCTCTTGTTTTTCTTCCTGAATCTCTTATTGTCTTAACCTTTGTGTGTGCGTGCTATGTGACAGAGTTTTGATTTTCCCTCGTCTGTCTTTATCTGTGGTTTTCATCACACTCCTGCCCTGTCCCTCCTTGAAAGGAGTGGGGGGGGGGAAATCAGATCAGAACTGGTCAGGAGAAGGGGCAGGAAGGAGACTCAGGCATCTCCACCATCAGACGTATCCCAGAGGTTGGAGATAGCATAGGGCCGCCTAGCTTGAGGGACAGGTTAAGAGCCTCGATTTCCTGCTGTCCCAAAGTCATTGTGACACTAGAGGACTAGTAAACCTGGTAGTCAAGCATATCCCTGAGTTGTGTGTAACCCCGCCCCCACCACTGATTGGCAGCTTTTTAGCTATGCTCAGTGTACACAGAAATCTGCTAATCAGTGCTGTGGTCGGGGTTATACAGAGAGAAGTAGTAGATCTGCAGCAGATAAAAAAAGGGATTTTTACCAAAACAACTGCATTCAGATCAGTAAGTGATACATCACTGGAATTGGGGTCTCTGCACCTACACAATGCCTCTCTCAGATGGGGAAGCAAAAACCTGGTGACAGATTCCATTTAATTAAAATAAATTGTGTCCATATCCTTTAAGATGATTCTTATGACCTAAAGTCAGATAATCAGCATTAGAGCAAATAAAATACACCGGTCTCGGTTACCAAGCCGGGAATATAAATTGCTTAAAATATCTGCAGCCAAAATGAACATTAAGAATAGTTTGCAGCTTGGTGGGGAGCCAGGGCTGCAAAGGGAAGATTTAAAAGAAATGATTAAAATTTCAGGTCTTGGTATTTTCTTGCTCGGCTCCTATGCAATCTTCTGCATCACAGAGAAGAAATATTGTTGGCTTCAGATTCATATCCTGTGTTACAAATATACTTCTTAATAGATAGAAAACCAAAATGATATTACATGTTTTATCTAGATTTTTTTCATTAAAAGATAACACAACATGAAAATGAAAAAGGTGTAAATCTGGACAGTGCTCCCTCCTCGCCTGTATACTGTAGGCCCCCACATACATCATGGTATTTGCCATGATACAGCAAAAGAGTTATCCTGTAATTTTACACCTAATATATCAGACTATGAACAGAAGATATCACTATCAAACAGACTGTTAGTATTAAGAATGGACTCTGATGATCTTCTGTTTGTTTTCTTCAGAATTACATATTTGTTCTTTTACGATATTTCATGGCAGTGCAGAATATAAGTGCAGCACGAGAGAAGACCTAGAAAATGAGCCGAATGAAACAGGGGAGAATTACAGCCAGAGGTTATGGGATTGGTATGGAAATGGGACCTTAGATTGTTATCCAAGGTTATGAGAAATTATCATCACCTATTCGCCGGATAACTTCCAGATCGGTGGGATCCGACTGCTGAGACAACAATGAACAATTTATTCACCTGCCTCATGAACTTATTCTTCACTCAGAAAAGCACAGCTCAACTAAGTCTTACTCAGACAAGACAGACTGTGAGTTTGCTGTGGTGTCAGTTTACGCAGCCTATTATTGTCTATGAAGAGAGAAGAAGGGAGAAGCAGTGAGGATTAGAGTAAGGAAAGAGGCAGAGGCAGATAAAGAAAGATCTTTCTGAGCTTTCTAACAAGTCTTTTACATTACGAAAAACAACTCAACTCTGTCTTCCTCAAACAAGACAATGGGTTCACTGTGGTGTCAGGTTACACAGCCCATTATTACCTATGAGGAGGTGTGGAGGGAGGAGGAGTAGAGTGAGGAAACAGGCAGAAACAGTATAGATATATCGTTCTGAGCTTTCTAACAAGTTTTTTACCTCAAGCAAAAAAAAGCTCAACTTTTTCTTTCTCAGACAAGACAGACTGTGAGTTCTCTGTGGTGTCAGTGTACACAGCTTATTATTGCCTATGAAGAGAGGAGGAGGAGGGAGGAGGAGTAGAGTGAGGAAACAGGCAGAGGCAGATATAGAAAGATTGTTCTGAGCTTTCTAATACGTCTTTTACCTTACGAAAAAAAAACCCAGTTCAACTCTGTCTTCCTCAGACAAGACAATGAGTTCACTGTGGTGTCAAGTTACACAGCCTATTATTACCTATGAAGAGGGGAGGAGGGAGGAGTAGAGTGAGGAAACAGACAAAGGCAGATATAGAAAGATCTTTCTGAGTTTTCTAATAAGTCTTTTACCTTACAAAAAAACAGCTCAACTCTGTCTTACTCAGACAAGACAGACTGTGAGTTCCCTGTGGTGCCAGGTTACACAGGCTATTATTGTCTGTGGAGAGAAGAGGAGGGAATAGTAGAGTGAGAAAACAGGCAATATAGAGAGATCCTTCTGAGCTTTCTAACAAGTCTTTTATCTTATGAAAAATTCAGCTCAACTCTGTCTCCCTCAGACAAGACAATGAGTTCACTGTGGTGTCAGGTTACAGAGCCCATTATTACCTATGGCTGAGGCAGATATAGAAAGATCTTTCTGAGCGTTCTAACAAGTATTTTACCTTATGAAAAAAACAGCTCAACTCTGTCTTACTTAAACAAGGCACACAGTGAGTTCACTGTGGTGTCAAGTTATACAGCCTATTATGGCCTATGGAGAGAGGAGGGAGGAGCAGTGAGGAGTAGAGTGAGGAAACAGGATGAGGCAGCATAGAGAGATCATTCTGAGCTTTCTAACAAGTCTTTTACCTTACTCCATAGCTGACTTAAAATCCACATACAGCAATGCTGTATAATTTCTTCCACGCTGCTTCTTCTGCCTGGGTGCTACAAAATAAATGAGTACTGTTTTTAAATCTGTGGCGATACATGATTTTGGAACTCCATATCCGCAAGCAATACAGATAAACCAATAAATTAATCACACAGAATGATGTGGACATTTACTTCAGGGTATGTAATTAACTCATACGAATAGTTAGGAAGAGGCAAAACATAGCAGTGATTATTATTTCTTTAGCCTAGGATATCCTTTTGCTTTCGAGCCTCCCAGCAGCATTATAAGATGTGCTGTGATCTAGAGGTTGAGTTTCTACCATGTACAGTATATTAATATTGATTTTTTTTTTTCTAAAATTAATTTTCCCTTGGTTTTTTATTTATTTTGCTCATGTAACCCTTACAGTAAAGAAACTCGAACTCAAGGAGTCTGCTAAAGGGAAGACATTATTGTTTTTTGATGTAGCAAAAAAATGAATCAAATCTGAGGCTTCATTTAAACATAAAGAAATAATGTTTATTACAATCTAAAATAAGATTTTGGGTGCTATTAATTTAGTCAATTTGAAGTAGTGCATCCTCTGCAGCCGCCACGTTTATGAGGATGGGGCTCTAAAATGTCTCATCCTCTCTAGTCACTATACAGTGCCTACAAGTAGTTTTCAACCCCCTGCAGATTTAGCAGGTTTGATAAGATGCAAATAAGTTAGAGCCTGCAAACTTCAAACAAGAGCAGGATTTATTAACAGATGCATAAATCTTACAAACCAACAAGTTATGTTGCTCAGTTAAATTTTAATAAATTTTCAACATAAAAGTGTGGGTCAATTATTATTCAACCCCTAGGTTTAATATTTTGTGGAATAACCCTTGTTTGCAATTACAGCTAATAATCGTCTTTTATAAGACCTGATCAGGCCGGCACAGGTCTCTGGAGTTATCTTGGCCCACTCCTCCATGCAGATCTTCTTCAAGTTATCTAGGTTCTTTGGGTGTCTCATGTGGACTTTATTCTTGAGCTCCTTCCACAAGTTTTCAATTGGGTTAAGGTCAGGAGACTGACTAGGCCACTGCAACACCTTGATTTTTTCCCTCTTGAACCAGGCCTTGGTTTTCTTGGCTGTGTGCTTTGGGTCGTTGTCTTGTTGGAAGATGAAATGACGACCCATCTTAAGATCCTTGATGGAGGAGCGGAGGTTCTTGGCCAAAATCTCCAGGTAGGCCATGCTATCCATCTTCCCATGGATGCGGGCCAGATGGCCAGGCCCCTTGGCTGAGAAACAGCCCCACAGCATGTTGCTGCCACCACCATGCTTGACTGTAGGGATGGTATTCTTGGGGTCATATGCAGTGCCATCCAGTCTCCAAACGTCACGTGTGTGGTTGGCACCAAAGATCTCGATCTTGGTCTCATCAGACCAGAGAACCTTGAACCAGTCTGTCTCAAAGTCCTCCAAGTGATCATGAGCAAACTGTAGACGAGCCTTGACATGACGATTTGAAAGTAAAGGTACCTTACGGGCTCGTCTGGAACGGAGACCATTGCGGTGGAGTACGTTACTTATGGTATTGACTGAAACCAATGTCCCCACTGCCATGAGATCTTCCCGGAGCTCCTTCCTTGTTGTCCTTGGGTTAGCCTTGACTCTTCGGACAAGCCTGGCCTCGGCACGGGAGGAAACTTTCAAAGGCTGTCCAGGCCGTGGAAGGCTAACAGTAGTTCCATAAGCCTTCCACTTCCGGATGATGCTCCCAACAGTGGAGACAGGTAGGCCCAACTCCTTGGAAAGGGTTTTGTACCCCTTGCCAGCCTTGTGACCCTCCACGATCTTGTCTCTGATGGCCTTGGAATGCTCCTTTGTCTTTCCCATGTTGACCATGTATGAGTGCTGTTCACAAGTTTGGGGAGGGTCTTAATTAGTCAGAAAAGGCTGGAAAAAGAGATAATTAATCCAAACATGTGAAGCTCATTGTTCTTTGTGCCTGAAATACTTCTTAATACTTTAGGGGAACTAAACAGAATTCTGGTGGTTTGAGGGGTTGAATAATAAATGACCCTCTGAATAAACTTTTCACAATTTAAAAAAAAAGAAATAACATTCTTTTTTGCTGCAGTGCATTTCACACTTCCAGGCTGATCTACAGTCCAAATGTCACAATGCCAAGTTAATTCCGAATGTGTAAACCTGCTAAATCTGCAGGGGGTTGAAGACTACTTGTAGGCACTGTATATGTGTATAACAAATCCGGAATATCCACACTTGCACATATGTTGAACACCAATTTTTGAATATTCAAGTGGTGCCCCCAGGAATGACCCCAAAGCATCCACTTTAAAATAAGGCTATGCCCCTTCTTCTGTTGTGTGAATGTCCCAACAAAATCAGGAGAAAAGTATGAATAATATACAAAATCATATCCGAAAAAAGGAATAATTGAGAAAAGTCACAATATATCGATGATTAATTTATAAAATGATGTCATCGAACACAGCTTGTTAAATCGGTGCTGTCTCAATATAGAGATAAATAGTGATATTTCTGCAAAAAGATCAAAAGACAGTGATGGCAAGTGTATGTATCATAAGTCTGATACTACTGTATAGGAAAGATGTCATAATATGGTGATCTTGTGCACAGTATTAGGGATAGAATAGGAATAAGCAAGGGTAATAATAAGTTGCGCTCTGACTAAGAACAACAGTGATGTCACATAGGAAGGATAATTGATGTAGTGATGTATCAGTGTAAGGAGGTGGACAGGCTGTCACATTCCCCCTGATGACACCAATTGTATTAAAGGCTTTTGCCACCTAATCAGAGAGCAGCATAGCATAGGGGCAGGGATCCTGATTCCAGTGATGCGTCACTTATTTGGCTGCTTAGTGTAGTGTTGATAAAATCACTGTTAACTTAGCAGGAGATTATCATTACAGGACTACTTGGCGTGCTGCCAGGTAGTCCAGCATATTCATGAGCTCTGTATAACTGCTAGATCTGCAGCAGAGAAAATATTGATTTTATCAAAATGACAGCAAACAGCTCAATAAGTGACACATCGCTGGAATCAGGGTCTCTGTCTCTACATTATGCTGCTCTCAGATGAGATAGCAAAAACCTGGTGACAGATTCCCTTTAATGTAATGTTTTATGCCTCTTATATCTGCTAGTGGTATAAATATGTTCAATCCTCCTATAGTCTGCAGTTCCTGTTAGTCAGGTATGATAGGCCAGAAAAGAGATCAAACGGCACTCTCCAAAGTATGAATGAAGATCTTCTTTATTTAACAAATGGTGCAGGATAAAAAGCAGGAGAGGAGCTAGGTGCAGACCCCCTCCAGGACGACGGCCATTTTGCGTTTAATTACGCTTTGACAGGTCCATGTCATGGACCTGTGGAAGCGTAATTAGACTCGAAACGGCCGTAAATAAAGAAGATCTTCATTCATACTTTGGAGAGTGCCATCTGATCTCTTTTTTGGACTTCATATGGAACACTTCTATTTACGTGATGTGCACCTTCAAGCTGAGATCATGGAGCACCTGAACTGATCCTCACCCCTGTGTGACACCCTGTGAAGGTAACGCTTGGTAGTGCGGGACTTTTTCCTTCTGTATTATTGCCATTCAGGTATGATAGGGTTAATGCGTTTTGGATCCAATAGATCCTTACTCATATCTGAGTTGGATCCGAAACGTGTCATCTGTTTCCCTTTTAATGGAGTCCTAACCTTGGAATTTTAAAATGTGAAATAAAGTTTTAAAAAATTTTTTTGTTTAAAAGAACAGAAAGTCCTCAGTGGTTGATACCTTTTAATGGCTAACTGAAAAGATGGTAATAATTGCAAGCTTTCGAGACTACTCAGGTCTCTTCATCAGGCATGGTATAACACAAAATCTGAAGATTTTAAAAGGTATCAACCACTGAGGACTTTCTGTTCTTTTAAACAAAATTTTTTTTTATCTCTACTGGCTAACACGGTACAAAGATATATTTTACTTGTATCAAAATAAAGTTTTGGAATTTTTTATCGTTTAGGATTGCTGGATTTTTCTTGATTTTTTTTTAGAAAAAGTATATCTAAATATCTTTTACCATATTCTAATGAGGCCAGGGACTAGTTGCAATGATATTACTTCCTCTGGCTAGTCGGTCCCCTTATCATGTAAGCACACCTCTGTGAGCATGCTAACATGCTAATGAACGTGCTGCATTTGAGGCATGGTCGCTCTCACTTCTGCTGCCACCGCTGGTTTTTGGCTCAGTGCGCAAGGTCAGAACATCCCTGGACTTCCGGTTATGCGCACTAGACCATTTTGAAGGTGGGACGCGTATACCCAGCTTCATAGTGCGCATGCTTGGAATTCCAGGTCTTCTGATCATATGCACTGAGCCAAAATCCAGCGTCGGGCACGGTGGTAGCAGAGAGGTGAGATTGACCATGCCTCTGACACTGCGCATCATTAGCATGTTAGCACACCAACAGTGGCATACTTACATGATATGGGGGCCGACTAGCCAAGGGAAGTAACACCCTTGTGACTAGTCCCTGCGCTCATTAGCATATCATAAAGGATACTTAGATAAAGAGATCTTTAGAAAAAGTATTTCTATGCTACTATATTCTGGGCAAGGAATAGCAATATGCACCCAGCACCCCTCTTGGTTCTGGGTGCATACAGGACCTCATAGGTTCCCTTTAAAACAAATGGTGTCTTAAAAAACTACTACTCGTCTCTAAAAAAAATGTAATTTTATACAGCTATGGTGACAGTAAAATAAATATGTTATGTATGGAAGATGAGGAGCAGAAAAACAAAATTGCAAAAACAAAAATTAGCTTCGCAGGGGAGGGGTTAATCTGAGTTTAGATCTCTGCATGTAGACTCAACCTCTGCATCCATGTGTTACAATGCGCTGAATATTCCGGGTATTTGCTATGGCTTCGCTAATCTTGATGCATCTTCCAGGATATAATTTGATTTATATAGGATGAATTTACCGGTTACAGAAAATCAACATCACGGATACACTAAACAGCTAATCAAATACCGGTACATTACGGAGCTGGGAGATGTGTTGCTGGTTGGAATCATATATCAACAACGAGCAGTAAATCTATTAACACGGACAAATCCAGCAATCCACTCCATCAGGAAGATTAGAATTTTTTTTTATTTATTAAAATGTGGTTTGTTACTGAATTATCCAACAGCAAATTAACCTGCTTCATATGACATACTGCTCATTATAACTTTCCTTATTATTATTATTATCATTTATTATTATTATAGCACCATCAATTCCATGGCGCTTTACATGTGAAAGGGGTGTACATAATAGGGGCAAGTACAATAATCATAAACAATAGAAGACACAGACAGGTACATGAGGAGAGAGGTCCCTGCCCGCGAGGGCTCACAGTCTACAAGGGATAGGTAAGGATACAGTAGGTGAGGGTAGAGCTGATTGTGCGGCGCTGCATCAAATTGAGGGTTACGGCAGGTTGTAGGCTTGTCGAAAGAGGTGGGTCTTCAGGTTCCTTTTGAAGCTTGTCAAGGTAGGCGAGAGTCTGATGTGTTGTGGCAGAGCATTCCAGAGTATGGGGGAGGCACGGGAGAAATCTTGGATGCAATGGTGGGAAGAGGAGATGAGAGGGGAGTAGAGAAGGAGATCTTGTGAGGATCGAAGCTTACGTGCAGGTAAGTACCGGGATACTAGGTCAGAGATGTAAGGAGGAGACAGGTTGTGGATGGCTTTGTAGGTCATGGTTAGGGTTTTGAAGTGGAGTCGTTGGGCAATGGGAAGCCAGTGAAGGGTTTGGCAGAGAGGAGAGGTCGGGGAGTAGCGGGGGGACAGGTGGATTAGTCGGGCAGCATAGTTTAGAATAGATTGTAGGGGTGCGAGACTGTTAGAAGGGAGGCCACAGAGCAGGAGGTTGCAATAATCCAGGCGGGAGATAAGGGCATGTACTAATGTTTTTGCAGCTTCTTGGGAAAGGAGTGTTCGGATCCGTGAAATATTTTTAAGTTGGAGGTGGCAGGAGGTGAAGAGGGCTTGGATGTGTAGCTTGAAAGAGAGATCAGAGTCTAGGAATACTCCCAGGCAGCGAGCACGAGGGACCGGGGAGAGTGGGCAGCCATTGACATTGATGGATATGTCAGGTGGGGGAGTTGAGTGATGGGGGGGGAAAGACAATGAATTCTGTTTTGTCCATCTTCAATTTTAAGAATCGGGCAGAGAAAAAGGATGAAATAGCAGACAGACATTGTGGGATTCTGGTTAGTAGGGAGGTGATGTCAGGTCCAGAGAGGTAGATCTGCGTATCATCAGCGTAGAGATGATACTGAAAGCCGTGGGACTCTATGAGCTGTCCCAGGCCAAGGGTGTAAATGAAGAACAGCAGGGGTCCAAGAACTGAACCTTGGGGGACCCCGACAGATAGGGGGCGAGATGAGGAAGTGGTGTGAGAGTAGGAGACGCTGAAAGTTCGGTCGGTTAAGTATGAGGAGATCCAAGATAACGCCAAGTCTGTGATGCCCAGAGACAAGAGAATTTGTAGTAGAAGGGAGTGGTCTACTGTGTCAAAGGCAGAGGACAGGTCCAGAAGGAGGTGGACAGAGTAGTGTCGCTTGGATTTTGCGGTTAGTAGGTCGTTAGTGACTTTTCTTAGGGCAGTTTCAGTGGAATGATAGGGTCGGAAGCCAGATTGTAGTCGGTCAAAGAGGGAGCAGGAGGAGAGGTAAGAGGACAGTTCAAGATGGACATGCTGTTCCAGTAGTTTTGAGACATAAGGAAGAAGTGATATGGGGCGATAGTTTGACACAGAGGAAGGATCAAGGGATGGCTTTTTGAGGATGGGTGTGATGGAGGCATGTTTAAAGCATGAAGGAAATACACCAGTTGTTAATGATAGGTTGAAGAGATGGGTTAGGGTTGGGATGAAGACTGTTGTGAGATTGGGGATGAGGTGAGATGGGAGTGGATCGAGCAGGCAGGTTGCGAGATGTGATCTTGAGAGTAGAGTGGAAAGATGATCTTCTGTCATGGTGGTGAAGCTGGATTTGGAGGAATAAGGCTGAGTAGTTGTGAGGAGTGGCTGTGGTGATTGTGGGCCAAAGCTTGCTCTGATGATTACGATGACGCGGCGCTCTGTATTTATGGTGATGTCAGCTTGTTTGGTTGTAAAGCTTACCAGAGATAGAAGGAACCCAATTAGAAAAATGCCAAACCAAAGAAATGAGCCAGACCATATGTTGGTATTAGTGCAAACTGTTGGTGCATGTTCACACTGTGGCTATTTAACAAACAAAACCTGAGATAAAACCAAAATGAGAAAATACTCTGTTGTAAGCAAATAAATAGTAACAGTAAATATAAATAATATAGGGTACTTAAGTAAGTTCTCTGTGTTCCACAAATGACTTTCGATTAACATCCACACTAATCCGAACCTCCCACTCCTGGCTCCAAGACTTCTCCCGACTTGTGCCAATCCTCTGGAATGCTCTACCCCAAGAAAGTAGAAAGATCCACAACTAACACAACTTTACACGTTTCTTAAAAACAAATCTTTTTAGGGTGGCCTATCACTCTCCCCAATCGAAGTTAATTCATATACTGTATATCCCCTCCACTATTTCTCAGAACATAATTTTCTGAGGGGGGACTGTGGGGGCATTATATTGTCTTGAGCGACTGTGGGGGCATTATGTTATGTTGAGGACTGTGGGGGAATTATACTATGTTGGGGGGGGATGTATGAGGTTGCACGCTGTGGGGGACTGTGAGGGCATTTTACTATCTGGAGGGGCTGTGGGGGCATTATACTATGTTTGGGGACTGTAGGGGCATTATTCTATGTTGGGGGGCTCTGTGATAATCACACTGTGTGGGCATTATACTGTTTGGGGGGGCATTATACTATGTTGGGGGCTGTGGGGGCATTATACTATGTTGATGGGCTCTGTAAGGATCACACTGTGTGGGGGGACTGTGGGGGCTTCATACTGTCTGTGAGCTGTGAGGGTATCATACTATCTAGGTTGGTTGTGGGGGCATTATACTATGCTGGGGGGCTGTGGGGGCTTCATACTGTCTGTGAGCTGTGAGGGCATCATACTATCTAGGTTGGTTGTGGGGGCATTATACTATGCTGGGGGGCTGTGGGGGCATTATATTTTGTTGGAGTGCTCTGTGAGGATTACACTGCATGGGAGGACTTCAGGGACATCATGCTTTCTCGGGGGCTGTGGAGGCATTATACTATGTTGGGGGCTCTATGAGGATCACACTGTGTGGGAGGACTTCGGGGGTATCAAACTTTCTGGGGGGCTGTGGAGGCATTATAATATGTTGGGGGCTCTGTGTGGGTCACGCTATATGGAGGGCTGTGGGGGCATCATACTGTCTGGGGGACTATGGGGGCATTATACTATGTTGTGGGGCTCTGTGAGGGTCACACTATATGAGGGCTGTGGGGGCATTATACTATGGAAGCATTTTCTGTGTGATGGAACTGTTGATCAATGTACAAAGGCTGAATAACAGGAGCAAAATTATTTATTTTTTATAAAAAGTAAATTTATATTGTTTCGATTATCTGCTATTGATAATTACATACGTTGCAATAAGCCCTATCACTACATTTATTAGTCATCGCAGCGAGTGACCAGACTTAATTCTGCTCAATATTAAGTGATAATCTAAATATGAATATAAAACAATAATTAATTTCAGCCTATAGGTTCGGTACTCCACTGCCTTCATGGTCTCTCATATGGACCCTCAGAAAAATGATTTGCTGTTCTAAGTCATACAATTTTACCAAATTTTCTAGTGGGCTTTCACATCCCTTCTTTTCATGCTCTGCCTTAATTCAGGTCAGTTCAGGACTTTACCTATGCAAATCAACATCTTTAATGGTGCGGCTCCTCAACCGTTGAGATGTAGACTTGCTTTTATGTTTTGGATCATTGTCTTGCTGCATAAACTAATTATGTTTCAGCTTCATCTTGCTGACAGATGACCAGACATTCTTCTTTAGAGATTTCTGGTACAGTGCACAATTCATAATGGCAAGTTGTCCAACTTAATATTGATGTTCAGCTCCTGAGGCTGCAAAGTAGTATCACGCAGCATGTTTGGTTGTTGGTATGATCTCCTTAAAGGGAACCTGTCACCAATATTTTGGCCTGTAAGCTGCGGCCACCACCACCGGTCTCTTATATACAGCATTCTAACATGCTGTATATAAGAGCCCAGGCCGGGGGTATAACATAAAAAAACACTTTATAATGCTTACCTAACGGTCGTGCGGTGGGCCTAATGGGCGTCTCCGTTGTCCAGTGTCGGCGCCTCTTCTTTCAGCCATCTTTGTCCTCTTTCTGAAGCCTGTGTGCACACTCGCCGGTCCTACGCAGGCGCACTACAATATTTTGGTCTGCCCTGCTCAGGACCTGAATGCCGGTGAGTGTGGATGGCGTTGGACCCGTCATGCACCGCGGCTAAAGAAGGAGAACAAAGATGGCCAAAAGCAGCGGCGCCGGCACCGGACAACGGAGACACCCATTAGGCCCACAGCACGAATGTTAGGTAACTATTATAAACTGTTTTTTATGTTATACCCACAGCCTGGGCTCTTATATACAGCATGTTAGAATGCTGTATATAAGAGCCCGGTGGTGGTGGCCGCAGCTTATAGGGCAAAAAAGTGGTGACAGGTTCCCTTTAAATAGGTTGTCCATGCTAATAATATTGATGACCTGATCATTGCAAAGGTCATCAATATTATGTCAGTTGGGGTCTAACACCCCCACTGATCAGCAGCTTTCAGCTCCAATGGTTGCACCTCTCAATGTGTAGTGGTCGTTGCCAAGATCATTTGGAGGTGATCTGCAGTACACAGCAATGACCGCTACATAGGGGGCATCTGACTAGCTAAAGTGGTAGTTTACTTTTTCATTGGGGGAATTAAGGTCCTTTCACACTGCACATTAAATAACCACTGCTAGGCAATATATTTGATGAGGACAGGAGTAAAGTGCAAAATATACATAAATTTTTATTAAATACACAACAAGAAAAATATTGGCTAAAAAGGTACACTACCAAAATAATCTTAGGGATACAAACATGTTGAGCCCAAACTAGTTCACAATAGCAAATCCAATCAATCAAGGGCCAAAGTGCAACTAACCACATTACATGGCAGCTGGTAAACTAGAAGGGTCCAAAATGGTAATTGTAAATCATCAACAAAGGGGGGACTGCATATGAAAGTCGTGGTACAACTGTCAAATCAAAAAAAAAAAAAGGGGGGGGCGTGTCTGTGGAGCTGATGCATCCACTATGGTCACGTGGGACCTCCTTGTGGGATGTGAGGACCTTCATAAATTCTAAATTAGACTGCCATTGGGTGATCGGTACATCAATCACCCGGCGATAGGGAGACGCCAACTCAGTAACCGATGACGACTTCCTGTTATTATCAGGAAGTGCGTCCCTAGTTACCATACAAACCAGGCCGGGACTTTGATGGCAACATCACTTACCCAGTTTATGGATTCTGGGTTTAAATACGTAGCGGCCGAACAACGAGTAGCGTGGGCGCACCACGGATGAGTATATTTAAGACATTCTGACCATCTTAATACATGTTGCTAACGAACGCTTGTTGTTAAGTCAGCATAGGTCACTTCCTGTCCTGACGTCACTTCCAGCCACCCAGCTGTTTGACTTTAGAGGGGGATATATAAGAGGTATATAGGTTAGGGGATCACTACCTTGGTTCCCCACCTTGATAAAGCTATCCTCGCGAAACGCGCATCGGATGGAGACCCCTGGCCGTTCTTAGGGAGACCTCTTGAGTTTTATTGGGACTGCTTTGTCTCTGCTGGTTACATCATACCTATTTTTCACTGCACTTCAGCACTTTAGGTAAGAGAATCCTCTGATTCTGCACACTTGTGCGATATGATTATTTGGTGCTGCTCCTACAGACCTAGCACCAATTAGTACTTCCCCACGGTGTTACCAGCGCGATCGCCACGACCTCCTACCAATACATGGTGGTAGATCGTGGTTTGATTTGACAGTTGTACCACGACTTTCATATGCAGCCCCCCCTTTGTTGATGATTTACAATTACCATTTTGGACCCTTCTAGTTTACCAGCTGCCATGTAATGTGGTTAGTTGCACTTTGGCCCTTGATTGATTGGATTTGCTATTGTGAACTAGTTTGGGCTCAACATGTTTGTATCCCTAAGATTATTTTGGTAGTGTACCTTTTTAGCCAATATTTTTCTTGTTGTGTATTTAATAAAAATGTATGTATATTTTGCACTTTACTCCTGTCCTCCTGCTAATTATTCTCATTATGAGTAATGCTGGCACCCTCCCTACCTCATTTTGGTAGGCCTGGTGCTCATAATTAATTGCTCTTTTTGTGAGTTATGTTTTGTTAATATATTTGATGATCATCGGAAATTTAAAAGGGTGACCTCAGATGTAAAGTAAACGATCTGTAATGGATCACTCAGTGCGCACAGGTTGCCATTGTTCTCGGCAGCGCAGGTCCTGTTTACACAGGACAAGTTTATTTTTACTCTGTCACGTTGATCCTCTGAGGAAGTCGGCAGACTGGCGAAACGCATGGCAACTCCCATACCCACATGGATTTTTTTTTATGCACTTACCACATACTGGTTTATCAGAGAATAACTACCTAGTGAACTATTTGCTTTGCTTTTCTTTTGGACTAGTGAACTTGCATCTTCAAGGAGTATTGCATTAGATGGACTCCATATGTTATATAAAGCTATTTTTTTTATATACAGATTTTGGAGTACTATATATGAAAAATTTTGGAGTACCAGCTATGAAAAAAATCTGCTAAATTGTGATATACACAGTTTTAAATTCACCATTATCCATTATAAATGGCCTCATTGTAATCGGTCGTGACGGTATTGTGAACCGAGCTGACTCAATCTTACTAGAATTGTGCATATATCTATGGATGACACTGTTAGTTTATCAAAAAAGGCTGAAATGATTAAAAATAATTACATATTGTGACATTTGGAATTACATTGATGATAATCTGTTTGAATGATGAGATATTTTATAACTATGTCTTGAATCCATTTTTCAAAGTTGAGTACTACGACCAAAAGCCTGTGAATTATGGATGACTGTACGTATAAATCCCCGTTAGCCGGCCTTAGCTTTCTTAACGTTGTCTTTATTGATTGCTAACGAAAAATGATGGCTATAAGGAAACATACATATCTAGAAGATGCTTCCAAGCTAAAATTACATCTCAATTACACTGGTGAAAATCAATGAAAATAATGTACTGTGTACAAGAGATGTGGACTGGTACAGGCCTCTTGATGAGGAACACTTAATTACACATTAAAACACTTACTCTGGCAAGGTCATTTGTGATTTACTTTAATGAATCTTGTGAAATAGCATTAGATATGATTTTACATTTCCCCGGAGCTGCAAACGGCAGTGTAGAATTGCAATATAATGTCACTGGATGCCATATACCATACATCTAAGGTGATGCACAGCATATTATAGGAATAATACAAGTCGCTAAGGATTTCTGCAAATCTACAAAGACAATTTAGGCTGAGGGTAATATTACTAGTAATACAAAAAAGAAGCACAGCCCGGGACTTATATGCACATTCACAACCATTTTTTTTTTTATCTCAATGCATCCAAATCATAAAGTGTAACCGTCATTTTACTTTTTATTCCTTAAATCAATGGTATATATGAAAATAAGCAACTTTGTAATATACAGTGTCTTGCAAAAGTATTCACCCCCTTGGCATTTTTCATGTTTTGCTGTCTCATGCCCTGGAATTTCACAATTTTTTGGGAAGGGTTTGCATTACTTCATGTAAAGAACATGCCTACAACTGGGAACATTTGCTTTTTTTTCCTTTTTATTGTGAAGCAAACAACAAATAGGATAAAATAACTGAAAGCTTCAGGGTACATAACTATTCCCCCCCTCTTCCACCCTACAGTTAGTACTTTGTGGAGCTTCCTTACAGCTGTAAGTCGCTTTAGATAAGTCTCTATGAGCTTTCTACTGTTATTTTTGCCCATTCCTCAAGGGAAAACTTCTCCAGCTCCTTCAAGTTAGATGATTTCCTCTGGTGAACAGCGATATTCAAGTCTGACCACAGATTCTCAATTGGATTAAGGTCTGGGCTGTGACTCGACCGCTTCAAAACATTTACATGCTTACCCTTAAATTGTCGAGTGGAGAAGAGGTTAAGGTCTGGGCTGTGAATTTACCACTTCAATATATTTACCGTATATGTTTCCAATTAAACCACTCGAGTGTTGCTTTAGCAGAAGCTTTGGGTCATTGTCTTATTGGAAGGTGAACCTCAGTCCCAGTCACAAATCTCTGACAGATTTTCAACCTATTTGTGATCGCTCGGAGTCGCACGTAGGTGTCACACGCAACGAATTTGCTAACGGTGCTGGATGTGCCTTTAGGATGGTGTCACACAGTACGATATATCGGGCGATATGTGATGCACATCCAGCATCGTTAGACATATCGTACCGTGTGACACCTCCGAAAGACTGTGAACAAGCAAAAATACTCACCTTATCGTTGCTCGTTGACACGTCGTTCATTTTCAAAATGTCGGTCCTCCTTCTGTGCTCCGGTTGTTCATCGTTCCCGAGGCAGCACACATCGCTCCGTGTGACACCCCGGGAACGACGAATACAGCTTACCTCTGGCCGCCGGCAATGCGGAAGGAAGGAGGTGGGCGGGATGTTACGTCCCGCTCATCTCCGCCCCTCCGCTTCTATTGGCCGGCCGCTGTGTGACGTCGCTGTGACGCCGAATGTTCCTCCCCCTTCAGAAAGAGGGTGTTCGCCGCCAACAGCGACGTCATCCGGGAGGTAAGTGCGTGTGGCGGGGTTAATGACTTTGTGCGCCACAGGTGAATACTTTTGGAAGGCACTGTATTTTAGTAAAGAAATTTGCTTATTTTTCCCCTGGTTGATCCTTTACTCTCAATTAATGGGCAAAATCTATGAATACAGATTTTTCTATCTCTGAGATAAGAGATAACAGTTGGTGCTTATAATATTCTATGGAAGAAGACACAGACATTCTGCTCTACGTTCTCTTGAAATGACATTTACAGTTCTCCATTGAACTTAATCATCTCCTATCTTATAGTAATGGGAAAAACTATATTCACTAAAGACAATTTGTTTTTTTTTCCATGAATTAAGAATTTTGAAAATTAGGAATCCAGGATGAGAAATAATTAGATTTCTCTAATAAGATATATCACAAAGTTTCTTATTTTCATGTGTTCTATTAATTTACCGGAATTTTTTTCTTTCAAAAGATAGTTACTCTTTAAGCAACTTTGATAAGCCTATATTCAAAATGTTCTTTGTTTTTGCATTTACATGTCCTATACCACTTATGCATGTTGACAAACCTTTAAATATCTAGAATAAAAATAAGTATATACCCTCCAATAAGTAAATAAATATTAGTAATACATTTAAAAAACATAGGGCACTATTTTGATAAAAAAAAGTGTAAAAGCCAGCCCACCACAACAAAGTGTACCTAATCAGGATGGTCCTTAACCCTAGTGTCACTCCTCGCTATGGGCCAGTAGACCTCAAAATAGTAAAAAACTGGCATATCTCTGTGATTCTTGTATGGACAATGTCTGCAAAAATACATGGACATGTGAACAGCCTCAGGCCTCCAACACACATCCGTGAAAAACATGCACGTGTCATACGGTCCGTTTTTCCGGTCCGTGATCCGTTGTGTGCGTGAGTAACGTAACTGACATGTGTTTGTGTTTCCCGTGTGAAATTATCCGTGTGTGATGCAAAATGTCGTTGAAACATGTCGGCTGACAGCAGACAGAGTTGCGCGATGAGAATGAACTCGGGGGAACTTCACCCGACTTCATTGTCATCGCGTGGCTCTGTCTGTGTCGCGTACTGATTAGCGGTTACCCATGCAGGACTCACCGGTGACCACTAATCCCCTGAGTGACTGTAGTGAGCAGCGCGATTAGCGCTGCCGTCACTCAGGTTACCCGCAGCTAGCTGGATCCTCCACCCGTGACCGCAACTCACCTGTGACTTCATCGCTGTCACTCGGGCGACTTGCTGTCACAGTTGAAGGATCCAGCAGTGGCTGCGAGTAACCTGAGTGACAGCACAGCTGATCGCGCGGCTCAACTCAGTTGCTGTGTGGAGCTGGCAGGAGCGGCGGGGTTCTTCTGCTGCTCCTTTCACCTTCTATGTAGCAGAGCTGGAAGCGACGCGGGACCTCCGTTGATTACGCCGGACATGGATGGCTTTTTCGGGCTTAATAAAGTGGTGAACGAGGGTATTTGTTAGTGTTTATTATTCTAAATAAAGGATTTCTTCGGGTGTATGTGTTTATTTACTGTAACTTACAGATTAATCATGGAAGGTATCTCGGGGAAACGCCTGACATGATTAATCTTGGACTTAGTGGCAGCTATGGGCTGCTGCCATTAACTCCTTATTACCCCGATTGCCAACGCACCAGGGCAAATCGGGAAGAGCCGGCTAGAGTCCCATAACTGTTGCGCATCTAATGGATGTGGCTATTCTGGGCGGCTGCTGGCTGATATTGTTAGGCTGGGGAGCTCCCCATAATGTGGGGCTTCCCATCCTGAGAATACCAGCCTTCAGCCGTTTGACTTTACCCTGGCTGGTATCTAAATGAGGGGAACCGCACGTGGTTTTTTTAAAATTATTTATTTTACTGCTCGATATTGACACGCCCACCGTCGGCTGTGATTGGTTGCAGTGAGACAGCTGTCACTCAGCGTGGGGGCATGTCTCACTGCAACCAATCATAGGCGCCGTTGGGCGGGGAAAGCAGTGAATGCGAGCTTGAATAATGAGCGGCCGGCTTTTTCAAAATAGTAAAAGCCGCCGGAGTTTTTTTAACAGCTGTGCAGCGCCGCGCCAGAGATCGGGGAACGGTGAGTATGAGAGAAGGGGGAGACTGACCGACATGGACAGAGAGAGGGACAGACAAGACAGAGAGACCGACCGACGGACTGAGGGAGATTGACCGACATACACAGAAAAAGAGAGAATGACCGACATCGCTAGAAAAAAGCACAAAACGTACACGGAGCATACGGAGATGCATACGTGTTTACTAACCTGTGCGCACATACCCATAGACTTTCATTGGGTCCGTGTGTGCGTGTTCCGTGCAGAAAACGGACATGCTTCCGTGCAAAACGGAAACACATACAGATCACGGACATGCACACACGGACATTATGGAATAACGCACGTGTGACCTCAAACATAGATTAACATTGGTGCACGTTTGTCCGTGTCTCCGGTATATACGGAAACGGAACAAACATGCACGTGTTTCACGGATGTGTTGGAGGCCTCATAAGCGATAATGGGTGTGTGTTCTACCCGTGAAAAACAGAATGAGGCCTTAGAAAGCTATCGCCAAATGCCTCTTCGACTGCCATGATTCTGTCCATTCATATGCTTTCGATAGGGACAGAACAGGGGACGGCTTATCTCCCTGAAAATAAAGGGATCAGGCATCTGAATTCTGCCTCATCCTTTTCTTTCTTGACATCTTCAGATGGAAGTGAGTCTAGTTGGCCCCATTACACATTAGATGATTGACCTGACCCTCTGAAGTCAGCAGTTTGGCAAACTTTCCTCCAATGTGTATGGAGGCCTTAAATATCACTTCTGATAGAGATTAAAAAAAATAGAAATAAACACTTCAGAAAGCAAAAAAGTTTCATATTACACAAATACAAGCAAAGTTTTTTAGACATGGGATTTCTATCTTTACGGTCAGTTGAGGGGATTTGTAATACAGTGGAGAATTTATGAGAGACATTTGGGAGTTCGGTTGGCTAGCCGTGACTCCTGACTATCTCTGTTATCTCTGAATTTTGATTTACAGAAACCTCAAGTGGGAGACGTGTAAACAGGCTACATTTAGCAGAAATAAAAATCTCTAGACGATAAAGTGAAAATTAAATAATACTGAGATTCCCTTAAAGCAGCGATTTCAAACTCTTTTTCACCGATGGCCACATCAACGTTATGGTTGCCTTCAAAGTTTTACTTGTAATTGTAAGAGCTCAAGCAGATCTTCATGCAACATGGTACAGGCACGTTATGCAATGCAGTAACCGGCCAGGGGATGTATGAGAGCTATTCCTGGGTAGTTGGGCTTTACAAGAGCTGTCCCTAGGTAGTAGGGCTGTAGAACAGCTGTCTCAGGGTAGAAGGGCTATAACGGAGATGTCTCTGGGTAGTAGGGTTATAAGAGAGCAGTGTCTGGGTAGTAGGACTATAAAAGAGTCGCCCCTGGGTACATTGGCTAGGGTAGAAGGGCTATTTAAGAGCGGTCCCTAGGTTGTAGGGTTACGGGCGTTGTCCCTGTGTAGTCGGTCTAAGACCTGTCCCTGGATTGTAGGGCTAAGGTTTTTGCCCCTGGGTTGTAGGGCTGAGGGCGCTGTCCCTGGGTAGTAGGACTATCCAAGACCTGTCCCTGGATTGTAAGGCTAAAGGAGCTGACCCTGGATTGTCCCTGGACAGACCTGGAAAGAGACAGACCTGGAAAGAAACAGACCTGAAAAGACCTGTGCCTGGGTTGTAGGGCTAAGAGCACTGTCCCTGGGTTGCAGGGCTAAGGGTGCTGTACCTGGGTAGTAAGGTTAAGCTTCCTGTCCCTAAGTTGTAGGGCTCGGAGTGCCGTCCCTGGGTTGTAGGGCTAATGGTGCTGCCCCTGGGTTGTAGGGCTAATGGCCCTGTTTCTGGGTTGTAGTGCTAATGGCGCTGTCCCTGGGTTGTAGGGCTAATGGCCCTGTCCCTGGGTTGTAGGACTAATGGAGCTATCCCTAGGTTGTAGGGCTAATGGCGCTGTCCCTAGGTTGTAGGGCTAATTGCGCTGTCCCTGGTTTGTAGGGCTAATGGCACTGTCCCTGGGTTGTAGGGCTAATGGCGGTGTCCCTGGGTTGTAGAACTAATGGCCCTGTCCCTGGGTAGTAGGTTTAAGGGCACTGTCCCACATGTGGGTTGTAGGGATAAGGGTGCTATCCCTGAGTTTTAGGCTAAGGGCACTGTCCCAGGCTTGTAGGGTTAATGGCACTATTCCTGGGTTGTAGGGCTAAGAGCGCTGTCCCTAGGTTGTAGGGCTAAGGGCGCTGTCCCTGGGATGTAGGACTAAGGGTGCTGTACCAGGGGTGTAAATCCCACAAACTTCCCCCCAGCATTGCACAAACCCCAAAATACCACCACAGGCATCCCCCAATAATTACACACCCCACTAATTCCTACCTAAAGCATCCACATCTGCATTACAGACACCTCAAATCCCCCCAGAGGCATCATAGAGCTCCCAAATGTCACCGCAGGCATACCCACTGCATTAGAGACCCACAAAATCCCACCACAGGCAATAATGAAAACTTAGCTGCGGTGCGGCTTTCAGAGGCCACAGCCACAGCATGTGATTTTATGCTTCAGAGTCGCATGCCCTCCCTAGGGAGAACACAGCGAGGAGACCACGGCGCTCCGAACCCTGATCTCAGGCACGAGCAACTGCGGTCTCCTATGGAAGAGATTTGCGGCCCCGCAGGTCAGGACCCGCCGCGTCCAGGAGGCAGCGAGTTCTGATCGTGAGCACGTACCTTACCTGCTTGTTGCTGCCCATTACGATAGTGGCCCTATGCCTGGGGTCAGCGCCAGCACGACTTTACTGCAATTGAATCAGTTTGCGTTGCCGCACAGAGGAGCTGTCTGCGCTATACCAATGGCTGCTGCCTGCCAATCAGATGCAAGGAATTGACGTCGCTGTATAACATCACCTCCTTGCATTTGATTGGCGTGCAGCAGCCATTGATATAGTGCAGACAGCTCCTCTGCGCGGCACGGCAAATGGATTCAATTGCAGTAAAGTCGTGCTGGCGCCGGTCCTTTGGCATAGGGCCACGATCATCACAGGGTCTGCGGGCCGCAACAAGCAGCCTCGGGGGCCGCATGCGGCCCGTGGGCCACGTGTTTGAGACCTCTGTTTTAGAAGATAGTATGACCTGGACAGACCTTCATCTTGGAGTACTATGACTATGGACTCAATGTCTTCAACACTGGGGTCACTGTGGTTGACACAAGGAACGCTTGGTAGACATTGGAGCACAGTGTCTGACAGTGGGAGTGCTTTAACCAACATTGAGGGTGTTTGACTTGACAGGGGCAACATAGATGACACCAGCAGCATGAAGGTGGAAACCTGAAGTGTCGCGGGCGGGGAGGACGCCGCCGCTGCTGGTCGTTCGCCAACGCCCGGGTCCGACGCTGCTGCGGCTGCTGCTGCTCGGTGGCTCGAGCGGTGGGCCGGATCCGGGGACTCGAGTGGCGCTCCTCGCCCGTGAGTGAAAGGGGTGGTTGGTTTGGAGGATTTAGTCCGTGATGCCACCCACGGGTTGTGGTGAAGGTAGGCACCACCGCTGCTGGTGACGGGGATCCCGGGAGCGATGGTATGGAGCAGCTGGGATGTTGTTTTCCCCCTCCGTGGGTAGGGGTCGGTGGTCCCGGGGCCCGGTGGTGTGACGGAGAGGCAGGGTTGGTGAGGTGCAGGGGTGCAGGGACAGCGCGACGCGGTGCCGGATGGCACGGGTGTACTCACTCAGTAAAGGCTACTTTACACGCTGCGATATTGGTACCGATATCGCTAGCGTGGGTACCCGCCCCCATCTGTTGTGCGACACGGGCAAATCGCTGCCCGTGTCGCACAACATCGCCCAGACATGTCACACATACTTACCTGCCCGGCGACGTCGCTGTGACCGGCGAACCGCCTCCTTTCTAAGGGGGCGGTTCGTTCAGCGTCACAGCGACGTCACAGCTGCGTCACTGGACCGCCACCCAATAGAAGCAGAGGGGCAGAGATGAGCGGGACGAACATCCCGCCCACCTCCTTCCTTCCGCATAGCGGCCGGGAGGCAGGTAAGGAGAGCTTCCTCGTTCCTGCGGTGTCACACGGAGCGATGTGTGCTGCCGCAGGAACGAGGAACAACTTCGTTACTGCTGCAGTAACGATTTTTGAGAATGGACCCCCATGTCACCGATGAGCGATTTTGCACGTTTTTGCAATGATGCAAAATCGCTCATAGGTGTTACACGCAACGGCATCGCTAATGCGGCCGGATGTGCGTCACCAATTCCGTGTCCCCAACGAGTTCGCATTAGCGATGTCGTAGCGTGTAAAGCCCCCTTAAGAGATGCACAAAGTCCTCGGTAAACCAAATGGCTGGATGGACGGGTCCCGCAGCCGGCTGCAGTGTCTCTCCCCGGACAGGTGATGGCGGCTGTCTTTCTCTGCACCTTTGTGTACTTGTTTGACTACTATGGATCCCCAACGGTAGTCCGCTCCCTGGTGTATGGATGCCGGAGGAGCCCGTTTGCCCGCAGGCGCTGGCCCTTAGGTCTCTAGCCTTAGGCGGTAGCTGTATACCCTCACGGTGTGGGCGGTTGCCTTCTATCGGGTCTTTGGCTGTTAGGAAACCCCTGGGGTTCCGGTCACACTCGGATTTAAGTATTGTCGGCGTCTCCAAGCCTGGTCGGGGTCCGATGGCCCTGCCTGTGTGTGCTGGCTTCACTTCGCTCCCCGGTCGGTACCGGCGGGCCAACACCCGACCCCGGTCCTACGGTTCCGCGTTGCTTCACCACTCCTGCAGACGGCCACCACCGTGTGCCAACCTTGCTGTCAGTGCCTGGGTCACAAACCCAGACACCCAAGTGTTTACTCCTCACTCTTCAAACTCCAAAACTCAACTGTCACTTTTCCCGCCTCCAGGCCTGTGAACTCCTCGGTGGGTGGGGCCAACCGCTTGGCTCCGCCCCACCTGGTGTGGACATCAGACCCTGGAGGGAGGCAACAGGGGTTTTGTTTCGCTAATGTTACTGTCTAGTGGGGGTGGGGGTGTTTGAGTGTGATCTGTGACGACCTGGCTAGTCCAGGGCGCCACAGAAGCACTATTATATTGTAATTGTGGTTGGCAATCTTATAGGGAAACTATAGTATTGTAATTACTCACAGCGGCTTGGTGCATTCCGCTGACACCTGAGAAATATGGTAAATAAAGCCACTAAGCCACTGGTGGACACAGACAGAAAAGAATCCCTGTGCAAGAACAGTATATGGCCCTTTTCAGTTCAATAATCCACCAAAATTCACAATTCCACCTGTGTTGGAAGTAGAAATGGGCCCCCTTACCTCTTGGCCCCTGTGCGGTTGCACCAATGATATGTCCATTTGTTGAGGTGAGACACTAGGGGTCTCTCAAGGTCTGACTGCTCTTTCAGATTATAATGTCATGTGTGCACGCGGGAAGAAATAAACAGACATAAATCGGTTATGAGCTTCCTTCCATGATGGACGCCAAAGGAATTCTACTCGTTCACAAAACTTTTATAGTTCCAGATAAGAAAACGGTGTAGACAAAATATAGTCCAATCAAGTATCTCAGGTCGGGCTCGGGGCGTGTAGCAACTTGCATCGTGTCTACTGAATTGGTTGTTCCAAACTTTAGGTGTTTTCAATCACCTTAGGCGTTGTCCATAATGCAGGTGCCATCTTTGAGTTATATATGCTGGCATTTTGTATTAAGGAAGATCACTGAATATACCGTAGTTATATATGTGTTAGGAGAAAACAAAAGCATTTATAAATATATATGTTAGGCTACATCAACTAAACTACATATTTGGGTGTGTGAAATGGCTGAATTAAGTATTTCAGGTTACTCAATTCTTAAGGCCGCTTTATATGCTAGCGTTCACACCCGCCCCCGTCGTTTGTGCGTCACGGGCAAATTGCTGCCCATGGCGAACAATTTCGCTAAGCCCCGTCACATGCACATACCTTACTAGTGACGTCGCTGTGGCCGGCGAACAACCTCTTTTTAAGGGGGCGGTTCGTACGGCGACACAGCGACGTCACACAGCAGGCCACCAATAGAAGTGGAGGGGCGGAAAGCAGCCGTATTCACGTCACTCCCACCTCGTTGCCGGAGGACGCAGGTACGGTGTTGTTCGTCATTCCCGGGGTGTCACACGTAGCGATGTGTGCTGCCTCAGGAATGACGAACAACCTGCGTCCAGCGCGAGCAACGATATTTGGAAAATGAACGAAGTGTCAACGATCAACGATTTGGTGAGTATTTGTGATCGTTAGCGGTCGCTCGTAAGTGTCACTTGCAACGACATCGCTAAAGAGGCCGGATGTGCGTCACGAATTCCGTGACCCCCAACGATATCACGTTAGCGATGTCGTTGCGTGTAAAGCGGCCTTTACACATCAATGACTAAACCACAGTAATGTTGGAACAGATTATTAAAGGACACGTGTCAGCGTACTATTATATGTGAAAGTAGTGGTATGCTGTATATGATCTCATCTCCCAATAAATATTATATATTTTTTGTTGAGATCAGATGAGCCAATCAAAAGAAAATGTAGTGTAGATTTCCTATGCAAATCAGGCTAAAAGTGCGCTGGGGGAATGTCAATGCACTTGGTAGAAGTCCGCGTTCTTTGACACACCCCACAAGTGCACGTCCAGCCTTATATGCACATGGCATCTATGCTAGATTTCTAAAGACTGGTATCTTGAGACTTTAAAAATGGCTCCAGTTTATTAGAGCGAAAAGCCGCTGTAAAGCCATACTACTAAAAAGTGAGCTGACAGGTTCCTATTAAGTTAATTTTTCTAAACTGCAGAAGTTTACGGTATATCTTCTTGTCTTTTTCCTTTATATCTATATTTAAATAATTGATAAAACTATATCTACTTAAGGCTGCTTTACACCAGGCAATCTATCGTGCGATAGATCATCGGGGTCACGGTTTTTGTGACGCACATCCGGCATCGCTGGCGATGCCGGCCTGTGTGACACCTCCTAGCGACGCAGTATCGTTCACAAATCGTGAGTCGGGTACTGCTCGTTAGGTTCCATAATATCGTTTACTTTAGTTGACCATCGTTTCCGTGGTAGCACACGTCGCTCCGTGTGACACCACGGGAACGATGAGCAGCTCACCTGCCTCCCGCGGCCGCCGCCGTCTCTATGTGGAAGGAAGGAGGTGGGCGGGATGTTTACGTCCCGCTCATCTCCGCCCCTCCGCTTCTATTGGCCGGCGCCCGTGTGACGTCGCTGTGACGCCGAACGTCCCTCCCACTCCAGGAAGTGGACGTTTGCCGCCCACAGCGAGGTCGCACGAGAGGTAAGTATGTGTGACGGGGTTTACTAACTTTGTGCGACACGGGCAGCGATTTGCCCGTGACGCAAAAAGGACGGGGGCGGGTACGATCGATTGTGAAATCGCACAATCGGTCGTACCGTGTAAAGCAGGCTTTACACAGGCTGTCTTCTCTTTCAAGGGAATCTGTCACCAGGTTTTGCCACTTAATCTGAGAGCAGTGTAACGTAGGGGCAGAGATCCTGATTCCAGCGATGTGTCACTTACTGGGCTGCTTAGAGTAGTTTTGATAAAATCACAGTTTAATCAGCAGTAGATTATCATTACAGGACTATTGGGCCTGCTGCAGGTAGAACAAATAATCAGATGTAAGTCATCTTATTTTAAATAAAATTATTCTGTCCAAAACCCTCAATCACTGTATAACACCCGCAATGAATAGGAGTCATATGGAGGATCTGTCACCATATTTTTGCTCCCCCATCTGATAACATCATGATGTTGGGGCAGAGACCCTGATTCCAGCGATGTGTCACTTACTGAGCTGCTTGCTGCTGTTTTGATAAAATCAATGTTTGCTCTGCTGCAGATCTAGCAGCTCCCTGAATGCTGAGCTCGTTATAATCCCGCCTCTACCACTGATTGTACACTGTGCATAGGCAGAAAGATGCCAATCAGTGGTGGGGGCATGGTTATAAAGAGCTCATTAACATGGAGGACTACACAGCAACAGGTTTACTAGTCCTCTGGTGATAATCTACCGCTGATGACTATAAAATGCTGAAACTATGAATTTATCAAAACTACACAAAGCAAGTTCCATATTGAAGGAATCAGGGTCTCTTGCTCCTACATCATGCTGATTTCAAATTAGGTGGCATAAACCTGTGACAGATTCCATTTAAAGGGAATCGGTCACCAGGTTTTTGCCACCTAATCTGAGAGCTGCATAATGTAGAGGCAGAAATCCTGATTCCAGCGATGTGTCACTTACTGGGCTACTTAGTATAGTTTTGATAAAATCACTGTTTAATCAGCAGGAGATTATCATTACAGGATTACATTGCGTGCTGCAGAGAAAACACTGATTTTATCAAAATGACAACAAACAGCTCAGTAAGTGACACATCACTGGAATCAGGGTCTCTGTTTCTACATTATGCTGCTCTCCGATTGTGGAGCAAAAACCTGGTGACAGATTACCTTTAAGTAACTCTATCTAAAAATATCACCTATCAAGCTTTTCCGAAACGTGTCGGCATATGTGAATTATACATATTTTGAAAACATTGATTAAAAAAATAAATAAATAAATTACCAAATAAACTGCGTTTACCGTCACGTTATCGCTTAATAGCTGCTTATCGCGGGAAGAAATAGATGCTTGTCACCTTTCTGGCTTTGACATGTGGATGTTAAGTGCAATGTGAAGTTATTTAAGGTAAAGTGATGTATTTTCAAAGTGTTAAAAAAATTCATAAAACTGAAGAACGACTTTTCCTCTTACGAATGTATTCTATTTACTTCACTTATTTATTTTATGCCTTTTCTTTCTCCCATAGGGAATTAACTGGTATCACTGGAAAGGCCACGAGTTCTCCATTCCATTTGTCGAGATGAAGATGAGACCCTACAACCAGCGTACAATGAAGAAGCGCTCCCTTAATCTCTGATCTTAGTTGACCCATTATTCGACTTATTCCCCCCTCCCCACCACATCTACCTAGTGCTGCCCTCCACACACTATTGGACCTCCACAAACTCCTACACACATAGACCAGTGGTGGCCAATATTATATTTTTTCGGGGACCTTGGTATCTACAACTACCACCAATTGTCACATAGACAACTACCAATGGTCAACATGTTGTCCACCACTGTTTCTGCCCATACATGTAACATTGATACATCGTTTTGCTAAGCATTGATGATATCCAATGTTCTTCGACCCTACACTTTCCTACTTTCAACATTCTTTATTGTACAGAACCCTTTTTCCCCCATTTTCCATTCCGATATATTAAAATTATTTCGACCCACCACCCCAGCCTTTCAGCACCATGGAGACTTCTCAATTATCCCTTGTCGGGACGACTGACCTCCACCTAGTCAGTTGTCTTTTTTTCTTGTCCATCGGGGCATGGTGCTGTATAATTGTCTATATGCCTTGCTCTCTATGGAACTTTAGACCCTTTTATCACCCGGCCAAACTTTTTTTCCGATGTCAAGAATAATTGTCTTGCTAATGATCGATGTGCCAAATTTTTAGCCCCATATCTCTTGCACTTCCAAGTATTTTTAATCACTCTTTTTAAAACATTGCTTGACATATGCAAGAGAAGGAGGCTTCCTTTGTAGGACTGAAGAAACCGAAGACACCCAGGAACCTTTAGTGACCCTTTCCCAGACTCCATCATTGACAGCACCGGTTATCTAGGTTATGTAGGAGATCCGCACCTTCTCATATATGCCATTGATACATTGCATTGGCCAAAAAATAAGCACACCAGTGCTTTATTGCCTTACAGCATAGAGGTATAAGTGATTTGGCCACATGGTGTTTCTTACCAGTATCCCATTTTTTGTTTTTTTTAGGGGGGGTAGGGTGTTATTATTTTTTCAATTTCCTTTCTCATTAGAATTATTCTATTCCCTGTATTAGAGCCAAATCATATGCCGATACCCGACGTTCTAAAAACTGGAGAACGTATACGCAAGGTCGTACGACCGGTAAGGATATAGGATGCATTAAGAATGACCGAAATTTGGGAAGCAGGTCCTAACTGCCAAACAAGAGACTACTGAGAGGTGCCTGCCAAAAAGGGTGAATTGCCCTATGTAATCTTGTATCTCTAGTCCTGGATGCTGTTAGCTGATGTATAGATCCTTTTTTTAATGCATTTTCTATACGTTATTAAAAGATTCCTATGGGATGATATTCTGTGTGTCAGAGTCTCTTTTATGAGAGTTTGTAGAGCCCCAACCAGTCCTCGTGAGATCTACAAAACATCATTTCGCTGAACAGTTTTCCATTCTGAGGACCTTGTCCCTGAGGTCTTCATCATGCACAATGAGGAATACTCTACGGCCGCTCTTCTACATGTTCCATTTACTTTTAATTCAAAAAAGCATTATTTTGTGAATTCCATTATAATGGTTTCTCAATAGAACGCTGAGCTGAATCATGGATTGTCGGGATCCGTTTTAAGTGCAAAGTCCACAAACTCTGTCATCACTAAGGGCTATTAGCACTCGGTAATATGAAAAGAATGAATTTTAGAAATTGCAGCTATCTTTTGTCCTTTTATTTCACTGTAGCGGCTATCACTTTATTCTCACTTTTTATTAGTCCATCATTAGTGATCTTTATTTTTATGGTTATACAGGCAGTCGCCGGGTTATGAATTATATGTGTTCTGTAGCTTCATTCATAACCCAAATTAGAATGCAATTGGAACAGAATGGGGGGGGGGGGGGGAGAAATAATGCCTCATCACCTGCCCACCTTCCGGTCTTCATCTTTCCACCATCATGTGCAGCACTTCTGGCCATGTCCTTATGCCATGCACTGACTTCCTGGGCCCTATAATCTCAGAGATGTGGAGCACAATGGCAGAAAGAAGAGGACTGGACAGTGAGTAGTGGGGCAGCTGGAGAGGTGAGTATTTATTTTATCAATGTTCACCACTCCTGCCACCCTGCTGCTTGCAATTCGGTCTTCATTTTTCCTTCTTTAGCTATCGGGAGGGAGGGGGCAAGGGGAGCAGTCACTCTGGGCCCTTCACTCAGAGGGGCCCACCCAGAGCCACCAATGCTCTTGACTATATCAGACTGCACAGTGCGCCGTTATAGTTATGCTGTGTTGTATAGCAGGGGGACGTGATCTCCCTGAATTACCTTCTCATTTATGTAGACCGCAACGCGCTTTAAGGCTGCCATCTACTGAACAGCAGGTGATGCAGTGGCCAAGGCACCGGCGCATGCACAGGACATCAGAGTCCCTGCGCAGTGACGTCATCGTACTGGGACTCTGCGTCCTTTGCACATGTTTGCGATATGACAGCGTCTTGCCGTGCCGATGCACTTGTCAGAATCCTGAATTAGGTGAGTATATGGTGTTTTTTTAATTTTATTTACAACTTGTGCTCGACTGTGGGGGGCATCAAAAACAATAGCAGACCCTCACAGTGTGGGAGGCCCTGAACAGTGTGGGGACCCTCATGCATCGTAGTGAGGGCTATTATACAGTTTATGGGCTAATGTGGGACTATTACAGAGTTTGGGGGCTAATGTGGGGCCATTATAGCATTTGAAAGCTAATATGGGGGCATTGTAAAGTGTGAGATCTAATGTAGGAGCCATTATACAATGTGGGGGCCCTCGTACAGTGTGGGGGGGCCCTTATATAATGTAAGTGGGTACCTCATAAATTGTATGGACATCTATGGGAAGTCCTCAAAATGTGGGGGCCATTTTACAGTATAGGAGATAATATGGGGGTCATTATACAGTTTAAGGACTACTGTTGGGGCCATCAGAGAGTGTGGGAGCCACAGTCTATTAGGGGAGCTGTGGGCTCATTATACTGTGAAAAGGGAGTTGTACATTGGGGGACTCAGAGGACATAATTAAATGTTAAATAGGCACTTAAACATTATTGTTATAGGCACTCATGGTATTGTTATTGTCAGATAGACACACAGGGACATTATTACTTTCTAGGGGGCAAAATGTGGGCACTGCAATATTATCTAGTGGACAGTTTCATTATACTGCATTTTACTACAGTGATTTCATTATTATTTTGGGCAGTACTTGGGGCCATGTTTTGTACCACACAACAGGTGTAGTAATAGGGACTCATACAGCAGCAGCGGGTCAGTATTGGGGTGACAGGAAGATGAGGCGTTTCTGCAGGTTGGGGATAGATGACGACGGTGCTGGAAATGGAGAAGTCAGATGTGTTGTTTTTGTAATCTCTGCAGACGTATCATGACTGGAAGAAGATTTTATGCTGGTCTAAACGAGATGGAAATGGTGGTAAAAGAGACTGACTCCATAAGAAAGAACGTCAGCTGTAAGCCACATCTATACCTCTACTGTAACCTCTTGTGTGGACTGGTATCTTCCACTATACGGTCAAAGTATGGAGGTGATATCGGTGTTAATCTTTGTATAGTGATTTTCAGTAACAGCATGGTCATCTGATGAGGTTATACCCTATGTTCATGATTAGGCTATGCCACCATAGTTGTAATCAGGGTTACCAGGTAGGGGAGCACTCAGATATTTTGCCCCCCCCCCTCAAGCTGAACCCCTAGCTATGCCTCTGGCAAGCCATTATCTCCAGCCTGTTCACTATACGTCAGGCCTTTCATCTTCATGTAGGCCGGAGCTCACTGCACCTCATAACGTTGTAATGAAGAAAACAGGAGGCTAGGACGGTGATCATGGAGGTCATTGAATTGGTAATTGAATATTTAAAGTTCGTACTCAAGTTGGCTATTCATAAATCAGGACCGCCTGTATTTATTGTCTTCTGAAACGTACATACAGAAACTAAAATTATCTGTCCAGTTGGCAACTACACACCATTTCTTATAGCACATGGTCTAGCTGGTAAAGTTTCATTTTGAGGAGAACGCCAAACTAGTGCAAGGAGACTTAAAGGAGTTGATAACGAAAGTAAGTTATTACCTATCAATGGGATAGATAATAACTTATTGATTGAGGGGATACAAATCACAATGGTTGTCACAATGGGGAATATTTATCACTCTTAATCCCATAAAATACAGTTACAGGTTGCATTGGGCTCCTAGAAAAAGGCAAGAGCAGGCAAATAGGGGATGAATGGAGCAGTAGTTCAGCATGTGCTCCGTCTCTGCTTTCTGATAGGAATAAAAGTTAACCATTCTGCCCATAATGCAGGTGTAACGCCCCTGCAACCGGGTCGTTACAGGGTATTAAATGTTACCCCATTTTTCCCGGGCAGGGGGAGAAGAGTCCACACACACACACACTGGCAGGAAGGAGTTAAAAATTCTTCAGCATGTAGTTTAGCCTACATGACTCATCCTGTCTCCTTAATGAGCAGGTGTGCAGGTCCCCATGACAACCTGATGGGAGGGGGGAGCCCTGAATGAGTGAGTTTAGTGCAGAGCATACGGAAGTTTTAGTCAAAACGTCAGAGGCTGCAAGAGAGTGCAAACCTCCACAGAACAGCTCCCTGCTGAGGAGATGCCACAAGACCAGGGCTGATAACATCTGAGGAAGGGAATGGAGCTGAGGACTGGGGATCTTTGGAGAGTGTTCTACCCAGTGGCGGATGTTGTGCACGCTACCAGAAGAGACAGAATGGCGGTGGGTCCCCAAGATGCTCCATGCCACGGGGATAGCATTAACGCACCAAAAGACAAGGGACCCCCAAATTACCTCACCAGACCCCTTCCTCCTACCTGCCCGGGACCGACCAGAGGCTACAAGTGGCGAGTACCAGCACCCGGGTGCGATGTGGAACGGACTTTAAATAAAGAGAAACTGGAACCCGCACTCAGTGACTGATGTGAGTAATGCCGCCGCCCTGTGCCCCCAGGGACCCTGAGGACTGGGTCTCATTAACCTCCCGGGGCTCCCCCGCTCCACCCGTGGGGAGCGATTCCATCTGGCTGCTTATAACACCTGCCCCGGAGAGAGACTGTGCAGCGGCGGCTGAACACCTGGCCGCATACCACGGGTGGCGCTGCTAGCATTTCCCGTCCCGTACCGGTTCCTGTGAGAGAGTGGCGACAGAGGAGGCCTAGACCTCAGTGGCCGCTGTGAGCGATGGCGATGAACCCCTTCACCCTCCTTTCATCCCCTTGTCACACTGGACTGACTGTCGGGCTTTCCCTTTTATTGAAACCCGCCGGGGTCACGGAAGTCGGGTCGGGCCACCCACAGCCTGACCCCGAATACCACCGGCCTGGTGACCATGCGAGCCCTGCAAGCAGGTCTCAGAGGTCGGACCCTCAGCGATCAATAAACTATAATTTGTACTTTAGACATGTGATAACTTTTTTTCACTAAACACAATATCAGTGGAACGACAGGGGAAAAAGTATATGCATATGAGCCTTTTCCAGTAGAAAAATAGCTGGCTCTCTAGGGCAAACTATTGGACAAGCCTTGTCAATGACTTACAGTTAGACTTGGTGCAGATTTATTTGCATGTCCTATTCCATCAGCCACGACAGTGCTCAGTGGTTTTCCTGCATTGGTACATTGGTCTCTGTGCTGATCTGATTTTAACATGGACAGTATACAGTATGTACAGTACTGATCAAAAATGGGGCATTTGGTGATGCAATGGTTTACCTAGCTCTTATTGGTATGTGCACATGGCAGATTCAGTCTGAAGGAAGCAAAACTATGACACACATATGGAAAGAATGCAAAAAAAAAACATGTTTGAAATAAACCAGAATATATGTTAAACCTTAGATTCCTCCTTTTACCCTGATGACAGTTTTACACCCCTTTCGCTTCATGAGCTTCATCAGGTAATCTCTGGTAATGGCTTTTAAACAGTCAACAGTTCCCATAGGTGCTGAACACTTGCTGGCTGCTTTGCCTTCTCTCTATGTCCAACTTATCCCAAATCATCTCAGTTTGGTTGAGGTCTGGTGATTTTGGAAGCCATGTCATCTGACGCAGCGCTTCATCCCTCTCTTTCTTGGTCACATAATCCTTGCTTAGCTTGGAGGTGGTTTTGGGTAATTGTCCTGTTGCAACATAAATGATGATCCTACTAAGTGCCAACCAGATGGGCTGGCATGTCATTGCAGAAGGCTGTGGTAGGCATGCTGGATAAGTGTGCCTGTGATATGGAATTAATTACCAACACTGTTACCAGTAAAGCACCCCCCACACTATCACACCCCATCTAAGCTTCACACCACACATGTAGAAACCATCCGCTTTCTGCTTCCCACAAAAAAATGACGTTTGATGCCAAAAATCTAAAATTTTGCCTCATCTGACCACAGTACAAGTTTCCATTGATCTAATGTCCAGTCCTTGTGTTGCTTGGGCTAAATACGCTGCTGCTTCTTATTTTCGGTCCTGTATAGTGGTTTCTTTGCAGTAATTCAACAATAAAGTTTCCCCTGGATAATTAATGTTGAGATGTGTCTGCTAGTTGACGTCCATGCCTCGTTTATAAGGGTTATTAATCTGATGAAAATTAAACCGAGGCTTTATGTAGGTGTAAGAGGTGGTTGTGTCCCTACACTGTTTTATGCTATATGTCGTCTACTGGTATTGTGAAAGGTGTGTTAATACTAAACATATTAAATATGGTGTTGATCATTATAAGTGGAGTTAATATGTAAATTGCTAGTGGAGTGTAGGTTCCCGATATTGTAGCATCGAGGCCATTCACCAGCAGGCACCACCTAGCAGTGGTTGATTTGATATTAAATAGGACAGGGTTAAGTTGAGTTAGCGAAGTGGCAAGAGGGTTAGTTAGGAACATGGGACTCATGGGATGCCAAGTCTTGATAGGGTTTGAGTAAGAGAAGACATGGCCATGGTGTCAGGGCCACTTCGGGAACCTTGAGGCACCTCGAGAGATAAAGAGCCTATGGCTCAACCCAACAGGCTTGGAGAGTAGTGTGACTATAGAGTCACTAAGGCCCAAAAGTGGATGAAAGTATGAGGAAGAAGGGGGAAATGGAGACACAGACTTGGCAGCTTGAAGACAAGTTCCAAGATAGCGGGGGACAGATTAAGAAAGAGTACCCCAGTTACAGTCGAATCAGAACCGTGAGGAGTGAGGCCATGTCTGTCATAACAGTGTGAAGAATAAACTGAACAAGTTTGTTTACTAAGTGAACTTTGGAGTTGCGTGGGTTACTTTTTCATCTAAAACGAGGACTGTCAATGGTGTGATGGACACTAGCATGAAGAATCCAGTAAGTGTCATGCACCGAACCCGAACTCACACCCGTACACAGAGTCTCCTTGGCGAAGGAGCACGACGCTCGTATGGCCCGGCCCTTCCTTCACAGACTGGGCTTGGGGTTTAAAGAACAAAGTCTAGCCAAGCCTGGGCACGAATTGTACACTGGGACTGGGCTGCATGCAAAAGAAGAAAAGTACTATCAGAAAAGATGGAGGGGTAGTGACAGCTAATTCTTTTGATTGCTAGATTCTGAAACCCACATGAAACCACTATGGAAACAGAAAATGTAATAAACAAGTCATGAACCTGTATAATAAAGTTCTATTTAGTTCATCAATAAAATTAAGTTTATATTCATAAAGTGGACTGAATTCTTCCTTGTCACAGTTGTGGGCTCTGGGTTCCTATGTCATTTAAACGCATGCAACCCCAGAGGGAAACATCTGCGGAGATTAAAGCACAAAAACACAAGGGAAAAACGTTTCGCTGGTGTTTAGTATTACAATTAAACACCTCGGACCACGTGAGTCCTTGCACCTCTCTAGAGGAACTGAATTTTCTGATAATTCTGTATCTTGTATTGCGGTTTATTGGTGGTTAATCCTACTAAAATGTAATTGTCCCTTTAGGATTGTATAAGAACGCAAATCATAGAAAAGTAGTAATAGTAACCCATACTCAGGTTCACTGGAGGAGATAATAATCTGGAGTGTTTATATGTTTTTTACTATTTAGTCTGGTCTATTGGTTACTTCTGATTTTCAGAGCTACCATAACTCAGAATATATTTAAAAATCAATGAAATATCAAATATTGAATACATGAAGTCTAGAATCAGTTCTCATGTGTGATTAAATCTTTACATTACCAAAATCTATTTATTGCCTTTTCGAAAATACATGGCCCAAAAAGGCTCGACTAATACAACACACACTCCCCCAACACATACAAGCTGTACTCTTAGGCAGTGGCGGCGGACACAGACAGAAGAGGGCCCCCGTGCAAGAACAATATATGGGCCCTTTGCAGTCCAATAGCTCATCATAATGTACAATTCCACCTACTTTGGACTTGGAAATGGGCTCCTTACGTCTTGGGCCCCTGCACGGCTGCACACATTGCACCAATGATATGTCCGCCCCGTTCCTCGGAGCACAGACAATGACTGCTGTATGAAGACTTTGCATTGAAAGACCAGGTAAGCCGCCATAGAAAAAACAGCAGTGTTAATGTTCACTTGCCAATATAGTCATAGTTTTACAGGTTGAATAAATAAATAAAAATGTACTTTTATGATGAATTAGAAAACCATGGCTACTTTCTTCCTGAAAAAGCACCACACAAAAACTAAGGGGATTGTCCACTACATTTAGGGGTACTTTGCACACTACGACATCGCAAGCCGATGCTGCGATGCCGAGCGCGATAGTCCCCGCCCCCGTCGCAGCTGCGATATTATTGTGATAGCTGCCGTAGCGAATATTATCGCTACGGCTGCTTCACATACACTCACCTGCCGTGCGACGTTGCTCTGGCCGGCGAACCGCCTCCTTATTAAGGGCCCGAGTCGTGCGGCGTCACTGCGACGTCACACGGCAGGCGGCCAATAGGAGCGGAGGGGCGAAGATGAGCGGGATGTAACCATCCCGCCCACCTTTTTCCTTCCGCATAGCCGACGGGAGCTGCGGTGATGCAGGTAGGAGATGTTCCTCGCTCCTGCGACTTCACACATAGCGATGTGTGCTGCCGCTGGAGCGAGGAACAACATCGGACCGTCGTAATTATGGAATTCGCCGACGCTACACCGATGATACGATTACGACGCTTTTGCGCTCGTTAATCGTATCATCTAGGATTTACACACTACGATGTCGAGAGCGACGCAGAACTGCGTCACTTTCGAAATGACCCCACCGACATCGCACCTGCGATGTCGTAGTGTGCAAAGTACCCCTTACATTGATGGCCAATCCTTAAGCGGGCTTTACACAGTACGATATCGTTAATGATTTATCGTCGGGGTCACGGTGTTTGTGACGCACATCCGGCGTCATTAACGATAACGCAGCGTGTGACACTTATGTGCGACCTTAAACGATCGCAAAAGCGGCCAAAATCATTTGCCGCGGAGAGGTCGTCCTAAAACAAAAAAATCGTTCTCTTCTAATTAGCGATGTTCCTCGTTCCTGCAGCAGCACACATCGCTACGTGTGACACCGCAGGAGCGAGGAACATCTCTTTACCTGCCTCCACTGCCAATGCAGAAGGAAGGAGGTGGGCGGGATGTTTTCATCCCGCTCATCTCCGCCGCTGCGCTTCTATTGGACGGCTGCCGTGTGACGTCGCTGTGACGTCGCACGACCCGCCCCCTTAGAAAGGAGGCGGTTCGCCGGCCAGAGCGACGTTGCAGGACAGGTAAGTCCGTGTGACGGAGGTAAGCGAGGTTGTGCGCAACGGGCAGCGATTTGCCCATGTCGCACAACCGACGGGGGTGGGTACGATCACTTGCGATCTCACTAGCGAGATCGCAGCGTGTAAAGCCCGCTTTAGGCCAGGTCATCAATGTTTAATCAGTCAGGGTCTGACAACCGGCACCCCCGCAGATCAGCTGTTCTCAGTGCTGGCGGCAGTAGGTTTCTTGAAATGCTCAGTTCTGGAGCTGCTCCGTCAACTGATAGAAGTCACAGCCAGGCACTGCACATTCGCCTCCTATTCCAGTTAATGCAGTCCCCGTCCGCGGCCACTATCACAAAACGGAGCAGCTCTGGAATTGGGCATTTCCTCCTCCGGGACCGAGAACAGATGATCAGCAAAGGTGTCAGACATTGATGATCTATCCTAAGGGGTACTTTGCACACTACGACATCGCAAGCCGATGCTTGGGATGCCGAGCGCGATAGTACCTGCCCCCGTCACAGCAGCGATATCTTATGATCGCTGCCGTAGCGAACATTATCGCTATGGCAGCTTCACATGCACTCACCTGCCCTGCGACGTCGCTCTGGCCGGCGACCCGCTCCTTCCTAAGGGGGCGGGTCGTGCGGCGTCACAGCGATGTCACACGGCAGGCGGCCAATAGAAGCGGAGGGGCGGAGATGAGCGGGACGTAAACATCCCGCCCAACTCCATCCTTCCGCATAGCCGGCGTGAGCCGCGGTGACACAGGTAAGCTGATGTTCCTCGCTCCTGCGGCTTCTCACACAGCGATGTGTGCTGCCGCAGGGGAACGAGGAACAACATCGTACCGTCGCTGCCGCACAATTATAAAAATGTCGGACACTACACCGATGATACAATTACGACGCTTTTACGCTCGTTAATCGTATCAAAAACGCTTTACACACTACGATATCGACAGCGACTTTTTCTCTGGCTGGTCTCCCCGAGATCAGTGATTGTTTTGTTTTGTTGGTCTACTAGGCATTGCTCCCACCTGGCCAGAATCCTGCTCCACACTGATGAGGGGCAATACCCCGAAACAGTTGTCTGTGGATGGATACCTGGCCTTGGTATCTCCCTTGTCATATCTTTAAACTTGTCAAAAATTTGGATATTGACTAAAAGGGTCACTTAATATGATGGTTATGGTGGTCTCCTAAAAAGAGCCACCCCTTGGCTGGGTCCTTCCCGGTGGGATATCTGGCTGGTTTCTGTGTTGAGACTCCTAACAGAGGCTCCACGGACTTCTTTGATTCACCTAGGGGTCAGGCAGACTGGTGGGAGGGAAGGAAGGAGAAGTGAGGAGCAGAGTGTTAGCCCTCGAGAAGTGAGGAGCTGGGAGTGTGTGGCTCCCAGGGGGTTACAGTTTGGGTCGCAGACAGTGGTCTGGGCCCGGAGGAGTCGGAGACCTGGTCGCAGGGTATTGAGGCTGGGTGCCTAGATCTGGTCTTGGAGGATGGTCAGCAGCACGAATCTGATAGCCGGTCTGGGACCGAAAGTACGGCGGGGTACAGGACCCTAGGTCTGGGAGTAGCTTCAGGCAACCCGGAAATTAACCTGTGGAGGATTGTGACTTTATGGACTGTCCCCAAGAAGCTCAGAGATCAGGGGCACTAGCGCAACAAGGGGAATAAGGCTTTCCAGCCCACGCAGCCCACAGCAATCCCAAGCATGAGCCCTTGAGAGCGCAGCTCCACTACCAACAAGTAGGGAGCGGGGCCCGGAAAGCTTTACGCCAACGGGCCACCAGAACACTTCTAATTTGTGCTCCGGACCACCCGGCAGTACTATAGGGGACGGATACCCGGACGGGCTCCCCCAAGAGGGCAGCGGCACCCAGAAACTTAGTTTACCTTGTTGTCAGAGTCTGCTTTGCGCTCGCATCATCACCAATACTGCCTAAGTGAGTACATGGTCCTTCCCTGCTTCCAACCAGTACTGCGCTCCCCTGCAACCAGCATCCCACCATCCAGAGTCCTGGGGCCTCCCCTACTCGTGGAGGGAACGTCATCTGGCTGGCCCGCTCCATCTCCCCCGGGTACTCCCATCGGCAGCAGAGGTACTCCCCTTACCACGAACCACGGGTGGCGTCACGAACTCTTATCCCCTGTAAATAGCCCCCTTTACATTTGAGTGGCGCGAGCCCCCGGGTCCGGAGACCCTCGAGCCACGGCAACCCCGGATCCGAGCAGTTCAACCGCTACAGGGGCGGCACATGTGCACATGGCCTTAAAGTCGACACTTTCGTATATTTCTTTGCTGCCAGTTTAGTAGGATAGCACTTCTTTATCTCGCGTTACCACTGGCGGGCCATTACAAATTACTGTGTCATGAAGCAGATGCTGAGATCCCGCTGCTCAATACATGTTTTTTTTTTTTACATTGTGGCTTTTTCAGCATAATGACCGTTTAATGAAAGCGCAGTCATTTACAATATCAGGCCAAATACTCCAATTCCTGAAATTGCCAGAACCAGCAACATAATCTAAATGCAGATCTCCCCATGACTCTTAGGTTTAAAAATTGAAGAATAAAATTAATATTTAACACGAGATTTCAAGACAAGCCGGGGTAAACTCAAATTAATTCATCTCCAGTAAAGAAAAAGATTACTTCATGTTCAGTAAACAGCAACTTCACCGAAACCAATTGTTAAATGTCATTTCTCCGTGTTACAACATTCCTGGGGTGATATAATCACCTTTGTCTTAGCTGCTCGCAAAATGAAAGCGTATTTTATCTTTTGACACATAAACACTATGAATACCGAATCACAAGCTATATGTATATTCTGTGTAAATATATATATATATATATATATATATATATATATATATATATATATATATGTAGATTTATCTGGTGCTAACCTTTAAAGGCAAGCAATCATAGGGAAATGGCCTATTGTTTAAACCAGATACTTATGTTAAATGTATTTTTAAAAAATGTTTTTAGAAATAATTTTATTTTCTCATTACTGCATTACTGCTAAAGGAAATCTAAGAAAAAATTGAAATATTCAGTATACAAAAATGGCCATTTCTATATCTGCCCAGTAGCCACGTCAAGGCAATTTCATATTACTGGAAACCTACACAGAACTAAAGCCTCTCTCTGGGTTAAAAAAAAAACAAACCTCCATGAGTATGGGCGTGTAAGAACCTACTATAAAGAATAAAATCACCTGTGGCTAATGGAGGAAAGGTGCACAGTTAGAAGGCATGACCCATAATCCAGACAAAATGACTGATGGCACTCCCGAACATGCAGTGTGAACAGGTGCATAACTGAACATGACATACAATGACAAGAAAGACAGCTGCGCTCTGAAATGCTAAAGCATGCAAGCCATGAATGTAAGAATATAGACATGCATTACTGCTTAAGGGAATCTAAAAAAATTGAGATATTTATCATACAACAATTGCCATTTCTAGATCTGCCCAGTAGCCACCTCAAGGCAATCTCATATTATTGGGAGCCTACACAGAACTGAAGCTTCTCTCTGGGTTAAAAAAAACCCTCCATGTGTATGGGCGAATAGGAACCTGCTATAGAGAATAAAATCACCTGTGGCTAATGGGGGAGGGGTGCACAGTCAGAAGGCATGACTCCATAATCCAGACAAAACGACTGATGGCACTCCTGAACATGCAGTGTGAACAGGTGCATAACTGAACATGACATATAATAACAGCTGCACTCTGAAATACTAAACATGCAAACCATGAATGTAAGAATATAGATATGCATTACTGCTAAAGGAAATCTAAGAAAAAATTGAGATATTTAGCATACAACAATGGCCATTTCTATATCTTCCCAGTAGCCACATCAAGTCAATCTCATATTACTGAGAACTTACACTGAACTGAAGCCTCTCTCAATAATATGAGATTTCCTTGACATGGCTACTGGGCAGATATCAAATTGGTCATTTTTGTATGCTAAATATCTCAATTTTTTCTTAGATTTCCTTTAGCAGTAATGCATGTCTATATTCTTACACTCATAGTTTGCATGCTGTAGCATTACAGAGTGCAGCTGTCTTTTTTTGTCATTAAATGTCATGTTCAGTTATGCACCTTTTCACACTGCATGTTCGGGAGTGCCAACAGTCTTTTCGTCTGGATTCAGACTACAGCTGTCTTTTTTGTCATTATCTTCCACTCATACGGCAAAATTGGCAGCAATGTATGAAGCGGAGAGAGCCACATACTCAGCAGATAATGGCTGCTTGTCACCACTAATGATCTGTCACTAAAAGAGCTCTGCCGATGTCAATCTCTGACAGCAATATCAATACTATACCCGCAGGTGAGCGGGGTGTGTCAACGCTGGCTTTCTATGGCAGCCGGGGGTCCATTAAAGACCTCCATGCTTGCCATCATGGAGCTACATCCAGATTGTGGCCAGGCTTCAAAGGAGACTGTGACTTTGCTATATACAGCAATGCTGTCGTATTGCTCCATGATGTCGTGATGGATAATGGAAGAGGATCCAGCTGGGTGACTAGTGCTCATCCCATCCGGTCACTTCCTAAAGCCTATTTTAGGGTCAGCCAGGGCCTAGGTATCCTGATTGTGTATAGGTGCAGCATCTAGGAACTTATCTAAGGAAAGCAGGATAGCCAGGAGCCAGTGGTAGGTTTTACCAGGGAACACCATCTTACCACTTCCCTAGAGGCAGGGTTTCCCTCCTCCCCCCCCTTCGCCATTTATCTGATATTCCCCCATACCTAGCATGACATAAACCCTATTTAGCATCTGTGGGGCCTCCTAAAATGGAAGGTGGAGGAGAGCAAGGTCTCTAACATCCACCAGCTCCATGATGGAGGATGGAAGAGGATCCAGTAGCTCCTGTGAAGTTCTGGTGATCTCCATGCCCAAGAGAGTTAAGGCAGTGCTGGAAATAATGGTGGCCACACAAAATATTGTCACTTTGGGCACAATTTGGCCATTTTCACTTAGGGGTGTACTCCCTTGTTGCCAGCGGTTTAGCCATTAATGGCTGTGTGTTGAGTTATTTAGAAGGCACCAAATTTGGCCTGTTATACAGGCTGCACACCGACTACTGTACATTGTATCAAAGTGTCATATCTTTAGAATTGTCTCATTAAAAGATATAATAAAAGACTTACAAAATGTGAGGGGTGTACTCCCTTTTGTGTATATAAAAGGACCATCAGTACCCTTTAGAAATTAATTTGCATTCCATTTTTGCCACAAATGTTGAAGGGTTGAGTAAATCCTCTCCAGAAGTAGAATATATTTTCATCTCCGGCATATTCGTCATTGCCTTTGCTACATTTTTTTGTGTTTTGTGCCTATTTTTTGCACCCAATCCATTATTCTATTTGCTCCTTTTTAAGTCTATTTTAGATGTGCTCTCCTTTTTGGGGTTTTTTGGATTGTTTTCCACTTTGTGGCCGCAGTTTAGCAATTCCAGATGTTTTAGCCTGATTCATCAATTGTGACTTTTTAAAAAATGGCAACATTTGGCGCAACCCTTCTCCAGTCTACCATTGGTATATGTTTGAGTATACCAGGATTTTTTTGTCTGTGGAAAAGAAAGCGCACATAGGGTCTTACCAGGTATGAGATTTTACAAATAAGGTGCCAAAGGCACACTCACCTTCTGAAGTTGTGACAGGCACAACTCCTTGATGCACGTATATCAAAAGTGGTCAGCAGCAGCCCCGAAAAAAATGGTGAACGATAAGGATAAAAAAAGAATCAGGTTCAATGCTGCGCTAGAAACCACATGAATTCAAGGATGTGTAATAAAAACCTTTTCTTTATTTCTGCAGGTCAACGCGTTTCAGACATATCCGTCTTCTTCATCAGGACACAAGAAACATACCAAATTTGGTATGTTTCTTGTGTCCTGATGAAGAAGACGGATATGTCTTTGAAACGTGTTGATGTTTCTTGTGTCCTGATGAAGAAGACGGATATGTCTTTGAAACGTGTTGATGTTTCTTGTGTCCTGATGAAGAAGACGGATATGTCTTTGAAACGTGTTGATGTTTCTTGTGTCCTGATGAAGAAGACGGATATGTATTTGAAACGTGTTGATGTTTCTTGTGTCCTGATGAAGAAGACGGATATGTTTTTTTTTTATCCTTATCGTATACCAGGATTTTGGCACAGTTTTGGCTACTTTTGGCACCATCTTGTAACTTTTGTTGGCAAACGTTTCTAAGGAAGAAATCACATTTTGCACCAAATGAATTACATGCACCATTTTGGTGACATTGGCACCAAAAATGGCAATTAATACGGCTAGGCTAAAAAGGAAAGTGATTTAAAAAAAATGCAAATGATGACTTTTGGCCATGATGTATTACCCAGAACCCCTGTACATTACTACAAAAAATGGGACTTTGGAAAATGTACAGGATTAGCTAAAAAAGAAAAGAAAAAAATACCAAATCAGCATCCAAGTATTGAGTCAGGAAGAAAGCAAGGTCAAAAGTAAATCAAGGTACCAAGTATTAAAGCTGAATCAGAATATCAATCATGAGCCAAAGTCAAGTAAGAGAGAAATCTTAACAGTCAGTGAAAAGCGAGGTCAAAATCATAACTCAATTCTAACAAGAATGAAGCTGGGAACCAGAGCGACACCTGCGATGGTGCCAGTCAGGGGCGGCATGATGTGTATGAAGAACTGTCTGAGCAACAAGATGACTATTGTTCCTACGCGAAAAGCTGATGGCAACAAAGTAAAAGCACAAAAGACTGCAATCAGCAAAGTGCCACAAAGTGATGTTTAAGAAAGTATAATTTGCAATCACCAGGGGTTTTGCAAAATTCAAATTTGTAGCTCATTTAGCATATACCGTGGATAGAGAAAAGTCTACACACTCCCATTAAATTGTCAGGTTTTTGTTATGTAAAAAAAATCATAACAAGATGAATCATTGCAGAACTTTTTCCACCTTTAATGTCACCCATAATGGATTTCATTCTGTAAAATGCAACTAAGGAAAATCCTCCTAGAACAGCAAAACTTTATTTAAGGTTAATCAGAATCCCTGTAAATAAAGGTGGCTATGTACTGACTACTATGTAAGATGTTTATATAAGACACAGACATTTTTTACTGACGTGTTAAAAACGCATATGTCCCTCTGAGTGCCGTGATTCACGGCACATGTGTGTTCTCCATCTGCTATCCGTGATCAGTGATAGCACATGGAAATCAGGCAATTATACTCACCTGTCCATGCTTCTGCTGTCCGTGGGGCTGATCTCCCCCGCGATGCTGTATCCGGCCGCTGCTGTCTCCCCTGTGCAACTACTTCCGGGTCGGATATGCAGTGCATAAATGCATATGTCACTCCGTGTGCCATGATTTACAGCACATGTGTGTTCTCCATGTGCTATCCGTGATCAGTGATAGCACATGGAAATCAGGCAATTATGCTCACCTGTCCACGCTTCTGCTTTCCGTGGTGCTGATCTCCCCGTGATGTTGAATCTGGCAGCTCCTGTCTCCTCTGTGCAGCTACTTCCAGATCGGATGTGCAGTGCATAAATGCATGTGTGCCATGATTCACAGCACATGTGTGTTCTCCATGTGCTATCCGTGATCAGTGATAGCATATGGAAATCAGGCAATTATACTCACCTGTCAATGCTCCTGCTGTCCGTGGTGCTGATCTCTCCCGGATGCTGTCTCCGGCCGCTGCTGTCTTCCCTGTGCAGCTACGTCCGGGTCGGCTGTGCAGTGAATAAATGCATATGCATGAGAATAATTAGCTGGCCAGGAAGCAGGAGAGAGCAGCAGCTGGAGACAGCATCGCTGGAGATCTATAAGTTTAAAAAGATTTTTATTTTCAATATATGTGGTTTTCTGGTTCACAGATCACAACATAGTGTAGTCCATGGGACATCAGTGATGCCAGAAAAAAACAGACATGTCTTCATGCGGAAATCACAGACACGAGTGTAGGCCACAGGGAAACACAGTCAGTGAAAAATCACTGATGCGTGCGCAAACGCATTGATTTTAATTGGTCTCCGTATGTTTGATTCTGGTACATATAAAAACTGTCACATGCGTACCAGAATCACTGACGTGTGAAAGAGGCCTAAGACTGAGTTCACATGTCCTGTAATTATACATTAGAATGGATCCTGCAGAGATCTGTTGGCAAAAAAGTTCTCCAAACACAGCCTTTTTGTCCATTGTTAAATAACGGATGTCGGCTGAATCCATTTTTAAACATAAGAGTCTATGGGGGGCAGATCTCTTAATTTAGTCATCCGTTATTCTTGCATTTGTAAGTTTTCATTCCGGATCCGATACAAATGGAAGATAAATAGAAATCCGTTAACGGATCCATCGTCCATAGGCTCCCATGTTAAAAAAAAACGGATCCGACAGAATTCAGTGGGGATCTTAGACAAATGGATCCGTTAACTGATTGCTATTTAGCCATCCGTTTTTCTTGCATTTGGAAAGGATCAATTTTTTTCTTATAGTATCCATTTCAAATGGAAGATAAATAGCGATCCATTAAAGGATCTGTTTTCCATAGACTCCCCCATGTTAAAATAATGGATCCTGCAAAAATCAATATTTTCAAACTCAAAAAAGTTGAGTTTGCAGAACTTTTTTTTGCCAATGGCTTGCTGCTGGATCCATTCTAACGGATGATTACAGGAAATGTGAATTCAGCCTAATTGTATATACAACCACATACTCAACTATAAGAGGGTGCTTACACTTAAGCAACCGCATAATTTTAGTTTTGTTATTTCTACATTGCCCCTAAACATTATTACAGTTTGTTCAGTTTCAGCTCTTTTCTTGTATAATGTCCTCCATCCTGGGCCACCTTAATTAATAATGTCTCTCATCCTGGTATTATGTCCTCTATCCTGAGACTCTTCCTCCATCCTGGGGCTCCTTATTTAATAATGTCTCTCATCCTGGTATTATGTCCTCCATCCTGGGTCCCTTCCTGTATTAATGTCCTCCATCCTGGGCCTTTTCCAGGTATAATGTCCCCCATCCTGGGCTTGTGTGTGCAGAACCTCAACCTCTCCTTTACTGTATAGCAAAGTTTGGCAGTTCCTGACCCAGTTTTAAGACTCCTACACAGCTGTTTTTGCCTCATTTAATGACTGGGTTTCAACCTACATATTAAAATAATGATTATTATCAGTTGTTTGGTATAACTGATTTGTCATGTACCTGACTATACGGTTGCACTCAGACAAGACACACAACAAACAGGAGTTTCACCACAACAAACAAGGGGTACACCAGGGACACTATTACAATGTGTCAGGGCCAGGCGGTCGGGCAGACCCAGGAGGTGGATCCACTGGTCCGAACTCTAAGATGGTGGTAAGGAGTCCGGTAGCTGAAGCACTATGGGCAGCAGAACAGTCCGTGCAAGTGTGTAACGGAGAAGTCCCTGGGACCACGGAGTCACAGATGGTAGTCCGGGTGACGTAGCTCAGGTTCGGAAGCCGAGATGAGGTCAGGCGGGGTCCGGAACCTTTGGAGCGAGATGACGGGTCACCGCAGGGATCCGAGATGGTACGGACTGTCAGATGGCAGACGGACAGCGTGCGGGGTTCGGGATTCAGCAGGACCGGATGCCGAGGCAGGATCAGCTCTAGAAGAGAGATACGTGAGTATGGCAAGGAGACACAAGGAGACCTGACTCCTAGCTTGGAAAACACGAAGATCAGGCCCCGCCCCCTTGGACAATAAACCCTTATATACCCTGTACCTGTTTAGCTTCATTTCCTGTTAATGGACGCTGGCCCTTTAAGAAAGGGTCAGTGACCGCGCGCGCGCCCTAATGCGCATGCGCGCCGCCCGGGTGCCAGAAGCCAGGGAAGGAAGCTGAGGGGAGGACGCAGGGGAGCCGGCCAGGGCCTGGGAAGCCGTCAGACGCCGGGATCGGAGGCCAGGGAACCTGGGAAGGACGGGCACCGGAGGCTGGGGAGCGGGGAGCGTGGCAGGTGAGTCGGGGAGCGGGGCTGAGGACCCGGGGAGCGGAGCAGAGGACCCGGGGAGGGGAGCCGAGGACCCGGGGAGCGTGACAGTACCCCCCCCCCCACGCCCCCCTCCCCGCAACCGGGACATGAAGGCACGGATCAGAGGAGTGCCCACGTTCTCCCTGGGCTCCCAGGACCTATCCTCAGGACCATACCCCTCCCAGTCCACCAGGAAGAACTGTCGGCCTCGAACAGTCTTCATGGCCACAATATCCCTTACCGCATAGATGTCGTCCTCGGCAATAGGAGGAGGAGCCGGACTGGCAGCAGAGGAGAAGGGACCAAGGAAAACCGGCTGGAGCAGAGAGACGTGGAAGGAGTTGGGAATCCGCATCGTGGCCGGAAGCCTCAGTTTGTAGGAGACCTCATTGATCTTGCTGAGGACCTTAAACGGCCCGATGTAGCGAGGACCCAGCTTGTAGGAAGGTATCTTCAATCGGATGTACTGGGAAGCAAGCCAGACCAGGTCACCAGGAGAGAAACACGGAGGGTCCAGGCGCCTCTTGTCGGCGTGTTTCTTCATCCGCTGGGAAGCGCGCCCAAGGGACGCCTTGACAGAGTCCCAAATGGTAGCGAAGTCACGGGCTACAGTATCAGCAGCAGGGACATCCGAAGAAGGGGATATAGGCAACGGGACGGAGGGCTGAAGTCCGTAAACGACATGGAAGGGAGACTTGGAGGACGACTCACTGATGTGGTGGTTATGGGAGAATTCAGCCCAAGGCAGAAGCGTGGACCAGTCGTCGTGATGGGCGTTGACATAGTGACGTAAGAAGGAGGTCAAGATCTGATTGACCCTCTCCACTTGGCCATTAGACTGAGGATGGTAAGCAGAAGAAAAGTCCAGAGTCACTCCCAGATGTTTGCAGAGCGCCCTCCAGAAGCGGGAGGTGAACTGAGTTCCCCTGTCGGACACGATGTGGGATGGAAAGCCATGCAAGCGGAAGATGTGTTGTATATAGGCTTCCGCGAGTTCCTGAGCAGAGGGCAGTCCGGCCATAGGGACGAAGTGAGCCATTTTGGAGAACCGATCCACCACGACCCATATGACTGTGTGCCCGGAGGATAATGGCAAGTCCGTAATAAAGTCCATCGCTATGTGTTGCCATGGAACTGAGGGTATAGGCAGAGGCAGAAGACGGCCATATGGCAGGTGCTTGGGCGTCTTGTTCCTGGCACAAGAGGAGCAGGCAGAGACAAAAGCAGCGACGTCCGTGCGAAGGGATGGCCACCAGTAATGGCGTACAATCGCACCCCATGTTCTCTTCTGACCTGCATGACCGGCTGTTTTTGAGGCATGACCCCAGTGTAAGACTTTTTGCCTGTCGGTCTCGGAGACATAGGTCTTCCCGGGCGGTATCTGGGCCAGGGTGACAGGAGCTACCGGAATAATCTTGCTAGGAGAGATGATAGGTTGGGTACTCTCTTCCTCCTGCTCCTTGGGCATGAGAGACCTAGACAGGGCATCAGCGCGTACATTCTTGTCCGCGGGTCGGAAATGGAGCTGGAAATCAAACCTGGCAAAGAATAAGGACCACCTGGCTTGCCGTGGGTTCAGTCGCTGAGCGGACCGAAGGTATTCCAGGTTCTTGTGGTCCGTGTAGATAATCACGGGGTACACTGCTCCTTCCAGGAGGTAGCGCCACTCCTCCAGAGCCAGTTTGACCGCCAATAGTTCTCGGTCACCGATGGTGTAATTACGTTCAGGCGCTGAGAAGCTCTTGGAGAAGAAACCGCAAGTCACCATCTTCCCGGAGGAGGACTTCTGCATGAGGACTGCTCCGGCTCCTGAGGAGGAGGCACCCACCTCCAAGGTGAACTGGCGGTTTAACTCCGGTCGGTGGAGTACAGGAGAGGAGGCAAATGCTCGCTTCAGAGAGCAAAACGCGGCGTCGGCCGCAGGTGACCAGTCCTTTGGATTAGCCTCCTTCTTGGTCAAGGCGGAGAGAGGAGCAGTCAGGGCAGAGAAGTGAGGGACAAACTGGCGGTAGTAGTTGGCGAATCCCAGGAACCGGTGGATTGCCTTCAGTCCAGAAGGGGGAGGCCAGTTGAGAATGGAGGAGACCTTCTGTGGATCCATCTGCAGCCCTGTACCCGAGATGATGTATCCCAGGAAAGGGAGAGAAGACTGCTCAAAGACACACTTCTCATATTTGGCGTAGAGACGATTCTCTCTCAGTCTCTGTAGAACCAGCCGTACGTTCTCTCTGTGGGTCTGGAGGTCCGGAGAGAAGACAAGGATGTCATCCAGATAAACTACTACACAGATGTAGAGGAGGTCCCGGAAAATGTCGTTCACCAATTCTTGGAATACGGCAGGAGCGTTACACAGACCGAAGGGCATTACGCAGTATTCATAGTGCCCATCGCGAGTATTAAACGCGGTCTTCCATTCGTCCCCAGAGCGGATACGAACTAGGTTGTAGGCACCCCGAAGATCCAGTTTGGTGAACACACGGGCTCCTCTGAGCCGGTCGAACAATTTGGGGATGAGCGGCAGGGGGTACTTGTTTTTTATGGTGATCTGATTCAAACCCCGGTAGTCAATGCATGGGCGTAGGTCACCCTCTTTCTTCTTAACGAAGAAGAAGCCTGCTCCCGCAGGAGAGGAGGATCTCCGGATGAATCCCTTTGCCAGGCTTTCTGTGATGTAGGTAGACATGGCCCTGGTTTCGGCCGGAGACAACGGATATATCCATCCTCGAGGTGGTGTTGTTCCCGGGAGCAGGTCGATGGCGCAATCGTAGGGACGGTGAGGCGGAAGTACCTCAGACTCCTTCTTGTCAAAAACGTCTGCGAAGGACCAATAGGCCGAGGGCAGTTCCGGTAGGTTCTCTGGAACCGGAGGTCGTCGGATGGGTTGTATAGACTTCAGACACCTCTCATGACAGGCGGAGCCCCATCGGGTGATTTCGCCAGTACCCCAGCTGACTGATGGTTCGTGTGTCCGCAACCAGGGAAGTCCCAGCAGGATTTGATGGGACATGTGTGGAAGGACGTAGAGAGCGATGTTCTCGGTGTGCAGGGCACCGATACGCAGTTCGACCGGCCTGGTGACCCAGGAGATGGTATCAGCGAGGGGTCTCCCATCCACAGAGGCAATCACTAGGGGCTTATCGAGTAGAGTATCAGGCAACTGGTACTTGTCCACCGTGGCCTGCTGGATGAAATTGCCTGCTGCTCCAGAGTCGAGGTATGCCTCAGCCGTGAAGCGCGTCTCTCCCGCTGACACTTGCACGGTCCACATAACCGGGTCTGAGAGAGTCCCAGCACCTAGGGTGGCCTCTCCTACCAACCCTAGGCTTTGGAGTTTCCCGGCCTCTCTGGACAGGAGCGTAGCAGGTGTGTGCCCTCTCCGCAGTAAAAGCAGAGACCCTTGGCGAGCCGCTCTGCTCGACGTTGTTCAGACCGCCGTACTCGGTCAATCTGCATGGGCTCGTGGACGGGAATCCCCTCTGTTGATGACTGAGGTACGGAGGACTTCCGTGGAGGAGAGGAATGCCGTACCGGACGTCTCTCACGAGATAGCTCTTTGGAGCGTTCCTGAAAACGAATGTCCACTCGAGTTGCTAGGGCAATCAGGGCATCTAGGGTGGAGGGCACGTCACGACCCGCCAACTCGTCTTTGATGCGACTCGAGAGTCCTTCCCAGAAGGCGGCTGTTAGGGCCTCATTATTCCACCCGAGTTCTGAAGCCAAAGTGCGGAAACGGATGGCATATTGGCCTACCGTCAGTGTTCCTTGACGCAGGCGGAGAAGGGATGAAGCAGACGCAGAGGCGCGTCCCGGCTCGTCGAAGGTGCTGCGAAAGGCCTGCAGGAACTCTTGAAGGTCCTTGGTCATAGGGTCCTCCTTCTCCCACAAGGGATTCATCCACGCCAGTGCCTCGCCCTCTAGGTGAGACATGATGAAGGCGACCTTGGCTTGGTCGGAGGCAAACAAATGTGGCAGCTGCGTGAAATGAAGGGAGCATTGGTTTATGAAGCCCCTGCAGGTCTTGGGATCTCCGGCATAACGAGGTGGTGAAGCCAAACGGAGTCGGGAAGCATCCGAAGAGGCTGCCACGGGTGCGGGAGCCGTGGATTGACTAGTGGAGGCCCGGAATGTTGAAGGCGTAACTGCCGCTTGTAACGTGTACAGGCGGGTGTCCACGGAAGTCATAAAGTCCAACATGCGGGTCTGGACTTCACGCTGGCGTTGGAGTTCCTCTTGCAAGGCCGCTAGCGCTGCAGCGGGATCCATGGCCTGATCTTACTGTCAGGGCCAGGCGGTCGGGCAGACCCAGGAGGTGGATCCACTGGTCCGAACTCTAAGATGGTGGTAAGGAGTCCGGTAGCTGAAGCACTATGGGCAGCAGAACAGTCCGTGCAAGTGTGTAACGGAGAAGTCCCTGGGACCACGGAGTCACAGATGGTAGTCCGGGTGACGAAGCTCAGGTTCGGAAGCCGAGATGAGGTCAGGCGGGGTCCGGAACCTTTGGAGCGAGATGACGGGTCACCGCAGGGATCCGAGATGGTACGGACTGTCAGATGGCAGACGGACAGCGTGCGGGGTTCGGGATTCAGCAGGACCGGATGCCGAGGCAGGATCAGCTCTAGAAGAGAGATACGTGAGTATGGCAAGGAGACACAAGGAGACCTGACTCCTAGCTTGGAAAACACGAAGATCAGGCCCCGCCCCCTTGGACAATAAACCCTTATATACCCTGTACCTGTTTAGCTTCATTTCCTGTTAATGGACGCTGGCCCTTTAAGAAAGGGTCAGTGACCGCGCGCGCGCCCTAATGCGCATGCGCGCCGCCCGGGTGCCAGAAGCCAGGGAAGGAAGCTGAGGGGAGGACGCAGGGGAGCCGGCCAGGGCCTGGGAAGCCGTCAGACGCCGGGATCGGAGGCCAGGGAACCTGGGAAGGACGGGCACCGGAGGCTGGGGAGCGGGGAACGTGGCAGGTGAGTCGGGGAGCGGGGCTGAGGACCCGGGGAGCGGAGCAGAGGACCCGGGGAGGGGAGCCGAGGACCCGGGGAGCGTGACACAATGGTGGGCCCTGGTGCTAGTGAGGGGGAAGATGGGACACCTCATGCACTCACCTGCAGCTGTACCCTACTCTCCTAGCCAGTCCCTATACAGGTTCCGGACCTGTTGCCAAACAGAATACCTGAAACCCTGACAGACGCTGTAATAACCATGGCTAGTGAGCTGGCGGGTAAGGATCACTAGTCCCACTACTGCACGAATACAACATGAAGAGGAAGGTATGACAGACAAGGGAAACAACAAAAGGATAAAGCCCAGCTCCACGGCTGCAGTCAGACACCAGGACTGCAGACTACACCACTTCACAGCAACAAGGGCTCCAGCAGATCCTTCCACCTCAAGGCCTAGCTACAGAATGAATTCAGAATAACTGTCCCCCTCTACTGGGAGATGTGACCATATATATGGGAAGTGAGTGGTCATCAGTTGGAAGCACTTGAGGCCAGGAGTCAGAAGCTTCTGGAAAGCAAAACTGACATTAACCCTTTCAGCACCAAAGGAAAGGGAATACGCTTAATGTGAGGAGTCTCAGATGGCAAATAGAGACTCTGGCCCAGATCCTGTCCCAATTAAGGCTCTGGTAAAAGAGAGATGTCCGTGACAGAGACACAATGTACAGACTATTTGTATGACACTAACGCTCAGGTGAGGAGACCCACCGGCCAGTCTGTAAATTGCGGTCATCTCCCACTGACATATACAGATGTCTGAATACACCTTTATCCCTGGGCAAGGATACACCTAGAAGAGTTGATCCTGTTTTGAGGGCAAAGGTTGGGCACACCAAATATTGATTTGATTTAGATTCATTCTTAATTTTGTTAATTGATAAAAAATAAAGTATTTACAGAGAGTACGAGAGAGAAATTCAGCTTCAATTCCCTTAGAGATTACATTACTCCATTTCCTTGTAATTCTTAAGGTATAAGGGTTTATCTATGGTGGGTGCAGTGGTCTACGGGGCCAAAAAGCTGGCTTTGGCCCATCTGATAATGGCAGCATTGATAAAGACCTATAAAGGTTGGGGGCCATGTTGGAGATTTTGATTTGGGGCACATGAGATTCAAGTTACACCACTGCTAACCTGTCATATATAATGGTATAAACAAGATGTATGGTAATAGGACATGAATATATCATTCCTTACTCTACCCATGCACCACTGGAGCTCTCATTTACCGGTGCCAAATGTGCAGCATGTACAACATTTAACATGTTTTAGCGACAAGTGTCCCGGAATCACCAGGAGACTATGGGCCATTTGCTTTACTGACGTGTGACGGTTCATGTCGAGCGGCATTGATGCAAATCCACTTACGGGAATAAAACTGTACGTGCAGATTGAAATTGGTGAATATATAAAATCATATCCCATCCTGAACATTAGGAACATCTGTCTATTGCCCAGGAGGTCTCCGAAGCCGTCAGAAACTGGTGTGGCAGAAATGACTAAGGCCTGGCGTTTTGGAACAAATTGTGTCATTTTAATGGAATAAATCTACAGGACAGTCCATTATAAGCTGGGCCATTAATTATAGCAATGTCAGACCGTCACTACCAATAGGACCCACTGAACAAATGAGGTTTCACGAGACTAGGAGACTATCGATTCCTTCCAGTACTCCCTACTTAGCACAAGGAGGGGCCATTAAACCGTGGTGTAAAAGGACATAAAACAAAAAAAAAAAAAAAAATTCTGCAAAGCCGGAATGTGGAACCGGAGGCGATCAATCACTCAACTTTTTAACCAGTTTCCTACCAGAGTGGGCCGCACATGGGTGGCAGTGAGAGATAAGTGTTATTTATAATGATATTTTAATTGAAGTGTCACAGATATGCTCATTACCATAATTAGCGTGCAATCTTCAGGCGGGAACTAGAGTGTAATGAATAGCGAGAATAATATTAGCTTGGGACACAGTCAGGCTGAGCGGTGTGCCAGCAGTAAATTGGGCAATTTGCATAACGAGATGGCAGACTTGTTATAAGAACCACAGGGCTGTATGATATGACAACCTCTTCCGATCGCAGACCGTACAAGAGGGAGAGAAAGAGATCCTTCAGCGCGCATTTTACAAGCCAAATATTCTTTCCTGTGTACCAGGGACTCATCATTTGCAGAGCGCATAGGAGCTGCCATACCGAGAGGATCGGCATTGTGTTATTCCAATAGAATTAATCATTCTTGTCTGGTGGAGGAAACGTCGCTGCTTGGCTCCTTCCTTGGCTCCTTTATTCGGGATTTTTTCAGTTGTAAGGAAATGGAATTGGTTCAGGTCTGGTAATGGCTATTGATCAATGAGCTTGTAAGGGTCTGAGGTCTGGGTTTTACACACCCTACACCGGCGGTGAACATTTATATACGACTTTGTAGACACCTCAATGCCAAGACTCTTCTCCAACAGAGGAGCTTCATTTATTTGTAGATATTCCAGTATGGAGGAATGATGCTTGATAATATTTCAGCCTTAGATCTTTCAGAAAATACATTAGAAGCCTTTTATTTATTCATTTGTATTAATAATTTTTGTTTTTTTTCCTTTTTTGGTTTTCTTGTTTGTTTTTAAAGCCTGCTTTACATGTTACAATTTCGCATACGATATCGTATGCGATCGTAACCGCCCCCATCATATGTGCGGCACGTTCAATTTTGTTGAATGTGCCGCACAAACGATTAACCCCCATCACACGTACTTACCCGTCCATACGACCTCAATGTGGGCGGCGAACGTCCACTTCCTGGAGTGGGAGGGACATTCAGCGTCACAGCGACGTCACGCGGCAGCCGGCCAATAGATGCGGAGGGGCGGAGCTGAGCGGGACGTAAACATCCCGCCCACCTCCTTCCTTCCGCATTGCTGGCCGGGAGCTGCAGGACGCAGGTAAGATCTGTTCATCGTTCCCGGGGTGTCACACACTGCGATGTGTGCTACCCCGGTTACGATGAACAACCTCACGTTCAATTTATGAGGAATGTACGACGTGCGTGCGATGAATGTTTTACCGTTCAATCGTAATCGCACGTACCTGTCACACACTGCAATGTACCTTACGATGCCGGATGTGCGTCACTTACGACGTGGCCCCGCCGACAAATCGTAAGATATATTGTAGTGTGTAAAGCGGGCTTTAAACAAAAAAAAACAAAGAAATTAGTTCTCAGCGGATAAAGTGCAGGTACCCATGCAGCCTTTGTTCCCAAGCCGCCAGAAATAATGTGCTATATCATCCATATATAATAATATTTATTCACTAATTCCCCAGAGCTTTACATATATTCGCAACACTGTCCCCATTGGGGCTCACAGTCTAAAGTCCCTATCAGTATGTCTTCGGAGTGTCGGAGGAAACTCACCCAAATAGGGGGAGAACATACAAACTCCTTGCCGATGTTGTCCTTGGTGGGATTTGAACCCAGGACCCCAGCACTGCAATGCTAACAACTGAGCCACCATGCTATCCATGTCACTGCTGTAGCCAATCAGTGGCTTCAGAGGTCACTTGCAATCATTATCAGCGGTGATAGTCTGCAGCAGTCGCCAGAAGGTTTGCTGGCAGCTCATAAGCAAAGAAAGATAAGAGCACTGAGGATTTTGAGCACTTACTCCACTGTTACTCATCTTTCCTGCCTCCATTGCCGGCATCCATACTCACATCCAGCTTCAGACACCACCTTCTTTTCCCCTGTATGATTGGTTACTAAAGCAACAATTTCTAAGATTATCATACCTGGCTTTATTGGCTTGTTCAGGTAGTAGCACAGCACCTGAGTATTCAGGTAGATGGTGAGCTATCACGATAGTAATGGAGTGACTGGAATCGGAACTTCTAAACTGACCCTCAAGCTAGTGGAGCCCCTAACTATCCCTCTTCCCAGAGATACACCTGATGGTTGCGAGGTCTGGGCCCCCAGCGAAACCCTAACTCCTGAGAAGCCCTGATCTTATACCCCCTCACACCCATCCCGTGAGGTCTCCGGGACTTGAGTGATAAATCCCCACACAAATAGACAGACAGGGAGGAACTAAAACAGACCGATTATCAGCGAGCACAAAACTGGTCGACGCCCAGATCTGACTAAACAACACAGAAGCACCAGGTGGCGTGTCAGACTCTGCAGTGTGAACAGAGTCCGAAGTCGCCATGACACCTGGTGCGTACAGAGCAGCACACCGCATGACACTAACCCTTACATTGGAGGAAACACTGGGGAATAAAGGTGCAAATAGGGTCTTTTCCAATGAACAGTTTTACAAAGAGAAATTTCACCTACCTGATGTAGTTGTGTGACACACAACATACATGACTGAAGGAGATGTAGCTGCTGTAGATCTATGTGTTTACACTCGGTACAGGCAATAGAGGAAGGGAAAGAAAACATGATCTGAGCTGCTATTGAAGACTTTAGGATGGAAGAGTCCAGGAAACATCAATGGATCAAATGCAGTTTATTCCACGCGTTTCAAAGATATCCAGCTTCTTCCTCAGGAGCCTTATAAAGCATAGAATAAACCAGAATTGATACATTGATGTTTCCTGGATTCTTCCGTTCTAAAGTCTTCAACAGCAGAGCAGAAAAACACTGTTTTCTTCCTTCTATACCTCTTACCACTTTGCTGCTACTTCATCACAGTGAGTCATGTGAGATACTCACCACCACTATGCCTCCGCCTTCTGTGGCAACACCAAATTGTGTTAATTTGCTGGGCTCTATAACTTTTCTACAATGAGTCAACTCACATATCCAATTATGCCACTGCCGGGGCTCTGCTACAACATTGAACTCACTTTGGTACATCGCTGGCCTGTACTACTGTCACAGGGTTTAACTCTGAGCTTACAGAGGGTCAGGGTGGCATCTGACCATGTTCACACAGCAGTCTGACATTACTCTCCAGGGTTCTTGTTAGGCTCCTGAGTTTCTCAGACAGGCTCAGCTACCAACCAAGCTGTCTACCCTTTGGTACAGACTTGCATGAGTTTTTAGGTTTTTGCACCCAGTTCGGACTTAGAATGGTGTTCCAAACGTTATTCCTATTTGCATGAGTTATGTTCTGCTAGCCTGGTGATTGTTTCTGGAGTCACATGTTGTGAGAGACCTATCACAGCTACTTCCTGGCCTTTTTAAGACGGTGGATTTGATCCTGCCACTCCAAATATATACTTGTAGCAATACTGGCCCTTGTGTTGTTTCAGTTGATGGATATCTTCTGTGTGTTATTTGGTGTTTTGTGGAAATATTCTTATATTCTGTTAATTACCTTCCTGTTCTTTATTTCCCCCTTAACACATATTGTCTTACCTCTCTGTGTTATTGCAGTGAGTTTTAGTTTTATTTTTTTCCATCTATTTTTTTGTGTTTAAATCACTCCTGTCATGGCTCTCCCCTGGGGTGGTAGAGAGGGGGTAATAGAGCAGGGCTGGCCAAGAGTAGGGCTAGACTGGTGGTCCAGACTGATTCACCATCAGAAGTACCTCTAGGATAAGGGACAGCTAGGGTCCTAATAGCTTGATGGCCAGTCTAGGAGCCCTGGTCCCTGGTTATCCTATTATTGTGCATGACAACTACATTGTCAGTTTAGTTACCTGTCCTACAGAACTCTGCTACAGTGCTGGGCTCTATTATATCAATACAGAGAGACTTCTCTTCTACTTCGCAGGTTCTTTTGCATCGCTGCTGTGAGTTTACTTGACTTTTCGGTTTTGCTACATCATTGAGTCAACTTTACTCAACCTTTCTCGACTCTGCCCCATCAGTCCCACTTGGTCGAACTTCCATCTTCCTTATGGTCATCTACTCTTTTTTTCCAGTTGCCTTCCAGCTATTACAGCCTCCATTGCTCTCTTCTGTCTATCTCATGCACCAATATCATCTTCCTGAGCTGCACAAGAACCGATCATCTCAACCAAAGGCATCGAGAATCTTCTTCACCCAGTGAGATGTAACTGTAACGGTCATACCAGTGTTTTCTCACTCTCCTGCCCCCCTCCCCCGGCAAGGACATCAGTTTCCTCACCTGTCCAGGCTTCCTGCGGCGGCAGTCCCTTCCCTGTCCCATGCTGCTGCCTTCCCGAGTGTCTGTACATCTTGCAGGATTCTGCCCATAGGGTGCGCCCATGGCCATGCGCCCTTTCTTAAAGGGCCAGTGTCCTCCTAACTCAGGTCAGCTGGGAGGCTGCAGGTACTTAAGGAACCTCTGTCCTAAGGGAGGTGCCTGGGCAATGAGCTAGTTTCACTGCTATTTGTAAGGTCCCTCAGTGCTGCTGCTGATATTGTGTTGTCTGCTGCTGTTGACACTTGTTTATATTTCAGTGCTGTGCTACTCCACTTTTCCACTGCTGTCGCCACCATCCATGCCGGTTGGTCTCTACATGTACCCATGCCGGTCACTGCTGCTGCATCATCCAGCCCACCATTCATCCATCCATCCCGGATGGAACCCCAACACTGGCTGCTGCTGTAGTCTAATCCTACAGACTGTCGCTCCCATAACACTGAGGCCAGCCGACACAGCCCCAGTCTTCCCGAGTGGCACCCGGACTCACACCTACAGCGTAACACCCTCACCATCAAGGGCTCTAGAGAAAACCAGGTGTAGGTTCATAGTCAAGCCCCTCTGGGTTTTCTATGTGCTGCGGCCCAATGGATTCACTAAATCACTGCTCGCCCGGTGAGCATAACAGTAACACAACCACTCTCCAGTCTTTGCAACTGAAAGAAACATTGAAACATGTCCCTTCAGAAGACATAGATTATATTGGCCGCATATTCTTCCCACTATAATTATGCATTGAATGTAAAAATATGGTATAATAAGAATTCTTGGTCTACACAACCTGCATAATACATATTGTTATTGTTATATCGTCAGCGCCGCATTGACAAGGCTACAAGTCTTTCTTAGAGATAACTGTTATCGCTTGCTATTTGCTCAGCAAAAATACAGTTTACAATAGTAAGCATAAAATTATCTGTGTTGTAAGAGAGAGTTACTGCAACGTAAAGAAAAACAAGCAGAGCCGTTTCATTGACATATATTTCAATATAACACTTAAGAATTCTTACTTGCAAAATCCCAACGGTGCATTGAAGTTAATTTGCGGGCCGCGTATTTTACCGAAAAGTTAATAAAGCTTTAAATAGAAAAACAGCGAGGTGCTGGAGGGGTAGCATTTATGTGCGGAGAAGACATTTACATTAGATCTTGCTTTGCATCTCGAGAATTAGTAAAACTTTTCCAAGTTTTTTCTTTCTATGTATTATTACTGTTTATGGTTTGCTTCAGGTTTGCTTTCTTTTGGTTTACGTTTCCTATTTTATAGCGAAAGGTTTTTTTATTATTAGAAATTATTTTGTATGAAGAAATATAATTGTTTTTGTCTATTATGTGTTTGGCAATTCATCAATGCGGCTTTGAGCACATGATTGTTTTGCTATATAATAAACTCCGACTGCCATCTGTTCTGCTTCTTATTTAATTGTTTTTTATCTCTTCATTTCGAAGAGCTAAATTACACTTTGTTAGTGTCGCTTTCCCTGTAATTCACATAGAAAGTTCTGTATAGAGCACATTTAGGAATACTCACTTTTTCGGTGACCTTGAAAATAGATGCTTTTGAAAGCATTCATCCATTATGTAAGGTCTGGTGTCTTAGTTAACCATGTTGCAGCACAAAATTATTAAAGGGGTTGTCCTCTATTTGGACAACCGGGGCACTTTCCGTTTTTGCGTTTTTGTTTTTTGCTCCCCTTTTTCCGAGAACCGTAACTTTTTTATTTTTCCGTCAATCTTGCCATATGAGGGCTTGTTTTTTGCGGGACAAGTTGTACTTTTAAATTAAACCATAAGTTTTACCATATGGTGTACTGGAAAACAGCAAAAAAATTCCAAGTGTGGAAAAACTGCAAAAAAAGTGTGATGGCACAATAGTTTTTGGGATGTTTTATTCACGGTGTTCACTATATGGTAAAACTGATGTGTGGGTATGATGCCTGAGTTCGGTGCGAGTTTCTAGACACCAAACATGTATAGGTTTACTTGTATCTAAGGGGTTAAAAAAAATTCACAAGTTTGTCCAATAAAAGTAGCGCACATTTTGCACCATTTTCCAAAACACGTAGCGTTCTTATTTTTTGGGATCTATGGCTCAGTGATGGCTTATTTTTTGTGTCTCGAGCTGTTGTTTCTAATGGTACCATTTTTGCGCAGATGCTACGTTTTGGTCTCCTGTTATTGCATTTTGCGTAAAACTTGCGGCGACCAAAAAACGTAATTTTGGCGTTTGGTAAACGGCGTAGTGGCAAAAAATTCCAATCAGATTAATTGATTTTATATTTTGATAGATCGGGCATTTCTGAACGCGGCGATACCAAATATGTGTATATTTATTTATTTTTTAACCCTTTAATTTTCAATGGGGGGAAAGGGGGGTGATTTGAACTTTGAGGTTTTTTGTTTTTTTTATTTTTTAAAACTTTTTTTTTTATTTTACTAGTCCCCCTAGGGGGCTATAGCAATCAGCAATCCGATCACTCTTATCTATCTGCTGATCACAGCTATACAGCTGTAAACAGCAGATTTAGTCACTTTCTGTTTCTCTCTGCTCGCGGCCGAGGGAAAACGAAAGTGAAACTTCATAGCTGCAGGTGTCATCACATGACCCTGTGCTACGATGGCAACCACCGAAAGTCACGTGATCACGCACGTGAATGTCGGTGGGGGCGGCGGTAAGTAAAAAACATGGCCGCGCGCATATAGATCTTGCTGCCAGACTTTGGCAGCGAGATTTAAGGGGTTAATGGCTGCGGGTGGAAGCGATTCCACCTGTGGCTAGCAGGCACACATGTCAGCTGTTGAAAACAGCTGATATGTGTGCCGACCGCCGCTGCCTGCCCGCGGCAGGGCTTAACGGGACACGCTCCATGACGAATATATCCGTCCATGGTCGTGAAGTAGTTAAATGCCCAAGTCCCTCAAATGAAATAAGAAAAGCTTTTAGTCATGTCCCATATTGGCACTGTTGCAGAAGTGTCAGCTCTCGTCGCATGACATTGTTATGCCACATCAGTAGAGATGAGCAGACCCATGGACGTTCGATTCAGCAGGTTCAGTCGGCCTTTAGATAGAGTTTGGTCTGGGACGCTAAGTTGACCTGAACCCTAATGGAAGTCACTGATTGGCAGTTCGGGTCTTCGTCCACATGTAGCCAGCCATAAGCAGATCATTTCCGGGATAGGGTTGGCATGGGCAGGGATTTCCAATTTTTTTGTTTGTCGCACACTACATCTGATCGCACTGTTGCTACCCCCAAGAAAATGGAAGAAACACAAAATGAGTGTCAATTAACATCGATCAGGGGCTACGTACAAAATCTCACCTCGTGGGGTATCCAGGATCATGAGGAAGGTGAGAGATCAGCCTAAAACTACACAGAGGGAACTTGTTAGTGATCTCAAGGCAGCTGGGACCACTGTCACTAAGAAACCCATTGGTAATACATTACACTGTAATGGATTAAAATCCTGCAAGTCTCACTGCTCAAGAAGGCCCATGTGCAGCCAACCTATCTGAAGAAGGCCCATTTGCAGCCGGCCCATCTGAAGAAGGCCCATTTGCAGCCGGCCCATCTGAAGAAGGCCCATGTGCAGCCGGCCCGTTTGAAGAAGGCCCATGTGCAGCCGACCTATCTGAAGAAGGCCCATGTGCAGCCGACCTATCTGAAGAAGGCCCATTTGCAGCCGGCCCATCTGAAGAAGGCCCATGTGCAGCCGGCCCGTTTGAAGAAGGCCCATGTGCAGCCAGCCCATCTGAAGAAAGCCCATGTGCAGCCGGCCCGTCTCAAGAAGGCCCATGTGCAGCCGGCCCGTCTCAAGAAGGCCCATGTGCAGCCGGCCCGTCTCAAGAAGGCCCATGTGCAGCCGGCCCGTCTGAAGAAGGCCCATGTGCAGCTGGCCCATCTCACGAAGGCCCATGTGCAGCTGGCCCGTCTCAAGAAGGCCCATGTGCAGCCGGCCCGTCTCAAGAAGGCCCATGTGCAGCCGGCCCATCTCAAGAAGGCCCATGTGCAGCTGGCCCGTCTCAAGAAGGCCCATGTGCAGCTGGCCAGTCTCAAGAAGGCCCATGTGCAGCCGGCCCATCTCAAGAAGGCCCATGTGCAGCCGTCCCGTCTGAAGAAGGCCCATGTGCAGCCGGTTCGTCTGAAGAAGGCTCATGTGCAGCCGGTCCATCTCAAGAGGGCCCATGTGCAGCCGGTCTATCTGAAGAAGGCCCATGTGCAGCCGGCCCGTCTCAAGAAGGCCCATGTGCAGCTGGCCTGTCTGAAGAAGGCCCATGTGCAGCCAGCCCATCTGAAGAAGGCCCATGTGCAGCCGGTCCATCTCAAGAAGGCCCATGTGCAGCCGGCCCGTCTCAAGAAGGCCCATGTGCAGCCGGCCCGTTTGAAGAAGGCCCATGTGCAGCCGGCCCGTTTGAAGAAGGCCCATGTGCAGCCAGCCCGATGAAGAAGGCCCATGTGCAGCCGGCCCATTTGAAGAAGGCCCATGTGCAGCCGGCCCATCTGAAGAAGGCCACGTGCAGCCGACCCGTCTGAAGAAGGCCCACATGCAGCCGGCCCGTCTGAAGAAGGCCCATGTGCAGCCGGCCCGTCTCAAGAAGGCCCATGTGCAGCCGGCCCGTCTCAAGAAGGCCCATGTGCAGCCGGCCCGTCTCAAGAAGGCCCATGTGTAGCCGGCCCGTCTCAAGAAGGCCCATGTGCAGCTGGCCCGTCTCAAGAAGGCCCATGTGCAGCCGTCCCGTCTCAAGAAGGCCCATGTGCAGCCGGTTTGTCTGAAGAAGGCCCATGTGCAGCCGGTCCATCTCAAGAAGGCCCATGTGCAGCCGGTCCATCTGAAGAAGGCCCATGTGCAGCCGGTCCATCTGAAGAAGGCCCATGTGCAGCCGGCCCGTCTCAAGAAGGCCCATGTGCAGCCGGTTCGTCTGAAGAAGGCCCATGTGCAGCCGGTCCATCTCAAGAAGGCCCATGTGCAGCCGGTCCATCTGAAGAAGGCCCATGTGCAGCCGGCCCGTCTCAAGAAGGCCCATGTGCAGCCGGTCCATCTCAAGAAGGCCCATGTGCAGCCGGCCTGTCTCAAGAAGGCCCATGTGCAGCCGGCCTGTTTGAAGAAGGCCCATGTGCAGCCGGCCCGTTTGAAGAAGGCCCATGAGCAGCCGGCCCATCTGAAGAAGGCCCATGTGCAGCCGGCCCATTTGAAGAAGGCCCATGTGCAGCCGGCCCGTCTGAAGAAGGCCCACGTGCAGCCGGCCCGTCTGAAGAAGGCCCATGTGCAGCCGGACCGTCTCAAGAATGCCCATGTACAGCCGGCCCGTCTGAAGAAGGCCCATGTGCAGCCGGCCCATCTGAAGAAGGCCCATGTGCAGCCGGCCCATTTGAAGAAGGCCCATGTGCAGTCGGCCCGTTTGAAGAAGGCCCATGTGTAGCCGGCCCGTTTGAAGAAGGCCCATGTGCAGTCGGCCCGTTTGAAGAAGGCCCATGTGCAGTCGGCCTGTCTGAAGAAGGCCCATGTGCAGCTGGCCCGTCTGAAGAAGGCCCATGTATAGCCGGCCCGTCTGAAGAAGGCCCATGTGCAGCCAGCCTGTCTGAAGAAGGCCCATGTACAGCCGGCCCGTTTGAAGAAGGCGCATGTGCAGCCAGCCTGTCAGAAGTTTGCCAATTAGCCAAGGTTTAGGGCAACACAAGGAAACAACAAAAATTATATATCTTAAAATAGGGCTACACAAGCCCTATTTCAGGATACTGTTAGTTTGAGTGTGCAACTAGGGCTTATTTTGGAGTAGGGCTTATATTTCAAGCCTAGTCCAAAAAGGCAGAAAAATCCTGCTAGGGCTCATTTTCGGGGAAGGGCTTATTTTCGGGGAAAGACAGTATTCATTTCTGATTGGGACTGCCCACTGGACTCTGAAGCCTAAAGTTAGCAGAGACTGAATTCTAAAAATGACAAGTCAGACTGACCTATTTTTCTATAAAGCTATGTGTAAATCTATTTGGCTCCTCTTGTTGTTTCATTGAAAAACAATATATAGAATGATCTCAATTTCACAGACAGACGTAAAAGGCAGCTAAGGCCGCTCTTCAGTACAGACTCCAACAAACAAATCATTATATATTGTCTTCTTAGACCACTGTAAATGTTGTGAGTAAAGTTATGACCTCAGTTACTTTGATGTATGTTTGCTTTGCACTTTTATTTTTACCAGTAGCATAATAAAATACAATTGTCATTCTGGGGAGCGTCAGCTATAATAAAAGCACATGCAAGTTTACAATTAGTAGCTATATAACCTGTACTTATATAACCTATACTATCATTATTGCACACCCAGTTTGAAAAATATACAGTGTTCTAATCATGGCATTTCTGTATGCAAGGTGTCGATTCGTATTGAATTGATGATGCCCTACAACTTTGTAATTCACTTTTTTTCTCTATCTCGTTCCATTTGAGATAAAAATGCTAACTCCATTGTTTTCCACCAGGTGGCGCTATAGGTGGTTTCATTGCGTAACACATGGCTACTTTACTATACCTAGACACCATTTCTATGCCTATAGCTGCCGCCGTTCTCAAGTTAATGGCGGTGGACAAGATATGGGTGGACACACTGTATATACAGCATATCAATAAGTAAAGTGATGATCTCCCTTGTTACTCAACAACACAGGCACGGCTGGATTTACCTGCAGTAACTGAAGCATAGTGTCAATGGACAAAGTCTATTTAAAAAATGGAAGTGTTAATAGTTAAACAAAATGTAAATTGAATGAACAAAAAGGAAAATCCTAATCAAATCAATATTTTGTGACCGTCATTTGCCTGCATCAATTCTTCTAAGTTGTTAAAAAAAATCTTGGAGACCTAACCGCTGATCCTCTGTAAATTATTCTTTTGCAAATTCTTCTGTCTGTTCATGTAATACCAGCAGAATGGACGATGTTGAGAAAAGGGCTCTGCGGGGGCCGGAGCATCACTTCCAGGACTTTGTTTTTCTTTACCCTGAAGATATTTCTTAATGACATTGGCTGCATGTTTGGGGTCGTTGTGTAGGAGAGTGACCTGTGACCTGCAACCCCCTGAATATGTCATTGTTTTATAAAAGTATATAATGTGTGTTTATATGTGAATCAGCAGTAACATGTTTAAATTTTCTGTGTATGCATCTGTGGGTGCAGTGCTGTCAGCCACCATTAGATGTCACCAGTCCTGGGCTCCTTAGTTAAAAGGGGAAGCTTAGGCCTTAGGTATAGTGACATGGCTGAAAGGGTTAACTAAAGAAGTCGGTCCACATTGAAGGGAGTATAATGTTGGATAGGAATGGGCGAACCCAAACTTTAAAGTTCGGAGTCCATACCAAACAGCTAGTGTCCATACTCGGACCCCAAACACGGACTTCTCAGATTCAGCCACCTGGATAAAATGATAAAAAAAAAATTAGAAAGGAACCAAACTGGGAATTAATGTAGGATAAGTATACTTATTGAGTTTCTGTGCAGCTGTCACACTGCTTCCAGGTCCGCTCATTAAATGTCATGAATAATCAATACTCCCCACTCCCACCCTCTGTGACAGCATCTATGATTGGTTGCAGCTAGAGGTGCTTTACACGCTGCGACATCTCTACCGATATATCGTCGGGGCCACGTCGTTAGTGACGCACATCCGGTGCCGGTAGCAACATCGCAGCATGTAACACTAATGAGCGACGATCAACGATCGCAAAATCGTTCCAAAACGGTGATCGTTGACACGTCGCTCATTTCCTTAATATCGCTGCTGCCACCGGTACGATGTTGTTCGTCGTTCCTGCAGCACCACACATCGCTATGTGTGACACCGCGGGAACAACGAACTTCTCCTTACCTGCGTCTACCGGCAATGCGGAAGGAAGGAGGTGGGCGGGATGTTACGTCCTGCTCATCTCCGCCCCTCCGCTTCTATTGGCCGGCCGCTTAGTGACACCGCAGTGATGTCGCTATGATGCCGAACGCCCCTCCCCCTTGAAGGAGGGATTGTTCGGCGATCGCAACGATGTCGCTGACAAGGTATATGCGTGTGACACTGCCGTAGCGATAATGTTCGCTACGGCAGCGATCACCAAATGGTGACGGGGGCGGGTGCTATCGCGCTGGACATTGCTAGAAATCGCTAGCGATGTCGCAGCATGTAAAGTACCCTTGAGTCTGCCGGTGTCTGCGAATGGTTGCCCTCACACTAGCCATCTGGGTCTGAAAATGGAGTGTAAAAATAAATAAATAATAGGAAAAAATTGCAGAGATTTAATGAGCGTGACAACTGCACATAAATTCGGTAAGTATTATTTGCTTCCTTTGCACAGCCCCCAAGCCCTTACTAACACCATTTTATAACACTTAAAATGAGACTTATATGGGGTTTGGCGTCCAGTCTTAACTCCAGTCCAGAACCAGACTTTTTTTTTTTTTAAATCCGACCAGACCTGCCAAACCCAAACATCTGCGCGTTTGGTCATCTCTAATGTTGGGTATTTCCTGATTTTAGGGACAGTTAGAGTTCAGTGAGTAGTGTGGAGAAGAAGAAAAGGCATAAGTAATGGACAGGAGGAAGCAAAGGCAACCATAATTGGATTGTAGCTTAAAAGATCATTAGAGAAGAGTTGAGGGACCAGAGAGTGTCCCCCCCATCAAAGAAGGCTAGTGTGAACAGTGCGGACAGTGGCGGGTTCAGTGTTGACTGATGGTCACCAACACTGGGGTTAGACACAGAGAGTGACCCTTAAGTAGTAGCATACGTTTTCATGCCTAAGACATTCACAAATAACTCAAGAAAGTCTGACTGAGGGCCTTACCTTACTGTACTGACCACAACCCAAAATCTTCTTTCCCGACTTAACCTAAAATTAAGACACAAAGACTGCGTGACAATAGATGTAAAAGGCCACAGTAGCCCTGTTCATTAATTAACAAGAAACTATCAATTACATTTTCACACATCAATATAGTACTCACCTAATAATAATGTAACCACCAGAAAAGGAGGGGGGAAAGTGAAGGTTCCCATTGTACTCGATTGCAACACCAGCTCCACCACCTGCCCTCTGCCGCACCACACCGGCTCCAGGGCACCTAGCCGAGTGTTGCCCAACCTATGTCCCGCTGATGACCCACATTAACCAACCAAACCATTGCACCACCAGAGGTAACCCGTTCCTGCACTAGGTTCCCCCCCTTGCTCTTTTGTGTAATCCACCAACTTCAAATACTCCCCTTCCACCTGCTGCTGCAACACAGTCAACACCTCTTCATCCCTCCACGTCATTTCCAAAAGTCCCAAAAATAGGGCGCATGGGCAGGATGATTCCGGACATCTGCCAGGTCCCAAATGACCACCCCCACCCCAAAGCCCTGCCCTATATAATACCCTATAACTGCCTTCCCCTGACCAATCACAGGGCCTGACATCCCAACAGCCCCTATAACCCCACCCTACTCTTATCCCGCACAAATTGCATTCTCAACTTAACCCCTTGTTATCCCCACAGGCCTAGAATCCCTCTTTAACCATGCTGCCCTCTTGTAAGCCCCTTTGGGATGGCAGTTTGAGCTCTCCTGTAGTGTAAATATGGTATAGCTCTTGGTTCTGTTGCTGTTGGGTCCCCATCATATCAGAACCAGGTCCAACTCGATTATCTTAATGTCCAATTATGGGTCAGTAGGAAGAATGGCAAAATCTGCAAGTTGTTTGCACAATATCTTCAGCTTTCTAAGCACAATATCGAACTTTTGGCACCATCTGAAAAAAAAAGTTTTAATCCCATATATTTCAGGCCACTGTAGGTATACAGCTTCAGGAAACAAATGTAAATGTAGCTAATGTAGTGATTAAATATACCGTGACTCTGCGGGATAGCTGTAATCAGATATCGTCTCTAATCTCACCGGGTTTATACATGTAAACCTATTACACCTAATCCATCCTCGCAGGCCAACATGATGTACTAGACAGGAAGCCTCTCCCTATGGAGGCAGGAGGATTTAGCAGACGTAAAATTACTTTTTCTAATAGGGATTACCACCTTCTAGCTTCAGTATTGCACTTATTTTATTTTTGAAGAACTAATTTTATTTTGGGGACAGGTAAACGTCTATGCTTCAAATATGATATACTGTATAGGGCAAGACATAAAATGATCTAAAATGAAATACTTTATTGCAAACAGTCGTACAATATCATAAAATGTGAAAAATGAGGGTACTTCTTACCTTGAACATAAGGCAGCTGTTTCTTATCAACCATGTTTTCTTTTGTAGGAACTATTATATCTCTGATTGATGAATATGTTGAAGGGTCATTCTTATTATCTTTATTCTTGTTATATTGCTCTAAAACAGGGATGTCAGACGCAAATACTGACGGCCAAAGTTAAAAACTTGGACAAAGATGTGGGCCAACCTAGTTGTGGGCCTCACATAATCTCCCATACAGAATAATGGGCCCCACATAGCCCTCCATACAGAATAATGGGCCCCACATAGCCCTCCATACAGAATAATGGGCCCCACATAGCCCTCCATACAGAATAATTGGCCCCACATAGCCCTCCATACAGAATAATGGACCCCACATAGCCCTCCATACAGAATAATGGACCCCACATAGCCCTCCATACAGAATAATGGGCCCCACATAGCCCTCAATACAGAATAATGGGCCCCACATAGCCCTCCATACAGAATAATGGGCTCCACATAGCCCTCCATACTGAATAATGGGCCCGACATATCCCTCCATACAGAGCCTAAACCCCAATACATATAAGATAAACGTCATCTGAGCCCATCATTTTAAGCAAGTGTGACGCCCTGGACCCCAGGGGTCACAGGTAACAACAGCTACTACATACACACACACCCCCACCCCCTGTGAGGACACACCAGTCACCCGAAAGGGAGATCTGATGCCTCCCTCAGGGCCAGTAGGGCACACCAGGTGGGCGGAGTCAGGCAGAAAGGCACGCCCACCGAGGAGACTACTGTCCTGAGGCAGGAAGTACAAACAGTGAAGTTGTAGAGAGTGACAGTGAGAGGTGTAGAGGAGCAGAGCTGTCAGGGACCCGGGTAGGAGCCTGGGCCCCTTGGAAACGTCAGGCAGGCAGACGGTGGTGGCCACCTGCAGGAGTACCGGTACAGCAACCGGCGGAACCTTAGGGACCGGGCCAGGGTTGGAGCCCGCCGCCCTGAACCGGGGAGTCAAGCGTGTACCGGAGCACCAGAAACCGGGTACTCAGACCCCGTCCTAGCTTAGAAGCCACTGAGTTTAGGCAAATTTACTGATTGCTGGCTGGACCTCACGGGTTCATCCACACCCAAAGTCCCGAAAGAAGGCAAAAGCCCACCGAGACCGGGTGAGCGCCACCGCCAAGGGCCAAACACCCGACGGGCCAGCGCCTGCGGGCAACTGAGGGCTCCTCCGGCAGCTCCACACCAGGGAGCAGGCTGCCACTGCTCAGGCAGGGGAGCCGAACAAACCACAACCAGAGGTGCACGGGAAAGGGGCCACCATCAACCTCACAGGGGACACGACCATACCCGAACTTTGGTTTACCAGTGACTCTGAGTGTGAATCAATCGTGAGTACACCAGTGCCATCCGGGCACGACACTGCACCGCAGCATGGCACCCTGCACCCCGACAACAACACCAGCGCTCCAGTACCCCATCCCCACCACCGGGCCCCGGGACATGCCGCCCCTACCCACGGAGGGGCTAACATCTAGGCTGCGGCCGCAACAGCAATCCCGCAAGCCCGCCTTCACTCCAGCTGCAGCGGTGGTGCATCCCGTCACCACGACCCGTGGGTGGCGTCACGACCCGTTGGACGACAGCGCGGCCCTCCCCGGCTGCGCGCCTCATCCCATCACCACCACCACCACCACCCCACTGCCTCTCCCCTTAACAGAGCGACATGGCCCCCGGTCCGGAGGCGCTCGTGCCACCGACAACCCGAGCCTGGACCTCGAGCGGCTTGGCAAGCGGAAGAAGCGGCCGGGCCCCTCTCAGGGAGGTACACAAGACAGGCTGGCCACCTAATGGGTAATGGGGTCTTGCGTCTCCTGTCTGGGGAGAGAACGTAGGATAGTCGGAATTTCAGAGGAGATAAGAGGTGTCTGAAAAGAGCTTTCTTCTCTCTCCCCATTGAAAACACTGAACTTTTGACCAAACGATGAGCACATAGAGGAGGATAGGGCTGAAGCCATCATCTCACAGGTTGCACTTTTGTAGTGGAAACTAAACTGGTAAACAATCAGAAGGTGACGGCCGCCTTCCTGCAGGTCCTCGGTTTACCAGCACAGATCTTCTCACCTCTCTCTTCTGTTCCATTTCCTAGACGCAGGCGACACACGCTGCGCTGCACTGCACCAGCGGCCCACATCCTGGGGTCAGAACTGCATATGTCACACATTTTGAGTCCTTCACTTTAATTATCTCTTTATAAGATGCTTCTCAGAACTTTGCGTTTAACCAGATCTCAGCAAAGTAATATGGAATTAAAATGCAGCTTTCACATTTTCCTGCTCATTAAATGTTTATATATATGCTTGATTCCAATAGTTCCACTTTAACCAGTTTAGCTATTTAAGAGTCAATAAAAGTTGGGTATCAATTTAATTAGGATTGAACTTTTCGTAGCAGCTGGAACGCGATACTCACAATATACCGTATTGGTTCCTGTCTGTCCCTGAGCTCACGGCAGCTTACAACATCATTTTGTTGTCTAAGGAAAATGCAACTATAAGGCGAAGTTGGTTTTGTGAGAAAATGGAATTGGACTGTCCTTATGGTCATATATATTCTATTCATATGGTCATACATGAGGATAACCTTTCAGTACAAGTGCATTTATACAATACACATCCCTCCCTCACATGCACTTAGGCCTAAAACACACTTCCGCATAAAAAACGTACGTGTCACACATTCCGTTTTTAGGGTCCGTGTTCCGTTTTTTATGGGCGTTTCTCCGGTACGTATGACATCCGTGTGATGGCGTATTCTAGCCGTGTGTGCGTGTGGAATGGCCGTGTGAAATGTTCCGTGTGTGATGCTCAATGTCGTTGATACATGTCGGCTGACACCAGACAGAGTTGCGCGATGAGGATGAACTCGGGTGAACTTCACCCGACTTCATTGTCATACCGCGGCTCTGTCTGGGTGTCGCGTACTGATTAGCGGTCACCCGTGAAGGACTCAGTGGTGCCGCTAATCCCCTGAGTGACTGAATTGAGCAGCGCGATTAGCGCTGCTGTCACTCAGGCTACCCGAGGCCAGCTGGAGTCCTCCCCCCGAGACCGCAACTCACCTGTGACTTCATCGCTGTCAGTCGGGCAACTTGCTGTCACAGGTGGAGGATCCAGCAGTGGCCGCGAGTAACGTCAGTGACAGCATAGCTGATCGCGTGGCTCACCTCAGTTGCTGCGTGGAGCTGTCAGAAGCGGCGGGGTTCTTCTGCAGCTCCTGTCACCTTCATGTAGCAGAGCTGGAAGCGACGAGGGACCTCCGTGGATTACGCCGGACATGGATGGGTTTTTGGGGCTTCATAAATTGGTGAATGAGGGTATTTGTTATTGTTTTTTATTGCAAATAAAGGATTTTACGTTGTGTGTGTTTATTAACTTTAAATTACAGGTTAATCATTGGGGTTGTCTCATAGACGCCTGCAATGATCAATCTTGGACTTAGTGGCAGCTATGGGTTGCTGCCATTAACTCATTACCCCGATTGCCAACACACCAGGGCAAATCGGGAAGAGCCGGGTAGAGTTCCAGAACTATCGCATCTAATGGATGCGGCAATTCTGGGCGGCTGCTGGCTGATATTTTTAGGCTGCGGGGCTCCCCATAACGTGGAGCTCCCCATCCTGAGAATACCAGCCTTCAGCCATATGGCTTTACCCTGGCTGGTATCAAAATTGGGGGGGACCGCACGCCATTTTTTTTAAATTAATTAATTATTCATTTTACTGCACAGTATAGACCCGCCCACCGGCGGCTGTGATTGGTTGCAGTGAGACAGCTGTCACTCAGTGTGTGCGCGTGTCTAACTGCAACCAATCATAGGTGCCTGTGGGTGGGGGAAGCAGGGAATACGATATTGATTAATGAGCGGCCGGCTTTTCAAATTAATTGAAGCCGCGTATTTTTGGAACAGCTGTTCTTCGCCGCGCTGATGATCGGGGATCGGTCAGTATGCGACAGGGGAAGATACAGACAAAGTGCCAAAGGGATGATGACTGAGAACAGCAGAAAAAATGGTAAGTAGACTGACATTTAATAAAAAAAAAAAAAAAAACCCGTTATCGTTCGTTTAAAAACGGTACATGCTGTCACGCTCCCCGGGTCCTCGGCTCCCCTCCCCGGGTCCTCTGCTCCGCTCCCCGGGTCCTCAGCCCCGCTCCCCGGCTCACCTGCCACGCTCCCCGCTCTCCAGCCTCCGGTGCCCGTCCTTCCCAGGCCCCCTGGTCTCCGATCCCGGCGCCCGACGGCTTCCCAGGCCCTGGCCGGCTCCCCTGCGTCCTCCTCTCAGCTTCCTTCCCTGGCTTCTGGCACCCGGGCCGCGCGCATGCGCATTAGGGCGCGCGCGCGGTCACTGACCCTTTCTTAAAGGGCCAGCGTCCATTAACAGGAAATGAGGCTAAACAGGTACAGGGTATAAAGGGGTTTATTGTCCAAGGGGGCGGGGCCTGATCTTCGTGTTTCCTAAGCTAGGAGTCAGGTCTCCTGGTGTCGCTGTGCATATACTCACCTATCTCTCTTGTAGAGCCGTGCCTGCCTCGCCATCCAGTCCTGCCGTATCCTGAACCCCGAACGCTGTCCATCTGCCATCCTGACAGTCCGCACCATCTCGGATCCCTGCGGTGACCCGTCATCTCGCTCCAAAGGTTCCGGACCCCGCCTTACATCATCTCGGCTTCCGAACCTGAGCTGCGTCACCCGGACTACCACCCGTGACTCCGTGGTCCCAGGGACTTCTCCGCTATACTCGTGTGCACGGACTGTTCTGCTGTTTATAGTGTTCCAGCTACCGGACTCTTTACTACCATCTTGGAGTTCGGCCCAGTGGATCCACCTCCTGGGTCTGCCCGTCCACCTGGCCGTGACACATGCTGAACACGAACATTCTACGTGTGCCGTCCGTGCAGGCAAGGACCCATTGACTTTAGCGGGTCCGTGCCTGCGTGCTGACTGCCAAAAACGGACATGTCGGCCGTGTGGGAAAACGCACACACGTACTAACCACACGGACATACGTTCCACGTGATTTTACGTGTGTGCGCCATCTGCCATAGGGCAACATTGGTCAACGTGTCTCCGTGTCTCCGGTACGTGCAAAAATGTACCAAACACATACCGGAGGCACGGATGTGTGTTGCAGGCCTTAGGCCTTCTTCACACATCCATGTCTCCGGTACGCGTGACGTCCATTTTCACACATAAAAGAGACACGGATTCACGTAGAACCATTATAATCAATCAAACAATCAATTGGTCTCATATCCATGTTTTCACAAGGACCATGTGTCCGTGTGCAGAACATGCGTGTCCGTATGCTCCACATGGTGATTTGTCTGTTTTCTGCCAGCAGCATGGGTGTCACATAGACTGCACACTGATGTGATCCATGTGACATCAGGGTGACACGTACTGGAGAAATCACAGGTCACTTGAAAATAAAGTATTTTTGTACTTACCAGTCCCGACGTTGCTGTTTCTGTCTCTGCTGTTACATCCGGGTCCCGCTCATTATGCTCATGCATATTCACTGCACTCACCCTTGACTCGGAAGTAACAGCAGCGCCGGAGAAAGGTAAGTATAACAGCTCATGATGTCCATGTGCTATCCGGATGTCACTCGGATAGTCCAAGGACAGCACACTGAACACACACACAGACACACATACGCACCTTCACCACGGATCTTAGGGGTACTTTGCACGCTGCAACATCGCTAGCCGATGTTAGCGATGCCGAGCATGATAGTACCCGCCCCCGTCGCATATGTGTACCGCCCCGCGGGCTCGGCTGCGACCGCCGAGCCGCTCGGATCCGTGCTCGTACTGCGGGTTGTGGCTCGAGCCTCTCACGGACCCGGAGGTCACGTCACTCTGCAAGGGAGTTGGCGATACACGCGGGGATTTGAGTGAGGAGTTCCACGGCCGGGGCCGCGGTGGTTTGGTTTGGGATGTTAGTTCGTGACGCCACCCACGGGTTGTAGTGATTGTAGACACCACCGCTGCGGTGAAGGTATGGGGGGGCTCCCGGGAGCGGTGTAATGGCGCAGCTAGGTGTTGACCCCTCCGTGGGTAGGGGGGTGTTGGTCCCGGGGCCCGGTTGGCGAGGGCCGGGGTGCAGGGTGAAGTGTTGCGGTGCAGTGCGGTGCGGTGCCTGATGGCACTGGTGTACTCACTCTGACACAAGACACCGGAGTCTCTGGTAAACCAAACGGAGTGATGAACATGGCCGGCAGCCGGCTGCAGCTTCTCCCAGAATAGGTTGGTGGTTTCCGCCTTTCTCCTGCACCTCTGTGTGTAAATGTTTGACTCCTATGCCTAGACACCGGTAGTCCGCTCCCCGACTTGTATATGCCGTAGGAGCTCGTTTGCCCGCAGACGCTGGCCCTTTGGGTCTCTATGCCTTGGCGGTGGCTTTACCCTGTATGGTTGGGCTGTTGTCTTCTAACGGGACTTGGGTGGGATAGGTATTTAAGTCCAGTCCGCAATCAGTTGATTTGACTCGGCCCTGTCGGTTCAGGGCTTTGTACTTGGTCTGAGTACCCTGCCTGGTGCTCCAGTATCCAGTTGGCTCCCCGGTTCGGTTCCGGCGAGCCACTACACTGTCCCTGTCCCTTACGGTTCCACCGGTCATCTTCCCGGTCTCCTGCAGGCGGCCACCACCCCCTGCCTCCTTGCCAATGGCGACTGGACCCCGACCCAGCCACCTGATAGTCTCTTGACAGCCTGGACACAGGACTGCCCGTGAACTTGTATGCTCTACACCTCCTCCAGACTACTCTCTCCTAGAACTTGAACTTGAGTACTTGTTTTTCCGCCTCCAGGCTTGTGAACTCCTCGGAGGGCGGAGCCAACTGCCTGGCTCTGTACGCCCTGGTATGGACATCAAACCTGGAGGGTGGTGACAAGGTTTTTAGTTTGACTGGTGTTACCTAATCGGGAGGGGGGGGGGGGGTGACTTCCTGGGACTACCCGACTAGTCCGGGGCGTCACAGATGCAATATCTTGTGATAGCTTTCGTAGCGAACATTATCGCTACGGCAGCATCACACGGACTTACCTGCCCTGCGATGTCACTCTAGCCGGCGACCTGCCTCCTTCCTAAGGGGGCGGGTCGTGTGGCGTCACAGCGACGTCACATGGCAGGCGGCCAATAGAAGCGGAGGGGCGGAGATGAGAGGGGTGTAAACATCCCGCCCACCTCCTTCCTTCCGCATAGCCGGTGGAGGCAGGTAAGGAGATGTTCCTCGCTCCTGCGGCTTCATACACAGCGATGTGTGCTGCCGCAGGAACGAGGAACAACACCGTACTGACATTATGGAAATGACCGACGCTACACAGATCGCCGATTTACGACGCTTTTGCAATCGTTTATCGGCGCATCTAGGCTTTACACGTTGCAACATCGTTACCGGCGCCGGATGTGCGTCACTTTCGATTTGACCCCGACGATATCGCAGTAGCGATGTCGCAGCGTGCAAAGTACCCCTTAGGCTAAAGCGGGCTTTACACACTACGATTTCGCTACAGCGATCTCGTTGGGGTCACGGATTTTGTGACGCACATCCGGCCGCTGTAGCGATGTCGTAGCGTGTGACTCCTAGGAGCGATTTTGGATCGTTGCAAAAACGTCCAAAATCGCTCCTCGTTGACATGGGGGTCCGCTGCCAGTTATCGCTGCTGTCGCTGGGGCGAAGTTGATCCTCGTCCCTGCGGCAGCACACATCGCTACGTGTGACGCCACAGGAACGAGGATCATCTCCTTACCTGCCTCCGGCCACAATGCGGAAGGAAGGAGATGTGCGGGATGTTACGTCCCGCTCATCTCCGCCCCTCCGCTTACATTGGGCGGCCACTTAGTGACGTCACTGTGACACCAAACGGACCGCCCCCGGTTCGCCGGTCACAGTGACGTCGAAGGACAGGTAAGTATGTGTGACGGGGGTGCGCGATTTTGTGCGCGACAGGCAGCGATATGCCCGTCGCACACAAACGATGGGGGCGGGTGTCATGCTAGCGATATCGGGCCGGATATCGCAGCATGTAAAGCCACCCTAAGTGCGCACACTGTAGATTTGGTGCAGCAATTTTCTGCATGAAATCTGCCCCTTTTGGCAGAAAACAAATACCTAGAAACGCATGCATTTTGGTGCGCTCTTGGTGTGTTTTTGGTTTATTTTTTTGGTGTGTTTTTGGTGCGTTTTTGTGTCATACTTTTTTTAATTAATTCAATGGGTGGAAGGGCTACAAAACACAGCAAAAAAGCATCAAAAACGCATTGTGTGCACATAGCCTTAAATGCAATACTTAATGCCACACTAATTTCTTGCGATAAGCCGGATTCTTAACATTGTGCCTCATTATCGTGTATTCTAAATGACGAATTTCAAGCAATGTTATTTTTGCAGAAAATCACAATCATCTAAATTCCAAAAATGACTTACAGCTAAATCAATTTTCTTGCAAGTCATTTTGGCAGAAAAGCTTAATTGTGCCTGTGGTGACCAGACTTTATCTCTGTCTACATCCTGTTTTTGTTGTGTATATATTAACTTTGCAAAGTCCACATCCTAGAAAATCTGTTAACAAACATTTTAAGCATTGTGCTTAAAGGAAAACTGTACTTTTTTATAAAAGTTTTGCAATGTACATTGTATTAGGAAAACATCCATATTCTGCACCAGGGCCGGCGCCAGCACCCGGCAAACCCAGTCTAATGCCGGGGCCCTGAGCTGCCGGGGGGGCCCACTCGCGGTGGCAGGAGTGGCGCACCGCTACTCAGGGGGGCCCGGTGGTCACGCTGTCACTATATGGAGGAATATGGAGGCTACCTTATACATGGACTATGGGTGTGCGTTATAAAACTGGAGGCCTATGTGTTGCAGTATAATATATGGAGAACTATGGGGTGAATTATAATACATGGAGAACTTTGGGGAAATGCATTGTAATACATGGAGAACTATGGGGGTGCATTCTAATATATCAAGGGTTATGTGGGACCCTTTATATTATACGGAAGGCTATGTGGGGGCCATTATAGTATTTGGAGATCTATATACAAGAGGGGACAAAGTTACAAGTATGGGATGGAAATGTTTTGTCCTGAGGGAAAAAGGCTCTTTCCCTCAGCACCCAGCTTTCCCATGCTCTGCTGTACATCTCTCAGCAACCAGCTTTCCCATGCTCTGATATGGGAAAGCTGGGTGCTGAGGGAAAGATGTATAGCAGAGCATGGGAAAGCTGGGTGCTGAGGACAAGATGGATATCAGAACATGGGAAAGTACTGATAGAGGGATTTCAGATCATGGGAAACCTGGGTGCTGAGGGTAAGAGCCAAGTGTCAGCGTCATTATCCTGTACCCCAAGTGTCAGTGTCATTATTCCGTACCCTAAGTGTCGGTGTACGTGGAGGGGGTCCCCGGTCCAAATTTTGCACCAGGGCCTATCAAACTCTAGTTACGCCACTGAGTATTAATCACTGTATTCTACATGAGGGTGCCTACTGCTATCTGGCTCTGCACTGTGCTGTATACAGGCTGTGCTATATACAAGCTGTATGCTACATGAGGGTGCCTAATGCTATCTGACTCTGCAATGTACTATATAGGGGCTCTGCACTACATGAGGATGCTTAATGCTATCTGGCTCTGCACTGTGGTATATAGGGGCTATATACTACATGAGGGTGCCTAATGCTATCTGGCTCTGCACTGTGGTATTTAGGGGCTGTATACTACATGAGGGTGCCTAATGCTATATGTGTCTGCATTGTGCTATATGTGGGCTGTATACTACATGAAGGTGCCTAATGCTATCTAGGTCTGCATTGTGCTATTTGGGGGCTGCATAGTGCATATGGGGGCTACATAATACTATATGGAGGACAATGAGGGCTTCATAACACAATATGGGGGCTGCAAACTACTATACCCCCAGAGTTGTATGTCACCTCCACCCAGGTGCTGTATACCCCCTCAGAGCTGTATGTTCCCTCCACCCAGGTGCTGTATACCCCCTCAGAGCTGTATGTCCCCCCCCACCCCAGAGCTGTATACCACCAGAGCTGCATGTCACCCCCCACCTCACAGCTGTTTGTCCCCCCCACCTCAGTCACTGCCCTCCTCTAGAGCTGTATGCCCCCCATTGCTGTATACCCCTTTCCTCAGTAATATATATTCCCCCAGTAATGTGTTTGTCCCCAGCCTCTCTTGTGATGTATATACAGCAGTGTTAGTGTGCTCTATGTGCGGCCATGTCTGTTAGACAAGCCGGGAGGTGAATGAGGCTGTTGCCGGCTTCCCATTATTAGAAATATATATACAGGATAAATATATAAAAATAATGTGTGTGTGTGTGTGTGTGTGTGTGTGTGTGTGTGCGCGCATGTATGATGTGTATCTATGTATGTCAGTGTATATGACTGTGTCTAGATTTATGTCTATTTATATGTGTTTTTGTGAATTTCTCTTTAAATATATATGTGTACATATGCCTGTATGTGTATGTATGCCTGTATGTGTATGTATCTGTGCATGTCTATGTGTGGATGGGGCCCACTGAGACTCTTTCGCCCAGGGCCCACAAAAAACTGGAGCCGGCCCTGTTCTGCACCCACATGAAGCCTCAAATATCTCTTTCCAGGTTTGTAGGCTCTTTGTAAACATTCAGACGTCTTAGGCGGGCTTTACACGCTGCGACATCGCTAGCAATTGCTAGCGATGTCGAGCGCGATAACACCCGCCCCCATCGCACATGCGATATGTGGTGATTGCTGCCATAGCGAACATTATCGCTACGGCAGCGTCACACGCACATACCCGGTCAGCGACGACGCTGTGACCGCCGGACAATCCCTCCTTCAAGGGGGAGGTGCTTTCGGCGTCACAGCGACATCACCACGACATCACTAAGCGGTCGGCCAATAGAAGCGGAGGGGCGGAGATGAGCGGGACATAACATCCCGCCCACCTCCTTCCTTCCGCATTGCCGGTGGACGCAGATAAGGAGATGTTTGTCGTTCCCGGGGTGTCACACACAGCGATGTGTGGTGCTGCAGGAACGACAAACAACATCGTACCGGCAGCAGCAGCGATATTATGAAAAGGAGCAACGTGTCACTGATCAACGATTTTTGGCGTTTTTGCGATCAGTGATCGTTGCTCCTAGGGTTTACACGCTGTGATGTCGGTAACGGCGCAGTATGTGCGTGTTGCGGGCGGGGAGGAGGGTGTCAGCACACTACGCTCACCCCTTCTGCTCGGTTGCTGCTCAGTGGTGGCTCGAGCTGTGGGCCGGATCCCGGGGGTTTCTCGAGCGGCACTCCTCGCCCGTGAGTGAAAGGGGTTTGTTGGGTGTGGGGATTGTTTATTGTCCGTGACGCCACCCACGGTTGTGGTGATTTCACCACCGCTGCTCAATATGGGGATCCCGGGGATGGTGATGCGGAGCAGCCAGGTGTTGTGTTGCCCCTCCGTGGGTAGGGGTTGGTGATCCCGGGGCCCGGTGATGAGATGGGAGATGCAGGGCCTGGTGGGCGCAGGGGCGCGAGGGCAGCGCTGTGCCTTGCGGCACTGTGGTACTCACTCAGCCTGAGACGTTGACACAGTTTTACGGTAAACCACACGGCTGGAAAGACGGTTCCCACGGACGGCTGCACTTGCTCTCCCAGTAGGTGACGGTGATGTCCCTTTTCCTTGCACCTTTGTTTCTGTGTTGGTAGCGATGGGTCCCCACCGGTAACCCGCTCCCCGGCTTCAAGCTGGACCGGAGGAGCTCTACTCTTTGCCCGCAGGCGCTGGCCCTGAGAAACTGGTGCCTTGGCGGTGGCGGTGTTTCTGCTACACTGGTTGGGCTGTTGCCTTCAATCGGGACTTGGTTGTTGGGGGATCTACGTCCCCTTCACTGACGGATTTGGCAAATTATGGCGACTCCTAGCCTTGCCGGGGTCCGAGAGGCCCCTGCCCTGGTGCTGACTGTCCTTTGGTACACTGCTCCAGACCACCGGGCCACTACCCGTCCGCGGTCCTTCCAGGAACTTCCAAACGGTCCCCCTCCAGACAGTCACCGCCTTTGCTGACCTTGCTGACCCTGTCCTGCACACAGCTGGACTCTCTTCAGGCTTTCTTTCTGTCACCTTTCACCTTTCTTCCACTTCTCCTACTCCTCCTTTACCACTTCCACTTCACTTCTACTTTCACTTCCTCCTCCTAAACTGAACTTCACTCGAGCCCTGCCTGGGCTAATCTGCCTGGTACTTCCTGCCTCCAGAGCTGTGTCCTCCTCGGTGGGCGGAGCCAACCGCCTGGCCCACCCCCTGGTGTGAACATCAGCCCCTGGAGGAAGGCAACAAGGATTTTTGGTTAGCCTTGATGTACCTAACTGGGGTGTAGGGTGTGGTGGTGCAATGACCTGTGACCCCTGGCTTGCCCAGGGCGTCATATTCCCCCTTAGCAAAATGCAGACCGTCCGCGGGCTGCCCGTCCAACACCGGTTTTATTTTTCTGTAAATGCATAAAAGGTATAACATGGTAAAACGGCAACATATTTACATTTTTTTTTTTAAGAATCTTCCCATAACGGGAGGCACTGTCACTTAAACGTTTCAAACGGTTTACGGTTACGGTTTCCGCTCTCTCCCACCCAAGCAACCTGGCCCTGATGCTGCCCCTAAAGCCCAGGCAGCACCCCTTGACCCACAGTCCAGCACACGGTACCCGAGCGGGATCTGTCCTTCCCCTCCAGAGGGTAGCCACCGGTTCCTTTGGTGGCTGGGCCCCAGCCTGCTCTGCTGAGGGCCCTCCCTCCAACCTGCCTCTCCGGAGGCGGCAATGCGGAAACGGTAACGGCAAACAACATATTTACAAGCCACTTAACGTTTGTGGTTGCCCTGCAAGTTCACTGGCTTGTCCATGGATAGTTCCCATGCAAAAACTTTTTAAACAGTCCCCATGGGGACAACGGTGCCGGCTCCAGCCGGTTGCAAATCAAGCAGACAATCAGGTAAAGTACTCGGTATTATCATTTTTCATCATTCTCTGCAAACTTTTCAAACTTTTAAACAACACTCTGGTGGTCCCAACGGGGACTGGACAACGGTGCTCCGCTGCCCTACTCCAGGCCTTCAGCTCCATCCGAGGGAGGGGGTGCAGGGCTCACTCTGCTCTCCTGGCTGCCCCGCAGTTTCACATCCAGGGCAAACCACCCCCTCTCTCCGCAGTGTCGGGTATACTGAACGATGTCTCCCAGCATTAGGTTGCGGCCGGGATGCTCCTCAGGCAGGTGGGCATTCACATCCCGCAGGGCCACAAACACTTCGGCCTCCAGGCCCGGTTCATAGATAAACCCGTAGCCCCGGCGGACATCAAACCGCCTCACCTGCCCCTCGTACAGCGGACCCCGGACACGGAACGTGGCCTGGCGGAGATTCTCCTTCTCCCGGATAGCTCGGCCCACCAGCTCGGCCTTCTTCCGTTCCCTCTCAGCGATCTCCAGGCCCAGCGGTACCGGCTCCCTATCCCAATACGGCGCTGCTGCGAGCTCCGGCGCACGGGTCGGGCCCTGCGGGACATTCTGGACGTTGCCCACTGTCAGGAATCTGGGCAGCGTGTCCCGCGGTGTCTTGGCCTTGGGCGCTGCCTTACAGCAACAACCCGGCGCTACCTCAGCCGAGGTGTGGGGGATGGGCATAGGGGCTTTCCGCTGGTGGGCCTTCGGCTCGGAGCGGGTCATCGGCTCCGGCTCGGGGGACGTTTCAGGGGATGCCTCCGGTTCAACCTTCGGAATCTTCCACGGCAACACCTCCGGTTTACTGCGGGCTCTGGCTACAGGTTGGCCCGCCTGGGCGGGGACGCTGGGTGTTGCTACCGGTTGCGGTGGTAGCAGGCCTAATGGCGGGGTCACGGCCTCCGGGACGGGTGGCGAGGGAGGCAGCGGGGGGAGAGGGCTTGGACCGGGTCCCTCAGCCGCAGCGACCGGTCCCTCAGGGACATAGGGGCGTGGGTCACTCACCCTCCCTTTCTCCGCTTCCTCCTCGCGTCTCCGCACGGTGGCTATAACATCCGCCATGTCGGCCTCCCACTCCTCCATGAGGAGCTGCATCTTCACCTGCAGCCGTTGGTAGAGCTGCGCGGTCTGGATTTCCACCCACGCCGCGGTTCCAGGCGCGGGGGCTACGGTGTCGCGGGACGGCATCCACATGGTGACTTCTTCTTCCAGGAACGGTGTGTCTGCAGAGTCCTGGCGTCCCTGCTTTTATAGCTGCAGCTACATGCAGCCAGCCGCCATCGCGTCCCCCTTAGCTCTTTCCGGCCACTCCTCTTTCGGGGCGGGGTTTTGGCCTTCGCGCCTCTGCTACTCGAGAAGACGCTCGAACGGGAACTTTTCGCGCCAAAGATGGCGGCTTCTGAAATTTTTCAGCCGGATACCTCCGGCGGTAACAAGGCGCACCTCTACCAAACGGCAGAGCGGTATGATCCTGTTCGTGACGCCAAGTTGTCGCGGGCGGGGAGGAGGGTGTCAGCACACTACGCTCACCCCTTCTGCTCGGGTCCGGCGGTTGCTGCTCAGTGGTGGCTCGAGCTGTGGGCCGGATCCCGGGGGTTTCTCGAGCGGCACTCCTCGCCCGTGAGTGAAAGGGGTTTGTTGGGTGTGGGGATTGTTTATTGTCCGTGACGCCACCCACGGTTGTGGTGATTTCACCACCGCTGCTCAATATGGGGATCCCGGGGATGGTGATGCGGAGCAGCCAGGTGTTGTGTTGCCCCTCCGTGGGTAGGGGTTGGTGATCCCGGGGCCCGGTGATGAGATGGGAGATGCAGGGCCTGGTGGGCGCAGGGACGCGGGGGCAGCGCTGTGCCTTGCGGCACTGTGGTACTCACTCAGCCTGAGACGTTGACACAGTTTTACGGTAAACCACACGGCTGGAAAGACGGTTCCCACGGACGGCTGCACTTGCTCTCCCAGTAGGTGACGGTGATGTCCCTTTTCCTTGCACCTTTGTTTCTGTGTTGGTAGCGATGGGTCCCCACCGGTAACCCGCTCCCCGGCTTCAAGCTGGACCGGAGGAGCTCTACTCTTTGCCCGCAGGCGCTGGCCCTGAGAAACTGGTGCCTTGGCGGTGGCGGTGTTTCTGCTACACTGGTTGGGCTGTTGCCTTCAATCGGGACTTGGTTGTTGGAGGATCTACGTCCCCTTCACTGACGGATTTGGCAAATTATGGCGACTCCTAGCCTTGCCGGGGTCCGAGAGGCCCCTGCCCTGGTGCTGACTGTCCTTTGGTACACTGCTCCAGACCGCCGGGCCACTACCCGTCCGCGGTCCTTCCAGGAACTTCCAAACGGTCCCCCTCCAGACAGTCACCGCCGTTGCTGACCTTGCTGACCCTGTCCTGCACACAGCTGGACTCTCTTCAGGCTTTCTTTCTGTCACCTTTCACCTTTCTTCCACTTCTCCTACTCCTCCTTTACCACTTCCACTTCACTTCTACTTTCACTTCCTCCTCCTAAACTGAACTTCACTCGAGCCCTGCCTGGGCTAATCTGCCTGGTACTTCCTGCCTCCAGAGCTGTGTCCTCCTCGGTGGGCGGAGCCAACCGCCTGGCCCACCCCCTGGTGTGAACATCTGCCCCTGGAGGAAGGCAACAAGGATTTTTGGTTAGCCTTGATGTACCTAACTGGGGTGTAGGGTGTGGTGGTGCAATGACCTGTGACCCCTGGCTTGCCCAGGGCGTCACATGCGTCTCTAACGACGTGACCCCGATGATATATCATTACCGATATCGCAATGTGTAAAGCCGCCTTAGGCCATGTTCACACAGAGCTTTTTATTCTGCAGCAAAACCTGATCTCTTGACAGTAAAAAGAGTTGTTTTTGCTGCCTTTTTTTGCAGCATTTTTACCTTGCTTTTTTGCTGTCAGTTGTCTGCAGTACATGTTTATATAAAGTTAGTATCATGCACGAAAAAAGCAGCAAAAATTAAGCAAAAAAATGCAGCAAAAAAACACAGCAAAAAACTTCAGTCTTTGGGTCCTTAGTGAAAGATAACCATTGAAACAGAATCACGATAATGAAGCAATAGAGAATGCATCATTGTAGCCAGTGGCGCGTAACTACAGTCTGATGGGCCCCGGTGCAGAGTTTGAGCCTGGGCCCTCTCCTCGTCAGATGTATGGGCCATTGTAGCATTCTAAATCCTATAAAGACATACAAGTTGCCCCCCCTCCTCATTTTATTGTGTAGTAATGCCCCCCATCCTGGGTCAATTCCTGGTAAATATGTCCACATCATGGCCCCATCCTTGTGTATAACCCCATCATGGCTATATCCTGGTTTATATGTCCACTATCATGGCCATATCCAGGTATATACTGTATATCCCCATCATGACCCCATCATGGTATATCTCCCCATCATGGCCCTATCCTGGTGTACCTGGTGTATGACCGCCATCATGCCTATATCCTGGTATATAGGGTTCCATCCTGGTATATGTCCCCATCATGGCTCCATCCTGGTGCATGACCCCGATCATGGATATAGCCTGGTATATATGGCTCCACCCTGGTATATATGTCCGCATTATTGCCCATCCTGGTATATATGGCGCCATCATGGCCTATCTTGTTATATATGGTCCCATCATGGCCCCATCCTGGTATATAGCCCCCCATCCTGTTATATAGAACTCCATCCTAGTATATAGCCCCTCATCTTGGTATATAGCCTCCATCCTGGTATATAGTCCCCCATCCTCGTATATAGCACCTATTCTGGTATATAGCCCCTCATCCTGGTATATAGTCCCCATCATGCTATATAGCCCACTACCGCACACAGTAAAAAAAATAAATGACTGTGCTATGTGTTCACTTTCATAATGAGGCATATGGAATTTTGTATAGAGAGCTAGGATGGATGTATAGATAGATAGATGTACAGACAGACAGGATGAATGGACAGATACGATGTACAGATAGACAGACAGAATACACAGACAGACAGATAGTATAGACAGATAGTATAGACAGATAGTATAGACAGACACACAGTATACACAGACAGTATTCACAGACAGATAGTATACTGTAGACAGACAGACAGTATACACAAACAGTATACACAGACAGGCCGACGGTATACACAGATAGTATACACAAACAGATAGTATAGACAGACAGTATTCACAGACAGAATACTGTAGACAGACAGTATACACAGACAGTATACACAGACAGATAGTATACACAGACAGTATACACAGACAGACAGTATACACAGACAGTATACACAGACAGATAGTATACACAGACAGTATACACAGACAGATAGTATACACAGACAGTATACACAGACAGACAGTATACACAGACAGTATACACAGACAGTATACACAGACAGATAGTATACACAGACAGTATACACAGACAGACAGTATACACAGACAGTATACACAGACAGACAGTATACACTATCAGACAGTATACACAGACAGTATACACAGACAGACAGTATACACAGACAGTATACACAGACAGACAGTATACACAGACAGACAGTATACACAGACAGTACACACATAGACAGTATTCACAGATAGTATACTGTAGACAGACAGACAGTATACACACACAGACAAACAGTATACACAGACAGACAGATAGCATACAAAGACAGTAAACACAGCCAGTATACACAGACAGCCAGTATACACAGACAGTATATACAGACAGACAGTATACACAGACAGTATACACAAACAGATAGTATACACAGACAGAATACACAGACAGTATACACAGACAGACAGCTACATATTGCACACTATACTGGACACACATACAGTTAGGTCCAGAAATATTTGGACAGTGACACAAGTTTTGTTATTTTAGCTGTTTACAAAAACATGTTCAGAAATACAATTATATATATAATATGGGCTGAAAGTCCACACTCCCAGCTGCAATATGAGAGTTTTCACATCCAAATCGGAGAAAGGGTTTAGGAATCATAGCTCTGTAATGCATAGCCTCCTCTTTTTCAAGGGACCAAAAGTAATTGGACAAGGGACTCTAAGGGCTGCAATTAACTCTGAAGGCGTCTCCCTCGTTAACCTGTAATCAATGAAGTAGTTAAAAGGTCTGGGGTTGATTACAGGTGTGTGGTTTTGCATTTGTAAGCTGTTGCTGTGACCAGACAACATGCGGTCTAAGGAACTCTCAATTGAGGTGAAGCAGAACATCCTGAGGCTGAAAAAAAAGAAAAAATCAATCAGAGAGATAGCAGACATGCTTGGAGTAGCAAAATCAACAGTCGGGTACATTCTGAGAAAAAAGGAATTGACTGGTGAGCTTGGGAACTCAAAAAGGCCTGGGCGTCCACGGATGACAACAGTGGTGGATGATCGCCGCATACTTTCTTTGGTGAAGAAGAACCCGTTCACAACATCAACTGAAGTCCAGAACACTCTCAGTGAAGTAGGTGTATCTGTCTCTAAGTCAACAGTAAAGAGAAGACTCCATGAAAGTAAATACAAAGGGTTCACATCTAGATGCAAACCATTCATCAATTCCAAAAATAGACAGGCCAGAGTTAAATTTGCTGAAAAACACCTCATGAAGCCAGCTCAGTTCTGGAAAAGTATTCTATGGACAGATGAGACAAAGATCAACCTGTACCAGAATGATGGGAAGAAAAAAGTTTGGAGAAGAAAGGGAACGGCACATGATCCAAGGCACACCACATCCTCTGTAAAACATGGTGGAGGCAACTTGATGGCATGGGCATGCATGGCTTTCAATGGCACTGGGTCACTTGTGTTTATTGATGACATAACAGCAGACAAGAGTAGCCGGATGAATTCTGAAGTGTACCGGGATATACTTTCAGCCCAGATTCAGCCAAATGCTGCAAAGTTGATCGGACGGCGCTTCATAGTACAGATGGACAATGACCCCAAGCATACAGCCAAAGCTACCCAGGAGTTCATGAGTGCAAAAAAGTGGAACATTCTGCAATGGCCAAGTCAATCACCAGATCTTAACCCAATTGAGCATGCATTTCACTTGCTCAAATCCAGACTTAAGACGGAAAGACCCACAAACAAGAAAGACCTGAAGGCTGCGGCTGTAAAGGCCTGGCAAAGCATTAAGAAGGAGGAAACCCAGCGTTTGGTGATGTCCATGGGTTCCAGACTTAAGGCAGTGATTGCCTCCAAAGGATTCGCAACAAAATATTGAAAATAAAAATATTTTGTTTGGGTTTGGTTTATTTGTCCAATTACTTTTGACCTCCTAAAATGTGGAGTGTTTGTAAAGAAATGTGTACAATTCCTACAATTTCTATCAGATATTTTTGTTCAAACCTTCAAATTAAACGTTACAATCTGCACTTGAATTCTGTTGTAGAGATTTCATTTCAAATCCAATGTGGTGGCATGCAGAGCCCAACTCGCGAAAATTGTGTCACTGTTTAAATATTTCTGGACCTAACTGTATCTTATACATAACACATACAGGCAGCACATAACACATGATTCACATTATACTCACCTCCTTCTTGGCCTACTGGAGTTCAAAGGGTCTTTAGAAGCAGCTTCTCCAGCTGTAGCAGTGCAGGCGCCCCTCCCCCCCCCTCTGTGTGGTTAAGACAGCAGCCGACAGGACACAGAGAAGGGGAGGGCGCCCTGTGCTGGAGTCTGTGCACTGCAGGAGCAGCAAGTGACAGTGAACTGCTGCTCACTGCAGCGAACCATCTGCTGTGTGTCGGAAGGGGCCCAGTGTACTGCAGGAAGGAGCCCTGTGTGACTGGTGGCCATGGTATTCACCTACTATGATGGCAGTGTCATGCGCGGCCACTTACAGGAGCGTCAGCTAACAGTGCAGCCTCCGACACACATCTATTTGAATCGGGCTGGGGCCGGCGGGCCCCCTGCACCCTGGGCCCAGTCGCAGTGGCGACCTCTGCGACCGCAGTTGTTACGCCCCTGGGTGTAACTATAATTGGTGCACAGTGCTAAGAAAGATCTACATTAATTGGGGGTCCACTGATTTTGTGGTTGACAAAGTTTTCATTATTTGAACCGGTGATAAAAATAGAAGACTAGTCAAATGTGGATTTGCCATTGGGGCAACCTGTGGAGCTGCACAGGAGCCCAAAAGGTAAAGGGGCCCCATTTACATGTTCAAAGTAAATGGAATTGTGCATTATAATGAGCTACAGGAATTAAAAGGGCCCACATATGGTTCCTGTACAGGGGTCCTGTTCTAATTGTATTCGCCCTTGAGGCTATTGCTGCCCATATTAGTGGCGCAATGTTTGCATACCCAATAATGGAGTATCATTTAACATCACATATGAACTATATTTCTTATGTGATCTGCATCGATCACTGATCTTTCCATAACACTTCTATCACAACATGTTCAGCTCTAAACTCTCCGAGTATCATGGCGACTTCTGAAACTGTTCACGCTTCAGAGACTGACAGGTCACATTATGATTTCCTTGGTGCTTGGGAATTGCACAGTCAGACTCGGGCGTCGATCAGATGTGTGCTGAATTGTGATCAGTCTAGCAGGAGTTAATTTCTGCTTTCCTGTGGGTGGCGGCTAGAATTACAGGTTACAAGAGACCTATCACAGCCACATCCTCCCTTTAAGAGAAGGTGGAGCCTGTTCACCTACGCCGACTATAGCTTAATTCGCGATAGCAGTCCTTGTGTGATATTGTTATTGCTCTGTACTCCTGTACATTATTTGGTGTGTTGTCTAAATATTCTTGTTGTTTTTTTTACTTCCTTCTTGATTTTTAATCTCCTCTTGAGCATGTATTGTCTATAACTGTGTGTGTACAGTCAGTTTGAGTTTTGGTTTTCCCCGGTCTGTCCATTTGTGTGGCATAAACCACACCTGTCCTGGCCCTCCCCGGGGGTAGGGGAAAGGGAGTATAGACCAGGGCTACTCAGGACCTAGGGTTAGGAAGGTAGCTCAAAAATCATCACCATTAGACATATCTTTGGGAACAGGAATAGCTAGGAGCAACCTAGCCCTGGGGCCAGTGTAGTTACCCCTGTCTCAAGTTACCTTGTCACACCCCGTGACAACTTCCTTTTATATATTTAACAACTCTTTCAATTACTTGGGAAATGTAGAGAGAATGTCTCCTGATTAGGGCTGAACGCCATTTCATTACTTTGTAAGTAAATATAAAGAAAACTTTAATAGGACTGATAGTAACATACCAAGTGTTGATAAATGTTACATCATAAGTGTGAATGAAACCCGTCATATAGATATCTCTGCTAATGCGAAAGTGTGAGAGAGACGAACTGGAAAAATATAACACAACCAAGAGTTATTTCTACCAAATTACCACCTTTGTATGTCCGATATCTCCTAAGGATATTACCTTGTAAACGTCATGAATGTGATTTAGGACAAGACAAAAAGATAAAAGAAGAAGGACATTTATAGTATAAGCAAGAAAAATCCAAAATATCTTTATAAATCAAATAATGGGCAATTATTGTTCTGAAAATTGAAACTATAGTACTGGTTGCAAATGTCACACGCCAATTCCTTCAAAAGAGGAAATGAAAAGACTGGTGGGGGACTGGGTCAGCGGTACGAAAGAGCAGCAGAGGATTTGTAAGCATATTCTTATTTTTAGTGCACACTGTTTTGTTACAATTAAAGGGGTTGTCCAAGACTTTAACATTGATGGCCTATCCTTAAGGGGGTGTTACACGCAACGATATCGCTAGCGATATCGCTGGTGAAAGCACCCGCCCCCGTCGTTTGTGCGTCACGGACAAATCGCTGCCCATGGCGCCCAAAATTGTTAGGAGCCGTCACACGGGACTTACCTGCCTAGCGACGTCGCTGTGTCCGGCGAACCGCTTCCTTTCTAAGGGGGCGGTTCATTCGGCGTCACAGCGGCGTCACAAAGCGGCCGCCCAATAGAAGCAGAGGGGCGGAGATAGCTGAACGTAACATCTCGCCCACCTCTTTCCTTCCGCATTGCTGGCGGCCGCAGGTAAGCTGTACTTCGTCGCTCCCGAGGTGTCACACGTAGCGATGTGTGCTGCCTCAGGAACGACGAACAACCTGTGTCCTCTACAATTGACGATATTTTGAAAAGGAACGACGTGTCAACGATGGACGATAAGGTGAGTATTTTCCATCGTTAACGGTCGTTCCTTGCTGTCACACGCAACGACATCGCTAACGATGCCGGATGTGCGTCACGGAATCCGTGACCCCGGCGATATATCGTTAGATGCGTCGTTGCGTGAACGCCGCCTTAAGTTTTGGTCTAAACAGTTCTGGTTGCCACCAACACTAGGAACACCTGATCGGAGGGGTGCTGGATATCACACCCCAACCAATCAGACATTGATGACCTTTCCTAAAAATAGACCATCAATGTTGAAGTCCAACCCCTTTAAGGTTTATCATATATGTGACTCTGGAGTAGGTATGGACCAGCAGTAGGCCCTCGTGCAAGAACAATATATGGATAAATTTTCCTCCAAAGTTTCTTAGAGAGCACCACGCAATTCCAGAAGTAGTTTATGAAATATATATTAACTTAGGAACTGCTTTTATATGAGCAGTGGTCACCCCCAGACCCTTATCTTACTGGGCTCCGGCACTGGTGTTCCATATGGTAAGTCCACCTAGAGAAGTATTAAAGGGAATTTGTCGTCAAGTTTTTCCTACCGAATCTGCACTGGTTGCTCATCCGCTACAGAATCCAATATAACTTTGTCACTTTCACCCACAAAGCTCTCCAAAGTTTTGCACTATCCTACATCTCCTCCCTCATCTCTGTCTACCAACCTGCCAGTCTTGCCCATTCCTCTAATGCTCTAAAGGCTACTTTACACACTGCGATATCGGTCCCGATATTGCTAGTGTGGGTACCCGCCCCCATCTGTTGCGCGACACGGGCATATTGCTGCCCGTGCCGCACAACATCACCCAGAGCCGTCACACATACTTACCTGTCCAGCGACGTCGCTGTGACCGGCGAACCGCCTCCTTTCTAAGGGGACGGTCCGTGCGGCGTCACAGCGACGTCACTGAAGCGTCACTGAACCGCCGCCCAATAGCAGCGGAGGGGCGGAGATGAGCGGGACGTAACATCCCGCCCACCTCCTTCCTTCTGCATAGCAGCCGGGAGGCAGGTAAGGGGAGCTTCCTCGTTCCTGCGGCGTCACACGCAGCGATGTGTGCTGCCGCAGGAACGAGGAAAACTTCGTTACTGCTGCAGTAACGATTTTTAAGAATGGACCCCCATGTCGCCGATTAGCGATTTTGCAGGTTTTTGCAACGATGCAAAATCGCTTATCGGTGTCACACGCAACGGCATCGCTAATGCGGCCGGATGTGCGTCACAAATTCCGTGACCCCAACGACTCCGCATTAGCGATGTCGCAGTGTGTAAAGCCCCCTTTAGACTAACATCCTCTATAATCCTAAACCTCCATCTCCCGTAGCCAAGATTTCTCTCATGCTGCACCAATTTTCTCAAATGGGCTACCCTTAATCTGATTTATTTCCAATATCCACAATTTCAAGCATACAAATTTCATTAGATTGGCATATCACATCACTAATATAATTATCTATCCCATGTTCTCTTTTTCAAGTACTCAGTAACCCTTTGTACTTTTTTAGATACTGGCTGGTGGCTGGTTCCTGAGCATTATTTGTTATTATACTGATGGTTGGACCGTACATGACATGGATTTTAATTTCTACCTTTTGTGTTACCCTTTATTTCCTCACAGATTGTAGCTTGCGAGCAGGACCCTCACTTTTCTAGATATCTATTGAACTAGGTATCCTTCTGTAACATCTTATTTATACAAGTTCCCTTTGAATTGTAAAGTGCTGTGGAATATGTTGGTGCTATAGAAATAAAATGATCATTACCCTATGAGAGAAGCAGTTTTGTGTTATAATATCAGACATCTGAGCTGTTAATCAGTTGTCAGATCTTTTCTTTGTGGTGATAACACTTCTAGTTGTCTTACAATGTGTCACGGTGGAAGCCTATTTATATTACACGTCGCCCATCAGCATAAATAATTCAGATAGAAACAGGTGTCTTCACTCTTTTGAGTAGGGTTTCACCTAAGACCTTGATTATTATGTGCCAGTTGCTCAGAAGAAGTCATTGTAGAGTCGTTTGACGTCTTACAAATTTACAATGTTGAAGTCCTAATCATAAACCACAGTGGTGGGAAGCTTCGAAACTAGAGGGCACCTGTTCTTTGACCACTTCCTTTTCCTTTTTGCATTCGCCCAAGGGACTCATCGCCTACATTCACAAGAGAACGAAACCCACCTCCTTTCACATCTCTCTGTTCTTACTTCTGCTTACTAAACTTCTTCTTTCTATTTTAAAGCCAGGTTTAGTTTTTAATTTAGATTTAAAAAAAAAGGAACCTGTAACGTCGAGCATGCGGCCGATGAGTGGGCAGAAGGGGTGTAGCGTAGGAGGAGCAGAAAATGAGTTATAGCTTTTGGGAAAAGTATCAGAATTACTGGTAGTTTAATACATTTCATTCTTGCTCAATTTGGGCTTCGGAGTAGAGATGAGTAAACCCGAGGTTGGATATTCGATGTTCGGACTCCTATAAAAAAACAGAGTTTGGGTTCGGTGTTCTGGTGCTTTATGTTTGAACTTCACTCTCGCGAGCATCACCTTGCTGGGATACACTCGGTCCTCAGCCCAGTGCAAGCCACGCTGTTTGACCAGCTCGCACTGTGGGTAACAACAGCATGATCAGATGTAGTGTGCATAAAAAAAAAGTAAAAAAAACCCCGTTCACCTGCCTCCAGAAGTGTTTATGGCTGGTTGTCCAGTCAGTGACTTCCATTAGGGTTCGGGTCAAGTCCGGGTCCCAAATCGAACTTTATCTAAAGTCCGGCTGACACCGTCAAACCGAACATCGACGAGTCCGCTCATCTTTACTTAGTAGTCCAGTGGGCTGTTCTAGGTAGTGATTAACCACATTCCTTGTATTAGTGTGCTCAAAGAGATTGTCAGCAGTGATGATAAAATTCTAAAATATTTGGGTTCGGGATATAAATACTAAATAACTAGTCCTGTTCCGATATTCATAATAAATAGCGAACTTAATGCAAGTCAATGAGGAGCCCCAGCCTTTTTTAAAAAAAAAAAAAGGCTCGGGTTCCCCATTGACTTACATTAGGTTCATCATTCATAACAAATACTGGAATACTACAAAAGCATATCCACTCAATAATGTAAAGATGCATTGGCATTGTATTACTGCTATAAAAACATTGAAGAAAAAAGAAACATACAAAGCTAATATGAAAAATTAGTTAAACGACATCGGCATTGCATTACTGCTTTGGAAATATTAACAAAGAGATTTGTAGCTTATGTATGAGCCAATCCATGTGAGCCCAATAACCTCGACAAGGTGATCTCATTATATATGGAGCCACTGTAAATGCCTCTATGTGTATGATTCCACTTGCACTTGCGATATCACCAGGCACGGCGCACACTCTCCTGACAGGAGCAGGTCCGCTGCATGTATTTTCCTGCAGCTGAGGTGTTCCTGCAGGAGAGTGTGTGCTGCGTTGGGTGATACCAATGCAAGGCTCGCACGAGTCATAAGCAAGTGGAATCTAACCCTATGTGCAATTAAAACGCTGTGTGTTTGGGCAGATAGGTCCCTGGCTAAATAAGATGGTAGACACACCCTGGCTATGGGGCGGAGTGCTAGTTCAGAACAAATGCACTACAACTATATCAGAAAACTGACCAGTAGCTTCCATAACTGTGAAGAGGCGCCAACCCGAGATAATAAGCCAGGGACCTTTATGCCCAGACATGCAAAATTTTAATCGCACATAATGAGATCACCTTGTCGAGGTTATCGGGCTTAAATGGATTGGCCAATACATAAGCTAAGAATCTTTTCTTGGCAATATTTCCAAAGCAGTAATGTAATGCCTATGTCTTTTTTACTCATTTTTCCCATTAGCTATGTATGTTTCTCCTTTTTCCAATATTCTTATAGCAGAATTGCAATGCCAATGTATCACTATATTATTGAGTACCACTGGATATGCTTTTATAGTTATATTGTTTTTTAGATTGGCGCCTGTTCGCATTTGTGCAAGCTGCTAGTCAGTTTTCTTGTATAGAGATACTGGAATAGTACTAGGTATTTGGTATCAATATCCCGAACCATAATATTTTAGTATTTGTTCATCACTAATGTCAGTCAATAAGTAGAACTACCTACTATACTCCTAAGCCCAAAATGAGCAGTGATTAAAATAAAATAAAAAATTACAAGTTATACTTAGTCTTTTCTGAGCCCTTTTATAAAATATATTCAAGAACTGACCAAGTGGTATTGGTTGCAATAACCTCATCTAAATTTATGATGTATAAGCCATTAGTTAGGTCTTCAGTTTGTCACATCTTTCCTTTGTGGCCATGACACTTCTAGCTTTCATACAATTTGTTACAATATATGCAATTTGAAACAAAAAAATTCAACTGAGTACTAAAAGTTTTTTAAACATTTTTCTTCTGTTCCTATTTGTACAACAAAAAAAAATTTTAAAAAAATCCATGTTCATACTAGACAGTGAATTATTTCAATAGGCTAAAACTTAGGCCTGTGTCACACTTGCGAGTGCCTCGCGTGTATCTCGTGCAAGTCTCGTGGTGCATCACCCGGCATGGACTAACTCTCTCCTCACAGGAGCGGGTTGGTTGCATGCATCTCTACGCAACCGACCCACTCCTGTGAGGAAAGTGCGAGTCCATTACAGGTGATGCAACGCGAGACTCGCGCGAGATACACGCGAGGCACTCGCAAGTGTATCAAAATGTTTTTTGAAATGAAAATGAGTTCTTTATTTGAACAAGCAATTTGTGTATTCAATCAAAATTAACGTTTCGGTCGATTGACCTTCATCAGGTATTACACTATAACAAAAAATAGAAGGACATTAAGATAAAAAGAAATGTTATAGCATGATAAGCTTAACATATAATATGCATGAAGAAAAAAATTTTTTTTTGAAAATACGTGATCACAATTGAGTTTATACAATACAAAAAAGGGGGACTCTGATAACAATCAGAATGTCCAAACAGGTATTACAATAATGGTAAACATCAAAAAAGCAAGTGTGATTCACTAATCAATATGCATCAGAATCTGATCATCCTATGAATAAAGAAAAACAGTGCATAAATAACTGTCATGAGGACTAACACTGTGCAAGAAGTAAATATAGATCTGAAAATAAGGAGCGCTGATAGTGTAACACCAAAGTGATCAGTGGGGTATACCTGAAAAATATACACTCACCTGGATCAGTTGTGATAGTCACAACCACTAGTGTGCATGAGATAATGGCGTCTGCTGCAGCCCCACGTGGATGAGCATACAAAATGGGGTAGAGAAGGGGTTAATGCCGCGCATCAGCCAAATGAAGATGTAGAATGTTGATGAAGATAAGTATTCTTTTATTTCATAGGTCTACGCGTTTCGAGGTGAAAACCTCTTCCTCAGGACCAGTACAATTTGTTGTTGATGCATTGCTCCTGAGGAAGAGGTTGTCACCTTGAAACGCGTAGACCTATGAAATAAAAGAATACTCATCTTCATCAACATTATACGTCTTCATTTGGCTGATGCGCAGCATTAACCCCTTTTCTGCCTTATCTTGTATGCTCAAGAAGTAAATATAATATAATAGATAATGCGGGTCTCATTATAAAAAGGATTAAATGTACAAAAAAGCAATCACACTTACCAAAGCTCGTAATATGGTGTAAGTAAGCTGTTAAGCGGGCTTTACACGCTACGATATATCTAACGAGATGTCAGCGGGGTCACGTCGTGACGCACATCCGACATTGTTAGTGATATCGTAGCGTGTAACAGCTACGTGCGACGATGAACGAGCAGAAATACTCACCTTCTCGTTCATCGTTGACACGTCGCTCATTTTCTAAAAATCGAACGTTAGGTTGTTCGTCGCTCCATGACAGCACACATCGCTCCGTGTGACACCCCGGGAACGACGAACAGAGCTTACCTGCGTCCCGCTGGCAATGCGGAAGGAAGGAGGTGGGCGGGATGTTTACGTCCCGCTCATCTCTGCCCCTTCGCTTCTATTGGCCGGACGCTGTGTGACGTCGCTGTGACGCCGAACGTCCCTCCCCCTTCAGGAAGTGAATGTTCGCCGCCCACAGCGAGGTCGCTTGGAAGGTAAGTAGATGTAACGGGGGTTACAGCATAGTGCGACACGCGCAACAAGTTGCCCGTGCCGCACAAACCATGGGGGCGGGTGCAATCGCAAATGCGATCTCACGGCTAATTGCTGCGTGTAAAGCAGCCTTTAGTCTAGATAGAAAACTGCCTTTCCGGGTCCGTGGTGCATATATCCTGTCTGTATGCATATGTGTGATAATGCCGGAACGTCACTTCCGGTGGGTTAATAGGAAGTGACGATCCTAGATGGTAACATGTAAAACAACCTGGTTGGCAAACCAACGCATACGCAGAAGTAATATGTGCAAACAGGTATGTAACAAAGACATCACGCTATTGCGCATGCGTTAGGTTTCTCGTTTATAATGGGATCCGTTTGTTCTAAAGGCATATTACCTTAATGATATATAAGGATAGGACGAATGAAGGGAGCAATGGGAGAAGGTAAAAAAGGGTAACGGGAATGGTGCTCCTAACAAGATGTAAAATGATAATAAAAGCCTTCTTTAGAAGATAATGAATAATATAAAATCAAAAATAATGAGTGAAGAAAGGAAAAAAGAAAAAAATAGAAATATTATAAAAAACGAAAAATAAAATAAAAAATAAAATAAAAATAGAAAATAAAATATGAATAAAAGAATAGAAAAGTTGAAAAAAATTTTAGAGGAGTTAGAATTATTTGGTGATTAAGAAAAACATATAGACAACCAATATATTATAGATAGATAGCCAATATAAAAAGGGCATGAAGTGTAAATCAAAATGCTGATTCAAAAGGAAAAGAAGAACACAAGAAAATGAAATAATAAAAGAGTGAAGGCTAAAGTGTGGAGGGTATAGGGGAAAAAAAGGGAAAAGGAAGGAGGTAATAAGGAATACCTAAATGGTTCGACCATCTTCTAATCTGTAGTCAATTTCTCTGCTAGAAGAAAAAGATAAAAAACTAGTGAGTGTTGATAATAGAACAAGAACAGACTATAAGAAACTTGCAGTGTCAAAGTCTCGATTGAGACTCTTTGGTTCCAGAGTTTGGAGCGTAAAGATTCAATATGCTTCCCTTTGTTTAGGGGTTTTAACCCTGTCACCACCTCTTCTATGTGGTAAAACCTGTTCCAGGACTTGGAACCGTAATTGGCTGACACTGTAACCCTGTCTATGAAAATGAAATGGAAGTGGTAATGTCAATCTCTCACACCTGATAGTGGATTTATGTTGTGATATACAGTATGTTCTTTAACTGATTGTGTCGTTTCACCTACATATAGTAGGCCACATGGACACTTGATGACATATACGACAAAGGATGTCTCACAGGTGAAAAAGCCTCTTATGGGATAACCCTGACCACTATAAGGATGTAAATATAAGTAAATATATAAGGATACCCTTTACGTAAAAAGTCCCAATGGCTCCTAATAAACTTATGAATCTTATATGAAAAAGGGTGATAAGTATGTACGAAAGCTAAACGATTTCTTTTAGTCCTATCAATTAATGGAATCATGTTAGTTACATCACTATTCAAAACCTCCTTCAGATAACCCCTAGACTTGAATTTAGATTCCATTTCCTGTAATCTTATGTTCTTAATATCCTGTTAGCTAACAATCCTATGTACCCTGAGGAACTGTGACTTAGGGATGGAATTCCTCGTTGCCTTGCGGTGACAGCTATCATATAGAAGCAAGTTGTTTCTATTGGTAGACTTTACATATAGATCGGTTTGTAAACAACCATCATTTCCCTTCGTGATTGTTGTGTCTAAATAATTTATCTGATGTGAATGATGATGGATAAAAAACTGAAGTTCAGGCCATACTCCATTAATGTGTTGATGAAATTCCATGATGGAGTCCAAAGAGCCCCCCATACGCAAAAAATATCGTCAATGAATCTTTTCCTACATATACAATGTTCTTGGTATCCCTTGTGTGTGTATACAAATTTTTCTTCAAAAAGAGACATGTATGCATTGGTGTAGGGGGGCGCTACACTGGACCTGCGGTGTCCTGTTTTTGTATATAGAAGGTATCCTGAAACAAAAAGAAGTTCTCAGTTAATACAATTTGTAGGAGATCTAAACACCAATCACGTAACTCTACAGGGAAATCATTCTTTAACAATAAATCATGTACTGCTGCCATACCCTTATTGTGTATTATGGAGGTGTATAAGCTCGTTACGTCCCAGGTCACTAAAAAAGCATTAGATGGAATGCTACCCAGGTCTCTGATAACTTCCAAGAAGTGGCCTATGTCTAAAGGCCCAGTCACACTAAACAACTTACCAGTGATCCCAACAACGATCCAACCTGATAGGGATCGCTGGTAAGTTGCTAGGAGGTCGCTGGTGAGATGTCACACTAGCGACACTCCAGCGATCCCACCAGCAACCTGACCTGGCAGGGATTGCTGGAGCGTCGCTACACGAGTTGCTGGTGAGCTCACCAGAAACCAGTGACCAGCCCCCAGTCAGCAGCGCCACGTGGAAGCGATGCTGCGCTTGGTAACTAAGGTAAATATCGGGTAACAAACCCGATATTTACCTTGGTTACCAGTGCACACCGCTTAGCGCTGGCTCCCTGCACACCTAGCCACAGTACACATCGGGTTAATTACCCGATGTGTACTCTGCTACGTGTGCAGGCAGCAGGAGCTGGCTTCTGCGAAGGCTGGTAACCACGGTAAACATCGAGTAACCAAGAAGCCCTTACCTTGGTTACCCGATATTTAGCTTCGCTACCAGCGTCTCCGCTCTCAGCTGTCAGTGCCGGCTCCTGCTCCCTGCACACATAGCCAGACTACACATCGGGTAATTAACCCGATGTGTACTGTGGCTATGTGTGCAGAGAGCAGGGAGCCGGCACTGACAGCGTGAGAGCGGGGACGCTGGTAACGAAGGTAAATATCGGGTAACCAAGGTAAGGGCTTCTTGGTTACCCGATGTTTACCGTGGTTACCAGCCTCCGCAGAAGCCGGCTCCTGCTGCCTGCACATTTAGTTGTTGCTCTGTCGCTGTCACACACAGCGATGTGTGCTTCACAGCGGGAGAGCAACAACTAAAAAATGGCCCAGGACATTCAGCAACAACCAGCGACCTCACAGCAGGGGCCGGGTTGTTGCTGGATGTCACACACAGCAACATCACTAGCAACATCGCTGTTACGTCACAAAAGTTGTTAGTTAGCAGCGATGTTGCTTAGTGTGACGTGGCCTTAAGAGAAAGGATGGTGTGTTTTTAGTTAACGGAGTTATGATCCTTTCAAGTAAGATGGCTAGAGGTGATAGTACATAATCTGTACCTGCCACCATCGGTCTGCCAGGGGGATTAATGAGCGTCTTATGTATTTTAGGCAAAACGTAGAAAACAGGGACAATAGGGTTCTGTTTTTGCAAGTATTCAAAAGTTTTCTGGTCAATAACACCCTTCTGCAGATAGTGGTTAAAGACAGCTCTGATCTTATCACGTATCCTACTAGTTGGATTGTGAGGCAATACTCCATATACCTCATTATCCCCCAAATGTCTTCGTATCTCCTGTAAGTATGTGTATCTATCCATGACTACTAGGGCCCCTCCCTTATCCGCCTGTTTAATAATAATATCTTTGTCTTCCATTAGGGATGTCATAGCTATCTTGTCCTTAGCAGAAAAATTAGAAGGACAGTGAAGTGAGTTATTGGACAATTCCCGACAGAATAAGGCAGCATCTTTCTCTAGTATGCCTATAAACGTCTCTACCGGGGGATTATTTTTTGGAAGCATAAACGTGCTCTTTGTTTTAAGACCTAACTCCTTGATATTAATAGGGGTTACTGCAATAGATTGTCCCAATGGTCTTAAACCAGTAATAGGAGTTGATGAAAAATGCGCTTTAATACGTAGATTCCGATAGAATCTTAATAAATCCATTTGTAACTGAAAACTATTGAATTTATAAGATGGACAAAAAGATAAACCTTTCTGTAGAAGATTAACCTGATCAGAAGACACATTTTTTGAAGAAATATTGACTACAAGCGAGTCCGTCGTACCTGAGACCTGGTCACGATCGTGGATCTGGTTGAGTCGGCGACATTGTCCCCCACGCCTAGGTTTCCTTTTTGGCCTCTTTGATTTCTCTGACCTAAAAAATGAGGTTTCGGTCGTCTTGTATGAGGAAACTCTGTATCCGAAGCTGAGTTGTCACTTGAGGAAAATTGATAATGTCTTGGAAACATTCAAATGGATGTATCGCGTCATCTATATACTCGATTGTTTTTGTAGGCTTCGGTATTGAGTGCTGAATTTTTGGAATATTTTGCACTCGCAAGTGTGACACAGGCCAGACTACTCTGCCAGCGGATTATCTCCGCACCAAACAAAAGGATCGCCCATTGAAAATCCAACAGATCCGATCCTTCTCTTTTCAACATCATCGGTCAAGGAAGACTTGGTACTTGATAGGCCCACATACACATTATTCTGTCGGCCAATTTCACCTGTTGGTGAGTTGGGAATCTCATTTGTATGTGCTTTTAGCAGCCATTATCATCCTATTATCATCCCATTATCATCACAAGCAGGATTATATGAAAGGTAACGTACTAGCTGAAAAGCTTTCGTCTGATAATACAGGATTCAGAATGTTACTGTTTGCACCAAGCTTTCAAAAGTAGAAAAAATAAAGTGTTGTCACTTTGGAGACATCAGAGTCTGCATGTTTCTGACAAATGTATAATGTAGAAAGACATAAAAACAATGTACTTTCAGTGCAAATGCTCATTTCTCATTTTATCAACAATTGTGGCACAATTTACTCCAACTCTCTTTTTTAGACTGGTGCATAAAATGCCAGACTTAATAAAAAGTGACTTTGATGATACAGTAAGGAGTCCATTGTAAATCAGAAATCCAATCAGTTCATAATAATGATTCAGCTGCTAATTGATGTATTTTTCCCTTTGTGTGGTGAAAGGAAGAAAGTAGTCAGGAGCAGGAATCTGCTGTTAGGGCATCAGAGTGTGTTCATTATGAATACATTGAACTCCTTGCTGCCTCACTAAACTCCTTGCTGCCTCGCTGGACTCCTTGATGCCTCGCTGGACTCCTTGATGCCTCGCTGGACTCCTTGATGCCTCGCTGGACTCCTTGATGCCTCGCTGGACTCCTTGATGCCTCGCTGGGCTGCCACACTGGACTCTTGGCTGCCTCACTGGACTCTTGGCTGCCTCACTGGACTCTTGGCTGCCTCACTGGACTCTTGGCTGCCTCACTGGACTCCTTCATTGGACTCTTGGCTGCCTCACTGGACTCTTGGCTGCCTCACTGGACTCTTGGCTGCCTCACTGGACTCTTGGCTGCCTCACTGGACTCCTGGCTGCCTCACTGGACTCCTGGCTGCCTCACTGGACTCCTGGCTGCCTCACTGGACTCCTTCATTGGACTCTTGGCTGCCTCACTGGACTCCTGGCTGCCTCACTGGACTCCTTCATTGGACTCTTGGCTGCCTCACTGGACTCCTGGCTGCCTCACTGGACTCCTGGCTGCCTCACTGGACTCCTTCATTGGACTCTTGGCTGCCTCACTGGACTCCTTCATTGGACTCTTGGCTGCCTCACTGGACTCTTGGCTGCCTCACTGGACTCTTGGCTGCATCACTGGACTCTTGGCTGCCTCACTGGACTCTTGGCTGCCTCACTGGACTCGTGGGTGCCTCACTGGACCCATTGCTTTTACACTGAACTCATTTCTTCCACACTGGATATGGAGCATGGAGGACATTATACAGCTGTACTGAGAAGTGTAGCTGAGATTCCAGCACTGATCTGAGCATGCACTTACTAGAAAGCAGCAGTAGTAAGGGTTTGTGTGTGTCTGTGCTTCTAAGCATCATTTTTTCAGGCCAATAATCAAAAATGAATATTCCTAGAAAAGCTGATTTCTTGATTATCTGCATTATTAAACAGGTCAACAATTATCCGACAAACAAGCAAACAGCTCCTTCATCAGGTCAATTGATTTTTAAGCAAGCTTAAAAATCACTATTATCGACAACACATTGTCCTGTGTAAGCAAGTGATGTGCTGCTGAATACATAATGCTCAACACATGGAAAGGTCGGTCAGCCTATCTAAACAACCATCAAGGGGCAGTCATTTTATGGCCGCGTTTGGGCCACTTCACTCTGTTCCTTTATCTTACTCACCTTGCTTCTCCATTGACTTCAATAGGCAGCCATAATCTGAAACCTCAGTGATCTGGCAGTTCATCGTAATTTCACCAAGACGGATTTTCGATGTTTTAACAGTGAATGATGATTTTCAGTTGTGGAGAGAGAAGTGGCTCATGAGTGGAGAAACAAAGCATATTATTTCTGAAATATTGCAAAGTTTCTTATATTCATTTGTACCATTGACTTACTTAAAGATTATATAAATAACAATGACCACTTAATAATCACAAAGCACCCAAAAAAATACATCTTGAAATAGGAGGTAAATATAATATTGGACCAAGTATCATGATATGCTATACAAAGCTTTAGAAATAATGATTGTCTCTGAAGCTCTTGGATACTATAACTACTCATTAGCATTTCCTTCGACCATTTACTCCAAAGATTTATAGATAGCCTTCTTTTTATTCTCTCTGCGCATTTCAGAATAACTCTGTTTTGCCAGCAACATTATTGATCTGTATGAAAATGTAATGAAAAAGCAGTTACAAGTTTTCATATTGAGAGATCCCGTCCCCTGTTGTTATCTATTCTTACTTTTTGGTACTGTGCGAGCGAAGGGTATTAAGGACTACTGTGTACTTTTGTGAGAGCCACTGTCTTTGAACTGCCTGAGAATGGAAATATTGGGAAAGAGGTAAAAGCAAAAAAAGCTCGAGTCTATTCTTTGTCTAGTTTTGATGTTTTTTGCCTGCTTTAATTAGTATCTAATTCTTCTTTTAATTTGCAACATTTTTTGACTCTTATGTTATACAATCATGGTCAAAAGTGTTGCTACTCTTGAACTTGCTTCAGAAAATGAAGTATTTCTCCCAGAAAATTATTGTAATTACACGTGTTTTGTCATAAACATGTTTATTTACTTTGTGTGTATTGGAACAACACTAAAAATATAGAGGGAAAAAAAGGCAAATTGGACATAATTTCAAACAAAACTCCAAAAATAGTCTAAACAAATTTGTTGTCCCCCTCAACTTAATATTTGGTTGCACACCCTTTGAAATAAATAACTGCAATCAATCACTTCCTATAACCATCAACAAGCTTCTTACTCCTCTCACCTGGAATTTTGGACTCTTCTTTTGCAATCTGCTCCAGGTCTCTCATAATTGAAGGCGTCTTCTCCCAACAGCAATTTAAAGATCTCTCCACAGACGTTCAATGGGATTTAGATCCGGACTCATTGCTGCCACTTCAGAAGTCTCCAGCACATTGTTTCCATCCATTTATGGGGGCTTCTTGAAGTATTTTTGGGGTCATTGTCCTTCTGGAAGACCCATGACCTAGGATGCAAACCCAAGTTTGTGACACTGGACACTAAAATCCTTTGGTAATTTTCAGATTTCATGATGTCCTGTAGACAGTCAATGCCCCAGTAGCAGAGGCAGGAAAGCAACCAGAGATATCTTTAAGCCTACACTAGATTTGACTGTAGGTCTTGTGTTTTTTTCTTTGTAGGCCTCATTCTGTTTTCGGTAAACAGTAGAATGATGTGCTTTACCAAAAAGCTCTATCTTGGGCTCATCTATCCACAAGACACTTTCCCAGAAGGATTTTGGCTTACATATGTACATTTTAGCAATTTGCAGCCTTGCTTTTTTATGAATCTGGGCCTCCTACCATGGAGTTTAATTTCATTCAAATATGGATGATTGGCTCTCGCTGACACTAATGCCTCCTGAGCCTGCAGGACAGTTTGAATTTCTTTGGAACTTGATTGGGGCTGCTTATCCACCATCCAGACTATATTGCAACCTTTCATCAATTTTTCTCAGCCCTCCACATCAGTGAGATTAACTGTAGTTTCATGGGTTGTAACATCTTGGGTAAGTTAAGAACCGTGGATAAAGGAACATCAAAATCTCTAGAAATAGACCTGTATCCTTGAGATTGTTGATATTTTTTAACAATTTTAATTCTCAAGTCCTCCGACACTTCTCTTCTCCTTGTTCTATTCTTCATGCTTAGTGTGGCATACTCTGACACACAAAGCAAAGATTCACCCAACTTCTCCCCTTTTTATCTGGTTTCAGGTGTGATTTTCATTTTACCCACACCTGTCACTGGCTACATGCAAGTTTGAATGAGCATCATAAGCTTGAAACAAAGTTATTTACTAACAATTTTGGAAAGGTGCCAACAATTTTGTCCGGCCCATTTTTCAGATTTTGTGTGAAATTATGTCCAATTTGCTTTTTTTTCTCTGTTATTTTTTGTGTTTTTCCAATGCACACAAAGGAAATAAACATGTGTATGACAAAATGTGTGTAATTGTATTAAATTTCTGGGATAAATATTTCATTTTCTGGAACGATTTCAAGGGTTCAAACACTCTGTGTTCAGCTGTTTGCATTTTATCTGTTCGCCATTTTGGTTTATGGTTCACAGATGTTATTATCTAATTCATTATTTTCGACTTTTCACAAAATTTGATGCAAAATGTACTCCAGTCTCCTGCTGAAATGATTTTAGCTACCCCAGAAATTTCAGCACACGTTTTGTGCCATTTTGTAAAATGTAAAGTTGCGATAAAAGTTAAAAAGCAAAAGGTAAAGATCATTTTTTAATTTACACAAAATTCATAAACCTTGTGCTCCATTTAGAAGCATTTGGTGCAAAAAACAGCAATGAATACCCAAAGACAACAAAAGAAAAGTGATTTAAAGAAAAACACAAAATGATGAGTAGAAGCCTCAGCATCTTAAAAGTGTTTGACATTATTTAACCCAAGGGTGCACTAACCATTCAGCCATTGGGGTAGAGCTGGTAAAGGTTTACTAAGCCAAAGCATTTAAGAAATGTGTGGATCTTAAGGGACCAGTGGCCATTATTGCCCAGAGCCCCAGATCACTTTGCATATGGTCAATCTCATTCTGCCTTTGACATTGCATACTCAAAAAAAACAAAAAAACGAAACTTACCGTTCTTCTATTTTCCAGATTTCTCCTGCATTGCAGTTGAGTTCCATTGAATAGTTTGGATCGGCAAAACTGAGAGGACTAATGAGCCATTGGCAGTATCTCCTGGTGAGCCAGCTACAATGCCTGGTGAGCCAGCTACAATGCCTGGTGAGCCAACTACAATGCCTTCTTCCTGCCCCCAGAGGGATGTTTGCGCAGCCTGAGAGTGGGGGAAAGAAAAGGACTCAGAGCAAGGAGATTCTGGAGTGAGGTGGCAGCCTGTTTCCTGCCTGGAGCTAAACACCTGGAGTCCTGGAGACAGCCTGCTGATGGCTGTGCGAGCAGACCTGGAGTGTGAGAGAGAGCCTGCCAATTGCTGGGCGAGCAGAGGTCACTCAGCTGCGTGTGAGGGGATATAAACCTGCTGCGGAGCTGAGCCCTGAGGTGATTCGCACCTGTAACCTTCCTGTCAGATTGTGACTTCTACCTTGAGGTGAACTGTCCCCATGATTGCCGGGGCCATAGATAACTGCTGCTGAGCCAATCCCTGAGGGGATCTGTCCCCATTATTGCTGGTGCCATAGTTGCAGAGCGGATACCCCTTTGTACCAGAGACCTTCCTGGATAAATCCATTGGAACTGTAAGTCCTGAGCTCAGGCGCTGCCTACATCTTTTTATTTTTACGGACAAGTGTGCACACTTATGCATTAGTGGTTTTGGCACCAAAACAAGTATATTACATAATACACAGCAGTCACTGCTGCAGTACTGAACCTCATTGATTGCATAAACCTGTTAGCAGGTGTTTAACCCCGGGGTACTTTCCTGTTTGCTTATATGTGTGGGGGAAGGGCAGGTAGAGATTCAGCTAAGTTTGTTAATTGGTGTTCTTGTCCAGGGAGAGCTCCTTAATACACCAAGTGATTTACACCTCCTAGATCCTTCCTGGAGTTCCCGGTTTGGTAAATTTTTCCTACTGGTTCTTGTCCTACTGGAATCTGTCCCTAGACCAGCACGCTGATCCTGTTTTAGTAACTGGGTGTTTGTATATTTATTGGTGTCTATCTTCACTTCCAATACTGTTTCACTTCTTGTTTGCCTTATCAGGTTATAAAGAGTTTACAGTTAAACCTAGTCTGGTCTCGTTCCTCGTTCGTTGCCCGCTGTATCCTGGAAGTAACCTCTCGGTCTCACAATACCATATTCAACCTGTGGACAGTGGTGGCACTGTTTTTGGAAGCAGGTAGCCATGTTTTTCTAATCCTAGATTACCCCTTTAAACAAAAGTATGAAAAAACGTAAATATCTCAAACTTGCTAAAAGCTTTTTCACTCTGCAGCTGCTATAACAGTAGGACTTTAATATCCATGTAACGCTTTTGAATCTAATTTATTATATTCAGTAGCTTTTCCGGGTCACTGACTTTTGCAATCTAGTGCTGCTTTCTTGATCGCTAATATTGTAATTTTGTGAACAGGCTGCATATTGATTGTGGCTGAGCAGAAGCACTATGATGTTAGTAGTGGACTCCGTCCAAAAGATTCATCATCCAAGTTCCATATAATTATACTTGTGTGATTCCGCACAAATCAGTCATGACCAGCTGAGGGAGGATTCTCCGGTCATGATGTCTGTGTAACCAAACCCCCTTATCCTCTAAAATTAAACACACGGACTGCATGCGACTTGGTTCAAATGGCCACAGCAGCCTTTTTATTGCCTATTGTTTTACAGACTAGTACCTTAGGGACGCCGTCCAACGGGCGACCCAAAACAACCACATAACGGTTACAATAGACAATAACATTTACAATACCCCCCGGGGTAGGCCCAGTCCACTACTACTACTCCCCCTGTCCCCGGCCGCAACACACCGACCCAGAGACGAGGTGCCAATCACCCACGGATTGACCCCCACACTTTGGCAGAACCCCGTGCCTGCCACATCCCGGAAACCGAGAGCCACCATACCAAGACAATGACTCCCGGTCCAGCCACCAATCACTTCCAAACCTCTGGACCAGACCTACCCCCACCGCTACTGTGACAAAAGGTATCCCAACTACCCAAAAACATCTCCCACATGACAACACAAAGGGAGGGTGGGCGGGGATCGTTCAGCGTCCGGAAACAGAAGAGGAGGTAACTCCTTCCTCTCCCAGCTAACCCTTTCCCTGCTCCTCCTCTTCCTCCCCGGCTAAAACCATCCCCCAAAGCCATATTAGGCATATACCACTGTCCCTATTAACCCATCACTCCCTACCTCCCCCTTGGTCATGTCGCCCCTCCCCCCAAGTGGGTCCGTGGCTTTCTTGACCAGCTGAGGGAGGATTCTCCGGTCATGATGTCTGTGTAACCAAACCCCCTTATCCTCTAAAATTAAACACACGGACTGCATGCGACTTGGTTCAAATGGCCACAGCAGCCTTTTTATTGCCTATTGTTTTACAGACTAGTACCTTAGGGACGCCGTCCAACGGGCGACCCAAAACAACCACATAACGGTTACAATAGACAATAACATTTACAATACCCCCCGGGGTAGGCCCAGTCCACTACTACTACTCCCCCTGTCCCCGGCCGCAACACACCGACCCAGAGACGAGGTGCCAATCACCCACGGATTGACCCCCACACTTTGGCAGAACCCCGTGCCTGCCACATCCCGGAAACCGAGAGCCACCATACCAAGACAATGACTCCCGGTCCAGCCACCAATCACTTCCAAACCTCTGGACCAGACCTACCCCCACCGCCACAGGACAGACCACGTGACACCTTACGTGGCCTGGACCCGCCACACACCAAAAGCACGCTCCACACCATCCTGCAGACCCAACGCCCATAAATCCAGACCGACCTCGTTGAGGTGCACACCATCACCCCTCCGAAATCGCCAATCAGCCGGCTCCAAATCCCTGTGCCGTACCACAATCCCACCATTCCTGGTCACAAACCTAGCCACTACCCTATTCACCTGGGCCCTGGCCTTATTAACCTTCTCCACCGACCGAGCCCCTCTCCATGCCAACCTGGTCACTATGTCAGACCATACGACCAGCAAACCAGGATACCGCTTCCACAACTGCAGTAAATCAATCTTTATGTCTCGGATCAAATCCCGCGACGCCCTGGCACCAAGATCATTACCCCCCACATGCAATACCAGCACATCCGGGGGCCGCTCAACTTTACAATGGAAACGAAATTCCGGGACCACCCTGCCCCACTCCATGCCCCGAACTCCGATCCATCGAACAGTCGCCTGCGCACGATCCAAACCCAGCTGTCGACCATTCGGGCGGACCTCCGCCCGACGGGCACCCCAAAATACGAAGGAGTGCCCCAAGATCCAGATCAGGCACTTCCCTATAACAAATAAAACAAAACGAAAATATCAAAACCAATAACAGCACAACCACCAACACATCAAAAAAAACACCCCTTTCCTCAAACCTTCCGCACGTAACCAAAGTCCCATGATGCTACAACAACTGCGGTCTCACATACCGCCGAAAACAAGAAGATTCCCATCTACCAATACGCTTTACCACCTCATCTCCAAGCCCCCAACGGGCTGCCTCCGTTGCTGCACCAATTCGGAATGAATGCGACCCGAATTCCTCCGGGCGCTCCCCCGCGTTACGTAGACTTAGCCGCAGCACCGCCACAAACTGAAACCTCGACAAAAACGACCCATTCAAATGCCGCAACAACGGGCCAGGTAAGCCTCCCCTCACGGCCATAAATCTCTCGACTAAACGCACAGGGCACAAGTCCTCTCCTGGAACCGCATATAACACCACCAATCTACCACGGCCCAGCTGATCCATTTTTGACCGGCGAATCCGGCACTCCACCTGACTACTGCTCACTTGCACGTCCTCAAACATCAAACCACCACCCGTCACCCTGGACGGGCTCACCAGCTCGCCTATCCGGAACGCCCCATAAAAAGCGAGACCGAAAGCCGTTGTAAATAGAACCGTCTCGTACACAGACTCACAAATGCCGCTCAGGCCACCCACCATCCGTCTCAACAAACCAAACGATACAGGGCGCCTCTTGTCCCTCTCCCGTACGCCACGGCGAAAGCCCCGCAAAGCCTGACGAACCCGAAAATCCTGTGAAACATCACGCTCCCCTCTCATTTTTAACCAAAATGCCACTGCCGACACCCGATGTGCCACAGCCGATGCCGATCGCCCGGCTGAAAAATCCGTACTCACCAATGACAACAAAGCCACCAAGTAATCCACGCTTTCCCCACCAAACATCAGACGCAACAACTCCTCCCATTCAGCCCACACCTTAGCATACCGGCACCAAGTCACCTCGGTCACCGAGTTCCGAATCAAGTCTGAGATCACCGCCTCACCAGATGCCACAAATCCTCGGGGCACTCCACTCCAACTTCGTCCGCCCACGGCAACAGCGCCCGAAACCTGCTGAACTGAAAACGAGACAAAGCATCAGCCACCTCGTTGTCAACACCCGGAACGTGCCTTGCCACTACCTGCACATTCAACTGCAGACATCTCAACACTAAATGCCGCAAATACACCACCACCGGCTCCGACTTAGCAGACAAGTTGTTAATCGCGTGCACCACCGCCTGGTTATCACAATGAAAACACACTTTCCTTCCGGCAAAGTGCGACCCCCATAGCTCCACTGCCACTACAATGGGGAATAGCTCTAACAGAGCCAAATTCCTAACCAAGCCGCTCTCCCGCCACGCCTGTGGCCACTGCCCGACACACCAATGACCTCTGAAGACAGCCCCAAACCCGGCCGACCCCGCCGCATCCGTAAACAGCTGCAACGCCCCGTTAGACGCCACCCTCTCCATCACCAGCGTCCGGCCGTTGAAATGCTGCAAAAATTGATCCCATACTTCCAAATCGTCCCTGATCGCCTTTGTGATCCGCACAAAATGCGCCGGCAACCGTACCCCGGCCGTCGCCGTCGCCAAACGCCTCGCAAACACTCTCCCCATTGGCACAATTCTGCAAGCAAAATTCAATTTTCCAAGCAAAGACTGCACCGCCTTAAGCCGCACCTTCTTCGCCGCTTTTACCCCTGACACTGCGGACCTCAAATCACGGACCTTCTCCGCCGGCAACCTGCATTCCATAGCAATGGTGTCAATTTCAATTCCCAGAAAACACATCACCGGCGCCGGGCCTTCCGTCTTATCCGGCGCCAAAGGAATCCCGAAACTGGCCGCAACTTTTTGCAACGCAAATAGCAAACCCGCACAAACCATCGAACCCGCCGGCCCGACACACAGGAAATCATCCAAGTAATGAATGATGGACGTAAGCCCGGACACGTCCCGAACCACCCACTCAACAAACGAACTAAATGCCTCAAAGTACGAACACGAAATGGAACAGCCCATTGGCAAACAACGATCAACATAATAACTGCCATCCCACCAGCAACCCAACAAATGCTGACTATCTGGATGAACCGGTAACAACCGAAACGCTGCTTCCACATCCGCCTTTGCCATCAATGCACCCCGCCCCGCCGCCCTAACCAGGTCCAACGCCTTATCGAACGACACATAATATACCGCCGACAACTCCGGCGCAATGCCATCATTCACCGATAACCCTTCCGGGTAAGACAAATGATGAATCAGCCGAAATTTATTCCGCTCCTTCTTTGGTACCACCCCCAACGGTGACACCACCAAATTCCCGCACGGCGGGGCGACATAAGGGCCGCCCATCCTGCCCAAAGCCACCTCCCTTTCCAGCTTCTCATCCACCACTTCCGGGTGATCCCGAGCGGAACGCAAATTACGATACGGCGGAACCGATGCATTAACAACCGACGGAATATGAAAACCATCCGAAAAACCAGAACTTAACAACGCCGCCGCCTCCTTGTCCGGATACCTATTTAAAAACGGAACCATCACTTCTACCTTCACCGGCGTCGTCCCTCTTACCAGCCCCATCACCAGCCTTTCCTTTTCCTTTTTTAAAACATTTGGACAAGCTATGTCCCCCCCCACATCCGGAGCATTCATGCTTAAAACGGCACGCCGCTCCAAACCTGCACTGCCCTTCATTGTACTGCCAACACAAACCTTTCTTGAAACTTGCCGGGGACCCGGCCCCCCCCGAACCCCCGGCGCCCCCCCGAAAGGGCTGAGCCGGTGCCGACATCAATCGCATCCATAAGGAAATATCCTTATGGTCCCAACGCATATCTGGCCGCAATGCCTTCCGCTGCCTAAATTGCTCGTCGTAGCGCAGCCACGCCAGTCCGCCATAAACTCGATAAGCCTCCCCTATCGCATCCATGTAGCCGAACAAAGCCGAACAATGCTCCGGCTCCTTCTCCCCGACCACGCTCGCCAAAATCGCAAATGCCTGTAGCCAGTTGGCAAAAGTCCGAGGAATAAGCCTATAACGGCGCTTTTCCTCCTCGTCCTTCTCCTTTTTGGAATCACTCGGCTTAACCCTATCCAAATTAAATTTCTCCAGGGGAAGCAGAGAAAATATCTCCACATATTCCCCTTTCCAAATTTTTTCCCGCACCTCCTTCTTTAAATGGGCCCCCAGCGGGCCCTCAAAACAAACATAAACTTCGCTTTTAGCCCTATCATCTAAGCGCACCACCTCATCCTCCTTCTCCTTTTCCTTCTCCTTTTCCTTCTCCTTTTCCTTCTCCTTTCCCCCCCCCGTCTCACTCCCCCCTTCGCCCCCCCCTCTACTCGCACCCGCTCCGTCACCCCCCGTCGCCGCCGAGGCCCCTAAACCGGCTGCACCCACCCACGCCGCCACCGGCGCCTGGGCCCCCTCCCCCCCCGCTCCCGAAGCCGCCGCCAGCCCCTGCAACAGCCCCAACAATTGACTCCACACTGCGAAACCAGCGGGCGCTGCCGTAGCCGCAGCCGCCCCCCCCCCGAAGCCCCCCGCCAGCGCAGCCCCTGCCGCCTCCGCGGCCGTCTCACCCGACCGCCGCTCGGCGTCTCCCGAGACCGCCGCCTCGCTGTCCTCCGTCTGTCGTCCATCCGACTCCTCCGAACCGAAAGCCTCTTCCCCCTCCTCGCCGCTGGCCTCATCTTCCATCCGACATCCGGGGGGCGCCGCCGCAGCACCCCCCCCACCACGGCCGCCAGACAGGGCCGCCGCGTGGGCAGAGTCATCCCCGCTCCATCTCTTGCCCCGGGGTGACAACCCAGGAGACCGTCCTGTCCCCCGCGCCGGCACCCCGGGCCTCGACCTCTTGCGCCCGCCCCCCTGCCGACTGCAAGGGGCCTCTGGGCGCGGACGACCAGACGCCCGGCTCCGGATCTCAGCCGTCGTCGCCTCTGGCCCTCCTGGGCTATTGCAGGCCTCCATCCGCCGAGTCCTCCCGCTCCCACGGGAGACTGCCACATCCGGGGGCTGCACAGCGGTACTGAGTGACCCGGCGGTTGCCGCAGGGCTCCCGCCGTCACTCCTTCTCTCAGCCGCACCGGGGTCAGGCACCGCAGACCCCCCCCCGGCGCCGGACCTACCGCCACGTGCAGCCCCGCGGTCCCCCCGCCGACTGCAGGGGGATCTGCTGGCCTCTCTCCTGCGCCGAGCGCGCTCCCGGCCTGGAGCCGCTGCAGTCTCAGTAACTCCAGCCCGGAGGCCGGGACCGGAAGCAGGCCCCGTGCTGGCCACTCCCACCTCCCGACCGCCGCGGCTGGAACGAAGATTCCTCCCGCCGGCCTCTGCAGCAGCCAGACGCTGCTGCTGCGCTGCACTCTGCGGAGGGTCCCTGGAGGGGCTCTTACATCTCCTCCTCGCCCCCCCCGCGCCCGGGGAATACCTGCGGGGGGGCCGCGACTGGCGCCCGCCGCTGCTGGGGGGACGAGGGGCAAGCGCCGACGGGTTAACCCCGGCAGCCCTGATGTGGGTCTGCACTGCCAGGGGCCCGTGCGCTGCGACCGCTGCCTGAATCAGACGCTGGAGCTCCTGAAGATCTGCCATGGAGGTGCACGTGCAGATCGTTCAGCGTCCGGAAACAGAAGAGGAGGTAACTCCTTCCTCTCCCAGCTAACCCTTTCCCTGCTCCTCCTCTTCCTCCCCGGCTAAAACCATCCCCCAAAGCCATATTAGGCATATACCACTGTCCCTATTAACCCATCACTCCCTACCTCCCCCTTGGTCATGTCGCCCCTCCCCCCAAGTGGGTCCGTGGCTTTCTTCATTCTTGTATGAAAGATGAAAGCATCTGGTGTAGAACGACAAGTTTAGTAATACCTACAACTTGTCTTATTAATTAGATACTTTGGAATGATGAAGATATTTAAAAGGATTATCTGTCTCAATACAACCACCTGCAGGAGTCCCCGATCCCTCACATTGGAAAAGATTAGGTTGGCAATGGCTGGTGCTAGAAGCTCAAGCAGCGAGATTATCAAGACGCTTATGTATTATTCCACATCAAAGATCTGGCTTAAGAGCATTAAATAATACTACAATTTGTCTTCTAAAAAATGTTGCCCTTACAAGGAACACATCACCTTTATACCTTTATTAAGAAAAAAAGAAATATATATATATATATATATATATATATATATATATATACACTAGAAGGTGGCCCGATTCTACGCATCGGGTATTCTAGAATTTACGTATTGTGTAGTTCATGTATGATTTTTGTTATATATATATATATATATATATATAGATGTTGTTGTGTGTAGTTACCAAGTGTTTGTGTAGGGGCTGTACATGTTCTGGGTGTTGTTTGGGTGTGACGGGGGGTGAGAGCGGTGTTGTATGTGTGTTGCGTGTGTTGCATTGTTTGTGGAGCGCTGTGTGTCTGTAGCGTTGTGTGTGTGTTGCGCGGTTTGTGTGTGTGTGGTGTGTTTTGGGGGGAGGTATGTTTTGTGCAATGTGTGTGTTGTGCGGTATGTGCGTATATTTGTGTGTGCCGCGGTGTTTGTGTGTTGGGTGTTGTGTGTGTGCAGCGTTGTCTGTGTGTGTGGGTGTCTGTGTAGGGCAGTTGTTTGTGGTTCCCAGTGTGTGTGTGTGTGGTGTGTGGTGTGTTGTGCAGTGCGCGCGCGTGTGTGTGTGTGTGTGTGTGTGTTGGGGGGAGGTGCGCACTCCCAAACGTGCTCCATCCCCCATGCAGCGCACTCCCCATCGTGCTCCATCCCCCATGCAGCGCACTCCCCATCGTGCTCCATCCCCTATGCTGCGCACCCCCCATCGTGCTCCATCTCCCATGCTGCGCACTCCCAAACGTGCTCCATCCGCCATGCTGCGCACTCCCAAACGTGCTCCATCCGCCATGCTGCGCACTCCCAAACGTGCTCCATCCGCCATACTCCGCACTCCCCATCGTGCTCCATCCCCGATGCTGTGCACTCCCCCATCATGCTCCATCCCCGATGCTGCGCACCCCCCCATCGTGCTCCATCCCCCATGCTGCACCAGCATCAGCCTCTCTGCCCCCAGCATCAGCTTCTCTGCCCCCAGCATCAGCCTCTCTCCTCCCAGCATCAGCCTCTCTCCTCCCAGCATCAGCCTCTCTCATCCTAGCATCAGCCTCTCTCCTCCCAGCATCAGCCTCTCCTCTCTGTCCCCAGCATCAGCCTCTCTCCTCCCAGCCTTCCCCAGCATCAGCCTCTCTCCTCCCAGCCTCCCTCCTCCCACCCTCCTCCAGCATCAGCCTCCGTCTCCCAGCCTCCCCCAGCATCAGCCTCTCTTCTCTCAGCCTACCTCTCCCAGCCTCCCTCCTCCCAGCCTCCCTCAGCATCAGCCTCCCTCTCCCAGCCTCCCCAAGCATCAGCCTCCATCAGCATCAGCCTCTCTCCTTCCAGCCTCCCCCAGCATCAGCCTCCGCCAGCATCAGCCTCTCTCCTTCCAGCCTCCTCCAGCATCAGCCTCCCTCTCCCAGCCTTCCCCAGGATCAGCCTTTCTCCTCCCAGCCTCCGTCCTCCCAGCCTTCCCCAGCATCAGCTTTCCCCTCCCAGCCTCCCTCAGCATCAGCCTTCCCCAGCATCAGCCTCTCTCCTCCCAGCCTCAGCGTCTCTCCTTCCAGCCTCCCCCAGCATCAGCCTCTCTCCTTCCAGCCTCCCTCAGCATCAGCCTCCCCTTCCCAGCCTTCCCCAGGATCAGCCTCTCTCCTCCCAGCCTCCTTCCTTCCAGCCTTCCCCTCCCAGCCTCCCTCAGCATCAGCCTTCCGCTCCCAGTCTCCCCCAGCATCAGCCTCCCCAAGCATCAGGCTCCACCAGCATCAGCCTCTCTCCTTCCAGCCTCCCCCAGCATCAGCCTCTCTCCTTCCAGCCTCCCTCAGCATCAGCCTCCCGTTCCCAGCCTTCCCCAGGATCAGCCTCTCTCCTCCCAGCCTCCTTCCTCCCAGCCTCCCCCTCCCAGCCTCCCTCAGCATCAGCCTTCCCCTCCCAGTCTCCCCCAGCATCAGCCTCCCCAAGCATCAGCCTCCACCAGCATCAGCCTCTCTCCTTCCAGCCTCCCCCAGCATCAGCCTCCCCAAGCATCAGCCTCCACCAGCATCAGCCTCCCTCGTCCCAGCCTCCCCCAGCATCAGCCTCCCCCTCCCAGCCTCCCCCAGCATCAGCCTCTCTCCTCCCAGCATCAGCCTCTCTCATCCCAGCATCAGCCTCTCTCCTCCCAGCATCAGCCTCTCCTCTCTGTCCCCAGCATCAGCCTCTCTCCTCCCAGCCTTCCCCAGCATCAGCCTCTCTCCTCCCAGCATCAGCCTCCCCCAGCATCAGCCTCTCTTCTTCCAGCCTCCCCCAGCATCAGCCTCTCTCCTTCCAGCCTCCCCCAGCATCAGCCTCCCTCTCCCAGCCTTCCCCAGGATCAGCCTCTCTCCTCCCAGCCTCCGTCCTCCCAGCCTTCCCCAGCATCAGCTTTCCCCTCCCAGCCTCCCTCAGCATCAGCCTTCCCCAGCATCAGCCTCTCTCCTCCCAGCCTCAGCCTCTCTCCTTTCAGCCTCCCCCAGCATCAGCCTCTCTCCTTCCAGCCTCCCTCAGCATCAGCCTCCCCTTCCCAGCCTTCCCCAGGATCAGCCACTCTCCTCCCAGCCTCCTTCCTCCCAGCCTCCCCCTCCCAGCCTCCTTCAGCATCAGCCTTCCCCTCCCAATCTCCCCCAGCATCAGCCTCCCCCTCCCAGCCTTCCCCATGATCAGCCTCTCTGCTCCCAGCCTCCTCCAGCACGCCGTGCTCCTCTGCCGACACTCACACACCCGATCGCATCCACTCAAACACACCCGATCGCATCCACTCACACACACCCGATCGCATCCGCTCACACACACCCGATCGCATACACTCACACACACCCGATCGCATACACTCACACACACAGACACTGACGATATCGCACATACGCGCTCACACTTACAACATCCGGAGATACCACATGCCTCTGGCCATGTGATCCTCCGTCAGGTCCTGGAAGGTCACAACAGCACAGTATCGAGGCCGAGAAGCAAGCGATATCACCGGATGCTGTGAGTGTGTGGATGCGATGTGAGGTGTGTGTGAGGTGTGTGTGAGGTGTGTGTGAGAGTGAGTGTGATCTGATGTGTGTGTATGTTTGTGTGTGTGCTGTTATGTGTGTGCGTGTGGATCTTCCGCCGCAGCAGGACCTTGATGCGCTTGTAACAATGCGAGCATGGTTACCAACGTATCCACACCACTCCCGTGCGAGCGGGGGCCGGGGGGTGGGGGTGGGGGGGAGTACAGTACTCACGTCCGTGACAGCCGTGTCAGTTCGGGGAATGCGCGGGGGGAGGGAGGGGGCGGGGCCAGAGCTAGCGTGCATTGCGTGAGGGGGGCGGGGTGTGGCGTGGCCGAATTGCCAATGCCTGCAGGGTGCCGGGGCGAGAGGCCAATCTGTGGGGGGGCGGAGCCTGGGCGAGCGGCTGGCCAATCCGTGTGGGGGCGCAGCCTGGGCGAGCGGCCAATCCGTGTGGGGGGGCGGGGCCATGGCGAGCCCAGCGGCCAATCAGCTTTGTGTCACCGTAAGGACACAATTTGGGAGCATGACAGACAGACAGATAGACAGACAGACAGACAGACAGAATAAGGCAATTATATATATATATATATATATATATATATATATATATATATAAGTTACAGTGGAACCTTGGTTTATGAGAAAAATCCATTCTGGGAGTGTGCTTGTAAACCAAGTTACTCGTCTAGCAAAGCAAAATTTCCCATAGGAAATAATGCAAGCTCAGACAATTCATTCCACAACTTGTTCAATGTCCCATCCATAAACACGCACAAACACACACAAACACGCACATACACACGTATTATGGTCACCTTACCTTCCGCTCCATTGCCGGCCTCCCGGTTCTTCTAGTTCGTCAGTTCGCTGCCAGAGCGCTGATGTCAAAGGCATGAGCCACTTGCCTCTGATTGGTCAGCGCGCTGCCTTTGAGAAGCGGCTGACAGCGGAAGTTCCTCCATCGTCGTGATGGTTACCCGATACACATCCTGTACTGGCAAACTACAAGAACCGGGAGGCCGGCGATGGAACGGAAGGTAAGGTGAGCATATGTGTGTGTGTGTGTGCTTGTTTGTGCGTGTTTATGTGTGTTTGTGCGTGTTTTTGCGAACTGCAAGAGCGGGTCAGAGCGCAGTGAAAGTACGGAACCGGAAGTGTGTGCGGTGAGTATTTGCTCGCACACCAAGTTACTCGTAAACCGAGGTTGCACTGAATATGTATGTATACACGTGCTATTTTCAAAAATATATTGATCAACAATTGAAGGGTTTTTTTTGTAAGGGGTGCACCATGCCGCTAGAACAGTGTTTTACAAAACATCCAAAGTTTCTCAAAATAAAAACTTTATTTTGTCCAAAACGTGATGATCATAATTAAAGAACAGCAATGACTGTAGCACAGAGAAAGATTATAAGTAAATTTTATAAAGGTAACAACAGTCACCAATCAGTAGGAAGTGTATCAGTCGTCGCTGAGAATGACTTCAGCACATCTGCGGCCACAGGACATCACTAGTCTCTCACACTGCTCTGGTGGGATTTTAGTCCACTCTTCTTCCACAGTTCTTTGACTGTTGTGGGTTTCTTGACCTAACTTTGTTACCAAGGATTTTCCAGAGGTTTTCTATTGGGTTTAGATCAGGACTCAGGGCTGGCCATTTCACTGTTTCAATGTTTTCTGTTTCAAGGAACTTTTTTACCTGTTTTACTGTGTGACAGGGGGCATTGTCCTGCATGAAAATTGGTGGCTGAGTGATGAGCACAAGTAAGGAACCACGTGTTGTTGAAGAAGGTTCTGATACACACTTGCATTCACTCTGCCATGTAGCTGTATGAGAGGTCAAACTCCTGCTGCAGAAAACATTCCCCAAACTACACTTCTTCCACCACCTTTCACTGACTTCTTAACACACGTTGAGTTCAGTTTTTCTGCAGTTTTTCAAAGAACATAATGTTTCCCAAATAAATTAAACTTGCTTTCATCACTAAAATGAACTGTGGACCACTTCTCTGTTCACACAACATGCTCCTCACCAAAAAAAGAGTGTAGTCTTTTTCGATTCTTTCTTCTAATGAGAGGTTTGGTCACTGCAGAGAGGGCTTTCAGTCCAAATGCTCTTAGACGTAGTGACACTGTATGACAAGACAGATCCTTACCCTGTTCAGTGCTAAACTGGCGAGCAATTCCAGCTGCAGTGTTGAAACGATTACCCATGGATATTCTCCACATTATCCTGTCCTCTCTTGCATTTGTCTTTCAAGGACCAGCCTTTTTGTGGGACTTGAAAGAGTTTGTGATGTTGTAAAGATGCAATATTCTCAAAATCACAGACGTGGAAAGACCAACTTCACTTGCTAGGGCTGGTAGGGTCAGCCCTGGTATATATATATATATATATATATATATATATACGTAAATATATCGTGTACATATATAATAAGCAGTTCCTTAGGTTTTCTTCACGGTAGACATAAGTACATAAGTCAGAAAACAATTCACTAACAAGATAATGGGACTAGGCACTCCAGGAGTGCCTAGTCTCTTTATCTTGTTGCGGAGTTGGACCCTACTAGTGCACCCATTCCCACAGAAGTGCTGTGTCCTTATATTCTATTGATAGGAAACAATTCACTGACTTCTGAATTTTGGCATGGGAAAGTGCAGCCCTGTAATCTGTGTTGCGGTTGCTGTGATAGGGAGGATGGAGCTGAACTTGAACTGTGTCTTTCATATTTTACATGTTTTGATATTGGCCCTTAAAGAGGTTGTCCACTACACGGACAACCTCTTCTCATTTACCATGTTTGCCTCTATTAAAATAATAACACATACTCGTCTCTTGTACTGGCACCGTTCCAGCGCGGTACTTTTAGGGCTCACGTGAATTTGTTACGTAACGTGAGCCCCTCGCCCAATTGGGGCTGGCTTCACTCTGCTCCTCTTTGGATATAGCAAACATCAATATGAAGTGAACGGCTTCCTCTTGATGTTCAATTCATCCAAAGGACAGGAGAGTGAAGCTGATTGAGCGAACGGCTCGCATGACATGTGTGATGTAACAACCTCACGTTGAGCCCCAAAAGTATGAGTGCCAACACCACTGGCAGCTGCTCCTCCATACATGTAGTAAATTGAAATTACCAATAGGTGGTACAAGAGAGAAAGTTGCATTATGATTGGTGGAGAGATATTTTGCATAGTTATTCCCAGAAAGCATTGCCTTAATGGTTCTATATTAACTGAATATCTGCAAGAAAAATGAGTTCATGATACTAAGAAATTTACGCTGAACTTTGCACATGTACTTCAAGTGGGTCATTAGGTCAATTGTCTTTCCAGGATTCCAGGAAATTATACTTAGTGTGTACGTATGTCGGGTATAATCTGTGTACAGCTCTGTGGAATATGTAGGTGTTATATAAGCAACAGGAAATAAATACTTACAATAATAAATACTTCAATGGGAATATTTCTGTAGCATGTTTTTCCATAAGAACATCTGGTATTGTCTTCTTTGTGGAATTAATAGAAGCGAATGAATGGTAATATTTCCCATGGTACGGAATAACCACATTTCAGTTTTATGCCTCCATCTTCATTCATCAGCTTAAAACAACAGATCACTAGGAAACAGAAACAAGATCGAGATCGGGAACATACATCTAGGTCATTTGTGTCAAGTCTACGAAGATCAAAGGTTTACCCACAACTATTTTATATTATTACATACTGATGGGTCCATGTTTCTTGGTTTCCTTCTTGGTTTTCAAGCAGTAGGAAAAAAATTCAGCTGAATAAAATTTAGATTATTGACTAGTGTGACGCCCTGGGCAAGCCAGGTGTCACAGGTCATAACACCACCACACCCTACACCCCAGTTAGGAACACCAAGGCTAACCTAAAATCCTTGTTGCCTTCCTCCAGGGGCTGATGTCCACACCAGGGGGTGGGCCAGGCGGTTGGCTCCGCCCACCGAGGAGTTCACAGCCCTGGAGGCGAGAGAACCAGGCAGATAAGGAAAGTTAGAGGAAGTAGAAGGAGGTGAAGTGGTAGAGGAGCTTGAGAGAAGGAGTAAAAAGTGACAGTTAGTAAAGCCTGAAGCTGGTCCGGGTGTGTGCCCCGGACTGAGACAGCAAGGTCAGCAGACGGCGGTGACTGTCTGCAGGAGCGGCTGACCGGAGGTTGCCGAAAGGACCGCGGACGGGTGGTGGCCCGGCGGTACCGGAGCGGTATACAAAGTGAAGCCAGCACCAGTGGCAGGGGCCTTTCGGATCCCGGCAAGGCTAGGAGTCGCCGTGAATTTGCCAAATCCGTTAGTGAAGGGGACCTCTGGGTCTCCCAACAACCAAGTCCCGATTGAAGGCAACAGTCCAACCGTTGGAGAGAGACACCGCCACAGCCAGGGCACCAGTTTCTCAGGGCCAGCGCCTGCGGGCAAAGTAGGGCTCCTCCGGCCCATATCCAAGCCGGGGAGCGGGTTACCGGTGGGAACCCATAGTTACCATCATCATCTCAGGTGCAGGAAAGGGACCGTTACCATCAACTACTGGGGAAAAGCAAGTGCAGCCGTCCGTGGGAACCGTCTTCCCAGCCGTGTGTTTTACCAAGAACTGTGTCATCGTCTCAGGCTGAGTGAGTACCACAGTGCCGTGAGGCACAGCGCTGCCCCCGCGTCCCTGCACCCCACCAAGCCCTGCATCGGCCCCGTCAGCCCTGCATCACCCACTTCATCACTGGGCCCCGGGACAACCAACCCCCTACCCACGGAGGGGAGGACTAACATCTAGCTGCTCCATACCATCACTCCCGGGATCCCCATACAGAGCAGCGGTGGTGTCAACAAATCACCACAACCGTGGGTGGCGTCACGGACAATAAACTATCCCAAAAACCAATCCCCTTTCACTCACGGGCGAGGAGCGCCGCTGGAGTCCCCGGGATCCGGCCCATCGCTCGAGCCACCGAGCAGCGGCAGGCCGCAGCAGCCGCGGCAGCCGGACCCGAGCAGTGGGGCAGCGCGGCGTCCCCTCCTCCGCCCGCGACACTAGCATTAGGAAAAAAGACAATCAAGGAGGTTATATTCACAGTCCTGGAAGAGCAATTTTATTCTAAGGCAAAAGCTCCATCAGATTTATAAGGTAGGTGGTCGGATCCAATAGCATGTCAACAGTGGTAGTGACTGTGCCCGGCGCCTGGCACATCGATGTAGTGGATAGGGCACACAGTCTCGCAGTGTGTGGGGGTTAATGTAGCTCCCCTAAAGCCATCAGGGAGCTACAAGGTACTGCATCTCAACTGTGATGCAGGGCCTACCCCCTTAGGGACCCGGAAACCTAGTGCCGGTAACATACAAACACACACAGATCCCAGTTTTTTCCCCAACATTCCCCCATACAATGGTACCCAGCTAGGGTCGGACCAATGGATGGCCACCTAGTGGTGGAGCCAGTCCAGTCCACTAGTTGACCAGGTGGGAGGGGCGGACTGGAGAGAAGAGACAGTAGAGTTGGTAGTAGTAAGTCGGTGAAGGTGGACGGAAAGTTACTGTTAGTCGTGAGTGAGCAGTGACCTGGTGTTCAGGAGAGTAGTTGCCGGTGGAGTACTCCCGGAACTACGCACCGACGGGGTACAGAACCCTAGGACAAGCAGAAGCTCCAGGAAGGCTTGTTAAAGGGAACCTGTCAGCAGAAATGTCCCCTAAAACCTAACAGATTCCCCCTCTGCAGCTCCTGGGCTGCATTCTAGAAAGGTCCCTGTTATGATTGTGCCCACTTTCTGACCGAAAAAAAGTGTTTATAAAGTTGTACCTTTTTGGCTTCTGATTCTGTAAATCCGTCACGGGGGCGGGTTGCCTGATGGCCGTTATTCTGCCCCCTGGTCCTGTATGCCGCCCCCATCGCTGATTTCAATACTTCTGGACGCCGCCCACTGCTCCAGCCATCCCCGCGCATGCCCAGTGCCCATCTCTCGGGGATGAGCACTGTGCCCAGCGTCACCGCTGGTGACGTGCACGCAGGGTTAAGATTATGGGCGGTGCTGTGATGTTTATTCCTAAGCAACCGCCCATAATCGCGGGACCGCGCTTTCCCCCTCGGCCTGCTTCTTTCTGCGCAAGCGCGCTGCTGCTGACCTCACTTCGCCTCCTTCCCATCTTGCCCCGAGGCAGGAAATAGATGGGAGGAGCGCGGAGCAGTGACTACACCGAAAGCGCGGTCCCGCGATTATGGGCGGTTGCTTAGGAATAAACATCACAGCACCGCCCATAATCTTAACCCTGCGTGCACGTGACGCTGGGCACAGTGCTCATCCCCGAGAGATGGGCACTGGGCATGCGCGGGGATGGCTGGAGCAGTGGGCGGCGTCCAGAAGTATTGAAATCAGCGATGGGGGCGGCATACAGGACCAGGGGGCAGAATAACGGCCATCAGGCTGCCCGCCCCCGTGACGGATTTACAGAATCAGAAGCCAAAAAGGTACAACTTTATAAACACTTTTTTTCGGTCAGAAAGTGGGCACAATCATAACAGGGACCTTTCTAGAATGCAGCCCACGAGCTGCAGAGGGGGAATCTGTTAGGTTTTAGGGGACATTTCTGCTGACAGGTTCCCTTTAACACCTGCACAGCATTGGACCATCAAGTTCCTTGCTGACTCTAAGAATCCGAAGACTCAGTAGCAAAGGGAGAACAGGGGACCGGCCTAGTGACTCCAACCCCACATGGTTCACGTTACCGTCAGGCGGACAGCGGTGGAACAACACCACCAGACCTGGACCCCCAATTGCTCTACGCCACGGGGACGCACTAACCAGAGACAGGTGCAGGGGAAGAAGGAACCAGATTACTAACTGGCACTGGGACAAAGGGGACCTGGAGGTGAAACCGGCCGGCCTCAGGTAAGAAGTTACCATCACCGGACAGTGAGTAAAACCAGTTGCACTGAACTTGTGTGGACTCCCTTCTTCCAACATCTGTCACAACACCTACCCTCTGGGGCCCAGCCCTGCTTGCGGAGGGCCTACCATACAGGCTGCCATTAACACCAGTCTCAGCAGTGGACATTGTGCAGCGGCGGCTCCATCCACATAGCCGCAACACCACAAGTGGCGTCACAAGTGAACATTATAATTCCCTGTAAATATATTCCCCCTTTACAAAAAGGGCCCAGGGCACGGAACCGGGCAACGCCCACCAACGTGACATTCCCCAGACATACACTGCCTGGGACCGAGGAACCCATATCCCTGGGCGACACATTAACGCTATTATTTCTGTCCCCTCTGGTTGTGGTGTGTTCAGTGACGTTCATCATAGTTTTCTAATATCAGGTTAGCTAGGCTCTATAGACTTGTATTTAGAGCAATTGACAGGTCCTCTTTAGGCATTCAAAGTGACAGAAGGATATCCATGGAGAGATTAAAGGGAACCTGTCAGGTAATTTATGTGTTCTAACCTAATGAAAGTGTGATGTGTGGCCTAGTAACCCTTTCCTACCCAACCCTGTGTTGTAATAATGTGTAATGTGAATGTATAAAAATGTGTTTTATTACTTATGTGTTCTGTATGTAAATGTGCAGGGATTTTAGCCCCATGGGCGTCGCATCGCCCTGTGGGCGTGATACCATGTATTTACATCAGTGACGTGACCATCACTACTTCAGATCTCACGCATGCGCACTTACCATTCTCGCAGCCTTGCTTTCTTCTCATCTTCAGACGCGCTCTGCGCATGCTCAGAAGACTGCTGCAGTTCCAGTCATGCGCAGAGTGCATCTGAAGACGAGAAGCAAGCACCTGGATAACAAGGCTGCGGGAATGGTAAGTGCACATGCGCAGGATCTGAAGTAACGACGGTCACATCGTTGATGTAAATCCATTGTATCACGCCCACTGGGGCGTGATACCATGGAACACATGCAAACGGCCACAGGGCGATGCAACGCCTATGGGGCTAGAGACTCTGCTCATTTACATACGGAACACATAAGTAATAAAACACATTTTTATACATTCACATTACACATTATTACAACATAGGGATGGGTAGGAAGGGGTTACTAGCACACACATCACACTGCTACTAGGTTACAACACATAAATTGCCTGACAGGTTCCCTTTAAAGGGGTTGTCCACTACTTAGACAACCCCTACTCATTCTCCTTGTTCACCCCCCATAAAAATAAATAAGCCTATACTCACTTCTGGTGCGGCCGCGGTTCCAGCGATATATGAAGTGCCACATGACATTGTTATGGCAAGTGAGCCCCGCTACCAATCAGTGCTGGCTTCCTTCTCCCCGCCTTCGTACATTTGAGCAGGATGTGAGCGCTGCGCGGACTTGCAGCTCAAATGTCCGAAGACGGTGAGAACGAAGCTGACAGTGATTGGTAGCGGGGCATGAGTATTTTATATCTATTTTATTACATATATTTAAGCGTTATCTTGTGTATGTATAAGGCAACGTTTTTCATTAAAATCGCTAATAATAATAATGAACCTTTAAGGTCGTAAAATAATGAAAACTTGATCATTGCCAGGTCGGAATCAATATAAGAAAATAATATTTTCCAACATTTCTTCATTGGTTTTGATTAGTTTTGTACTCTGGGGTTTTTACGTGATTTTTTTTTTTCACAGTCATTCTTTCAGAAACATAACATCAAAATTAAAATACACAATAAGGGCATAAAATATCACATGCAGCAAAAAGATAAGATACCAGAATGTTATGAGTGAATGTTTCAAGGCTTAAAAAGTTAATTGTCTATTATAGAGTGCTCACGATCTGAAGCTTCACCTACGGAGTTGGTTAAACATCACTGACCCTATACGCACCCGCTCTGGCCTATAGACTGCTTTAATATTCCTCTTCTGACCCCGTTCTTCTACCTTGCCTGGCCTTGCAGAACCCCTTAATATATCTGTAATATTCGCCGTAATGAACCCTCCTCCTCGCAGCTGTGTCACTGCATCTTGAACCTGCCCCAGAGACCTACTTTTGATTCATTTCAGTCTTTCTCTCTTATCCACTTCAATTTTATCCTTTAAAAGAAAAATAGGGAATGAAACAAGTTCTATTTTTAGGTTTCGCTCAGTGTTAGGTTTCGCTAAGACTCCCACCGGTGGGGAATGTAAAAGCCGTCTGAATGGAGCAGACTTTCCATGACTCAGGGTCCCACAGCTGGAGAAACAGAGAAATTTGTGTCTGGATGAAATCCTACGTCTTGCACGCCCTGTTCATAGAGAACCTGCTATGTTCAAAAAGTGTCCAAACATAACCAAAATACAATGTGTCCAAAGTTTCATACTAAAAGTTGTAATAAAAAGCGTATAAGTGATTCATGGAATAAACAAAAATATCAAATAACGAGTTTTTTCAAATATTTACGGTGAATTTTTACATTAGGCTCAGACTTTTTGGATACTTTGGGTACATTTAAAGCTTAGAAGGCTGTTCCAGTTACTAAAAAAAAGAGCACCTATTAATATATTTAATAGATATTTCAAAATAAAGAAGAAAATGTTCTTTCTTTTCATTAACAACACCACTGTTGTATATGGCTGCGTGTCATGTTGCAGCTTGGTTGGATTAAACTGGACCTGTCACCGGGTCAAAAGTAGCCAATTTCTACCCTAGCACTAAATTAAAAGGCCCAAAAACCTAAAGCCTAAAGGCTCCTTTACACACTGCGATATCAGTACCGATATCGCCAGCGTGCGTACCCGACCCCATCGGTTATGTGACACGGGCCAATCGCTGCCCGTGTCGCACAACATTGTCCGGACCCGTCACACGGACTTACTTACCTTCCCTGCAACGTCACTGTGACCGGTGAACCGCCTCCTCTCTAAGGGGGCGGTTCGTTCAGCGTCACAGTGACGTCACAGCAGCGTCACTGAACCGCCGCCCAGTAGAATCGGAGGAGCGGAGATGAGCGGGACGTAACATCCCGCCCACCTCCTTCCTTCCGCATTGTGGCCGGGACGCAGGTAAGGTGAGGTTCCTCGTTCCTGCGGTGTCACACGGAGCGATGTGTGCTGCCGCAGGAACGAGGAACAACTTCGTTACTGCTGCAGTAACGATATTTGAGAATAGACCCCCATGTCACCGATGAGCGATTTTGCACGTTTTTGCGACGATGCAAAATCGCTCATAGGTGTCACATGCAACGGCATCGCTACAACGGCCGGATGTGCGTCACCAATTTCGTGACCCCAACGAGATCACTTGAGCAATGTTGTAGCGTGTAAAGCCCGCTTTAAACCTAAAGCCATACCTATAACCGTATGGCGGAATATAAAAAAATCAAAACACAGAATACGCAGGGGAGCACAGAGAATAAAATGAGAGGAAAAGTCCAACACATTACAAGCTGACTATAGCTCCAGTTCACAGTGAACTCAGTCCAGCTCAAAACGCGTTGGAGTTTTTTTGCACATGTTTTGGAGTGGCCGATACGGGTATTTTTAAAGAAGATATACATCAAGTTTTTAAAGATTTTAATCCCGAGTGCTGGACTTTCCATTCGTGGTATAAACTTAGACAGGACAGTTTAAAGATGCGCCACATTTTCCAAACAGTCCGAACCACTTCAGCAACATCAATGGTGCATTTTAAAGGCAACCTGTCAGATCCCATATGCCCTCTAACCTAGTAATAGGAACATGTGTGGGCCAAAAATCGCTGTCTAATAATGTTGTGTAAAAGCAATGTTTAAAAAAAGGATATATAAGTTGCGTTTTCCTTAAGATAATTTGGGCTGTGACTAGTCACAAGGGTGTTGTTTTGCCCCAACTAGTTGGCCCTCTTTCCATGTTATTGTGTACCTGTGGGTGTGATAACATGATTTCCATGGGCCGACGTCACTGCCAGCTCATGGAAATCTGGCGCTTGCGCACGTCTCATTCCCGCAGCTTCGTTCGGCCTCTGTAGCCAGGTGTTTGCTTCCCGGTTTCAGAGGTGTACTGTGCATGGTCGGAAGTACAGGAGACTTCAGATCATGTGTGTAATGCCAACCCTGATGTCCCTGTGACGCCCTGGCAAAACCAGGCAGTCACAAATAGGCCCCCGCATAACATAAACCCTAGTCAACCCCCTTAGGGAAAGATAGACACACCAGTGGGCATGACCAGGCGGTTGGACATGCCCACCCAGGGGTCTAGACAGCCCGGGGTGGGAAAACAGTGGTGAGTCGAGTTTCGAGTTCAAGTTGGAGAGGAGTGTGAGCTGGAGCTAAGTGTAGCTCCAGCAAGGAAGTTCAAGTTGAACGGTACCAGGGTAGGAGCCCTGGTGCCACTGGCTAGGAGGCAGATGGTGGTCTCCGTCAGCAGGAGACGGGAAGACGGCTCGGCAGAACAAAGGTGGACAGGAACAGGGTTGTAGCCCGCCAGTACCGACACGGGGAACCGACCCGGAAGCTGTAGCACAAAAGGGGGTACTCGGACCCTGAAGCCAGAACCGGAAACAAGCGGACTGGTTAATTCACCGATTGAGGCCAGGACTAGAGGTCCTGTCCCACCCAATGTCCCTCATAGAAGACAACAGCCCACCGATAGGGATAGGAGGTCACCGCCAGGGCCCATAGATCCCACGGGCCAGCGTCTGCGGGCACGGCTCCTTAGGCCACATCCAGCCGGGAGCGGACTCCTGAGTTTCAGACTAGGAAGTCCACCTTACATAAACAGTGCAGAGGAAAAGAATAGAGACCACCAGCCGGGTGGGGGACCCGAATGCAACCGGCCGTGGCAACAGCCACCAGTACCTTGGTTTACCAGAGACTTGTGTGGTTTATTAACTGTGAGTAAACACTCCCTGCGGTCGCTATACCCTGCACCAGAGCCACTGGGTCCCAGGGCAACCATCCCTACCCACGGAGGGGTTAACAACTAGCTGCCGCTACACCTCCCCTGGGTGCCCTACAACAGCAGCGGTGGTGTCCCACCTCACCACACACCGTGGGTGGTGTCACGAACTTAACACGGCCTAGCTCGTACATCTACTTCCCCCATTTATTCGGCGTGCCCGCGAGACCCCCGGGTCCGGAGACCCTCAAGCCACCACCCCAGAAGTCTCGGACCCGAGCAGCGCCGCCTGCTGGCACGGGGCGGCACACCCCCATGTTGTCTCGCTTTCTCCTTCCGGCAGGAACACCGGCACACTTATATTCCCGGTTGCTCAGCGGTGGCTTCTGTCCCTGTTACTGCCTCCAGCTCCCAGGGCCTGCGCACACTGCACAGATCTCCCAGGAGCTCGCTTAGCACGCGTGCTCTCCTTCACTCTCATAAAGAACCAAAGTGTCCTAACCCAGAAGTGTCTCTCAGACTATGGCTGATAGGCACTGGGTATTTAAACCATCCTTCCCCTATGGATATTGTATGTTTGCTAGTTGTCGGGTTCTGTATCCTTTAGCTGTATCCTGTGCCTGCTAACCTGTACCTGTGTTCCAGTACCCATCCGGTATACCTGTACTGCCAGTACCAGTCTGCCTTCCAGCACCAGCCTGACAGTCTGTTCCAGCCATCCATTCTGAATCAGCTCTCCTACCTGCACCTGAGTCTACCGGGAGATCCTCTTGACTGGTACCTGGCGGCTACCTTCCAGCACAAGCCTATCCTCACCATCAGAGGCTCTACTGAAGATGAGATAGTCACTTAGTCACACCCTTCCAGGGTGCGCCTGGTCCACCATCGGGACACAGACAGAAAAGGGCACTGTGCAAGAACAATATATCGACCCTTTTCGGTCCAATAATTCATCAAAATGCACAATTCTACCTGCTTTGGAGATAGAAATTGGCCCTCTTACCTCTCGGGCCCCTGTCCCAATTCACAAGTTAATGGGAATCTGTCAACAGATTTGTTTTATGTAATCAGAGGGCTGCATGATATAGGGCTGAAACCCTAATTCCAATGATGTGTCACTGGTCTGTATGTTGTCATTTTGATACAATCACTCTTTACTTTGCTGCCGAACTAACATTGTGCTGAATGATGAGCCCTGTACAACCCCGCCCACACCCCTGATTGCCAGCTTCCTCTGTACATGGGCTAATCAGTGATGGGGGTGGGGTTGGACCAAAAGACATGAGACACCTAGTCGTCTAGTGATAGTGAAAGTGCAATAAATAAGTGACATATCACTGGGATCGGGATTCCAGCCCCTACATCATGCTGCTCTCAGATTACATAGCAAAAGCCTGCTGACAGATTCCCTTTAATAACCAAAGAAAGAGAGAAAAAGTGACTGATTAGTGATAAAAGAGGAGCATATTCCTTTGTTAATATATATTACAAAGTTTCTTATCTTTGACAGTACTATTTAAACAAAACTAAAATAAGTGCAGTAAATATTTAATCAATATTTTTTCTGGAAATAAAAAATATTTTTTTCCTAGAAATTAAAATAAAGGAAAGGGCAGTGGTAGTCATATACCAGCGCTGCTTGCTTTCAGTTACCTTCCTGAGAGTTCACTCGAGGTTACCGTCCATTTCTATTTGGACTTGCTACATAATTGTTAACAAATCCAATGTTTTGTATCACTGCGTCTTATATATGCAGGAGCCGCGCACTATAGATTGTACGGCGAGTGTTCCATAATAATGGCTTTCCTGCACTCGATAATCGCGGCGGTGTGCAGACCTTTTATGTTTAACAGGGATTAGCTATTTCTCCGAGAATTCAACCGTAATTTCTTGCATCAAGATTCCGCTATACTAACATGTTATGTGTTTTAATATGGTCTCCTCCGGAGTTCTTATCAAAAGATTTGTACCAGGATACAGCAGCATGTAATTACTTTATTATAGTGTAATTGCCTCCTGCGTCTGTCTCACCTGAATAATAAACCTGCGACAGCGATTACTTGATGTATTCTGCGTCAGGTGACGAAATTAAATGCTTAAAAAAAAAAAAAATTGAAGATAAAAGTGAATTTAACTCTGAAGACTTTGCAATGTTTACGTTTCTGTTTTATGAATTTTTCCTCCTCTTTTTTTTCTTTCTAATTTTTTTATTCTTCTAGTTGACACAGCCGTACACAGGCATGTATACAGTGCCTACAAGTAGTCTTCAACCCCCTGCAGATTTAGCAGGTTTGATAAGATGCAAATAAATTAGAGCTTGCAAACTTCAAACAAGAGCAGGATTTATTAACAGATGCATAAATCTTACAAACCGACAAGTTATGTTGCTCAGTTAAATTTTAATACATTTTCAACATAAAAGTGTGGGTCAATTATTATTCAACCCCTAGGTTTAATATTTTGTGGAATAACCCTTGTTTGCAATTACAGCTAATTATCGTCTTTTATAAGACCTGATCAGGCCGGCACAGGTCTCTGGAGTTATCTTGGCCCACTCCTCCATGCAGATCTTCTCCAAGTTATCTAGGTTCTTTGGGTGTCTCATGTGGACTTTAATCTTGAGCTCCTTCCACAAGTTTTCAATTGGGTTAAGGTCAGGAGACTGACTAGGCCACTGCAACACCTTGATTTTTTCCCTCTTGAACCAGGCCTTGGTTTTCTTGGCTGTGTGCTTTGGGTCGTTGTCTTGTTGGAAGATGAAATGACGACCCATCTTAAGATCCTTGATGGAGGAGTGGAGGTTCTTGGCCAAAATCTCCAGGTAGGCCGTGCTATCCATCTTCCCATGGATGTGGACCAGATGGCCAGGCCCCTTGGCTGAGAAACAGCCCCACAGCATGATGCTGCCACCACCATGCTTGACTGTAGGGATGGTATTCTTGGGGTCGTATGCAGTGCCATCCAGTCTCCAAACGTCACGTGTGTGGTTGGCACCAAAGATCTCGATCTTGGTCTCATCAGACCAGAGAACCTTGAACCAGTCTGTCTCAGAGTCCTCCAAGTGATCATGAGCAAACTGTAGACGAGCCTTGACATGACGCTTTGAAAGTAAAAGTACCTTACGGGCTCGTCTGGAACGGAGACCATTGCGGTGGAGTACGTTACTTATGGTATTGCCTGAAACCAATGTCCCCACTGCCATGGGATCTTCCCGGAGCTCCTTCCTTGTTGTCCTTGGGTTAGCCTTGACTCTTCGGACAAGCCTGGCCTCGGCACGGGTGGAAACTTTCAAAGGCTGTCCAGGCCGTGGAAGGCTAACAGTAGTTCCATAAGCCTTCCACTTCCGGATGATGCTCCCAACAGTGGAGACAGGTAGGCCCAACTCCTTGGAAAGGGTTTTGTACCCCTTGCCAGCCTTGTGACCCTCCACGATCTTGTCTCTGATGGCCTTAGAATGCTCCTTTGTCTTTCCCATGTTGACCATGTATGAGTGCTGTTCACAAATTTGGGGAGGGTCTTAATTAGTCAGAAAAGGCTGGAAAAAGAGATAATTAATCCAAACATGTGAAGCTCATTGTTCTTTGTGCCTGAAATACTTATTAATACTTTAGGGGAACCAAACAGAATTCTGGTGGTTTAAGGAGTTGAATAATAAATGACCCTCTGAATAAACTTTTCACAATTTAAAAAAAAAAATAAAAAAAGAAATAACTTTCTTTTTTGCTGCAGTGCATTTCACACTTCCAGGCTGATCTACAGTCCAAATGTCACAATGCCAAGTTAATTCCGAATGTGTAAACCTGCTAAATCTGCAGGGGGTTGAATACTACTTGTAGGCACTGTAAATCTGAAAATAAGGAGCGCTGATAGTGTATATAATACCAAAGTGATCGGTGGGGTATACCTGAAAAATATACACTCACCTGGATCAGTTGTGATAGTCACAACCACTAGTGTGCATGAGATAATGGCGTCTGCTGCAGCCCCACGTGGATGAGCATACAAAATGGGGTAGAGAAGGGGTTAATGCCGCGCATCAGCCAAATGAAGATGTAGAATGTTGATGAAGATAAGTATTCTTTTATTTCATAGGTCTACGTGTTTCGAGGTGAAAACCTCTTCCTCAGGACCAGTACATCAACAACAAGTTGTTGTTGATGTACTGGTCCTGAGGAAGAGGTTTTCACCTCGAAACGCGTAGACCTATGAAATAAAAGAATACTTATCTTCATCAACATTCTACATCTTCATTTGGCTGATGCGCGGCATTAACCCCTTCTCTACCCCATTTTGTGTGTACACAGGCATGTAGCAGTTTTGAATGACACCATTCATTTTACCATTTAATGTCCTGTGCACTTGCTCCCTACATTACACCAAATCTTAAGCGGGCTTTACACACTGCGACATCGCTAGCATCGGCTAGCGCGATAGCACCCGTCCCCGTCATGCGATATTGTGTGATCGCTGCCGTAGCGAACATTATCGCTACGGCAGCATCACACGCACATACCTGCTCTGCGACGTCGCTCTGGCCGGCGACCCGCCTCCTTTCTAAGGGGGCGGGTCGTTCGGCGTCACAGCGATGTTACACGGCAGGCGTCCAATAGAAGCGGAGGGGCGGAGATGAGCAGGACGTAACATCCCGCCCACCTCCTTCCTTCCGCATTGCCGGTGGAGGCAGGTAAGGAGATGTTCCTCGCTCCTGCAGTGTCACACACAGCGATGTGCGCTGCTGCAGGAACGACGAACAACATCGCTAATAAACAAAAAAACGATTTTTTGTTTCAGGACGACCTCTCCGCGGCAAACGATTTTGAGTGCTTTTGCGATCGTTTAAGGTCGCTCATAAGTGTCACACGCTGTGATATCGTTAATGACGCCGGATGTGCGTCACAAACACCGTCACCCCGACGATAATTCATTAACGATATCGTAGCGTGTAAAGCCCGCTTTAATCTAAAACATTCTGTATCATTAATACCTGTTACTCCATATATGCTTCACATGACTCCCCAAACTGTGCCTCCCGCCTGACACAGCTTGTTGGGCCAATACATATTATACATATCTCATACATTACACATTACTCTAAAATGCACACTAGCAATAAACTTGATATTCAATAAAAACATTATAACCTATCGGCCGCTAGATGGCGCCGATTGCTGCCCTGCTCCGACTCTGCTACATCGCCGACAGCCACACTAATATACATTCAGCATTAAGTACATTTATATCACAACACTGTACAATAGGGAAAACACTATATAGTAGGAGTGGGAGCGAATGGAACACCTCCTACAGGGCTATACGAGCTGTCTCTAGGTAGAAGAGCTAGACGAAAGCTGTCCCTGGGTACTAGGGCTATACAACAGCTGTCCCTGGGTACTAAGGCTATATAACAACCGTCCCTGGGAACTAGGGCTATACAACAGCTGTCCCTGGGTAGAAGAGCTATACAACAGCTGTCCCTGGGTAGAAGAGCTATACAACAGCTGTCCCTGAGTAGAAGAGCTATACAACAGTTGTCCCTGAGTAGAAGAGCTATACAACAGCTGTCCTTGCGTAGTAGAGCTATACAAGAGCTGTCTATGGGTTGTAGGGCTATATGACAGCTGTCCCTGGGTTGTAGGGCTATACGACAGCTGTTCCTGGGTACTAGGACAATACAACAGCTGTTTCTGGGTTGTAGGGCTATATGAGAGCTGTCCCTGGGTAGAAGGGCTGTACGAGAGTTGTCCCTGGGTAGTAGGGTTATATGAGAGCTGTCCCTGGGTAGTAGGGCTATATGAGAGCTGTCCTTGGGTAGTAGGGCTATACGACAGCTGTCCCTGGGTAGTAGAGCTATATGAGAGCTGTCCCTGGGTAGTAGGGCTATACGAGAGCTGTCCCTGGGTAGTAGGGCTATACAACAGCTGTCCCTGGGTAGTAGGGCTATATGACAGCTGTCCCTGGGTTGTAGGGCTATACGACAGCTGTTCCTGGGTACTAGGACTATACAACAGCTGTTTCTGGGTTGTAGGGCTATATGAGAGCTGTCCCTGGGTAGAAGAGCTGTACGAGAGTTGTCCCTGGGTAGTAGGACTATATGAGAGCTGTCCCTGGGTAGTAGGGCTATATGAGAGCTGTCCCTGGGTAGTAGGGCTATACGAGAGCTGTCCCTGGGTAGTAGGGCTATATGAGAGCTGTCCCTGGGTAGTAGGGCTATACGAGAGCTGTCCCTGGGTAGTAGGGCTATACAACAGCTGTCCCTGGGTAGTAGGGCTATATGACAGCTGTCCCTGGGTAGTAGGGCTATACAACAGCTGTCCCTGGGTAGTAGGGCTATATGAGAGCTGTCCCTGGGTAGTAGGGCTATACGAGAGCTGTCCCTGGGTAGTAGGGCTATACGAGAGCTGTCCCTGGGTAGTAGGGCTATACGAGAGCTGTCCCTGGGTAGTAGGGTTATGCAATAGCTGTCCCTGGGTAGTAGGGCTATATGGGAGCTGTCCCTGGGTAGTAGGGCTATACGAGAGCTGTCCCTGGGTAGTAGGGCTATACGAGAGCTGTCCCTGGGTAGTAGGGCTATACGACAGCTGTCCCTGAGTAGTAGGACTATACAACAGCTATCTCTGGGTAGTAGGGCTATACAACAGCTGTCCCTGGGTAGTAGGGCTATACAACAGCTATCTCTGGGTAGCAGGGCTATACAATAGCTATGTAATACTATTGTATGTACTGAGGATTTCTATTGCGTTAGGGCAATGACAACCAGAGACGAGTTCTTGGTGCAAAAGATGTTTATAAGATGTAACCAACAATATGTACATAAACGGAAAAAAAACACAGTAGAACATAAAACACAGGAAATACCTTCCAGGATCGGAGCGAAGGGGAATTCCCGGGGCCACGCACCGGACTCCCCCAGGGAGACCACCAAGAGCGAACCCCTATACAGGGACTGTCTGGCAATCACCCCAGAAGGCCTAAATGCGCAGCAGCCGGGACACAAAGGGCAATAGGTATAGTCCAAAAATGTCCGTACAAGATGAGAGTCCAGAGTGGTTACGAACCGGAAGGAACCGGGCAGAAGTGCTGACCAAAGACGGCAGACGGAGTCCGGACACAGCTTGATGAGACCAGGTGAAGTCCAGAGACGGTGTCGGTTGTTTTTGAAGAGGATCCAAATATCAATCAGGAACCAAGAGCAGCAAAGCAGGAGTACACAGTAAGCAGTATACTCAGGCACTGGACTAAGCTTAGGGGCGGTCTTTTAAACAGATGGACAGGAAGTAGGGCAACAGAACAGAAAACTCCATGTTAACAAAGGGCAAGCTCTTTCAAAAGAAACCTGGAAATCCCGGAACTCTGACAGTACTCCCCCCCCCCAGAAACGGCCTCAGGACGGATCAGGGCCTGGCTTGCCCGGGTACCGTCGATGAAACTGAGCAACCTTCCGGGGCGCTCGAATGTTACCCACAGGTTCCCAGGAATCGTCCTCGGGGGAGTACCCCTGCCAACGTACCAGATACTGAAGCCGATGCCGATGGAGCCGGGAGTCAATAATGTCCTCAACCACGAACTGCTCCTGGCCGTCAACCATCACAGGCGGAGGAGGAGGCACGATACGACCATGAAACGTGTTAGGGGAGACAGGTTTGAGTAGAGAAACATGAAAGACCGGGTGTACCTTCAAATGGTGCGGCAACCTCAGCCGACAGGCCACAGGGCTCACGATCCCGGTGATCTTAAACGGACCGATGAATTTCTGCCCCAGCTTCTGCGAAGGAACACCCAATTTCAGATTTTTGGTGGATAACCACACCGAGTCCCCTACCTTATACATGGGTGCCTGTTTCCGGTGAGTGTCTGCCGACTTCTTGTAACGCTCCTGAGCCGAAGCCAAAGAATCCTTCAAAACCTCCAGATTCTGTCGTAGCTCCGTCACTCTGTCCTCCACCGCTGGCACCGAGACCGCCACCGGTGACCTAGGCAAAACATTCGGATGGTAACCCAAGTTAGCGAAAAAGGGCGTTACCTTAGTGGAGCTGCTCTGAGTGTTGTTATATGAGAACTCCGCCAAAGGAAACAGCTTCAACCAATCATCCTGCAGATGGCTGACATAACAGCGTAGGTACTGCTCCAGGGTTTGATTAGTCCGTTCGGTTTGCCCATTTGTCTGAGGATGGTATGCAGAAGACAAACAGACATCAATACGGAGTGCCGAACAAAACCCCTTCCAGAATTTAGACGTGAACTGCACGCCCCGGTCAGAGATGATCTCATCTGGTACCCCATGCAATCGAAATACATTCTGGATAACCAAATCCACTGTCTCTGCGGCTGAGGGAAGACCGGTACATGGAATAAAGTGAGCAGCTTTGGTCAACCGATCCACCACCACTAAAATGGTATTGTTACCGCCTGAGACTGGCAATTCCACAATAAAATCCATTGAGATGGATCCCCAAGGGCGAGATGGAACGGGTAACGGTTGAAGGAGTCCCGTAGGAGCCACACGAGGGACCTTGCACCGGGCACAAACCACACATGAGTGGACATAGTCTTTCACATCCTTTAAACAGGTTGGCCACCAGAAAAAACGACTCAGAAATTCCTGCGTCTTCTGTACCCCCCTATGACCTGCCAACACGGAGTCATGGACCAATTTGAGAACCCGAAGTCTTACAGCCTCCGGGACATAAATACGTCGCTCTCTCAACCACACACCATTCCGAAGGACAAGAGTCACATCATTCGGGGGGGGCAGCAAGAAATACGTCACCATCATAGGCCTGCTTGATGTCCTTCCACAAGTCCTGGTCCTGGATTACTCCAACGAAATTGGCATCAGATAACACGGTCTGAGACGGGGTTCCAGGCACGGAGTCCATGGCGTGGATTCGGGACAAGGCATCGGCTTTCCCATTACGTGAACCTGGACGGTATGTAACGATAAAATTGAACTGGTTAAGGAACAAGCTCCAACGGGCTTGCCGTGGAGACAGGCACCTGGCAGATTTAAGGAATTCCAGGTTACGATGGTCTGTGAGAACTATCACTTGCTGCGCTGCTCCCTGTAAGTGGTGTCTCCATTCCTTAAAAGCTGCAATAATCGCCAACAATTCCTTGTCCGCAATGTCATAGTTCCTTTCTGCAGGGGACAACCGGCGAGAAAAGAAAGCACACGGATGCAAGAGACTCTTGTCCCCAGTTCTTTGGGAAAGGATAGCCCCTAATGCATAATCGGAAGCGTCGACTTCCACAATAAAGGGGAGTGCGGGATTCGGGTGTATTAGTATTGGTGCTGAGGTGAAACAAACCTTGAGACGATTGAAAGCTTCCTGGGCCTGGGCGGACCACACAAACTTCTGTCCTTTCTTGGTTAACAGAGTAATAGGACGGACGATCTCTGAAAAGTTACGGATAAAGCGTCTGTAAAAGTTGGCAAAACCGACAAAGCGTTGTACCTCCTTGATGTTTCCCGGTTCCGGCCAGTCTAGAATTGCTTGTATCTTGCCAGACTCCATGTTCAGTCCCTGAGGAGAGATGACATATCCTAAAAATTGTATTTTTGAGCAATGGAATTCGCACTTCTCCAGTTTAATATACAGGTGGTTATCCCTCAGTCGGGCAAGTACTGTCTTTACGTGCTCCTGGTGTTCCTGTAGGGAATCAGAAAAGATCAAGATATCATCCAGGTAAATCACCATGAACTGGTCCATTATATCCCTAAAAATATCGTTGACTAGGTGTTGGAAAGCCGCAGGAGCGTTACAAAGTCCAAACGGCATCACTAAATACTCATAATGTCCATACCGACATCTGAACGCTGTCTTCCACTCGTCTCCGGGACGTATGCGGAGTAGATTATATGCCCCACGGAGATCCAATTTAGTGAATATCTTTGCCTGTTGGACTCTCTCCAATAGCTCAGGAATCAACGGTAACGGATACCGGTTCCGGATGGTTATCTTATTTAGTTCCCGGTAGTCGATACAAGGTCTCAGAGTCCCCTCTTTCTTTTTCACAAAAAAGATGGGTGCCCCTGCTGGTGAGGTAGAAGGTCGAATAAATCCCTTGGCTAGACTTTCATCGATGTAATCTTTTAGTGCTTCTAACTCAGGTGCCGCCAACGGGTAGACATGACCAAACGGGATCTCTGCCCCTGGGAGTAAGTCTATGGGACAATCATACGGTCTATGCGGGGGAAGCCGATCTGCTTTTCTTTTGTCGCATATATCAGCAAAGTCATGATATACCGGGGGTAGAACAGGTACCTGTACAGTGCCCTCCGCATTCGGTGTTACTGGAACCGGTACAGTTGGACTAATGGTCGGACCACTCTGCTTTGGGAAGGATATTTCTTTAGTCTCCCAATCGATGACTGGATTTGTAGACCGCAGCCACGGAATTCCTAAAATTATCGGAAAATGGGGAGAAGAAATTATCATGAAAACAAGGGTCTCCTGCTGACCTGGCTTCATCACACATTCTAGGGGTACTGTTTCCCGATCAACTGGTCCAGAAACTAATGGAGATCCGTCTACCGTCTCCATGGTAACCGGTGAGGATCTTTGTTGAGTCTGGATACCGTGTTTCCTGGCAAAAGAAGAGTCCATGAAATTTCCCCCTGCCCCAGAGTCTATCATAGCAGAGGTAGGAATTAACTGTCCCTCCCACCGTATCTGAATGGGAAGCGAGCAATGGGTGTATTTCCCTTCTGAGTCCTTAGGTGAAGTTGACATTACAGTCAAGGGAAATACCGCATCCAGGTGTCCACTTGCCTCAGAGATATCAGACTCTGCGTCCGTGTTGTCACACTCTGCCATGGCTGCCAATACCTTATTTGGGCGATTTGGACGTTTCGGGCAGTCAATCAGAAAATGGTCTGATTGACCGCAATAGAAACACAAATGCTCACGGAGCCGGTGTTCACGACGTTCGTTGGTCTCTCGCTTTTGTAGAGAGTCCACTTGCATAGGAACATCCTCGGCCTCCCGTGGCGTCCTGAGAGCGGGTTCTCTGGAAGGAAACGCAAAGTTGGTTACCCGGTTTACAGCTGCCCATTTTTCCTGTCTACGTTCCGTCAAGCGGGTATCGATACGCACACAGTGTTGGAGAAACAGTTCAAAATCCCCTGGAGATTCGGAACGAGCTAACTCGTCCTTGATGGTACCGGACAAACCTTTTCTGAAAACTGACAATAACGCATTGTTTCCCCAGTCGGTGTCTACCACTAACCTTTTGAACTCAGTGGCGTATTCTACGACAGACCGCTTTCCCTGACGTAAGGAAAGGAGAGCCGATTCAGCGGTAGCACGGCGATTCGGATCATCAAACATTTGCGCCATTGCTGTTAGAAAGTCATCCAGGTGATTTAAACGGATATCACGATTCTCTATCATAGGATTAGCCCAAGCCAGTGCTCGGGAGGTTAACAACATGATTATACATAACACTTTTGACCGGTCAGAACGGTAATAATCAGCATGTACATCAAAAAACAGTATACACTGGTTAACAAATCCACGAAACTGACTACGATCATCACTGAAACGAAATGGGGGTAACCTAGGCATACCGGCAGCTGATACGGACGTAGTGGGGGCGGCTTCCTGAGCCTCCACTCTGACTTGCAAATCCTGAATAGCCGGACCCAGTACCTGGTGATCATGGCCCAGCTGTGCCTCCACATCTCTAAGCTTAGTTTGCACTGCCTCCATCTCCTGCTGCAAGGAGTTAATCATGGAAAACAGCTGATCTACTCGTGTCTCAGTCATTGCCCCAGCGAAAGCCTTTTATGGCCTGAGTATAATGTAATACTATTGTATGTACTGAGGATTTCGATTGCGTTAGGGCAATGACAACCAGAGACGAGTTCTTGGTGCAAAAGATGTTTATAAGATGTAACCAACAATATGTACATAAACGGAACAAAAACACAGTAGAACATAAAACACAGGAAATACCTTCCAGGATCGGAGCGAAGGGGAATTCCCGGGGCCACGCACCGGACTCCCCCAGGGAGACCACCAAGAGCGAACCCCTATACAGGGATTGTCTGGCAATCACCACCAGAAGGCCTAAATGCGCAGCAGCCGGGACACAAAGGGCAATAGGTATAGTCCAAAAATGTCCGTACAAGATGAGAGTCCAGAGTGGTTACGAACCGGAAGGAACCGGGCAGAAGTGCTGACCAAAGACGGCAGACGGAGTCCGGGCACAGCTTGATGAGACCAGGTGAAGTCCAGAGACGGTGTCGGTTGTTTTTCAAGAGGATCCAAATATCAATCAGGAACCAAGAGCAGCAAAGCAGGAGTACACAGCAAGCAGTATACTCAGGCACTGGACTAAGCTTAGGGGCGGTCTTTTAAACAGATGGACAGGAAGTAGGGCAACAGAACAGAAAACTCCATGTTAACAAAGGGCAAGCTCTTTCAAAAGAAACCTGGAAATCCCGGAACTCTGACAAGCTATCTCTGGGTAGTAGGGCTATACAACAGCTGTTCCTGGATAGCAGGGCTATGTGACAGCTGTTTCTGGGTAGTAGGGCTATGCAACAGCTGTTCCTGGGTAGTAGGGCTATGCAACAGCTGTTCCTGGGTAGTAAGGCTATACGAGAGCTGTTCCTGTGTAGTAAGGCTATACGAGAGCTGTCCCTGGATAGTAGGGCTATACGAAAGCTTTCCCTGGTTTGTTGGATTATATGACAACTGTCCCTGGGTAGTAAGACTATACAACAGCTATCAATGAGTACTATGGCTATACGACATCTGTCGCTGCCTAATAGGACTATACAAAATTGTTCATGGGTACTAGCTCTAGCGAAGCATGGCTATCCAAGAGCTGTCCCTAGGTAGTAGGGTTAAGGGTGCATCACCAGGGTTGTAGAGCTAAGGGTGCTGTCTCTGGGTTATAGGGCTATGTGCATAGTCCCTGGGTTGTAAGGCTAAGATGGCTGTCCCTGGATTGTAGGCCTATGCGTACAGTCCCTGGGTTGTAGGGCTAAGATAGCTGTCCCTGGGTTGTAGGGCTAAGATAGCTGTCCCTGGGTTCTAGGGCTAAGATAGCTGTCCCTGGGTTGTAGGGCTAAGATAGCTGTCCCTGGGTTCTAGGGCTAAGATAGCTGTCCCTGGGTTCTAGGGCTAAGATAGCTGTCCCTGGGTTGTAGGGCTAAGATAGCTGTCCCTGGGTTGTAGGGCTAAGATAGCTGTCCCTGGGTTCTAGGGCTAAGATACCTGTCCCTGGGTTCTAGGGCTAAGATAGCTGTCCCTGGGTTCTAGGGCTAAGATAGCTGTCCCTGGGTTCTAGGGCTAAGATAGCTGTCCCTGGGTTCTAGGGCTAAGATAGCTGTCCCTGGGTTGTAGGGCTAAGATAGCTGTCCCTGGGTTCTAGGGCTAAGATAGCTGTCCCTGGGTTCTAGGGCTAAGATAGCTGTCCCTGGGTTCTAGGGCTAAGATAGCTGTCCCTGGGTTGTAGGGCTAAGATAGCTGTCCCTGGGTTCTAGGGCTAAGATAGCTGTCCCTGGGTTCTAGGGCTAAGATAGCTGTCCCTGGGTTCTAGGGCTAAGATAGCTGTCCCTGGGTTGTAGGGCTAAGATAGCTGTCCCTGGGTTCTAGGGCTAAGATAGCTGTCCCTGGGTTGTAGGGCTAAGGGCGTGTCCCGTTTTGATGGTTTAAATCCGCAAAAAAAACCAATCAGCATGTGCATGAGATTGCAGAAATCTTGTTCGCTTTGCTGGTCATGTAAGGTGCAGCGTTTTTTACCCTTGAAAAATGCTTGGAAAAAACAGAGTGTGAACAAGCTTACAGGTCTTGTAAAATGGCGCCAAAAGCGCAATTCTTTTTGGACAAACTTCTGACTTTATTTTAACCCCTTAGATAAAAGTAAAATAGTAGTAGCAACTATGAACTTGTACCGACCTGAGGCATGACCCCGACATCATTTTTCCCATATAGTGAACACATTGAATATAATACCCCAAAAATACTCGTGCAATTGCACTTTTTTTCCAATTTCACCACAGTTGGAATTTTTGTTTTCCAGTATACTATATGGTAAAACTAATGGTTTCATTCAAAAGTACAACTCGTCCAGAAAAAAATAGACTCTTAAGCCTGCTTTACACGCTGCAATGTATCTTACAATGTGTCGGCGGGGTCACGTCGTAAGTGACGCACATCCGGCATCGTAAGGTACATTGCAGTGTGTGACAGTGACGTGCGATTGCAATTGAACGGTAAAATGTTCATGGCATGCACATCGTTCATTTCTCTAGAATTGCACGTCAGATTGTTCATCGTACCCGGGTTAGCACACATTGCAGTGTGTGACACCCCGGGATCGATGAACAGATCTTACTTTCATCCTGCGGCTCCCGGCCCACAATGTGGAAGGAAGGAGGTGGACGGGATGTTTACGTCCCGCTCTGCTCCGCCCCTCCGCTTCTATTGGCTGGCTGCCGCGTGACGTCGATGTGACGCCGAACGTCCCTCCCACTCCAGGAAGTGGACGTTCGCCGCCCACATCGAGGTCGTATGGCAGGGTAAGTACGTGTGACGGGGGTTAATCGTTTGTGCGGCACGTTCAACAAATTGAACGTGCCACACATACGATTGGGGCGTTGCAAATCGCATACGATATCGTATGCGAAATTGCAACGTGTAAAGCAGGCTTCATATGGCAAGATTGACAGAAAAATAAAAAGGTACGTCTCTCGGAAGAAGAAGAGCAAAAACGAAAAACAGAAAATTGCCCGGGGGTAAAGGGATTAAAGCGGGCTTTACACGCTGCGATATCGCTAACGATTTATCGCCGGGGTCACGGTATTTGTGATGCACATCCGGCGTCGTTAGCAACATCGTAGCATGTAACATGTACGAGCGACCTTCAACGATCGCAAAAGTGGTAAAAATCGTTGGTTTAGGAGAGCTCGTTCAAACACCAAATATTGTTGTCAGGTGAGTAACGAGGTTGTTTGTAGTTCCTGCGGCAGCACACATCGGTATGTGTGACACCGCAGGAACGAGGAAACACACCGTACCAGCGTCCCGCCAGCAATGAGGAAGGAAGGAGGTGGGCGGGATGTTCGGCCCACTCATCTCCGCCCCTCCTCTACTATTGGGCGGCCGCTTAGTGACGTCGCTATGACGCCAAACGCCCTTAGAAAGGCGGCGGTTCGCCGGTCACAGCGACTTCGCTAGGCAGGTAAGTGCGTGTGACGGGTGTAAACGATGTTGTGCGACACGGGCAGCAATTTGCCCGTGTCGCACAACCGACCGGGGCAGTTACGCACACTAGCGATATCGCAGCATGTAAAGTACCCTTTAGGCTTCTTGTACATTTCCGATCGGTGCATACAAAGGCAGCCTCATAGTGTCTCCATTCTGTGCCATATTATGGAGTCTAGAAAGTTTGATGGCCCCATTGACCTTCATATGAAATCAGAAAAATACAGATATAATGTAAAGCTCATATAGAATTATTAGGCATCATACTGTATAGATTCAGAAATTCAGAAAGTCTCAATATAACGAGGCACATACCGTAACTACAGATAACCAAGAAAAATGTGGGACCCCGGCTGAGAGGATATGGCTTGGAAAAATATTCCTCGCTCAAAGATAACTTTTTAACTTTTTGACACAAGTTTTACTTTCAGCGATCTCAATTTAAGCATAAGACTTGGGCTAAAAGTTATCATGAGACAGGAATATGATCAATCTGAAATTGTACTGCAATAAATGAGAAATTTTGCCCTTTTAACTTGTAATATACTGTTTGTACCGAGAAAGTATTGATTATTTCAATAGTAAGCCCAAATCTCACCGCTCAGTTTTGCTGATGCAGAGTTGGACGTGACCCTTGAGACAGCCAAGAAGAAGTCAAAAAAAGAGAACAGAAGTGAAAATCTCCAGTTTTCTTCGGAGCATAATCCAGCAGAAATTACTTTTTTTTTCCTAAATTGCTTCAATTAGATTTAGTTTATAAAACAGCAAGGTTATTCTATTCTCCAGGGAATATTCTCTATATTTGTCCTCCACTCCGGTTGATATAAGATAACAATAGCTGACATTTGTGTAAATATATCTCATGCGGCACTAGAATGCAAAATGAGAATATCGGAGTCTATTTTTTTGTCTTTGCTTGTTTAGAAAGCTGGATGTAATGCAATATTCACAGAAATAAATATTGGGCCTTTTACTCAGGAATACTTTTTTATTACACTGTGAATAATTAGTGTCTCCCTATAGATGTCACACAAAGTTTTGTGGCAAGTGTTCACACTACACATTCTGACACTCCACACTATGGTTTCTCTGGTGTTTCTGAGTTACACAGGCCGGCTCGGGCGTTGACCAGTTGTGTGCTTATTAATGGTCAGGCTAGAAAGGGTTAAAATCTGCTAGTCTGCAGTTATACCTGCTGGAAACTATCACAGTTACTTTCCGCCTTTTAAGATGGTGGAATCTGTCTTCCCATGCTGACTATAGCTTTGCTGTGTGAGTCTGTGTGCTGTTGTGTCCCAGTCCTGCTGGTGATTATATTGTGCGGTGCTTGGAGTTGTTGTGGAATTTTCTTGTCATCTTGTTGTTTCCTTCCTGCTTCTATTTTCCTCTTTATCTCTTATTGTCCTTTGTGTGGGCGTACTGTGAGCTATAGTTCTGGTTTCCCCTGTTTGTCTATTTTTGTTGGTTTTACCACACTCTTGTCCCAGCGGGATGGAGGGGGTTTAAGCTCATGGCTGGTCAGGAGCAGGGTCAGGTTGATGGTTCACTATGGGGAGATAAGGTATGCACACCAGTGACTATGTAAGGGGAATACATGAAATAGCAGAAACTGCTGTGTGAATACTGACATGAAAAATTCAATAGCTATATGTAAGGATGAAATGTGAAAAATGGAACCTGCATTACTGCCATGAATATATGAATAAAGAGAAATTTAGCTACTGAATTGATCAATGCAATAGAGCCCCAACACTACGCCAAAGTATTTCTCTACGTTGGGGTCCCTAGCTTGTGTGTGTCCTCTCATGCAGTTAAAAAACTTACCGTGAATGGGAAGCTGAGACCCAGGCTATATATACGATGTGGATTGGCAATAGGTGTGTATGGGGAGGGTTCCCAAACGAAAAACAACTAACAAATAAAATAATAAATAACAAAATTATTTGTAGGTTGGTGGTTCAGACATCCTCACCTTCAGAGATACCTCTGAGATAAGGGATAGCTAGGGTCCCCTTAAGCGGGCTTTACACGCTACGACATCGCTAATGCGGAGTCGTTGGGGTCACGGAATTCGTGACGCACATCCGGCCGCATTAGCGATGCCGTTGCGTGTGACATCGATTAGCGATTTTGCATCGTTGCAAAACAGTGAAAAATCGCTAATCGGCGACACGGGGGTCCATTCCCAATTATCGTTACTTCAGCAGTAACGAGGTTGTTCCTCGTTCCTGCGGCAGCACACATCGCTGCGTGTGACGCCGCAGGAGCGAGGAAGCTCTCCCTACCTGCCTCCCGGCCGCTATGCGGAAGGAAGGAGGTGGGCGGGATGTTACGTCCCGCTCATCTCCGCCCCTCCGCTGCGATTGGGCGGCGGTTCAGTGACGTTTCAGTGACGTCGCTGTGACGCCGTATGGACCGCCCCCTTAGAAAGGAGGCGGTTCGCCCGTCACAGCGACGTCGCCGGACAGGTAAGTATGTGTGACGGCTCTGGGCGATGTTGTGCGGCACGGGCAGCGATATGCCGTGTCGCGCAACAGATGGGGGCGGGTACCCACACTAGCGATATCGGGACCGATATCGCAGTGTGTAAAGTAGCCTTTAGTCTGAGGGCCAGTCTAGGAGCCCCGGTTCCATGCGCTCCCTATTCAAAGTGACAATAGAAGGAATTAACTGAGAGTATTATTGGTATTGGAGGGGGAAATCAAAACCCCCTCTCTTGGGCATGAGGATAACTAGTACAACAAAAAGGTTATGTCAACCATACAAGTAAAAGTTATTACCTGCAACCACAGCTTTGTCAAATGATATATGTACATAATAGAGGTTTACAACCAGTGACTCTATAGATGTTTATTTCAAGTGGAATTTAGCATATTATAAAAGCAGCACCTTGGCATTACATGCTTGTACTTTTGGGCCTCCAAATGTAAGAGGGTGGAGCTACAGTCGTGTACCCCCGGAGACATCAATGCTTTTATTATAAATATGTGACACCTAAATAGGAAAGGGTTCTTTACAGTTAGAGCGGTCAGACTGTGGAATACACTACCACAAGAGGTAGTAATGGCAGATACTATAACAGCTTTTAAAAAAGGGCTGGATGATTTCCTCAGTACACAAAACATTGTTGGCTATAAATGACTTAGTGACTAAATGTAGAACTGGTGGAGGAAGGTTGAACTAGATGGACCTAGGTCTTTTTTCAACCTAAGTAACTATGTAACTATGACATGTGCCTTTCATGATAAGTTATTGTAACATGTTTTAATCCCTCATGGCTGCAGTACTGCCAATGGTCACAGGAGGTCACTTTTCTCCTGTTCACTCCTGTATAGTACTGAGTGAGGGTTGAGGTCTGTTTAATGACAGAAAGCAGGGAAAGGGACAGTTATGGCAAAGTTAACTGCAGAGCTGGGCCACAGTGGGGTGGAGTAAGGAGATATATGGGAGGAAATAGTTTCCGGTTTAGTGGTTGTTGTGTAGTTGAAGCAAAAGAAAGAGGTCACACAAAGAAGGTGGAAGAGAGGACCAGGCTCGGGAATACAGATGTAACTATCCAGAGGAATGGCGCAAAGAGGGATTCCTCACAGGCAAGCTTTGTGAAAAAGTGCAGATACGTTGTCAGGCCAGCGGAAAAGGGGACCTTAGTGAAGAAGGGATGCCCTGCTGAAGGACAGTGGCACAGAGGCAGCAACTCTAAGAGAAGTCCTTAGAAAGTAGCATAATAGTGTCGACGGTATCATAGTGACAGCAAAAGAAGTGGACCTGTGTGGTTGTATGTCGGTAGGATGCAGACAAACCAGCCTCCACCTTACTCCATGGCAACTTCTGTAGAAAAGAATAAAATCATGTCTGGGAGAGCCGGTCTATGTTAGAGTGGAAAATGGATGATGTATAGTGTGGCGCCCCTGAGGCTTCAGACGCCACAGAGGTACTGCATCTCAGCCAGAGGTATGGTGCCCCATCCTGGGTAAGGAAGAGGTCATCCACCGATAGACACGAAACACAATAACTCTCTCTCAGCAACACCTCATCAGACCATGGTAAGGGCCTTGTGACAGTCCGAGGCCAGGCTGGAGCCTAGTGAGTTGGAGCAGCCTGTAGAAAGAGGAGTCGAGAAGGAGCAGTGGAGGAGTGAACACCTGTGGTCTGGAGCTGGTGCAGCTCGGCCCGGGTACAAGAGAGAGGGCGTCCTAGAGCCCACGGGGTGTGCACCATACCCCCGTGGTCTCGAACCACATACAGCATATTGGAGTGGAGGGACTTGCCGCAGACGGGGATCCGGTCCCTAGACTAGATGAGAAGAACCAACATCCTTATCTAGTAAAACCAGAGGCTAAGGATACAGCTAGTACCGAATCCAACTCCGCACATGAATCCGCTGGAAGGTGACCATATAAGTCCAAGGGACAGAACTTCAAGCCACCCTGTAGGGTTCGCGAACACCGGCTCAGGACACTGTGTGCGTAGGCACGGGACGGGGGGAGAGAAGTCAGCGCAGGAAGACAACCAGGGAAGGAACATAAGAAGGGTGCATCGGTCTTGACCTCTGAACTACCAGAGATTGACAGGAGCCCATCACAGTGGAACCCAGCATCCAAAGGCAGTCACTGACTAGTTGTGTTACCTTGGAACCTGCTACAGTGATTAAAAACTTTGAGACTGCATCCCTGTGTCGCACTGTTATTCGTCTGCGCCACCAGTCCTGCACCCCCGCCATCTCCTACTACCATCTCCATCAGCCCTGGGACCCAGCTCTACCTGTGGAGAGCTATACCAACTCAGCTGCGTCACCATCTGACCCAGATGCCCCATCTCTGGCTATCTCTGGCCGAGTACCACAGGTGGCGTCACAAATAACTTTCATCATCCCTTGTATATAATTCTCCTTTTTATAACGACACCGCCGGGGTCACGGAACCGGGGCTTGCTGCCGCGACATCCCACCCAAGACAAAGGACCAGCCCGGTATCGAGTGCCCCATGGCCCCGGTGCGTGCGTGTCAATTACTTGCTAGATCACTGGGGGTTCCAGCAGCCAGAATTATCACCATCCTATTCATAGGGAATAACTTACTATTTTAGAAATAACGCCTTAAAGTTGTCGGGTTTAGGTAAAAAATCTGCAGTCACTTTTTGTGACTGTAGACTGCCAAATCGTGACAGCGTACAGTGTGGTATTTCTGGCGGGAGTGGGCAATCTCGTGACTGTATGTCATTTGCATACTTGCTAGTTTTTATCACCAGATGCTGATGTTTCAATCTGTATGTGGTGATGATGAAGATGGCAGGACCAGACTCTCTGGGCAGTGCAGGTTTTGCCCAACCAGAGATACCAGCATGGCTTGGACCTCTAGTGCCCCCAAGTCTGGCAGTATGTGTGCGGGTGTTGTAGTAGGAGTAATCAGTTCTCTGCTCTAAGCAATGAAATAGCACATGCCCGGTCTCTTGCTTCGTATGGACCTTATACAAAATCTCTTGGTGTATTTTTCCTGTTTTGTTCCTGGCCGCAGCTTATATTTTGACTATCCATATGTATTTTGATTCACTCACTGACTTTGTCTTCCTAGTACTTACTTGGCTTTCGCCTTGCTAAATAAACTGAGGGTGAAGAAGCTGGACTGGCCAAGCATCTCCAGACCTAAACCCTATTGAGCATCTGTGGGGCCTCCTCAAATGGAAGGTGGAGGAGCGCAAGATCTCTAACATGCACCAGCTCCATGATGTCATCATAGAAGATGGAAGAGGATCCAGCGGCTCCTATGAAGCTGTAGGGACCTCTATGCCCAAGAGAGTTAAAATAAGAGCTTGAAAATAATGGTGGCCACACAATATATGGACACTTTGGGCACAATTTGTCCAGCTTTGTTTATGGGTGTACTCACTTTTGTTGCCAGAGGTTTATACATTGATGTCTGTGTGTTGAGTTATTTAGAGGCCATCAAATTTACACTGTTATACAAGCTGTACACTGACTACTGTACATTGTATCTAAAGGCTGATTTACACACAATGATATCGCTAGCGATCTCGTTATCGATGTGACACGCCCAGATCGTAGTTACGATTTGCCGAGATCGCACATAGGTTGTTTTGTAGCGGTCACACGTACACATCTCACAAACTACGCTACATCGTTCAACGATATATTGTTTGCCCAAGGCGGTCGTGTGGATGTTGTTCGTCGTTGGCAAGGTGTCAAACGTAGCAATATGTCTGCTGCGTTCCAAACGACGAACAATATTTTGAAACCGAACGACGTGTCAACGATCAACGATTTTCACCCTATTTGCGATCGTTCGGAGTCGCACCTAGGTGACACACGCAATGACGTCGCTAATGATGACGGAAGTGCGTCACAAAAACCGTAACCCTGACGACATATCATCAGATAAATCGTAGAGTGTAAAGCGGTCTTAAATGTCAGATCTTCAGTGTTCTCCCATGCAAAGATATAATAAAATATGTAGAAAACTGTGACAGGTGTACTCACTTTTGTGATATACTGTATATACCTAAACTAATTTTATTAGCTCTAAAATAGTCATGTAGCGACAAGTCTCAAACAAGTCAAACAAATGTATTAGTCTGAGGATCACTGTTTTGCAGCAACAGTCACTTAGTAACCTTAAGGGGGCTTTACACACTGCGACATCGCTAATGCGGAGTTGTTGGGGTCACGGAATTTGTGACGCACATCCGGCCGCATTAGCGATACCGTAGCGTGTGACACCGATAAGGGTTTTTGCATCGTTGCAAAAACGTGCAAAATCGCTAATCGGTGACATGGGGGTCCATTCTTAAAAATCGTTACTGCAGCAGTAACGAAGTTGTTCCTCGTTCCTGCGGCAGCACACATCGCTGTGTGTGACGCCGCAGGAACGAGGAAGCTCTCCTTACCTGCCTCCCGGCTGCTATGCAGAAGGAAGGAGGTGGGCGGGATGTTCGTCCCGCTCATCTCCGCCCCTCCGCTGCTATTGGGCGGCGGTTCAGTGACGCTTCAGTGACGTCGCTGTGACGCCGCACGGACCGCCCCCTTAGAAAGGAGACGGTTCGCCGGTCACAGCGACGTCACCGGACAGGTAAGTATGTGTGACGGCTCTGGGCGATGTTGTGCAGCACGGGCAGCGATTTGCCTGTGTCGCGCAACAGATGGGGACGGGTACCCACACTAGGGATATCGGGACCGATATCGCAGTGTGTAAAGTAGCCTTTAGTCATTACAATTATGGAAATATCAAACATTTAGATTTAGTTTGTACATTCTTCGTCCACTATATTTTTTTACTGTTTTCTTTTCTGCATAAACTATATGTTTCTATTTAAAATATATCAGCATAATCACATTTACATCTGTTTGTGAGGTCTAAAGGTAGCTTTACACGCTACGATATTGCTAGCAATTTCTAGCGATATCAAGCGTGTAAGTTCCCGCCCCCGTCGCCCATGTGATATTGTGTGATCGCTGCCGCTGCGAACATTATCGCTACGGTAGCGTCACACGCACTTACCTGGTCGTCGTCGTCGCTGTGACTGCCGAACAATCCCTCCCTCAAGGGGGAGGGACGTTCGGCGTCACCGCGACGTCACTAAGCGGCCGGCCAATCAAAGCAGAGGGGCGGAAATGAGCGGGACGTAACATCCCGCCCACCTCCTTCCATACGCATTGCAGCCGGTGGCAGGTAAGGAGACGTTACTCGCTCCTGCGGTGTCACATAGCGATGTGTGCTGCCACATGAGTGATGAACATGGATAAGCAACCCTTACCGATTTTTGAGTTTGGGACGACCTCTCCATGGTGAACGATTTTCACCATTTTTGAGGTCGCTTAAGGTCGCTGGTGTCACACGCTGCGATATCGTTAATGACACCGGATGTGCGTCACTAACAACGTGACCCCGACGATAAAACATTAACAATATCGTAGCGTGTAAAGCCACCTTTAGACTTTTCCATAGAGATACCATTGATCACCAGTACCACAGGTAGTCTTTCCCAGGGCTGGCACTCACACTGGTGATGTGACGCTTGGTATGGGGGAATATCAGACGCAGGGGCGTAACGATCGCGGTCGCAGAGGTCGCCACTGCGACTGGGCCCGCAGGATTATAGGGGCCCGGCAGCCGCTCTGCAGAGCCGGCTGCCGGGCCCCTATGTGTAGTGCCGCTATGTAGTGGCCGACTGTGAGATCGTTAGGGGGCCGGCCTGTGAGTCAGGGGGGCCCAGTGTCTGCAGGGGGCAGAGGGGCCCCTGACCTGGAGAGGCCACCAGGCGTTCCTGACCTGCTGCAGAGGAGATGTGCTCCTGCACGGCAGACGGAAACCATCCCTACCAGGACCTGCGATGATGTCACGCCCATGTGACTGTGTGGGAGGAGACACAGGATGCCGGGAGAAAGCAGGAGAAGATACTTCGAGCACATGAGTGGTAATGAGAAAAGAGGGGACATGAGGGGAGGGGCTGCAGGGTGAGTGGGATATGAGGGCTGCAGACTGTGACAGAAGCATGTGAAGGGTGCAGAGTGTTTGAGCGGGGTAAGTTGGGGTACAGGCAGGGTGAGATATGTGGGTCAGGGTGTGTGTGTGATATGGGGGTGCAGGCTGTATAGGGAGCAGGGTGTGTGACATATGGGGGCAGGGGCGTAACTACCGCAGTCGCAGGGGTCAGAAGGAGCTGAGAGGTACTTGTTTTTTTATTTTGCTGGCTGCATGACACATATAGGCCCGGGAAAGCTGCCTGCATGATACATGGAGGCCCTGGTGGGGCTGGCTGGCAGGCTGCATTACACATAGAAGCCCTGGGGGGGCTGGCTGTATGACACATGGAGGCCCTGGGGGGGCTAGCTGCATGACACATGGAGGCCCTGGGGGGGCTGGCTGCATAACACATGGAGGCCCTGGGGGAGCTGGCTGCATGACACCTGGGGGGGGGCTGGCTGCATGACACATGGAGGCCCTGGTGGGGCTGGCTGGCAGGCTGCATTACACATAGAAGCCCTGGGGGGGCTGGCTGTATGACACATGGAGGCCCTGGAGGGGCTGGCTGCATGACACATGGAGGCCCTGGGGGGGCTGGCTGTATGACACATGGAGGCCCTGGAGGGGCTGGCTGCATGACACATGGAGGCCCTGGGGGGGCTGGCTGCATGACACATGGAGGCCCTGGGGGGGCTGGCTGCATGACACATGGAGGCCCTGGAGGGGCTGGCTGCATGACACATGGAGGCCCTGGGGGGGCTGGCTGCATGACACATGGAGGCCCTGGGGGGGCTGGCTGCATGACACCTGGGGGGGGGGGGGGCTGGCTGCATGACACCTGGGGGGGGTGGCCGGCTGCATGACACATGGAGGTCCTGGGGAAGCTGGCTGCATGACACATGGAGGCCCTGGGGGGGCTGGCTGCATGACACCTGGGGGGGGCTGGCTGCATGACACCTGGGGGGGGGCTGGCTGCATGACACATGGAGACCCTGGGGGGGCTGGCTGCATGACACATAGAGGCCCTGGGGGGGGCTGGCTGCATGACGCATAGAGGCCCTGGGGGGGCTGGCTGCATGACGCATAGAGGCCCTGGGGTGGCTGGCTGCATGACACATATAGGCCCGGGGGAAGCTGGCTGCATTACACATGGAGGTCCTGGTGGGGCTGGCTGCATGACACATGGAGGCCCTGGTGGGACTGGCTGCATAATACATGGAGGCCTGGGGGTGCTGGCTGCATTATACATGGAGGTCTATGGGGCTGCATTATAATACATATGGGACTATGGGGGCTACATTATAATATATGGAGGACTATGGAGGCTACCTTACACATGGTCTGTGGGGGTGCATTATAAAGCATGGGGGACTGTGGTGCAGTATAAAATATGGAGAACTATGGGAAATGCATTATAATACATGGAGGACTATGGGGTGCATTCTAAGATATGACGGGTTATGTGGGACCCTTTATACTATATGGAAGGCTATGTGGGGGCCATTATAGTATTTGGAGAACTATATACGAGGGAGGAAAAAGATACAAGTATGGGATGGGAATGTTTTGTGCTGAGGGAAAAGGCTCTTTCCCATGCTCTGCTATACATCTCTCAGCACCCAGCTTTCCCATGCTCTGATATACATCTCTCAGCACCCAGCTTTCCCCTGCTCTGATATACATCTCTCAGCACCCAGCTTTCCCATGCTCTGATATACATCTCTCAGCACCCAGCTTTCCCATGCTCTGCTATATATCTCTCAGCACCCAGCTTTCCCATGCTCTGCTATACATCTCTCAGCACCCAGCTTTCCCATGCTCTGATATACATCTCTCAGCACCCAGCTTTCCTCTGCTCTGATATACATCTCTCAGCACCCAGCTTTCCCATGCTCTGATATACATCTCTCAGCACCCAGCTTTCCCATGCTCTGCTATACATCTCTCAGCACCCAGCTTTCCCATGCTCTGCTATACATCTCTCAGCACTCAGCTTTCCCATGCTCTGCTATACATCTCTCAGCACCCAGCTTTCCCATGCTCTGCTATACATCTCTCAGCACCCAGCTTTCCCATGCTCTGATATACATCTCTCAGCACCCAGCTGTCCCATGCTCTGATATACATCTCTCAGCACCCAGCTTTCCCATGCTCTGATGTACATCTCTCAGCACCCAGCTTTCCCATGCTCTGATATACATCTCTCAGCACCCAGCTTTCCCATGCTCTGATATACATCTCTCAGCACCCAGCTTTCCCATGCTCTGATATACATCTCTCAGCACCCAGCTTTCCCATGCTCTGATATGGGAAAGCTGGGTGCTGAGGGAAAGATGCATGACAGAGGGATTTTAGATCATGGGAAACCTGGGTGCTGTGGGTAAAAGCCAAGTGTCAGCATCATTATCCCGTAACCTAAGTGTTGTGTACATGGAGGGGGGCCCCGGTCCAAAGTTTGCACCAGGGCCCATCAAACTCTAGTTACGCCACTGATCAGACGAATGGCAAAAGGGGGGAAAGGGAAACCTTGTCTCTGGGAAAGAGGAAGATAGTGACCCCTGGTATCATCTACAAATGGCGCCTGACTCTCCTGACGTCCCTAGATAGGTTCCACACCTATGCGCTGATCAGGATACCTAGGCCCTGGCTGACCCTGAAATAAGCTCTAGGTAGTGACCAGACGGGATGAGCACCAGTCAACCCCACTAAGACCTAGAGAACACACAGGGAAAACAAACAGGGGAATGCAAATGGACAACTTATCTGCAAGGTGACTTTGGAAGAACTACAGCAAAATACAACAAAATGTTACATAGGTTGAAAAAAGACCTAGGTGCATCTAGTTCATCCTTCCTCCACCAATTATACATTTTGTCACTAAATCATTTATAACCGACAATGTTGTGTTTACTGAGGAAATCATCCAGCCCTTTTTAAGCTGTTATAGTATCTGCCATTACTACCTCTTGTGGTCGGCATTCCACAGTCTGACTGCTCTAACTGTAAAGAACCCTTTTTCTATTTAGCTGCCGGAATCGCTTTTCGACAGTAGATTTCAGGCCAACTGCTTGTAATCTGGGTAGCCTAAGAGTAAACTATCACCAGCAACAAATTAAGGGGAAATGAAGACACATATAGACACAGGGAGTGGTGGTAAGATTTGCAACTGGACTGCCAACATATTATTATTATTATTTATTATTATAGCGCCATCAATTCCATGGCGCTTTACATGTGAAAGGGGTATACATAATAGGAAAAAGTACAATAATCATAAACAATACAAGGCACAGACTGGTACAGGAGGAGAGAGGACCCTGCCCGCGAGGGCTCACAGTCTACAAGATCCGCAGGGTCCAAAAGGGAAAGCGTTATCCCTAACAGAGAGGATACATAGAACTCCATTCACACCAAAGAAGAAAAAATGGAATATCAAGGAGCATTTTGTGCTACTAAACACAGCGACCTTCTGTAGCCGGACACCACAGGGTCCACCATGGGAGAAGACGACTGAAGAATGGAGCAGAAAGGAGAGGGTCTCTACAGTTGAGGACCAGGCAAGCAGAGTATGCTTTTTTATTTTTTAATCATTTATTATGCACTGGGATCTGGGGTCTGGAGAGACCTCACAACATAATAAGTCATATTCGATTTGCAGCAAATACATTTGATGAAAATCAAATTTAATTTCAAAATTTGAGGCCGATGTGCCAAATCGAATTTCAGCAGATTTACTAATGGACACCAATATCATACAGTGCCTACAAGTAGTATTCAACCCCCTGCAGATTTAGCAGGTTTACACATTCGGAATTAACTTGGCATTGTGACATTTGGCCTGTAGATCAGCCTGGAAGTGTGAAATGCACTGCAGCAAAAAAGAATGTTATTTCTTTTTTTATTTTTTTTTTTTTTTTTAAATTGTGAAAAGTTTATTCAGAGGGTCATTTATTATTCAACCCCTCAAACCACAAGAATTCTGTTTGGTTCCCCTAAAGTATTAAGAAGTATTTCAGGCACAAAGAACAATGAGCTTCACATGTTTGGATTAATTATCTCTTTTTCCAGTCTTTTCTGACTAATTAAGACCCTCCCCAAACTTGTGAACAGCACTCATAAATGGTCAACATGGGAAAGACAAAGGAGCATTCCAAGGCCATCAGAGACAAGATCGTGAAGGGTCACAAGGCTGGCAAGGGGTACAAAACCCTTTCCAAGGAGTTGGGCCTACCTGGCTCCACTGTTGGGAGCATCATCCGGAAGTGGAAGGCTTATGGAACTACTGTTAGCCTTCCACGGCCTGGACAGCCTTTGAAAGTTTCCACCCGTGCCGAGGCCAGGCTTGTCCGAAGAGTCAAGGCTAACCCAATGACAACAAGGAAGGAGCTCCGGGAAGATCTAATGGCAGTGGGGACATTGGTTTCAGTCAATACCATAAGTAACGTACTCCACCGCAATGGTCTCCATTCCAGAGAGAGCCCGTAAGGTACCTTTACTTTCAAAGCGTCATGTCAAGACTCGTCTACAGTTTGCTCATGATCCCTTGGAGGACTCTGAGACAGACTGGTTCAAGGTTCTCTGGTCTGATGAGACCAAGATCGAGATCTTTGGTGCCAACCACACACGTGACGTTTGGAGACTGGATGGCACTGCATACGACCCCAAGAATACCATCCCTACAGTCAAGCATGGTGGTGGCAGCATCATGCTCTGGGGCTGTTTCTCAGCCAAGGGGCCTGGCCATCTGGTCCGCATCCATGGGAAGATGGATAGCACGGCCTATCTGGAGATTTTGGCCAAGAACCTCCGCTCCTCCATCAAGGATCTTAAGATGGGTCGTGATTTCATCTTCCAACAAGACAACGACCCAAAGCACAAAGCCAAGAAAACCAAGGCCTGGTTCAAGAGGGAAAAAATCAAGGTGTTGCAGTGGCCTAGTCAGTCTCCTGACCTTAACCCGATTGAAAACTTGTGGAAGGAGCTCAAGATTAAAGTCCACATGAGACACCCAAAGAACCTAGATAACTTGGAGAAGATCTGCATGGAGGAGTGGGCCAAGATAACTCCAGAGACCTGTGCCGGCCTGATCAGGTCTTATAAAAGACGATTATTAGCTGTAATTGCAAACAAGGGTTATTCCACAAAATATTAAACCTAGGGGTTGAATAATAATTGACCCACACTTTTATGTTGAAAATGTATTAAAATTTAACTGAGCAACATAACTTGTTGGTTTGTAAGATTTATGCACCTGTTAATAAATCCTGCTTTTGTTTGAAGTTTGCAGGCTCTAACTTATTTGCATCTTATCAAACCTGCTAAATCTGCAGGGGGTTGAATACTACTTGTAGGCACTGTAAATATATGACAGTAGAAATCTGTTGGACGTTATTTCACGTGTTACAGATTTATCAGACCACAATTTTTTTATACATATACGTTGTACAGTTGGGACAGTTTATGGAATAAAAATTCCATCCAGAAGACATTTGCATGACCACCGCTACTGTATTTCCACAAGAATTTAGACTCTTCTTCCTCTTAATTATAATGGACACTATTTTCCATTTCTGTAAAGTTAAACAGTTCATTCTCAACTTGAGAACTTTTCTAGACGCTCCTCGTGTGTCGTCATTCCCTGGCCGAGCCCTGTAAATTTAGGCTAGTTACATCAGAGGAAGGCTCCTTGGCAGGCCGCCATCTAGAGATAAGTAATGGCATGCACAAGCATGAGAAATACGCAACACAAAGGGTAAGCGAGCTTTAGACAGGGCAGCATTACTCACAAGAAGCCACAGGTACCAGTGAGCAATGGGAGGGAAGCTCTGAAGGAAATGTACAGGGGAGAGGCAAGGGAGGGGAGCGGAGCGGACCTATGAGAAGACTGACAGCCTTGTGGAAGAAAATACAGTCTCTTATTATTTCCTTAACGTATCCGCAGAGCAAGTGAAGTGAACTTTTACAAAGTTTTCTGTAGTGTATGGATCTAACATTGATCAGAAAGGTAAGTCCTGTCCTGTACAGCTGACTATGACATTAACTAACTAGCCGTCTATCTTCTTGTGCCATAGTAACCCGGATAAAACTTTCTGGCTGTCATTCATTGCCACTCCTTTTAAATAGAGCAAGTTACTAATAGTTACAGAAGTTAAAAATATATTTTTGATTGTCGTTTATGTTGTTTTATGTTATTTTTTTGTTTGTTTGTTTTATGTTGTTTTCTATTTGTTTTATGCTGCTTTTTTGTTTACTCTCAGGTTATTTTGTATTTGTTTTATGCTGCTTTTTTGTGTAGTTTTAGGTTGTTTTCTATTTGTTTTATGCTGCTTTTTTGTGTACTCTTAGGTTATTTTGTATTTGTTTTATGTCACTTTTTTGTGTAGTTTTAGGTTGTTTTCTATTGGTTTTATGCTGCTTTTTTGTGTAGTTTTAGGTTGTTTTCTATTTGTTTTATGCTGCTTTTTTTGTGTAGTCTAAAGGGGGCTTTACACACTGCGACATCGCTAATGCGATCTTGTTGGGGTCACGGAATTCGTGACGCACATCTGGCCGCATTAGCGATGCCGTTGCGTGTGACACCTATGAGCGATTTTGCATCGTTGCAAAAACGTGCAAAATCGCTCATCGGTGACATGGGGGTCCATTCTCGATTATCGTTACTGCAGCAGTAACGAAGTTGTTCCTGCGGCAGCACACATCGGTACGTGTGACGCCACAGGAACGAGGAAGCTCCCCTACCTGCCTCCCGTCCACAATGCGGAAGGAAGGAGGTGGGCGGGATGTTACGTCCCGCTCATCTCCGCCCCTCCGCTGCTGTTGGGCGGCGGTTCAGTGACACTGCTGTGACGTCACTGTGACGCCGCACGGACCGCCCCCTTAGAAAGGAGGCGGTTCGCCGGTCACAGCGACGTCGCTAGGCAGGTAAGTATCTGTGACTGCTCTGGGCGATGTTGTGCGCCATGGGCAGCGATTTGCCCGTGTCGCACAACAGATGGGGGCGGGTACCCACGCTAGCGATATCGGTACCGATATCGCAGTGTGTAAAGTGGCCTTGTTTTCTATTTGTTTTATGTTGCTTTTTTTGTGTAGTCTCAGGTTGTTTTCTATTTGTTTTATGCTGTTTTTTTTGTCTAGTCTTAAGAGTGCTTTACATGCTGCGATGTCGCTAGCGTTAGCACCCGTCCCCGTCGTTGGAGTGATATGTGGTGATTGCTGCCGTAGCGAACATTATCGCTACGGCAGCGTCACACGCACATACCTGGTCAGCAACGTCGCTGTGACGCCCGAACAATCCCTCCCTCAAGGGGAAGGTGCGTTCGGCGTCATAGCGACGTCACTGCAGCGTCACTAAGCGGCCAGTCAATAGAAGCGGGGGGGCGGAGATGAGCAGGACGTAACATCCCACCCACCTCCTTCCTTCCGCATTGCCGGTGGACGCAGGTAAGGCGATGTTCGTCACTCCTGCGGTGTCACACACAGCGATGTGTGGTGCCGCAGGAACGAGGAACAGCATCGCTACTAAGCAGACTACGATTTTGTTTTTGGACAACCTCTCCAACACCAACGATTTTTGTCTCTTTTGCGATCGTTTAAGTTCGCTCTTATGTGTCACATGCTGCGATGTCGCTAACGATGCCGGATGTGCGTCACAAACACCGTGACCCTGACGATAAATCGCTAACGATGTTGCAGGGTGTAAAGCACCCTTTAGGTTGTTTTCTATTTGTTTTATGTTGTTGTTACGGTTGATTTTTCTTTTATGTTGGTTTTATGCCAGTTTGCGTTTGTTTACTTCCACACCATCTGGAATAGAGTGTTAAGAATCAGCCTAGACAGAGAAGCTGTGGTTTACCATCCCTTGTAGAACCATAAAGTGGAGCATGCCTTGTTGACATACAGCATGCTATAATCTTGCAAGAACAACATTGCAGCAGGTTGTTGACCCTTCATGGTTGCCAGTTGTCCTTATGTATTATGTATGCTGTGACTTGTTACAGGTGAGGGGAAGCAGCATACATGCAATGTCGTTCGCTTGTGTATGGATTTACAGAGGATCTTTGGATCAATTCCATCAGGACGTGTCTGGGTGCACACGCTGAGTTTTTTGTTGCAGATTTGGTGCAGTTTATCTTGCAGATTGTGGCGCAAAGCTGCATTCATATCCTTATGCCAGCAAAGTCAATGCGAATTCTGAACTGCTGTGCACACGTTGCACCTTTTTTCCCTGCAGTTTTGGGTGCAGAACAAATCTGTAGGATGTCAATTGTTGGTGCATTTTTCCTGTGGTTTTTTTTAGCCCTTCCAGGCATTGATTTCACACAAAAAACGCATGGCAAAAGAATGCAACAAAAAGCTCACCAAAAATGCACCAAAGTGTGTTGCTCTGCCACAAGGTGTGTTTTTTGGTGCAGAAAATGTCTATAAATAATCTGTAGCGTGTGCACATACCCTAATACTGGAGCAGATGTAGTGCTCACAATGCCAAATATGCACTTACATACTCACTTAAAATTCAGCCCTCTCCCCCTCATTAGCAATGTTCCCAATTGCAATGGGGGTGTTATATCATAACCCTCAAAAATCGTTTTGGGGTATTTACTTACATGATGCCCATCTGTGCGGTAGCTTCGGTTTATTATTATTCCATGGCACTTTACATGTGAAAAGGGATATACATAATAAAAAGAAGTACAGACACAGATTGGTAACAGGAGGAGAGAGGACCCTGCCCCCGAGGACTCACAGTCTTAAGGGGATGGGTGAGGATACAGTAAGTGATGGTAGACCTGGTCGTGCACAGTGTACATAGGGTTACTGCAGGTTGTAGGCTTGTCGGAAGAGATGGGTCTTCAGGTTCCTTTTGAAGGTTTCCATGGTAGGCGAGAGTCTGATATGTTGGTTAGAGCATTCCAGATTATGGGGGAGGCACGGGAGAAATCTTGTATGTGATTGTGGGAAGAGGAGATAAGAGGGGCGTAGAGAAGGAGATCTTGTGAGGATCGGAGGTTACGTGCAGGTAAGCACAGGGAGACTAGGTCACAGATGTATGGAGGAGACAGGTTGTGGATGGCTTCGTATGTCATGGTTTGGGTTTTAAACTGGAGTATTTGGGCAATGGGTAGTCAGTGAAGGGATTGGCAGAGTGAAGAGGCCAGGGAAAAGCAGGGGGACAGGTGGATTAGCCGGGCCGCAGAATTCAGGATAGATTAGACGGGTGCAAGAGTGTTGGCAGGGAGGCCACAGAACAGGAGGTTGCAGTAGTCCAGGCGGGAGATAATGAGAGCATGCACTAGTATTTTTGCAGAATCTTGGGTGAGGAATGTATGAATCCGGGAAATATTTTTGAGTTGATGTCAGCAGAAGGTGAAAGGGGCTTGGAAATGTGGTTTAAAGGAGAGAGCAGAGTCAAGGGTTGCCACCATGCAGCGAGCTTGTGGGACCAGGAAGAAATAGCAACCATTGACCATGATGGTTAGGTCTGTTGGGGGGTTGAGTGAGATAGCAGGAAAGATGATGAATACAGTTTTGTCCACATTACGTTTTAGAAATTAGTCGGAGTCGTGGAGTCGGAGCTCATTTTGGTGGAGTCGGAGTCAGAGTCGGTGTAAAATGCACCGACTCCGACTCCTAAAATATGTAATAAATTGGGGACAGTAGTGCAATGCAGAATGTGCTGAATATTTTACTAAATAATAACATTTAGTATAATGCTTATATTTAAATGAAAAATTTATTGTAGTACAATGTGAACATCAGACATTTTTATCATTTTTATGATACAATAATCAAGATATTTAGATAGAACATAAAATATATTTATTGGAATACAACTTTAGAACACAAAAAACTAATAAATTGTAAATATGTAATACAATCTGTAATATATATATATATATATATATATATATATATATATATATATACATACACACAAGATATATATGTAATCTACTGTATATTACATAGTGTATTACATATTTACAATTTATTACAGTTTGTGTTCTAAAGTTGTATTCCAATAAATATATTTTATGTTCTATCCAAATATCTTGATTATTGTATCATAAAAATGATTAAATGTCTGATGTTCACATTGTACTACAATAAAGTTTTCACTTAACTATAAGCAATATATGAAGGAGTCGGAGTCGGTGCAAGAGAAATTGAGGAGTCGGAGTCTGAGTCGAAGGTTTGGTTTACCGACTCCACAGCCCTGAAATTAAGCAGAGAAAAAGTATGAAATAGCTGATAGATATTGTGGGATTCTCGTTAGTAGAGAGGTGATATCGGGTCCAGAGAGGTTGATCTGCGTATCATGACCATAAAGATGATACTGGAAGGCATGGGATTCTATGAGCTGTCACAGGCCAAAGGTGTAAATGGAAAAGAGGAGGGGTCCAAGAACGGAGTCTTCGGGCACCCCAACAGATAGAAGGCGAGATCAGGAGGTGGGAGAAGCTGAATGTTCTGTTGGTTGGGTATGAAGAGATACAAGATAGGGCAAAGTCGATGATACCAAGGGATGAGAGAATCTGTTTCTTAGATGAGCTCAGTTCAGATAAGGAAGGGCATTCCTAAAGATGAGCACCCCATAACCATCACCACCAGACGTGTTAAGGGGGCTTTACATGCAACGACATATCTAACGATATGTTGTCGGGGTCACGGAATTCGTGACGCACATCCGGCGTCATTAGTGATGTCGTTGCGTGTAACAGCTACGAGCGAGTGTTAACGATCAAAAATACTCACCTAATCATTGATCGTTGACATGTCGTTCATTTTCAAAATCTTGTTGGTCGTTGTGGACGTAAGTTGTTCGTCGTTCCTGAGGCAGCACACATCGCTACTTGTGACACCCCGGGAACGACGAACAACAGCTTACCTGTGTCCTCCGGCAATGAGGTGGGCGTGTCATTAATGCGGCTGGTCTCCACCCCTCCACTTTTATTGGTCGGCCGCTGTGTGACAATGCTGTGACGGCGCATGAACCTCCCCCTTAACAAAGGGGTTCTTCGCCGCCCACAGCGACGTCGCTAGGACGGTAAGTATGTGTGACGGGTATTAGCAATATTGTGCACTACGGGCAGCGATTTGCCTGTGACGCACAAACGACGAGGGCGGGTGCTTTCACGAGCGACATCGCTAGCGATATCGCTGCGTCTAAAGCAGCCTTTAGTAAACTCCTAATATACCTATTGTATAATTGGGGACTGGCAAAAACACAGATCCAATTGAAGTGGTGAACTCTGGTGCCACCAGACCATAGATCTGAAAAGTTTGATCCTGATGCTAGGTGCCAGCAATGCCAACGTCCCCCAAATCCTCAGCCTAAATGTATCATGATTCCAATAACTCGGAAAACTTTTTCCTTTTTCCAGTTAATCAATACATGTATCACTTCTAGAATACTTTTGTCTTTTTTGGTCCAAATATTTTTGACATGACATAGATTGTGCTGCCTAGCATGGTCCTACACTATCATAACCCTATGAGCTAGTATTTTCCATCGGTTCTTATGACATTTTTGGAGGAAAGGGATAGTCAGTAAGGAAAGAATTCCCTATGTTTTATGGCTTGTTTGCAGAAGCATATCATTATTTGTATTCCTCTAGTAAATGATGATTATATTTCATGGCATCTGGTAAGGTAACCCACAGGGTTAATATTTGCATACTGCTCAGTCACATTGCGCTGTGTATACATGACAGCCGAAATTCCCATGGATAGGAATAAGGAGGCGGAGGATCCCTCTTGTTGAGACTCTTTTTCCTGGCATCCGTCAGAGGTTCGCTCTCAGTATGGTATAATCCGTACGCCTCCTTGTATACAATGCCTGTGTATGTGAAGGAAAAACAGGCGCCTGTGCTTGTTTCACTTACATCTTGCATGACAAACAACTCCTGTTTCCCCTCTCCTTTATAAAGACACTGGAGGCATTGAACTTGTTCTCCCTGGGGCTTCTCCGCAGCCCTGTGATAACAATTTAGAGTAAAAACTCTTACGCCCCCACTCATTAAAGATGAAAATTCCACTAATCCCAAATATGGGCAATCTGAGCGCGTGAGCCGAAAATAAAACTGGTTTCTTGTGCCTGGGAATTAACCCTACAGATGCCTGCGAGTGCGGAGATGTGCCGAAAACTAGGAATAGCGTAAAAGAAGCGTGCCGGGTGTAGAAGGTGTAATGCGCTCTGCACCAAGACCGGACGTCTATATTTAGAAAGGCTCGCACCATAAAACAGTAAGGAACACATTACCTAGTCACCGGCGCAAGGATCATAAAACAGTAACAAACACATTACCGAATCACCGGCACACGTCAGATGCTCCAGAGTCGTAGGCCCCGATACATTACGGCTTATACACAAGTCATAATTAAAGGAGCACTGGAGTAAGATGCGCCAAATTCATTAAGAAGCATGTGTATCTTATTCAATTTGGCACATCTTATAAGTACCGTGTAGTTTCGGCAGTAGTGTTTTCTAACGAGATGTACCCCACAAAACGTATAGTGAATTTTCCAGGCAGGCCTTGTTACACCCCATCCCAACCTAAGTCCTCGCACTTTGATGGCACCGGACAGGATTGGTATAGTAACTCAAAATGTGAAAAAAAAATAGTTCAAAGAGTTTTACACCAGAATGATGGGGAAAACTTGTTTATCAATCAGGGTCATAGATCGATATTATGATAAGAGATAGATAGATAGGTAGATAGATAGATAGATAGGTAGATAGATAGGTAGATAGATATATGATAGATAGATAGATAGATAGAGAGATAGACAGATCTCCAGGAAGATCTCTGGTGAATCTTGGACCAGAAGGTCACAGCGGCTTATGTTTAAATGAATTTGCTTTCCTTAGATTCTGTAGGGGTTAAGGACTCTTTCCTATCTGGTTGTCCTTCGGATCCTTTATCCCAGGTGCAGCTCTATGTGACCACACCCCTTCACTATAAATAGTCACGTGTCTTACCATCTGATGACGGTTATAGATTCTCATATCTAAGTTGTCCACTTTGGAAGGAGTCAATTTCTGGAGGAAGCTGAAGTTTTGTGACAATTGCAGCTGTGTTATTAGCTGCATTAGAGTTGCTTGGAGTGTTTTCCTTACGGAATCTATTTTCGCCCTGTCTGTCTTCCTACCCTTGTGTTGGATTATTGTAGTGGTGAGACTAGTGCTCTTCTTGGCATTCTCACTAGTCGAGATGAGTTCAGGGCAAGCAAGAGCCTAGGCACGTGATCAATGATGGGGTGAAAGAACTCATATTGGGGAGTGCAGGGAACAGCCTCAGGTGTGTGCAAGAGGTGACCACGCTCCCCTCTCCCTAGTGCCAGGGCCCACAATGGTATTGTGTTCCCAGTGTACCCTGTTTGTTGCGGTGCTTGCTGGGGGTTCCCTTAATCCTGGCGGAACCCAAGTAGTCACTGTGTGACAATAGATAGATAGATAGATAAACCTTCTATACTTGCTCAACAATTATCACATTGGCTCATGCTGGATAATAACATTATCACATATTTAGACATATAGGCCTCAATTCATCAACAACAGCATTGTTCCCAAGTCTAGATAAAAAGGTTTGATGGAATCAAAGGTGCCTGATTCATTAATAGACGAATGCCGCTTAATGAATCAGGTGCATCTTAGACATGGTGTACCCCTCACCACAATTTTTAACCCAGCCAGTAACTGAAGTAAGAATTGTGGCATAAACCAAGCCATGTCATGAATTAGACTAGTGAGTGTTGTCCTGTCCGTTCCAAAAAGTCACTAAAGCTCTTATGTACCGCCCCGGGGCTCGGCCAGCTGCCGAGCCGCTCGGATTCGGGCTCGTCGGTGGGTGGATCGAGCTCCTCCCGAACCCGGGGGTCACGTCGCTCTGAAGGGAGGCTGGCGCTACGTGAGTGGTGGTGTTTGGTGGGGAAGTCGACGGCCGAGGCCGCGGTTGTTTTTTGGGGGATAAGTTTGTGACGCCACCCACGGGTTGTGGTGAATGGATGGACACCACCGCTGCCGTTGACTAGGCTCCCGGGGACGGTGTTGCGCAGCTTGATGTTGACCCCTCCGTGGGTAGGAGGTGGTGGTCCCAGGGGCCCGAGGGAGGTGACTGAGGCGGGGAGATGGATGCGTGCTGGCGTGTCGGTGCGGTGCGGCGCGGTGCGCGGCTCGAGGGCACTGTTGTATTTACTATTACAGACACACTGGAGTCTCTGGTAAACCAAACAAGATGGTGGACGGTGCCCACAGACGGCTGCGCTTTTCCCCTTCTTCAGGTTGGTGGTTTCCTCCTTTCTCCTGCACCTCACTTTTAGTAGAATGGTGACTCCTATGCCTGAGAAACGGTAGTCCACTCCCCAGCTTTGTGCATGCCTGTAGAGCCCTTTTGCCCGCAGACGCTGGCCCATGGGATCTCGATGCCTGGGCGGTGGCTTTCTATCCCTATGGTTGGGCTGTTGTCTTTAGTCGGGTCTTGGGTGGGAAAGGACCTAAAGTCCAGACCCCAATCAGTGAATTTGACTCGGTCCAGTGGCTTCTGGGCCTTGTACTGGGTCTGAGTACCCCTCCTGGTGCTCCGGTTTCCAATCGGTTCCCCTGTTCGGTACCGGCGGGCCACTACCCGGTCCCGCTCCCTTACGGTTCCACCAGCTGTAATCCCAGCTCCTGCAGGCGGCCACCACCGTCTGCCTCCTGGCCACAGGGTATCCGGGCTCCAACCCAGATCCCTGACAGATGTCCAAATTGTGCTACCACACTCCTCCACTCCTGTCACTGCACTCTCTCCCACTGAACTCTCTGTTTTTCCCGCCTCAGGCTCTCCGAACTCCTCGGTTGGGTGGCCAACCACCTGGCTCCGCACCCCGGGTGTGGACGTCAGAACCTGAGAGGCGTGACTCAGGGTTTTAAGGTTGGCTGCTGGCACCTTTTTAGGGGAAGGTGTTTGTGCAAGGGCCTACCTGTAACTACCTGGCTAGTCCAGGGCATCACACTTACATAACCTAACAAATTGGGACTTGGATGAATGAGGGCCTTAGTGGGGAATTTGCTGGCGTTTTAAACACTAGCCTTAAACAAAAGCCCACTAGAGTAAAATGCAGGGGCGGACATATCATTGGAGCGACCAGTGCAGGGCCCAAGAGGTAAGGAGGCCCATTTTCACCTTTAAAGTAGGTATAATTGTGCAGTATGATGAGCTACTGGACTGCAAAGGGCCCAATTACTTTTCTTTCACAAGGGCCCTTTTCCGTCTGTATCCACCAGTGGTAAAAAGTACACAAGGTTATCAAACGTCCAGAAATTCCTGAAAAGTCCATTAAATTTGGGCACTTTTTCACTGCATCTGTGAAAGGAAATTGATTTGTCTCCTTTTTTTCTCAGGTTATTGTGTTTGTTATGATTTTCCAGTTCACAGTCAACAATGTAAAAGGCTCCTATCAGTATATTGTAGTAGAGACTCCTCACTGGCAGACAGATTGTTTTGTCAGGTCTCCGCAGGGAGAAAAGTTTTCCTCCTTAGACCCTACTATAGCTTCTCATACAGCCAGATCAGATCTCATACTTTGCACTGACGAGGGGCAATCACCCCAAAACACTGAGTCTGCAAATTGAGGTTCTGATCTGACATAAATCCTAAGTCATATGAAAAGGCTCGTTAAGGGGTCACTTTTGAATTTTACGATTGCTACTTCCAATAGGTGGCGCTAGAGTTCGTCTTCTTTCTCCCTGAAGAGACAATTTGTATATTGTAGTATATCAAGGATCAATATTTTGGCTTCTAAATAAAATGTTGAAATCTTCACGTCAATCTCAAGTGGGGACATATTAGGTAAATTCCAGTTGACCCAACATGAAATTTTATTTTTGTTACGCACTGGATTATCAGGATCTCCAGACAATTAAGTGTTGGATTAAAAGATTTTTACTGAATTATAGATATAAATATATTTGAGATGAGAGAATATTCCCCGCTGAAGACTAATCAGTCCCAATCTTAAACCTGATTAATTAATTTTTCCATTTTAAATAGATAAGCGCAGATGAGAATCAGATAGCTGGAGCCCAATGCTTCTACTACTACATATGCATAGTCTTCTTTGAATTATTTCATTAAAACCAAGGGCAAATGAATCATATTTACATAGTAATATCGGGAAATAAAGGTACACGTTCTTAAAGCGGTATTCCCACCCCTTATATTTGAAGCCTATTGACGGGACATGCCCAAAATGTAGGAAAGAGGTGAGTTACAGGGTTGGGAACTGCATCCATCTCAAGAACAGGACCCCCAGTAGAAGTGGCCGCGCATGCTTGTTAAAGGGAACCTGTCACCACTTTTTTGGCGTATTAGCTGCTGCCACCACCACCGGGCTCTTATATACAGCATTCTAACATGCTGTATATAAGAGCGCAGGCCGCTGTGAGAACATAAAAATTACTTTATAATACTTACCTAATGGTCGCTCGGTTGGCCAGATGGGCGTCTCCGTTCTCGGGTGTCGGCGGCGCCTCTTTCGGCCATCTTTGTCCTCCTTCTTCTCTAGCTGTGGTGCATGACGTGTCCAACGTAATCCACACTCGCTGGCATTCAGGTCCTGAGCAGGCGTATTTTGATCTGTCCTGAGAAGGGCAGATCAAAGTATTGTAGTGCGCCTGCGCAGGATTGGCGAGTGTGTATGACGTAGACGCGTCATGCACACAGGCTTCAGAAAGAGGACAAAGATGGCCGAAAGAGGAGACTCTGGCACCGGAAAATGGAGACGCCCATAAGGCCAACCAAGAGACCGTTAGGTAAGTATTATAAAGCGTTTTTTATGTTCTCACAGCGGCCTGGGCTCTTATATACAGCATGTTAGAATGCTGTATATAAGAGCCCGGTGGTGGTGGCCGCAGCTTATAGGCCAAAAAAGTGGTGACAGGTTCCCTTTAAGTCACCACGCTTGTGCAACACTTTACAGGACTTCCATACAAATGAATGAAAAGAGGCGGCCACCTCTCCATTGACATTGGTATGCACCCTCTTCTCTACAGATGCCGGTTTTGGTGGTAGAACCCACATCTATCATACATTTATAGTAATGTTGACATTTTTACATTGGCCATTAGGGCTATTTTAGACTCGCACCCTGGCTGATCAGACATTGATGACCTATCCTAAGTGTACGTCATCAATGTAACAGTAGTGGACAACCTGTCAAGTTTTTTTTCTTCCCATATCACAATCTGTACTAAAAAAAACCCAACAAAAAACCTTGCACTTTTCACACTGGCTAATAGGGCTTTTTTTAAACTCTAACCTCCTATAGTATCAAGGAAATTCACATGAACATTTGCCACAATGAACAGACGCTAATATTTTAGATTGAAGCATCTAATGAGCGTGTGCAAATGTCATTATGAAGGGTGGGGGAGCAAATGAGCTGTGACATCACCTATTGTGATTGGTGGATCCTATTTATCAGCTGCGTAAAAAGGTGTGACCTGTATTGTAATCCTGTCTCTGATGATAAGGAGCCTGCTGAAAAATCTTCAGAAGTAGGACACCCTGCACGCCTGCCGATCAGCTGTTCTTGGTGCCGCCGTCCGGAAATGTTCTGTTCCGGAGCTGCTCCGTCTTCTAATAGTGGCCGCGGCCAGGTACTGAACATCCGCCTCCTATTGATTTTCAATGGGAGGCGGACGTACAGTACCCAGCCATGGCCGCTGTCAGTTGAGGGGCAGCTCCGGAACTGAGCATTTCCAGCTGCCTGCTGCTGCCGCCAACACCAGGTACAGCTGATTGGCGGGGGAGCCGGATGTCGGACCCCGGCCGGTCAGACATTGATGACCTATCCTAAGCATAGCCCATCAATGTAAAAGTAGTGAACAACCTCTTTAAACAGTAAGTCTCTTTCTGATGATGGGTGGCATTTAAAAGATTGATCTAGCAACAGATACATTTTAACTATAATATTTTGCAGAAATTTAGATATGATGCAAAAATTAACAATACTGCCCAGATAATAACCATGTATCAGAAATCAATGCAGTTATTAAAAAAAAAAATACCGTAACTAAAATAATACCAGCTCCCTATGATGTGACTGCACATATACAGTATAGCAGTATGTAAACCTTGCAGGACACCATGTAAACTAATTATTTTCAGATCTATTTAATACACAAAAAGGAGGAAATCCCCAAATTATCCCGATGCGCAGGGTGCGGAATTCCACCCGATAATCCAAGTGAGTGTTCGCCCAGGTGAGTAATAGGCTTCCTGCTTCCATTTATCTGGCATATTCTCCGGAGCTGAGCCGTCGGTTATATGTACCAGGCCATGTGGGAAAACAGATGTTTGATGGTCAAAAAAAAAAAAAGCTGAAACAACTTGGAGCCATGAACATCTGCTGCTCCACCGCGGTCCTGACGTTTTTGAAAATCTTTGCACGTCTGTCACCTAAGTCACAAAGTGTCAGCTCTGCAGCCCGGTGGGATTTATGTCAGGTTGCCTGCCTTCTCGTACACCTATAAAACAACCCAGACGTTCATATTTGCAGCGGTCTGGATGACACCCTCCATATGCAGAATTCTCCTAAATATGACAAAGTGTCGCAGTGGTGAGCATGTAGACCGGCTAGAGGAGGCAGTAGTAGTCGTGCACACAGGGGCTTCCAGCCATTCAGTAACCCCTTGTGTCCCGGTCACCACTCCACTGCAGGGATGCTTTTGTGGCGCCCCTGAGGCTTCAGTCGCCACAGAGTATTGCACCCAAAGTTGAGTGTAATGCTAAACCCCGTTCCTGAGGAGGTCAGTCCCGATTTCACCACATTACACACTCAAATACACACCAGGTAGCCCTGTTCCCACTGGGAACTGGGCTAGGGTCGGGTAATAAAGGGGTCGCCGACAGAGAGGCATTTACAGGATGCCCTCAACAGGGGCCCCAGTCCCATTAGCTTAGGACCTGGGAGGGGGGAGGAGCAGCCAGCAGGGGGAGTCAGGGGCCAACGCAACAGTTAAGGAGTTCTCCAGCAGGAGAGCAGCGGAGCAGTCGCATCTCACAGGTGCTCCGGTGGGAAGGAGGAAGAGTTCACACAGTTGTCGGGGGGAGAGTGAATCTGCTACCCTCAGAATCGACGCCATACAGGGCGGCAGGACCCTAGGGAAGATCATACTTCACGTTGGTTTTCCAGAATCTGCCTGGACGGGGAAAGTTTCAAGCTTCACTGACCACATAGCGCCCGACAGCACAGTGCCATATAGAATCCGGGGCCTCGTATCAAGCCGGACCACACATCGGAACTGTGGCACCTGCATATAGGGACAAGAGTACATCTCGTGAAACCCAGGGTCCCCTCGTAGCTTCAAGCCAGGGGATCCACAGACAGGCGTTACAAGGAGAAACCCACTGAACACCAAACCGGAGTGATCTCTAAAGGGATTTGGGTTCGACAGAGCCCATCATAGCAAGTGACCGGTATTACCTGGGTGAGCGGCACCACACTAAAAGTGAGTAAACAACCTGGAACCGCAGCTATAGACTCTGACTCTTTATTACCAGTATTGCCGCTCCGAGACGCCATTACTACTCCCCTCATCATCCTCCCCGGGGCCCGCTCTACCTGTGGGGAGCGATACCACCCATAGCTGCTACCACCATCTGCCCGGAGGACAGCGACAGCAGCAGCGGCCCATTCCCTGGCCGCATTCCACAGGTGGCGTCACAACAAACACCTCACTACTACCCCCATCATCCTTCCCCATCCATCTTCCGTACGACTTGGAGCAACGGAGCTGGGCTAGGCCGCCCGTGACCATGACAGTCAATGGCCCGGCAACGAGTAGGTTAACTTTACCTGCCTCGTGGGGCACTACACTTTTGCCACAGTTCATTCATCCACTTAGAAATGAATCTGACACAGATGCACATTTTTAGCCAGCGGAACTTTACTTGCACTCCCCAAATGGGTACTTTCAGATTGCCTTACAAGGGCACTGCTTCTGACCCCGACAGAGTTCCTTTCAAACTCCATGTCATTGTTAAACTTACCGGCCGACCGCTTTCCTGGTACCTGAGATTCTTTGAATGCTACTAGGCCCCTCATTCCCCAGTCTGACGTCATACTGTCGCGGGCGGGGAGGGCACGCTGCGCTCGCTAACGCTCGGGTCCGGCGCTGCTGCTGCGGCTGCTCGGTGGCTTGAGCGGTGGGCCAGATCCGGGGACTCGAGCGGCGCTCCTCGCCCGTGAGTGAAAGGGGTGGTTTGGTTTGGGGATGTAGTCCGTGACGCCACCCACAGGTCGTGGTGAAGATGAGCACCACAGCTGCTGATAACGGGGATCCCGGGGATGATGGCAGGGAGCAGCTAGGATGTTGTTTTCCCCCCTCCGTGGGTAGGGGTTGGTGGTCCCGGGGCCCGGTGAGGTGACGGGGAGGCAGGGTTGGCAAGGTGCAGGGTCGCAGGGGCAGCGCGGTGCCAGATGGCACAGTGGTACTCACTCAGCCAAGAATAGATACAGAGTCTCCGGTAAAACAAACGGCTGGATGGACGGGTCCCGCAGCCGCTGCTGTGGTTACTCCCGGACGGTTGGTGGTGGCTGCCTCTCCCTGCACCTGTTGTGGATCTTCGGTTCCGATGGCTTCCCACCGGTAACCCACTCCCCAGCTTGGATATGTGCGGGAGGAGACCTTTTGCCCGCAGGCTCTGGCCCTTGGAATTCTAGCTGTGGCGGCAGCTGTATTTCTCTTTCTCTGTTTGGACGGTTGCCTTCAATCGGGTCTTTGCTGCTAGGAAACCCCGGAGGTTCCAGTTGCTAATGGATTTGACCAGTTTATCGGCGACTCCCAGCCTGGTCGGGGTCCGCAGGCCCTGCCGGATTGTGCTGGCTTCTCTTCGCTCCCCGGTTCGGTACGGGCGGGCCACTGCCTGACCCCGGTCCTACGGTTCCGCGTCAATCGGCCTCTCCTGCAGATGGCCACCACCGTCTGCCAACCTTGCTGTATGTGCCCGGGCCACGTACCCGGACACGGTCAGTCTGCTCCTCTACTACCACTTCACTCCTTCTCCTTCACTCTCCCTAACTACACTCTGACTTACTTTCCCGCCTCCAGGACTGTGAACTCCTCAGTGGGTGGGGCCAACGGCCTGGCTCCACCCTACCTGGTGTGGACATCAGCCCCTGGAGGGAGGCAACAAGGATTTGTGTGTGACTGATGTGCCTATCTCGGGGTGTGGGGTGTGTTGTTGCAGTACCTGTGACGACCTGGCTAGTCCAGGGCGCCACAATACTTCACTGACAGATTCAAAAAGACGTTTAGCCTCTCTATCCCTCCCACAGGAATTTAGCTTGCGCTATTGCTCCTCTGCCCGTGCTTCTGGCCAAGATCTACTCTTCTCCTTAAGGAGCCCACTCACCTTGTCTCACAAAGGAAATCGTTGGGTTTTCTATCCAGGAAAAACGGACGCCACCCCGACCGTCCAAACTCAACCCCTCTTCTGTGGACGCAGTTACAAACAGTCCTCTAGTGAGCAGGACCCCGCGTGTCCGGTGTCAAAGGTTGACCCTTAGGATCTTCTATAATCAAATGTTTTGGGCTTTTTGTCTCTTTCCCCTACTGGGGACTCTCCTGTCCTCGTCCTACATCCTGCCCTATTTATACTCTCTCCCCCTCCTTTTATTTAAGCTCTTCCACCTAGGGGTGTCAGGAAAGCAGTCACTCGGCCACTTTGCCACCTTGTAGCCACACACCAAAGTACCCTGCTCTTACTAATACATTTAATAAACCTTCCTGCGTGCCGGCAACTTCTGCAGGGGTGGCGTAGTCTTGACCCCCACTTACAAGCAGACAGACTAGCAAGTAGATTTGGGTACTGGTTATCTGGTTCTCTCCTGTACATTTTACCTCCTTCCCAACTGGAGAATTTTCTGTTTTTACGATTTTGTTTTTTCTTCCTCTTCCAAAAGCGATAACTTTTTTTATTTTTCCATATGAGGGCTTGATATTTTGCCGGACGAGTTGTACTTTTGAATGACATCAACCATTTATTATGTGATGTGCTGAAAAATGAAAAACAAATTCTAAGTGCAAAAAAAGGATGCGTGGTTGTCCGAATTTTGAGACCCATAACATTTTCATTTTTGGATAATCAGAAAAACAGGTGGGCACTTCTTTTGCCTTGTGGTGCTTGAATCCCAGGATTGACTCCACAATTTAGCAATGAATAAAGATCGGCACTCAGATGAAATCTTTGTTCCTTTTTCTTATTTATTCCATTTTCAAGAAATACAGTAGTAACAGTGACGTGTTATGGTCACGTATCTCACACGTTTCTCAAAACATGGCTTGAGAAAGATACTTGACCAAAACATGTCACTGAGACTACTTTGACCGAAACGCGTCACTGTTATTACTGTATTTATTGAAAATGGAATAAATAAGAAAAAGGAAGAAAGATTTTATGTGGGTACCGATCTTTATTCATTGTTTTCCTTTTTGGGTTATGGAGTTGTAAAAGAGCTCGGCTTTTGTGCCCTGAGATGATATTTTAATTGATACCAGGTACATACGGTGTTTTGATCACCACTTATTGCATTTTTTTCTGCTTAGGCAATGTCCAAAAAAACCCAGAATTCAGTTTCCTTTCCAATAAGCATTCAGCCTGCCATTTGCTCCTCTCCCTTACCCTGTGATACTCCCCATCTTTCTAAGCGATGCATAACTAGTACTACCATCGGATCCAGTATTTGGCATTACGCGAATTTTGTTGCTGACACTTCCTCTGGCAGGAGTGCAGAAATCATTTCTACTTTATAGAGGATCTGACAGCTTTAGGCTGTGTGCGCACAGTGTGTTTTTATCTGCGTTTAGCTCTTCCACCCATTGACTCCTTAAGAAAAACACATGGCACAAAAAAGCACCAGAAACGCACCAAAAATTCATGCTTTTTGTGTGCGTTTTTCTGCCAGAAGGTGCAGATTTGATGCATAAAATTTCTGCACCAAATCTGCAACATGTGCATATAGCCTTACATTGTGCTTTACCTTTGTCATCCCTCCTGGAAGATTAGGAATATACTCCTCCTGTCCAAACTGTTGCTCTGGCAGCCCCTATCTTTTGAGAATGAGTTTTCCAACATTATTTCTATGTTTCTATGCCATGAATAAAGTTAATTTAAAGGGACTGACTGATTTAGAGAAGCCCTGCCTTCCCCATATGCTCTGTATTTATTTTATATATATATATATATATATATATATATATATATATATATATATATATATATGCACACACTACTCACAAGAATGTATGGTTATTTGGCTTTCAGGTGAACTTTCCTGGTGATCCTATTCCAATTCCTAAAATGCTCTCTAACCTTTTCAGGTGAATTTAATGAGACCTTCCCTAGGCTTTTGACTGCACATGTCCAACTGTTCAATGTTTCGGCACTTTTTGCACAAGTTGCTGTTCTCTAACACGAAGCTTAAAGAGGTTGTCCCCTACTACAACGCCTTCCGATTCCAAAGGTAATATAATAAAGACTATACTCACCTCCCATTACGGTTCTCTTCCAGCACTGTCAGGGATCACATGGGGTTGTGACGTCATGCAAGCCCCACGTCCAATCAGCGTTGGCTTCTATCGTCCCAATGTACCGCCCCGGGGCTCGGATGGCTGCCGAGCCGCTCGGATGGCTGCCGAGCCGCTCGGATCCGTGCTCGTCGGTGGGTGGCTCGAGCTCCTCCCGGACCCGGGGGTCACATCGCTCTAAAGGGAATGCTGGCGCTACGTGAGGGGTGGTGTTTGGTGGGGGAAGATCCACGGCCGAGGCCACAGTCGTGTTGGGAATTAAGTTCGTGATGCCATCCACGGTTTGTGGTGAATGGATGGACACCACCGCTACCGTTGACTAGGCTCCCGGGAACGGTGTTGCGCAGCTTGGTGTTGACCCCTCCGTGGGTAGGGGGTGATGGTGGTCCCGGGGGGCCCGATGGAGGTGCTGAGGCGGGGAATTGATTCGTGCTGGCGTGTCGGTGCGGCGTGGTGCGCGGCCCGAGGGCACTGTTGTACTCACTATTACAGACACACTGGAGTCTCTGGTAAACCAAACAAGATGGTGGACAGTGCCTGCAGCCGGCTTCGCTTCTCCCCTTTTTAGGTTGGTCGTTTCCGCCTTTCTCCTGCACCTCACTTTTGGTAGAATTGCGACTCCTATGCCTGAGCAACGGTACTCCGCTCCCCAGCTTTGTGTGTGCCGGTAGAGCCCTTTTGCCCGCAGACACTGGCCCGTGGGATCTCGATGATTGGGCGGTGGCTTTCTACCCCTATGGTTGGGCTGTTGTCTTCAGTCGGGTCTTGGGTGGGAAAGGACCTAAAGTCCAGACCTCAATCAGTGAATTCGACTCGGTGCAGTGGTTTCTGAGCCTCGTACTGGGTCTGAGTACCCCTGAGTACCCCTTCTGGTGCTACGGTTTGCAATCAGTTCCCCGGTTCGGTACCGGCGGGCCACTACCCGGTCCCGGTACCTTACGTTTCCACGGGCTGTAATCCCAGCTCCTGCAGGCGGCCACCACCATCTGCCTCCTGGCCACAGGGTATCCGGGCTCCGAATCAGATCCCTGACAGATGTCTTTTCCTAACTCTCTCCCTACTCCTCTCCTTCCTCTCCCTTTCACTTCCAAAACAGATCTCTCTGTGTTTTCCCGCCTCAGGCCATCTGAACTCCTCGGTGGGCATGGCCAACTGCCTGGCTCCGCCCCCCTGGTGTGAACGTGAGAACATGAGAGGGGTGACTCAGGGTTTTAAGGTTGGCTGCTGGTACCTTTTAGGGGCAGGTGTTTGTGCAAAGGACTACCTGTGACTACCTGGCTAGTCCAGGGCGTCACACCACCTTTGAACCAAACAAGTTAATCAACAAGAAGTGAGTGCAGGTAATGCTATTACCCTGTAGATACAGGGTTCATCTGCATGTTAACAGTGCTCAGAAGGTGCCCGGCTGCAGTACTGAAATTGCTGCACGAGGGAGCCGCCAGCTTTCAGTCATACAGGTGTGTTGGAGAGGCTACAATCACTGCTCCCAGCACTGAGAACAGCGACTGTAAGCATGCCCCTGCACTGACTGACAGCTGGCTTTGCAATGATGTACTGCAAATGTATTGAGCGATGACTGTAGCCGCGTTAGCATACCTGTATGATGAAAGCCGACATTTTCTTCCAGGTGCAGCAATTTCACTACAGCAGTTGGACACCTTCCTAACGCCATTAACTTGCAGATTAACCATATATCTGCATGATTATAGCGTTATCAGACCTGACATGTTCTCTTTAATTGCCCTGTGGTGTCACATATAATATACCAGCTCTGCTTCCCCAACTGTAGCAGGTCAGCTCATCATGTTCTGCCATACTGTCAAGTTGGGGAAGAGAGGATCCCCAGCAAGTGATGCAACACAAAGTGTACACCATGGAAACAATACAAAGAATGATGACCCTGGCGCTTGTAAAACTCACCTGAGGCTAATCCCTGCATTCCCTAATGTCCCTATATGGGTCTGTCGCAGGCGGCGCTCCTCGCCCGTGAGTGAAAAGGGGGAATAGTTTTGGGGATTTATTGTCCGTGACGCCACCCACGGTTGTGGTGAGGTTGTGACACCACCGCTGCTCTGGACGGGGATCCCGGGAGCGATGACAGGGAGCAGCTTAGATGTTGTTCTTCCCCTCTGTGGGTAGGGGGGTTGGTTGTCCCGGGGCCCGGTGAGGGAGGAATGGCAGGCGGGTTACAGGGCCCGGTGAGGTGCAGGGTCGTGGGGGCTGCGCGGTGCCGCACGGCACGGTGGTACTCACTCAGCCAATGATGAATGCAAAGTCTCCGGTAAAACAAACGGCTGGATGGACGGGTCCCACAGACGGCCAGGGTGGTTCTTCTCCCGGTAGGTTGGCGGTGACTGCCTTTCCCTGCACCTGTGTTATGTTCTCGGTCCTGGTGGCTTCCCACCAGTAACCCACTCCCCAGCTTGGATGGATGCTGAGGGAGCCCCTTTTGCCCGCAGGCTCTGGCGCTGGGAACTGTAGCCTTCGCGGTGACTGTATTTCCCTTCACGGTTTGAGCGGTTGCCTTCAATCGGGTCTTGACTGCTGGGAAACCCCGGAGGTTCCCTTCGCTAACGGATTTGACCGGTTTTACGGCGACTCCAAGCCTAGTCGGGGTCCGTAGGCCCTGCCGAATGGTGCTGGCTTCTCTTCGCTCTCCGATCTGGTACCGGCGGGCCACCGCCCGTCCCCGGTCCTTACGGTTCACGTCAATCAGCCTCTCCTGCAGACGGTCACCACCGTCTGCCAACCTTGCTGTATGTGCCCGGGCCACGGACCCGGACACGGTCAGTCTGCTCTCCTACCACTTCACTCCTCTCTCCAAACTGAACTCTCACTCTCAACTGAACTCTCCTTTTCCCGCCTCCAGGACTGTGAACTCCTTGGCGGGTGGGGCCAACCGCCTGGCTCCACCCCCTGGTGTGGACATCAGCCCCTGGAGGGAGGCAACAAGGATTTTTGTCTGACTTTGATGTGCCTAGCCGGGGTGTGGGGTGTGTTGTTGCAGTACCTGTGACGTCCTGGCTTGTCCAGGGCGCCACAGGTCCTTCCCCCACGCACTGTCAAGTGCACTAGGTCCTCGCTGGCCCTGAACTCACTCTGACTAGTGCAAAGGCCAGTGAGATGGTAGTTTCGCCACTATAATAAAACAATGCAAGGAAGGTAAGACAAACAGAGGAAAGACACAGCAACAGTTGTCCACAGCTACTCAAGCAGGAAGCTTCTCAGCTGGAACAGAAACAACACATCAGCTTCTCCAAAGCCTGTCTCCTTCAAAGTGGTCAGTTATAGAATGAGCTATAGCCAGCATAGGAGAGCGTGAGGAGTGAGTTTATATAGCAGAAGAGCGTGGCTGCAGCTGAGATTAACAGCTACAAGTCAATCTCAGCAGGATAGAAAAGGAACCTTAACCCCTTCAGCACCAAATGGAATTAAAAATGCTCCTACTCAAGATAAGTGATGAGCGGATTCTAAAATGGATCTGTGATCAACCAAACGATGAGACCTTCTGATCCCATCGAGGTCTCAGCAGGGCACGACACACTCATGACACATATATAGAGGGGAGATTTCCAAACTGGGCAGGTGGAAATGGAAAACTCCTTTGAGATTGAAATGCTACTATTTTCAGACATCTGGCAGTATCTACAATGGATCCGTTTGCATAAAGTGTAACATTTCGCTAATCATTTATTATACAACAGTGACACTGACTATGTTCATGTATATATTGTAGAGCTAAGTAATAGTGTTTCTATTTGACTAAGAGGACGTTGTAGGACTGTAAAAGAACACAGTTTTTCTGAACCCATTTCATCTTTCTGTACACTGAATGGGCACCGCACCACAAATCTGGCGTAAAGGTAGAACTGACAACTGGGGACATTTTTCTTGTATTAACCGTGATTACTCATTGCTCAATTTTGTGATCCCTTCCACACATTCCTCTGCTCAGTGTAACATGTAATTGGTTCATAAACTTCCCGGTGCACAAACTTCTCCCTCCTGCTGCGACCTGCTCTAAACTCTCATTGCTCTGCCAAATCCTGATTCCTGTAATAACAATGACTATTTCTGCATCAGCCACACACAAAGTGCCGCTATACCTCTGCTCTGCCCTGCAGTACGACTTCTTCCACTATAAACTCCTACTCAAGGATCCATGCCAATAACAATGCCAACCTGCCCTGCGGCACAATGCGTCATTCTTATATAAACTCGCACAGCCCTTCCAGTGTGCCTGGTATTCTACAGCTTTCCAAAGTCACAGCTTCAGTAATACGTTTTGTTCCTGGATGATTTTGCCCATAAGAACCACAGCAGGAGAATTCATCAGAAACATCCAGTTTTATATCAATCAGATGGTTCAATGGATATGAGACTAACATAATAGTGGAAATACAGTGTTTGTCAAATATATACTACACTAGCTGTAGAACCCGGCATTGCCCGGGATAGTAACTAAAGGGGGCTTTACATGCAACAATATCGCTAACGAGATATCGCTGGGGTCATGGAATTCCTGACGCACATCCGGCCTCGATAGCGACGTCGTTGCGTGTAATAGCTACGAACGGCCGTTAACAATCAAAAATACTCACCTTATCGTTGATCGTTGACACGTCGTTCTAATCCCAAATATTGTTGATGGTGCTGGACGCAGGTTGTTCGTCGGTCCTGAGGCAGCACACATCGCTACGTGTGACACCCCAGGAACGAGGAGCAACACCTTACCTGCGTCCTCTGGCAACGAGGTGGGCGTCACTTTCTTTCGGCTACTCTCCTCCCCTCCGCTTCTATTGGACGGCTTCCGTGTGATGTCGCTGTGACGCCGCACGAACCCCCCCTTAGAAACGAGGCTGTTCGCCGGCCACAGCGACGTCGCTAGGCAGGTAAGTATGTGTGATGGGGGCTAACAATATTGTGCGCCACGGGCAGCGATTTGCCCGTGACGCACAAACGACGGGGTCGGGTGCTTTCACGAGCGACATCACTAGCGATGTTGCTGCGTGTAAAGCCCCCTTAAGTCTTTCTCTCACTCTCGCTCTCTCCCAATCTCCCCCTCTCCAAATCCCCCTCTCTCCCAATCTCCCACTTTCTTTCTGTCTCTTTTTCACTCCCTCTCCCCCACTCTCACTCTCACCATTGAAATGATTTTAACTAAGATAATTTTAACATAAGCTGTCTTATACTAAAGGGGGCTTTACACGCTACGATATCGTTAATGTTTTGTCGTCGGGGTCACGTTGTTAGTGACGCACATCCGGCGTCATTAACGATATCGCAGCGTGTGATACTTACCAGCGAACTTAAGCGACCTCAAAAATGGTGAAAATCGTTCACCACGGAGAGGTCGTCCCAAACTCAAAAATCGGTAAGGGTTGTTTATCCAGGTGGTTCATCGCTCATGCGGCAGCACACATCGCTATGTGTGACACCGCAGGAGCGAGGAACGTCTCCTTACCTGCCGCCGGCCACAATGCGGAAGGAAGGAGGTGGGCGGGATGTTACGTCCTGCTCATCTCCGCCCCTCCGCTTTGATTGGCTGGCCGCTTAGTGATGTTGCGGTGACGTCGCTGTGATGCCGAACGTCCCTCCCCCTTGAAGGAGGGATTGTTCGGCAGTCACAGCGACGACGACGACCAGGTAAGTATGTGTGACGCTGCCGTAGCGATAATGTTCGCTACGGCAGCGATCACAAACAATCGCATGCGCGACGGGGGCGGGTACTTACACGCTCGCTATCGCTACAAATTGCTAGCAATATCGCTACCGTGTAAAGCCCCCTTTAGAATGCCCTTCATTGCCCATAGCAACCAATCAGAGCTCCTTGACCTGTAACAAAATAGAAGCATACCTATGATTGATTGCTATAGGCCACCTGATTTAATATCCAGGGTAACTGTCAAAACAGCCAATATATTACCTCAAATATCCAAACAGTTTCTGTGTGTGTGTGTCTCTCTCTGTGCGTGTCTCTTTCTGTGTGTGCGTGTGTCGTTGTGTGTCTCTTTCTGTGTATGTGTCTCTTTCTATGTGTGTTTCCATGTGTGTCTCTCTTTCTGTGTATATGTCAATTTCTGTGTATACTTTATTGATTTTACAACGCAAAGTGAAATACAATTTTTACAAGACATGTTGACAACATGCAAAATAACTAACAAACTAGTTGAGTCTATATAAGTTTGACATTTTAACCAGGGAGGGGGGAAGGATGAGGGGAGGAAAGAAAAAAAAAGAAAAAATTCACTCCAAATCTTAAAACGTTTAATCCTTGATGAGAGTTATTTATCTAGTTTTAAGGGTAATATAGATTAATTTTTCTGTTTATTTATCTTGACACTATATTTTGCAGTTTTAGAGTTAGACAAGTTTTATTTACAAAAATACAACTAAAAGTTAAGCAAATTTCAGAACTCCTTTTCCTACACAATTCTCCTCCCTTATGTCACTTTCTGTGTATGTGTCACTTTTTGTCTGTGTGTCACTTTCCATAATAGGAGTCTCTAATAACAGATCTGTTCCCAGCTCCATTGACATTAATGTAAGCAGGTTTTTTGGCAAATAACTGTAAAGTGTGGGGTTAAATATTCCCCTCAAAACATAGTCTATGATGTTCCCTGACTCTAATGAGGTGGGTGTGCAAAATATTGTGATTGTAAATACAACAGCGTGAATTCCTTTAGTGGACATACATACACACATACACACACATACATTTATACACATATATACACTCAGCTTTATATATTAGATTGCTAGGTTTATTTTTTGAGAACAGAGAGTAGTAGAATAGGGTGTCCAAGCCGCGCCAATGACTAGCCGATCATGAAGATTGTAGATTAATGTTGCTTTTATTCAATGCACAGGTCAACGCGTTTCGGGAGACACAGCTCCCTTCCTCAGGACAGACTGGCAAGAAACATCAAATCAGATTTGATGTTTCTTGCCAGTCTGTCCTGAGGAAGGGAGCTGTGTCTCCCGAAACGCGTTGACCTGTGCATTGAATAAAAGCAACATTAATCTACAATCTTCATGATCGGCTAGTCATTGGCACGGCTTGTACACCCTATTCTTCTACTCTCTGTTATCTGCCAATTTGGGGACTGCTGCCGTGGCTTGGAGTAACTTACATGCTGTTATAGGAGTTGTGACTTTCACAACCCCTATAGGTGAGTAATACCACCCCTATTCATCCCCCCTTTGCTTCCGGGGTAAGACCCTATTGCGCTTCTTTTTCCACAGTTTATCTCCTGTAGGTTTATTTTTTGTGCATTTGGCACAAAGGAGTCGCTTTAACCTGTATTTTTTTGTAATTTGCCTTATTTAATGATTTAAAGGCTCCAAACTGATACACTGAGTTCTGCCAGGGCAGGAGGAGGCAATGCATGCTGCAACCACTAAGCAGAACACAGTCTATAAGCTTTGGACCACTGGAATATTATAGGCACAGTTTTGCACCTGTAAAACAATTGATGGTACAAATGCAAGTAAAATGGTCGGACTTGAGGGCATCATAGACCCCTATGATGCCGTCAGATTGGGTAATAAAACCCTTGTTCGACAAGGATAACCTGTCATAATAGTGACACAAACTTAAAAGTGGCCTTGGTAAGAGTGTTCCTTTCGAGCCGGGGACACAAGAGTGTAAATTCTCTCATGCAATTATACAAATGACACTTGAATCAAACTCTGATCCAAGTTTAATCAGAGTGTCAGTTTAGTCTCGGATGAGAGAATCAGAGCACACTGTGAGGGTAGATGGAAGATAAAATTTCTCCATCTTCTCCATTCTATTAGTCCGCGTAAATTAGGCTGCACTCAGATGTCATCCGAGTGCAGTACGATGCACCCAAAGACTAGAATGTGTGCGTGGCATCCAATTTCAGAGTGAAATCATAGCATGCTGCCATTTTTTTCACTCACGGGTTCTTTTAGTGAAAAAAATTGGGCATCAGCTCTTTCCCACTGGAAAACATTGGATAGCTCACATCCAATATATACAGTATGGCCATGTGAGCGAGCCCCAAAAAAGATGCCATGGTGGCTCAGTGATCAGCAGTGTTGTAGCTCACTGCAGTTCTGGACTTCACTACTATCAGGGTGCAGCTAACTAGAACTGGTATTTCTTAATGCGACTGTGCAAATTTTCATCCTCTGCAGGAGTCTTCCCATTGATTGTGCTGATTTTGTACCAGTGATTATGCAGGTTCCAACTTACTGATTGTGCAAGACGTCTCCCATCAATCATGCTGGTTTATTACCTTTGATGATGCTGTTTCCTCCCATCAATCATGCTGGTTTCTTCCATTGATGATGCTGTTTCCTCCCATCAATCATGCTGGTTTCTTCCATTGATGATGCTGTTTCGTCCCATCAATTATGTTGTTTTCTTCCCATTTATGATGCTGTTTCCTCCCATCAATCATGCTGGTTTCTTCCATTGATGATGCTGTCTCCTCCCATCAATCATGCTGGTTTCTTCCCATTGATGATGCTCTTTCCTCCCATCAATCATTTTGGTTTCTCATTGATGATGCTGTCTCCTCCCATCAATCATTTTCGTTTCTTCTCATTGATGATGCTGTTTCCTCCCATCAATCATTTTGGTTTCTCATCGATGATGCTGTCTCCTCCCATCAATCATTTTGGTTTCTTCTCATTGATGATGCTGTTTCCTCCCATCAATCATTTTGGTTTCTTCTCATTGATGATGCTGTTTCCTCCCATCAATCATTTTGGTTTCTCATCGATGATGCTGTCTCCTCCCATCAATCATTTTGGTTTCTTCTCATTGATGATGCTGTTTCCTCCCATCAATCATTTTGGTTTCTTCTCATTGATGATGCTGTTTCCTCCCATCAATCATTTTGGTTTCTTCTCATTGATGATGCTGTTTCCTCCCATCAATCATTTTGGTTTCTTCTCATTGATGATGCTGTCTCCTCCCATCAATCATTTTGGTTTCTTCTCATTGATGATGCTGTTTCCTCACATCAATCATGCTGGTTTCTTCACATAGATGATGCTGTTTCCGCTCATTTATCGTGTTGTTTCCTCCCACTGATCTTGCCGGTAGTTAATGTGCTGGTTTCCTCCCAGTGATTGTACATCTTTCACCTATCGATTTTGATAGTTTCCTAATAATTTATGCTGGTTTTCTCCCAGTGATTGTGGGGAAATTTCGAAGTTATTGTGCTGGTTTCATCCCAGTGATGTTGCTAGCTTTGCCCTTGTAATGGTGCTGAATTTGTCACAGTAATCATACTGTTTTCATCCCAGTGATTCTGCTGGTTTTGACCCAATGGTAGTGTTGGTTTTCTCCAAGTGATGGTGCTGGTTTCCTTTCAGTTATTGTGCTGGTTTCATCCCAATAATCAGTGCTAGGTTCCTCCCAGTCATTGTGCAGGTGTCTCGAAAGAATCCAGATAACATCAACACCCAAAAATCTGACTCCCCAATGCAGTTAGACCTTATTAATAGATATATGTGTAGCTCCAAATTTTTGCCCTGAGCAAATAAATAAATATACAGAAAACTTTTTGGATAGTACATTAATGTGGAACCATGAGGATTTACAGCGAATGTATAAGCTAATTCACATAAATGTCCATCAGTATGAAAAGATTTTTCACCATTGCTCCACATTTTTCATAAAGACGAACATTTCTGGTCTCGCAGGACAGGTCTACGAGTGTGTTGGGATCTGAGTTTCAAATGTTGGAAATGTTCCTAAAATTTTACATTTCATTTTAGAGCATTTTACAATATATCCTACATTCATAGTCACAGTCCTCGTCTGAACTGGACTTCCAAATATTTAGATACATCTTGGCCAATATGGAGCTGTGCTGTTCGGCTCAGGTCACAGTTTACATCCAACCATGGCATGAGCTGGACGGTGGAGGTGCCGGATGTCAGACCCCCAATGATCTGATATTGGTGATCTTTAGTAATAAGTCATCATCAATATAACAAGTCAAGAGAACCCCTTTACAGCTCTAAGAGGAGATGAGGTATACAGTGTGTCCACCCATATCCTATCCACCGCCATTAACTTGAGAATGGCGGCAGCTATAGGGATAGAAGTGGTGTCTAGGTATAGTAAAGTAGCCATGCGCTACGCAATGAAACCACCTATAGTGCCACCTGGTGGAAAACAACGGAGTTAGCATTTTTATCTCGAAAACGGAACGAGATAGAGAAAAAAAGGGAATTACAAAGTTGTAGGGCATCATCAATTCAATACAAATCGACACCTTGCATTCAGAAATGCTATGATATGAAACCCATGACTCCACCCAAAACATTAATGCTGGTCATGCATATGACGCTCATTTAACTTTGATGCTCAAAGTGGCCACCGTCAGCTGCAATGCACATCTGGACTCTGGACAGCATACTGTATCTTGCTGCACGTTGTGCAATATGGTAGGTGACACGTTTGCACAAGCATCTGTGATACGTCGTGGTAGGTCCTGCAATGTTGGTGGAGGGGTCGCATACACCTGCTGTTTGATGTGACCTCACAGAAAGAAGTCCAATAGGGTCAGGTCAGGTGAGCGTGGAGGCCACTCCACACAGCCAACATACCCAATGACTTGTAGGAAGGTCTCCATGAGGTATCGCTTTATGTCTGCAGCCTTGTGAGTTTTACACATACTAATAGCATAGCATTTCTGTATGCAAGGTGTCGATTCGTATTGAATTGATGATGCCCTACAACTTTGTAATTCACTTTTTTTCTCTATATCGTTCCATTTTCGAAATAAAAATGCTAACAACGTTGGTTTCCACCAGGTGGCGCTATAGGTGGTTTCATTGTGTAGCGCATGGCTAATTTACTATACCTAGACACCACTTCTATGCCTATAGCTGCCGCCGTTCTCAAGTTAATGGCGGTGGACAGGATATGGGTGGACACACTGTATACCGGGAAAAAAAAAGTGTATGTTACATTTCATTTGACAAATTTCCCATTTCTTTCTTTTTTTGTCATTATAAGTTACCAGATGCTTCAGCAGAGATTCTCTCTATAGAATATAAAGCCTCTGGTAAGCAATAAAACACATAGCGCATTAAAAAGAATAATGACATTAGCCCTGAGATATACATCTCTCCACAGCCCATGATTCATACCATCCACATGAAGAAATCTTATCTTTATGATCATGTGCAATGAGGCACACAATGTCATGCGGCTCCACCATTAAGCGGGGTGGTTGGGTGGACCACAAGTGATGTCGGGTTATGACAGTTTCCTGAAATTCTAAACTCTACATCTCAGGTTGATTAAAGTCAGTCCTAGTCCTGTATCTGAATTCACTAGCCATAACAGCGTGGCTAAGTAACCCATGCCTTGCTAGTCCATATTGCTAAGTACCCTTGCTCTTATCATTACTATTGTTCATCTCACTGGCGGACACAGATTTAAAAGGCCCTCTGTACAAGAATAATAAATGGGCCCTTTGCAGTCCAATAGCTTATCATATTAAGCCTGCTTTACACCATACGATCCTGCATACGATATCGTATGCGATCGCACCCGCCCCCATCGTATGTGCCGCACGTTCAATTTGTTGACCGTGTCGCACAAACGATTAACCCCCGTCACACGTACTTACCCTTCCATACGACCTCGATGTGGGCGGCGAACATCCACTTCCTGGAGTGGGAGGGACGTTCGGCGTCACAGCGACGTCACGCGGCAGGCGGCCAATAGAAGCGGAGGGGCGGAGATGAGCGGGACGTAAACATCCCGCCCACCTCCTTCCTTCCGTATAGCCGGCAGGAGCCGCGGGACGCAGGTAAGATCTGTTCATCGTTCCCGCGGTGTCACACAATGCGATGTGTGCTACCCCGGGTATGATGAACAACCTGACGTTCAATTCATGAGGAATGAACGACGTGCGTGCGATGAACGTTTTACCGTTCAATCGCAATCGCACGTAGCTGTTACATTCTACAACACCACTAACGATGCCGGATGTGCGTCACTTATGAAGTGACCCCGCCGACACATTGTAAGATATATTGTAGCGTGTAAAGCGGGCTTTACACAATCCCACCTGCTTTGGAGGTGGAAATGGGCCCCCTGACCTCTTGGGCTTTGTGTGGTTGCATAGGTTGCACCAATAATATGTCCGCCCCTGGTACATCTACTATATGATAGAGTTTTTCCATAAAGTTGCATAAAGTTTATTTACCCATTAAAGTCTGCAATTCAAATGTTCAAATGCTCTATTTTTTTTAAAAAAAAGTTGGTGAAAAATATTAGACAAATATATCATACCATTTTGTGTATACAGCTCCAGTGCAGACCTATGCATTTCTATTGTTTCAGAGCTCAAATAATATTCATTACAAGCAAAAAAAACCTGTAAATTGGCAATAGCTTCAGTTCATGATGTTTTTTCCCATATTAGATAAATCTGCTACACAGAGCACTCACAATTTCGAGTAAAGAATATAATATATACTGAACAAAAATATAAACACAACACTTTTGTTTTTGTTTCCATTTTTCATGAGCTGAACTCAAAGATCTAAGAATTTTCTATGTTCCCAAAAGGCTTTTATCACTCAAATATTGTTCACAAGTTTGTCTAAAATCTGTGTTAGTGATCACTTCTCCTTTGCCGAGACAATACATCCACTTCACAGGTGTGGCATATCAAAATGCTGATTATTGCACAGGTGTGCCTTAGGCTGGCCAGCATGATTATTGCACAGGTGTGTCTTAGGCTGGCCACAATAAAAGGCCCCTCTAAAATGTGCAGTTTTATCACACAGCACAATGCTACAGGTGTCACAAGTTTTGAGGCAGTGTGCACTTGTCATGCTGACTGCAGGAATGTCACCAGAGCTGTTGTCTATGAATTGAATATTCATTTCTCTACCATAAGCCAAAGGCATCTCAGAGAATTTGGCAGCACATCCACGCAGTCTCACAACCACAGACCACGTGTAACCACGCCAGCCCAGGACCTCCACATCCAGCATCTTCACCTCCAAGATCGACTGAGTCCTGTCACCCAGACAGCGCCTGCAACAATCGGTGCAAAACCAAAGAATTTCTGCACAAATTGTCAGAGACCATCTCAGGGAAGCTCATCTGCTGCTAATCGTCCTCATCGGGGGTCTCCCCCTGACTGGAGTTCATCATCATAACCAACTTGAGTGGGCAAAAGCTCACATTCAATGGCGTTTGGCATGTTGGAGAGGTTTTCTCTTTAAGGATAAATCCCAGTTTTCACTGTACAGGGCATTTGGCAGACTGACAAATGGTGGTCACATCTGATCAGGACTGGTTTTATGACCCCCCGACCTCCACAATACTGTTAAAATACACATTTTAGAATGGCCTTTTATTGTGGCCACCTGTGCAATAATCATGCTGCCTAAGGCGCACCTGTGCAATAATCATGTTGCCTAAGGTACACCTGTGCAATAATCATGTTCCCTAAGGCACACCTGTGCAATAATCATGTTGCCTAAGGCGCACCTGTGCAATAATCATGTTGCCTAAGGCACACCTGTGCAAAAATCATGTTGCCTAAGGCGCACCTGTGCAATAATCATGCTGTCTAATCAGCATCTTGATATGCCACACCTGTGAGGTGGAGGGATTATCTCGGCAAAGGAGAAATGCTTACTAACATAGATTTAGACAAATTTGTGAACAATATTTGAGCGAAAAAATCCTTTTGTGCACATAGAAAAAGTCTTAGATCTTTGAGTTCAGCTCATGAAAAATGGGAGCAAAAATTAAAGTGTTGGGTTTATATTTTTGTTCAATGCAGTAACCTACATTCAGTTCCTCGGTAGAGCATGTCAGGTTTCTTCTGAAAACATGTTTTGGAAAAGGTTATTTCCTTTATTGCTATTAATAGGCTTCTTCTTTAACTAAGCTGTCTATTATCTGCAGCGCTCGGGGTTTTCCAGACAAAAGGTATCATATGTAATTTAGAATATCAGCCCTGATTAACTACAATGTAAAAATTACCTGTATTTCCACACAATGCAGATGATATTCAGATTCCCCCATTAAAGCTCATTATCACACGGCAATCATCGTTACTACTCAATTTCCAAGACCTAGTACTGATCATTGCGAAGTCTTCTTAATGCACTAAACAACAACAAGGTGGCTGCTAATCATTCTGAGAACAAAAAGTTGGGCATGTTAAAACCAACTGCCGATTCTTATCTCGAATGACATTTGTCATTTGGAGAGAGTCAGGAAGCAATATACACTGAAAGTTTGATCAGTCCCATGTAAATCAGTCTGCTCTATATACATCTAATGGGTCTCGCCATCTTTCGGCTCCATTCGCATCTGTGTCGTAAACAGCAAATGATAAGTGCCGGATGTCATGGGTGATAGACACCATCGGTGACAGATTTCATTAACTGACTGATATATGCCAATATATGATTATTAGCAGAATATTAATTATAAACCCCCCATACACTTCAGATAGCCGTTGGCCAAATCATGCTTCGACTGATGGTTCGGCTGGCCGCTCTTCTGCCCGATTCTCTCACACACAAGAGCCATCACTCTGTGTTTCTCCTCTTTTGAGAAAGCCAGTGGCAAACATCTCTGGCAGAGGCTTATCTCTGGAGAACAAAAGGATCAGCAGTCCAGAATCAAAGATGCTAGATCCTTCCTTCTTAACTTCACGAAAATTAACTGTTGAGGGCCCCATACACATTACAGTGGTGATCGAATCTGACAATATCGCCATTAGTCAACTGTTTAAGGGGGACATTCATCATACCACAGCTTGCATTACTTATACAACATTATCAATGACTACTGTCAACGTATGCTGTAAATCGTTACCTGGCAGCATGGTGATGCCCAATGACATGTCCTCTATGAAACCAATGTCACGCCCGTTGTCACCCGTGTAGCTGGTAAATGCCGCTTAGCTCCCCCTAGCGTCAGATCTTCTCGTGAGCTGCTCTTGGTAATACATCCACCTGCTGCTTGACAGGCTCCACCCGACTACAGTAAGTTGCGGCCAGACTCTGCAGGAGTGCTACCTTCTGCCTCCTGTGTGTTCCGGCTCTGACCCATCTGCTATTAGAAGCGGATTTATTAGACAGTTCCTCATAGCACACCTTGCCCAATCGTGGTTGCTAGTCAGCTTGTCGGCTAGTGTCCTGGCCATGCGTTTGTCTGTATTGATTCTCCAGTTTGTGACCTGGCTCATATATCCATCCTGTCCGATCTCTCAACTCCTGATCACCGGTTGTACTTTGATCTTTTCACCTTCCCGTATCTAGTTCCCACACCTCTGACCGTCCAGTCAGCTTCTGTAGTCCAAGGGAATGCCCTGATATAGTACATGGTGTCTACTGGCAGCCCAGCCTATCATCACCATCAGAGGCTCTAGTGAAGACCCGGTAGAAGGGGTGCTTCACACACAGCGAGCTCACTGCCGAGATCGCTGCTGAGTCACGCTTTTTGTGACGCAGCAGTGACCTCATTAGCGATCTCGCTGTGTGTGACACTGAGCAGCGATCTGGCCTCTGCTGCGAGATCGCTGCTCGTTACACACAGCCCTGGTTCGTTTTCTTCAAAGCCGCTCTCCTGCTGTGACACACAGATCGCTGTGTGTGACAGCAAGAGAGCGACAAATGAAGCGAGCAGGGAGCAGGAGCCGGCGTCTGACAGCTGAGGTAAGCTGTATCCAAGATAAACATCGGGTAACCAAGGTGGTTACCCGATATTTACCTTAGTTACCAGCCTCTGCAGCTCTCACGCTGCCTGTGCTGCCGGCTCCGGCTCTCTGCACATGTAGCTGCTGTACACATCGGGTTAATTAACCCGATGTGTACAGCAGCTAGGAGAGCAAGGAGCCAGCGCTAAGCAGTGTGCGCGGCTCCCTGCTCTCTGCACATGTAGCTGCATTACACATCGGGTTAATTAACCCGATGTGTACTGTAGCTAGGAGAGCAAGGAGCCAGCGCTCAGTGTGCGCGGCTCCCTGCTCCCTGCTCACACTGGTAACTAATGTAAACATCGGGTAACCATACCCGATGTTTACCTTAGTTACCAGTCTCCGCAGCTTCCAGACGGCGGCTCCGTGCAAGCGCAGCGTCGCTTGCACGTCGCTGCTGGCTGGGGGCTGTTCACTGGTCGCTGGTGAGATCTGCCTGTTTGACAGCTCACCAGCGACCATGTAGCGATGCAGCAGCGATCCTGACCAGGTCAGATCGCTGGTCGGATCGCTGCTGCATCGCTAAGTGTGAAGGTACCCTAAGACTGGCCCATTTCGCAATGGGTCCTCACTCGCCAGTGTGACAACCAATCTCTTACTTACCAAATATGACAACCAGAAATCCTCAACATCAGAAGCTCTAGTGAAGACCCGGTAGACACTTAGGCGGGCTTTGCACACTACGACATCGCAGGTGCGATGTCGGTGGGGTCAAATTGAAAGTGACGCACATCCGGCATCGCATGTGACATCGTAGTGTGTAAAGCCTAGATGATACGATTAACGAGCGCAAAATCGTCGTAATCGTATCATCGGTGCAGCGTCGGCGTAATCCATAATTACGCTGACGCGACGGTCCGATGTTGTTCCTCGTTCCTGCGGCAGCACACATCGCTGTGTGTGAAGCCGCAGGAGCGAGGAACATCTCCTACCGGCGTCACTGCGGCTTCCGTAGGATATGCGGAAGGAAGGAGGTGGGCGGGATGTTTACATCCTGCTCATCTCCGCCCCTCCGCCGCTATTGGCCGCCTGCCGTGTGACGTCGCTATGACGCCGCACGACCCGCCCCCTTAGGAAGGAGGCAGGTCGCCGGCCAGAGCGACGGTCGCAGGGCAGGTGAGTGCATGTGAAGCTGGCGTAGCGATAATTTTCGCTACGCCAGCTATCACACGATATCGCACCTGCGACGGGGGCGGGGACTATCGCGTGCGACATCGCAGCATCGGCTTGCGATGTCGTAACGTGCAAAACCGCCCTTAGTCACGCCTCTCCAGGGTAAGCCTGGCCCATTTCGCAGTTGGTCCTCACCCGCCAGTATGACAACCAATCTTTTACTTACCAAATATGACATCCAGAAATCCTCAACATCAGAAGCTCTAGTGAAGACCCGGTAGACACTTAGTCACGCCTCTCCAGGGTAAGCCCGGCCCATTTCGCAGTTGGTTCTCACCTGCCAGTGTGACAACCAATCTATTACCTACCAAATATGACTTACACAACAAATTACACAATATCCTGAATAAATTATTTCCTACTATTTTTTTAATGAACAGGCAAACCTGATGCTGGCCACCAAAGAAGTCTAAGCTAAACTGTATATCGTTAGGATGAGGCTACCTGAACACAATGGTTAACACTAATTATACGTGTCCTTCCTCATATCGTTATTAGCATCTAGCCTTGAAATTTTAAATAGAGGAGTTCTGATTTCATAAAGAAGTTCTAAACAAAAGGAAATACCCATGCCTGCTATTATATTACTGAGACAGGAGCATAATGTAGGGGGCATAGAGGTTGGGGTCCCATATGGGCCTTGAAGACTGAACAAGCTGAAGATGTCTTATTGAAATGTCATAAATCACATATTGTGTGTGGGAACAAGGTCTTAGGGTGAGTTCTTCCTAGAAGAATGTTATTTAGTGTACAAGGTTCGGCATGTCTACTAGAACATACAAAACCATAAGATATCAGTTCATAGACACAATTTACAGCTACTGTAGAAGCATTATGACCTTGCAGCTGCGCCACAACTATTGAAGTCTCTTTTACATTGGATTCTTCAGTGCCAAGAATAGTTTATTATTGTCTGGTAAATACTAAGAAATGTGGAAGAAAACTCTATGTGCATACGGTATTGTTATTCAAGAGGTTCTTTAATCATCAATTATGTGATCTTTCTTTAAAGGTTTTTTTCTGTCTGACCATATATTTCAGCAGTGCTTTATGTAACCCTGACAATGTGCAACAGACACACTGTCACGATTCCCGTAAATTGTCAGCTCAAGCACTTGTAACGTGACCGCAGGTATGGAGTTTTCATACTGATGATCATGGTCCAATTAGTAACTTTTCCAGCTTTTCTTAATGTTCTACAAGGGGTTGCTGATAAGTCTTTGGCTGTTCCAAGAAAGATACAAGATAGGATGATGAAACTTTATATTTATTCCACGTACTCTCCACTGATGTCAGCTTACTTCTTACATCGGATTTCCAAGTTCTGTAAGCCTAGCAAAAAGAAGGATTTCGGTTGTGCCTCAAATCAGGCATCCGTAGCAGCCATGGCATCAGAAAGGGTGTGAAATTTGGTACCGTTGAGGTGTTTCTTCAGATTTGGAAACAGATGATAGTCGGAGGGAGCTAGATCTGGTGAATAAAAGGTGGGTGGTCAACCAGCTGGAAGCCCAGCTCTGCCAGTTTTGCCGTGGTCGCTTGTGCAATGGGAGCGGAGGTATTATCTTGCAGGAAAAGATTCCTTTGGACAGCTTGCCGCGCCCAGCTATGTGTTCATTAGTGATCGGGCTAGCAGGGATTAATTTCTACTAGCCTGCTAATTACCTTTTGAATCATATTTGCGGGAGACCTATCACAGTTACTCCATGCCTTTTTAAGATAGAGGAATCTGTCTGGCATGCCGCCTATAGCTTTTGCTAAACCGGGCCATGTTCTATTGTTTTCAGGTAACTGGTGATTTACTGCGTGTTGCTTGGTGTGCTGTGGAGTTCCTCTTGCTTTTTATTTTCCTTCTTATGATTTGTTATCTGATTACTCTGTGTGACATGCTGCGTGCTAGAGTTTTGGTTTCCCCAGTTTGTCCATATTTGTGAGTTCTACCATTCCTGTCCTGGTCCTCTCCTGGGGTGAGGGAGAGGGAGTATTAGATCAGGGCTGGCCAGGAGAAGGGCAAGGAAGGTGGCCCAGGCATCATCACCATTAGGTGTATCTCTGGGTGTACAGACAGCTAAGGCCCCCAAGCCTGAGGGCCAGTCTAGGAGCCCTGGTCCCCTGTTATTCCTTTACACGCCGTGACAAAAACATTATAATCTATGTGGAAACTCGTTAGTGAGTGTTCTGATTCCCTGCAGCACCAACACAGAAGAGATGAGGCATTACATAATTCCAATACAACTTAATAAACTGTCTGGGTAACTTATCGATGTGCTGAATCCTTTGAGGTTAAAGACGGTCTGGACAAGCTCTATCGTCTAACCAATATCATGAGGATTCTGAACAGATGAGCCCAGACAACGCCTTTGATTTTGTCAGGTTTTCACATTCCCTATCATTTATTATATCCTTTATCAATATACCACAATAGTGTTAGCCAACTTGTCTAAATACTACTTTTTTGCTTTTTGGAGCAGGGTTCTTAATACTTGGACACATCTTCAGATAAACACTAATATCCAGACAAAGCAATATAAGCTAAACAAACACTAGACCCAAATTACCAACTAGGTAAATAGCAATAGGATTGTTTTGCTTGTGTGCACGTACCTACACACCCACGTATAAAGATCTACTGACGGATCGGGTTCCCAAACAATGCATACTTGGTAAAGCTAAAAAGCCTTAGTTATTTTAGATATATTTATATAACTAAAACACAATGACTTGTACAATGAATGAGCATTTCAATAGTAATTTTTTTTATAGGTTAAACTTATTAAAGGTGTCATCTACCCCTATAAAAAAAGTATACTCACCCCCACTTTTCCTTGCTCTTCTGCCAGTCTCTTTACTTCCCCTTCTGGGCTCTCAGGCAGTGGACCACTGGAGACAATTATTGTCCAAAAGGGTCAATTAGTTTTGTTATTTAAAAAAAATATATATTATTTAAGGATTTTTAACAAAATAGGGATGGACGATCTTTTTCACCCATCTTTAAAATTGTGCTTTTTCGTATCATTAAAGGTCTTCAGTTCAAAAATACATCTATCAGAAATCTGATGAAACAGAAAATAAATCCAAAAGCGGAAATAGAAATCCATATCATATATTATATGAGCATGTCCACCAAACTCAGCATATAAACCTACATTAGACCTGCATAACCACGTAGTACATCAGAGAAACACTTTACACCAAAATTTCAAACAAGTGTATAAATTTTATTAACATGATATCAAAACAACATATATCACATGATTTAGAGATGGATATCAAAAAACACAGTATAAAATCATTACCCCTTAAAAACACAGAAAAAAATCCTGGGACAGTGTGGTATTTGATTTTTGGTATAAAAAAGTGGTCAAAAAAAGGGTTAAATATATGCCTACATCAAAATTTTGCAACAGAGATGATATCATAAGACCAACAGTATACTGTAAAAGGACATATAAATATTATCCCAAAAGTTGTCCGGGATAATCATGCAAAATTTGGTACTCCAGCTAACCCTAGAGAGTGTTTGGTAATTAATTTAGCACACCATGCAGATGCATGTGAGTTGTGCACATAAAGAGCCACTTTGGGTTTCCAAAAAATCAGAGCATGCATTTGTTACACAGGAATCATTATATGCACCCCAAGAATAAAGGTTAATTCATAAAGCCAATGGTATGATATACTGTGGCAAACCCAGAGGGGGTACATAAATAAATCACAAGACAAGATTAAATAATGCATACATTGCCATGCCATACAAATACATAGATATTGAAAAAACCCTTTCATGTAACACAATTCAAAGCACAAAATTCTGCAATGAATTTAGAGCCATTTTCCAAATGATAATTTGCCAGTTTTCACATCAATAGGTATACCCCAAGAGAACCCGATCATGTCCTCATACCACCTATATAGGGAAGAGGAGGGAGAGGGGGGGATGGAAAACCAAATTCAATGGTTGCTGGAGAGATTATAAGGCTATTTAGGACCACTACCTGTAGGACCACACTGCCCAGCACCTCTACGCGCGTTTCACACTCGCTTCGTCAGGAGGTGCTGTGACAGGGAGATGGTCATCTTTTTATGGCGCCAGACTCACCTGAGACCCATCAGTGATGCGCAGCGTGCGGCGACGGCCATGCCGCCCACTCCAGCTGGCGTCCCGGAAGCCGCATTGCGCATGCGCGCTAGCCGCTTCACTCATTGGGCGCCGGCTGAAGGGGAGGGACAGACACCGACACATACAGCGCGTACAGGTAACAGTGAGTATGGCGCCATCTTAAGTGAGGGCAGAGACGCTGGCAAGCAGTGTGAATGTAGAAATCCTATACATATTATACTTAAATCGTATTTAGATGGACAGAAGGACGGTGTTATAAATTCACGCAATTTGAGTCGGTGGAGACAGTGTAATCCAAAAGATTATGGGGAACGCATCGCGTAGAAACATCAATTATTCAAACCTATAACGAGGAAAATGATAAATCTTTGCCCTATGGTGATTTCATGCGATGCATAGCCACAATCCAATAACTCATCATGCGGACCACACGGGGACAGAGTTATATTACAACACTCAAACATTTACTGTAGATAACAATGCATATACATCCTGAAGTAATTCCATCATATTGGATTAACAGTTAATAAACAGGTTAATGCGCACTGATCCCACAGCACACAGCATAGTTCCATCATAAACATGAAAAGTGTATAGTTCACAAGTAGATGACTCCCAGCAGTTCGCTCTCATCAAGCCCTGTATATAAAAAACATAAAGAAAAAGAAAAAGTGTTCTTTAAAAATTTGACCATTAAAATCAAACAGAGAACAGAGATTCTCCAGCAAGGCAGCTCAGATCAAGCTCAAGACAGTGAGTAATATACAGAACACAATTAAACAAGGAAGATAGATACCAAACAAAAAACGCATGAGAACAAGGTCACGGGCAGGAGCATGGAGCAAAGACAAGTGTCAAAAAAATGACCAACATGGGAGGCGGTCACAAGAAGGGCTTGAAGCACACCACATCATTCAGACCCTGAGGCTTGATGGTCTCCAAAATGGTGATCCACTTCACCTCTTTCTGGGCCAGTACCTTCTTGTGATCACCTCCCCTCGTTCCAAAATAAACTCTATCTATACCCCTAAATTTGAGGAGGCGCCAATTACAGCTATGTTTCTCCCAAAAGTGCCTGGGTATGTTATTAAGAGCCTCTAATTCCTCTACTGTCTTCACATTTGCAGCCTTTTTAATGTCCCTAATGTGTTCAAGAATCCTAACTCTGAATTCCCGGGAAGTCAGCCCTACATATATCAACCCACAGGGGCACTTAGCCCAATAGACAACAAAGGTTGTCCTGCAGTTAATTGTATGCACAATCTTATAGGACTTGGTGTTAGACGCATCATGAAAAGTAAAAGACCTCTCCATTTGAGGGCAAGCCCCACAGTCTCCACAAGAAAAGGAGCCCCATTTGGGACCCCTTGTCAAACCCAGAAATGTAGAAGGGGGTGGGACATAGTGGCTCTTTACTATCATGTCCTTAATTGTTTTGGACCTGCGTGGCGTAACTGATGGCCCAGCCGTGATGACTTTCGCTAAATCACTATCGGACATAAGTATGGGCCAATAACGTGCTACAACCTCATGCATTTCCCTCCACTGAGAATGATAGGCCGTAATGAATCTGACTTTCTGATCTAATTCTCTCTTATTCGGTTTAAGGAGATTATCCCTTGGGGTATGTCTTGCCCTCTCATAGCCAGACTCGATCGACCTATCATTCAGACGCCCCCATAGCAGTGCCCCCACTGTCAGGATATTGAATGGAGCGCTCCCAATACCCCAGGAAGAGGCACGCATACGAGGGCGCACAAGACGCCCCCATAGCAGTGCCCCCACTGTCAGGATATTGAATGGAGCGCTCCCAATACCCCAGGAAGAGGCACGCATACGAGGGCGCACAAGACGCCCCCATAGCACTGCTATGGGGGCGTCTTGTGCGCCCTCGTATGCGTGCCTCTTCCTGGGGTATTGGGAGCGCTCCATTCAATATCCTGACAGTGATAGAGGTTCAGTCTTGTTGTGGGTGAGGTATATAGATGATGTATTCATGATTTGGCAGGGTGGACAGGAGGAACTAGAGCAGTTTATGTGTTTTTTGAATGTCAACAATTCTAACATAAAATTAACTTATCATTGCAGCCCTAATTCAATAGAGTTTTTGGATATCAGAATAATGAGGGGAGTGGACGGTTCCGTTGTGACGGACATTTTCAGAAAAGGAACAGCAGTTAACTCCCTCCTCAGTGCAAAATCTTCTCATCCTCCGCAGGTCATCAATTCCATACCGACAGGTCAGTTTCTGAGAGCCCGTAGGGTTTGTTCGGATGATGTGTTATTTGAGAACCAGGCGGCGGACCTCAGGAGGCGGTTTAAGTCCCGCCATTATAATGATAGGTCGATCGAGTCTGGCTATGAGAGGGCAAGACATACCCCAAGGGATAATCTCCTTAAACCGAATAAGAGAGAATTAGATCAGAAAGTCAGATTCATTACGGCCTATCATTCTCAGTGGAGGGAAATGCATGAGGTTGTAGCACGTTATTGGCCCATACTTATGTCCGATAGTGATTTAGCGAAAGTCATCACGGCTGGGCCATCAGTTACGCCACGCAGGTCCAAAACAATTAAGGACATGATAGTAAAGAGCCACTATGTCCCACCCCCTTCTACATTTCTGGGTTTGACAAGGGGTCCCAAATGGGGCTCCTTTTCTTGTGGAGACTGTGGGGCTTGCCCTCAAATGGAGAGGTCTTTTACTTTTCATGATGCGTCTAACACCAAGTCCTATAAGATTGTGCATACAATTAACTGCAGGACAACCTTTGTTGTCTATTGGGCTAAGTGCCCCTGTGGGTTGATATATGTAGGGCTGACTTCCCGGGAATTCAGAGTTAGGATTCTTGAACACATTAGGGACATTAAAAAGGCTGCAAATGTGAAGACAGTAGAGGAATTAGAGGCTCTTAATAACATACCCAGGCACTTTTGGGAGAAACATAGCTGTAATTGGCGCCTCCTCAAATTTAGGGGTATAGATAGAGTTTATTTTGGAACGAGGGGAGGTGATCACAAGAAGGTACTGGCCCAGAAAGAGGTGAAGTGGATCACCATTTTGGAGACCATCAAGCCTCAGGGTCTGAATGATGTGGTGTCCTTCAAGCCCTTCTTGTGACCGCCTCCCATGTTGGTCATTTTTTTGACACTTGTCTTTGCTCCATGCTCCTGCCCGTGACCTTGTTCTCATGCGTTTTTTGTTTGGTATCTATCTTCCTTGTTTAATTGTGTTCTGTATATTACTCACTGTCTTGAGCTTGATCTGAGCTGCCTTGCTGGAGAATCTCTGTTCTCTGTTTGATTTTAATGGTCAAATTTTTAAAGAACACTTTTTCTTTTTCTTTATGTTTTTTATATACAGGGCTTGATGAGAGCGAACTGCTGGGAGTCATCTACTTGTGAACTATACACTTTTCATGTTTATGATGGAACTATGCTGTGTGCTGTGGGATCAGTGCGCATTAACCTGTTTATTAACTGTTAATCCAATATGATGGAATTACTTCAGGATGTATATGCATTGTTATCTACAGTAAATGTTTGAGTGTTGTAATATAACTCTGTCCCCGTGTGGTCCGCATGATGAGTTATTGGATTGTGGCTATGCATCGCATGAAATCACCATAGGGCAAAGATTTATCATTTTCCTCGTTATAGGTTTGAATAATTGATGTTTCTACGCGATGCGTTCCCCATAATCTTTTGGATTACACTGTCTCCACCGACTCAAATTGCGTGAATTTATAACACCGTCCTTCTGTCCATCTAAATACGATTTAAGTATAATATGTATAGGATTTCTACATTCACACTGCTTGCCAGCGTCTCTGCCCTCACTTAAGATGGCGCCATACTCACTGTTACCTGTACGCGCTGTATGTGTCGGTGTCTGTCCCTCCCCTTCAGCCGGCGCCCAATGAGTGAAGCGGCTAGCGCGCATGCGCAATGCGGCTTCCGGGACGCCGGCTGGAGTGGGCGGCATGGCCGTCGCCGCACGCTGCGCGTCACTGATGGGTCTCAGGTGAGTCTGGCGCCATAAAAAGATGACCATCTCCCTGTCACAGCACCTCCTGACGAAGCGAGTGTGAAACGCGCGTAGAGGTGCTGGGCAGTGTGGTCCTACAGGTAGTGGTCCTAAATAGCCTTATAATCTCTCCAGCAACCATTGAATTTGGTTTTCCATCCCCCCCTCTCCCTCCTCTTCCCTATATAGGTGGTATGAGGACATGATCGGGTTCTCTTGGGGTATACCTATTGATGTGAAAACTGGCAAATTATCATTTGGAAAATGGCTCTAAATTCATTGCAGAATTTTGTGCTTTGAATTGTGTTACATGAAAGGGTTTTTTCAATATCTATGTATTTGTATGGCATGGCAATGTATGCATTATTTAATCTTGTCTTGTGATTTATTTATGTACCCCCTCTGGGTTTGCCACAGTATATCATACCATTGGCTTTATGAATTAACCTTTATTCTTGGGGTGCATATAATGATTCCTGTGTAACAAATGCATGCTCTGATTTTTTGGAAACCCAAAGTGGCTCTTTATGTGCACAACTCACATGCATCTGCATGGTGTGCTAAATTAATTACCAAACACTCTCTAGGGTTAGCTGGAGTACCAAATTTTGCATGATTATCCCGGACAACTTTTGGGATAATATTTATATGTCCTTTTACAGTATACTGTTGGTCTTATGATATCATCTCTGTTGCAAAATTTTGATGTAGGCATATATTTAACCCTTTTTTTGACCACTTTTTTATACCAAAAATCAAATACCACACTGTCCCAGGATTTTTTTCTGTATTTTTTTCTGTGTTTTTAAGGGGTAATGATTTTATACTGTGTTTTTTGATATCCATCTCTAAATCATGTGATATATGTTGTTTTGATATCATGTTAATAAAATTTATACACTTGTTTGAAATTTTGGTGTAAAGTGTTTCTCTGATGTACTACGTGGTTATGCAGGTCTATCTGATGAAACAGGTAAGTGATGAAAGGGTTAAACAACCGCACTGTCATGGACAAATAAATTGGAACCAGGATGTCTTGATTGTGATTTATGCATCGCGTTTCGGAGAAATCAGTCTCCTTCTTCAGGATAAACGCATAAGATACTTTTGTGATTTTCCTGAAGAAGGAGACTGGTTCCTCCGAAACACATTGAGTAAATCCCGATCAAGCCATCGTAGTTCAACTTTACTTGACTACGGTAGCTTAGTTGTTTGACCCTTTCATCTCTTACCTGTTTCATCCTGCCTCGGCGACTTTGGCAGCTGTTTTCTCATGTGATTGTGGTGGTTGTCACCTGTTCGTAAACATTACAGTTGAGCAATTCCACTGATACACTCTTATCTTCTCTATCAAAGATAAAACCCTATTTGAGCCAATTTGTTTTTCCAGCTATTACCTTTCTTTATCAGAAATCTAGCATAGACTTAGATCGTAATTTAAAGGGACAACCATGTCACCAGGTTTAAAGTGTATGGTTTTTTGCATTTATTTTATTCCCACTGCTCCCCTGAGTATTAAATTTTTTTATATTTTTAAAGGTAAGGGACAGGGTAGATAGCTGTAGTCTATTTAATATCTATAGGAGGCCTTAAAGACCAGGTGAAAAGTTTCCTGTTTTTGTCCTTATTTTTTTCCCACAACTCCCCTGAGTATTCCATTTTTTTGTATTTTTTAAATCCACCATACGGTTATAGAGATATAAGGCATTTTATTTGGTGCAAATTTGTATGGTCTTTACTAAGGGGGAGTGGCTTGCAGGATCCTCAGGGGTGTGTCTGTAGGCTGCTCTGTATAATTATCCTGTGAGCCATGCCCCCTTAGCAAAGACCAAAAAAATTTGCTCCAAATAAAATGGCCCATATCTCTACAACCGTATGTCGGATCTAAAATATACAAAAACTGGAATACTCAGGAGAGTAGAGGGAACAAAATAAGGACAAAAACAGGAAACTTTTAACCTGGTCTTTAATGTCCTCTTTAAACATTAAATAATCTACAGGTATCTACCCTGTCCCTCACCCTTAAAGGTGTTGATTAGATTTGCTGACACTCTTATGATTGGAAAAAAACGTAAAATAGATGTTGTCAGAAAAATATATTAACCTTTAGCTAAGCCAATTCCAGTGTAGGTTTACCAAGAGTCTAAAGACCCCGTCACACGCAGCGATATTGCTAGCGAGCGTACCCGCCCCCGTCGTTTGTGCGTCATGGGCAAATCACTGCCCGTGGCGCACAATATCGTTCGGAGCCATCACATGGACTTACCTGCCTAGCAACGTCGCTGTGGCCGGCGAACCGCCTCCTTTCTAAGGGGGCGGTTCGTGCGGCGTCACTAAGCGGCCGCCCAATAGAAGTGGAGGGGCGGAAATGAGCGGCCGTAACATCCCGCCCACCTCCTTCCTTTCTCATTGCTGGCGGCCGCAGGTAAGCTGTTGTTCGTCGTTCCTGGGGTGTCACACGTAGCGATGTGTGCTGCCTTGGGAACTACGAACAACCTGAGTCCTCAACAATCAACGATTTTTTTAAAATGAACGACGTGTCAACGATGGACGATTTGGTGAGTATTTTCCATCGTTAACGGTCGCTCGTTGGTGTTGGCGACGTCGCTAACAATGTTGGATGTGCATCACAGAATCCGTGACCCTGGCAATATATCGTTGCGTGTGACGGGGCCTTAATAGTTATGGTGACAGCTTGGCTGCCCACTGACATCTACTATTTGTGGAAATCGTGGCTGACCAGTTGCATTTGATGCATTTATACATTATTTATTATAGCCATGTATAAGTAGTGCCACTTCTCACCTATCTGGCTCTGATAAAAGTATATAAATACGCCAGATTTGATGTCAGTATGACTGTTCTGTGTCTTACAGAATGTGCCCCCTACAGGCCAATAAAAAAAGTCTTAACATTCAGCAGAATTTTTCCCATACGTGTCTGGATTGTCTATATTCGATTTCATCAGGACAGGCGTATAGGAGTCCATTGAGTGTCTACGAGATGATAAATCTGTGGACGCGCTGCTATCTGTCTTCTGTCCCTCCACTTTACTTCTGAATTTATCAATTTTACGGCAAGTTTTGACGTAGATTTGACACTTATGAAGTTCTCTCTCTGTTTCATGTCTACAATGCAGATTTGCTTGTCACAGCACTGTCATATTGTTGGTTTCAGGAGGTAAACAAAAACTCAAGTCTGTCATAAAAAAAGAATTACTTTTAGGCGGAAGCTCCGTTTTTGTCAGTCTCTCATCCAAATTGCTGAGTTACAGGTGCAAATAAAAGTCAAGGATCTTTTAAGACATTACTTTGAGTAACAAACATCACAAAAACCCCAATACAAAATCTAAGAGAGGGCTCCATACCTAACCTGAGTCATTTCTAACATCCCCTAAGGCCTGGGTGCGACTGTGACCCCTTATAGATAAGCACCCACCCCTATAGCTGTGCTATTGGAAATGGCGCAACTTGGAGCTTTGGGCTCCATCAGGATCCACAATGTTGTGTATACTGAGGAAATCATCCAGCCCTTTTTTAAAAGCTGTTATAGTATCTGCCATTACTACCTCTTGTGGTCGGCATTCCACAGTCTGACTGCTCTAACTGTAAAGAACCCTTTCCTATTTAGCTGTCGGAATCACTTTTCTTCCACTTGCAGTGAATGCCTCCTGGTCCTTAGTATTGTCTTTGGAAGGAATAAGTCATGTGCCAGTCCTTTATATTGACCACACATGTATTTATACACATAAATGAGATCTCCTCTGAGACATCTTTTTTCTAAGCTAAACAAATCCAACTTTTTCAACCTCTAATCATATGGGAGGCCTCCATTCCCTGCAATAATCTAGTTGTCGTATTTGAACTGATTCTAATTTTTGAATATCCTTTTTAAAATGTGGAGCCCAAAACTGGATCCCATATTCTAGATGTGGCCTTACAAGTGATTTATAGAGGGGTAACAATACGTTGGGATCACGGGATCTAATCTCTCTTTTTATACACCCTAGAATCTTGTTTGCTTTAGCAGCTGCTGCCTGACATTGAGTGCTGCTGCTCAGCTTATTTGTAATGAGAATACCCAAGTCCTTCTCCTCTTCTGTAGTCCCGAGTTTACTTCCATTTAATGTATACGCAGCTATAGGATTACTCCGTCCTTGGTGCATTACTTTACATTTATCAACATTAAATCTCATTTGCCGAGTATCTGCCCATTCTGAAATCTTATCCAGATTGTTTTGTAATATTGTACTATCAAGGCCCGTTTTTAATATCCTACATAGTTTGGTGTCATCAGCAAAGACTGACACTTTACTATCAATCCCATCCACAAGGTCATTAATAAAGATATTTTAAAAAATCGGTGGTAGCACAGATGCCTGCGGTCCCCAATGCTGACTATAGCCCATTTAGAGAATGTACCATTTATGACGACTCTTTATTTGGTATCTTTTAGCCAATTCCTTACCCATCTGCTTATAGTATCCCCTAGGCCTTGCTTCTAGAGCTTCATTACAAGACTGTTATGTGGCGCAGTATCAAATGCCTTTGCAAAGTCCAAATAAATCACATCAGCTGCATTACCAATATCCAGATTTGCACTTACCATCTCATAGAAACCCAACATGTTGGTTAGATATGACTTATCTTTCATGAATTCATGCTGGTTATCAGTTATTATATTATTCTCTCTAATATATCATTGCATGTCATCTCTTAAAATGCCTCAAAATCCTTGCACACCACTGATGTGAGACTTACCGGATGGTATTTGCATGGGTCCACCCTCTTACCTTTCTTAAATATCAATGCCACGTAAGCCATTCTCCAATCCTGAGGTACCAACAATGTTATAAGAGAGTCTTAAAAGATAATATATAGCGGTCTGTCAATGGAGCTCAATTCCCTCAATATCTATGGACAAATGCCATCTGGCCCAGGAGATTTATCAATGTTTAATTTACTCAGATGCAGGCATACTTCTTCTTGTGTCAAATCAATTATATCGGGGAGGGACTTTGATTTTGCCTTGTTGAACGATCCTTGGAACAGTCAGTTCCTTGGTGAACACAGATAAAAAGAGCCTGTTTAATATCTCAGCCTTTTCTTTATACTCTATAATTATCCTGTTAGAATCTCTTATGGGGCCAATACCATCCTTTTCCTTTAATAATAATCTTCTCTTCATATTGGACCTTTTGAGCTCCCTACACTTCAGGGCTTGGGTGTGACTGCAACCCCTGCACTTAATATAATTATTCCCCTGACTCTCGGTACAATGTTGTACAAGGTGACATTAAAGTGGGTCTTAGACCAGATTTCACAATCTGTATACATTATTATATAGATCTCATAGGTCTAATGAGACTGGTGTACTTACTTGGAAAATGCATGTCAGAATGACTGTATAATCTTGATATCAAAAAGAGCATTTGAGACCAGCTATATCTGAAGTCAAAATGTTTTGATAGATGGATGTATGAATGAATAAATGGAGAGGTAGACAGATAATTCTGCTGTATACACAAGTTTGACAAAATGTATGAACTTTTTGGAGGCACCTGGTTAAATGTTAGAGGTTGCTGAGTGATACGGCTGCATTCTCACAGCTCCCTTTTCTGGCATTGTACACAGTAGCCAGGTGCACAGTGTTAATAGATGGAAATTTATGGAAATCCCACTCACCTATTGCTTATTTTCTTAAATTTTGTTAATTGTAGAATTAGCTGTGATATTTTATCCCATTGATTCCAAAAATACATAAAGAACACGTGTAATTATAACATGATGATACGATGCAGAACTATATTATTCATGCTATTTTCCAATGTTCCAAGTTTAATTATATTTTTTCCTAATATACAAGGGTGAAACGGCCGACTTATGCCTCACTGAATATCAAAGTCACCTCTTCTAGGTAAGTGACAAACAAGGTCCATCGTGGTATACAGATAAAGCTAAGCTGTTTTATTCTGCTGTTGTAGATGTAAACTTATTAGTGTTCTTTCACAGCATTCATCTAACCCAGGGGTCCCCAACCTGTGGCTCACAGCTGTCTGCCAGTTTGGTGCATTTGGACCAGGTCTTGCAAAAAGGTATGCAGAGCAGGTCTCCATTAGCAAGTATCCCCACACAAAAAAGCAGATCTGAATGGAGGTAGGAACCCCTGGATATTAATATACTGCCTCGGTGTGTTGATTTCTGTGGAACAGCTTAGGCTGTGAGAGGTGGGAGCTAAGTGTGGCTCGTGAACCTCTCTCAGAGCTGAATGTGGCTTATGACCCTCTCTCAGAGCTGAATGTGACTCGAAACCCTCTCTCAGAGCTGTATGTGGCTTGTGACCCTCTCTCAGAGCTTAATGTGGCTCGTGACCCTCTCTCAGAGCTGTATGTGGCTCATGACCCTCTCTCAGAGCTGAATGTGGCTCATGACCCAATCTCAGTGCTGTATGTGGCTCGTGAGCCTCTCACAGACTCGAATATGGCTCATGATCCTTTCACAGAACTGTATGTGGCTCATTACCCTCTCTCAGAGCTTAATGTGGCTCGTGACCCTCTCTCAGAGCTGTATGTGGCTCATGACCCTCTCTCAGAGCTGTATGTGGCTCATGACCCTCTCTCAGAGCTTAATGTGGCTTGTGACCCTGTCACAGAGCTGAATATGGCTCATTACCCTCTCTCAGAGCTTTATGTGGCTCGTGACCCTCTGACAGAACTGAATATGGCTCATGATCCTCTCTCAGAGCTGTATGTGGCTTGTAACCCTCTCTCAGACCTGAATGTAGCTCGTGATCCTCTCCCAAAGCTGTATGTGGCTCATGATCCTCTCTCAGAGCTGGATGGGGCTCGTGACCCTATCTCAGAGCTGAATATGGCTCTCAAGGTCGGAAAGGTTGGGAATCACTGATCTAACCCTTACAAGGTATTTTCATCATGAGTATATACCATCATTTACTGATCTTAGGTGTCAAACCTCTGTGACCCCACCAATTCTGGGAATGGAGGGGTTGCAGTACTGCTTCCGACCTGCATCACGGTCACAATTTTTCTTTGGCTCAGGGGTCACTGCGTTAGGGGAGTCCCATTTAAATGAATGAGGCTGCTGATAAATCCCTGCACATCTGAGTGTTTGAATGCACCTCTATGCAGGAAAAATCTGTGATGGCATTTGGTGATGCAATGTTGAGGATCTGTTGAATTCTCAGATATCAGAACCCTAATGATTATTAAAGAGTTTTTCCAATCTGCAGTCTAGCAGCGATGTCCAATCATGCACAATGCTTACAAGTTCCCTTCTATTGAGCTTGTAAGCACTGCTCTGAAGCTGTGTGGTACTGCTGGAGGGCACTGTTAGCTTCCAGTCTTTGCCATCTTCAGTGCAACTCTGCTCTTCCAATGCTGCGGGAGGCAAATCCGTCTCTTACAGGTGCTCATTTCAGGAGAGCGGCAAAACGCTGACACTAGTCCATAATAACAATGATGCAGGAGCACACCGCCACCCCTCCCGGTAAGCAGGAAAACAGGGAGTGCTGCACTTATACAAATAAATCATGGAACAAGAGCTTTAATAGCAAATATCCTCTGCTATGACTTACTAAAATGAGACTACCCCTTTAAACCTGTAGGTACGCGTTTTCCAACCGTTTTGTGTTCACAGCTCTTAGGCAGATCTCTGTATTTCCATGGTTATATACTGATCTTGCAGTTGTGTTACATTTACCTCCCTTTTTGTTTTCTTCCTCTCTATGAAGACCAGCAACAAGCAGATGAAAAAAAATAGGCCTATGGGCGACAAATGCTATATCTGCATAGGAGCTGTATACACGATACGGAAGAATTTATTTAATCAAACCTTTTAGCAAAGTTGCTTCATTTCCTATTGCAGATCTTTTAGTGTCACTGCCACAGCATTTTTATGCCACGGATATAATGCACAGGAATGTATGGCGTTATTTCTTCCCCGGTGTATGGCATAGATAGCGCATTGTCGGAGCAGATACGTGAAATGCACATTTTTGTGTATAATATTGTTGCCGTTTCTTGGTAACATGCAGATGTAGAGCACATTCCTGGGCAGGGCTGCGGCGGTGATTCACGGTGCTGCTATTTACCAGTTGACTGCGCTGGCTGCTTACACAATGTTCTCTCCGAGGCGGTGATCGTCACAAGGTTTCAGTTTTAATCTTGTTTGCTCGTGTTTCTCGCTCTGTCCTCATTTTCCTGGTTAGGACAGAACTGTCGTCATCAGTTGGGAAATCCTCATTCAGCTGTCTGCAAATTTTTATCACATTTACTTTAACCCTTTCTGATTCAGTCTTTTTGTAACTTACTAAAAAGCGCAATAAGTGATGTAACGTCAATCTACGATATTACTTTACATTTGCCAAGGCAAGATGCTCCCCTGGTCCCATGGCAGAAGCCGTCCTTAGTTGGGTTCCATAGGTAATAAGAATGAAATTGTCATTTACCCATATTTCAAATTATTATTATGCATCCCCATAGTCCTCCATATATTATAATACACTAATATTATAATACACTTCTCATAGTCCTCCATATATTATAATACACTCCCCATATTCCTCCATGTAATATAATGCACCCCCATAGTCCTCCATATATTATAATGCACCCCTATAGTCCTCCATATATTATAATGCACCCCCATAGTCCTCCATATATTATAATGCACTCCCATAGTCCTCCATATAGTATAATGCACCCCATAGTCCTTCATATAGTTTAATGCACCCCCATAGTCCTCCATATATTATAATGCACTCCCCATAGTCCTCCATATAGTATAATGCACCCCATAGTCCTTCATATAGTTTAATGCACCCCCATAGTCCTCCATATATTATAATGCACCCCCATAGTCCTCCATATAGTATAATGCACCCCATAGTCCTTAATATAGTTTAATGCACCCCTATAGTCCTCCATATATTATAAAGCACCCCCATAGTCCTCCATATATTATAATACACTCCCTATAGTCCTCCGTGTATTATAATGCACCCCCATAGTCATGCATATAGTTTAATGCACCCCCATAGTCATCTATATAGTATTATGTAGCCCCCATGTAGTATTATGCAGCCCAATATACCAATATGCAACCCCCATATACCATTATGCAGCCCCTATATTCCTCCATATAGTAGCATACAATCCCTATATTGCTTAATGCACTCCCATAGTCATTTGGCCACCGTGATTACATACATACTCACTTCTCCTTGTTCCCCTACTGTCTCCCCAGTGTGTCCACTCTTCTGCGCTGGCATCAGGCCCTATAGCAGTCGCGTGGCCTGCCACCATTGTGCACCACTGGCTGAGGTCCTTGGGCCCCTTGAACTCCCAGGTCCAGTCGCAATGATGACCCCTACAACTACGATCATTCCGCCCCTGCTCCTGTCTCGATTCATCTCGCTCTGCGTTGCTGCACAGTTGGGGGAGCCTCCATCTTACGGGCCACTCCCTCAAGGGTAGGACCTCTTCTGGCACCTCTCCCTATTTCATCAGAGCCACTACCCATTCCCCATCAGCTTCCTCAGAAAAGCAGGCTCTCTCTCTTCAGTACACTCACTGGAGGCAGGTCCCACTTAACACAGGGAATTTCTTAATCCCCAGCCTCCGAGCACAGACGGTCCAGCTTTGTGATCTTTTTCCATTGTACCACCCATATTGGGTGGAGCTTTTTTCCTGTCCCAGACCATGTCTTGCCATCTTTGCTTCTGCGGTCAGTTGTCCTTTACTCTTAGGCATCTTCACTGTAGCCTTCTTTGTTAGTTTGTGCAGGAAGGACGTCAAAGGAAGGACTTGAAGGAAGGTGCCAGCCGTCTTCTGAACTTCCGGTCATGTGCAGTGGGCCTAATGAAGCCGAGAAGCATCCAACCATGCTTCGAAGACACACTGATGCAACCGAAATGAGCCACACACATGCGCAAGATTTCCATTAGCTGCTGATGACGCCGGCTCCTGGAAATCATATTATTATGCCCACAGAAGTGTGATAACATGGAAAGAGGCCTACTAGTCTGGGGCACTAACACCCCTTCCACCAGTCTAAGGGCTAATTAGCATAGGAACAGCAAGGTTTCTAAATCTTTTTTGAACATTGATATTATAGGAGACCTGACAGGTTCCCTTTAGTGTATCATGGTGTAGAGACCCACTTGCTCCTTCAACAGCAATACACGACACTGGCTAATCAGAGGTTGGCAGCTGACATTGGCGAGCCATCACAGGCAGCGCGCAACAGTGGCATCATGCGCTGCCAATGTCTGGGACACCGAAGTCAGGTGCCAAGCTCTCCAGTGGCTTTAAAGATTGTGGAATCAGGGGAAGGTACGAAGAATCGATTCTCTTTTTTCTAAATGTGTTTTTACAGAGGAGCAGAACTGGACACATTATGATATTAAGGGGCCCATGATGGGAGACATTTCTTACAGGATGTGGACCAGAATGAGGGACATTGATTACAGGATGTGGCCCAGGATGGGGACATTAAAATAGGAAAGGGCCCAGGATAGACTACATTATCAAAACAAGGATGGGAGACATTTGTTGGGAGAAATAGATTGGGGGACATTTGTTATAGGATGTGGGCCAGGATGAGGGACAATATTACTGGCTGGGCCAAGAATGGAGGGCATTATTACAGGAAGTGTCTCATGATGGAGGGCATGTTTACAGGAAGGGGCAAGGATGGGGGACATTATTATAGGAAGGGGCTCAGGATGGAAGACATTATTACAGGAAAGGGCCAATGATGTGGACATGTTTACAGCAAGGGGCCAGGATAGGGACATTACTACAGAAAGGGACTAGGACAGAGGACATTATAGTAGGATGGGGCCCATGATGCGGGACATGATAACAGGAATGGCCAGAATTGAGAACATTATTCTAGGAAGGAGTCCATGAATGGGGACATTATTACAGACTGGGAGCCAGGACAAGTACGTTATTACAGAAAGGGACCCTTTATGGGGGATGTAGTTAAAATAAGGAGCCCATGATTGGGGATATGATTACATGGGGTGGTTGAACACATGTCTTTTTAGGATCTAGAATGCCACAAGGGCCCATACGTGACCAACATGCAGGCGGGCGCCCAGGTCCAAATTTTGCACTGGAGACTATCAGACTCTCGCTACACTTCTGTAAAGTGTAGAGGTTTGGAAGCTGCTTACCTGCACTTTTTTACAGGAATTAAGCAAAACCCCTAATAAAATGATTTGCAAAGTTTCATAACTTTCTATGCTAGAACAAAAATGATCAAATAAAAAAACTTAGTTTTTCTTTCAACATAAATGTCCTATTAATTGTGCAACTTTACAATGTATATCAGTAATACATCAATTTAGCCAACTCTAAACCAAGAAGATGATTTTTAAAGCTCTAAGAAAATAAAATGTTATTAAACATCTTGTATATACATGCTATACACCAGCTGTTCAATGTTGCCGCTTCTGAACTTCTTGATACATAAGCTTAATTGGAGACATATGGCAATTGCTTTGTCAACAATGTTTCCCTTCCTTACAAACTTTAATGCACAACACATTGCCAAGCCGGAGCCCATACTTTTATTTCAGCCATGTTTATAAAACTAGAGCGCCCCCTTTAAGATGTCTGTTTATATTGCTAATGCACATAATAATAAAATTATAATAATATATAATAATAATAATGCACAATGCATTTGTGAACAGAAAATCAAAAGTTACAAAATGCACAAAAACTCCTACTAGACATCGTTATGTGACAAAATTAATGGGGATTCTGTAGTAAAGTACTATTAAAGGGAACCTGTCACCAGATTTTGGCCTTCTAAACTAAAACTAGCACCTTAAGCAGCTTCTGTTCTGCATTCTATAAAGGTGTAGGTTACTCCTTGACCCCCCTGTAGACCCCAAAAATACCTTTATAAAGTCTCCCTCCCTGTATGTAAATTGTCCGGTCCTGTCCGATGGGCATCCTAATCTGCGCCTCCTGTCCCTCCTTCCTTTCGCCATCTTCATGTGCTGATTGACATGAATGGCTACTCAGATGCCATCCACGTAGGCAGAATAAATCTCCATATTTCTGGCTCGCGCAGGCGCAAACCAGTGAGTTATCTGCACAGGCGCAAGATTTTGTAAGGCGATGTGGATGACGTCACCCGCTTCATCCACATCGCCGGATGCTCATGTGATTTTTGTCCTGAAGAAGGAGAATTATCTGTGAAACGTGTTGACCAGTAGAGATCAGTGCGGCCTTTAACCCTTTCATCTACCCACATTGATTATCTCCTACTGGGGCGCTGCAGTGTAGCAACCGTTCCCAGCGTGGTATCTCCGCAAGTCCCGCTTTAAGGCTCGGCGGGGGCGTCCTCCCTCTAACCTGCCTGAGCTCAATATTCCCGCACGCTCCCACTCTCGGGCGTCCTCCCTCTCACTTGCACTCTCACTTTCTTAAAGAGCCAGCGGCCCATTATCTTGAAGCTATCCCGAGGTCACCTCTAAGGTATTTAAGACTGCCTCCCCTTTTAGGATGCGCCTGAGCAACATTGCCTATTAGTGTGTTGCTAGTTCTCAGGTCCCTGTATGCTACTATGTCCAATACTGCTATTAAGTCCTAGTTCCTGTCCCATGTGCCTAACCTCTGTCTCGTCCTAAAGCCTGCACTCTACCACTACCTCCGTGCTGCCACGTCAGAGCTACTACCTCTGTGCTGCCACGTCAGAGCCAGCACCTCCATGCTGCCACTTAAGAGCCATCGCCTCTGTGCTGCCAAGTTCAAGTTACCATCACCGTGCTGCCACATTCAAACACACCAGCATCGGACATTAACAGACTATACCCGTCCGTAAGAGCCAACCACCACTAGTTCCTAGCAGTCGTACATTTAGGCTCTCAGTTGCTGCGCCAGACAGACTCTGTATAGGGGTTCGCTACCAGTTAACTCCTTCTCAGGGGACCTGGTGTACGGCCCAGTGGGTCCACTGCCGGACACTTGCCACCCCTTGACGACCGTACATGCGGCAGCCAGATTACATGTTACTTCAGTAGTTGTGACTTCTCAGAACCACAGGAGGTGAGCCTTCCTACTCCATTTGGAGTTTGATAATATCCCGGATAAGACCTTATCTGCGCTTCTTTTGTCTTTCCGGCTACAGTATTGAGATGTTGTTGAGCCCCCAATAATCATTAAAACAAAGGAGAGCCACTAAGCTAAACAAAAAATTCAGAAATTTATAAATTGAAAATTGTGTAGTTGTTAGTTTTTCAAAAACTCAAACCTATATTTAAGAGGATAGGAAAAATTGTGAGCTACCGCTCTAACCATGTTTGTAGTTTAGGTTGGGTCAGCTTACTTCCTCACTTGATTTTCAATATTGCTCTACTTGTGCCCCATGATGGCACATGATATCTTTATTTGTTATTACACTTCTACACTAGCGAGCAAAAGGGTAACAATATTTTGAAGTTTTGACTTTCAGGCCCCATATCTCACCATCCACTACAGCTTTGAACATGAGACTATCTTCATTTTATAGATGATCATCTTTGCTATCTGTGGACATCTGACCCGAGGACATTAGTTTCATGCGCTCATTATTATAGTAGTTAATATTAACATAAAACATAACTTTAGGAAGCCATTGGGGAAAAATAAGTAACTTCTTTTCATCTCGCCTTGACTTGCCGCATTTTGCAAAGTACGTGGTAGGAAGTATTAGTCATTTTAGAATAGTAATAAGACTTCATCATAGTGATTAATAAAGCAGTCACTATCAGTACTCATGGTACAAGACCCGATGCCTGAGGCAAAAGAAAGTAGAGGAAATGATTAAAAATAAATATACTTAAACTTCATTTGAACTAATATTTTTAATGATGCCACAGAGCGTTCACTTGTCATATTTCCTACATAAGCTCTTTGCCGGGTCACAGCTAGCTTTTCAATATATATACAAGAAAGTAAATTCATAATCATCATTTTAATGCTCTGACCACTATTCATCAGAAGTGCTGCACCCTTCCAGCTATGATTGGGTTAATTTTTAAAAGAGAAGAAAAAATTTCAGCCATAAAGTGAGTAAAAAATTATAATATTCCTCTACTGATTTCCAATGATGGATGAGATGGATGAGGCAGATGAAGCAGGTGGTGCGAGATCAAGGTGTCTCGAAACCCAAGGGCAAGGACATGTTGCATTTCATACATGTCTGGTACTTACAATATAATCAAGGGATAAAAAAACATGGTGTTGACTGTTCCAGAGGTTAGATATAGAAATTGAAAATATTGTATAATATTGTATAAGAGCATGTAATATATGGGGGCAGCACTGTGGCTTTGGAGGGGTCCTGGTGTCACGCTGTACAAAGGGCTAGTAAGACGTAATACAACGTATTCCCCACTACATGACAGAAGAGTAGTGAAGGAGAGTCAGAGTATCACTGTAACAGAAAGGCAGCTGAAGTACAGCAGAGTAACTTCAGCAAGCAGTTCACAGGTGAACCACCAGGGGGCAATAGAGTAGTCAAGCAGTCAGGGTCAAGCCAGGAAAGTCAAGTCAGTGCAAAGGGAGGATCAAAATCAAGCCAGAAAACAGAACCGAGTCGGAAGCCGGGAGATCAGGTATGCAGAGGGAAACACAAACAACTGACAGGAGTGGGAAGTCAGGGACTGGGACAGCCAGACGAATGGGGGATGGAACAGGTCAGAGCACAAGGAGTCAGGTCAAACAGGAAATCTCACCAAAGCCAGTCACAGGCTGCAGAAAAAAAACTATAACCAGCACAGTAATGCAAGTGCAGAGACCAGATATAGTGTCTCCTGAAATCAGAACAAGGCTGATGGAAGTTAACCCCTGACGTGACCAGGCCGAGTCTTGGAAATTCTGGAGCGGGGAATACCGGTCCTGGATCATGACACCTGGGTTCAAATCCCACTAAGAACAATGAGGAGTTTGTAAGTTTTGCCCATCTTTTTGTGGGTTCTCTCGTTTCCTCCCACACTCCAAGCACAGGACCGGAAGTAGAGCTGCCAGAACCTCTTACCGGATCCTCTACTAGCAAATTCAGCACATGGCGTTATTGTATTATATATCCTCCTATTTAAGGTTTATTTAGGTATTTTGGGAGGGTAAGTACATCCCCTTTAATGTAGAGTGCACAGAAAGGGTTTACTGGCCAACCAGAGGATCCTGCCGGGAGGCAAGGATCTAACACAATATTAGGTTCTATTAGAAAGAACAATATTTGGAGTTGATTTGGCACCCAACACTTGCTGCTAGAAATAACTTATGGTTATGAGTCGATTCACAAAGGGGAAACTATTTGAGGACCAACCGTCAATCTAAGCAGATCAGGAAATGGTTTACTGCTGTATATCACACACAGCCTTCTCGTTTTCTCATTGTTTGTGCAATATATGATACATTTGCGTGGAAAGGGTGTCTTCATTGTGGTTGCAGCACCTACTGACAGTTTGTGACAGGCACGGGCAGTGACATTCTCTCTGTGTGGTGTATCTGATGCAAAGAGCGTGTGCAACTGAAAAGAGGAGGCGGCCGGCTGTGTGTTAGTGATCAAAATGCCAGACTTGTGTCACTGTCAATACACCGTAGAAGTGAGGCGTAAGGAGACAGTGGCAGAGGAGGACTACTGAGAAGAGTCCCGCTACATCCTGATACTTTACAGGTGGTGCCCTTCCTCACTGATAACCCCTCATACAAGCTGACCTTAGCCGTAGGGCCGAGGTCCTCAACCTCTATGACCTTGAGAGCCACATTCAGCTGTGATAGACAATAAAAGAAAAAAGTGAAGTGCTCCTGTGTGAATCCGCTTACAGTAAATACAAGGGAGAATAAAATACAGCTCACCTAGATGGTTGTGCACCCCTTCACAACTCCAGTAATCAGTGCAAATCTGGATATTGGTAATGCAGCTGATGTGATTTATTTGGACTTTGCAAAGGCATTTGATACTGTACCACATAATAGCCTTATACTAAAGCTCCAGAAGCAAGGACTAAGGGAAACTATATGCAACTGGGTAAGGAATTGGCTAAAAGCTAGGAAACAAAAAGTAGTCATAAATGGTACATTCTCTAAATGGGCTATAGTCAGCAGTGGGGGCCGCAGGGATCTGTGCTAGGACCGATTCTTTTTAATCTCTTTATTAATGACCTTGTGGATGGGATTGATAGTAAAGTGTCAGTCCTTGCTGATGACACCAAACTATGTAGGATATTAAAAACTGACCTTGCTAGTACAATATTACAAAAAGATCTGGATAAGATGTCAGAATGGGCAGATACTTGGCAAATAAGATTTAATGTTGATAAATGTAAAGTAATGCACCTAGGACAGAGTAATCCTATAGCTGCGTATACATTAAATGGAAGTAAACTCAGGACTACAGAACAGGAGAAGGACTTGGGGATTCTTATTACAAATAAACTGAGCAGCAGCACTCAATGTCAGGCAGCAGCTGCTAAAGCAGAAAAGAATATAGGGTGTATAAAAAGAGAGATTAGATCCCGTGATCCCAACCAATTGTTACACCTCTATAACTCACTTGTAAGGCCACATCTGGAATATGGGATCCAGTTTTGGGCTCCACATTTTAAAAAGGACATTCAGAAATTAGAGTCAGTTCAAAGGCGGCTAACTAGACTACTACAAGGAGGCCTCCCATATGATGACAGGTTGAAAAAGTTAGATATGTTTAGCTTAGAAAAAAGATGTCTCAGAGGAGATCTCATTTATATGTATAAATACATGTGTAGTCAATATAAAGGACTGGCACATGACTTATTTCTTCCAAAGACAATACTAAGGACCAGGGGGCATACACTGCAAATGGAAGAAAAACGATTTCGGCAACTAAATAGGAAAGGGTTCTTTACAGTTAGAGCGGTCAGACTGTGGAATACCGACCACAAGAGGTAGTAATGGCAGATACTATAATAACTTTTAAAAAAGGGCTGGATGATTTCCTCAGTACACACAACAGTGTTGGTTATAAATGACTTAGGGACAAAATGTAGAATTGGTGGAGGAAGGTTGAACTAGATGGACCTACCTCTTTTTTCAACCTATGTAACTATGGATAGCTATTGACAGCCTGCGTTCCAGTGGCTGTAAACATCAGGGAATAAAGGAGTCTATATCCAGGAATTCCTCACGCAACAGTCATCCAGGGACAGAAGATTTATACGCCACCACTACCAGGGTACAAAGGTTTACAATCAGGGCAGCCTCCAGGTGACAAATGGAGATTACTACCCTCTGCGGCTTCATACATTCAGCTGTGAGAGAGGGTCGCGAGCCACATCCAGATCCTGCCTCCCATGGTAGTGACAACCAGAGCCCCCATCATTTGTATAATGACAGTCAAAGCTTCTCAAAAAATCGCACTTAGTGTACCAAGATCCAGGAGATCCTAGCCTACTCCAAAACAGATTTGTTCTTCTATGTGGACATACTCATAAAAGTCACCATCTGCAGACCTGTTCTTCATAGCTGTTTGTTAGACCAGGTGCTTATGCACCACGTTGGCAGACAGCAGCAAGCCATACATGTGGCTGCTGAGCTACAGGTTGGGGACCCCTGCTGAAGGGTATGAGAAAGTCTTCCCTTTTTTATGACAAAATAGATAAAATAGCGAAAACAAGGAAAAAGCCCTTAATGATGTATCAGCTTAGTGCAGAATTTGATTGAAAGTGAATAAGTACTCATTCTGTAATAGATTATTCCGATAGTCCACCAGGTCGTCACCCCTAATGGATGAAGATGCAACCCGTAGCTTCTCCACATTAAGACATTCAATAGGAGCGCTCAATTATAAGGATTAGTCTGGTGGCATATAAGGTACAAAACATCTAAGGAAAGCTAATGTTCTACTTCCTTCATAAAATAGAGGAATTTGTAGAAGACATTTCAAGTATGCATGTCGCGTGAGCGCAGTTTTCCTCCTTCTAATTGCAGCCTGTCTTTATCTGCTGATCGGTAGATTCTAATAAAAAGACCTCTAGTCTGACTTGTTTTACATTGATACCATAAAGTAACCATTACTATTGAACAGCAATTAAAATACACAGGTAAGCAATTATTTCTCACTGGCTTGATGTCAACCGGCTAACATTCTGTATCGGTTTTCTAGAAAATTGATGAAATACCACAATTTTTCATTTATGACCTTTTATTACACTATTCCCCAAACATAATTATTTCAAAACTTTCAGTTTATTATGACTGAATGCAAAACATTTGAAAAGCTGTAACCCTTCTGCTGTAGAGGATAAGGAAGAGTTAAGGGTACTTTACACACTGCGATATCGGTACCGATATCGCTAGCGAGCGTACCCGCCTCCTTCGGTTGTGCAACATGGGCAAATCGCTGCCCGTGGCGCACAACATCGCTTACACCCGTCACACGGACTTACCTGCCTAGCGACGTCGCTCTGACCGGCGAACCGCCTCCTTTCTAAGGGGGCGGTTAATTCGGTGTCATAGCGACGTCACTAAGTGGCCGCCGAATAGCAGAGGAGGTGCGGAGATGAGCGGGACGTAACATCCCGCCCACCTCCTTCCTTCCTCATTGCCAGCGGGACGCATGTACGGTGAGTTTCCTCGTTCCTGCCGTGTCACACATAGCGATGTGTGCTGCCGCAGGAACGACAAACAACCTCGCTATTCACCTGTGAATGATTCTTGGTGTTGGAGCGACCTCTCCAAGACCAACGATTTTTACCTCTTTTGCGATCGTTTTAGGTCGCTCAGAGGTGTTACATGCTGCAATGTCGCTAACGACGCCGGATGTGCGTCACAAACACCGTGACCCCGACAATATATATAGTTAGCGATGTCGCAGCATGTAAGGCACCCTTTAGTCCTCACAATAGGGTAGACTGTGCATACGATATAGAGATTTTGTCAATTACTCAGTCTTTCTACAACCTGTAATAGAATGTGAAGTATGTTTTAGTTTAGTTCATTAACTTCCTGCAAAACAGCAAAATGTTCACGTGTAGGTTCCTAATCCTAACCAAAGCATAAAAATGTTTCACTAATGTGTAAAACCAGCCTTCAGGTTGTATAATAAGTACCTTTGGCAATAATTTGTCTTTGCCCAGACAACTCACTTTCCCAGTACCTTTTCAACTTGGCCAAAAACTTCCCACCCTGTTGCTATGTTACTTCTTCATATCGATAAATTGGACTTGTCATACATTTCTCTGCTAACTCTACCATTAGTCTAAATAGACCCTCTTTGGATATACTTTTGGAGGAGAATTTGGGACAGCGCCCAACTGGATACCTCACAACTTTCTTGTGGACCTCAGAGGACTACTTCTCAATTCTCAAGGATATGACACCTCCTTGCCTCAGCATCTACAGCACATCATCAGGATATTATCACACATCGCTTTCCCTCTCTAGGCTACTCTCAACCAACGGTTCGCAGGCAAACACTCTTCTGCTGCCATTACTTAACCACACATTAATGTCAAACCCCACGGTTGCCCATAACGAATAAACAGTCTTCATCAACTGGGGAAACCACAGTAGACCTCCTAACACTGTTCAACTAGCCAATATGAAGAAAGGTGCCTGTGTGCGGATGTCACTTTGGGTGGTGTGCATGACTTGTTTCTTCAAGCTCATGTTCATCGCCACTGACTGTCGCCTTCGTGGACAGTCAGTAATTCACGCAACATCAGAGTTTGCTTAGCCAAACAGAATAATTCACTTTTATTCTTCATACCATTATGACAGACATGGCCTTCCTTTCCTTCCTTCATCTCTGTGTGGGGTACTGCTCAACCTGTTCCTCCCCGCTAACTTGGATCTCATCCTCAGGCTTTGGGGTCTATTTCCTTCCCCCTAACTCCATTCACCTTCGTCCGTTTCTGGGCCTCAACGTCTCTCTAGCTAGATGACTCTCTTAGTTTGTTGGGGTGAGCTGTAGGCTCCAGACATCTCAAGCTTACTTCAGGGTTTCCTGAGTGGTCCTATCCCTGAGACCACATCTTCTCACACTTGAACCATATTCTCAACTGGTCCCCTCTCAAGCCTTCCCACCTGTTTTCTTTTCTATCTCCACTCCTTCCTTCCACTACCTTAACCCTATCTTATCTAACATCATATTTAAGATCAACTTGCCACTAGATGGCAACTATCGGCACAAATATATACATCTTATAATATTCAACAGTCTATAAAACATGCTACACGTACACATTGGGTCGCAGATCTCCTTACTACAAATACGGCACCCCATGCTTTCAAGTGTGTCTGTCCCCAGTCTATACATTACAGACTGATCCGACTCCTGCCTTGATGACTGACCCTGATCAGAGGGAACAATTTGCTAAAATACACCTGGAGAGGTTGCATGCTCTTATTGGCGCTACACATTCTGCTTGCTCCCCATCACCATACATGACATACCCTCATGTACCCACAGTCGTCCAGGGTCTCCCACTTGCTACTTAAGGTTAAATCTCAGAATATATGACCAAGAAACCAGTCTACATACACAATATACCCTTGTTGCTTGTTTGCATAAACCACATCCCCAAGTACACCGAATGTCACACTAAAGAATACTTTATTGTGTGTTAGTGAACATCTTATATTTAATGTGTTCACCAAAAACATGGCACACAGTTGAAAATAACAGCAAATCAACAGTGACGAGGTGTCCTGGTCACCATATTCAACTGTAATGCCGGCTTGATGACATAGATACTGTTAAAAGTGGTACTGAACCTGAGAGACATAGATAGAAGAGGTCGTCTGTGCAAGAACCGTATATATGGGCCCATTGGAGCCCAACAGTCCTTTGTATTGCACCTCTTTAAATGTCTGCGAGAGAAGATGCTTGCTGCTCTGGAGGTAGAAGTGGGCCCCTCTTGGGTCCTTGTCCAGCCGCACAGGTTATTTCAGCCTGAGATCAGGGACGAGCATATCTCAGCAACCGAGGAGTCAGGAAAAGTATCAGGTATGAACAAGTCGAAAGATGGTCTCTGAACCGGCACAGGATCACCAACAGGGTCTAAGTGTCACAAAAATAGGAGCTGCTTTGCAAATTTATAGACAAGACCAGTCAAATCAGGTCACTAAAAACTAACTCGTCAGAAGAAAGGTCTCTATCACTGACACCCTTACTGGTATTTGTGAAGGGTTTAAAAATTCACGACAAGGCAGCTTAACCTTTAATGAGACATAGCAGAATAAATTTTACTTAGAGCCCTTTAGTGTTGATTAAAAATGTGAAAAATGCTTTTTAATAACTTGAATTCTGTACGGAGATAATATCACGTGAAATCTGTGGCTGTACTTCAGGGAGATCCCGGTATTATTCCTCTCCAACTCTAGTTCCCCAAATTTATCAAAGCTCCAAATTAAAAGGAACCAATCTTAAGTTGGGGGGAACAACCTCAATATAACTCAGTATAGCTCTGGCTGGGATTCAACTCTCAGATCGGTGCAAGATGCACAGACATGACAATATGTTTTACAGCAGTGAGAAAGAACCTTACTCAGATGAGGTCCTTGGCATAAAAATTATACCAACAGTTATTATCGTTATTGCGATTCTCAAAACCTCAGGCTCTGTCTTCATCGCAGGGTTACAAGATACAAAATACACCTCTGCATATGTCAATTTTTCGGTCACACTAACTATTCCGACTCGCGGATGCGTAGAATTTGATGGCGCCTGAACAATCGTTTCTTCGGGTATTCATATTGACCATATTCACATTCATGTTGCTTCGTCGGATAGCTTAACTCGGCAACAATCTCATTGCAAGAAGACTTCAGGAAAAGAAGAATGTTTTAACTGAATATCTTATACTAATGATAAATGCAACAGATAAAAGACTACATGGAGAAGAAGGGCGGGGAATGTTGACATCACAGGAGCTACAGGGAGGAGGAAGGAACAAAATATGAGGAAAGTCAAAGCTTCTGCGTAGAAACAGAAAGGCAATACACAGCAAGGAGAACATTGAATAATTCCCAAGACATGACATTCTCCAAGAGAGACACTTCTGGTGGTTCTTCTTCTGGCCCATGTTTTCAACACACTAAAATTATTGAATGTTCTCAGTGAGAGGAACAAAATTATAATCTTGTGATACCTTTTAATGGCTAACTAACATAAAATAAAGGGATGTTACAAAGCATGCTTTCGAGACATCTCAGGTCGCTTGGTCAGGCATGGTATGAGAAAATATCTGAAGAAACACAAATATATGCACAAACAGAGCAGAGGGATGGCATAATAAAAGACATTGAAATAAACAAACACTGAGCTTAGAAAGTGAATCCTTAATTAGCTTTGATTAGTGGTGTGAGAGTTTTATTGTCCCAATATCCATGTAGGATCAGAGGTCTGGTGAATCTCTGGAATAGACTCCACAGATTTTGTAATGGGTTACAGAGTTAAACATTTTAATGAATTTGTATTCCCAGACCCTTCGATGGCTCTGTGATCTGAAGTTGCCTTTTAATATGACAACTTTCATATGGTTTATGTTGTGTCCTGAAGCACAGAAATGTTTGACCACAGGTAAATGGATTTTCACACTGACACAGCAGGACAGCCTTGTTTTCTATCTCCTGTGTATTTCAATATCTCAATATCAATCTCATCGCCAACCACTTAATTCAGGGGCAGACAAATCATTGGTTCAACTGAAAGAGGCCCAAGAGCTAACATGGCCCATTTCCACCTCTAACGTAGGTGGAATTGTGCATTTTGATGAGCTCTTGGGCTGCAAAGGGACCATATACTGTTCTTGCACAAATGCTATTTTCTGTCTGCGTCCGCCATTTTTCACATTTCAGTGGTAAACTCCCCATTATCCACAGAAGCACAAGCCTCACAGGTAATCGGGCACAGCTACTCTGTGTTTATTTAGCAGACTGAGTGGTCCATATCAATACACAGAGACCTTTCTGATAAAAGTCTATTGGTCTGTGAAAAAAATCGGACAACTGGTATGCCATGTCCTGAACAAAGTCCATGTTTGTTTGACAGGAGAAGCATGAGAAACCTTGGCCAGGTACAGACAAGCGTATGCAAAATCACCCGTTTTTCAAACAGAAAAAAAACAGAAAAAGAACTAACGATTTTTCCTCTGTATTGTCATCCAAATGTCATTTGTGTCATCTATGTGCTCATTTTGCACATTTGTTTTTTTTACATGAACAATATAATAAATAATAAATGTTTAAATACAGTTTCCTATGTGAATACTTCTAATGGAGCCATGAAAAACGCATCCTATAGGGATGGTAACCCATATTGATACTTTTTTTGTTCGCCCATTGACTTATAATGGACAAACCTGATCCGTAATATTAATCAAAGTAGCGCATGTTGCAATTATTTACACGTGGACCATTTATTTGACCATGTGGAATTTTTTTTAATGTGAACGACCACATTGACTAGCATTGGTCATTGTGCTGTCTATATGCACTCAGTTCTGCACAAGAGCTTTTCAACGCTCGTCTGAACAAGCCTTGATACCTTTAGTGAGGTTGTCCACTACTTTTACATTGAAGGCCTATCCTTAAGGGTACTTTATCGCTAGCGATGTCGTGCGCGATAGCACCCGCCCTCGTCGCTCGTTCGACATTTGGTGATCGCTGCCGTAGCGAACATTATCACTACAGCAGCGTCACCAGCACATACCTTGACAGTGACATCGCTATGACCGCCGAACAATCCCTCCTTCAAGAGGGAGTGGCGTTCGGCGTCATAGCGACGTTACTGCGGCGTCACTAAGCGGCCTGCCAATAGAAGCGGAGGGGCGGAGATGAGCGGGACGTAACATCCCACCCACCTCCTTCCTTCCGCATTGCCGGTGGACGCAGGTAAGGAGATGTTCATCGTTCCTGTGGTGTCACACATAGCTATGTGTGCTGCCGCAGGAACGACAAACAACATCGTACCTGCAGCAGCAATATTAAGGAAATCAACGATGTGTCAACGAGCAATGATTTTTCACGTTTTTGCGCTCGTTGATCGTCGCTCATTTCTGTCACACGCTGTGATGTCGCTACCGGCGCCAGATGTGCGTCACTAACGACGTGACCCCGACGATATATCGGTAGCGATGTCGCAGCGTGTAAAGTACCCTTTAGGAGACGTCATCAATGTCTAATCGGCTGGGGTCGGCGGATCAGCTGTTTTTAGTGTCGGCAGCAGGCAGGCGGAAATGCTCAGTTCTGGAGCTGCCTCTCTTCTGATAGCAACCGCAGCCTGCACATCCTATTGATTTGAATGGGAGGTGGATGGACTGTGGCCGCTATAAGTTGATGGGGTGTCATGACTGACTCCTGGCTCAGCTGGAGCTGAGCCTTTTTTTAGTTTCACTTCTGATGCAAGTCACGTTAGGGGTTAATCCTTTCTGCCTCGTTCTGGAGGTCAGGCTGCTTTATTAGGGCACTGTTTCTCTTGGATTTCGCCAGTGATACTTCTGGCTCTGCTGTGATCTGCTCTTGAGTGACCTGTTGTCTGCCCTGCCCCCTCCTGACCTCCGTGTTCACCTGACCTGTTAACCTCCTCTGTTGTCTGTTTCCATCAGTGTCTCTCCCGCTGTCTCCCTGTTCGTTCCTTATCTGTTTACCTTTATTCTGTCTTGTCTTCCCACTCCCCCTCGCTTCTAGGCTCTGATTTCCCGGCTACTGACTATTTGCTTCCCTCTGACTACGTTTAGACTTTGCCCTTGTGTACTTACAAGACCTCATGTTGTGACACAGCTTTCTGACAATTCTACTGCCATCTGGTGGGCTTGACTAGTATTACCTCTGCTAGGGAATTCCCTGCTCATACGTTTCCTCCACTTTTACGCCCCCTAGTGGTTTACCAGCCAACTACCTTCTCAGATAGTTTCAGGAATCCTCTCAGTCCCACATTACTGCGCTGTACTGCTATTGTACATCTTAGAGTACAGCGTGACATGGGGTTTCTCCGGAACAGAGCAGTTCCAGCTGCTGGCTGCCACCAAGACCGAGAAAGACTGATTGGTGGGGGTGCCGGGTGTCGGACCCCAGCCAATCAGACATTGATGACCTATCCGAAGGATGAGCCATAAATGTAAAGGTAGAGAAGTGTGTAAACATTAGAAACACAGTATCACAGTAATGCAGCAAAAATCACAGATTTGTCATTGCTAAAGGTGGAGATTTCCTATAACTTTCTTTTTTTGCCAAATACTATGGCTCCATAGCGAAATGTTATTTCCTGAGAACGGCTCCTTTGTGATCAGGCCCAAATATAAGCATAGTCTACACATGACCAAGTCTGGGAAAACAGAGTCACCATATACATTTTTATTTGCAGCAATGCAGTGCCGTGTTCCACGTTATGAATTCTCTTTATATCGTGTCTAAATAATGTGATATTTACTCTCTGTAAGTATTGAAGCATTGACTCAATAAGAGCTGAATCACTTCCCGGTGTCTTATTTATATTATCGGTTACAAGTTCTGAACTGCGGAGACACATCAATGTTTTATAACTACCCCAGAGACACATCAAAAGGCAGCACAGCGTTGGCGGAGCGGCGCATGTGAACACTATATGCTACAACCCCATAGATCTTTATTCTTTTCCCTTTAATGTTTTCCAAACAAAACTTATTTTCTGCAGGTTATAACAGGCAAAATGATCGCTATTATTGTGGTATGTCACCGGCAAATGTGGGAGGGAGGGAAAGAGGTGCGATTATTTTTGGTGAGCACTTAACGAATGTCATGTAGAATTAGAAAATTAATCATTAAATTCAAAATGGCAGTGTCGCGGGCGGGGAGGAGGGTGTCAGCACTGCGCTCACCCCTCTGCTCGGGTCCGGCTGCTGCTGCTCAGTGGTGGCTCGAGCGGTGGGCCGGATCCCGGGGGTTCTCGAGCGGCGCTCCTCGCCCGTGAGTGAAAGGGGATTGGGTTTTGGGATATAGTCTATTGTCCGTGACGCCACCCACGGTTGTGGTGATTTGTTAGCACCACCGCTGCTCGGTGTGGGGATCCCGGGGGTGATGGTGTGAAGCAGCAAGTTGTTGGGTTGCCCCTCCGTGGGTAGGGGTTGGTGATCCCGGGGCCCAGTGATGAGGTGGGAGATGCAGGGTTTGGTGGGCAAAGGGACGCGGGGGGCAGCGCTGTGCCTTGCGGCACTGTGGTACTCACTCAGCCTGAGACGGTGACACAGTTCTCGGTAAAACACATGGCTGGAAAGACGGTTCCCACAGACGGCTGCACTTGCTTTCCCCAGAAGGTGACGGTGACGGTCCCTCTGTCCTGCACCTATGTTGTTGATGGTTGCGATGGGTTTCCACCGGTAACCCGCTCCCCGGCTTCAAGCTGGACCGGAGGAGCTCTACTCTTTGCCCGCAGGCGCTGGCCCTCAGAAACTGGTGCCCTGGCGGTGGCGGTGTCTCTGCTTTAATGGTTGGGCTGTTGCCTTCAATCGGGACTTGGTTGTTGGGAGACAGACGTCCCCTTCACTGACGGATTTGGCAAATTATGGCGACTCCTAGTCTTGCCGGGGTCCGAGAGGCCCCTGCCCTGGTGCTGACTGTCCTTCGTATACTGCTCCAGACCGCCGGGCCACTACCCGTCCGCGGTCCTTCCAGCAACCTCGGAGCAGTCACCCCTCCAGACAATCACCGCCGTCTGCTGACCTTGCTGTCACTGTCCGGGCACACAGCCGGACTCACTTCAGGCTTTTCTTCTGTCACCTTTCACTTTACTTCAGCTCCTCTTACTTTCCTCCTTTACCACTTCACTTTCCTAGCTGAACTCCTTGTTTACTCCTCACTCAAGCTCTCCCTGAGCTGAACTCTTCACTCAAGCCCTGCCTGGGCTAAACTCTGTTCTTTCCACTTCTCCCTCCAAACTCTAACTGCCTGGTTCTTCCCGCCTCCAGTGCTGTGAACTCCTCGGTGGGCGGAGCCAACCGCCTGGCCCACCCCCTGGTGTGAACATCAGCCTCTGGAGGAAGGCAACAAGGATTTTGTTAGCTTTGGTGTTCATAACTGGGGTGTAGGGTGTGGTGGTGTGATGACCTGTGACCCCTGGCTTGCCCAGGGCGTCACATTCCCCCTTAGCAAAATGCAGACCGTCCGCGGGCTGCCCGTCCAACACCGGTTTTATTTTTCTGAAAAATATATAACATTGTAAAACAGTAACATATTTACATTTTTATTACTTCTTCCCATAACGGGAGGCACTTTACTTAAACGTTGCAAAACGGTTCACGGTTACGGTTTCCACTCTCTCCCACCCAAGCAACCTGGCCCTGATGCTGCCCCTAAAGCCCAGGCAGCACCCCTTGTCCCCAAGTCCAGCACAAGTTACCCGAGCAGGATCTGTCCTTCCCCTCCAGAGGGTAGCCACCGATCCCTGTGGTGGCTGGGCCCCAGCCGGCTCTACTGCGGGCCCTCCCTCCAACCTGCCTCTCCGGAGGCGGCATTGCAGAAACGGTAACAGCAAACAACTTATTTACAAGCCACTAACGTTTGTGGTTGCCCTGCAAGTTCACGGGCTTGTCCATGAGCAGTTCCTCATGCAAAACTTTTTAAACGGTCCCCACGGGGACAACGGTGCCGGCAACGGCCGGTTTTCCAAATCACGGTCAATCAGGTTACTTTCCAGTTATCATCATTTTTCATCATTGTTCAACTTTCAAACTTTTCAAACACTTTTAAACAAACACAACTCAGTGGTGGTCCCAACGGGGACTGGACAACGGTGCTCCGCTGCCCTTACTCCGGATATTCAGCGTCATCCGAGGGAGGGGGTGCAGGGCTCACTCGGCTCTCTTGGCTGCCCCTCAGTTTGGCATCCAGGGCGAACCACCCCCTCTCTCCACAGTGCCGAGTATACTGGACAATGTCACCCGGCATTAGGTTGCGGCCGGGATGCTCTTCAGGCAGGTGGGCATTTACATCCCGCCGGGCTACAAACACTTCGGCCTCCAGGCCCGGTTCATAAATAAACCCATAGCCCCGGCGGACATCAAACCGCCTCACCTGCCCCTCATACAGCGGACCCCGGACACGGAACGTGGCCTGGCGGAGATTCTCCTTCTCCCTTATCGCTCAGGCCACCAGCTCGGCCTTCTTCCTCTCCCGTTCACCGATCTCCAGGCCCAGCGGTACCGGCTCCCTATCCCAATATGGCGCTGCTGCGAGCTCCGGCGCACGGGTCGGGCCCCGCGGGACATCCTGGACGTTGCCCACTGTCAGGAATCTGGGTGGCAGGTCCCGCGGTGTCTTGGCTTTGGGCGCTGCCTTACAGCTACAACCCGGCGCCACCTCAGCCGAGGTGTGGGGGATGGGCATAGGGGCTTTCCGCTGCTGGGCCTTCGGCTCGGAGCGGGTCATCAGCTCCAGCGCGGGGGATTTTTCAGGGGATGCCTCCGGTTCAGTCTTTGGGACCTTCCATGGCAACACCTCCGGTCGACTACGGGCTCCGGCTACAGGTCGGCCCGCCTGGGCGGGGACGCTGGGTATTGCTACCGGTTGCGGTGGTAGCAGGCCTAATGGCGGGGTCACGGCCTCCGGGACGGGTGGCGAGGGAGGCAGCGGGGGGAGAGGGCTTGGACCGGGTCCCGCAGCCGCGATGACCAGCCCTTCCAGGGCATCGGGGCGTGGGTCACTCACTCTCCCTTCCTCCGCCTCCTCCTCGCGTCTCCGCACGGCTGCTATAACGTCCGCCATGTCGGCCTCCCACTCCTCCATGAGGAGCTGCATCTTGACCTGCAGCCGTTGGTAGAGCTGCGCGGTCCGGATCTCCACCCACGCCGCGGTCCCAGGCGCAGGGGCTACGGTGTCGCGGGACGGCATCCACATGTTGCTGGCGGCCTTTCCCAGGAACTGGATGTCTGCAGAGTCCTGGCGTCCCTGCTTTTATAGCTGCTCTCACATGCAGCCAGCCGCCATCGCGTCCCCCTTAGCTTCTCTTCAGCCACTCCTCTATCGGGGCGGGGTTTTGGCCTTCGCGCCTCTGCTACTCGAGAAGACGCTCGAGCGGGGACTTTTCGCGCCAAAGATGGCGGCTTCTGAAATTTTTCTGCCGGACACCTCCGGCGGTAACAAGGCGCACCTCTACCAGACGGCAGAGCGGTAAGATCCTGTTCGTGACGCCAAGTTGTCGCGGGCGGGGAGGAGGGTGTCAGCACTGCGCTCACCCCTCTGCTCGGGTCCGGCTGCTGCTGCTCAGTGGTGGCTTGAGCGGTGGGCCGGATCCCGGGGGTTCTCGAGCGGCGCTCCTCGCCCGTGAGTGAAAGGGGATTGGGTTTTGGGATATAGTCTATTGTCCGTGACGCCACCCACGGTTGTGGTGATTTGTTAGCACCACCGCTGTTCGGTGTGGGGATCCCGGGGGTGATGGTGCGAATCAGCAAGTTGTTGGGTTGCCCCTCCGTGGGTAGGGGTTGGTGATCCCGGGGCCCAGTGATGAGGTGGGAGATGCAGGGTTTGGTGGGCGCAGGGATGCGGGGGGCAGCGCTGTGCCTTGCGGCACTGTGGTACTCACTCAGCCTGAGACGGTGACACAGTTCTCGGTAAAACACACGGCTGGAAAGACGGTTCCCACAGACGGCTGCACTTGCTTTCCCCAGAAGGTGACGGTGACGGTCCCTCTGTCCTGCACCTATGTTGTTGATGGTTGCGATGGGTTCCCACCGGTAACCCGCTCCCCGGCTTCAAGCTGGACCGGAGGAGCTCTACTCTTTGCCCGCAGGCGCTGGCCCTCAGAAACTGGTGCCCTGGCGGTGGCGGTGTCTCTGCTTTAATGGTTGGGCTGTTGCCTTCAATCGGGACTTGGTTGTTGGGAGACAGACGTCCCCTTCACTGACGGATTTGGCAAATTATGGCGACTCCTAGCCTTGCCGGGGTCCGAGAGGCCCCTGCCCTGGTGCTGACTGTCCTTCGTATACTGCTCCAGACCGCTGGGCCACTACCCGTCCGCGGTCCTTCCAGCAACCTCGGAGCAGTCACCCCTCCAGACAATCACCGCCGTCTGCTGACCTTGCTGTCACTGTCCGGGCACACAGCCGGACTCACTTCAGGCTTTTCTTCTGTCATCTTTCACTTTACTTCAGCTCCTCTTACTTTCCTCCTTTACCACTTCACTTTCCTAGCTGAACTCCTTGTTTACTCCTCACTCAGGCTCTCCCTGAGCTGAACTCTTCACTCAAGCCCTGCCTGGGCTAAACTCTGTTCTTTCCACTTCTCCCTCCAAACTCTAACTGCCTGGTTCTTCCCGCCTCCAGGGCTGTGAACTCCTAGGTGGGCGGAGCCAACCGCCTGGCCCACCCCCTGGTGTGAACATCAGCCTCTGGAGGAAGGCAACAAGGATTTTGTTAGCTTTGGTGTTCCTAACTGGGGTGTAGGGTGTGGTGGTGTGATGACCTGTGACCCCTGGCTTGCCCAGGGCGTCACAGCAGGAGCACAAATTGAGCAGAAATTACTTATCTATTGCATATCTATCTCATTCCACCTAGGAGGTCCTAACAGAGAATTCTGAACCGTAAGTGATATAAATCAGGAGAACATCATTATTAAATATCTGTAATTGGCGCCTAAAACTGTCCCCAGTGGAACTTGGGATGTAATTTCACTGGCTCAGGCTCATCCAACCAAATATTCGAGCTACAATTTAACATCAAGCCAATTAACCTGGAGGAAACTGGAGATCATACAAGCAACACTGAGAAAATCAACATTTCCATATAAAGTCAATATACATTCCATGGAATTGAATATTACGCCATGATCATTCTGCTTACTAACTTCTCAGACTCCTGAATTGACGAGATGGCCGTTCTTCCTTAGCTAAGGCTGCTTTCACACTACGTTTTTTTAACATGCGTTCTGAATTTTTTTTTGCTCCAAAAGCGGATCCAGTACAAATGCGTATTCATTTAATTGCATTTGCAATGGACTTGCGTCAACATGCGTTCACATGCGTTTGCGTGCAGTTTTGTCAGAATCCAGCGACTTGCAGTTTTTCAACATTGTTTAAAAACGCTACTTGTAGTGCAAGTCACTGGATTCTGACAAAACTGCACGCAAACGCATGTGAACGGTGGTATACTGATAGATAGGATCCTGTTTGGTTTACTGAGCATGCCCAGAAACCACAGAGAGTGAGTTTGTTTCTTTCTCTCTCTCTCTCTCTCTCTCTTTCGTTCTCTCTCTTCCTCTCTCTTTCTCTTTCTTCCTCTCTCTTTCTCTCTCTTTTTCTCTCTTCATCTCTTTCTTTTTCTTTCCTACTCACTCTCTCTCTCTATCTCTCTCTCGTTCTCTCTCTCTCACTTTCTCACTCTCCCTTTCTCGCTCTCTTTCTCTCTTTTTCTCGCTCTCTTTCTCACTCTCTCTTTCTCTCTTTCTCGCTCTTTATCTCTCTCTTTCTCGCTCTTTCATCCTCTCTTCCTCTCTTTCTCTCTTTCTCGCTCTCTTTCTCTCTTTCTCTCTCTCTCTTTCTTCCTCTCTCTTTCTCTCTCTCTCTTTCTTCCTCTCTCTTTCTCTCTCCTCTCTTTTTCCCCAGTGGCATCTGAATTTCCAGTCTGTCACGTTCAGTTCCCCTCACTCCCGATCACATGACTCTAATGCCCGCCCGTAAACTTCAAGTGGCAGGATCCTGCAAAATAACACATGCGTTTGCATGCGTTTTTCTTTATAAAAACAGGATCCGCTTTTGCAGCAAAAACATGATCATAACGCATGTTAAAAAAACGTAGTGTGAAAGCAGCCTAAGATGACGTCTTTCCAGAGAGGGGAGTCAAAACTTTTAACTACCCATTGGCTAAGATAATGGGACCAACAAAGGGTGGGCCACATTTCATCAAGGGCTATATGGCAGATACGAGCTGTGTTGTCATAAGGGTCTTCTACCCAGCTATTCCGAATTATGTTTGATTTGTTCGCTTAAAAAAAACACTCTGTTAGCCTCCCTATACATTTAAAGGCATAAAATATGTATAGTAGGTCCCCAGAGAAGTCAAAAAGCTTCTAGGAAACCCCAATACAAGTCTACATAGAAAGCTGCTGGTCACACTGGAAGGTAGAAGAAAGTGGCCGTGAGTAGGACACCTCTTCCAGAATATTAACATGCCCTATTGGAGTAGGTGAAAGATCTTCTTGTAAAAGGGGCCACCAAACATCTGAGAGCCAGTAGCCCCCTTAGCTACCTCTCCTGTTCTAGACTTATGAGGAGCAAGAACCCCTTGAAGAAGCTGTCTGTTGGTGAAACCCTCTTTCTTTTGGAGGTGTCTTGGTTCAGCTGGTATGAAATGGAAAGCAAATTTACATGATGTTTCCCATGGCACATTGCCTGAAAATATGTTTCTCTATGCACCGCTGTGTACAGTCAATTAGGAACAGAGCCTCCCATCACTATGTTAATGGTACCCAAGGCAAACAACAGTGCCCTGCTTCACATTGATGTAGGAAAAAGCCCCAAAACAGCTGTATTTAGATGTGTTCCTCTTCTTTTTGAACTAGTCTCTGGTTTGGCTGGTCTGAGATAACTTTATTTTTTCTGATGGACATATAATTTGCTTGCACTGCATTAACCATAAAACCATACTAACACCATTTTTGCCAATAGACCCGATGTTGCTGACTTTTGGTGCTGAAAAATTGAAGAATTGATGTAAATCCTTCTGACAAATTGGCTATATAGGTTTTGTTCCAGGTCATTTTGGAGGGTGTTTTGTGGAGCATGGCTTTCGCACAGAGTTTTGCCCAAACTTCACTGACTGTCATGACAGTGTCAGGCTCTTTCAGATTGCAGATTCCAACACTCTATCCGATGGTTTCTCTGGTGGCTGGGATCAATATAGGCAGACGTGGGTGTCGAACTGCTGTGTGCTGATTCATGGGCAGGCTAGCAAGAGTTAGTTTCTGCTGGTCTCCTTGCTCCTTTGATCACATGTTGTGGGGAGAACTATCACATCTGCTCTGCTCCTATTTATGCTGGTTGAATCTTTCCACCCATGCCAGCTATAGTTTGTCTTTGTTGGTCTGTGAGGTTTGGTGTCCTAGACTTTCTTGTGCTTATTGCTTGGTGCAGTTGAGGTTGTTGTTTAGTAGCTTGTGGAAGTACAGTGACTCAGTGGTTAGCACTACAGTCTTGCAGTACTGAGGTCTTAGGTTCAAACCCCAAAAAGGACAACATCTGGAAGAAATTTGTATGTTCTCCCTGTGTTTTTGTGGGTTTCCCCTGGGTATTCCAGTTTCACCCCATGTGGAATGAAATACTTAAAAAAGTGTAAAACAACTGAAAATATGTCTTATATTCTAGGTTCTTCAAAGTAGCCACCTTTTGCTTTGATTACTGCTTTGCACACTCTTGGCATTCTCTTTATGAGCTTCAAGAGGTAGTCACCGGAAATGGTCTTCCAACAGTTTTGAAGGAGTTCCCAGAGATGCTTAGCACTTGTTGGCCCTTTTGCCTTCACTCTGCGGTCCAGCTCACCCCAAACCATCTCGATTGGGTTCAGGTCTGGTGACTGTGGAGGCCAGGTCATCTGGCGTAGCACCCCATCACTCTCCTTCTTTGTCAAATAGCCCTTACACAGCCTGGAGGTGTGTTTGGGGTCATTGTCCTGTTGAAAAATAAATGATGGTCCAACTAAACACAAACCGGATGGAATAGCATGCCGCTGCAAGATGCTGTGGTAGCCATGCTGGTTCTGTATGCCTTCAATTTTGAATAAATCCCCAACCGTGTCACCAGCAAAGCACCCCCACACAATCACACCTTCTCCTCCATGCTTCACGGTGGGAACCAGGCATGTAGAGTCCATCCGTTCACCTTTTCTACAAAGACACGGTGGTTGGATCCAAAGATCTCAAATTTGGACTCATCAGACCAAAGCACAGATTTCCACTGGTCTAATGTCCATTCCTTGTGTTCTTTAGCCCAAACAAGTCTCTTCTGCTTGTTGCCTGTCCTTAGCAGTGGTTTCCTAGCAGCTATTTTACCATGAAGGCCTGCTGCACAAAGTCTCCTCTTAACAGTTGTTCTAGAGATGAGAAGGTGTGTCCAAACTTTTGGTCTGTACTGTGTGTATATTATATATATATATATATATATATATATATATATATATATATTATATAAGATTGGCATCCGCACCGTCGCAGCTACAACCACAAAATTTTGCACACTCACATGTCTGGACCCCGAGAGCGTCATATGCTATGTTTTGAGGGGAAATTTTAACCCCGCGCTTTACAGTTAATCGCCTAAAAACCTGCCTCCATTAAAGTGAATGGAGCTGGGAGCCACAGTGCAGCCAGAACTTCAGAAGAATGCGCAGCCACGCCCTTATATGGAATGTTAGCGTGTCACAGAGCAGCCAAGGTAAGAGACAGACACAGACAGGGAAAGAGGCAGACACAGACAGGGTAAGAAACAGACATAGACAGGGTAAGAGACAGACACAAAGAGACAGACACAGACAAAAAGACAGACTGACAGGGAAAGAGACAGACAAAGAGACAGACACAGGGAAACAGACAGACAGGGAAAGAAAGGGAAAGAGACAGACAGGGTAAGAGACAGGCAAAGACAGGTAAAGAGACAGACAAAGAGACAGACACAGGGAAAGAAACAGCGGGAAAGAGGGAAAGAGACAGACAGGGAAAGAGTAGGAAAGAGACAGACAGGGAAAGAGACAGACAGGGAAATAGACAGACAGGGAAAGTGACAGATAGACAGACAGGGAAAGAGATAGATAGACAGACAGGGAAAGAGATTGAGACAGACGGAGAAAGAGACAAAGACAGTCAGAGACAGACAGGGAAAGAGTAGGAAAGAGACAGACAGGGAAAGAGACAGACAGGGAAATAGACAGACAGGGAAAGTGACAGATAGACAGACAGGGAAAGAGATAGATAGACAGACAGGGAAAGAGATTGAGACAGACGGAGAAAGAGACAAAGACAGTCAGAGACAGACAGGGAAAGAGACAGACAGACAAAGAGATAGAGAGAGAGACAAAGAGATATATACAGAGGGGGAGACAGACAGAGAATGGGAGAGTAACAGAGAAACAGTTACTATTTATTTATCTATTTATACCTTCTATCCCGGGAATGTTAATACATTCTATTTTGTTAACCACAGTTATTAACCCAGGCGAAGCCGGGTAGTACAGCTAGTATATATATATATATATATATATATATTTATTTATTATTTCCTCCGGTCTTTGTGTTTCCTCCTGACTCTCTTACTGTCTTAACCTTTGTGTGTGCGTCCGGTGTGACTATGCGTCCGATGTGACTAAGCTTTGTTTTCCCCTCGTCTGTCTTTATCTATGGGTTTTATCACACTCCTTTCCCATCCCTCCCTGGGGCGACGGAGAGAAGGAATCAGATCAGGACTGATCAGGAGCAGGGCCAGGAAGGAGACTCGGGCCTCTCCACCATCAGGAGTATCCCTGAGATTAGGGATAGTAAAGGGCCCCCTAGCCTGAGGGATAGCTTAAGAGCCCCTGTTTCCTGCTTTCCCATAGGCATTGTGACGTGACAGTGGGTTAAATATCCGAATTTTAGTTTTTGAAGTATGAATAACACCTGTTAACATCAGCTAACTTATGTTTTCCACATATTTTTCTGCACTACAAGGAAGCAAAAGCAAAAAGCGACTCCCGTTTCTAAACCTGCTATACAAAACTGCAAAATCTTAAACATAAAGACTAAAGAGCTAATGTAATCTCAGGCCGAACTTCACCTTTCATTTTTAGCATTTTTAGTTTTCTCAAAAAGCAAGTGCAGATTGGCAGTGGTTTGGGTTCCCATCGACACATTCCAGCTGGTGTGTTTCTCTAAAGGAGTAAACATGAGAACTGCGGTTCGCTGCCAGTCCTCACACAAACAGGATGTGTAATGCTCCGAGAACTTAGTAAGAATAGTGAAGTCTTATAAACAGGACGTGCACTGCACATTACACACAGTGCCCTCCACCACTGCCAAGCCTCACAATCACCAGACTGGGCTGCAAACTATCAGACTAGCATCGCTCAATAGTTTTATGATACACTTGAAAAATTTGAGTCACACTTTTGAAATGAGAAGCTTACAGGATTAATGACAATAAGTACATAACTGAAAAGTAGTGGAAAATGTTAGATTATGGCTTTTATGATATGTGTCGCTCATGGCTGAGGGTTATGACTCGCCCACCCCAGGGCTATGGGACACCCGGTGCCGGGTCGGACTAATCTGGGGGTCGTCAGTGGTGGCGGGGCCCGACTCCGTGGCCCTGGTGGGTGTCAATTAAAGTGGCTTGGTGAATAAAGTTTGTGTTCCTGACGCCACCTGTGGTTTGCGGCTATTAAGCCGCCGCTGCTGTATGAGGCCTCCGGGGTGATGGAATGGCAGCAATGGTGGTACTGCTCCCCACAGTTGGAGCGGTACCCCGGGGCACTGTTGGTGCTTGTGAGTGTCTATGCAGATGAAATAACAGAGGCAACTCCAAGGGTGCAGTTCAAGTTGTTTACTCACAGTTCCTGGTAGGTGCACACTGGGGCCTCTGGACTGCTGAGACCCACTGTCAGGGACCTCCGCCGATCCTGGTTAATTTCTGGAGTAAAAGCCGGTACCCTTCTCTCAAGTGTCTGTCTGCAGCTGTCTCCTTAAACCTTGCCTTTGTAGGATGAACCTGGCTCGGCCTCCACAACAGCCTCCAGGCTGGGGGGTCACCTGTCGGATGTTTATCCCCTTTCTAGAGGTTCTGCGGTGGGCTGTGGCCCTTGGAGTTTACAACTTTCCCTGGGCCTCGGTTTTTACTGTTTGGAGATGATTTTGCACTCCTCCGGTTTCTAGGGACCGTCCCCTGTTGCAGCTTGATCCCTCCACCGATGTTCCTGTTGAACAGGCCACCACAGCTCAACAGCTATCCGTGGCCCTGGAACCCTTCTTCTCTGCTTGGTGTCACCTGGACCCTCTGAGTCCCAGGATCTTCACCAGGAAGCGTCTCTTTATTTCCTTAGCTCCTGACTGACTCGAGCTTTCTTTCTTCTTCCCCTTCTCGTCTGCCTCACGCAGACCTCCTCCTCCTCCTTCCCTCTCTCTCTTTCTACTCACTAAACCTGACCTTCCTTTCACTGACTGCACTCTGGTGGCTCCTCCCACCTCCCCAGTTTCTCTGATCTACCCTATAGGAGCAGGGATGGGTCTTACGGCCCCTCCCAGCATGCAGCATGGGAGGGTAACTGCCACTGTCCCTGGTCCCAGTATGTACCTAACAATGGGTGTTGTGTAGATTTGCCAGGGGACCGGCGTTCACTCCTTTCCTCAGCCAGAATGGGGCATCACACCGCTGGATGGGGTGCAATGTCCTGTGGCGACGGAAGCCTCAGGGGCACCACAGTTACTTGAACTGAAATAAAGGACAAATGTTAAAATATATGTCATATATAGAGATGAGTGAACCAGAGGTTCAGTGTTCTTACCAAATACAGGCCGTACCAAAAAAAAAAACAGTTCGAGTTCGGAGTTCTGGTGCTTTATGTATGAAAACCACTTGTGTGAGCATTGCTGTGCTCGGGTACGCTCAGTGCTCATCCCAGTGCGAGCCGCTTGCAGTGGTTGATTGGCGCACCCTGTCGGTATCAATGGCGTGATCGGATGTAGTGTGCACCGAACAAAATAAATGGAAAAACCATGCTCACCCTATCGTGAAAGTGATCTTCTATTGGGGTTCAGGTCAAGTCCGGGTCCCAAACCGAACTTTATCTAAAGTTTGGTTGATACCCACTGAACTGAACTTCATGAATCCGCTCCATCTCTGGTCATATATAGAGATGAGTGAACCCGAGGTTCAGGGTTCATACCAAACACAGATTTTACAAAAGAAAACCAGAGTTCAGGTGCTTTGCGTATACAAGCCATTGGCGTGAGCATCATTGTGCTCGGGTACGCTCGGTGCTCAGCCCAGTGTGAGCCGCTTGTGGTTTTTGATTGGGGGTGTAACAGCAGCATAATCTGATGTAGTGTGCACCAAACAAAAAAAAAGAAAAACCCTACCCTTCCCCGGAAATGATCTGTTTATGGCTGGCTGTATGTGGACGGTGACCAGACATGCCAAATGAGTGACTTCCACTGGTGTTCAGGTCAAATCTGGGTCCCAAGGCGAACTTTATCCAGCCGAACCAAACTTCTATGGGTTCGCTCATGTCTAGTCATATATCGTCTGGGTCCTGGGACAGACACTAATAGTGAAGGGCATGTGTCGCTCTGCCCATCCACTGTAATGCTTCACCTACCTATGCGAAAATATGCACATCTTAATACCTGCACATTACACTCACATACTGTATTTATACTACACACATGCACAAAAAACATATATAAAATATATAAAATATGCACATATACGATTACACATCTAAAATTTCGGATGAACTTATTCAGACAGTCAGAAAAAAAAAATTAACCAGACAAAACAATCACTGATCTCAGGGAGACCAGCCAGAGAAAAACACTGCCGGCAGCCAACGAGGGCGCTCAACACAGTGAAATCCTAGGTGCATTGCCCCCTGGGAAATATGCAAATCAAAAAAGGTCCGTGGAGCCTCTGTTAGGAGTCTCAACACAGAAAACTAGCTAGATATCCCTCCGGGAAGGACCTAGCCAAGGAGTGGCTCTTTTTAGGAGACCACCATAACCACCATATTAAGTGGCCCTTTTAGTCAATATCCAACTCTTTGACAAGTTTAAAGATATGACAAGGGAAATACCAAGGCCAGGTATCCATCCACAGACAGCTGTTTCGGGGTATTGCCCCTCATCAGTGTGGAGCAGGATTCTGGCCAGGTGGGATCAATGCCTAGTAGACCAACAAGACAAAACAATCACTGATCTCGGGGAGACCAGCCAGAGAAAAACACTGTAGCCAACGAGGGCTCTCAACACAGTGAAATCCTAGGTGCATTGAAAGTTGTTTTCACCTTCCAAACGTATAACAGCCAGACCTTTTTATTTTTTATCTAAATTTCTCTATATGAGGTCTTGTTTTTTGCGAAGCAAACTCTAGGCTTTTTAAAGGGAACCTGTCAGCTCCCATATGCATTCTAACCTACAAGCAGGGGGATATGTGGCCTAGTAACCCCTTCCTTCCCATCCCTGTGTTGTAATATTGTGTAATATGAATGTAGAAAAATATGTTTTATTAGTTACATGTTCCCTATGTAAATGATCAGAGGGTCTAGTCCCCTGGGCGTCGCATCGCCCTGTGGGCGTTATACCATGGATTTACATCAGTGACGTCATCGTCAGCTCCTTGAGATCCCACGCATGCGCACTTACCATTCCCGGAACCTTGTTATCCAGGTGCTTGCTTGTTGGCTTCAGACGCACTCTGCGCATGGTCGGAACCGCATGAGTCTTCTGAACATGCGCAGTGTGCGTCTGAAGCCGACAAGCAAGCACCTGGATAACAAGGCTGCGGGAATGGCATGTGCGCATGCACGTGACGTCGCTCATGTAGATCCATGGTATCACGCCCACAGGGGCGTGATATCACGGAAAGTATGCAAACGCCCACGGAGTGATGCAACACCCAGAGGACTAGACCCTCTGATCATTTACATAGGGAACATGTAAGTAATAAAACTTTTTTTAAACATTCATATTACACAGTATTACAACACAGGGATGGGGAGGAAGGGGTTTCTAGGCCACACATCACCCTGCTTGTAGGTTAGACCTCACAGGTTCCCTTTAAGGCATCATTTTCCCATTCACTATTATAAGATTTAAATGCATATTACTTTTTGCTATGGATAAAATTAATTTAAAAAAGTACAATTTTTTTAACCATTTACCAAACACCATAAATTAAGTGCTTAATGTATTGTATGGGTTGTTACGATTACTGGGATATCAAATATGTCTGTATTATTAACTGGTTTGCAACATTAATTTAAAACTGTATTATACATTTGTGATTATTAATTGTTTTTTAGTTAAATTTTAGAAAAATAAATTTCTAGTATATACTTTGCTGCTTTTTTTTAATCTATAATATACAGGCATCAAGGGATGTGCTAGATAATAGAGTTGTAAGTACTAATACATAACATTTAGATCATTAGGTAGTGAAAATTTTAATTTATAAATTCACTAAATATTGATATATTTCTCTCTTATCTCTTAGGGTGAAGCCTGCATTTTTGGATGAATATTTGGAATATTCCTTAGCAATGACTATGTGGCTGCGTTTCTTTGCCTTTCGTACGTATTGACTTCTTCGCCAACACAGGGACTCTCAGGAATTGGGATTCCAGATCTTCAGCTCTTAATATGGAGTCGATAAATGATTTCTTTCAAAGGATCTATGACATGATACAAAATAAACACGAGCAAGGGATTTACAACACCATCTGCCTGGGCGTATTGCTCGCTCTCCCGATACTTGTGTTACTCGTTACTAGCATTATTTGTTGTCACTTCTGCTGTTGTCGGACCAGAAAAAGTAACAGTCTGAAACCTCCACCGGGCAAAAAGAAGAAGAAAAATGAAGAAGAGGACTTTTGGATACCGAGTCCACAGGCCAAGTCAATCATGCTGGAAAAAGTGCCTTCACTTTCTGTATAGCTGGGGATGAAATGGACTACAAGACGCTTAGGCCGGTTTCACACATCCGGCTTTTTGCCGTTTTGCCGGATGCGGCGCTCTCCCGTACAGTTAATACAGTACAGTGACAGCACAACAAGCGCCGGTCACATGCTGTCATGTGACTGGCGCATGTGACCCGGAAGTTACAGTGCTGTCATTGTACTGTATTAACGGTACGGGAGAGCGCCGCATCCGGCAAAACGGCAAAAAGCCGGATGTGTGAAACCGGCCTTACCTGCTGGAGCTGAATGCAAAGTGGACATCAACTCTTGCCACGAGTTTTATTAACCTGCAGCCTGAAGAAGGACAATATCCATCAGATTTGTCCATCAAGGACTCAGTAGACAAAAAGTCATCAGTCATTACACATTTCCTTTACTATGACATGAACAATAAAGGATGGAGTATTGTGGTGGTATTACAAATACCCAGGCTCGTTATACTCCCATTATCCTATGGAGTAACAGGAGTATGGGTATAATCAAAGAAAGGTCTCCATTAGACAGTATAAATTGGTGCAGAGGTAGCAGTTGCACCAATACCTTGTGCCTATCTGTGGCCCTGCCATATGGTAGGTGGGGGATTCTGTTACAATATTTGTATTGGAGCTCTAGAGCTTCAAATTAACTTCACATGTCATTAGACAATGACCTATTGTTTAAAGGGAATCTATCACCAGGTTTTTCCCTTTATAAGCTGCGGCCGTTATATACAGCATTGTACTCAGAATCAGACTGGCCACCGGAGGACCCACCAGTAATACCAGTCCTGGCTGCAGTTACCTGGATTGAACTCCGGAGCTCTCAGCTGAGCTCCGGAGTGCAACCTGGACTGAACTCAGGGTTTGCAGGACTGATTCCACCGACTGATTCCACAGGGATTGCGATTCAGTTCATGTCACAGCTGTGGATAAACCGGGCTGCACTCCAGAGCTCAGGTGAGTGCCTGTCCGCAGCTGTCATGAACTGAACCGCAATTGCCGTGGAATCAGTCGGCGCTCGCGGTTCAGGTAAGAGCTCCTCCGGTAGCCAGTCCAACACTGAATTTGTATGGTATATAAAAGCCCAGGCTGCTCAATATAATGTAAAAAAACACCTTTATAATACTCACCTAGGATGGCAATGGGCATTGCTGCTCTTGGTCCGGCGCCTCCTCTATCTTGTGCGATCACCGTCGTCCTGCCCAGCCCTGTGGGCATGACGCATCCTACGTCATTCACAGAGAGGCCTCCATTGCGCTCCTGAGCATGCGCACTTTGTCCTGCCCGACTCCAGGCAGAGCAAAGTACTGTAGTGCGCAGGAGTTATAAAAGGTCAAAGATTGCCCGTGCATGCGCACTACAGTACCCTCAGTCGATAAGATAAAAGTGCGCATGCGCCGGAGCACAATGTAGGCCTCTCTGTAAATGATGCAGGACACATCATGCACACGGGGCTGGGAAAGAGGATGGTGATCGCACAAGATGGAGGAGGCGCCTGACCGAGAGCAGCGACACCCATTGGACCGGACCGCCCATTAGGTGAGTATTATAAAGGTGTTTTTATACATTATACAGAGCGGCCTGGGCTCTTATATACAGTAATCTAGAATGCTGTATATAAGAGCTCACTGGTGGTGGTCGCAGCTCTTAATGAAAAAACCTGGTGACAGGGTCCCTTTAAATCAGGTTTTGTATTTTCAATGAATTTTTTAATATATTTTTTTACACTTTTTTATTATTTTTTCATATCATTATCTACAATAAAAAAAATCTTGCTATTTCCACACGGACACTAGGTCTAATTTAAGAATTCCAATTCCTGTTGGACATAGGAAAAGTAGCTTTAATAGACTGACTCAAACTCCGCTTGTTACAGAAGTATATTCTGATGATGATTAAATCTGGGATAACATCATTATGCAGAGAGGGGGAGAAGGTAAGCTGTGACCAGTGGCTTAATTTGAAGTTTGTGTGCCCCAATGTAAAATCTCCATCTTGGCCTCAAACTATTACTCGTCATTAGTGTTGAGCGAGTATGCTTGTCACTACTCGGTACTCGCACGAGTATCACTGTACTCGGGCTACTCGGCGGGTACCGAGTACTTTCGCGATACTCGTGCTGTACTCGTGGTCTTCATGTTGGCGCTCTTTTTAGAGCCAGCCCTCATGCAGGGATTGGCTGGCAGACTGCAATGCCACAGCCCTGTTACTTGTGGAATTGCAGTGATTGGCCGGCCCTCACAGAATGACCGTGCCTTTAGCCCGACACTTCCCCGCTCGGCTACGGCCCCTCCCGCACTCCACTCCGCGTGTATATATATATGCACGCTTACACACACACGCACGTTTTTTTTTTTAATTTACAGTTTTATGGTTTCTACATGCTGCCGGTGGTCATTTCACAAAAATACTCGGGTCTCCCATAGGATAACATTGGGCTCGGTGCTCGGGCCGAGTACACGAGTATCTTGGGATGCTCGGCCCGAGCCTCGAGCACCCGAGCTTTTTAGTACTCGCTCATCACTACTCGTCATATGTGACAAAGAGACCTTTTGAGTCCCTGGTGTGATTACAGCCTCTGCATATACTATAGTTACACCCCTGGCTGTGATATTATATTGTTCAAAGGGGATATTGTGCTATCTACTGTAAACAGTGATGGGCGAATTGTAACTATTCGTGTTCAGATAATGCGTACTGAATACCGAGTACTATTCCAGTATTCGTCACAAGAAAAATGCTCGGGTTCCCCATTGACTTGCATTAAGTTCATTATTCGTGACGAATACCGAATAGTACTCTGGGATTCATTATGAATATTCCAAACACGAATAATTGCAATTCGCCCATCACTAATATAGAAGTGTCATTTGTCATTGTAGTTATGTCTGTGCTGATAATGAGACTGCTGAAAACTCCGTTCTACAGAACAGTAGGTGTGAAGCTCTTGTTAGACCTAGTGTTCCTTGTAAAAATTGCAAGACTTCTTTTCAACACAGATAGTGATTGGAAAAACTAAAAACAATTTGTAAAATACAATTAGCATAAGAACCTGATTTAAACAATAGGTCTTTTTCTGATGATACATTTCCTTTAAGTCTTTGCATAAAGGAATAGCACCTAATCAACATTTATTGGTCAGTAAAATGTCATGTATATATACAGTATATATGTGGTTTGTATTAAATTTTAAACTATAAATGTCTGAGAAATATGATTTCATAATAGAGGCCTAAAAATCAGAACAACACTGTTTTCCTAAGAGTATTCTATATAAGTACCTTATGGGACTTAAAGGGAATCTGTCACCAGATTTTTGCCACCAAATCTGAAAGCAGCATAATGTAAGGGCAGAGATCCTGATTCCAGCGATGTGTCACTTACTGGGCTGTTTAGTTTTGCTAAAATCACTGTTTAATCAGCAGTAGATTATCATTACAGGACTACTTGGTGTGCTGCAGGTAGTCCAACATATTCATGAGCTCTATATAACTAGTAGATCTGCAGCAGAGAAAACATTGATTTTATCAAAATGACAGCAAACAGCTCAGTAAGTGACACATCGCCGGAGTCAGAGTCTCTGCCCCTTCATTATGCTGCTCTCAGATGAGGTATCAAAAACCTGGGGAAAGATTCCTTTTAAAATCTTAAAGCACCACTCCAGCTCTTTTTTTCAGCATCAAAGTGGCGCTGCTAATCTAATGTTCCTGACCCTAGTAATATACACACCCACCGTCATCTTCTCCTTTATCTCTCCGCTGTGGTATCTTTTGATCACAGCTTCTGATTGGCCGGAAGCCAGAAGTTGCATCACAAGCTCTAAATGCAAGTCTATGAGAACCAGAACGAGGCTCTCATAGAAATGCATTAAAGAGTGATCTCCAGCGCGCTGGATCGATCGGCATGTCACAAACTGCTGGAGACCGATGGAAGCAGCAGTGATAAAAGGTAAAGATGGCGGCAGGTATTTATGAAAGTAAGGGCAGGGAACTTAGATTAGAGGCACCACTTCAGCAGTAAAATTTAAAGGGAACCTGTCACCACTTTTTTGGCGTATAAGCTGCGGCCACCACCACCATGCTCTTATATACAGCATTCTAACACTTTATAATACTCACCTAACGGTCATGCGGTAGTCCAGATGGGCGTCTCTGTTCCCCGGGTGCCGGCGCCGCCTCTTTCGCCCATCTTTGTCCTTCTTTTCTAGCCGCGGTGCATGACGCGTCCGACGTCATCCACACTCGCCGGCATTCAGGTCCTGAGCAGGGCAGATCAAAGTATTGTAGTGCGCCTGCGCAGGACTGGCGAGTGTGTATGAAGTAGACGCGTCATGCACACAGGCTTCAGAAAGAGGACACAGATGGATGAAAGAGGAGAACCAGAGAACCAGACGTCCATATGGTCAACCGCGCGACCGTTAGGTAAGTATTATAAAGTGTTTTTTATGTTCTCACAGCGGCCTGGACTCTTATATACAACATGTTAGAATGCTGTATATAAGAGCCTGGTGGTGGTGGCCGCAGCTTATAGCCAAAAAAGTGGTGACAGGTTCCCTTTAAAGAAAAATACTGGAGTGGTGAGTTACATTACAGATATGGTATCAAAAGAAAATTATAATATCTGTACATATATTAAGTAAAAATATGAGTTACACAGTTCTGCACAGTTTATATTTAGTATCAAAAAGGGATTTTTTTCTTTATTTAACCTAGATAAAGTATTAAAGGGGTTGTCCCATAATGAAATAGTACATTTACACAAAACTGAAATATTTTTTAAATTGGAATATTTAAAATACAAAAGCTCTCCTAGACAATTGTTATAGCGCCCTCTGGTGTTCTTATGATTCCTTGAAGTTTTCCCAATATAAACTAAAGTTACCACTTTGAGTGCTTCTTTTATAGCAGTTTAGCAACTTGCATATAAGTCCTCAACCCCCTCTGTAAATCCCCCAAAATATCTTTCATAATGCCCACATACGGTGCAGTCTGGTCTGATGGGTTTCGCTGGTCTTCCTTGGCCCAGCCTCTATCCCAACAAGAGTATTAAGGCTTTGTGTCCACGATCAGGATTCGCAGCGTTTTGGATGCTGCGTGGTTTCGCTGCTTCCAAAACGCTGCATTGTACAGTACAAGCCCAGTGGATGGGATTTCTAGAAATCCTCTGCCCACTGTACTTGTTTTTCCTGTAGCGTAAACTGCTGCCCTGTGGTGCAGCTTCCCAAGCAGCAGCATGTCAATTTATTGCTGCGGAGCCACGAGTGTTCGCAGGGAGATCAGAGAGAAAGACTGCAGAAGCCTGAATCCTCATCGTGGGCACGGTTCGCTGCGGTCTCCTGCAGAGAGCACTCACGACCCCACAGGAGAGGACATGTTGCATCCAGGATGCTGCATGTCTGAATCGTGTGCACATACCCTTAAGGCCCGCTTCACATGTCTGTGATTTCGGTATGTATGGCGTCCATTTTCATACTGTTTTCTCACGGAAGTGTGTCCGTGTTGAGCACATGCGTGTCCATGTGCTCCTACGGCAACATGTCTGTTTTTCTCCGGTAGCATAGGTGTCACACAGACCACACACTGATGTGATCCGTGTGACACGTACCAGAGAAAACATGTGTCTTTGAAATAAAATGATTTTCTATACTCAACTGTCTCCAGCGCTGCTGTTTTGCTTCTGGGCCCACTCATTAAGCTCATGCATGTTCACTGCACTCACCGCAGACCCAGAAGCAGCAGTGCCGGAGACAGCAGCGCCAGAGACAGGTGAGTATAGAAATTTCTTCTGTCTGTGTGCTAGTGTACCGGCCCACGCTTGGCTGCAGCTGAGCCCCTCGGATCCGAGCTCGCTGGTTGGTGGCTCGAGCGTCCCCGTACCCGGGGGCCCTGTGGTCACTTCGATCTGAAAGAGGGCTGGCAGTTTAGGGGACATAGGTGTGGCGCCCTGGACTAGCCAGGTCATCACAGATAACACACAAACACCCCCACCCCCATCAGACAGGGACACCAGCCAAACAAAAACCCTTGTTGCCTCCTGTGAAGATGTAATTTACCCTCTCACTGTATATGCTGTACAGATTCCTATTTCAAGCTGGGTTCATTGTCTTATTTGAACTACTTCTGTGTACATTTCTATTGTTGTAGGTAATCACCCCCCTAAAATGCAAGGTTATATCCTCTTGAGGCACTTCCATCCCTGGGAGTAGGGGGAGGTGGGCCTAGAGTCCAACTAGTGTAAACTCTGCTTACCTGGGAGATTCAGGCAGAGTGAGCTGAAACTTGAAGGGAGCAGGAGCTCCAGCCTGTGTGGCTGTGGACACGGACGGAGCTAGGCCTGTGTGGCGGCCCGTGGGATTGTGTGGAACTCTTTGGACTACTGTAAGGACGATTGCTTTGTAATCCGGTCCGAGGATTGTCGGGAAGGGCCCCCGAATCTGTTTTACGTGGACTTATCGTGTGCTGTTCTTGCATTCCTGTTAATAAACCTGTTGGATCGTCCCTCGGCCTCGTCCATCCTTTGCTCTGTTGTACACCCCCGTCACAAACTGGTTGGCAGCGGCGGGATCAGAGCAGAAGAAATGGAGGACAACAGCCAATCGACGTCTGAAACCAGAACCTCAGGATACAGGAACTGGACTGTGGCGAGTCTACAAACAAAGGCCCGTGAATTAGGTGTCGGCTACAAAGGACTCTCTAAGGAGCAACTAATTGAGGCATTGGAACACGCTTGCCTGCAAGATGGCACCGAGGAACAATTTCCACAGCAAGGGGAGCAAAGACGGGAGCCGGAGGTGAATACCCAAAAAAGTCAATGGGTTGTGTGGTACAAGGAAAAGATGGCACTGCTTGGAGATGAGGCCACCATAGAAGATAAGAGGGAGGCCATGCGTGGAGCTGAAGAGAAGGAGCGCAGGATGGAGGAGATGGCATTGCTGGATAAGCAGCTCGCTGTGGAAGCCGCGAGAGGTTCCAGACAGACTGTAACCCCAGCACCCATCATGAGGGAACTTCCCAGAGTGTCCCGCAAAGACTTCAAGCAGTTTAATGAGGCTGCTGGTGACATTGAGGGCTTCTTCCAGGACTTTGAGCATCAGTGTCGATTAATGGAAGTCCCAGAAAGGGAGCGCGTCCGGCATCTGGTTGGGCTCTTAGAGGGTGGAGCTGCTGCAGCCTATAGAGCTATGGACCATCGGTGGAACTGTGAGTATGCGGATATTAAACAGACTATTCTAGAACATTATGCTGTAACGCCAGACACTTACAGGACTCAGTTCCGTACTCTAGCATGTGATGAGGAAGTGTCCTTCAAGATGTATGCCCACAAACTCAAACATCTGTGGCATCGTTGGTTGGAGGCAGAGGAGGCCTTAACCTTGGAGACCGTCCTCCAGGTCCTCCTAAAAGAGCAGTTTTACTTCAAGTGCCCCGCTGAGATCCGGGAATGGGTGCGTGAGAGAAAACCAGCGACAGTGGAGGAAGATGCTGCTCTAGCTGATGAGGTGCTCACCATCAAGCCTCAGTGGAGGGTTCTGTTGGAGGATGGAGAGACGCCTAACAGCTCCACAACACCGGATGCCCCCAGTTATTCTGTCCCCATTGTTCCCCGTTCCTCTAAGCCACCACATGTTGATACCCGTGTTAATGTGCCTCCAGTTGCTTCTACTGCACTTTCTGGAATACGCCGGGGAGAGGAAGTAACAGAGCGCAGGTGTTATGTTTGTAGGCATCCCGGGCATTTGCAGGCCTCATGCCCAGCCAGGCCATGGAGGAATCATCCTCAAACCCCTACAGCACCTTCAGGTGGGAGCCGGCCTCCAAGTTCCCCTACCCCTTACCCAAGAGGACGCCTTGGATGGAGGGAGACCCAGCTCAGATGCTATCAATGTGGACAGCCAGGGCATCGGCAAGTCTCCTGCCCAGCTGTTCAAATGAGGACTGATCCTGCGCCCAATCGGATTGTTAATTATTTACAGCCCAGCGCCATGGAGGAAGATGTGGCACCGCTATGTGAGGACTGGCCTAGTGACTCAGCCCATGTTGCACCACCAGGAGTTTACGGGGTGCGACCTGCAGTTATGACGATTTCTGCTCATCGAGGTAAGCACTTGCAGGAGGTTGTGCTGGATGGACAGAGACTTGTTGGATTTTGTGACTCGGGTGCTTTCCTCACACTGGCTGATCCCCGAGTGGTTCGGCCTGAGGCAATCCATAGAGGACCTGGGATTGTCATTGAACTGGCTGGTGGACAATGGAGGACTATTCCCACAGCCACTGTGGATCTGAGCTTTGGTTTTGGGGTCAGGCGATGTGTGGTTGGGGTGATGGGTGGTCTGCCTGCAGCTGTTCTCCTGGGCAATGATGTGGGAGAGCTACAATGCCAATTCGTGGCTGCATGAAGCCACATGTAAGTAACGCTCTGCCTGTGTGTACTTAACCAGTGACCTGTAGAGGTCCCTAGTACGTACACAAGTTGGGAGGGGGAGGGATTGTGAAGATGTAATTTACCCTCTCACTGTATATGCTGTACAGATTCCTATTTCAAGCTGGGTTCATTGTCTTATTTGAACTACTTCTGTGTACATTTCTATTGTTGTAGGTAATCACCCCCCTAAAATGCAAGGTTATATCCTCTTGAGGCACTTCCATTCCTGGGAGTAGGGGGAGGTGGGCCTAGAGTCCAACTAGTGTAAACTCTGCTTACCTGGGAGATTCAGGCAGAGTGAGCTGAAACTTGAAGGGAGCAGGAGCTCCAGCCTGTGTGGCTGTGGACACGGACGGAGCTAGGCCTGTGTGGCGGCCCGTGGGATTGTGTGGAACTCTTTGGACTACTGTAAGGACGATTGCTTTGTAATCCGGTCCGAGGATTGTCGGGAAGGGCCCCCGAATCTGTTTTACGTGGACTTATCGTGTGCTGTTCTTGCATTCCTGTTAATAAACCTGTTGGATCGTCCCTCGGCCTCGTCCATCCTTTGCTCTGTTGTACACCCCCGTCACACCTCCCTCCAGTGTCTGATGTCCACACCAGGTGGGGCGGAGCCAAGCGGTTCACACCCAGGTTCACAGGCCTGGAGGCGCGAAAATTGACAGATAGAGTTTGGAGTTTGAAGTGAGAGGAGTGAGCACTTGGGTATCTGGGTTTGTGGCCCAGGCACTGACAGCAAGGTTGGCAGACGGTGGTGGCCGTCTGCAGGAGTGGTGGAGCAACGCGGAACCGTAGGACTGGGGTCGGGCGACGGCCAGCCGGTACCGACCGGGGAGCGAAGTGAAGCCAGCACACCCAGGCAGGGCCATCGGACCCCGACCAGGCTTGGAGCCGCCGACAATAGTCAGATCCGAATGTGACTGGAACCGCAAGGGTTTCATAACAGCAAAAGTCCCGATTGAAGGCAACCGCCCACACCGTGAGGGTATATAGCTATCGCCTAAGGCTAGAGACCCAAGGGCCAGCGCCTGCGGGCAAACGGGCTCCTCCGGTACCCATACACCGGGGAGCAGACTACCGTTGGGAATCCATAGTAGTCAGAAAGAGAACATCAAGGTGCAGGGAAAGACACCCGCCATCACCAGTCCGGGGAGAGACACTGCAGCCGGCTGCGGGACCCGTCCATCCAGCCGTTTGGTTTACCGAGGACTTTGTACCTTTCTTGCTGAGTGAGTACACCCGTGCCATCCGGCACCGCGCCGCGCTGTCCCTGCAACCCTGCACCTCACCAGCCCTGCCACCCCGTCACATCATTGGGCCCCGGGACCACCAACCCCTACCCACGGAGGGGGGAAAACAACATCCCAGCTGCTCCTTACCATCGCTCCCGGGATTCCCGTCATCAGCAGCGGTGGTGCCTATCTTCACCACGACCCGTGGATGGCGTCACGGACTAAATTCCCCAAACCAACCACCCTTTTCACTCACGGGCGAGGAGCGCCGCTCGAGTCCCCGGATCCGGCCCACTGCTCGAGCCACCGAGCAGCCATCGCAGCAGCGCCGGAACCCGACCGTTAGCGAGCGCAGCGCGGTGGCGTCCTCCCCGCCCGTGACATAGGTGTATGGCCAGAGCTGTGGTTAAGTTTGTGACGCCACCGATGGGACGTGGTGAAGGTAGACACCACCAGTGCAGTTACGGGGCACCCGGGGGAGATGTTTATGCAGCAAGATGTTAACCCCTCCATGGAGAGGGATGATGGCCCCGGGACCCGTTGGGTGTTGTGTGGTTGGGCGGTGCAGGGAGGTGCGCGGCCGGATGGCACTGTTGTACTCACGATTAGTAACACACACAAGTCTCTGGTAAAACAAGTTGATGGTGGTCAGTGCCCGCAGCCGGCTGAGTCAGGTCCCCCACCCGGTTGGTGGTCTCTGCCTTTTTCCTGCACCGTGTTGTGTATCTGTGGACTGCCTGCGCTTCAGCGACGGGAGTCCGCTCCCCGACTTTGTGAATGTCGGGAAAGCCCTTTTGCCCGCAGACGCTGGCCCGTGGGATCTCTCTGCCTGTGCGGTGGCTTTCTATCCCCCTCGTTGGGCTGTTGTCTTCAGTCGGGACTTTGGGTGGGAAAGGACCTATAGTCCAGACCGCAATCAGTTAATTAACTCAGTCCAGTGGCTTTGGACCTCTTTTCAGGGTCTGAGTACCCCCCTTTGTGCTCCGGTTTCCGAGTCGGTTCACCGGGTCGGTACCGGTGGGCCACTACCCTGTCCCGGTCCACCACGGTTCCACTGAGCCATCTTCCCGGCTCCTGCAGGCTGAGGCCACCGCTTGCCTCCTAGCCAAAGGTGCCCGGGCTCCTATCTGGCACCTGGCCTGCCTCCACCTCACTTCACCTCCACTAACAGACTCCTACTAGAAACTGACCACTTTTCCCGCCTCAGGCTCTCTGAAGTCCTTGGTGGGCGTGGCCAACCGCCTGGCTCCGCCACCTGGTGTGAACATCAAGCCCTGAGAGGGGTGACTAGGGTTTTACTGGTTGGCTGCTGACACCCTATTAGGGGACAGGAGTTGTGTGGGGCGCTATCTGTGACTATCTGGCTAGTCCAGGGCGTCACACTAGCACACTGACAGCACATGCTGAACACACATGGCACACACAAACACACACACATATGCACCCACACCACAGACCGTGAAAAACGTGGCTTTAGTTTATATTGTGAAATCCTGGTGACAGGTTCACTTTAAGTCCCTTTGCCATTGATGTCCAGTAGCTCAGTTCTACCTGGTGTATTGTGTAGTGCCGGGTGCATCATTTATGAACTAGAAGTGTTTTTCGATCTCTAGCATGGAGCACATTAGGTGGACGCTCTAAAACGGAATCTAAAGCACAGCAGGGGGACAGCTTAGCCGGCATCATGATATGGGACCATATTTGGCAGCTAGACCTGCATATATCGTGCAATGATTCCATTTGAATACCCATTAATAGTACTGGAAATACCACTGTAACAGGGTATTGTGTTAAGTCTCTACCAGTCTCCTGGTGTCAGTTATTGCCTGCAGCAGTGATGTCATATTGACAGCGCTGCAGCCAATCGGTGAACTCTTAGCAGCTTGTGCTGTCAATTCGGGCAGAGCTCAATTATGGGCATAGGCGCTGATGTCACTTTGACAATTACAGACATCGGGAGCAGCGGGTGACACTCAGCGCTGGACCTCGGAAATGGGAGTAAAACACAGTAGCAGAGGGACAAAGCTTTTCCAAAAAGACAAAACCCCTTTAAGGGTATTTTTTCTTTGCTGTATTTGTAATGTAAATGGCAGTGTTATTATTGTACTGAATTTGCACTGAAGACATGATTTCTGTACAGTTTATAGTATTTGCATTACTTGGGGACTAAAGGAAGTGTAAAATGTTATCACCCTTATAAAAGTGTGAGAGGTAACGGAGTTTACTTTGTTCATAAGTGTTTGTGGTTTGTGTTTTTTGCATCAGAATTTCCCGAACTCTGCAGCTGCGTGTGAAAGAAACCATCTATATCATCTTTAGAGATTTTTACAAGTATCATCTTCAATACCTTTACTTATGTAGGACAGCCGTATTTTTTTTTTCTCCAATCAAATCCAGAGCTGGATTCATAATTCTGCACTGTGTTAAGCTGAAATCTCATAGCTCTTGACTGGTGATTTCCATTTTGGCATAAGTAATTCACAAATAATGAGTTTTTAAAGAGGAGACATCTTCAGGGAACATTCCATTTTTGATTACTTTTTTGAGGCGATATGTTTGCAGTTTTTCTACACCTTACACTGCATCTCTTGGCAGGAAAAATGTCGCAGCAAAAAACTCACATTTTATGCTGCGGTTTTGCGTTTTTCGATGTTTTTTTTTATGCATCTTTTTGTGCATTTTTCTTTATGGATTGTAATAGGAAAAATGCTAGGAGAAATGCTGGGAAAATGCAGAAACAATTGTTTGGCGCAATTTTTTTCTGCACCAAAATCTGCAAGGAAAAAATCTGCAATGTTTGCACAGCACTTCAAGATTCTTATAGACTTTGCTTAGATGCATCAAAAATGCAAAACAAAAAAAAAGCAGCATGTGCAGTTTGTGCACGCAGCCTTAGGCTAGTTTCACACTTGCGTTGAGCGGCATTCGTTGCATTGCATTGTGTGACGGATGCAACGGATATGTTGCATATAATGGCACAATGGATGCAACGGATCATACAAAACAATGGAAAGCTTTTTTTCTTTTTCTTTTTTTTTCTTCTTTACAGTTTTACCAGCAGCAGACTATTGTGAACGATCAGCTGATCACCCGGCTGCGGGGCGATCAGCTGAGCTCTCTCAAAAGCCGGCTGCCGGGCGCTCAGCTGATCGATCACAGAAGCCGGCCGCCGGGCGATCAGCTGATCGATCACAGAAGCCGGCCGCCGGGCGATCAGCTGAGCGCTCTCAAAAGTCGGCTGCCGGGCACTCAGCTGAATGTTCAGCCACTGAGAGACGAAATAAAGTTTCTGTGATTAAAAAAAAAAAATGAGCATGCGCAGTGAAAAATAGAGGATTCTGCCGCTCAAAAAAACGTTACATGCTGCGTTCCTTCCGCCCGGCAGACGCAACGCAGCGTCGGACAGCGGAAGCAACGCAGGTACTTTTGGCACAATCCGTCATCCATACAAGTCTATGGGAAACAGCAGCATCCGTTAACGGATTCCGCTGTTTTCCAAAAGGGCGGATTGTGACTGAAGGTAATTAACGCAAGTGTGAAAGTACCCTTAAGGCTATGTTCACACAAGGCGTTTTTGATGCCGTTTTTTGCATGTCTTTTTTTTTTGCTTATAATAAGCTGCTTCCTATAGTATTAGCCAAACCTATGAGTTTCCAGGAATCTCTTGAGCGCATGCACACTTGCTTTGTTTTCCTCACTGAAATGGCAAAATGCTGTGAAAGAAGCAGCATGTCAATTCTTTCAGTGCTTTTGCAGCTTTTTTTTCACCATTGAAAGTAATAAGAGAAAAAAAAAACAGCTGTGTTTTTGCGTCGTTTTTGGGCAATGAAACTAACTTTATGTAACCATGTACTGTAGACAAATTCAAATTGTCTTTTCAGGGAGGAAGAAGACGAACTCTGGTGCTACCTATTGGAAGTCGCAATCCTAAAAGTCAAAAGTGACCCTTTAACGAGTCTTGTCATATGACTTAGGATTTATGCCGGATCAGAATCTCAATTTGCAGACACAGTGCTTCGGGGTGATTGCCCCTCGTCAGTGCAAAGTATGAGATCTGATCTGGCTCTATGAGAAGCTATAATGAGGTCTAAAGAGGAAGCTTTTCTCCTTACGGAGACTGACACTCCCCATCTTAGCTTTTCATACAGCCAGATCAGATCTCATACTTTACACTGACGAGGGACAGCCATCCTGCAAATTGAGGTTCTGATCTGGCATAAGTCATAAGACAAGACTTGTTAAAGGTCACTTTTGACTTTTAGGATTGCTATCTCCAATAGGTGGCACTAGAGTTCGTCTTCTTCCTCCCTGATGAGACAATTTGAATATTGCCCAGAGGAGCATTGAAGCTTAAAGTCTCCTCACCACTAACATGCTGGAATGGTGTATCAGTCTCCGCAAGGACAAAAGCTTCCCCTTTAGACTGTAGACAAATGACACATTAACAAAAGTGGCAAAGATGCTGTGAAAAACGCCGCAAGAAACGCAGCAAAAACGCAGCTTCTTTACTGCCAAAAGATGAGGTTTTGTTCAGCAAAGCCTTAGTTTTTTGTGAGCAAAGCCTTAGTTTTCCTTAAAGAGAACCCAGTCATATTCGATAACACTATTAATCTGCAGATATATGGTTAATCTGCAGGTTAATAGCATTATGTAATTGCTTAGACGCCTCGTGCAGAGCCGGCTGTATATCTTCAGGTTAAGGCAAGAGTCACACTTGCGTATGACTCGGCAAGTCTCGCATCTGCATCACCCGACATGGCCGCACACTCTCAGACAGGAGCGAGTCGGCTGCATATATTTCTATGCAGCTGACCCGCTCCTGTCCAAGAGTGTGCGGCCGTGTCGGGTGATGCCGATGCGAGACTCGCCGAGTCATACGCAAGTGTGACTCTGGCCTAGTACCGTTATCGGACCTGACACGGTTCCCTTTAAGACTTTCCTGATGCAGTTTTGAAGAGGTTTTGAAGCATTTTTTCCTCAAGTGTTTTTTTACAACCTTTTGATTGGAGAGCGCCTAGTCTGAAACAGATTCCATCAGGTTTTGTTCACAATGAATTATTTTAGCTCATTTTTTTCAGAACAGAAACTCTCCATCTCTTGAGACAAATTTTCCAGAATCACTGCAACTTGTAGTTCCTTGTCATAAGAACTACATAGTGCAAAAACCGCTCTCATGTGCACATGTGAATTCAACCTAACCCAGATTTCAAGGATTTTTTTTCACTTTAGCATTTTCACAGATTAAACCTGCAAACATTGCCCTGAAAAACATCATTAGTCCTAGTTTATATAATGTGTCAGAAGAACTGGTCTTGTTGCCCGCAGCAACCAATCAGAGCGCAGCTTTGATTTTTCCAGAGCAGTTTAAGAGATATAAGCTGATGTCTGATTGGTTGTGTCGCGGGCGGAGGAGGGGACGCTGCGCTCTCCCACTGCTCGGGTCCGGCTGCTGCTGCTGCTGCTCGGTGGTGGCTCGAGCGGTGGGCCGGATCCCAGGGAGTCGAGCGGCGTTCCTCGCCCGTGAGTGAAAAGGGGATTTGATTGTGGGGATTTGATATTGTCTGTGACGCCACCCACAGTTGTGGTGAGTTTAGTGACACCACCGCTGCTCTGGACGGGGATCCCGGGAGCGATGACAGGGAGCAGCCTGGATGTTAGTTCTCCCCTCCGTGGGTAGGGGGTTGGTTGTCCCGGGGCCCGGTGAGGGGGGTAGGGATGGATGGCAGGCGGGTTACAGGGCCTGGTGAGGTGCAGGGTCGCGGGGGCAGCGCTGTGCCGCACGGCACGGTGGTACTCACTCAGCCAATGATAAACACAGAGTCTCCGGTCAAACAAACGGCTGGATGGACGGGTACCACAGACGGCTGCGGTGTTTCTTCTCCCGGCAGGTTGATGGTGACTGCCTTTCCCTGCACCTGTGTAGTGTAGACGGTTCCAATGGGTTCCCACCGGTAACCCGCTCCCCAGCTTGAAGGTTGCTGAAGGAGCCCCTTTTGCCCGCAGGCTCTGGCCCTGGGAACTTTAGCCTTGGCGGTGACTGTGTTTCCCTCTAACGGTTGGACTGTTGCCTTCTGTCGGGACTTGGCTGCTGGGAAACCCAGGAGGTTCCCTTCGCTAACGGATTTGACAAATTGCATGGCGACTCCTAGCCTTGTCGGGGTCCGTAAGCCCCTGCCGGATGGTGCTGGCTTCTCTTTGCGTACCGGTCCGGTACCGCCGGGCCACCGCCCTTCCATGGTCCTTACGGCTAGCTCCAATAGGCCTCTCCTGCAGACGGTCACCACCGTCTGCCAACCTTGCTGTTCCGTCCGGGCCACACACCCGGACCACTTTCTGTCTGCTCCTTTACCACTTCACTCTCCTCTCACTTTCACTTCAAAACTCTATCTGCTCTCTTTTTCTGCCTCCAGGACTGTGTACTCCTTGGTGGGCGGGACCAACCGCCTCGCCCACCCCCTGGTGTGGACATCAGCCCCTGGAGGGAGGCAACAAAGGTTTTTGTCTGACTTAGGTGTGCCTGACCGGGAGTGTGGGGTGTGTTGGTGTAGTGCTTGTGACGTCCTGGCTTGCCCAGGGCGCCACAGGTTATTATGGGCAAAAAACAGTTTTTCTGTTACACCGCTTTGATAAATGAAGCCTACATGACCTGCTTCTACAGACATGATGGCCTGACCAAAAATACATGTACTAATACTTCATCCCCACCAGTAATTTATATAATGTGTCAGAAGAACTGGTCTTGTTCCCGCAGCAACCAATCACAGCGCAGCTTTCATTTTTACAGAGTAGTTTAAGAAATATAAGCTGATGTCTGATTGGTTGCTATGGGCAACAAAACTAGTTTTTCTGATACACAGCTTTGATAAATGAAGCCTTCATGACCTGCTTCTAGAGGCATGATGGCCTGATCAAAAATACACGTACTAAGGGCGGCTTTGCACGTTGCGACATTGCACGTGCGATGTCGATGGGGTCAAATCGAAAGTGACGCACATCCGGCGTCGCAGTCGATATCGCAACGTGCAAATCCTTTTTGATACGATGAACGAGCGCAAAAGCGTCGTTATCGTATCATCGCTGCAGCCTCCGACATTTCCATAATGCCGGTGCAGCGACAGGTGCGATGTTGTTCCTCGCTCCTGCGGCAGCACACATCGCTGTGTGTGAAGCCGCAGGAGCGAGGAACTTCACCTTACCTGCCGCCGGCTGCAATGAGAAGGACGGAGGTGGGCGGGATGTTTACATCCCCTCCACTTCAATTGGCCGCCTGCCGTGTGACGTCGCTGTGACGCCGCACGACCCGCCCCCTTAGGAAGGAGGCGGGTCGCCGGCCAATGGGACGTCGCACGGCAGGTATGTGCGTGTGAAACTGCCGTAGCGATAATAATCGCTACGGCAGCTTTCACTAGATATTGCACGTGCGACGGGGGCGGGACTATCGCTGCAGCATCGGTAACACATTGTTACCAATGTCGCAGCGTGCAAAGCCCGCCTAAGACTTCATCCCCACTAGTTCAGAAAAAATTTCAAGTGGACTTAATGGAAACCTATTAGTAACTACCCCCTCAAACCAAAAACATGTCCATGATGTTGTAAATACAAGTTCATCCATACCTGTATATCCCTACTGAAGCCATTTTGAAACTAATGAAGATGGAAGCGTATTGGGGCGTGACAATGTCCTTCCATGGCTTCAACCCCAGCTCCATTATCTCCCTAAAGCCGTCCCCCATAAGTGCCCTTTAAGTGAATGGGGCTCCATTGACATTTGGAGCATTGAAAGCTGAAATAACTTATTGATTCTACGAAGATATGTTCTAATAAATTAAAATTAATATAGCACAAAAAAAATATTACTTTACACTTACTCCATGTTATGTACAGATATTTATTCAGTTCTAGATTTTATTGGTAATTTTTAACCCTTGGTTTTTAAAGGGAATCTGTCAGCAGGTTTCTGCTACGTAATCTGAAGACAGCATGCTGCAAGGGTTAACACACAGATTTCAGAGATGTAAATCTTATCACACTGTGTGCTGTTGTTTACCTGCAATATTTGTTTTCGCTTCAGGAGATTATCCTTGCCAGACTAGATCAGCTAGTCCAGTACGCCCCCTGTTGTAATTAGCAGCTTACTGTCTATAGACATTGTATATAGGGAGCCTGATGTGGGCGGGGGCAGCTCTCTCAGCTTTGCTGCATTGCTAAGTCTAAAAACTCTAATTATTTCAGAACTGCTGCACCTAGCAATCTAAGTGATACACCGTTGGATTCAGGGCCTCAATGCATACATCCTGCTGCTCTCAGATGAGGTAGAAAAAGCCTGTTGACAGATTCCCTTTAAGACCATAGTCCATGAGGAAATACCACAATAATAATTCATTTCTTTGGCAGTTGAGTTTTTCTGCAATAAATAAATAAAACATGTAATAAAGTGTTCCCGATGTTATGTCCTGTGTTGCTTTCTATCACATCCTTGTCACAAATACTGAAAGTAGATTATTTCTCTAGAAAGAGCCAGACACATTTAACCCATAGAGGACAACAGACAAGGCCCAAAACTGCGTTAAGTGACATGTTAATTTATTCTGGTGGTCTTATGGAATGTCATATTTTATTATTATTATTTATTGCTCATATTCCTAAAATATGGGGGAGACACTAAAATCACTCTTGTAATGAATGGGTCTCAACAACTCCTTCACGTGAAATGATAAAAGAAAGTTCTGAAAAAAAAACGCGAAGTCATCTCTAGCAACTGCTCATATATTGTAATATGTTTATTTCATTATATTAATTTTTACCAAATCTTAAAGTGGATAATAACGGTGATCAAATCAGTTTGAGGCCAAATGAATTTGCTTAGATTTACAAAAAAATTATATTCTCCAGAACTAAATTGTTGTACAAACCCATTTCAAAACATAGTTGGAATTCTGTGTGAAATGTGAAAAAAATGCAAGAATGCAATAATTTGGAAATCTATTACAGACATATTTTATTCATAACAGAACATAGGACACAGATCAGAAGAAGAACGTTAGACATTTTTCTATTTAATTTGAAAAAAATAATTTATAAATTGATGCAACACATCTCAAAAAGTTGGGACAGGGCCATGTCTACCATTGTGTAGCATCACATTTTCATTTTACTACAGTCTGAGAAGTGAGAAAATCAACTTCTTAAGTTTTGGGAGAGGAATTGTAATGCCCATAATGGCAGCCTCGCGCTGTCCTGACCTCCTCCCCCGGTGGAGACACCAGCACTCTCCCCTTTTTGGCCACGCAGCTGTGGCTGCCCCGTCCCCGATCCATGCTGCAGTCTCGCAGGGCATGTGCACGCCGCATGGGCCTTTCAGGAGTGTCCTTAGGGTGTGCACACGGACACACCCCTTTTCTTAAATGGCTAGTACCTGACCAAGAAGTGCCTCTCAGCATCGCTGAGAGGTAGCAGGTAATTAAGGCACCTTCCCCTTTAGGGAGGTACCTGGGCAACAAGTTCTATACATTGCTAGTTCTCAGGTCCATTGTGCTGCCGTTGTTATTACTGTATTGTGTGCTGCTCCTGATTCCTGTCTGTGTTTCATTGCATATCAAGTCTATTGTCGTTGCTGCAAGTATCCTCTCCGGTCACTCTTACTATATCTGTTGCTGCTGCCGCAATGATCCACACCGGCCACTCCTATAATTTTCCGCTGCTGCATCTATCCATACCGGCTGCTCCTACGATATGCATTGCTTCTGCCACAATTATCAAGACTGACCACTCCTACGATATCTCCTGCCGCAACAACCTGAGACTGTTAGTGTCCATGGTGCCAGCTGCTGAGGTACCATTGATCCCCTCGGGCTGCCCTCTGTCAGCTACTTACCAGCATGTGTGTCTATCGCCACCTCCGGTAACTTTAGTGAAGACTCGGTAGCCGTTCTAGTTTACTCCTCCAGGCTAGTGATCGGTACCTTCGGTTCAGTGGATGCACTAACCCTCTGAGCATTACAGGAATTTTTCCCATTCTTGTCTAATGTAGGTCTCTAGCTGCTTAATAGACCAGGATCTTCTTTGCTGGATTTTTAATTTCATGATGCGCCAAAACAATTCTATCACTGAAAGTTCTGGACTGCAAGAGTCTAGTTCATCACCTGATGGCTGCCATTTATCTGAACTGCCGTGAGCAACATAGTTAAAAAAAATACCTTGTCGTGCTAACACAGCCACCGTCCTTTGCTCAACGCCTTCTCTTACATCTTGTACCGCAAAGTTCAGTCAGACCTCACAGCATATGTCATGATGTCATGACACGTGTCACCTGAGGAGCTGATATCTGAAGTCTGCTCAGTGACGTAAGCCGGGTGCAAATTACCATTGCGGAAGATGTGAGAGAATCTGAGAGGCTGTGAACTGCGGTGGCCGGAACAGGTAAGCGGAGAAGTGAGTATTACTTTTTTTTCACCCCATATTTCTTACATTCTGTGATCTGGAGTGAGCCCAGAGTAGAGTAAGGAAAATCTTATTAGTATCAAATCACTTCAATGCAAATTTGAATTTCTCTGCAAAATCCAAGCGAACTACCGAATTCGAATTCTTAGGAAAGAATCAGTGGTTATTCCGTGCTGCAGGTCAATAACGATTCTGTGCATTATTCAAAAAACGTGGCTTATCAATTCAACACATTTCAAAGCTAACCTGCCTCTTCACCAAGAAAATTGATTGTGTTTTTTCTTTTTCCTCGTGAAGAGGCAAGACAGCTTCAAAACGCATTGAATCGATAAACCACGTTTTTTTGAATAACACACAGCGTCGTTATTGACCGGCAGCACGGATTAACCACTAATCATCCCTCTCTCCTACTTACCGGCTCTTAGACCCTGTGGATCTGCAGCAGCGGTCAATTATATGCCTTTTTTTCCACCGAGGTGAGCAATATGATCAATTTTATCGGATAAAACCTATTGTGCTGTTTCTACCTCCTAGCATTGAATGTGAATTCGTGGCAGATTTGCTCATCTCTAATGGATAATTAACAAGTAATATAAAACAATGAGTTTACTAATTCAATGAGAAAAAGAGCAAATTTTGTAAGCTTCCACAGCAAGACGCCAAGTATAAAATGGACACAAGTAATTGAAATATCTTAATTAGGAAGTTAAACTTTGTTGTGACCAATTATCTAAGGCTGGTTTTAGACATCCAACATCCCAACCTTAGTAAGGATCAAAATGTTATCCAGACTGTCCATGGTTCTCCTAACTTGAACTCAAACCTTCATAAGCATGTGTCTGATTTTGTTGAGTTTGGATTAGGAGACCCATGGCTGGTCCAGACATCACAAGCTTTACTTGAACCATGAATGTCAGAAGTATGAAACTGTCCTAAGACTGATTTTGCACAACTTTTATGGTGTACTATTAACATTCCCATAAGAAAAATCATCTGATAAATATATCAATAGGTGCCGCTAAAGCCCCCATAAACTTCACTTGTTAGTTAGTGATGGTTCAGCTAATCCTTCAGCCAGCTATCTTACCGACTCTCCCACACACAGGAGCGCTTGATCTGCTGAGAGCTCCTGTGTTCTCTGAGAATGCCATTACGAGACATCTCTTGCTAAGACTTATCTTGACGAGAACAAAAGGATTGTAAGACCATAATTGGACATGGCTGGAGTCTTATCTTCCCTGACAATCATCGGTTGGGATCTTTGCTGAACCTGTCGATATTGGTGGGTGCAGCCGATGTTAGTCTAATGTGTCCGGGGGCCTTAAAGCGGGCTTTACACGCAACGGCATCGCTAACGAGATGTCGTTGGGGGTCACGGAATTCGTGACGCACATCCGGCCTCGTTAGCGACGTCGTTGCATGTGAAACGCAGGAACGACCATTAACGATCAAAATTACTTACCAAATCGTTGATTGTTGACCAGTCGTTCCTATCCCGATTATCGTTGCTGTTGCAGGACACAGGTTGTTCGTCGTTCCTGCGGCAGCACACATCGCTATGTGTGACACCGCAGGAATGAGGAACAACACCATACCTGTGGCCGCCCGCAATGAGAAAGGAAGGAGGTGGGCGGGATGTTCGGCCCGCTCATCTCCGCCCCTCCGCTTCTATTGGGCGGCCGCTTAGTGACGCCGCTGTGACGCCGAACAAACCACCCCCTTAGAAAGGAGGCGGTTCGCCGGCCACAGCGACGTCGCTACAGGTAAGCATGTGTGACGGGTGTAAGATTTGCCCATGACGCACAACCAACGGGGGCGGGTGCTTTCACCAGCGACATCGCTAGTGATGTCGCTGTGTGTAAAGCCCGCTTAAGACTACTTGCAAGACATGGGTGTCCTTTTCTACTAAATTTTCTACTAAATTTTGCTATTAAAGTTGAAAAAGTAAAGCAAACTTATCTTTTTAATACATATTGATAAAAAAAATACAGATTTACTCATCAACGTGCATGATTATTTTATTGGGGGACTAGTGTGTATACAGCCATACCACCACATCCATATGTAAAAACATAACTGCAGGTTATTTTTAAGATACTCCACAGTGTGCCAAAATTTTGCTGCAATGAATCTAAACTGAAGCAAGTAAGAGATGGCATAAACCTGGACAAAAAATGACGAATGGTGCTCGAAATTTATTATCCAGCACGAGCTGATTCTACGTCTAATTTAAAGGCACTATTAATAAATGTGCCCTATAATTGTCTTTTTAACCTGTTGTTGAAATTGTTTCAATTGGTCAATATTTCTTATTTTTTAATTTATAGTCTGTTGGGGAGAAATTAGCTTGTAAAGTTTAGGTTGTAATTTATGTAACAGTTCAACTGGGCATTACAAAAGATTTGTCTCTTGGAGCATGTACTTATTCCCCTTCATGAGGCTGACCAATCATGAGCAGGCAAAGTCATACAGAGAGAAAAGAACACACCCTCCTCTCTTCACTCATCTCTGCAGCTAATATGTAGAGATACAGCAGAGTGAAAGTATGTATCATCACAAACACTTCCAGATTTCATCTCATAGTGCTATCAGCCCCCCTTCCTTACTGACTGCTAAGAGATGATATCTGGAAGTGTTTAGTAAAAGACACTGAACTAAAAAACAGATGAGACCTCTGCCTGCTCTGGCATTTCACAGAGACATTGGGTCCTTGTAAAAAAAAACATTCATCTGAACTTCCCTAATCAATAGCATTGGGCCATGTGCTGTCTGCGTGTTATCTGATTATAACACGGACCGCATACATAGGTATAATACACTCGCCTTAACCTGGCTTAACCCTGGGTATTTTTTCTATCCAACAAACAAAGGGTTTTAATCAGCGCTAAGTAATCAAGATCAATGAGGCAGGATATTTTATTATAGGGCGTCCAATTTTAGGATTATATTGGCCTACGCGCAGTGAGACGTTCAAGGTAAAGCCACATGCAAAGAACAGGATGCACATTTTTTAAAGGTTAGAAGAAATGTATTTTCTTAACAAGTAGTGCGGCTGCTGATTTCACACCTCATATCTCCTGAGAGCAATATAGTCTACTCAAGGTGAAATTGTAGATTTAATGAGCAGCAGAATAAATTTTCACTGTACAAAAAAAATGTATATATGATTATTTTTTTTTAACAAGCAGTTTGAATTACAACTTTAATCAAGCACTAGTTATTACAAGGTCTTTGGGCCCCCTAGATACTAAATTGCATTTTTAAAATTAATCTTTTACGCGGCCCCCACAGTAAGTGAATAATAATGACATTTGTAAAATCAATAACAAGCATGCACTCCGCACTCTTTATTTGTCCTGAAAGCCGCTATCGGGAATGTATTATCGCTGAGCCGTTACATGAGAAACCTTATATAGCACAGCGGCGCTCATCCAGTATTAGATATGTTAATGCTAATTTATGTGTCATGTACGTTTTCTTCATCACTGATGATCTCAGGCTTGTCTTGGGGAATCCTATGTGAGAACATATTGTAAATGTATACAAGATCTTAGAAATGACAGAAAATTTCCTATAAATTTTCATTCTAATAAAACCAAATTTTGGGGGATCTAAATTGTACAAATCTAAGAAAATGGCTCCCAATAAGCAGCTATTTTGTTGAATTCTGAAGGCTAGAAAAAGTTCTAAAAAAATTATCAAACTAACTTTTCTTCAGGCTTTAGCCCCCCTCATACCTCGCTCAATCGTCCAATCCAACTTGTGCCAAAGGCCAGGTCAAAGCCATGGCCAGAAGATAAAAGACCTGGAGGTGGCCAGAAGTTGTAAAGGTGAAAGAGAAGTCTATTGAAGGTCTGGGTGACTGTAGGGAAGGTCTGAGGAGTGGGGTGAGAGTACGGTATATATCTTTTTAACCCCTTTCCAGCAACTGAATTTATTTGATGCAAGTCGAATCTTTGCACTGAATTAGTCCAATCTGCCCAAATCGATTCAGTTTATCTCTGAAGACAAATCTATGGGAAATAATGATCCAGTAACAGACTGGGGTTCCTTGAGCCCTACATGAAAGATTCTGGCTGGTGCACCCTTCACCCATACAGAACCTGTCGAAGTCAACGCAGGTCAGATTAATAGTTAGTTCTAATGCATTCTTAAAGGGAACCTGTCACCAGATTCTATAAAGATTCATCTTGCTACTGGCCCCCCTTTCAGACCTAACTAACAACTTTCTAAAATATTACCTTTTGCTATGGTAATGAGGTTTGTTGGCGGGGGCGGGCTGTGTTTCGTCTGTTATCCCCCCTCCTGCCACTGTTCGCCATCCCCCAGTGTTCATTTACATAGATGAGGCCATCGCCCTCATCTTCTGCAGTGCTCCCGGAGTCTCGCGCATGCGTAGTGGAACTATTGCGGGACTGAGCACTGTTTCCAAAACGCGAGCGCCGGTGATGTTATTGCGCAAGTGCGAGATTATGGGCGGCGCTGTGAATGTCATCACCAGCATCATCCAAGTACCCATCCATAATCTCGTGCTTTTACCTCTGCCTCTACCGTTATGCGCTTGCGCTGGCCATTGCTTATTTTTATCATCCCCTTTTACCTTTTTTTGAAAACAGTGCTCAGTCCTGCGATAGTGCCACTGCGCATGCGCGAGACTTCCGGAGCACTGCGGAAGATGAGGGCAGCGGCCTCATCTATGTAAATGAACACTGGGGGACGGCGAACAGCAGCAGGAGGGGGGATAACAGACGAAATACAGCCCGCTCCCGGGGCCAATAAACCTCATTACCATAGCAAAAGGTAATATTTTATAAAGTTGTTATTTAGGTCTAAAAGGGAGGCCAGTAGCAAGATGAACCTTTATAGAATGCAGCCCAGGAGCTGCAGAAGGGGATTCTTTTAGTTTAATAGCGAAAATTCTGGTGACAGGTTCCCTTTAAAGTGATTGGCTTCAGTCATTACCACATAGGGTTGTCTTCTGCTGTAGTAGACTATTATTGTGTCTGCGTTGCCTCATTCCACTGAAGGCTATTTTCGTCATGGGGAGTCTGATAGGCCATTGCAACTTTCCAGTGATTTACATACTAGCGAACACAGACTGAACATGAACAGGACCCCTGTGCAAGGGCAGTATATGGGCCCTTAGCAGCGCAAATGCTCATCAAAATGCACAATTTCACTTGTTTTTGAGATAACAATGGGCCACCTGACCTCTAGGGTCCCTGTGCAGCCTCACAGGTTGCACCAGTGATGTCCGCCCCTGGATTTACGGTGCCTTTCTTAACTGTAAGTACTGTATGTGTCTACCTAAAAGAACTAGTGCCCACAACTCTCATCAACAACTCTTGTGGCTTTTACTACCCATCCATACATAAAAAGCCCACTAAAGCAATTTGTTTGTATAATTTCTTTTATCACTTTTTAAGATTTCACCATGTACGTTAAAAGACATATAAGGGCCAATCCAAAAATATGATCAAATTTATTGTATCAAACCCCTAGACCCACACTTCTCCAAGAATCCAGATATTCAATTCCCATTCTTGGTGAAAAGATAGCTGTAGACATGGGATCAAGCTTGAAACACAGCAAAATACTCTATTGCTAACAGAAAAAAAAACAAAATATGGTGGATCTATCATTTCTTGTATGTATTACTATTCACTAATTTGTGACCACAATGGTGTCTTACTTTGCAAGCCCAAAATATAGGGGGAGAAAGCGTTAAACCCACACACAGACTTTGGAGTCTGAAATGCAAAAAGGTCCCAGTGCCCTAAACACAGAATCTGTCACGCAGTGACTACCAGGATCCCACCAGGTATAATGAAATTTTCCAATACGCGCGCACAACACACATGGTACATCGGAAATCCGATACAATGGAGGGCAATGGCGCTAGGGAGAGGGGAGTGGTGTCATCTCCAGACACTCACCTGAGGCTGAACCCTGCACTGCCTAACATCCCTATATGGGTCCTTCCCCCCATCTCCGATCATGTGCCTAGGCCCTCGCTGACTCTAAACTCACCCTGGCTAGTGAGGGCCAGTGAGACACTAGTCTCGCCACTACTATAAGATAACACAAGGTAGGTAAGATAAACAGGTGGGGAAAGACACAACAATGAGAACGCCAAGATTTCTTCAGCAGGAACTTGCAACTGCGACTGTACCAACATCACAGCACAGCAGGAACAAGCTCCTTCCACATGGTCAGCTTAGGTATGAGCTATAGCCAGCATAGGGAGGAGTGAGGAGTGGATATTTATAGCAGAAGGGAGTGGCTACATCTGAGATTACAACTACCTGTCAGATCAATGCAAGATAGAAATGCTCCTTAACCCATTTAGTGCCAGATGGAATTTAATATGCTCCAACTCAGGGTAATGCGGGCGTCACACGAGACGATCTATCGTGCGATGCATCGTCGGGGTCACGGTTTTCGTGACGCACATCTGGCATCGTTTGCGACGTCGTTTCGTGTGACACCTCCAAGCGACGCTGAATCGGTCACAAATCGTGAGTCGTGTACACGTCGCTAATTTTTAAAAAAATCGTTTATTTTTCATGGCGCCGGTTGTTCATCGTACCCGGGGCAGCACACGTCGATGAACACAGCTTACCTGCGTCCTGCGGCACCCGCCGGCTATGCAGAAGGAAGGAGGTGGGCGGGATGTTTATGTCCCGCTCATCTCCGCCCCTCCGCTTCTATTGGCCGGTGGCTGTGACGTCGCTGTGACGCCGAACGTCCCTCCCCCTTCAGGAGAGGATGTTCGCCGCCCACAGTGAGGTCGCTCAGCAGGTAAGTACGTGTGACGGCGGTTTAACGACTTTGTGCGACACGGGCAGCAATTTGCCCGTGACGCACAAATGACGGGGGCGGGTACGATCGCTCGTGCGATCGCATGATAGATCGTACTGTGTGACGCCCGCATTAATGGCGAGCAGGCACTAAAGAGAATCTGTGATCCCCAATACGCTGTGACCTTTTGATCCCAGATCGCACCGAAATCACATCAGGCCATGCCACACTCGTGACAAAGACCAGTATTATAACTACTGTATGAAAATGGCAGCCACGCTTTTGAATTGGGGCCCAGGCCAGGAGCATTACATTACCCCTCAGGGCCAATCATGAAAAGTATCAAATTCTTTGGACTTTATTTGGATTTTTTGTTTACATCTGATAATGTGTATATTGATCCTTATAGTACACTAGGGAAGGGTGCTCCTTTTCTTCTTGAAAGATCCCTCCTCTACCCATCCCCTGCCATTATTGCTAAAATACCTATATAGCAACAAAGTGGGAAAAAAATGTCAGTAAACACAAGCGTGTTGCAGAAAAGCAAGAGATGCTTGACAGTTATAATTTTATAGCTGGAGTAAACTATAATTGGATATATAAAAAGCAGTTTTACTCGTCCTTTATAAATAGTCATTAAATGCCTGTGACCTTTAGAGAATGGTATTAACAACGATGCAGGAATCTCTCTGAAAATTGCTTTTAAACGAAGAAATTACGGCTAAGAAAAGCATCTTTAGATACAAGGGAGAGGTTTGGAATAGCTTCAGTATTTTATTGTACGTTATGTTATCTGGCAGTACTGTTCATATTACAGAAGGTAAACCGAGACGTTAGCCCGGGACTCACAGATCTTATTTGCTGTTTTGCAGATTTTCAGGGTTTATTACTGTTTTTTTTTTTATTTTTCTTATCCTATTTAGATGCAATGAGATTTCATCATGTTCATTATTTCCCAAATCCCCTTGTAACACCAACACCGGCATCCCCGCACTATCCTGCCCTCCTCCTATGGCCGGGACGCCGACACACTTTCCTGGCCACATTGCAGTGGCTGCTAGGTTCCTGCTCAGTCCCTGCTTCCTGCTGCGAGCTCCTAGGACTTGCACACACCACACAGGCTTCCTTGGAGCACACTTAGGGCGTGCGTGAACTCATGCACCTGTTCTTAAAGTTCCAGTGAGCCTATGACTGAGAAGCACTAGATATTTAAGGCACCCTCCTCATATGGGAAGTGCCTGGGCAACGTTGTCTATCCTTTAGAGATGTGTTGCTGGTTATCAGGTCCCTTTTGCCGCTGCTGCTGTATAGCTGTGTGCTGCATTACTTTTGCCCATCTGTGTTCCAGTACCTGACGTACCTGCTGCTGCACCATTCTGTACCAGGTGTATCTGCCATAGTTGCTGCTGCATCATTTCGTACCAGCTGTATATGCCCGCTGCTGCATTCATCCATACCAGCCGAGCTAGCCATATCAGCCGTCTTGGTTGCACCTGCCATATCTGTGACTGTCAGTGTCCATACCCCTGGAGCCAGTTGTCGCAGCACCGTTTCTCCCTGAGTGGCATCTGATTGCTACCTGCAGCCAAATCCACCCTCATCATCAGAGACTCTGGTGAAAACCTGGTGTGTGCCATAGTCAAACCCCTCAGGTGTAGTGTATGCTGCGGCCCAATGGGTCCACTCCCCGCTCGCACCCTCCAAGCCCTTAAATACGCCCAAGCAGACCATGCAATAGCAGGGCGCCAAGCTACCTGCAATCCTGTTGTAGAGTGGACCCAAAACAGGGCCAAGAGCGTAACACATCTTTTGACTATATTTTGTGTATGGTCCATTTAGCCATTTATGCACTTGTACAAATTAATCCTGTCACCCCCTTAAACGTCTCTTCTACAAGAGGTTGTCTACTGCTAGGACAATCCCTTATGATTCAACATATTTCTCCTATGTAAAATAAGAAAGCCTATACTCACCTCCGCTGCTAGCACCATTCCAGCGTTGTCAAAAGTATCAAAATCAAGTCAGATGTGGAGCTGGAGGACACTGATATTGGGGGTTCTCCAGAGTTTGGACTACTCCTTGCAAAAAAAAAAAAATAGAAAGCAGAGTACCCTGTAGAAGAACAGTGCAATATGGCTCCTACTGTGGGAGAAGGCTATAAAGTCCAGTGAGTTCTGGCACGACTGAAAGTCAAGGGTAACAGTGTGCAAGTAATGGAAATATTGCAAAGGTAAGGAAAGCTGATCCTCATGGAGTGACTGTGGACCTACCATCTTAGAGTTGGTGTATCTTTAGAGATTCCTTGCATTGTGGAAAACAAGTAACATAGAATGGAATCAAGCTTCCCAGTGATACAATTGCCAAAGTTGTAGTGCCCAAGAGTTGAATTAAAAACCTCTAATCTATTGACAACAGTTGCGTCTTATGCCAGTGTTCCCCCAACTCCCGTCCTCAGGAGCCACCGACACGGCATGTTTTCAGGATTCCCTTAGCATTGCACAGGTTGTTGGAATCATCGCCTGTGCAGGAGATTAAAGAGAACCTGTCACCAGATTTTTGAGTTATAAACCAAAATTAGCACTTTACGCAGCGCCTGTGCTGCATTCTGTAAAGGTGCATGTTATCCCCTGACTCCCCCTGCACACCCCATAAATACCTTTTTTATGTTCTGCCACACTGTATGGTAATCCTTGAGTCCGGTCCAATGGGCATCCTTGCTTGCGGCTCCTGGCCCCCCTCTTTGTGCTGATCGCTGTCCTCTGCTGATGATTGACATGGATGACCCCATGCGTCATCAACGGCGCCGAGCAAAATCTCATGCCTTTTCAGAAACATTGCCGGCTTTTGAAGACGCACTTCGCTCTGCACTACTGTGGGCAGTGCCGAATATACAGGTCTGCATGCGCGACATGACGAAGTCTCTGCGCAGGCGCGAGATTTATCCTAGATATGTGGAGACATCGTTAAGATATGTGGAGATGTGGAGATTCAAGAGATATCATCCACATCTCAGGCAACAGTCTCACACCTGCGCAGAGACTTCACTGCTTTGCGCATGCGCACCTATGTATTAAGCACTGCTCGCAGTAGGGCAGAGCGAAATGCGCCTGCATGAGCCAGCAATGTTTCTGTGCAGGTGCAAGATTTTGCCCAGGTATGTGGATGGCACAGGAGGCATCATCCACGTCAATCATCAGCAAAGGATGGCAATCAGCGCAGAGAGGAGGGACAGGAGCCGCAACCAAGGATCCCCATTGAACTGGACCCAATGATTACCATACAGCATAGGGAGCAGGGCCGGCGTCAGCACGCGGCATACCCGGGCAAATGCCGGGGGTCCTGGAGAGCCGGGGGGGCCCACTCGACCTCGTCAGTTCTGGTGCCCCTTGGCCGGGGTCCCCTCGCCTTAGTTATGCTGCCCCCTGGGCCGAGTTCCGGGGACCGCAGTCCTCGGCAGGAATCTGCAGCGCCGTCTCTTTAAGGCGCGCAGACTTCCTAGTTTGAACTTCATCTGTGGGCGGAGCTACCGACCGGCCTGCTCAGTCCCACAGATGAAGGAGTTGCAGTGCCAGCCAGCGACCCCCAGCACAGCTCTTCTCTCCGGCGCTGTGTGGGCCCCCTCTCCACTGTGACTTGAGCGGTATGTGCCCTCCCCGCCCACCCGATTTATGGGCCCTGGTGAGCTGTATGGGCTTCTCCCCCCCTTAGGTGTATGCCCTGCCCCCCGGTGCTGTATGTGGCTGGCCCCTGGAGCTGTGTGTGGGCCCTCCAGAGCCGTGTGTGTGGGCCCTCCAGAGCCACGTGTGTGGGCCCCTCAGAGCCACGTGTGTGTCTGTATGTATGCAGCAGAGCTATGTGTGTCTGTATGTAGCAGAGCTATGTGTGTATGTATGTAGCAGAGCTATGTGTATGTATGTAGCAGATTCATGTATGTATGTAACAGAGCTATGTGTGTATGTATGTATGTAGCAGAGCTATGTGTATGTATGTAGCAGATTCATGTATGTATGTAGCAGAGCTATGTGTGTATGTATGTATGTAGCAGAGCTATGTGTGTATGTATGCAGCAGAGCTATGTGTGTATGTATGTAGCAGAGCTATGTGTGTATGTATCTAGCAGAGTTGTGTTGTGTGTGTCTGTATGCATGTATGATGTGTATCTATGTATGTCAGTGTATATGACTGTATAGATATGTCAGTTCTATACGTATTTTTGTGAGTTTGTTTTTAAATATGTATATGTATGTGTATGTATGTGTGTGTCTGCGAGTGGATGGGGCCCACCGGAACTCTTCCGCCCGGGGCCCACAAAAACCTGGAGCCGGCCCTGATAGGGAGAATATATAAAGGTATTTGTGAGGTGTTCAGAGTGAGTCAGGGGATAACATGCACCTTTATAGAATGTAGCACAGGTGCTGCTTAAGGTGCTAGTTTTAGTTAACTCAAAAAACTGGTGACAAGTTCCCTTTAAATTATTACCGGTGTGATACTGTTGTACTGTTACTGGCTCCCGATGACTGGAGTTGGGGAACACTGGTCTAGGACAAATGTGTTCTTAAGCCTCTTGTTTCTGTTGCGTTTATTATGCGTTGAGGTCTAAAAAGATCTAAAAAACTAATAAAAGTCCTTGTACAGGTATTTTCGATTTTGAGAAGTTTTATTTGGACCAAATCGAATTTGTAGGACAAATTGAGTAAATTTGCCTAAAACCAGTCTCAGGAGATGTGTTCAACTCTAGATGACAGTATTCCGCTGTACTCAAAGTGTAGTCACCGGCTGTGCCCATAATATACCGGCCAGGTGGAAACTCTAGGCAAGCACCGGAGCACAGGAAAGTATGAGAGCCATGTAAATCCTCCAATCTTTCTAAGTACACACTGTTTGGATAATATTCTAATAGTGAGGTCCCTTTATATACTCTTGTAAGGGGTGGGCAGATCCCTTACAAGGAAGCACAGGTTTTCTCTGAAGTGGTTAATGCTGTCCCCATAGAAACTGTACAGGAGGGAGGAGGAGCCGGCAGCTTAGGGGGAAAGGAAGTGTGTGCTGAAGGCAGTTGTGTCTGGGACGGGAGAGAAGCAACAGAGAAGGGGCAGAGTGTGGAGCTGAGTGGGCAGAAAGAAAGAAAGAAAGAAGGGAGCTGGAAGAACAGGGAAGCCGGAGAGAAAAGGAGCGGGCGGAACCTCATAGTGCGAAGCAGTCTCGGTGTGGGTCCGGGCTGTGGGTAGCCATAAGTGGGAGCCAGGTGAAGTAGAGTAGCCGGGCACATCCCCACTGGAGGAGACGTCAGGGCAGGCTTTCCCCAGCTCAAGGAAGTGTACAAGTCATCTTTTACTGCCGTGTGTGAAGAGCCGTGTAATAAAGAAATGTCTTTTATTTGCACCGAATCATGCCTGGAGAGTGTTTGTACGTCGGACAACATGTGCACCACCACACTCTGCCCCACCAAGACATCTCCTGTCCCGATAGTGACGGCGGAGCCAGGGGTAAGCCTGAGAGAAAGAGGGGCCATGACTACAATCCCCGAGGCACCCCTGGCACCCCGTTACATGTGGCGTAGTCGGCAGGATCCGGATCATATGCAAGGGGACCCGCTCCAGGAAGAAGGAGACCAAGTGGTGCCGAGGGTCCAGGATCCGGACTTTCAGCGAAGATTTCCAGTCCCATGGTGGGAAGAAGAAACAGTGCCTGAAGCGTTGGACCGGGCACAAGATGGCGGCAAGATGGCCGTCGTCTGTGAAGATGCAGAAAGCGCGCGAAAAATTGGCGCCAAAAGAAGAGCATGGGGCTGGCCGGTGCCGAAAAAGAAGTTCGGAGTACTCCGCCCAAAGAGGGGAGGTGCCGGTCCCAGGGCACGGATGAAGACATGTGAAGTGGGCGGTGTTCCAGAGAAAAAGAAGAACCGCCGCGGAGGGGTCGACCTGATGTGTGAGACTGGGGGTGGAGTATACCCAAGAGCGGGAAAAATAGGCCCGCCTCCACTTCCTCCAGCATCTCCACTGATCCCGCCGCCATTACCTAAGACGCTAACTGCAAGCAAGATGGAGACCGCAGGAAAGCAGCAAGATGTGGTGGCCGCGCTAGCAGCAACTACCCTGGGCAGAGGACGCCCGAAGCAGGCTGCGGAAGGACTTCCTCTCAACCTACCGGCTGTGCCAGGAGGACCAGAGCGGCCCACTACACAAGAGGCCGCACAGTGGCAACAGGAAATCGAATGGGAGGCAAAACTGGACACAGAGGCGCCAGAACCACCCGTCAACTACGAACCGTTCCGGAGGCTGCGCCGCTTGCCAGGTCAGTCCCTTTACGATTATGTGAGGGCTCAGTGGGCCGAATGGCAGCGCGCTTACCCTCCTGAGTGACCCGTAACGACCGGAGGTAATGGAACTGTTCATGTTGAGTACCGGCATTGTTAAAAGAGCCGGAGAAGTTCCACAGTTTGCAACCTGTTCAAGCTACGAGCCCGGAAGGAGCCTGATGCTGGACTGAGCCAGGGGCTCCCTCCGTGTTGTTAAAGAAGACTTTGTTGATTTGTGCTCCTATCTACTAAGACCGGGAGTGTTGTGAAAACCTCCGGGCAGAAGACCAGCCAAGACCGGGAGGCTGTAACGGCCTCCGGGCACACTGTCTTCAAAGACCGGGAGCTTCCAGGAGGAACTCCGGGCGCTGGACTGGTGTGCCCTTGCGTGTGCCCGAAGGTGAACATGTTTATAGTTTTATTATAATGACTTTGTGATATAAATGTGGTTTTAGGTTTGTGCCTTGCCGGGAGGCTTAGGCTTAAAGAGGGGAGGTATGTAAGGGGTGGGCAGATCCCTTACAAGGAAGCACAGGTTTTCTCTGAAGTGGTTAATGCTGTCCCCATAGAAACTGTACAGGAGGGAGGAGGAGCCGGCAGCTTAGGGGGAAAGGAAGTGTGTGCTGAAGGCAGTTGTGTCTGGGACGGGAGAGAAGCAACAGAGAAGGGGCAGAGTGTGGAGCTGAGTGGGCAGAAAGAAAGAAAGAAAGAAGGGAGCTGGAAGAACAGGGAAGCCGGAGAGAAAAGGAGCGGGCGGAACCTCATAGTGCGAAGCAGTCTCGGTGTGGGTCCGGGCTGTGGGTAGCCATAAGTGGGAGCCAGGTGAAGTAGAGTAGCCGGGCACATCCCCACTGGAGGAGACGTCAGGGCAGGCTTTCCCCAGCTCAAGGAAGTGTACAAGTCATCTTTTACTGCCGTGTGTGAAGAGCCGTGTAATAAAGAAATGTCTTTTATTTGCACCGAATCATGCCTGGAGAGTGTTTGTACGTCGGACAACATGTGCACCACCACACTCTGCCCCACCAAGACATCTCCTGTCCCGATAGTGACGGCGGAGCCAGGGGTAAGCCTGAGAGAAAGAGGGGCCATGACTACAATCCCCGAGGCACCCCTGGCACCCCGTTACACTCTTATGATATAATCATGATGGACAAAGTCATTTATACATTAGGAAAGAGCATTAATGACTCTAGAAGTTAGCTTTTATGGAAAATAGTAACAATAAAAATAAATATTTGACTGTGGAGCTTAGCGGACACGAGTATGTCTATAAAATTTTACTAGCTCAATTATGCTAGCCCAACGTATAAATGTTATTTTTTTTCATGCGTCGCCTTTGCATATAAAGTCACTTTATCCTCCCAGACATTAAATTTTCTGCAGGATCCTAGCTCTTCCGCCGAGCTCTCATCACAGGGTGTGAATTATTCATCATTTTTCTCTCGTAATTTTATCGGAAACTTTGGGTATAAAGTAAAACCTCTACAAGATATTTTTTTCTGGTGTTTTAACACTTTTTGGCGCACATGATATGTATTCAGAATAGTCATGGATTATGAGTAGATGTTGGATTTGATTAGTAATGGGAAGAGCGTAATGGCGTTTGGTTGACAGCGCTTGAATTTATTAGTTTTCCATAAAATGGTAAGTCTTAAAGGGATTGTATATTTTGGAGTGATGAAGATAAAAATATAACATGTCGGACCAGGTCTAATGACTATCTTCGGGGCAGAAGTGGCAGTCTTATTATGGATGGGACTTATGTGGACCACTTGGTAGCCAACCTGTTAATACCCCCAGATGAAGGTTAATGTTCAGAACTTTATTTATTTTTTCATGTAATTCCGACTCCTCAAGGACAATGTGGTTAGCCACACCCACTCTGTCTCAATAAGCCACACCCCTCACATGACCACTCCCACTTTGCTACAATCCCCTATATGATTGTCACTCTAAAGGACTGTTCCCTGCATTACGCACACAACAAAACCACGTGTAACTGGAGCCTGTACAACATCACATCTACGGTAATTCCTCCTAAAGCTTTATATTACACCAAAGGTGGTTGATGTCTTCATATTGCACCCAATTTTCCCTTAATAATATTGTAATACCATATTGCCTTGAATTTTCTTTCTTATAAATTGTGTTTAAATCCATGACAATGAAACATGCCCATAGACGTCTTTGGGTTACGGGTCCCATATTAGCCTAGAAGCCCTTTTAGTCTAATGATGGTGGACCAAGTTGTGGCAATTAACCGCTACAGCCAAGACAACAAGAGTTTTTCAGAGGAAATTGTCCCAATGGTAGAAGTAGATGTTGTTTATTTTGATTGGCGTACAGGTGATGGAAAAAGTATAGTACAGAATAGAAGGACATTTTCCCTTCTTCTTCATTTCGTGAATAGTGATCCTCTCCAAACCAAGTATCTATAGGAACACTAGAGATGATGGAATATTTTGAATTCACCATTCTTAGCAAATTTTTCCAAAAAATTGTATTTATTCGCCTTGAAAATGTGGATATAACTCTCCAAAGTCTCCTAATACTGCATCCAACCCCTTTAACACAAATATATAGTAATGTTGAAGTGACCTTGGGCTTCAAGTCACAGGGGCGGTGCAGCTTCAGCCACTGTTCAGTGCATAGTGGGCGGCCGCTGTAACCATGCCTTGGCACTGACTGACAGCCATCTCTAATGCTGAGCCTCCTGCTCACTATACACTGAGCAATCACTGAAGATGCTCTGGCGCCACCCCCATGACTGAAAGCCTGAGGCTGCCTGGAGGAATAAAGTTCATTTCCTCCCAGCAGAGGCACTCTCAGTCAGAGGGTTGGCACCAGAGCATCTTCAATCACTGTTCAGTGCAAAGTGAGCAGTGGTTGTAACGGCACCATGACACTGACAGTGGCAGTGAGTGGCAGTTATGACCATATGACCATGCCTTGGCACTGACTGACAGCCATCTCTAATGCTGAGTTGGCTGTCAGTCAGTGACGGGGACATGGTTACAGCCGCCGCTTACTATGTACTCAACAGTGACTGAAGACACTCTGGCGACTCCCCCATGACTAAAAGCCTGAGGCTGTCGGGAGGAATAAAAATCATTTCCTCCCAGCAGCAGGGCTCTCAGTCATGGGGGCGGCGCCAGAGCATCTTCAGTCATTGTTTATTGCATAGTGAGTGGCTGCTGTATCCTTGGGCCTTGGCACTGATTGACAGCCATCTCCAATGCTGAGCGACTGTTCGTCTGGGAGTGCTGGGAGTGTGGTTACAGCTGCTGATCTCCATACACAGAGCAGTGACTGAAGATGCTGTGGTGCCGCCCCCCTGACTGAAAGCCAGAGGCTGCCAGAGGGAATAAAGTTCATTTCCTTCTGGCAGTGCGGCTCTCAGTGTAAGTGCTAGGCAGGTTCAGAATGCTATTAATCTGCAGATTAACCCTATAATACCGTTTATTTCCATGACAGATTCCCTTTAAGTGGTGAAAAGGTATGGATTTTGTGCACTCTTCATGTTCTTCTAGAACCTGTCCCAAAGCAGTCCTTGGTATAGAGCAGGGGTGGGGAACCTTTTTTCTGTCGGGGGCCATTTGGAAATTTCTACCAATCTTCGGGGGCCGCACAAAATTATTAATGTTTAAATGACCCTGCTATATTGGGTGAAGTAATTAATTAACTGGGGGCACAGACACCACACGCGGGGCTGGGGGCACAGACATCACACGCGGGGCTGGGGGCACAGACATCACTGGGGGGGAGGCACAGACATCACTGGGGGGGAGGCACAGACATCACTGGGGGGGAGGCACAGACATCACTGGGGGGGAGGCACAGACATCACTGGGGGGGGCTGCACACAGGACTGGGGAAGGCTGCACACAGGACTGGGGGGGGCTGCACACAGGACTGGGGGGGCTGCACACAGGACTGGGGGGGTGCACACAGGACTGGGGGGGTGCACACAGGACTGGGGGGTGCACACAGGACTGGGGGGTGCACACAGGACTGGGTGATGGGCTGCACATAAGATTTGCACTGCAGGGTGCACTACAGGACATTGGGGGGCTGCACACAGGACTGGGGGACGGGTGCACACAGGATTGGGGGGGTGCAAACAGGACTACTGGGTGATGGGCTGCACACAGGACTGGGGGAAAGGTGCACACAGGACTGGGGGAGGGGTGCACACAGGACATTGGGGGGCACACTGCGCTGAGTTTCATGCAACTCTGGGGGAGAAGGTTTACAGAACTGGTGTGGGGAGGCCCAAAGCATTGGGCAGGGCACATAGCAGCAGAGGGTCGGCGCTGGACTCACAGCAGCATTGCATTCACATCACCGGAGTGCAGGAGCCGGACACACAGCATCAGAAGGAGAAGGCGGGCACTGATCTCCGGAGGGCAGGGGGCGGACACACAACGCTAGAAGCTGTGAGGCTGCTGTGGACCTGCCCACAATTGGCACTGGCCGACGGGAGAACACATTGCAGCACAAACAGCAATGTGTTGATTTAAAGGGCCGGCGGCAGCAAGACCGCGGTGACAGCATGAGCACTGCCTCCCCCGGGAATCTGCCCGGGGACCACATAAAAGGTCATGGCGGGCCGCATGCGGCCCGCGGGCCGGAGGTTCCCCACCCCTGGTATAGAGGAATTGAGTCCCCCCCATTGACTATAGTATGGCTGCTGCGGAAGATAAGATATTAATTTGGGGGGTGCATAGCACTTATTATGTAAAAGAGAGCCTGCCCCAATGTGATATTTTCCCACGAGTCTGGTCAATCACTATATAATTCGCAATTTCCCATAAAAAGTTTTGTCTTTTTGGAAAATCTTGTTTTTTTAGGTAATATAAACAAAGCAAAAGTGATTTATATGCAGATACCAGAAAAGGGAAAACTAGAAAGGGAGTACATGGCAGCTAATGATGTGACCATTACTATATTAAGGCCGGAGACTGAGAATATGAATATTAATAGAATGCAAAGATTAAGGTTGCACAGAAAATGTGAAATAATTGAACTAAGAAATTAAAGTAAATAATTCAAGAAAATAGGCTTTGTGTTTGCAATTCTAGCCCACAGAAGGAATTAAAAAGAAAGCAAAGTAATCAATGGCACTGAAAACAAAATACATAGGAGGTAAATTAAAAGGCAGCAATTACCATTGGAGACTGCAGGTAGCACAATAACATATAGCGCTGCTGAAATAAACAATTGCAATGTAATGACCTTATTACTGTAATAGCATGGATGTGCAATAGTCTCATAATTTATAGCCTGAAGTTAAACTTTTGTCAAAGTGATAAAAGATACAGCAAACATATAAAATCCACATTGTGTGCTCCGGAACAATGATGAATCACCAAATTAGTATATTTCCTGGGCTCATATTCATTTAATGCCCAATCAAATTGCAAAATTTAATAACTTTAGAAATCTAGGTATGCCAGTGCAACGTGAAAGCTATTACCAAAACCTGCCAAGACTTCATACTACTTCCTTTTCCCCCCTATTTAATATAATACACATTAAAATGGTCTCTGCTATTTCAACAAACTTTGCATCATTCTTTCTGAAAAAGTGCTAAAATCCACATTGGTCAAAGCAAGTGGGCAGAGGGAGAATAAGCAAGACGCACTTGTGCATAGCGAGAGACAGGAATATCCTGCAAGTGATATATCAGTGTTGGATTCACAGTTACACTGCTTAGTTCCAGTACAATGTCCTTCATAATGCTGCTGCTTCTGTCTTTGTGCTATATCAGCAATCCCTCGAGCCTCTGTATACCGTGTATGGGAGCAGCGGTATAACTAGAGTCCTCCGGGGGTCAGTGCCAAATTTGGACCAGGGTTGTCACCAGCAAGTTGATCAGATGTACGGTCCGAAGTAATAATGTCCTCTGTCCTGTAGTAATGTTTCCCATCCTGGCCCCTTCATGTAATAATATCCCCTAACCAAAGCCCCTTCCTTTAACAATGTCCCCCGTGTTGGGTCCTTGCTGTTATACTATCTTCCATTCTGGACCCCATCCTGTAATAATGTTCTTCGTCCTGGGTAATGTCCCCCATCCTGAGCCCCTTCCACTATTAATGTCCCCATCCTGGGTCCTTTCCAGAAATAATGTCAACATCCTAGCTCCCTTCTTGTAATAATGTATCCCATGCTAAGCCCTTCCTGTAATACTGTCAACCATCCTGGATCCTTCCTGTAATAATATTCTGCATCTTGTATAACGTCCCCCAACCTCAGCCCCTTCCAGTAATAATGTCCCTATCCTGAGCCCTTGCTGAAATAATGTCATCCATTCTGGGCCCCTTCCAGTAATAATGTCCTCATGCTCGGCCCTTTCCAGTAATAATGTCCTAATCCTGAGCCCTTGCTGTAATAATGTCATCAATTCTGGGCCTTTTCCAGTAATAATGTCCCCATCCTGGACCCTTTCCAGTAATATTGTCCCAATCCTGGACCCTTTCCAGTAATAATGTCCCCATCCTGAGCCCTTTCCAGTAATAATGTCCCCATCCTGGACCCTTTCCAGTAATATTGTCCCAATCCTGGACCCTTTCCAGTAATAATGTCCCCATCCTGAGCCCTTTCCAGTAATAATGTCCCCATCCTGAGCCCTTTCCAGTAATAATGTCCCCATCCTGGACACTTTCCAGTAATATTGTCCCCATCCTCAGCCCTTGCTGTAATAATGTCATCCATTCTGGGCCCCTTCTAGTAATAATGTCCCCATCCTGGACTATTTCCAGTAATAATGTCCCAATCCTGGACCCTTTCCAGTACTAATGTCCCCATCCTGAGCCCTTTCTAGTAATAATGTCCATATCCTCAGCCCTTGCTGTAATAATGTCATCCATTCTGGGCCCCTTCTAGTAATAATGTCCCCATCCTGGACTATTTCCAGTAATAATGTCCCAATCCTGGACCCTTTCCAGTAATAATGTCCCCATCCTGAGCCCTTTCCAGTAATAATGTCCCCATCCTGGACACTTTCCAGTAATATTGTCCCCATCCTCAGCCCTTGCTGTAATAATGTCATCCATTCTGGGCCCCTTTCAGTAATAATGTCCCCATCCTGGAATCTTTCCAGTAATAATGTCTCCATCCTGGGCCCTTCATGTAATAATGTCAGCCATCTTGAGCCCCTTCCTCATATACACATTCAACTGAAAACAGTGCTGTTGCTGGTGGGCTACCTGAGTCTGCAGGCCACTACTCCATTTTATAGGGGATTATAGCAGCTAGCCACCACCCACTAATTCAGTCAATGGAAAATTATATGAAAATGTCTATCAGCAGAGTTGTCAAAGTGGATTACATGAAGTGGGGCAGGTCCTTTGTCTCTCTGCTCCTGGTCTCCTTCTGTCAAACTGCACATAGGCATAACACAGAGATAAACGTTTAGTTGATTACAAGTATCCATTGGACAGTGGAAAGAGCCGTGCATGTTGAGAAAGTGATGTAAAGAAAGCTCTGGCACCTATAGTACTAACAGAATACTAATGAAGAGTAATCACCCACAGAATAGGCATGGATGTCACGTTGCAGACCAGGGGAATTGTCAGCGTTCCTAAACATATTAGGCAGGTTTGTGCACAAAAATCCATATTACCATATTGTTGGGGGATGAGGGCAGAAAGTCAATGTTTTTGTAAACGTTTTATGTGAACAGAGAGATACAATTTGAACATTTTAGGACAATCGTGAAAGTTCATTTTTAGATGGCCACATCATTGTCACCTCTGTATTTGGTTGGATGTTAGCCCAGGGTTGGGTTTCGTTGTCTATTTTTGGTCAATGCAGACATTACAGCTTTTCCGTCTGAGTTTTTATTGAAATAGAATTTGAGATGTGATTCCAGGATTTATGTGTCTGGTCAGAGTGAAGAGAAAACATCCAGACAGGACTTGGCATCAGTTAGGTTACGTGCCCATGATGAGTGTTTCTCGCGTTTTTGACACCCGTATTTTCACTGCGCCAAAAACACTGCATTTTTCAATACAAGCAAAGTGGATGGGAGTTATAGAACCTCATTCCCACTGTTCTTCTTTTCGGTGCAGAAAATGACCTGCATTGTGTTTTTCCAATCTGAAGCATGTCAACTTATCTTGCAGGTACGAGTTTTCTGTGCAGAATTTCCCCATAGACTTGCATTAGGTGAGGAAAATATGCAGGTAACAAACGCACGTGCTTTATTAGTGCGTGTCCGCAGTGGAAACGCATCAAAAACACATGTAATCCGCACCTAAGAATGTCAATACCAGGCACTTTCAAAAACAAAGCAGCTTTATTTAAAGGGGTGGTTTAGTACTCTGCAATAGTGGCCACATCCCTGTAAAACTGATAGGGAAGGTTTTTTTCAAATACCTTGTTCAGCCAATTCTGCCTCTGAGTGGCGCTATTGCGGTCCGCTCATTCCCATGAAGTGAAACCCCCCCCTCCCTGGGCTTCGTAACCTCTGAGATCTGGTGATGTCACGTCAACTGCCAGTTGACGTGACATCACCGAGGTGGCCTCATTCTCCCTGAGTAAAGAATATACGTCTGGAACACCATGGTGTGAACAAGGTGCAAGACTCAAAAATATACAACTAAACAATAGGATAAAGAGTTGCACACCAGTCACAATGAATAGGGGAATAATGAAAAGCAGAACTACTATGGAAATACTAGACTGAAAAATACAATGGACTATCTGAAAAAAGTGAAAAACATGAAAATGGAATATGCATAACTGCTATGAATAATAGGAATATAAGAGACGTTTAGCCATTGTATTGATCAGTGCAAAGGAGCCCCTAAACCAACGCCAAGGTAATCTCTATTTTTGGGGTCCCTAACCTATGAGTAACCTCACCTGCAGATAAAAAACTTGCTCTGTATGGGAAGCAAAGGACCAAGCTATATATCTGAAATAAGACACATGGCTATGGGTGGTACAGGGTTCTCAGACAGAAAATGCATACTAATTAAAGAATACACAGTTAGGTCCAGAAATATTTTGACAGTGACACAATTTTGGCGAGTTGGGCTCTGCATGCCACCACATTGGATTTGAAATGAAACCTCTACAACAGAATTCAAGTGCAGATTGTAACGTTTAATTTGAAGGTTTGAACAAAAATATCTGATAGAAATTGTAGGAATTGTACACATTTCTTTACAAACACTCCACATTTTAGGAGGTCAAAAGTAATTGGACAAATAAACCAAACCCAAACAAAATATTTTTATTTTCAATATTTTGTTGCGAATCCTTTGGAGGCAATCACTGCCTTAAGTCTGGAACCCATGGACATCACCAAACGCTGGGTTTCCTCCTTCTTAATGCTTTGCCAGGCCTTTACAGCCGCAGCCTTCAGGTCTTGCTTGTTTGTGGGTCTTTCCGTCTTAAGTCTGGATTTGAGCAAGTGAAATGCATGCTCAATTGGGTTAAGATCTGGTGATTGACTTGGCCATTGCAGAATGTTGCAATTTTTAGCACTCATGAACTCCTGGGTAGCTTTGGCTGTATGCTTGGGGTCATTGTCCATCTGTACTATGAAGCGCCGTCCGATCAACTTTGCGGCATTTGGCTGAATGTGGGCTAAAAGTATATCCCGGTACACTTCAGAATTCATCCGGCTACTCTTGTCTGCTGTTATGTCATCAATAAACACAAGTGACCCAGTGCCATTGAAAGCCATGCATGCCCATGCCATCACGTTGCCTCCACCATGTTTTACAGAGGATGTGGTGTGCCTTGGATCATGTGCCGTTCCCTTTCTTCTCCAAACTTTTTTCTTCCCATCATTCTGGTACAGGTTGATCTTTGTCTCATCTGTCCATAGAATACTTTTCCAGAACTAAGCTGGCTTCATGAGGTGTTTTTCAGCAAATTTAACTCTGGCCTGTCTATTTTTGGAATTGATGAATGGTTTGCATCTAGATGTGAACCCTTTGTATTTACTTTCATGGAGTCTTACAGATACACCTACTTCACTGAGAGTGTTCTGGACTTCAGTTGATGTTGTGAACAGGTTCTTCTTCACCAAAGAAAGTATGCGGCGATCATCCACCACTGTTGTCATCCGTGGACGCCCAGGCCTTTTTGAGTTCCCAAGCTCACCAGTCAATTCCTTTTTTCTCAGAATGTACCCGACTGTTGATTTTGCTACTCCAAGCATGTCTGCTATCTCTCTGATGGATTTTTTCTTTTTTTTCAGCCTCAGGATGTTCTGCTTCACCTCAATTGAGAGTTCCTTAGACCGCATGTTGTCTGGTCACAGCAACAGCTTCCAAATGCAAAACCACACACCTGTAATCAACCCCAGACCTTTTAACTACTTCATTGATTACAGGTTGACGAGGGAGACGCCTTCAGAGTTAATTGCAGCCCTTAGAGCCCCTTGTCCAATTACTTTTGGTCCCTTGAAAAAGAGGAGGCTATGCATTACAGAGCTATGATTCCTAAACCCTTTCTCCGATTTGGATGTGAAAACTCTCATATTGCAGCTGGGAGTGTGCACTTTCAGCCCATATTATATATATAATTGTATTTCTGAACATGTTTTTGTAAACAGCTAAAATAACAAAACTTGTGTCACTGTCCAAATATTTCTGGCCCTGACTGTACATCTGGAACACCATGGTGTGAACAAGGTGCAAGGCTCAAAAATATACAACTAAACAATAGGATAAAAAGTTGCACACCAGTCACAATGTATAGGGGAATAATGAAAAGCAGAACTGCTATGGGAATACTAGACTGAAAAATACAATGAACTATCTGAAAAAAGTGAAAAACATGAAAATGGAATATGCATAACTGCTATGAATAATAGGAATGAGAGATGTTTAGCCATTGTATTGATCAATGCAAAGGAGCCCCAAACCAAACACCAAGGTAATCTCTATTTTTGGGGTCCCTAACCTACAGTATGTGTAACCTCACCTGCAGTTAAAAAACTGTTCACACTATGGTGTTCCAGACGTATATTCTTTAATTAGTATGCATTTTCTGTCTGAGAACCCTGCCCCACCCAAAGCCATGTGTCTTATTTCACATATATAGCTTGGTCCTTTGCTTCCCATACAGAGCAAGCTTTTTAACTGCAGGTGAGGTTACACATAGGTTAGGGACCCCAAAAATAGAGATTACCTTGGCGTTTGGTTTGGGGCCCCTTTGCATTGATCAATACAATGGTAAACATCTCTCATTCCTATTATTCATAGCAGTTATGCATATTCCATTTTCATGTTTTTCACTTTTTCACATAGTCCATTGTATTTTTCAGTCTAGCATTCCCATAGCAGTTCTGCTTTTCATCATTCCCCTATACATTGTGACTGGTTGCAACTCTTTATCCTATTGTTCATTCTCCCTGAGTGACTGGACTGTGGTTGGCGTTTCACCGGTCATCACAGCCCAGCGTCACAGTGCAGCATGTTGCGCGCTCTCCTTCACTGTAAAGCGCTGCAAGCAGGAGTGATGCTGGGCTGTCATGCTGGGCTGTGACGAGCGGTAAAACTGCGCCCACAGCCCAGTCACTCAGGAAGACCGGGGCTCGCCTTGGTGATGTGGGGTCAACTGGATCCCAGAGGTCACGGAGCCCGGTGGGAGTCTCTTGATGGGGATGAGCGGACCGCAATAGCGACGCTTAGAGGCAGAATTGGCTGAACAAAGTATTTGAAAAAAAGCCTTCCCTATCAGTTTTACAGGGATGTGGCCACTATTGCAGAGTAGTGAGCCACCCCTTTAAAGCATGATCAAAGTGAGAGATGAAGCGCAGAGCCAAAAATGTGATTTAAAAAACAGCATCAAAAACACAATGGAAAAACATAAAGGTGCAGACATTTTCAGCATCAAAAACTCAACAAACTCTGAGGGTGGGAACGTACCCTAGTACTTTATACAGAGATGTTTGAGACAAATCGCTCAGCTGGAGACAACTGCCTAGAATGTGTGGCACGTGGTGTAATTATATTGTGAAAAAAGAACTGATATTTTAAAGATAATCACAATGTGACTACAAATGAAATACTTTATGAATCTTTTGTGTGCCTACATTTACAAAGTTAGAAAAATCGCCAAATCCAGACACATGGGGGGAGATGTATGGATACAGTCCTACCCGATGCACAGCTCTTCTGTCATCCAGAGAGTAACAGATTTACCAATATAATGTCCTGCTGGAAAATCCTTTACTCTAGAAAAACAACATCTGGTCGAACTTGGTATTGTTTCCTACTTTTCTAAACAGGAAAATGTCATAAAAGGTTGATAAACCTGAATCTTCGCCAACGTTTTCCAATACAGGTGCACATGTAGGAAAACAGTAGGCTTAGTAAATATGGTGCTTAGCCCAAACAATAGACTTTTTAACATAATTATTATACCTAAGGCCGCTTTCACATTGAATTCTGATCTCTGTTCACTGGTCCCATCGGGGCTTCCGTCTGAATCCCCCGCAAAACAGGTTTCAGACGTATACGCCGACGGGGCTACTGACTATAATGGTGCAGAAGGAGTCACTATGTTCTCTGTCCTACACCATTTTCGGGTGTATACGCTTTCTGGAGGCGGACATTCAGACGCATTCTACTTCGTCTTGGTGTCCGCCTCCTGAAAGCGTATGTGGATGAGGCACACAATGCAGGAAACAGGGACACACACTGCTGGTTACCGTGGCGCTGAATGAGGTGCAGGCTGAAAGGAATCCAAACAGTCCGAGTGAAACAGGAAGTCTTTACTGATGATTTTTACTCACAGGTTACACTCCCCTGGTGCTGGGGACATATTCCTAGTTCCCTTTGTCCCGGCTCTGTCTGTGTAGCCTGGCTATGGACCCCTATGTGCACTTTTCTTGCACAGCTCTGTCAGAGTCCCTTGCAGACCCCGCAGCCAGCTTCTTCTCCCCTGGGCATTCTCAGGCCTCGCACCCAGACCAGACACCCAGCCGGGCGTCCTCCTCTCCTCTCTCTGTCTCTGTCTGGACTTGTCTGACTTTTGACTCGCCCACCCCAGGGTTGTGGGACACCCGGTGCCGGGCCGGACTAGTGTGCACTTCCAGTCCATTGCACGGTTCGGGCACATCCCCCATAATTCTGGTAGGGGGCACAACGGGTGCAACTAATTACATTTTTGGCTACTACAAGTCCAGTAGCCTGGCAGTTCGTTTCTTTTCAAATAACAAAGGGCAATTACACAACCAGCCACTAAGTCCAGTGGCCTGGTTACACAGGACACATAATACACTTCACATTTACCAGGGACCACATTCCAGTCTAGTGGCCCGGTAACACGGGGGGGTGACTTCTTCAAAAAGTACAAGGGGCAGTAGGCAGGAAAGGGTGTCGTCTTCAAAAAGCACATTAGGGCAGCACATAAGGGACATCTTCACAAAGAATGAGGGGCAGACAGGGGCTATATACAGTTCAGCTGCTTCTTACTTCTTTACATGTAGGGATTCTTCTCCGGCTCCCCACCTGGCAGCAGGTAGACAGCGGTCAGCGTCTGCTGGTCTTGGCGGGCCGCGCCTGGCATGGTGGCGGCCTGTATTGGAGTCGCTGCTGTGACCGATTCTTGACGGGCCGCACCTGGCGTGGCTGCGGCCTGGGCTTGGCGGGCCGCATCTGCGGCGTGGATTAACGTCGCCGCTGCGGCGGGATCTTGCTTGTCTGAGCGGAGTATCGCTGCTGGGGCCTGAGCTGGACGGGCCGGGCTTGGCGTCGCTGCTGCGGTGTGGATGGGCGTCGCTCCGGCAGCGAAATCTTGGCGGGCCGCACCTGGTGCGGCTGCGGCCCAGATCGGCGTCGCCGTGCCGGGCGTCTCTCCGGCGACCGCAGGCATGGCAGCGGGGGTTGGGGCTCTCGCGCCGGCAGGGGCATTAAATGACTCACCCCTCAGTAGCATTCTCCGGTGTTCTGGTGGTCGCTGGCCTGCTGCAGGGTGCTGGTATCGGAGCTGCGGTGGTGGCACGCGCGCCTGCAGGAGGACTGGGCAGGAACCCCACCTGGCAATCCGGGCTCCGCCGGTTGGGGGTGACACTCTCTTTACCCGGCTCTGCAGCGGCTGCTGGACCTTCTCCGCTCTCCAGGACGCAGGACACCACCCGGTTCTGAGGTGCGTGTCCCGGCTCGGCCACTCCTCTGGCCGCTCGTTGCTCGGCATCCATCATCTTAGCTTCTTCACGCGCCATCTTTTCTTCCTCCGCTCTCCATCGCGGGCACTGCTTCGCGCTCTTTCTGGGCAAGACCAAGGGGCGGGGCTTCTCTTCGCGCCCTTTCTTCTGGCACGCCCCCCTTCTTCCCGCTCTCTGTAGCGCTAATGGCGGCAGTTTTCACAGTAAAACACAGGCTATTTCACGATTCTTCAGGCGCACAGTACCCGGTGTGACCGGGCACGAAATCCTGTTCGTGACGCCAAAATTTGACTCGCCCCCCCCAGGGCTGTGGGACACCCGGTGCCGGGCCGGACTAGTCCGGTGGTAGTCAGTGGTGGCTGGGCCCGGCTCCGTGGCCCTGGTGGGTGTCAGTAAAATATGTGGCTTGATTTAAAGTTTGTGTTCGTGACGCCACCTGTGGTCTGCGGCTATTAAGCCGCCGCTGCTGTGTAAGGCCTCCGGGGTGATGATGTGGCAGCAATGATGGTACTGCTCCCCACAGGTGGAGCAATGCCCGGGGCACTGTTGGTGCTCGTGAGAGTCTATGGTGTAGTGGAAGTCTGGATAGCAGAAATAACGGAGACCACTCCAAGGGTGCAGTTCAAGTTCTTTACTCACAATTCTTGTCTGGGCCCAGGGACCCTTGGACTGCTGGGACCACCGTCAGGGACCTCCGCCGTTTCTGGGTGATTCTGAGAGTAAAAGCCGGTACCCTTCACTTTAGTGTCTCTCTCTTCTGCTGTCTTCCTTAGCCTTGCCTTTGATAGGATAAACCTGGCTTAGCCTCCACTACAGCCTCCAGGCTGGGGGGTCACCTGTCGGCTGATTACCCCTTTTCTGGAAGGTCTGCTATGGGTTCTGGCCCGGGGAGTTTACAACATTCCCTGGGCCTCGGTTTTTACTGTTTGGAGATGATCTTTGCACTCCTCCAGTCTCTAGGGACCGTCCCCTGTTGCAGCTTGATCCCTCCACCGGTGTTCTTGTGGAACAGGCCACCGCAGCTCTAAACTGCCCTGGACAGCTAGCTCTACAGACTACCCGTGGCCCTGCGACTCCTTCTGTTTTCTGCGTGGTGTCACCTGGACCTTCTGAGTTCCAGGATCTTCACCAGGAAGCGTCTCTTTCTTTCCTTTCAGCTCCTGACTGACTTGGAGCTTTCTTTCCTTTCTCTTCTCCTCCTTGCCTGCCTCCTGCAGACCTCTTCCTCCTTCCGCACTCTCTCTCTGACTTCTGTTGCTTTCTCTGTGCGGACGCTCTGAGCTCACAGAGCTCCTTTCTCTTTCACAGCTACATGCTGGCTCCTCACTCTCCCACTCTCTGAGGTAAACTGAAACTCTGACCTTCCTCTCTGCTCTACACTCGGCTGGCTCTCCCCACCCCCCGGTTGCTAAGCTACCACCCTATGGGAGCAGGGATGGGTCTTATGTCTCCTCCCAGCATGCAGCATGGGAGGGTTGTCTGCCACTTTCCCTGGTCCCAGTGTGTTCCTAGCAATGGGTGTAGTGTGGATTTACCAGGGGACCGGTGTTCACTCCCTTCCTCACCCAGAATGGGGCATCACACCGCTGATGGGGTGCAATGACCTGTGGCGACGGAAGCCTCAGGGGCGCCACACTTTCTCCTCCACTTCACTCACCAACCCCTCCTCTTCCCTCTAGGGACCTAGCTATAGGAGGGTTGGATTTACACCTCCTAGGCAACCTCCACTTCCTGGACAGGCTTTACACCATAGGACGGCCAACCCTCTAGTGGTTCAGGGTTGTGTGAGTGTTTTAGGTGTGTGCGGGTTTAGCCAGAGCTAGGATTCCAGGAACCATGTTGCAGATTTTAGTAGCGTAACCGCAGGGGCGCTACACGTACACTCCCAAACATAGTGCACGACAGAGCACACAGTGACTGCATCTGCACCATTATAGTCAGTGGCCTTATCGGCACATGAGTCCTAATCCCGTTTTGCGGCTGGGTTCGAAAACAGGCAGCAGAAGACACAGAAAGAGCTCAATTTACATCTACACTGCGCAGTACAATGTCCTTTATGCTGCTGCTTTTTCTATTTCTGTGCTAATTAGGAAGTAAAAAAAGGAATACGTCATTGTTTTCCGAGTTGTGTATGGGAAACATCACAGTAGCCAGTCTCCTCCCTCCAGCTCAGAGTCAATTGCAAATTAAAAGATAGAATTCCCAGATTCATCAAGATCAGCAACTTTCTCGCTGCTCTTGATGAGATGGCATGGTGGAGTCAGAGGTGCCTGATTTATGAAGAGGTGCACTTCCAATATGCTGGGTGTTATGCTCGTGGGTGGAGCACTGTATTAGTGGGTCCACTGGTCAAAAAGTATCGTTCACTTGCCTGGGGGTGAATTGGACCTGCCGACGAGTCTTCACTACTGCCACTGGAGGTGCCAACAGGAACACACGTTGGTAAGCAGCCCCAGAGGGCAGAGGGCAGCCCCAAGAGATCTGCAGTACCCCGTCAACTGGCGTCATGGACACAATACAGTTTCTGGTAGTAATGACAGCAACAGCAGATGGAATCGTCGATCCATCTAAAATGGATGGATGGAGCAGCGACTGGTGTGGATTGCAGTAGCTTGCATCATGGTAGACGGCTGCAGCAGATCAGCAAACTAGCACAGCACTGAAATACAGATAAATGTTAGAAGCAGCACTCAGCACAAAGACAGCAGCAGCACAATGGGATCTGAGAACTAGCAACATTGGGAATTTGTTGCCCAAGCACCTCCCTTAAAGGGAAGCTGCCTTAAATATCTGAAGCAGATAAAGAGAGGGCATTATCTAGCTCACCTGTTCTCCAAGTCCTAGGAATCCTCCGAGGTGCACGGACCTGCCGGTGAGTCCTGGCCAGTGTACGAGCAAGGAATGTAATGAAGAAGTGGGCTCAGCACCAGTTCGGTAAAATATTAAAAAAATCTTTTTATTAGTATGACTTAAAAATATCGTTCCTGGAAACACATCGCACAAAGATATACGTGCACACAGAATTTTTTTTATATTGTACCAAACTGGTGCTGAGTCCACTTCTTCATTACATTAAATATCTGAAACCTCTCAGGTGATCCGAGAGGCACTTTCAGATCAGGGTGCTCTGGCCCTTTAAAAAAAGGGGCATGGCCATGCACAGACCCTTCAGGCAGTACCAGGAGGCCTGTGAGATGTACACAGGCTCTAGGAGACAGCAGCATGGACCGAGGACAGGGCAGCCACTGCAGGACGGACGGGCAGATGAGAGAACCGACGTCCCCACCAGGGGAGGGAATAGGACAGCGCAGGGATGCTGGTATAGGCGTTACACTGGGTATGCACAGTGCTTAAAAAACAGATCTATTAACGGAAGGCATAAGGGATTACCATCAGCTATGATCCAATTTCCATAGATTTCAATGAAGAAGAAAATCTGATCCAGTTGCTGTCCGTTTATTTTTTTTAATTTATTTATTTATTTATTTATTTATTTTGGTGGGCCAAAAAGTCATGTAGTCTACACTTTTTCATCCAACAGCTAGATTGAAGTCAAACTGAAGATATGCAATTGAATGGATCCTGTACTGGATAATTTTATTTCCATTTTTGTCATCCCAAATTAGATTAAAAAAAAAACGTAAGAAAACAACTAGACATGTAAACATAATCTAAAAAGTTACTTGAAACTATGGTTGCCCTTTAAGGCTATGAGCCCACGGGCGCTCGTACCTGCGGATGTATCCGCAGGTACGAGCGCATGTTTCCCGCAGCTGCCCGCCGGCGTCCGCAGCTATTTTTAACTGCTAGATTACAGCGGAATAGCTGCGGGAAACATGCGGAGATTCATGCGGCTTACCTGCGGACGTCCCGGCCTCTTATCTCCATAGCGGAGGGCCGGTACATCCGCAGGTAATTCCGCATGAATAATTGACATGCAATTATACATGCGGATGCCTACATCTGCAGCATGTTCGGCAGCTGCACTTTCTGCAGCGTGGACACAGCACTCCCCATGTCCCATAGGATAACATGGGGAGTGACTGTACATGCTATCTGGAAAATCCAGAAAAATCCGCAGGTTTTCCGCGGCAAAATCCACAGAAACAAGGTCCCGTGGGCACATAGCCTTAGGGTATGAGCACACGCTGCAGTTTAGGTGCAGAAAATTTCTGCACCAAACAGCGTACCAAGTGGCAGAAAAATGCACCAAAAAAACGCATGCATTTTTGGTGCATTTTTGGTGGAGGGTTTTGCCATGTAGTTTATTTGTAAAATCAATGGCTGGAAGGGCTAAGAAGCGTAGGAAAAAAATGCACCAACAATTGACATGCTGCAGATTTATTCAGCACCCAAAACTACAAGGAAAAAAGAAGCAACGTGCGCATAGCACTTCAGAATTCTCATTGGCTTTGCTGGGATAAGGATAGGCATACGGATTTGGGCCACAATCTGCACAATAAACTGCACCAAATCTGCACCAAAAAATTCAGTGTGTGCACAGCCTAAGGCTATGTGCGCACTTTCCGTTTTCACCTGCGTTTCAGGTGCGTTTAGGATCAGTTTTGAACTGCAGCGTTTTTGTGCCCAAATGCATGCGTTTTGGTTTTCCATTAAAGACAATGAGAATTCATGATTTCTTGTCCGCACTTTGCGTTTCAAAACGCATCTCAAAATTTGCATAAGTTTGGTCAAAAAGCGTGCGTTCAGAAAAGGACCCTGTCAATTGTTTTTGCCATTTGTGGTGCGTTTTGTTAACATTGAAGTCAATGAGAAGTAGCAAAAAGCAAGAAATATCAAAATTCCTGCGTTTTACCCGCTTTTTCATTGCAGAAAACATGCGTTTTGGACTACCAAAACGCATGCTTTTTGGACATCAAAATAATGATTTGATATGTCCCTCTACACACACACATAATCCGACAATTAAATTTAAGAATAATATGCATTTATTGCTATTTTACCGATAAAATGTATATTAACGCTATAATTTTATTAAATATATATTTTTCCCATTAATATAGATTTGTCCCTTTTTTTTCTACATTTTCATTCTGTTTGACTGTTTAAACTTTATTTAGCAGTGTCTTGATGTTCAAAACGCATCTGTCAAAACGCAGGTGAAAAAGCATGCAAAAAGCGCTGAAAACGCATCTAAAATGCGGTAAATACGCATGCGTTTTATGCGCTAAATTTCTGAAAAAGGCAACTTTGACGATCTGCACCTTAAATTCAGGCTACTGAAGCCAGGTCTTTGTAAGAATGTGCCATTGCTTAATTTTTTTTCCATTATTCACATTCTTTTCCAATGTGAACAAAAAAAATAATCCAAATATCTGTAAAGTGAATGGTTCTGTTAAGAATATCTAATGTAATGCTTCAAAAATCTGTAAAGCAAGAATTCAGCCTACGAGTAAAGACAAAGGCTATTCTGTATCATCAGTATAGAATTGAGATAAAAGCAAAAACTATTGTATTACGGAACTTAGGATCTAAATGAATCCACAGCCTATTATAATCAAAATAGAAATGATACTTATAGTAAGATACAAAGCACTTGGACAGCTTCACAATAGCGCACAGCCTCGGGATATAGACAAAAACGCTATAAAACAATGCCAATTAATAAAGACAAAAACTATTGTGACATCGCCATGATAGAAGACAGTTTGCAAAAAAAGAACAAATACATTCACTACCATGACATATTCACAATGTAACACAGCCTATAAATAAATACTGAAAACAAATGTTATTAATACAGCTGGTCTGTCTGCGCTGTTATCCTGCCGCTGTGCACACAATAAAGAAAACATTTATGGATTTAAAGCAAATGGTTGAGTGCAGATTTTTTTTTCTACTGCTGTAATTAATACTATTGAGACATTAGCATATTCACAAATAACTTAAAATGAAGACTCGGGTAGATTTATTAAGATTCCTTATGCCAGTTGTAAACTATTTTGGGTTTAAGTACAAGATGCCGAAATTTATTAGGAGGCTTTTGGAGCACACCACGGGGCCTTGGGGAAATACTCGTCACCAGGCCAGTGAAGGGTCGGGGAATGTCACGGGTGGCCCTGCCGGGCTGTCAATGGAAGGGAGGATGGATGGGATTAATAAGGATGAGGGGTGATGATGAAGAGGATGAAAGAGGATTAGCCGACGCTCCGGGTGTTGTCCTCTGGGGCGGATGGTGTCGCGGCCAGGATGGTTCTGCTCCCCACAGGTAGAGCGGGCCCCAGAGAGGATAATGTGGTGGTTGTAGTGGCTGTTAACACCAAAGCGCGGGGCGACGGCACCAGCAAGGACAGGATGACACAGTCTTTGCGGTTCAAGGTTTCTTTACTCACAGTCCAGTTGTCACCTTTGGAGAGCTAGTCTCTGTCATGATGGGCCCCAGCCAATCCCAAGCAATTCGGAGGTCACCACCGGGGTTCCCACTGTGTGTCCTTTCTGGTCGGGGTCCCTTTAATCTAGGGGGGTGGAATGTGGAACGGACTGCGGGCGTTTCCTGCACTCTCCGCAGACCCTGGAATCCCGTGTAGCTGTAGAGAACCCGGGCTGAGCTACCTTCTCCAAGCCGCAGGTCCTATGGTGCTCCCAGAAGTGTGAGGTAAAACAATGGACCGAAGTCCCGACTGTGCTCCTCATCCCAAGCTGTGCCCAGGGTCCACTGACTAAGTGTAAAGATGCTCTTTCCTTTTCCACAAGTGGTGCCCGCCCCCCAGGTGGTTGTCATAGTGACTGGGAAAATCCGATGGCCACCCCATCTACCCTAGGCCAATCCCAGTGGGAAAGCACCTAACTATGTGTAGTTTGTGAATGTGAGAAACACCAGCGCTTAACGTCTTCCTTACCCGGGATGAGTACTGCACCTTAAGTGAGATGCAGTACCCTGTGGCGACTGAAGCTTCAGGGGCACTACACTTTGGCTAAACTTGGGCCAGAAATTAAAATTAATATGCAAGAGGAACAAACAATGAAAAAGAAGCAGGAAAGCCACTGCATGGCACCTGTCTGAGCACACTCTGAACATCAAACAAAGACTGGAGGACAAGGAGTAAAGTGCAAATAGGTTTAATAAATAGCAACTGGCACAAAAGAATCAGCGGCAAAAACAGGCCGGCAAATAAAATATAGATGTACTAGATGACAATTACATATAGGGCACAAGTAAAATGAATAAATAACAGACTGGGTCAAAAACATGAACAAGGCATCCTGCACATAAAGAGCATGGTGTAAAATTTTGACAATTGTTACACATAGACAGATTGAAAAAACCAGCTCTGGATAAGCACAATGATAACAGTGTATACTCTGAAATAACAGAGATATATAAAATATATAAAATAGGATCCAAGTCTCACTAATCAACAGTGCTTAATACAGATGCTGGTGAAACAGCAACTTCTGCAGTGACAGAGTCAAATAGTTAGAAGTCAAAAAAGCAGATAATGAGGTGCTAAATGGATGCCAATGAACAGTCAGATTAAGTACAAAGACATGAATGCATGAATAAAATCCCAGCTGGTTTAAGTAAACATACCCATAAGTGCACAAAGCCGGCCTGATAAGCAGCAGAGAAGACCCCCCGGAGAGAGCCCCTTCAGATGTCCCAGTCGTGGCACAAGAAGGAAGATAATCAATATATGAAAAAAATCCATGTCGATGTTCAATGTCAGAAGTGTGGTTCCAGAAGAGTGCCAGCAGAAAAAAAAAAATTAAAATTGTTGTTCAATCTTAGCCCCTGGCAATTTTTCGTTTTTCTTTTTCGATTTTTCCTCCCGTTCTTCTTAGACCCATAACTCTTTTCCAATGTGATGCCCCTGCGATAACCAGGTGTCACAAAACAAGGTAACACCACTGTAACAGCTCGGGCCCTACATAACTGTGCAAGTCAGTACACACTCCAGCACACCAGGACACTTACACTTAGAACCAGGTGACAGGGCTGGGCACTGTGAGATAACAGGCAGCCACCTGGGGGAGGAGCGAGTGGCCTGGGGGGTGTGGGTAGAGAGTGAAGAGAGAGAGGGGAGAAGGTGGTTGAGAGGAGTCTGAAGTGAGCACTAGTAAGAAAGAGAGAGTTGTCAGCAAAATTGTCAAGACAGACAAAGGAATCTTGAGACACAGAGAAAGAGAAGGAAACTGAAAGGAGAATGAGGAGTAAGAAAGCCGGCGGAGTAGTAAAAATGACACTGCCAGGACCTGAGGAGAAACATCAGCCATTCAGGAAAGAAAGTAGCTGGAGAGCGAGAGATCAAGCTCCAGGGACAGTGGAATCCTGTAGGGGTGGAAATCCAGGGCTCAACAGTACTATGCACGTATGGGGCGCAGATCCCAGAACAGACCAGGACTTCAAGCCATCTGTTAACTCTGCCAGGCGGGTGGGTTTCCAGGACTCATCTGCCACCACTAACATCCGAGGCATCAGCAGCGCAAAGGGAGGACCGGGACATATTCCCTGAAATAGTCCAAGCTGCTGGCGGCAGGACCCAGACACTAGACGGACCTCTGGGTGCTTCAAGCCAGGGAGAATCCTCACACACATGAGTGCATCGGTGGGCGAGTGGCACCAGCTCGGCTGGCACAGGGACACAGGACTCAGGCACACCTGGGATCCAGCACGTCCCCAGGGTGCGAACCCAGCTGTAAGTAAAAGCGACCAAACTGCACTCCCCTGTCTGGACTGAGTTATTTCCCTGCGCCTCCACGTTAACCCTTACCGACCCCTGGGGAAAAGCCCTACTCGCGGAGCACTTCAACATCTACGCTGCCCCAATCCATCATCCCCAGAGAGGACTGGCCCCCGCGGCCATACCATCCCTGGCCGCGCACCACGAGTGGTGTAGTCGGACTATTTTTATTATTTTCCTTTGATATAAAACTAATTGACGGTGCCCCCGGATCCGGGACCCCTCGAGCCACGGAACGCCCGGATCCGAGCAGCCCAGCTGCCCCAGGGCGTAACACCAACATAGCCATATGAGGGCTTGTTTTTTTAAAGAACGAGTTTTACTTTTGATTGACACCATTCATTCTGCTCCATATTGTACTGGAAAACAGGAAAAAAAATCGAAATGCAGTGAAATTGCAATATAAAAAATGCAATTCCACAATTGATTTTGTTTTTTTTTATTCACTATGTTCACTATAGGGTAAAACTGACCAGGCAATATGATTCCCCGGTCAGTGCATGTACGTAGATATCAAACATGTAGAGTTTTACTTTTATTTCACTGGTGAAAAAAAAAGAAAGAAAATTTGTAAAAAAAAAATAAAATAAAACTCGACTTTTTGGCGCCATTTTCAACGACCCCTTAGATTTTCACTTTTCAAGATCTGGGGCTATGTGATGGCTTTTTTTTCTGCCCTAAGCTGACATTTTTATTGATAACATTTTGGAGTAGATATAATGTTTTGATCGCCTATTATTTTTTCTCTGTTTCGCCGTTTACCAATCGGATTAATTTATTTTCTATTTTGATAGATCGGGCATTTCTAAATGCAGCGATACCAAATATGTGTATTTATTATTATTATTATTATTATTATTATTATTATTATTTTGTTTTCAATAGGGCATGATTTGAACATTTTTTTTATTTTTTCTCATATTTTTGAAAACTTTTTTCACAGTTTTTATTGTATTTACTAATCCCCCTAGAAAACTTGAAGCTGCAATCAGCCGATCGCTTCTGCAGTACAGAGGATCAGCACAGTTCTGTACAGAAGGATCTCCTATGAATGTCGCCTCTCAGCTGGTGTTCACAGGAAGTTTGTCGTGACAGATACGGGGGTCATCAGCTGAACCCTGGAAGTCATGACAATCCATCGGCACATTGCGAATGCATCATGGGGCTGCCAATGGGATCAGGGAATGGTGCACTCCCAATGGGCGCGTGTTAAATGACTCTGTAAGAGACTGACGGTGGGATTTAACTAGTTAACGTGGCAGGGCGAATCTCCGATATAAGAAGCTAACATGACAAGAGTCTAGAATCTGCAAAATGTATTTAAAAACAATAATTCAATCGGATTAAAGTATATGTAGACACAAAAAGGAATCGTCTACGCATTTCAAGCAAAAAACCTTGCTCTTAATTATGATTTAACTACCGTTTTTTTCGGACTGTAAGACGCACCGGACCATAAAACGCACCCTGGTTTTAGAGGAGGAAAATAGGAAAATAAAATTTTAACTAAAAAATGTGGTCATGACACTCTGTTATGGGGCGAGGATCTGCTGCTGACACTGTTATGGGGGTAATGTCCCCAAATTCTCTACTAAGGTACCCCATTCTGGTAACGATCCTCCTGCCTTGTATATGATCTTGCTCATATACCCCCATCCTGCTCATATACCCCCATCCATCTTGCTCATATACCCCCATCCTGCTATATACCCCCCATCCTGCTCATATACCCCATCCTGCTCATATACCCCCATCTATCCTGCTCATATACCCCCATCCATCCTGCTCATATACCAGCATCCTGCTCATATACCCCCATCCTGCTCATATACCCCCATTTATCCTGGTCATATACCCCCATCCTGCTAAATACCCCCCATCCTGCTCATATACCCCATCCTGCTCATATACCCCCATCCATCCTGCTCATATACCCCATCCTGCTCATATACCCCCATCCTGCTCATATACCCCCATCCATCCTGCTCATATACCCCCATTCATCCTGCTCATATACCCCCATCCTGCTATATACCTTCCATCCTGCTCATATACTCCATCCTGCTCATATACCCCCATCCTGCTCATAATATACCGCCATTCTGCTCATAAAATACCCCTATCCTGGTATATGACCTGTATCCTATGGCACAGAAAAAAAATAAACGTTTATACTCACCTTTCCTCACTCCCTGCAGCACCGATCAGCTTCCTCTCTGTCTCAGCTGCAGCGCCGCTGAGTGGAGCCGTCACCGTTGTCTGCAGCATTGCGATGTCTTCCTGTCTGTGCCGATCAGCTGATCTGTGTGGACACTAGCGGCGCGCACAGTGATTACGTGATCGCTGTGCTCACCGGTCTCTACACAGATCAGCTGACCGCCACAGCCAGGAAGACATCGTGATGCTGCAGGGGGACGGCTCCACACACGGTGAGTATGCCGTACTGATTCACTGCACCCCGCGCTGATAATGATGCACGGGGGCAGTGAATATAGCTGCACATGATCACTCCAGGCTGCAGTTGCCAGGGGTGATCATGCGGGCCGGCTGTTAATTATGCGCGCACCTCCCCGCTCATCCCCCCCGCCCATCTGTCAGCGTCGGCTTCACCGCTGAGAGATGGGCGGGAGGATGGGCGTGCATACGTAATGAGTGGGCCCACGTGGTCACGGCAGGCTGCTACATCCTGCTCGTGCCCCCGATGACCCACTCCACCGCAGCACCCTCACTGCCCGTAGCCACATTCAGACCATAAGACGCACCCCCACTTTCCCCCAAAATTTGGGGGGAAAAAAGTCTGTCTTATGGTCCGAAAAATTTGGTAGTTAACAGTGGCGGGCGGATCTCCGATATACAGTACCTGTGGCTGTTGGAGGCACATGTTAGCTACTCAGATCAGCTGACATGTGCAGGGAAAGATGCGGGCTCAGCGTGCGAGCCTGAATCAAAGGCAAGGACACGACCTTGGACGTACTAGTATTACCAAGGTCGTGAGGGGTTTAAGCTACAAGTCTGTAGTGACTCTATGTGTCACGCTACCTGACTGCAGACCTGTGAGTCCTCACATCATGGCCAGTACACGCTGTGTAGATTCTTTGGTGCTGGTGCCAGGAGTGGGCAGTGATGTGACCACAAGTATGCGAGTTACATACTTCCAGCCACATTCAGACTAGACTGTTGATTAGCGATCATGTGTTAAAGAACAAGAATAAATACGCAGGATTCATCAAAACTGGCTGCATACACAGTGCGCTAAAGTAAGAGCTACCAAATTCATGAAGAAGGCATTAGTGAATTTGATGCATCTTTTAACCACCATGTGATACCACAAATAGTGGTCCAGTCAAGAACCTTGTAACTAGACCACTTTTGTGGCGAATCCTCCGAAAATGCACGAACTAGCTAAACTTTGAAAAGTTTTTAAAAGTTGGCAGAGGTGGATGGAAGTGGCATACAAACTTAAAAAAAACACGAATAAATGTGCTTGAAGGATCGGGGCCAAGGTTTCTTTCCTGACTTTCCAGAACAGTGCCATACATGTCGATGGTTTTAGTCTGGTATTGTAGCTCAGCTCCACTGCTATGGCTGAGCTACAACACCGCAGTATATCACATACTGCTCAATGTGCCGCAGCTTTGTTCCTGTGGCTATGAAGGATTTTATGATACATTATAAAATACTGTATAATGTATGATATTTGTAGGAACTATTATTATAAAAGACTCATGGTACAGTAGGTCGGGGCCCTGGTACAGATTCACATTGGGGCCCGGGAGCTTCGATGTATACGCCTCTGCCCGATCTGCTCCTGTACTCTCAGTATTGTACTGTAATGTATTACAATCATTACAGATTTATGGGATTTCCGTACAATATTTTAAAATTCACGTAATGATGGATGGCAGTGGTAGAAGTCATCCGCCCCGCAGCTCTCACTTGCCCTGTCATCCACATATACTTATAATTATCTCCTTATCAATCGCTTCCCCTGACCGCCTACAAATTGGAATAATTGGTCTGTCGGGTCTCATTGATTTTCAGTGAGTCTCGGTGATTTTGAGTTGCCTTTACTATTTTTTTAGCATCAGCAGTTTTAAGGGTTCAGTAGTCATCTTCGTTTAAGAAAAAATCCTTCATTTCCATCAAGATCCCATATTTTCTGTGAGGATATTCAGATTTCCTTCATTTATATCCAGCGTTGGGCACAGTCCAGGGTCTAGCACCAGCTTAAAGGTTGGTAATAGGATATTTATTGAGAAAAATAGTCAAGATTTTCCTATAAATAATCAGGAGAGTTATAAGTGAAAGTTATTATAGTGGTATAGTGTACGGTATAGTGCTGTAGCAGAGCTAAAGTTGTAATTGAACTGATATGTAGCGCCCCTGACTACATCATGGTGCTACAGGGAACTGCATCCTGTCCCCCAGGGTGCAGGGCCTACCCCCCATGGTTCCAGGTTCCCATCAACAGTGTCACTAACACCTGCACTATAAATCCCAACCACACCTCACACCAGACCTGTACAGACACACCAGTGGGATGGTCAGGTTGGAGCAGGGCCGCCCACCGAACGGTCAGGCAGATTGGTGGGAGGGGAGACAAGGAGTTGAGAGTTAGCCCTCAAAGAGTGAGGAGCTAGGTAGTTGGAGCTCCCAGGGAGGCGAAAGGTTGGGACCACAGGAGTCGGGGACTGGTAGTAGTGATGTTGGAAAGGGGTGCGACGGACATTGTCATGTAGGACTGTCGACACCAGCAAGCCTAAAAGAACTTACCGGTACCAAGAACGGCGGGGTACAGGACCCTAGATCAGGGAAGAGCTTCAAGCGCCTTGATTAACCTGTGGAGGATAGTCTCTTTATGAACTTTCCCAAGAGCTCAGAGATTAAAGGCATCAGCACAACGCGGGGGATAGAGTTCGCCAAACTACACAACCCACTAAAATCCCAAGTGCCAGCCATCAAGAGCACAGCTGCCATACACATGCGTAGTGGGGCCCCGAAAGCTTCAAGCCGAGGGGCCACAATGGTGAATCAATTTGTGCACGGAGGCAGGGATCCGGACTTACCAAGTGACACTGGTGGGAGCGGGACCTGGACGGGCTCCCCCTGTAAAGACTACGGTGCCTAGAGACTTTGGTTTACCATCTGTGTGAGTGTGTGCTTATTCCACCTAATCCAGCACCAAGACTACCACAGTGAGTAACCCTCGAGCCACAGCAACCCCGGATCCGAGCAGTTCGACTGCTGCAGGGGCGGCACAGATACTTTTATGCATTGTTAAGATCTTGCTGGAGGTTTACTTGGAGTCCTATGGAAATGGATAGCACATTATTATGGGATTAGCTTAAATCTTTTATATATGATGTTTCTCCCACTAGAAATTTTAGCGCATTTCCGCTTACAAAACAGCTTCATCTCTATGTTGGTGTTGTTATGGGTTTTCTCCCATAAACAGATCTCTTCCACGACATTTCTATAAGATTAAGGTCAGGACTTCAACTTGGCCGTTCCAAGATTTTAACTTAATCCTTCATTAATGGTTCCTTTGTAGAATAAATTACGCAATTTCAGTCTTTAGGATAGCTGCATGAACTACATTCTTTTGAGCAAAGGCGTAACTAAAGTTTGATGTGCTCCGATGCAAAGTTTGGACCTGGGCCCCTCCACTGTACACCTACACCCAGGGTACAAGATAATTACAATGACACTCGGGGCGCGGGATAGTGTCACTGACACTTGGCTCTTTCCCTCAGTCAGCACTCATGTTTCCCATGATCTGAAATCCCTCTTTCTAACAGCACCCAGCTTTTCCATGTTCTGATATACATCTCTCCATCAGCATTCAGCTTTCCCATGATATTAGAGCATGGGAAAGCTGAGTGGTGAAGGAAAGAGCCTCTTTCCCTCAACACAAAACTTTCCCATCCCAAGCTTTTATCTTTGCCCCCCCCCCCCGTGTGTAGCTCTCCAAATACTATAATGGCCCCCACATAGCCTTCCATCTACAGTAGTACAGTACAGTAGTAGTAGTCCTCCATGTATTATAATTCTCCCCATAGCCCTCCATATATTATATGCATCCCATAGTCCTTTATATATTATACTCCCTCCATAGACCTCTATATATTATAATGCAGCCCCATAGTCCTCCTTAGTATATTATGCAGCCCCCATACTATTTAATGCAGTCCCATAGTCCTTCATATTATATTATGCAGCCCCTATACCATTTAATGCAGCCCCATAGTCCTCCCTGTTTTATAATACAACCCCATAGTCCTTCATATTATATTATGCAGCCCCCATACCATTTAATGCAGCCCCATCATCCTTCATATTATGTTATACAGCCCCCATACAATTTAATGCAGCCCCATCGTCCTTCATATTATGTTATACAGCCCCCATACCATTTAATGCAGCCCCATAGTCCTCCATGTTTCATAATGTACCACCCTATTACTTCATATTATGCAGCCCCCATACCATTTAATGCACTCCATAGGCCTACATGTATTATAATGCAGCCCCATAATCCATGTATGTATAAGGTGTCCTTCATATTGTGTTATGCATTTTATTATTATTTTTAAAAAATCACAGTCTAATATTATTGACTCATTTGTTGTATTTGGTTTTATCTACTTTAGGATTTATGTTGTAATCTAATGCAGTTTTAGGTCACATCAATGCAGAAATATGGTGCTTACACAGGCTGCTGTTCCCTTTTGTTTGTGTTTCATGTTGTTAAAGCAGTTGGCACCACCTGTTCACACTTGCTATGTTTTATTTGGAGATGCAGTTTTTTAAGATGTTATGGCAGCCCAGGTTGCTTTGCTAGCATCCTTCAGCTCGTCTGCATTGTTGGGTCTGGTGTCTCTCATAGATTCTCTATGGGGTTTAGGTCAGGTGACTTTGCTGGCCAATCAAGCACAGTGATACTGTGGTTAGTAAACCAGGTATTAGTACTTTTGGCAGTGTGGACAGGTGCCAAGTCCTGCTGGAAACTGAACTTTCCATCTCCAAAAAGCTATTCAGCAGAGGAATGCATGAAGTGCTCTAAAATTTCCTGGTCGAGTCTAAAAAAAGTTTGGTTAAAAGAACTGAGAAATGTTTTTTATCTCTACTGGCTAACACGGTACAAAGATATATTTTACCTGGTAGAGTCTGGGACCTTGATTTACTTTCATCTGAAAACAACACCTTGGACACTGAGTAACAGTCCAGATCTTTTTCTCCTTGGCCCAGGTAAGACGCTTCTGGCGTTGTCTATCGGACATTAGTAGCTTGACACAAGGAATGTGACAGTTATGGCCCATGTCCTGGATACGTTTGTGTGTGGTGGCTCTTGAAGCACTGACTCCAGCAGCGTCCACTCCTTGTGAATCTCCCCAAATTTTTAAAGGCCTTTTCTTAACAATCCTGTCAACTCTGTGGTTATCCCGGCTGCTTTTGCATCTTTTTCTACCACTCTTTTTCCTTCCACTCAACTTTCCATTAATATGCTTGGATACAGCACTCTCTGAACAGCCAGCTTTTTTAGCAATGATCTTTTGTGGCTTACCCTCCTTGTGGAGTGTGTCATTGGCTGCCTTCTGGACATCTGTCAATTCAGCAGTCTTCCCCATGATTGTGTAGCCTACTGAACCAGCCTAAGGGACCATTTTAAATGCTTAGGAAGCCTTTGCAGGTTTTTTGTGGTAATTATTCTAACTTTCTGATATAATGGCTTTTGGGTTTTCATTGGCTGTAAGCCATAATCATCAACATTAACAGAAATAAACACTTTAAATAGATCCCTCTGTGTGTAATGACTCTATATAATATATAGGAATAGATCACTCTTGTGTGTAATGACTCTATATAATATATAGGAATAGATCCCTCTGTGTGTAATGACTCTATATAATATATAGGAATAGATCCCTCTGTGTGTAATGACTCTATATAATATATAGGACTAGATCCCTCTGTGTGTAATGACTCTATATAATATATAGGAATAGATCCCTCTGTGTGTAATGACTCTATATAATATTTAGAAATTGATCATTCTGTGTGTAATGACTTTATATAATATATAGGAATAGATCCCTCTGTATGTAATGACTCTATATAATATATAGGAATAGATCCCTCTGTGTGTAATGACTCTATATAATATATGTGTTTCCCTTTTTGTATTGAATTACTGAAATAAATTAACTTTTTTATACTATTCTAATGTATTGAGATTCACTTGTATTTGTAGACTTTTACTCCAGGAGAGGCATACCACTAGGATAGGATCCCATCAAAGAAAGGTCACCTTGCCGCGGTTGATGGGCACACAAGAATTGGACAATTTTTGCGGTACCAATCTTCATTTTTCTAAGTATATTCTATATGTCATTAATGCAGTTTACATAGAGTGCTGCGTTATGCTTTTGTTTCTTTTTCATGTAGTTATAGCAGTTGGCACCTGATCACACTTGCAATGTTTTATTTGGAAATGCAATTTATTTTCAGAAATATGGAACATTCTGAGGGGTTCACATAGTTTCAATCACCATTGTATACTTTTGTGATCACTGCTTCATACAGTGCCTATAAAAAGCGTCTGCAATTGTTTGACAAGTTCAACTTTAAATTATCTAAACCTCAAAAATACAATCTGTTTTCTGCTAAGCCAATTATTTCTTTACAGCTTTAAATATTCCACTTTGTATATGAAAACCGCAGAACGGAAAGTAATGTTCCTGACTACATTAAATTAGGAGTAAATGGGTCTATATAAGCAGGTGAGCAGGTCTGCGTGTAATTTATTGGAACGAGTGTGTACCATGTAACAACGAATCATATTTAGTGGTAGAATTAACTGAGAAGCTGCTGCTTGACTTTTTTTTTTATGAAGTGCGTCGAACAATTTTTAACACAAACTTTTATTAATGGTGTTCAGAATAGAGCGCATGCAGGAATGCTGACATCTAGTGGTCACGTTATGTACTGCAATTCTCCAACATCCTACAGTGTTTATTATTTATTAATTTCTTTAACTTTTTTAATATATTGCGGCAATATATCAGCATAACTTGCACCAATCTATATCCTTTATGCAACTCTCAATTTAAGTTCCCCATTTCACATATATACACATAAAAGCCAATTAATATAATAGTCTTAATTATTGAATTCAGGTTTTTCTTCCACGGATCAGACTTTGATCAGAGTGTGATCCGAGTGTCATCAGTTTTTCTCGTACGTTGACAAATAAAAAAATTTCTCCACCTTCTTCTTTCTGGTAATCTGTGAAAATCGGACCACACCGAGATGTTTTCCATGTACGGCCGGATTTTTGCATAGACTCATAGACTTGCATTGCAGATTTTAATCTGTCCATCAGATCAAAATCAGACATCTCTCTATGAATTGCTTGGTCCATGTGTGAATGGCAACATTGACTATCACAGGTACGAGTGAAAGCCACCGATCAATAATTGGTCTTTGGAATGAGCCTTTATGGATCTAAGCCTGATATCAAGTGCACTTGCCATTTTGGATCTACAGTACAGACCAAAAGTTTGGACACATCTTCTCATTCAAAGAGTTTTCTTTATTTTCATGACTCTAAAAATTGTAGATTCACATTGAAGGCATCAAAGATATGAATTAAAACATGTTGAATGAAATACTTAACAAAAAAGTGTGAAGCAACTGAAAATATGTCTTATATTCTAGGTTCTTCAAGGTAGCCACCTTTTGCTTTGATTAGTACTTTGCACACTCTTGGCATTCTCTTGATGAGCTTCAAGAGGTAGTTGGTTTTCCAACAGTCTTGAAGGAGTTCCCAGAGATGCTTAGCACTTGTTGGCCCTTTTGCCTTCACTCTGCGGTCCAGCTCACCCCAAACCATCTCGATTGGGTTCAGGTCTGGTGACTGTGGAGGCCAGGTCATCTGGCGTAGCACCCCATCACTCTCCTTCTTAGTCAAATAGCCCTTACAAAGCCTGGAGGTGTGTTTGGGGTCATTGTCCTGTTGAAAAATAAATGATGGTACAACTAAACGCAAACCGGATGGAATAGCACGCCGCTGCAAGATGCTGTGGTAGCCATGCTGGTTCAGTATGCCTTCAATTTTGAATAAATCCCCAATAGTTTCACCGGCAAAGCACCCCCACACCATCACACCTCCTCCTCCATGCTTCACGGTGAGAACCAGCCATGTAGAGTCCATCCGTTCACCTTTTCTGCAAAGACACGGTGGTTGGATCCAAAGATCTCAAATTTGGACTCATCAGACCAAAGCACAGATTTCCACTGGTCTAATGTCCATTCCTTGTGTTCTTTAGCCCAAACAAGTCTCTTCTGGTTGTTGCCTGTTCTTAGCAGAGGTTTCCTAGCAGCTATTTTACCATAAAGGCCTGCTGCACAAAGTCTCCTCTCAACAGTTGTTCTAGAGATGAGGCGTGTCCAAACTTTTGGTCTGTACTGTATGACTGTTTGTCCGCTATATTTTGGATGGGTTTACACAATGTTGCTTTTGTGTATTTTTCCAGGAACTAAAGCATTCAGCCACTTAGTGGAGACCATATATTGTTACAGACCGGGGGGGCCGAGTGCTTAGGAGCATAAAAGTCACCAACGTTCTGCTGATGCCAAACCTCCTCTTGTTATAAAAGCAGCACAAACACTGCGCCCCCGGTGGGAGCTTCATGGCCGAGCAACTGCATCACCAAGCACAATGTCGAGCGTCTGATGGAATGGACTAAAGTCACCACCACTGGAGTCTGGAGCAGTGGAAATATGTTCTGTGCAGTGCTGGATCACACTTCTCTATCGTTCATCCAAAGGATAAGTCTGGGTTTTATGAATGCCGAAAGTAGTTACCCACCTGACTACACTGTGTGAAGTATAAAGGTTGGTGGAGGAGGATAATGATATGGGCTTGTTTTTTAGGGGTCAGACAAGGACTCTTACTTCCAGTGAAAGGAAATCTTAACTCTTCAGCACAAGACATTTTGACCAGCAGTAGCTTCCTGCTTTGAGGGAACAGTTTCGGGAAGGCCCTTTTCTGTTCTCCATTATTGTGTCTGGCGCAAAAGGTCCATAAAGTCATGGTGTGGAAGAACATGACCAGAAGCACACAGCCTGGACCTCAACCCATCTAACACCTTTCAGATCATCTAGAATAGAGAGTGTGAGCCCGTCCCTCTCCTCCAACATCACTGTCTGACATCACAAATGCTCTTTTGAATAAATGTGCAAAATTCTTAAAGATATTTCCAAAATCTTGTTGAAATCATCCCCAGTAGAGCAAAAGGGATCATACAGTTTTGAAGCCATCAATTCCAAAAAATGTATCTTGGTCTCATCACTCCAGAGTATATATATATATATATATATATATATATATATATATATATAATGTTAAGGATATGAATATTGATATATATTCGATGTCATTTATAGTTTAGACACTGAGTCCAATTTGATAAAGCTTGACTGTTTTACTGTTCATGTTCCCTACCCAGTCTATTCTAGTTTCCCTTATCCCTAAAACCTCGCCTTTCTCTTCTGTACCCTATTAAAATTTCAATCAAAATAATATTGAAACAGAGTATGGAGTCCCAGTAGTCTTCATACTTTTCTCAGCATGGGCACTGGAAAATTATAGGTGGCCTTTTTTGTGCATGGCCTTTAACCCCTTCACGACCATGGACGGATTTATCCGTCATGGAGCGTGTCACGTTAAGCCCCGCCCCCTGCCGCGGGCAGGATGCGGCGATCAGCGCACATATCAGCTGTTTTCAACAGCTGACATGTGTGCCTGCATGTTACGAGTGGAATCGCATTCCACCTGTAACACTAACCCCTTACATCTCGCTGCCAAAGTCTGCGGTCATGATTTTCACTTACCGCCGCCCCCACCGGAAGTCACGTGAGTGATCACGTGACTTTCAGTGGTTGCCATGGTAGCACAGGGTCATGTAATGACGCCTGCAGCTATGACGAGTCACTTTTGTTTTCACTCGGCCCGGAGGCCAGTGAAGCAGGAAGTGACCGTATCTGCTGTTTACAGCTGTATAGCTGTGATCAGCAGATAGTGCAGAGCGATCGGATTGCTGATCGCTATAGCTCCCTAGGGGGACTAGTAAAATTTTTAAAAAAAGTAAAAAAAAAGTTTTAAAAAATAAAAAAATAAAAAAAACCTAAAAGTTCAAATTACCCCCTTTCACTCCATTGAAAATTAAAGGGTTAAAAAAAAATTAAATATACACATATTTAATATCTCCGCGTTCAGAAATGCCCGATCTATCAAAATATAAAATCAATTAATCTGATTGGTAAACGGCGTAGTGGCAAAAAAATTCCAAATGCCAAAATTACGTTTTTTTAGTCGCCGCACGTTTTACGCAAAATGCAATAACAGGCGATCAAAACGTAGCATCTGCGCAAAAATGATACCATTAGAAACGTCACCTCGACATGCAAAAAATAAGCCGTCACTGAGCCATAGATCCCAAAAAAATGAGAACACTACGGGTTTCGGAAAATGGCGCAAAGCGTACACCACTTTTATTGGAAAAGCTTGTGATTTTTTTAAACCCCTTAGATACAAGTAAACCTATACATGTTTGGTGTCTACAAACTCTCACCGACCTCAGGCATCACACCCACACATCAGTTTTACCATATAGTGAACACGGTGAATAAAACATCCCAAAAACTATTGTGCTATCACACTTTTTTTGCAGTTTTTCCACACTTGGAATTTTTTTTGCTGTTTTCCAGTACACCATATGGTAAAACTTATGGTTTCATTTAAAAGTACAACTTGTCCCGCAAAAAACAAGCCCTTATATGGCAAGATTGACGGAAAAATAAAAAAGTTACGTCTCTCAGAAGAAGGGGAGCAAAAAACAAAAACGCAAAAATGGAAAAGGCTCTGGGGCTGAAGGGGTTAATAGAGGCTTCCTTTGTAGACGACACCCATGCATGCTATTTCTGTGCAGTGTACGCTGTATTGCATCACAGGAAACACAACAGTTTTTCTTTTTACTTGTTTAGGTAACTGCAGTGAACATGTATGGCGAGTCTCTTCAAACCTTTTTATCAGAAGATGTTCCTTTTTATGTTTTAACTTCCGTGGTCTGCCTTGACGTCGTGCATTTTCATCTTTGTTACCTTTTTATATCACTTTTGCTTTAGTATTTTGACAGATAAGTAATGCTTTGCTGATTTTCTTGCAACCTTCATCTTTCTTGTTTGAAGAAATTATTTTCTTTTTTTCAGATGTAGGGACATTTCTCTTCCATGTGGTGCCATTGCTGACAACATGAAATGAGAAGGGGTTTTCATTGTTAAATAATGTCATTTTCTAGTCAACTGTTTGCTGGACACCTGTTTAATGAATAATTGAACTTACCTGCAGTTGAATTCTTGTTAATTAGAATTTTGTAGTCTAAGCTTTGGCTTTCCTCCTAAGACTTTCATTGAGGTGTACTCATTTTGGCAATATGGTCTTGAATAAATTTGTTAGAAAAATTAGGTTTTTTTGGGTGTGTAAAATTATTCTTATTTATTATTATAGCGCCATTTATTCTATGGTGTTTTACATATGAAAAAGGGCATACATAGACAAGTACAATAAATATGAACAATTCCAGGTATAGACTGGTACAGGAGGAGAGAGGACCCTGCAACCGAAGGCTCACAGTCTACAGGGAATAGGTGAGCATACAGTAGCTGAGAGTAGAGCGGGTTGTACAACACTATGGTGGACTGAGGGTTACAGCAGGTTGTAGGCTTGTCAGAAGAGGTGGGTCTTCAGGTTCCTATTGAAGGCTTCCACGGTAGGTGAGAGTCTGATGTTTTGGGGCAAGGAATTCCAGAGTATTGGGGAGGCGCAGGCAGGAGAAATCTTGTACGCGATTGTCAGAAGAGGAGATAAGAGGGCAGGATAGAAGGAGATCTTGTGAAGATTGGAGGTTGCATGCAGGTAAGTACCAGAAACAGAAAAATGAGAAATGCACAGCTCACTGGAGAAAATTGAGGGTGGTGTAGCACTGACAACCTGCTTCAGCTGGCAGGTGAAGAACAATATAGGAGGTGAAAAAATTGTCAGGGCGGGTACAGAGCAAAGAAACGTCAACGCGTTTCAAGAGAAAAAAGGCTCTTAATCATGCTTTGTACCAACCATAATAATTTTTGGTATGGGCTTTTTAATTTTTATATACATTTAATATATATATAGTTTACAAATTTTTACATTTTATTTACTGGTGCTGGATTTTTTTCAACTCCTATTAAGTACCAGGAGAGTAGCTCACAGATGTATGGAGGAAACAGGTTGTGGATGGCTTTGTATGTCATTTGGAGTCTTTGGGCAATGGGAAGCCAGTGAAGAGATTGGCAAAGAGGAGAAGCCAGAGAATAGCAGGGGACAGATGGATTAATCGGGCCGCAGAGTTTAGGATAGATTGTAGAGATGCAAGAGTGTTGGAAGGGAGCCCACAAAGCAGGAGGTTGCAATAGTCGAGGAGGGAGATGATGAGGGCATGCACTAGTTTTTTTTGCAGATTCTTTGTCAAGGAATGTATAGATCCAGGAAATATTTGTGAGTTCGAGTCGGCAGGAGGCAGAAACTGCTTGGATATGTGGTTTAAAGAAGAGAGCAGAGTCGAGGGTTATCCCCAAACAGGGAGCACGCAGGACTGGGGAGAGTGAGCAGCCATTAACCATGATGGATAGGTCAGGTGAGGTGGTGGAGTGAGATGGGGGAAATATTATGAATTCTGTTTTGCCCATGTTCAGTTTTAGAAATTGAGCAGAACAGGATGAAATAGCAGAGAGACATTGTGGGATTCTGGTTAGTAGGGAGGTGATATCAGGTACAGAGAGGTAGATCTGTGTATCATCAGCGTAGAGATGTTTTTGAAAGCCGTGGGAATCTATGAGCTGTCCCAGGTTGAAGGTGTATATGGAGAACAGTCGGGGTTCCAGAACTGAACTTTGGGGGACACCTACAGATATGGGGTGAGATGAGGAGGTGGTTTGTGAGAGGGAGATATTGAAAGTCTGGTCTGTTAGATATGAAAATAAATTTTTATTGAAATCAACAACCCACAGTTGGGTGAGTATTGTGTAGCACGTTATCCCATAGAAAATGTTGATTCGGAAAGGGATCTAAAGGTGTTGGGGGTGCACTCATTTATGCTGAGCACAGTATATAAATACATATTTATATATTCCAGTTCCCATAAAGACATGTATGTTCAATATTGTCACGCTCCCGGTGTCCCAGCAGCGCTCCTTACCTACTGAGCCGGTTTCACCATCCAGGCACCGCTCCGTACCCACTGATCCGGTCGCACCTGCATTGCACAGCTCCGTGCTCACTGATCCAGTCTCGCCATCGCACCACCGCTCCTTGCTCACTGGTCCAGTCCATGCCTCCACCGGTCACGCCTGCCGCTCTCGCTCTTGCTCCCCTGAGTCCTGTTCCAGATCTCAGGAGTCTGACTCTGACTGATGCCCCTGTATAGGACGGGGCTGTGCCTACTCACCTGGTCTTATAGGCCCAGCACTACTGCAACAGGAAATGACCTGAGGCTGTGCTGGGTATATAGGACTGGCCTTTCCATGTGGGTGGGGCCTGATCATCGCTTGTGTTTCTTTGCTTTGTCTTGTGAGCTAGGTGCTCAGGTCTCTGTTCCTGTTTCCTGTGTTACTGCCTTAAAGTACGCTGTGACCCTAGTGACCTGGTCCTGTCTTTGCTTCCTGATACCTGCACCTGTTCCTGTACCGTCCTATGGGACTCCATGACCCTGGTGACCTGGTTCTTCCCGTTCCTGCCACGCTAGTGCTCCAGCTACCGTGTACCCTGCCCTCCAGGTGGGGTGCTCGGTCCAGTGGATCCACCTCCTGGGCCTACCAGTCCTCCCCGGCCCTCACAAATATTAATCGTAACAGTGTGTTCAAACCCTTAAGAGCTGTATAATATGGGTTTACGACATAATTTCCATGCTGTTGTACTATGCGGCAAATGTGTTGTCTAGATGTAAAGATGATAAATAATGCATGTGTAGTCAATCACGGCACAGCCTCAGGTCATAATCAGAACATCAGATTAAGCACCCACATACATTTAAATAACCATTAGACAGTGCTGAGCTAATGTGATATTTGCAGCTTTATAATGGCCATTAGCGAGCATTAATAAACAAGATTGATAAATGGCCCATTTAGCCTTTATTTTACATGTGTTTTCACATTTAGGGTCTCCTAATGATTTATAAATAATGTGAAAACACCTAATATACGGTAGTAGGTACAAACATTGCACACGGTAAAGTGGCAGGAAACCCTCGGCTTTGTCAATTAATTCCAGTGATTACCGAGACTTTCAAACAGAAGCCGCATTTGTCTCCATTGTATTAAACAGATCTGGGTTATAATACGGCTCCGGGCCCTCGGATGAGCTAGTCTTCATTTTAAAGAACAATCCCAAGTGGACACTTCGCCCCTCTGGGGCATCCAGAGTTTTTGTGCAAAGAAGGGCAGTGAGCCCCATAGGGGTGAATGGACCCCATGACGATCGGGAGGGTGCAAGGTTAGGAAAGGGTTAATAGGTTTGCATGGGATGGGGGATGTGTGGGAGTACAGGATTGGTAGTAGGGAGCTGTAAGGGGATTGGGGGGGAGCAAGGAAGGGGTGGGGTGTTGGGAGAGGTATAAGAGAGGGGGGTGTGCTGTTTACCTCCCCTTTCGTCGATTGATCTTTGTGTCCCAGGATGTAGTGCTGCTGCTGCTTCCTGCCATGGCTGCCCTTGCTGAACTCCTGGAGATGGTGCGGGGGGCATCCGAGGTCATGGGAGTGGATGCCCTGAGGCAGCAGCTGGCAGCGGTCTGTGGGGCTGGAGCGGCGCCGCCTGCTGTTCCAGCGCCCGGGCCGTGGCTACGTGCTCGGCGGGCGCGACCGCCGGAGCGCTACTCCCCCAGCTGGAGGGGGAGAATCAGATCAAGGAGCCCCTGCGGGGACCCTCCGGAGCAGCGGCGGAGCCCTCCAACTAACCTAGGGGAGCAGCCGGCCACCGGGAGGAATCCGCGACGGAGATCCCGTGGGTCGGGGGTGGGCGGAGCCTCTGCGAGGCCCACTTCCGGTCCGCGGCCTGCGCAGCACCAGACCGGAGCATGGATGACGGCAGCCCCCAGTGATGTGCCGGCTGGGGGTGGCGCTCGGCGTGCCGGATTGCCGGAGGAGACTCCCTGCAGGCCGCAGGGGAGAGCAACAGGACGGGGGACGGGAGCGGATGTGAGCGGCGAGGTCAGGAGATCGGAGGAGGGGTACGGTGGCCCGCAGGCACAGAGGAGATCGGTAGTCACGGTCCCCCCCCGGCGAGGAGCGTGCTGGGGGTGGGTCCCGGCGAGGAGCAAGCTCGGCACGGCCTTCCGGCAGTCGGCAGGGAGGGAGCCCACTGAGGACGACAGGAGAAGGGGCGGCGCAGCAGGATATCACGATTACAGCGGGAAGAGACGGCGGCAGGGCGCCACGGCGGGAGAAAAGGAAGAGGTCAAGCAGGAGTCGCCCGGACGAGCGGGGTGCGGTGACCGTGGGGGTCGACGGCCGCCAGGTGCGGGCTGTCCCCTCGCTGGTCCCCCCTGAGGATTTCGGCAGCGCATCAGACTCCAGCGAGGAAGAAGGAGCAGCGGCAGGTCGGACGGAGCGGCAGCTGGAAGATCGTGGCACGGCTGTTCCGGCGTCGGCTCAACGGCAGCCTGGTGAGCAGACAACAGAAATGTTACATGCTGTGGGTAGCGCGGGCGAGGGCGGGGGTTCTGTCGCGGGACGCGTTGCGCTGGGGGCGAGTGCGGTCGGGCAGTCTGGTTTACCGGGTCCAGAGTTTTGGGGGCAGCTTTTGGGGGTGTTGCAGGGGTTGTCTGCGGAACGGGGGAGTCGGACTGGGCCTGGGGCTCCGGTGGGGGCGTGGGTGGGCCCCACGGAGGTGGTGCGGACAGAAGCGCCGGTGCGCGATGTTGCTGCGGGGGACACGACCTCGGCGGCAGGTACGGGACAGGAGGCTGGTGGGGCGGCTTCCGTGGGTGCGAGTAAGGAGGCGGAAAAGGAAAAAGAAAAGGAGGATGAGGTAGTGCGTTTGGATGATAGGGCACGGAGTGAAATTTATGTGTGCTTTGAAGGGCAGTTAGGGGTTCATTTGAAAAAGGAGGTGAGGGAAAAGATTTGGAAGGGGGAGTATGTGGAAATTTTTTCCCTGCTTCCCTTGGAAAAGTTTAATTTGGATAAGGTGAAACCTAGTGATACAAAAAAGGAGAAGGAGGATGAGGAAAAACGGCGGTATAGGTTGATCCCGAGGACGTTTACCAATTGGTTGCAGGCCTTTGCTATCTTAGCCAGTGTGATCGGGGAAAAGGAGCCGGAGCATTGTTCCGCCCTATTTGGATATATGGACGCGATAGGGGAGGCGTATAGAGTATACGGCGGTTTGGGGTGGTTGAGATATGATGAGCAGTTCCGGCAACGGAAGGCTCTGCGGCCTGGTGTCCAGTGGGGCCACAAGGATATTTCTTTGTGGATGCGGTTAATGACGGCGCCGGCTCAGCCCTTTCGAGGGGGTGCCGGGAGCCCGGGTGCGAGTGGCGGGTCCTCGGCTGGACAGAAAAAGGGAGCTTGTTGGCAGTATAACGAGGGACAGTGTAAGTTCGGGGCCTCTTGTCGGTTCAGACACGAGTGTTCCGGATGTGGAGGGTCCCACCCTCTGGCCAGGTGCTTCAAGAAAGGCAAAGGAAAGGCGGGGGAGGGGTCTGGAAAAAGGGAGGACGCCAGTGAGGGTAGAGGCGATGCTTCCCTATTTAAGTAGATACCCGGATGTGCGGGCGGCGGAGTTGTTGGAACGTGGTTTTACAGAGGGCTTTCGGATTCCGTTTGAATCTGAGGCGCCGGTGTTTCGCCCGGGAAACTTGCGGTCCGCAAAAGAACATCCGGCGGTGGTGAAGGAAAAGCTGCAGAAGGAGGTGGAGTTGGGGAGGATGGCGGGCCCATTCCAGGACCCGCCATTCTCTAATTTACGGATTTCCCCCCTTGAGGTGGTACCTAAGAAGGAGCCGAACAAATTTCGGCTCATTCATCATTTATCTTATCCGGCGGGATTGTCGGTGAATGATGGGATATCACCGGAATTGTCGGCGTTATGTTATGTATCGTTCGATAGGGCCTTGGAGCTGGTAAGGGTAGCGGGGCGGGGGGCCCTGATGGCAAAGGCGGATGTGGAAGCAGCTTTTCGTTTACTCCCGGTGCATCCAGAGAGCCTTCATCTCTTAGGGTGTATGTGGGATGGTGAATACTATGTGGATCGTTGCCTGCCGATGGGATGTTCCATTTCGTGTGCTTATTTTGAGGCATTCAGTACTTTTGTGGAATGGGTAGTCAAGGAGGTGGCAGGAGTCCATTCGGTGATTCACTATTTGGATGACTTCTTTTGCGTGGGTCCGGCGGGCTCTTCGGTTTGCTCCTTGTTGTTGTTTACGTTAGAGCGGATCGCGCGGAGCCTGGGTATTCCGTTGGCAAAAGACAAAACAGAAGGGCCGGTGACGGTATTATGTTTTTTAGGTATCGAAATTGATACACTGGCAATGGAATGCCGGTTGCCGGAGGGAAAGCTGTTGGATTTGAAGGCGTCGGTGCGGTTTTTGTCTCAGGCCAAGAAGGTGCGGTTGCGCGAGTTGCAGTCAGTGCTCGGAAAATTGAATTTCGCTTGTCGCATTATGCCGATGGGGCGGATATTTAATAGGAGACTGGCGAGCGCAACCGCAGGGGTAAAAGCTCCAAATCACTTTGTCAGAGTGACAAAAAATGATGAAAGGGGATTTGTTGGTGTGGGAGGAGTTCTTGGACCGGTACAACGGTCGGACCCTTTGGATGAGCGAGGCGGTGTCCAATAGCCAGCTGGAATTGTACACGGATGCGGCTGGGGCGACAGGTTTTGGAGCAATTTTTCAAACGCGCTGGTGCGTGGGAAAGTGGCCGCGGCGGTGGGTGGAAGCAGGTTTGGTGAGGAATTTGGCGCTGTTGGAATTGTTTCCCATTATTGTGGCGGTGGAGTTGTGGGGCCCTGTTTTTGCTGGAAGAAGGGTTTGCATGCATTGTGACAACATGGCGGTGGTGCATTCCATCAACGCACTGTCGGCAAAATCCCCGCCGGTTGTGGGGTATTTAAGGCATCTAGTGTTGCGCTGTTTGGAGTTAAACATTTGCGTGGTGGCTCGGCATGTGCCTGGGATTCGCAACGAGGTGGCTGATGCGCTATCACGGTTTCAGTTTTGCAGGTTCAGGAAGCTGGTGCCGGAAGCGGACGCGGAGGGGGAACCTTGCCCGAACTGGCTGTGGGACCTGGCATCGGTGTAGCTTTTGAGGGAATTCGGAGATCGGTGTCTGAGGCTACTTGGTGCCGATATCAGGCGGTGTGGCAGGAATGGGCAAAGTTGGAAAGTAGGGAGTTCATGGAGTCGGGTTACCAGGGTCGAGTGTTGGGGGTACTGATGTTAATAAGTGGGGATTTTTCGGAAGGCAGGTCTGTTTCGGTGATTGGTTGCAAGTTGGCGGCGTTGGCCTTTTGTTCCAGATGCAAGGGGTTCGGGACGCGACTAAGGATTTTCTGGTGCGACAGGCGATGAAGGGTTTTCGAAAAGGGGCTCAGTCGTGTGACTGTAGGCGGCCGGTGTCATTGCCATTGTTGGTGCGTTTGGTGGGGTGTTTAGGGGAGTTGTGTTCGTCTCCTTATGAGCGGGTGTTGTTCTCGGTAGCTTTTGTACTGGCGTTTTTTGGGGCCTTTCGTATTGGCGAATTGGTCAGCCCGACTAAGCAAGCGATGGGTGGTTTGCTGTTGGGTGATGTGATGCTGGGGGAGGATAGAGTGGAATGTCGGCTTCGTTTTTCTAAGACGGATCAGAGGGGCCGGGGGCGCTTAGTAGTGTTGTACGCTTTACCGGGGCACCAGTTGTGCCCAGTGTTACATGTGTCAGAGTTTTTAAAGGTGCGCGGCGGTTACCCTGGTGTTTTTCTTAGACATACGGACGGATTGGCTTTGTCGCGGTATCAATTCAATGCGGTGCTGAAGATGGCTCTAGCAAGGGTGGGGGAGGAGCCACGTGAGTACGGGTCTCACTCCTTCTGGATTGGGGCGGCAACGGAGGCCGCCAGGTGGGGCTTGAGTGAGGATTGTATCCGGCGGATTGGGAGGTGGGAGTCTTCCAGGTTCCGTTTGTACATTAGGCCTCACTTGGTCAGGTGATGGTCAGGGGTGGGGGATTCAAGGTTGGTGTTAGATGCCGGTTTGTGGGCAATTTCTTGTGCTGTTGCTGTTTTTATTCGTGGTCTTTGTATTTTATAGGTCCATGCCTTGTGTGGATCCTCGGGCACTCCTATGTGTATTGGGGAGCGTTGCGGGCGGATGTGCGGCGTGACGGTCGGCAGCTCGGAGTGTCGGTGTCGGAAGCTCGAGTAAAGTGGCTCGGAATTCGGGGCATGACCTGGGGTAGGGTGCGCCCTGAGGTGGCTTATTATAGCCGTATGGATCGTGTCCCTGATGTGTTAATTTTGCATGTGGGAGGGAACGATTTGGGAGTAAGGTCGGCGAGGGAATTGAAAAGGGATATAAAGCTGGACCTGTTACATTTGTGGAGGGCGTTCCCGGGCATAGTTATCGTTTGGTCGGACATTATAGCTCGGACGCAGTGGCGTTTTGGGAGGTCGGTGGACCGTATTAATAGGGCTCGGAGCAAGCTGAACCGGGCTATTGGCAGGTTTGTGGCGAGAAATGGTGGGTTGGTGGTGCGGCATAGAGAATTGGAGGAGTCCACGGAGCAGTATCTAAGGAGAGATGGGGTTCACCTGACTGATGTGGGTCTGGATTTATGGATGTTGGGTTTGAGGGATGGCCTAGAGCAAGCACTGGGGGTGTGGGGGGCCCGGGCCAAGTAAGGGTGTCACTTGGCCGGCCTGTGGCGGGGTGATAGGTCCGTCTGAGAGGTTGGGAGTACCGACAGTCGGCTTGTTGGTACGAAGTCGCTCAAGGGGAGTGGCTTCGGAGTGGATGGGAACTTGTGGGCGGAGGTCCCGCAGGTTCTGGGTAGGGGTAATTAACGATGGAACGTTGTTACCCCTCACCTCGGGCCGGGTGGTCACGGCCGAGGTGGTCCTCTGGGCCGGTTTGGAGGTTACGGCCGGGGGGTTAGGAATGATGGTTTGCCTCTCGGACGGATCTATCGGTGTTTCTGGTTATACGGGTATATATGTATAAGGTTAAGTTTAACAGTTGAGTGGCATGTTGGGCCACAAGTTTGGTATACATATATACGGTAAAATAAAACTGTGGCCATTCCTGCAATAAAGTCGTGGTTCTCGTCTTCATTTAGGTAGATATGGTACGGGGGGTGTGTTTTACAGGATAACCTGCTTATCCCTTATAGATGCGTCAAGAAGGGCAGTGAGCCCCATAGGGGTGAATGGACCCCATGACGATCGGGAGGGTGCAAGGTTAGGAAAGGGTTAATAGGTTTGCATGGGATGGGGGATGTGTGGGAGTACAGGATTGGTAGTAGGGAGCTGTAAGGGGATTGGGGGGGAGCAAGGAAGGGGTGGGGTGTTGGGAGAGGTATAAGAGAGGGGGGTGTGCTGTTTACCTCCCCTTTCGTCGATTGATCTTTGTGTCCCACCCGCCCGCCCTGATATATAATTATATGTATATGTTCAAAAAAAAAAAAAAAAAAAATAAAAAGGTGAAAAGGTGATGGTTTTTCAAAAAAAAAAAAAAAAAAAAAAAAGAACTTTAAAAAAAAAAAAAAAAAAAGAGGAATAAAGGAGAATACAAGGTTGAGTTGCTAATTTATTGTTGTCACAGCGGGGTGATAGGTCCGTCTGAGAGGTTGGGAGTACCGACAGTCGGCTTGTTGGTACGAAGTCGCTCAAGGGGAGTGGCTTCGGAGTGGATGGGAACTTGTGGGCGGAGGTCCCGCAGGTTCTGGGTAGGGGTAATTAACGATGGAACGTTGTTACCCCTCACCTCGGGCCGGGTGGTCACGGCCGAGGTGGTCCTCTGGGCCGGTTTGGAGGTTACGGCCGGGGGGTTAGGAATGATGGTTTGCCTCTCGGACGGATCTATCGGTGTTTCTGGTTATACGGGTATATATGTATAAGGTTAAGTTTAACAGTTGAGTGGCATGTTGGGCCACAAGTTTGGTATACATATATACGGTAAAATAAAACTGTGGCCATTCCTGCAATAAAGTCGTGGTTCTCGTCTTCATTTAGGTAGATATGGTACGGGGGGTGTGTTTTACAGGATAACCTGCTTATCCCTTATAGATGCGTCATGTAATTACATTTTTAAAGGAAATTGAAAGTGTCTGCCTGTATCAATCAGAAGAGCGACTCCTGCTCCTGATCCTGTTGTTGTCAGTAAGTTGGCAGTCCATCTTATTTTAAACAACATGGATTTTAGCAGTTTGCCGATAAAGTTATGAGTTCAAGAGGCTGCGAGTTCAATAAAAAGTGGCTCATAAGTGGAGAAAAAAAGCATGTTCTGTTGATAAGATATAGTTAAAAAATTATTACATTCGCTTTTACCATTGATTTACGTGAATAATGTCAAAATGGCAGCGATCCTTTAAGGGGTACTTTGCACGTTGCGACATCGCAATATATAGTACCCGCCCCCGTCGCACATGCGATATCTTGTGATAGCTGCCGTAGCGAACATTATCACTACGGCAGCTTCACACGCACTTGCCTGCCCTGCGACGTCGCTCTGGCTGGTGACCCGCCTCCTTCCTAAGGGGGCGGGTCGTGCGGCGTCACAGCGACGTCACACGGCAGCCGTCCAATAGAAGCGGAGGGGCAAAGATGAGCGGGACGTAAACATCCCGCCCACCTCCTTCTTCTGCATAGCCGGTGGTGGCAGGTAAGCAGATGTTCCTCGCTCCTGCGGCTTCACACACAGCGATGTGTGCTGCCACAGGAACGAGGAACAACATCGTATCTCCTATTGGTGCGACATTATGAAAATCACCGACGCTACACAGATCACCGATTTTCAACGCTTTTGCGATCGTTTATCGGTGCATCTAGGCTTTACACATTGTGACGTCGTTACTGGTGCCGGATGTGTGTCACTTTCGATTTGACCCCGACGATATCGCAGTAGCGATGTCTCAGCATGCAAAGTACCCCTAAGACTCAGGTTCCTAGATACTAACCTAAGTGTGCAGACTGAGATTTTGGAGGAATTTTTGGAGCATAAATTGAGCGGAAACTCTCCCAATCCTGCATAAAAGCTCCAAAACCCTCAAAAATGTGAAGGTTCTGTTCAGTTTCTGATATGCAAACTCTGGAAAAAAGACTTTGTGAGAGGCCTCTGTCACACATCCTTGTCTCCGGTACGTGTGAGGTCCGTTTTCACACACGTAGACCCATTAAAATCAATAGGTCTGCGCACACGTGTGTGTTTTCATATGGACAGTGTGTCCCTGTGGGGCATAAGTATGTCCTTGTGCTCCACACGCTGACATGTCCGTTTTGCTCCAGCAGCACGGGTGTCACTCGTCTATGTGACATCAGTGTGACACATACTGGAGAAAACCACAAATCTGTGAAATAAAATGATTTTCTATACTCACCTGTCTCCAGTGCTGCTGTCTGTCACTCGCTTCCGATACCCCACTCATTATGCTCATTGCATATTCATTGCATCGGGCACCGGAAGCAACAGCGCTGGAGACATTAGTTCCATGGACAGCAGCGCCAGGGACAGGTGAGCAGAAAGTTCCTGCTCTCCATGTATTGTCACAAATAACACACAGAGAACATTCGTCTGCCAAAATCACGGCACACGGAGGGCCATAAGCACCTTTTAAACGTCCGTGTAAAACGTACGTGGTTTTAATGTACGTGTGAAAGAGGCCTGAAGATAACCCCAAGGAGAGAACTGAATCTGTGCCCCAGGTTCCTTGCCCTTCTCATTTAGTGAGTCATTTTGCTGATTTTTTTTTGAAGCAGAAACTCTCCAAATCCTCCTCAAAATCTCAAAACTCCTCAAAAACTTGGAGATTATGCTCAAAAAAACCCTTGCAAAAAAAGTGAAGATCAGACAGCTCCAACTAATTGCTCAGTATAATGCAGCTGTGGTGCTCGGCTGGTTCCTGGATCCATGGATAAGGCAAAAAAGATTAGTATCTGGCATCCGCAAATAAAATTCATAACATTATTGAATCTGTTTAAAACATGATAAAATAAAGCATAGACAGTATAGACAGACCGGTCTACGTATTTCGGGCAAAGGCTAAGGGCTTTGCCCGAAATACGTAGACCGGTCTGTCTATACTGTCTATGCTTTATTTTATCATGTTTTAAACTGATTCAGTAAAGGTTGGATTTTTATTTCTAGATGCTGGATACAAATCTTTATTGCCTGCAAAAAAGACTCAGTATGAACTTAGCCTCCGCAGGGAACTGAATTAGTGCCCAAGGTCCCTCACACTTCTCATTTAGTGAGTCTTTTTGCTGAGTTTTTGAAGCAGAAACTGAGTGAAAACTGTACAAATTCTCCTCAAAAACTTGGAGGTTCTGCTAAGCTTCTGCTCCAAAAATTCTGTAAAAAAGACTTTGTGTGAACATAGCCTCCGGGAGAGAACTAAATCTGTGCCTCAAATTCCTTGCCCGTCTCATTTAGTGAGGTTTTTTGCCGAGTTTTTGAAGCAGAAAATCTCCAAATCCTCCTCAAAATCTCAAAACTCTTCAAAAACCTGGAGGTTCTGCTGAGTTTCTGCTCAAAAACCTTGCAAAAAGATTCAGTATGAACTTAGCATCCACAGGGAACGGAATCAGTGCCCAAGGGTCCTTGCCCTTCTCATTTAGTGAGTCTTTTTGTTGAGTTTTTGAAACAAAAACTGTCCAAATTCTCCTCAAAAACATGGAGGTTCTGCTCAGATTCTGCTCCGAAAACTCTGCAAAAAAGACTCCATGTGAACACTGCCTTCAAGAAGGGAAATTTATCCATGCCCCAGGTGCCTTGCCTTTCTCATTTAGTGACTCTCTTTGCTGTGTTTTTGAAATAGAAACTGATTGGAAACGCTCCAAACCCTCCTCAAAAAAACTCACAAATCCTCAAAAATGTGGACGTTCTGCTCAGTTTCTGCTGTGAAAACTCTGCACACGCCTGTGTGAACATACAGTGGGTACGGAAAGTATTCGGACCCCTTTACATTTTTTACTCTTTGTTTCATTGCAGCTATTTGGTAAATACAAAAAAGTTCACTTTTTTCTCATTAATGTACACTCTGCACCCCATCTTGACAAAAAAACAGAAATGTAAACATTTTTGCAAATTTTGTAAACAAGAAAAACTGAAATATCACTTGGTCATAAGTATTCAGACCCTGTGCTCAGACACTCATATTTAAGTCACATGCTATCATTTCCTTGTGATCCTCCTTAAGATGGTTTCAATCCTTCATTGGAATCCAGCTGTGTTTAATTAAACTGATAGGACTTGATTTGGAAAGGCGCACACCTGTCTATATAAGACCTCACTGGTCACAGTGCATCTCCTTCCCTGACGAAGCCGCAGCAGCGGCGATACGCGTGGGGTTTCTGCATACCCCTCCACCCCACCTGCCCCTGGACACAGGAGCTTTCCCTTCAGTCCCTCTCCTTGGTTACTTACCCTTGATGCACCTTTAGGTGTCCAGTTTATCAAGCCTTGCATTTATCTTGGTTTGCCTGGGGTATGTTCCATTGCTTGCAGAGCTCTGGTGTATCACGCTTTCCAGCTTGGCTGGCTTCTGACTGAACTCGTGTCTCTGTTGTCTATTTAACCATTGGTTGGATTGTATGACTACATCTTGTGGATTTAATTCATATGCATACTCTTTTGCTCTGCCATTTGGATTGCATACTGACATTTGGTCACTAGGGATGCTTTATTAATTGTCACATACTTGCTATATTGGGGTTATACTCCTGTGATTTATCTGTAATCATTATTGATGTCACTGTGAATATACTACCCCCTGGGGTCATTTCAGGGTATGGGTCATTGTGTATGCAGTTTTGCATTTTAATTGTTTTTATTCGTGTTCAATAAAGGCTTTTGCATTATTTTGTATTTTGGGCTGTGCATGGTTTATGTGCAACATCTTTTTCTCCTTTTACCCTACAGAGACAGAATTGTGGCAAGGCAGAGATCTGGCCAAGGTTACAAAAGAATTTCTGCAGTATTCAAGATTCCTAAGAGCACAGTGGCCTCCATAATCCTTAAATCGAAGAAGTTTGGGACCACCAGAACTCTTCCTAGACCTGGCCGTCCAGCCAAACTGAGCAATCATGGGAGAAGAGCCTTGGTGAGAGCGGTAAAGAAGAACTCCAAGATCACTGTGGCTGAGCTCCAAGTCCATGGCTCCTTTATGTAGAAGGTACCGCTTTCTCAATACACTTGGACTCAAATAGTGTAGACCACCTGATGGCCTGAAGCAGAACCCTGGTTGTGTAGTGTGTTGGTAACATATACAGTATATGTGTGTACGTACGCAGCTGTGTGTAGTCAGGAAAGCATTATGGCAGGGGCCTTGTAGCCACCAAAACTGATGGGGGGCAAATGTAAACAGGTGGTTGTTAGACGGTTCCACTTGTATCACACTTATGAAGAGGCCTGCACTTTTTAATAAATTAAGCAAAAATCACTGCAATGTGGCTATTTTCTGCTATTAGGGTGAGGCCTCATACCCTCCTTCCAGGTTCTGTCCTGGGGTCCCATATCTATTTGTTGTATACTCACGAACAGCACCTCTCTAGTGTGTTTTTACTTTTACACCAGACCATTGTGTCTTCTATATTCTCCAACTCTGTATCCCGGTCTTCAGTCTTCTTTCAGGTAGCATGTTGTGTAGGACATATACAATGTTAGCCCCCATCACAGAGACTGAACTCCATAATACCTGTAATGTAGCTTGGGACAGGAGCTGACATTATCACATAACAATCCGTCATGGAGCCCCCTATAATTCCCATTTCTGCAATACTGAGAGTTGTAGTAATAACTCATCATTGTTACTGTGTAAGGAGAAATCCCAGACATAAAAAATACACATCACAATATATACGGTACAGATCTTTTTTTATTGGCATAGCAATAAGTAGCATGGTAATGGAAGTATTACCGGCTCTTTTAGAAATTTAAGAATGATCACGGTGACTCTCAGGCTATGTCCGGTGAAGACCACAGAACTAGCTGTGGCCATTGTGGACAGGCTGAGGGCCACCGGACCCAAAGATCCAGAGGAAGGCAAACAAACCCCCAGGAGAGTTCTACCTCAGGGGGGAAAAAAATTCCTTCCTGACCCCAAGCATGGCGATCGGATATTTCCCTGGATCTCGTCTGTCCTGCTGCATATTGCTGTATATCATCTGTACGAAATAATCAGCTTCAAGAGAGAGGACCCTGTAAAAGAAAAAGACATATTAATCTGGTCCTATAAGCTTACCATCTAATATACAATATACCCACATACAATATACCCACTGCTCCTGGGAGCTCACAGACTAATATACACCCTGCTCCTAGGAGCTTACAATCTAATATACCCACTGCTCCTGGGAGCTCACAGACTAATACACACCCTGCTCCTAGGAGCTTACAATCTAATATACCTGGACGTACCTTACCTGGACTTACCTTACTTGGACTTACCTTTCCTCCTCAAACTGTCGGGCTCTAGTGATACAAAATGGTTCAGGTTTAGAACGTTGTACATTCCATATTGGTTGTGATGTCACGTGTTCTCTGTGATGTCATGTAACCTGTGATGTCATTTGATGTCTATGCGCACTGTGATGTCATCATCACTGTCACTTCTGTTTTATGTATGAAGCTTATAACATTGAGCAAGAATTTGATTTCTTTTAATAAATATAAACTATAGATAACTCCCACCATTATTTTTAATTTGTAACAATCATTTAAATGAACCTTTATATTTTGAAGGGTTACTCCAATTCTTAGACATTATCAGCTGCCCATAGGATAGGTAATATTTTGCTGAATGTGAGAGTCTGACTGCTGATCCTGAGAACTGGGCTCTGCATTTCTCCATCTAAATGGAGCTGTGGCAAAACATGGCACATATGCACCCCCAATCCATAACTTTGCTATGGGAGATATACAGTACTGAGTACAACATTTGGCTTTTCCTGGTAGCCCCATAGAGAAATAATGGAGCTGTGGTACGCATGGTTGGCCAGCCCTTCATTCAGATGTGGTTCTCAGGTCCAACCGCTGGGACCCTATGAATATTCAATAACTCTAAAGATTGGAAGAACCCGTTAACAGGACCAAGTGACCTGACAATAGAGAATTGTAGCATTTCGTAATTGGATATGTAACAAAAATGGTATATTTTGTCCAGACTAATGGCAAAACGAATCAACTAATCGTTCAAAAGAAATTTTTACGCATACACTTCATTAATCAATAACTCAACACAAACCCACAAGGCATCACCCAAGCTAGGTCAAGAAGTGAAAAAATGTAATTGGTTTCTATATACAAATTTGAATAACATTTTTTTGTTAATTTATCTCATGACATATAGACAAAAAACACCATTAAAAACACAAAAGGAAGCCACCTCAGAGGAACACAATCAATACCAGGTAGTGCTTCACTCAACAGGATAACACTTCATATGGTAAATTAAAAAGGATTCCACATATAATTTATGGCCAATACTGCAATATTTAAGGTCAAAAAGTGTAAAGTGCAATAAATATAGTTCTTATCAACATTTATCCCAACACTACATGTATATAAAAATATATAAGGTGTCAAGTGCACTAAATACAGCTAAATCAGAAATTATCATAAACTGAAACACACCAATTAAGATTTTTTTCTGTGTATTAACCAAATCAAACCATTTTTATATATATTATATCCCACCTAGTATTATGTAACAGCACTTACAAAAAATCCACAAAAAAACCCACTAGAAAAAATATATTACAGAACATCGTGACTATCACTACCTGTGATGTCATGTGCTTTGTGATGTCATCATAGCTGCCGCTGCTGCTTAATAGATCACATTTACAGGCATAAGAAATAGTTGAATTATTATGAAAACATATATAAAAATGGGATTTAATGCAGTCGGTGATTACTTTATACACTGTTATTTACATTACCGTTTCTAGGAGTTAATCATGTCATACTCCACCTCCTACCCTGCACATAATAAGTATATAATCAGAGCAACAGGAGTTTTGGTGCAATTAGAAAATTATTTTATTATCAATAAATTGTAAGAAATACATAGAGGACGTTTCAAGCATAAAGTTAGGGAATAAATACCTAGGTCCCGTAGACCACAATTGTAAAGAATATATAAATTCAGTGCAAAAGGGGTTTTACTAAGAAACCCCAGGAAGGTTACAAACCAGGTAAGACGCTAATACCACTTTATAAATAACAAAACCATTACAAGTGAAGGTGGGCTATCTAATATATAAAGCTGAATGTGTGTATGTGTGTATGTATGTATGTCCGGGATTGGCATCTGCACCGTCGCAGCTACAGCCACAAAATTTTCCACACTCACACTTCTGCACCCCGAGAGCGTCATAGGCTATGTTTCAAGGGGAAATTTTAACCCCGCGCTTTACAGTTATTCGCCAAAAAACCTGCCTCCATTAAAGCGAATGGAGCTGGGAGCCACAGTGCAGCCAGAACTTCAGAAGAATGCGCAGCCACGCCCTTATATAGAATGTTGGCATGTCACAATGCAGCCAGGGAAAGAGACAGACACAGACAGGGAAAGAAGCAGACACAGACAGGGTAAGAAACAGACATAGACACGGTAAGAGACAGATACAAAGAGACAGACACAGACAAAGAGACAGAGACAGACACAGGGAAACAGACATACAGGGAAAGAGACAGACAGGGTAAGAGACAGACAAAGACAGGTAAAGAGACAGACAAAGAGATAGACACAGGGAAAGAGACAGATGGAAAGAGACAGACAGGGAAAGAGAGGGAAAGAGACAGACAGGGAAAGAGAGGGAAAGAGACAGACAGGGAAAGTGACAGAGATAGATAGACAGACAGGGAAAGAGATTGAGACAGACGGAGAAAGAGACAGAGACAGACAGGGAAAGAGACAGACAGACAGACAAAGAGATAAAGAGAGAGACAGAGAGATATATACAGAGGGGGAGACAGACAGAGAATGGGAGAGAAACAGAGAGACAGTTATTATCCCGGGCGTTAATACATTCTATTTATACATTCGATCCCGGGAATGTTAATACATTCTATTTTGTTAACAACAGTTATTAACCCGGGCGAAGCCGGGTAGTACAGCTAGTATTTAGTATAATTGCATGCCAGCAGTTATCACAGTAGCCCATATCCAGGGGTAGGTTATGAAATCAGATGTGGCGCTTACCTAATTCAATGGTTGTACAGGGGAGCCAGACCAGAGGTGAACCTCCGACGGCCGTTTCGCGGTACGAGACCGCTTCTTCCGGGAGGAGTGAGTGCCGTGTTGACAGCCCGCGCCGCCCTTTGTTAGAATTTTGAAACTCTAGGTATTCCTCAGGTATATAGTTGATAGTACTTTCCAGTTGTTCATATATTTTTATGGTATAGGCATTTCGGTAAAACAACTCTTTTTTGGGACTACCCCATATTCACATTCCTGAGGCCTTTTAGGCCTGTACTTGGTTTACATGTGATCCTCAGTCTTTTTGTCTGTACTGTTGCTGGGGAAGACTTTGTCTTTATCTTGTCTTACTTTGTCTTTGAACTTTTGATGCCTACCATGATAGAGCGAAGCAACACGAAATGCTTGCCAAGGCAAATTATGATAGCTATGATCCGATGTGATATACATTTTCAGTAACATCCAAAGCCAAGAGAAAAAAAAGAAAGCACTGTTATATTTGTCCAGCAAAGAAGGAAAGGAAATCTGAGCGTTTCTGTACTACTTGTGGACAAAATGTTTGCAAGGAACATTCTTCTGAAAAATTAATATGTGAAAATTGTTGGGGTAATCAGTAATGTTGAAAAGGAAAGTTTTTGACAAGAAATATTCCTGCACCATGTTTACTACAACTTTTATATAAAAAACTTTTAGACCAAAAAAATCGTTTTGTATATATATATATATATATATATATATATATATATACAGTTAGGTCCAGAAATATTTGGACAGTGACACAATTTTCGCGAGTTGGGCTCTGCATGCCACCACATTGGATTTGAAATGAAACCTCTACAACAGAATTCAAGTGCAGATTGTAACGTTTAATTTGAAGGTTTGAACAAAAATATCTGATAGAAATTGTAGGAATTGGACACATTTCTTTACAAACACTCCACATTTTAGGAGGTCAAAAGTAATTGGACAAATAAACCAAACCCAAACAAAATATTTTTATTTTCAATATTTTGTTGCGAATCCTTTGGAGGCAATCACTGCCTTAAGTCTGGAACCCATGGACATCACCAAACGCTGGGTTTCCTCCTTCTTAATGCTTTGCCAGGCCTTTACAGCCGCAGCCTTCAGGTCTTGCTTATTTGTGGGTCTTTCCGTCTTAAGTCTGGATTTGAGCAAGTGAAATGCATGCTCAATTGGGTTAAGATCTGGTGATTGACTTGGCCATTGCAGAATGTTCCACTTTTTTGCACTCATGAACTCCTGGGTAGCTTTGGCTGTATTCTTGGGGTCATTGTCCATCTGTACTATGAAGCGCCGTCCGATCAACTTTGCGGCATTTGGCTGAATCTGGGATGAAAGTATATCCCGGTACACTTCAGAATTCATCCGGCTACTCTTGTCTGCTGTTATGTCATCAATAAACACAAGTGACCCAGTGCCATTGAAAGCCATGCATGCCCATGCCATCACGTTGCCTCCACCATGTTTTACAGAGGATGTGTTGTGCCTTGGATCATGTGCCGTTCCCTTTCTTCTCTAAACTTTTTTCTTCCCATCATTCTGGTACAGGTTGATCTTTGTCTCATCTGTCCATAGAATACTTTTCCAGAACTGAGGTGGCTTCATGAGGTGTTTTTCAGCAAATTTAACTCTGGCCTGTCTATTTTTGGAATTGATGAATGGTTTGCATCTAGATGTGAACCCTTTGTATTTACTTTCATGGAGTCTTCTCTTTACTGTTGACTTAGAGACAGATACACCTACTTCACTGAGAGTGTTCTGGACTTCAGTTGATGTTCTGAACGGGTTCTTCTTCACCAAAGAAAGTATGCGGCGATCATCCACCACTGTTGTCATCCGTGGACGCCCAGGCCTTTTTGAGTTCCCAAGCTCACCAGTCAATTCCTTTTTTCTCAGAATGTACCCGACTGTTGATTTTGCTACTCCAAGCATATCTGCTATCTCTCTGATGGATTTTTTCTTTTTTTTCAGTCTCAGGATGTTCTGCTTCACCTCAATTGAGATTTCCTTAGACCGCATGTTGTCTGGTCACAGCAACAGCTTCCAAATGCAAAACCTCACACCTGTAATCAACCCCAGACCTTTTAACTACTTCATTGATTACAGGTTAACGAGGGAGACGCCTTCAGAGTTAATTGCAGCCCTTAGAGTCCCTTGTCCAATTACTTTTGGTCCCTTGAAAAAGAGGAGGCTATGCATTACAGAGCTATGATTCCTAAACCCTTTCTCCGATTTGGATGTGAAAACTCTCATATTGCAGCTGGGAGTGTGCACTTTCAGCCCATATTATATATACAATTGTATTTCTGAACATGTTTTTGTAAACAGCTAAAATAACAAAACTTGTGTCACTGTCCAAATATTTCTGGACCTAACTGTATATATATATATATATATATATATATATATATATATAAAGAATTATATAGAATGCTTATTTTGGGCGTTTTAAGCCGGTGTAATAACTTTTTTTTGTTTTACGCGCATAATTATAATGTTTTGAAATATTCACATCTCAAATAAACTTTGAAAAGTATTTCTATTTGAGTTAAGGGGCCATTACACGCAGCAATATCGCTAGCGATATCGCTTGCGAGCGTACCTGTCCCCGTCTTTTGTGCGTCACGGGCAAATCGCTGCCCGTGGCGCACAATATCGCTAGGCCCCATCACACGGACTTCTTTATTTCACAAATCTGTGAAATAAAATGATTTTCTATACTCACCTGTCTCCAGTGCTGCTGTCTGTCACTCGCTTCCGATACCCCACTCATTATGCTCATTGCATATTCATTGCATCGGGCACCGGAAGCAACAGCGCTGGAGACATTAGCTCCATGGACAGCAGCGCCAGGGACAGGTGAGCAGAAAGTTCCTGCTCTCCATGTATTATCACAAATAACACACAGAGAACATTCGTCTGCCAAAATCACGGCACACGGAGGGCCATAAGCACCTTTTAAATGTCCGTGTAAAACGTACGTGGTTTTAATGTACGTGTGAAAGAGGCCTGAAGATAACCCCAAGGAGAGAACTGAATCTGTGCCCCAGGTTCCTTGCCCTTCTCATTTAGTGAGTCATTTTGCTGATTTTTTTGAAGCAGAAACTCTCCAAATCCTCCTCAAAATCTCAAAACGCCTCAAAAACTTGGAGATTCTGCAAAGTTTATGCTCAAAAAAACCCCTGCAAAAAAAGTGAAGATCAGACAGCTCCAACTAATTGCTCAGTATAATGCAGCTGTGGTGCTCGGCTGGTTCCTGGATCCATGGATAAGGCAAAAAAGATTAGTATCTGGCATCCGCAAATAAAATTCATAACATTATTGAATCTGTTTAAAACATGATAAAATAAAGCATAGACAGTATAGACAGACCGGTCTACGTATTTCGGGCAAAGCCCTTAGCCTTGTCAAAACGAAGGACTTTGCCCGAAACGTGTAGGCCGGTCTGTCTATACTGTCTATGCTTGATTTTATCATGTTTTAAACTGATTCAGTAAAGGTTGGATTTTTATTTCTAGATGCTGGATACAAATCTTTATTGCCTGCAAAAAAGACTCAGTATGAACTTAGCCTCCGCAGGGAACTGAATTAGTGCCCAAGGTCCCTCACACTTCTCATTTAGTGAGTCTTTTTGCTGAGTTTTTGAAGCAGAAACTGAGTGGAAACTGTACAAATTCTCCTCAAAAACTTGGAGGTTCTGCTAAGCTTCTGCTCCAAAAACTCTGTAAAAAAGACTTTGTGTGAACATAGCCTCCGGGAGAGAACTAAATCTGTGCCTCAAATTCCTTGCCCGTCTCATTTAGTGAGGTTTTTTGCCGAGTTTTTGAAGCAGAAAATCTCCAAATCCTCCTAAAAATCTCAAAACTCTTCAAAAACCTGGAGGTTCTGCTGAGTTTCTGCTCAAAAACCTTGCAAAAAGATTCAGTATGAACTTAGCATCCACAGGGAACTGAATCAGTGCCCAAGGGTCCTTGCCCTTCTCATTTAGTGAGTCTTTTTGTTGAGTTTTTGAAACAAAAACTGTCCATGACCACTGAGGAAGGATTTTCCGGTCGTGATGGTTACTATACCCCTTAAAACTTAACCTAAAAATAATACACCGACTGCATGCGACTTGGTTAAACAAATTGGCCACAGCAGCCTTTATTACCTATTATTAACATACTAACCACAAAGGGGGCGCCGTCCAACGGGCGACCCCAAACACAGAATAATAGGTAACACATAATAATAAACGGTACATGAAACCCTATGTAGGCCCGGTCCAGAAACCCTTTTCTACACCAATATCCCTGGCCGCAACACTCCGACCCAGAGATGAGGTATTAATCACACCACGGATTAATACCCCCCAAACTTTGCAGAACCCCGTGCCTGCAATTTCCCGGAACCCAGAGACACCATACCAAGACAGTGCCTCTCGGTCCAGCTACAAATCCCTTCCAACCGCTTCTGGACCAGACCTACCCCCGCTGCTGCGACAAAACATACATCCCTTTTATAATAATTCCTTGTTGTCTTCTTGTTTTTTTTTTTTTTGAACATAGTTAAACAACTCACAAACACAAAAAGGGGAGGGTGGGCGGGAATCTGTCGCCGTCCGGAGTCCAAAAGGGGAGGTAAGACCCTCCCTCATCGCTTTTATACTCCCCCCCCCTCACCTACAGGGATCCTTTCTCCACCAATCCCCTATACCTTCCCATAATGCCCCTCATTATAACTTTATTAACCCCTCACTCCCTCCCTTCCCTCTGGTCATGTCGCCCCTCCCCCCTATGGGGTCCATGGCTTTCTAATTCTCCTCAAAAACATGGAGGTTCTGCTCAGATTCTGCTCCGAAAACTCTGCAAAAAAGACTCCATGTGAACACTGCCTTCAAGAAGGGAAATTTATCCATGCCCCAGGTGCCTTGCCTTTCTCATTTAGTGACTCTCTTTGCTGTGTTTTTGAAATAGAAACTGATTGGAAACGCTCCAAACCCTCCTCAAAAAACTCCCAAATCCTCAAAAATGTGGACGTTCTGCTCAGTTTCTGCTGTGAAAACTCTGCACACGCCTGTGTGAACATACAGTGGGTACGGAAAGTATTCGGACCCCTTTACATTTTTTACTCTTTGTTTCATTGCAGCTATTTGGTCAATACAAAAAAGTTCACTTTTTTCTCATTAATGTACACTCTGCACCCCATCTTGACAAAAAAACAGAAATGTAAACATTTTTGCAAATTTTGTAAACAAGAAAAACTGAAATATCACTTGGTCATAAGTATTCAGACCCTTTCATCAGACACTCATATTTAAGTCACATGCTGTCATTTCCTTGTGATCCTCCTTAAGATGGTTCTAATCCTTCATTGGAGTCCAGCTGTGTTTAATTAAACTGATAGGACTTGATTTGGAAAGGCGCACACCTGTCTATATAAGACCTCACTGGTCACAGTGCATCTCCTTCCCTGACGAAGCCGCAGCAGCGGTGATACGCGTGGGGTTTCTGCATACCCCTCCACCCCACCTGCCCCTGGACACAGGAGCTTTCCCTTCAGTCCCTCTCCTTGGTTACTTACCCTTGATGCACCTTTAGGTGTCCAGTTTATCAAGCCTTGCATTTATCTTGGTTTGCCTGGGGTATGTTCCATTGCTTGCAGAGCTCTGGTGTATCACGCTTTCCAGCTTGGCTGGCTTCTGACTGAACTCGTGTCTCTGTTGTCTATTTAACCATTGGTTGGATTGTATGACTGCATCTTGTGGATTTAATTCATATGTATACTCTTTTGCTCTGCCATTTGGATTGCATACTGACATTTGGTCACTAGGGATGCTTTATTAATTGTCACATACTTGCTATATTGGGGTTATACTCCTGTGATTTATCTGTAATCATTATTGATGTCACTGTGAATATACTACCCCCTGGGGTCATTTCAGGGTATGGGTCATTGTGTATGCAGTTTTGCATTTTAATTGTTTTTATTCGTGTTCAATAAAGGCTTTTGCATTATTTTGTATTTTGGGCTGTGCATGGTTTATGTGCAACATCTTTTTCTCCTTTTACCCTACAGAGACAGAATTGTGGCAAGGCACAGATCTGGCCAAGGTTACAAAAGAATTTCTGCAGTATTCAAGATTCCTAAGAGCACAGTGGCCTCCATAATCCTTAAATGGAAGAAGTTTGGGACCACCAGAACTCTTCCTAGACCTGGCCGTCCAGCCAAACTGAGCAATCATGGGAGAAGAGCCTTGGTGAGAGAGGTAAAGAAGAACTCCAAGATCACTGTGGCTGAGCTCCAAGTCCATGGCTCCTTTATGTAGAAGGTACGGCTTTCTCAATACACTTGGACTTAAATAGTGTAGACCACCTGATGGCCTGAAGCAGAACCCTGGTTGTGTAGTGTGTTGGTAACATATACAGTATATGTGTGTACGTACGCAGCTGTGTGTAGTCAGGAAAGCATTATGGCAGGGGCCTTGTGGCCACCAAAACTGATGGGGGGCAAATGTAAACAGGTGGTTGTTAGACGGTTCCACTTGTATCACACTTATGAAGAGGCCTGCACTTTTTAATAAATTAAGCAAAAATCACTGCAATGTGGCTATTTTCTGCTATTAGGGTGAGGCCTCATACCCTCCTTCCAGGTTCTGTCCTGGGGTCCCATATCTATTTGTTGTATACTCACAAACAGCACCTCTCTAGTGTGTTTTTACTTTTACACCAGACCATTGTGTCTTCTATATTCTCCAACTCTGTATCCCGGTCTTCAGTCTTCTTTCAGGTAGCATGTTGTGTAGGACATATACAATGTTAGCCCCCATCACAGAGACTGAACTCCATAATACCTGTAATGTAGCTTTGGACAGGAGCTGACATTATCACATAACAATCCGTCATGGAGCCCCCTATAATTCCCATTTCTGCAATACTGAGAGTTGTAGTGATAACTCTCATCATTGTTACTGTGTAAGGAGAAATCCCAGACATAAAAAATACACATCACAATATATACGGTACAGATCTTTTTTTATTGGCATAGCAATAAGTAGCATGGTAATGGAAGTATTACCGGCTCTTTTAGAAATTTAAGAATGATCACGGTGACTCTCAGGTTAGGTCCGGTGAAGACCACAGAACTAGCTGTGGCCATTGTGGACAGGCTGAGGGCCACCGGACCCAAAGATCCAGAGGAAGGCAAACAAACCCCCCGGAGAGTTCTACCTCAGGGGGGAAAAAATTCCTTCCTGACCCCAAGCATGGCGATCGGATATTTCCCTGGATCTCGTCTGTCCTGCTGCATATTGCTGTATATCATCTGTACGAAATAATCAGCTTCAAGAGAGAGGACCCTGTAAAAGAAAAAGACATATTAATCTGGTCCTATAAGCTTACCATCTAATATACAATATACCCACATACAATATACCCACTGCTCCTGGGAGCTCACAGACTAATATACACCCTGCTCCTAGGAGCTTACAATCTAATATACAATATACCCACTGCTCCTGGGAGCTCACAGACTAATACACACCCTGCTCCTAGGAGCTTACAATCTAATATACCTGGACGTACCTTACCTGGACTTACCTTACTTGGACTTACCTTTCCTCCTCAAACTGTCGGGCTCTAGTGATACAAAATGGTTCAGGTTTAGAACGTTGTACATTCCATATTGGTTGTGATGTCACGTGTTCTCTGTGATGTCATGTAACCTGTGATGTCATTTGATGTCTATGCGCACTGTGATGTCATCATCACTGTCACTTCTGTTTTATGTATGAAGCTTATAACATTGAGCAAGAATTTGATTTCTTTTAATAAATATAAACTATAGATATCTCCCACCATTATTTTTAATTTGTAACAATCATTTAAATGAACCTTTATATTTTGAAGGGTTACTCCAATTCTTAGACATTATCAGCTGCCCATAGGATAGGTAATATTTTGCTGAATGTGAGAGTCTGACTGCTGATCCTGAGAACTGGGCTCTGCATTTCTCCATCTAAATGGAGCTGTGGCAAAACATGGCACATATGCACCCCCGATCCATTACTTTGCTATGGGAGATATACAGCACTGAGTACAACATTTGGCTTTTCCTGGTAGCCCCGTAGAGAAATAATGGAGCTGTGGTACGCATGGTTGGCCAGCCCTTCATTCAGATGTGGTTCTCAGGTCCAACCGCTGGGACCCTATGAATATTCAATAACTCTAAAGATTGGAAGAACCCGTTAACAGGACCAAGTGACCTGACAATAGAGAATTGTAGCATTTCGTAATTGGATATGTAACAAAAATGGTATATTTTGTCCAGACTAATGGCAAAACGAATCAACTAATCGTTCAAAAGAAATTTTTACGCATACACTTCATTAATCAATAACTCAACACAAACCCACAAGGCATCACCCAAGCTAGGTCAAGAAGTGAAAAAATGTAATTGGTTTCTGTATACAAATTTGAATAACATTTTTTTGTTAATTTATCTCATGACATATAGACAAAAAACACCATTAAAAACACAAAAGGAAGCCACCTCAGAGGAACACAATCAATACCAGGTAGTGCTTCACTCAACAGGATAACACTTCATACGGTAAATTAAAAAGGATTCCACATATAATTTATGGCCAATACTGCAATATTTAAGGTCAAAAAGTGTAAAGTGCAATAAATATAGTTCTTATCAACATTTATCCCAACACTACATGTATATAAAAATATATAAGGTGTCAAGTGCACTAAATACAGCTAAATCAGAAATTATCATAAACTGAAACACACCAATTAAGATTTTTTCTGTGTATTAACCAAATCAAACCATTTTTATATATATTATATCCCACCTAGTATTATGTAACAGCACTTACAAAAAATCCACAAAAAAACCCACTAGAAAAAATATATTACAGAACATCGTGACTATCACTACCTGTGATGTCATGTGCTTTGTGATGTCATCATAGCTGCCGCTGCTGCTTAATAGATCACATTTACAGGCATAAGAAATAGTTGAATTATTATGAAAACATATATAAAAATGGGATTTAATGCAGTCGGTGATTACTTTATACACTGTTATTTACATTACCGTTTCTAGGAGTTAATCATGTCATACTCCACCTCCTACCCTGCACATAATAAGTATATAATCAGAGCAACAGGAGTTTTGGTGCAATTAGAAAATTATTTTATTATCAATAAATTGTAAGAAATACATAGAGGACATTTCAAGCATAAAGTTAGGGAATAAATACCTAGGTCCCGTAGACCACAATTGTAAAGAATATATAAATTCAGTGCAAAAGGGGTTTTACTAAGAAACCCCAGGAAGGTTACAAACCAGGTAAGACGCTAATACCACTTTATAAATAACAAAACCATTACAAGTGAAGGTGGGCTATCTAATATATAAAGCTGAATGTGTGTATGTGTGTATGTATGTATGTCCGGGATTGGCATCTGCACCGTCGCAGCTACAGCCACAAAATTTTCCACACTCACACTTCTGCACCCCGAGAGCGTCATAGGCTATGTTTCAAGGGGAAATTTTAACCCCGCGCTTTACAGTTATTCGCCAAAAAACCTGCCTCCATTAAAGCGAATGGAGCTGGGAGCCACAGTGCAGCCAGAACTTCAGAAGAATGCGCAGCCACGCCCTTATATAGAATGTTGGCATGTCACCATGCAGCCAGGGAAAGAGACAGACACAGACAGGGAAAGAAGCAGACACAGACAGGGTAAGAAACAGACATAGACACGGTAAGAGACAGATACAAAGAGACAGACACAGACAAAGAGACAGAGACAGACACAGGGAAACAGACAGACAGGGAAAGAAAGGGAAAGAGACAGACAGGGTAAGAGACAGACTAAGACAGGTAAAGAGACAGACAAAGAGATAGACACAGGGAAAGAGACAGATGGAAAGAGACAGACAGGGAAAGAGAGGGAAAGAGACAGACAGGGAAAGAGAGGGAAAGAGACAGACAGGGAAAGTGACAGAGATAGATAGACAGACAGGGAAAGAGATTGAGACAGACGGAGAAAGAGACAGAGACAGACAGGGAAAGAGACAGACAGACAGACAAAGAGATAAAGAGAGAGACAGAGAGATATATACAGAGGGGGAGACAGACAGAGAATGGGAGAGAAACAGAGAGACAGTTATTATCCCGGGCGTTAATACATTCTATTTATACATTCGATCCCGGGAATGTTAATACATTCTATTTTGTTAACAACAGTTATTAACCCGGGCGAAGCCGGGTAGTACAGCTAGTATTTAGTATAATTGCATGCCAGCAGTTATCACAGTAGCCCATATCCAGGGGTAGGTTATGAAATCAGATGTGGCGCTTACCTAATTCAATGGTTGTACAGGGGAGCCAGACCAGAGGTGAACCTCCGACGGCCGTTTCGCGGTACGAGACCGCTTCTTCCGGGAGGAGTGAGTGCCGTGTTGACAGCCCGCGCCGCCCTTTGTTAGAATTTTGAAACTCTAGGTATTCCTCAGGTATATAGTTGATAGTACTTTCCAGTTGTTCATATATTTTTATGTTATAGGCATTTCGGTAAAACAACTCTTTTTTGGGACTACCCCATATTCACATTCCTGAGGCCTTTTAGGCCTGTACTTGGTTTACATGTGATCCTCAGTCTTTTTGTCTGTACTGTTGCTGGGGAAGACTTTGTCTTTATCTTGTCTTACTTTGTCTTTGAACTTTTGATGCCTACCATGATAGAGCGAAGCAACTCGAAATGCTTGCCAAGGCAAATTATGATAGCTATGATCCGATGTGATATACATTTTCAGTAACATCCAAAGCCAAGAGAAAAAAAAGAAAGCACTGTTATATTTGTCCAGCAAAGAAGGAAAGGAAATCTGAGCGTTTCTGTACTACTTGTGGACAAAATGTTTGCAAGGAACATTCTTCTGAAAAATTAATATGTGAAAATTGTTGGGGTAATCAGTAATGTTGAAAAGGAAAGTTTTTGACAAGAAATATTCCTGCACCATGTTTACTACAACTTTTATATAAAAAACTTTTAGACCAAAAAAATCGTTTTGTATATATATATATATATATATATATATATATATATATACAGTTAGGTCCAGAAATATTTGGACAGTGACACAATTTTCGCGAGTTGGGCTCTGCATGCCACCACATTGGATTTGAAATGAAACCTCTACAACAGAATTCAAGTGCAGATTGTAACGTTTAATTTGAAGGTTTGAACAAAAATATCTGATAGAAATTGTAGGAATTGTACACATTTCTTTACAAACACTCCACATTTTAGGAGGTCAAAAGTAATTGGACAAATAAACCAAACCCAAACAAATTATTTTTATTTTCAATATTTTGTTGCGAATCCTTTGGAGGCAATCACTGCCTTAAGTCTGGAACCCATGAACATCACCAAACACTGGGTTTCCTCCTTCTTAATGCTTTGCCAGGCCTTTACAGCCGCAGCCTTCAGGTCTTGCTTATTTGTGGGTCTTTCCGTCTTAAGTCTGGATTTGAGCAAGTGAAATGCATGCTCAATTGGGTTAAGATCTGGTGATTGACTTGGCCATTGCAGAATGTTCCACTTTTTTGCACTCATGAACTCCTGGGTAGCTTTGGCTGTATGCTTGGGGTCATTGTCCATCTGTACTATGAAGCGCCGTCCGATCAACTTTGCGGCATTTGGCTGAATCTGGGCTGAAAGTATATCCCGGTACACTTCAGAATTCATCCGGCTACTCTTGTCTGCTGTTATGTCATCAATAAACACAAGTGACCCAGTGCCATTGAAAGCCATGCATGCCCATGCCATCACGTTGCCTCCACCATGTTTTACAGAGGATGTGGTGTGCCTTGGATCATGTGCCGTTCCCTTTCTTCTCCAAACTTTTTTCTTCCCATCATTCTGGTACAGGTTGATCTTTGTCTCATCTGTCCATAGAATACTTTTCCAGAACTGAGCTGGCTTCATGAGGTGTTTTTCAGCAAATTTAACTCTGGCCTGTCTATTTTTGGAATTGATGAATGGTTTGCATCTAGATGTGAACCCTTTGTATTTACTTTCATGGAGTCTTCTCTTTACTGTTGACTTAGAGACAGATACACCTACTTCACTGAGAGTGTTCTGGACTTCAGTTGATGTTGTGAACGGGTTCTTCTTCACCAAAGAAAGTATGCGGCGATCATCCACCACTGTTGTCATCCGTGGACGCCCAGGCCTTTTTGAGTTCCCAAGCTCACCAGTCAATTCCTTTTTTCTCAGAATGTACCCGACTGTTGATTTTGCTACTCCAAGCATATCTGCTATCTCTCTGATGGATTTTTTCTTTTTTTTCAGTCTCAGGATGTTCTGCTTCACCTCAATTGAGAGTTCCTTAGACCGCATGTTGTCTGGTCACAGCAACAGCTTCCAAATGCAAAACCTCACACCTGTAATCAACCCCAGACCTTTTAACTACTTCATTGATTACAGGTTAACGAGGGAGACGCCTTCAGAGTTAATTGCAGCCCTTAGAGTCCCTTGTCCAATTACTTTTGGTCCCTTTAAAAAGAGGAGGCTATGCATTACAGAGCTATGATTCCTAAACCCTTTCTCCGATTTGGATGTGAAAACTCTCATATTGCAGCTGGGAGTGTGCACTTTCAGCCCATATTATATATACAATTGTATTTCTGAACATGTTTTTGTAAACAGCTAAAATAACAAAACTTGTGTCACTGTCCAAATATTTCTGGACCTAACTGTATATATATATATATATATATATATATATAAAGAATTATATAGAATGCTTATTTTGGGCGTTTTAAGCCGGTGTAATTACTTTTTTTTGTTTTACGCGCATAATTATAATGTTTTGAAATATTCACATCTCAAATAAACTTTGAAAAGTATTTCTATTTGAGTTAAGGGGCCATTACACGCAGCAATATCGCTAGCGATATCGCTTGCGAGCGTACCTGTCCCCGTCTTTTGTGCGTCACGGGCAAATCGCTGCCCGTGGCGCACAATATCGCTAGGCCCCGTCACACGGACTTCTTTATTTCACAAATCTGTGAAATAAAATGATTTTCTATACTCACCTGTCTCCAGTGCTGCTGTCTGTCACTCGCTTCCGATACCCCACTCATTATGCTCATTGCATATTCATTGCATCGGGCACCGGAAGCAACAGCCCTGGAGACATTAGCTCCATGGACAGCAGCGCCAGGGACAGGTGAGCAGAAAGTTCCTGCTCTCCATGTATTATCACAAATAACACACAGAGAACATTCGTCTGCCAAAATCACGGCACACGGAGGGCCATAAGCACCTTTTAAACGTCCGTGTAAAACGTACGTGGTTTTAATGTACGTGTGAAAGAGGCCTGAAGATAACCCCAAGGAGAGAACTGAATCTGTGCCCCAGGTTCCTTGCCCTTCTCATTTAGTGAGTCATTTTGCTGATTTTTTTTGAAGCAGAAACTCTCCAAATCCTCCTCAAAATCTCAAAACGCCTCAAAACCTTGGAGATTCTGCAAAGTTTATGCTCAAAAAAAACCCTGCAAAAAAAGTGAAGATCAGACAGCTCCAACTAATTGCTCAGTATAATGCAGCTGTGGTGCTCGGCTGGTTCCTGGATCCATGGATAAGGCAAAAAAGATTAGTATCTGGCATCCGCAAATAAAATTCATAACATTATTGAATCTGTTTAAAACATGATAAAATAAAGCATAGACAGTATAGACAGACCGGTCTACGTATTTCGGGCAAAGCCCTTAGCCTTGTCAAAACGAAGGACTTTGCCCGAAACGTGTAGGCCGGTCTGTCTATACTGTCTATGCTTGATTTTATCATGTTTTAAACTGATTCAGTAAAGGTCGGATTTTTATTTCTAGATGCTGGATACAAATCTTTATTGCCTGCAAAAAAGACTCAGTATGAACTTAGCCTCCGCAGGGAACTGAATTAGTGCCCAAGGTCCCTCACACTTCTCATTTAGTGAGTCTTTTTGCTGAGTTTTTGAAGCAGAAACTGAGTGGAAACTGTACAAATTCTCCTCAAAAACTTGGAGGTTCTGCTAAGCTTCTGCTCCAAAAACTCTGTAAAAAAGACTTTGTGTGAACATAGCCTCCGGGAGAGAACTAAATCTGTGCCTCAAATTCCTTGCCCGTCTCATTTAGTGAGGTTTTTTTGCCTAGTTTTTGAAGCAGAAAATCTCCAAATCCTCCTAAAAATCTCAAAACTCTTCAAAAACCTGGAGGTTCTGCTGAGTTTCTGCTCAAAAACCTTGCAAAAAGATTCAGTATGAACTTAGCATCCACAGGGAACTGAATCAGTGCCCAAGGGTCCTTGCCCTTCTCATTTAGTGAGTCTTTTTGTTGAGTTTTTGAAACAAAAACTGTCCATGACCACTGAGGAAGGATTTTCCGGTCGTGATGGTTACTATACCCCTTAAAACTTAACCTAAAAATAATACACCGACTGCATGCGACTTGGTTAAACAAATTGGCCACAGCAGCCTTTATTACCTATTATTAACATACTAACCACAAAGGGGGCGCCGTCCAACGGGCGACCCCAAACACAGAATAATAGGTAACACATAATAATAAACGGTACATGAAACCCTATGTAGGCCCGGTCCAGAAACCCTTTTCTACACCAATATCCCTGGCCGCAACACTCCGACCCAGAGATGAGGTATTAATCACACCACGGATTAATACCCCCCAAACTTTGCAGAACCCCGTGCCTGCAATTTCCCGGAACCCAGAGACACCATACCAAGACAGTGCCTCTCGGTCCAGCTACAAATCCCTTCCAACCGCTTCTGGACCAGACCTACCCCCGCTGCTGCGACAAAACATACATCCCTTTTATAATAATTCCTTGTTGTCTTCTTGTTTTTGTTTTTTTTTTTTTTTTGAACATAGTTAAACAACTCACAAACACAAAAAGGGGAGGGTGGGCGGGAATCTGTCGCCGTCCGGAGTCCAAAAGGGGAGGTAAGACCCTCCCTCATCGCTTTTATACTCCCCCCCCTCCCTTACAGGGATCCTTTCTCCACCAATCCCCTATACCTTCCCATAATGCCCCTCATTATAACTTTATTAACCCCTCACTCCCTCCCTTCCCTCTGGTCATGTCGCCCCTCCCCCCTATGGGGTCCATGGCTTTCTAATTCTCCTCAAAAACATGGAGGTTCTGCTCAGATTCTGCTCCGAAAACTCTGCAAAAAAGACTCCATGTGAACACTGCCTTCAAGAAGGGAAATTTATCCATGCCCCAGGTGCCTTGCCTTTCTCATTTAGTGACTCTCTTTGCTGTGTTTTTGAAATAGAAACTGATTGGAAACGCTCCAAACCCTCCTCAAAAAACTCCCAAATCCTCAAAAATGTGGACGTTCTGCTCAGTTTCTGCTGTGAAAACTCTGCACACGCCTGTGTGAACATACAGTGGGTACGGAAAGTATTCGGACCCCTTTATATTTTTTACTCTTTGTTTCATTGCAGCTATTTGGTCAATACAAAAAAGTTCACTTTTTTCTCATTAATGTACACTCTGCACCCCATCTTGACAAAAAAACAGAAATGTAAACATTTTTGCAAATTTTGTAAACAAGAAAAACTGAAATATCACTTGGTCATAAGTATTCAGACCCTTTCATCAGACACTCATATTTAAGTCACATGCTGTCATTTCCTTGTGATCCTCCTTAAGATGGTTCTACTCCTTCATTGGAATCCAGCTGTGTTTAATTAAACTGATAGGACTTGATTTGGAAAGGCGCACACCTGTCTATATAAGACCTCACTGGTCACAGTGCATCTCCTTCCCTGACGAAGCCGCAGCAGCGGTGATACGCGTGGGGTTTCTGCATACCCCTCCACCCCACCTGCCCCTGGACACAGGAGCTTTCCCTTCAGTCCCTCTCCTTGGTTACTTACCCTTGATGCACCTTTAGGTGTCCAGTTTATCAAGCCTTGCATTTATCTTGGTTTGCCTGGGGTATGTTCCATTGCTTGCAGAGCTCTGGTGTATCACGCTTTCCAGCTTGGCTGGCTTCTGACTGAACTCGTGTCTCTGTTGTCTATTTAACCATTGGTTGGATTGTATGACTGCATCTTGTGGATTTAATTCATATGTATACTCTTTTGCTCTGCCATTTGGATTGCATACTGACATTTGGTCACTAGGGATGCTTTATTAATTGTCACATACTTGCTATATTGGGGTTATACTCCTGTGATTTATCTGTAATCATTATTGATGTCACTGTGAATATACTACCCCCTGGGGTCATTTCAGGGTATGGGTCATTGTGTATGCAGTTTTGCATTTTAATTGTTTTTATTCGTGTTCAATAAAGGCTTTTGCATTATTTTGTATTTTAGGCTGTGCATGGTTTATGTGCAACATCTTTTTCTCCTTTTACCCTACAGAGACAGAATTGTGGCAAGGCACAGATCTGGCCAAGGTTACAAAAGAATTTCTGCAGTATTCAAGATTCCTAAGAGCACAGTGGCCTCCATAATCCTTAAATGGAAGAAGTTTGGGACCACCAGAACTCTTCCTAGACCTGGCCGTCCAGCCAAACTGAGCAATCATGGGAGAAGAGCCTTGGTGAGAGAGGTAAAGAAGAACTCCAAGATCACTGTGGCTGAGCTCCAAGTCCATGGCTCCTTTATGTAGAAGGTACCGCTTTCTCAATACACTTGGACTTAAATAGTGTAGACCACCTGATGGCCTGAAGCAGAACCCTGGTTGTGCAGTGTATTGGTGACATATACAGTATATGTGTGTACGTACGCAGCTGTGTGTAGTCAGGAAAGCATTATGGCAGGGGCCTTGTGGCCACCAAAACTGATGGGGGGCAAATGTAAACAGGTGGTTGTTAGACGGTTCCACTTGTATCACACTTATGAAGAGGCCTGCACTTTTTAATAAATTAAGCAAAAATCACTGCAATGTGGCTATTTTCTGCTATTAGGGTGAGGCCTCATACCCTCCTTCCAGGTTCTGTCCTGGGGTCCCATATCTATTTGTTGTATACTCACGAACAGCACCTCTCTAGTGTGTTTTTACTTTTACACCAGACCATTGTGTCTTCTATATTCTCCAACTCTGTATCCCGGTCTTCAGTCTTCTTTCAGGTAGCATGTTGTGTAGGACATATACAATGTTAGCCCCCATCACAGAGACTGAACTCCATAATACCTGTAATGTAGCTTTGGACAGGAGCTGACATTATCACATAACAATCCGTCATGGAGCCCCCTATAATTCCCATTTCTGCAATACTGAGAGTTGTAGTAATAACTCATCATTGTTACTGTGTAAGGAGAAATCCCAGACATAAAAAATACACATCACAATATATACGGTACAGATCTTTTTTTATTGGCATAGCAATAAGTAGCATGGTAATGGAAGTATTACCGGCTCTTTTAGAAATTTAAGAATGATCACGGTGACTCTCAGGCTATGTCCGGTGAAGACCACAGAACTAGCTGTGGCCATTGTGGACAGGCTGAGGGCCACCGGACCCAAAGATCCAGAGGAAGGCAAACAAACCCCCAGGAGAGTTCTACCTCAGGGGGGAAAAAAATTCCTTCCTGACCCCAAGCATGGCGATCGGATATTTCCCTGGATCTCGTCTGTCCTGCTGCATATTGCTGTATATCATCTGTACGAAATAATCAGCTTCAAGAGAGAGGACCCTGTAAAAGAAAAAGACATATTAATCTGGTCCTATAAGCTTACCATCTAATATACAATATACCCACATACAATATACCCACTGCTCCTGGGAGCTCACAGACTAATATACACCCTGCTCCTAGGAGCTTACAATCTAATATACAATATACCCACTGCTCCTGGGAGCTCACAGACTAATACACACCCTGCTCCTAGGAGCTTACAATCTAATATACCTGGACGTACCTTACCTGGACTTACCTTACTTGGACTTACCTTTCCTCCTCAAACTGTCGGGCTCTAGTGATACAAAATGGTTCAGGTTTAGAACGTTGTACATTCCATATTGGTTGTGATGTCACGTGTTCTCTGTGATGTCATGTAACCTGTGATGTCATTTGATGTCTATGCGCACTGTGATGTCATCATCACTGTCACTTCTGTTTTATGTATGAAGCTTATAACATTGAGCAAGAATTTGATTTCTTTTAATAAATATAAACTATAGATAACTCCCACCATTATTTTTAATTTGTAACAATCATTTAAATGAACCTTTATATTTTGAAGGGTTACTCCAATTCTTAGACATTATCAGCTGCCCATAGGATAGGTAATATTTTGCTGAATGTGAGAGTCTGACTGCTGATCCTGAGAACTGGGCTCTGCATTTCTCCATCTAAATGGAGCTGTGGCAAAACATGGCACATATGCACCCCCAATCCATAACTTTGCTATGGGAGATATACAGCACTGAGTACAACATTTGGCTTTTCCTGGTAGCCCCATAGAGAAATAATGGAGCTGTGGTACGCATGGTTGGCCAGCCCTTCATTCAGATGTGGTTCTCAGGTCCAACCGCTGGGACCCTATGAATATTCAATAACTCTAAAGATTGGAAGAACCCGTTAACAGGACCAAGTGACCTGACAATAGAGAATTGTAGCATTTCGTAATTGGATATGTAACAAAAATGGTATATTTTGTCCAGACTAATGGCAAAACGAATCAACTAATCGTTCAAAAGAAATTTTTACGCATACACTTCATTAATCAATAACTCAACACAAACCCACAAGGCATCACCCAAGCTAGGTCAAGAAGTGAAAAAATGTAATTGGTTTCTGTATACAAATTTGAATAACATTTTTTTGTTAATTTATCTCATGACATATAGACAAAAAACACCATTAAAAACACAAAAGGAAGCCACCTCAGAGGAACACAATCAATACCAGGTAGTGCTTCACTCAACAGGATAACACTTCACACGGTAAATTAAAAAGGATTCCACATATAATTTATGGCCAATACTGCAATATTTAAGGTCAAAAAGTGTAAAGTGCAATAAATATAGTTCTTATCAACATTTATCCCAACACTACATGTATATAAAAATATATAAGGTGTCAAGTGCACTAAATACAGCTAAATCAGAAATTATCATAAACTGAAACACACCAATTAAGATTTTTTTCTGTGTATTAACCAAATCAAACCATTTTTATATATATTATATCCCACCTAGTATTATGTAACAGCACTTACAAAAAATCCACAAAAAAACCCACTAGAAAAAATATATTACAGAACATCGTGACTATCACTACCTGTGATGTCATGTGCTTTGTGATGTCATCATAGCTGCCGCTGCTGCTTAATAGATCACATTTACAGGCATAAGAAATAGTTGAATTATTATGAAAACATATATAAAAATGGGATTTAATGCAGTCGGTGATTACTTTATACACTGTTATTTACATTACCGTTTCTAGGAGTTAATCATGTCATACTCCACCTCCTACCCTGCACATAATAAGTATATAATCAGAGCAACAGGAGTTTTGGTGCAATTAGAAAATTATTTTATTATCAATAAATTGTAAGAAATACATAGAGGACGTTTCAAGCATAAAGTTAGGGAATAAATACCTAGGTCCCGTAGACCACAATTGTAAAGAATATATAAATTCAGTGCAAAAGGGGTTTTCCTAAGAAATCCCAGGAAGGTTACAAACCAGGTAAGACGCTAATACCACTTTATAAATAACAAAACCATTACAAGTGAAGGTGGGCTATCTAATGTATAAAGCTGAATGTGTGTATGTGTGTATGTATGTATGTCCGGGATTGGCATCTGCACCGTCGCAGCTACAGCCACAAACTTTTCCACACTCACACTTCTGGACCCCGAGAGCGTCATAGGCTATGTTTCGAGGGGAAATTTTAACCCCGCGCTTTACAGTTATTCGCCAAAAAACCTGCCTCCATTAAAGCGAATGGAGCTGGGAGCCACAGTGCAGCCAGAACTTCAGAAGAATGTGCAGCCACGCCCTTATATGGAATGTTGGCATGTCACCATGCAGCCAGGGAAAGAGACAGACACAGACAGGGAAAGAAGCAGACACAGACAGGGTAAGAAACAGACATAGACACGGTAAGAGACAGATACAAAGAGACAGACAAAGAGACAGAGACAGACACAGGGAAACAGACAGACAGGGAAAGAAAGGGAAAGAGACAGACAGGGTAAGAGACAGACTAAGACAGGTAAAGAGACAGACAAAGAGATAGACACAGGGAAAGAGACAGATGGAAAGAGACAGACAGGGAAAGAGAGGGAAAGAGACAGACAGGGAAAGAGAGGGAAAGAGACAGACAGGGAAAGTGACAGAGATAGATAGACAGACAGGGAAAGAGATTGAGACAGACGGAGAAAGAGACAGAGACAGACAGGGAAAGAAACAGACAGACAGACAAAGAGATAAAGAGAGAGACAGAGAGATATATACAGAGGGGGAGACAGACAGAGAATGGGAGAGAAACAGAGAGACAGTTATTATCCCGGGCGTTAATACATTCTATTTATACATTCGATCCCGGGAATGTTAATACATTCTATTTTGTTAACAACAGTTATTAACCCGGGCGAAGCCGGGTAGTACAGCTAGTATTTAGTATAATTGCATGCCAGCAGTTATCACAGTAGCCCATATCCAGGGGTAGGTTATGAAATCAGATGTGGCGCTTACCTAATTCAATGGTTGTACAGGGGAGCCAGACCAGAGGTGAACCTCCGACGGCCGTTTCGCGGTACGAGACCGCTTCTTCCGGGAGGAGTGAGTGCCGTGTTGACAGCCCGCGCCGCCCTTTGTTAGAATTTTGAAACTCTAGGTATTCCTCAGGTATATAGTTGATAGTACTTTCCAGTTGTTCATATATTTTTATGTTATAGGCATTTCGGTAAAACAACTCTTTTTTGGGACTACCCCATATTCACATTCCTGAGGCCTTTTAGGCCTGTACTTGGTTTACATGTGATCCTCAGTCTTTTTGTCTGTACTGTTGCTGGGGAAGACTTTGTCTTTATCTTGTCTTACTTTGTCTTTGAACTTTTGATGCCTACCATGATAGAGCGAAGCAACTCGAAATGCTTGCCAAGGCAAATTATGATAGCTATGATCCGATGTGATATACATTTTCAGTAACATCCAAAGCCAAGAGAAAAAAAAGAAAGCACTGTTATATTTGTCCAGCAAAGAAGGAAAGGAAATCTGAGCGTTTCTGTACTACTTGTGGACAAAATGTTTGCAAGGAACATTCTTCTGAAAAATTAATATGTGAAAATTGTTGGGGTAATCAGTAATGTTGAAAAGAAAGTTTTTGACAAGAAATATTCCTGCACCATGTTTACTACAACTTTTATATAAAAAAACTTTTAGACCAAAAAAATCGTTTTGTATATATATATATATATATATATATATATATATATATATATATATACAGTTAGGTCCAGAAATATTTGGACAGTGACACAATTTTCGCGAGTTGGGCTCTGCATGCCACCACATTGGATTTGAAATGAAATCTCTACAACAGAATTCAAGTGCAGATTGTAACGTTTAATTTGAAGGTTTGAACAAAAATATCTGATAGAAATTGTAGGAATTGTACACATTTCTTTACAAACACTCCACATTTTAGGAGGTCAAAAGTAATTGGACAAATAAACCAAACCCAAAAAAAATATTTTTATTTTCAATATTTTGTTGCGAATCCTTTGGAGGCAATCACTGCCTTAAGTCTGGAACCCATGGACATCACCAAACGCTGGGTTTCCTCCTTCTTAATGCTTTGCCAGGCCTTTACAGCCGCAGCCTTCAGGTCTTGCTTATTTGTGGGTCTTTCCGTCTTAAGTCTGGATTTGAGCAAGTGAAATGCATGCTCAATTGGGTTAAGATCTGGTGATTGACTTGGCCATTGCAGAATGTTCCACTTTTTTGCACTCATGAACTCCTGGGTAGCTTTGGCTGTATGCTTGGGGTCATTGTCCATCTGTACTATGAAGCGCCGTCCGATCAACTTTGCGGCATTTGGCTGAATCTGGGCTGAAAGTATATCCCGGTACACTTCAGAATTCATCCGGCTACTCTTGTCTGCTGTTATGTCATCAATAAACACAAGTGACCCAGTGCCATTGAAAGCCATGCATGCCCATGCCATCACGTTGCCTCCACCATGTTTTACAGAGGATGTGGTGTGCCTTGGATCATGTGCCGTTCCCTTTCTTCTCCAAACTTTTTTCTTCCCATCATTCTGGTACAGGTTGATCTTTGTCTCATCTGTCCATAGAATACTTTTCCAGAACTGAGCTGGCTTCATGAGGTGTTTTTCAGCAAATTTAACTCTGGCCTGTCTATTTTTGGAATTGATGAATGGTTTGCATCTAGATGTGAACCCTTTGTATTTACTTTCATGGAGTCTTCTCTTTACTGTTGACTTAGAGACAGATACACCTACTTCACTGAGAGTGTTCTGGACTTCAGTTGATGTTGTGAACGGGTTCTTCTTCACCAAAGAAAGTATGCGGCGATCATCCACCACTGTTGTCATCCGTGGACGCCCAGGCCTTTTTGAGTTCCCAAGCTCACCAGTCAATTCCTTTTTTCTCAGAATGTACCCGACTGTTGATTTTGCTACTCCAAGCATATCTGCTATCTCTCTGATGGATTTTTTCTTTTTTTTCAGTCTCAGGATGTTCTGCTTCACCTCAATTGAGAGTTCCTTAGACCGCATGTTGTCTGGTCACAGCAACAGCTTCCAAATGCAAAACCTCACACCTGTAATCAACCCCAGACCTTTTAACTACTTCATTGATTACAGGTTAACGAGGGAGACGCCTTCAGAGTTAATTGCAGCCCTTAGAGTCCCTTGTCCAATTACTTTTGGTCCCTTTAAAAAGAGGAGGCTATGCATTACAGAGCTATGATTCCTAAACCCTTTCTCCGATTTGGATGTGAAAACTCTCATATTGCAGCTGGGAGTGTGCACTTTCAGCCCATATTATATATACAATTGTATTTCTGAACATGTTTTTGTAAACAGCTAAAATAACAAAACTTGTGTCACTGTCCAAATATTTCTGGACCTAACTGTGTATATATATATATATATATATATATATATAAAGAATTATATAGAATGCTTATTTTGGGCGTTTTAAGCCGGTGTAATTACTTTTTTTTGTTTTACGCGCATAATTATAATGTTTTGAAATATTCACATCTCAAATAAACTTTGAAAAGTATTTCTATTTGATTTAAGGGGCCATTACACGCAGCAATATCGCTAGCGATATCGCTTGCGAGCGTACCTGTCCCCGTCTTTTGTGCATCACGGGCAAATCGCTGCCCGTGGCGCACAATATCGCTAGGCCCCGTCACACGGACTTCTTTATTTCACAAATCTGTGAAATAAAATGATTTTCTATACTCACCTGTCTCCAGTGCTGCTGTCTGTCACTCGCTTCCGATACCCCACTCATTATGCTCATTGCATATTCATTGCATCGGGCACCGGAAGCAACAGCGCTGGAGACATTAGCTCCATGGACAGCAGCGCCAGGGACAGGTGAGCAGAAAGTTCCTGCTCTCCATGTATTATCACAAATAACACACAGAGAACATTCGTCTGCCAAAATCACGGCACACGGAGGGCCATAAGCACCTTTTAAACGTCCGTGTAAAACGTACGTGGTTTTAATGTACGTGTGAAAGAGGCCTGAAGATAACCCCAAGGAGAGAACTGAATCTGTGCCCCAGGTTCCTTGCCCTTCTCATTTAGTGAGTCATTTTGCTGATTTTTTTTTGAAGCAGAAACTCTCCAAATTATCCTCAAAATCTCAAAACGCCTCAAAAACTTGGAGATTCTGCAAAGTTTATGCTCAAAAAAACCCCTGCAAAAAAAGTGAAGATCAGACAGCTCCAACTAATTGCTCAGTATAATGCAGCTGTGGTGGTCGGCTGGTTCCTGGATCCATGGATAAGGCAAAAAAGATTAGTATCTGGCATCCGCAAATAAAATTCAAAACATTATTGAATCTGTTTAAAACATGATAAAATAAAGCATAGACAGTATAGACAGACCGGTCTACGTATTTCGGGCAAAGCCCTTAGCCTTGTCAAAACGAAGGACTTTGCCCGAAACGTGTAGGCCGGTCTGTCTATACTGTCTATGCTTGATTTTATCATGTTTTAAACTGATTCAGTAAAGGTTGGATTTTTATTTCTAGATGCTGGATACAAATCTTTATTGCCTGCAAAAAAGACTCAGTATGAACTTAGCCTCCGCAGGGAACTGAATTAGTGCCCAAGGTCCCTCACACTTCTCATTTAGTGAGTCTTTTTGCTGAGTTTTTGAAGCAGAAACTGAGTGGAAACTGTACAAATTCTCCTCAAAAACTTGGAGGTTCTGCTAAGCTACTGCTCCAAAAACTCTGTAAAAAAGACTTTGTGTGAACATAGCCTCCGGGAGAGAACTAAATCTGTGCCTCAAATTCCTTGCCCGTCTCATTTAGTGAGGTTTTTTGCCGAGTTTTTGAAGCAGAAAATCTCCAAATCCTCCTAAAAATCTCAAAACTCTTCAAAAACCTGGAGGTTCTGCTGAGTTTCTGCTCAAAAACCTTGCAAAAAGATTCAGTATGAACTTAGCATCCACAGGGAACTGAATCAGTGCCCAAGGGTCCTTGCCCTTCTCATTTAGTGAGTCTTTTTGTTGAGTTTTTGAAACAAAAACTGTCCATGACCACTGAGGAAGGATTTTCCGGTCGTGATGGTTACTATACCCCTTAAAACTTAACCTAAAAATAATACACCGACTGCATGCGACTTGGTTAAACAAATTGGCCACAGCAGCCTTTATTACCTATTATTAACATACTAACCACAAAGGGGGCGCCGTCCAACGGGCGACCCCAAACACAGAATAATAGGTAACACATAATAATAAACGGTACATGAAACCCTATGTAGGCCCGGTCCAGAAACCCTTTTCTACACCAATATCCCTGGCCGCAACACTCCGACCCAGAGATGAGGTATTAATCACACCACGGATTAATACCCCCCAAACTTTGCAGAACCCCGTGCCTGCAATTTCCCGGAACCCAGAGACACCATACCAAGACAGTGCCTCTCGGTCCAGCTACAAATCCCTTCCAACCGCTTCTGGACCAGACCTACCCCCGCTGCTGCGACAAAACATACATCCCTTTTATAATAATTCCTTGTTGTCTTCTTGTTTTTTTTTTTTTTTGTTTGTTTTTGAACATAGTTAAACAACTCACAAACACAAAAAGGGGAGGGTGGGCGGGAATCTGTCGCCGTCCGGAGTCCAAAAGGGGAGGTAAGACCCTCCCTCATCGCTTTTATACTCCCCCCCCTCCCCTACAGGGATCCTTTCTCCACCAATCCCCTATACCTTCCCATAATGCCCCTCATTATAACTTTATTAACCCCTCACTCCCTCCCTTCCCTCTGGTCATGTCGCCCCTCCCCCCTATGGGGTCCATGGCTTTCTAATTCTCCTCAAAAACATGGAGGTTCTGCTCAGATTCTGCTCCGAAAACTCTGCAAAAAAGACTCCATGTGAACACTGCCTTCAAGAAGGGAAATTTATCCATGCCCCAGGTGCCTTGCCTTTCTCATTTAGTGACTCTCTTTGCTGTGTTTTTGAAATAGAAACTGATTGGAAACGCTCCAAACCCTCCTCAAAAAACTCCCAAATCCTCAAAAATGTGGACGTTCTGCTCAGTTTCTGCTGTGAAAACTCTGCACACGCCTGTGTGAACATACAGTGGGTACGGAAAGTATTCGGACCCCTTTATATTTTTTACTCTTTGTTTCATTGCAGCTATTTGGTCAATACAAAAAAGTTCACTTTTTTCTCATTAATGTACACTCTGCACCCCATCTTGACAAAAAAACAGAAATGTAAACATTTTTGCAAATTTTGTAAACAAGAAAAACTGAAATATCACTTGGTCATAAGTATTCAGACCCTTTCATCAGACACTCATATTTAAGTCCCATGCTGTCATTTCCTTGTGATCCTCCTTAAGATGGTTCTAATCCTTCATTGGAATCCAGCTGTGTTTAATTAAACTGATAGGACTTGATTTGGAAAGGCGCACACCTGTCTATATAAGACCTCACTGGTCACAGTGCATCTCCTTCCCTGACGAAGCCGCAGCAGCGGTGATACGCGTGGGGTTTCTGCATACCCCTCCACCCCACCTGCCCCTGGACACAGGAGCTTTCCCTTCAGTCCCTCTCCTTGGTTACTTACCCTTGATGCACCTTTAGGTGTCCAGTAGAGTTGAGCGCGGTTCGTGGTTCGTGGTTCTCCAGTTCGCGGCTCGAGTGATTTTGGGGCATGTTCTAGATCGAACTAGAACTCGAGCTTTTTGCAAAAGCTCGGTAGTTCTAGAAACGTTCGAGAACGGTTCTAGCAGCCAAAAAACAGCTAAATCATAGCTTGGTTTCTGCTGTAATAGTGTAAGTCACTCTGTGAATCAAACTATTATCACATTTCAGTGTATAGTGTGCGTGAACAGCGCCTTCAGATCACTGCTGTTTCTATAATGGCGATCGCCATTTTTTTTTTTTTTTTTTCTTGTCTTCCTTCCCTAAGTGCGCGCGTCTTGTGGGGCGGGCCAGCATGTCAGCCAATCCCAGACACACACACAGCTAAGTGGACTTTGAGCCAGAGAAGCAACGGCATGTGTGATAGGATCTGCATGTCACATGTCCCTGCATTATAAAACCGGACATTTTCTTCACGGACGCCATTATCTGCCTTCTGCGTCTTTGGTGTCAGACATCACTGTCGCAGCTCCGTCTTCCTGAGTCCTATAGCCGATACAGCTGTATGCGCTGCATACACAGCGTTAGACAGCTTAGGGAGAGCACTTTATAGCAGTCCTTTTAAGGGCTCCAACCGGCAGGGTCAGAGAGCCATAGGTGACAGGTCCTGCAAACAGCAACAGCGTCTGTGTAGCCCAGGTCAGGGATTTCCTACCTGCATTTCACCATTAGGAGGGAATAGAAAGGCAGGCTTCCATTCCTCTACCCAGAGCACCACAATCCTGCCACTGTACCCTCTTGTCCTCTGCACACTCCAACTGATAACTAAGCCATTATACTAGCAAACACTCAGTGTACCTAGTGGCATCCTATACGTGGCTATTGGACTTTGCTATAGTCCCACTAGTGCAAAGACATTTGCAGAGCGCGTCTGCCTGCATTGCACACTACAACTCATTCTAACCAAGCCATTATACTAGCAAACACTCAGTGTACCTAGTGGCATCCTATACGTGGCTATTGGACTTTGCTATAGTCCCACTAGTGCAAAGACATTTGCAGAGCGCGTCTGCCTGCATTGCACACTCCAACTCATTAAAACCAAGCCATTATACTAGCAAACACTCAGTGTACCTAGTGGCATCCTATACGTGGCTATTGGACTTTGCTATAGTCCCACTAGTGCAAAGACATTTGCATAGCGCGTCTGCCGGCATTGCACACTCAAACTCATTTTAACTAAGCCATTATACTAGCAAACACTCAGTGTACCTAGTGGCATCCTATACGTGGCTATTGGACTTTGCTATAGTCCCACTAGTGCAAAGACATTAGCAGAGCACATCTGCCTGCATTGCACACTACAACTCATTCTAACCAAGCCATTATACTAGCAAACACTCAGTGTACCTAGTGGCATCCTATACGTGGCTATTGGACTTTGCTATAGTCCCACTAGTGCAAAGACATTTGCATAGCGCGTCTGCCTGCATTGCACACTCAAACTCATTTTAACTAAGCCATTATACTAGCAAACACTCAGTGTACCTAGTGGCATCCTATACGTGGCTATTGGACTTTGCTATAGTCCCACTAGTGCAAAGACATTAGCAGAGCACATCTGCCTGCATTGCACACTACAACTCATTCTAACCAAGCCATTATACTAGCAAACACTCAGTGTACCTAGTGGCATCCTATACGTGGCTATTGGACTTTGCTATAGTCCCACTAGTGCAAAGACATTTGCAGAGCGCGTCTGCCTGCATTGCACACTCCAACTCATTAAAACCAAGCCATTATACTAGCAAACACTCAGTGTACCTAGTGGCATCCTATACGTGGCTATTGGACTTTGCTATAGTCCCACTAGTGCAAAGACATTTGCATAGCGCGTCTGCCTGCATTGCACACTCAAACTCATTTTAACTAAGCCATTATACTAGCAAACACTCAGTGTACCTAGTGGCATCCTATACGTGGCTATTGGACTTTGCTATAGTCCCACTAGTGCAAAGATATTAGCAGAGCACATCTGCCTGCATTGCACACTCCAACTTTTTTAAACTAAGCAATTTTACTAGCAAACACTCAGTGTACCTAGTGGCATCCTAAACGTGGCTATTGGACTTTGCTATAGTCCCACTAGTGCAAAGACATTTGCAGAGCACGTCTGCCTGCATTGCACACTACAACTCATTGTTACTAAGCCATTATACTAGCAAACACTCAGTGTACCTAGTTGTATCCTAAACGTGGCTATTGTACTTTTGTCTATTCACAGTATTGGAACGATATTTGCAGCACGTCTGCCTGCATTGCACACTCTAACTTTTTTAAACTCAGCCATTTATAGTAGCAAACACTCAGTGTACCTAGTTGTATCCTAAACGTGGCTATTGTACTTTTGTCAATTCACAGTATTGGAACGTTATTTGCAGCACGTCTGCCTGCATTGCACACTCAAACTTTTTTAAACTCAGCCATTTATAGTAGCAAACACTCAGTGTACCTAGTTGTATCCTAAACGTGGCTATTGTACTTTTGTCAATTCACAGTATTGGAACGTTATTTGCAGCACGTCTGCCTGCATTGCACACTCTAACTTTTTTAAACTCAGCCATTTATAGTAGCAAACACTCAGTGTACCTAGTTGTATCCTAAACGTGGCTATTGTACTTTTGTCTATTCACAGTATTGGAACGTTATTTGCAGCACGTCTGCCTGCATTGCACACTCTAACTTTTTTAAACTCAGCCATTATACTAGCAAACACTCACTGTACCTAGTTGTATCCTAAACGTGGCTATTGTACTTTTGTCAATTCACAGTATTGGAACGTTATTTGCAGCACGTCTGCCTGCATTGCACACTCAAACTTTTTTAAACTCAGCCATTATACTAGCAAACACTCACTGTACCTAGTTGTATCCTAAACGTGGCTATTGTACTTTTGTCAATTCACAGTATTGGAACGTTATTTGCAGCACGTCTGCCTGCATTGCACACTCAAACTTTTTTAAACTCAGCCATTTATAGTAGCAAACACTCAGTGTACCTAGTTGTATCCTAAACGTGGCTATTGTACTTTTGTCAATTCACAGTATTGGAACGTTATTTGCAGCACGTCTGCCTGCATTGCACACTCAAACTTTTTTAAACTCAGCCATTTATAGTAGCAAACACTCAGTGTACCTAGTTGTATCCTAAACGTGGCTATTTTACTTTTGTCTATTCACAGTATTGGAACGATATTTGCAGCACGTCTGCCTGCATTGCACACTCTAACTTTTTTAAACTCAGCCATTATACTAGCAAACACTCACTGTACCTAGTTGTATCCTAAACGTGGCTATTGTACTTTTGTCAATTCACAGTATTGGAACGTTATTTGCAGCACGTCTGCCTGCATTGCACACTCAAACTTTTTTAAACTCAGCCATTATACTAGCAAACACTCACTGTACCTAGTTGTATCCTAAACGTGGCTATTGTACTTTTGTCAATTCACAGTATTGGAACGTTATTTGCAGCACGTCTGCCTGCATTGCACACTCAAACTTTTTTAAACTCAGCCATTTATAGTAGCAAACACTCAGTGTACCTAGTTGTATCCTAAACGTGGCTATTGTACTTTTGTCAATTCACAGTATTGGAACGTTATTTGCAGCACGTCTGCCTGCATTGCACACTCAAACTTTTTTAAACTCAGCCATTTATAGTAGCAAACACTCAGTGTACCTAGTTGTATCCTAAACGTGGCTATTTTACTTTTGTCTATTCACAGTATTGGAACGATATTTGCAGCACGTCTGCCTGCATTGCACACTCTAACTTTTTTAAACTCAGCCATTATACTAGCAAACACTCACTGTACCTAGTTGTATCCTAAACGTGGCTATTGTACTTTTGTCAATTCACAGTATTGGAACGTTATTTGCAGCACGTCTGCCTGCATTGCACACTCAAACTTTTTTAAACTCAGCCATTATACTAGCAAACACTCACTGTACCTAGTTGTATCCTAAACGTGGCTATTGTACTTTTGTCAATTCACAGTATTGGAACGTTATTTGCAGCACGTCTGCCTGCATTGCACACTCAAACTTTTTTAAACTCAGCCATTTATAGTAGCAAACACTCAGTGTACCTAGTTGTATCCTAAACGTGGCTATTGTACTTTTGTCAATTCACAGTATTGGAACGTTATTTGCAGCACGTCTGCCTGCATTGCACACTCAAACTTTTTTAAACTCAGCCATTTATAGTAGCAAACACTCAGTGTACCTAGTTGTATCCTAAACGTGGCTATTGTACTTTTGTCTATTCACACTACTGCAAATCTATGTGCAGCACCTCTGCATGACAACCTCGTGCTCTGTTTTTAATAAGCTATAATGATAGCACAAAATACTGCCATTTTGTGGCATCATAGAACTGGCTGTTGTATTCCATTAGTGCCCCACTGGTGACAAGCTATTTCTAGCACCTCTACATCACACCCTCATGCACATTTAGCTACGCTAATGTTATAGCAAACTCATGGAATTCATTGCTGCATTTCATAATTCGGAGGGATAGAAAGTCAGGCTTCCTTTAGCTTTTCCTTCTGTTCATAGACAGCATCTCCAAGACAAATTTCCCCTCCACGTCTAAGTGTGGAGAGGCAGCTAGTGCGCATGCGTGTGCCGATGTACCCCAGCTGCAGCATAATTACAGTGTTTCGCCTAGTGAGTATGCTCAGCCTGACTGTGCCATTCCTGACGCTAAGTCTTCATTTCGGGATACAGCGCATGCTCCCACACTAAGTGTGAAAAGCCTCTTTGCACAGGTGCTTGCATTCTGTGCCGGGTCTAAGTCCTGTTTTGTGCCTAGACACCATGCTAAAGCTGATAGTCTTTTTTCAGAGACTGTATTTCATGCTACTGAGCATGCTCAGGCACTTCCTGCATCAGAGACTAGGTCCGGTAATGAACTGTTTGGCCCTGGCCCTGATGTGGGGGTCCCATATAGACCACAGGGCATCAGGTGTCCTCCCAAATGGCTTGCAGAGGCCCACACCTATGACTTGTCACCGCATTATTGATGGTCAGACGATGACTGGTGAGGTGTTTGGGTCATGGCAGCCATGAGGTCATCATTGAAGTTGCGTTTCCAAATAGGACGCTAGTTATGCCACTCATGACGTGTCACTCTGCTTTTGTCTCCAGGAGGTGCATTGTGGTTCACCCTGGTTTGGGGCGGACCCAGGTTATAAAAGGGGCTGGAGCCAACAAGGAGGTGCGCAGTCTTCTATTATGCTCCGAAAGAGCACACCTCCATGTGTTGAACCCATTGCGGCTTTAGGCCAGAGGTAGGCAGGGATAGGGTGGTGGATGCAGGCCACCACCACAGTTGGTAACGCAGAACGGTTAAGACCAGCTCCTGTCCTAACAGTCCTGCTTGTGCAGCCCAGTGGCATTAACAGGCCTGCTGCTGCTGATGCGCCTGCTGTCCACAGGTGTGGCCCCTACGCACACGGTCAGCGTACTCAATGGCCCCTGTGTTGTTAACAGGGAGTTCCTGGGCTGGGTGGGCATGTGGACCCTGTGACGCTAACAGGGCTCACAGTCTCCAGATCCGAATGGCGTCTAACTCGGTTCAGGCTACTATTAGTTTCATAGCCACACAGCTCTGTATCCTCCACCAAACCTTCAAGTTGCCAACCTCTCCTTTTCCAACTGGGAGCACGGTGGACACTGACTGCTGAAGGTGATATATACCTTTCTCTTTCTTTTCTTATTAATTTTTGTTATATAGCGGTCACAGATTATATACCACTTTATCCAAATCTGCCAGTCCCACTGTAACAGATGTTGTTTCTTCAGCAAATGTTACAGTTGTTTAACCACCAAATCCACGGACCCAAATTTTTTTCCCCTTTCCAACACACCTGTTCCCCTTTCCAACAGCATCTGTCCTTTTTCAACTCATTTTGGGATATGACCAAAAGTGCAACTGTGCAGGGACACCGTACTCAACGCCATCTCAGCACAGCAGCCATCCCTCGGTCCCTCCGATGTGGACAAGTAAAAGACCATTTCCTCCTATCCATGACAAAGTGTTGAGATTCACTCTGTGCAGCACTGGTGTTTAGTGGAAAAGTAGATCTAAGATTGCGTACCACATTCTGCAGATACTCCTGTATACGTGCGTCTATTTCTATGGCAGGAATTAGTTCGCCAAATTTTGTCTTGTACCGGGGATCTAACAGTGTGGCAACCCAGTATTCAGGATTACTTCAAATTCATACAATCCGAGGGTCATGTAGGTAGTGCAGCAAGAAGGCGCTCATGTGTCTTGTGCATCCAGGAGGACCAAGTCCTTGGTGTGTTGGTGGCAGAGAGGTGAGAATCGTGCATCCTTCCTCTGCCCTCTACCCACAACCTCGCACAACCGAAATGTGAGCAAGCTCTCACTCATCTGCTGAGTCTTCCATGCCCATCGCCAGTTCGTCCTCCATTTCTTCATGGGCTCCTGCACTTTCATCAACACTTTTTGCTGATACTATGCGCCCTTGTTAATCCCTCTCCCTCACCATGACTGCCGCATAGGTGCCGCTGACCATCTGGACCTCGTAGATCTTGTTATCCCTTCCGCATATGACTCCTCCTGTACTTCCTCCCCTTCCTCTTGTCCCAACACCTGACTCCGAATAATAATTACAGTGTGCTCCATCATGTAGATGACCAGAATTGTCACGCTGAGAATGACATTGCCAGTGCTAAACATCTTCGTCGACATTTCAAAACTGTGTAGCAGGGTGCATAGGTCCTTGATCTGACACCACTCCAGCAGCGTGATCTGCACCACCTCTGGATCAACTTATCCCAGGCTATATGTCTTACCGTATTTCAGCAGGGCTCTGCGGTGCTGCCACACACGCTGCAACATGTGCAGATTCCAATTCCTGCGTGTCGGAACATCGCATTTCCGGCGTTTAACTGCCAGACCCTAAGACTTCCGGAGTGATGAAAGTTGTTGAGCTGCTGTGTGCGCACGATGGAAGTGAGCACATAGCGAGCGTGCCCGCTGCACAAGGCCATGTAGGCCGTGATGGTGTTTTAAAAATTGCTGGAGAATTCGGATCAACACGTGAGCCATAAAAGGCACGTGTGTCACATTGCCCTGAGGATGGCCCGCAGCCAGGTTTGCATCATTGCCGCACACGGCTGTTAAGTCACCAACGGAGTCCGCTCCGTCAATTTGTACTCCGGTCGCCAGGTGACAACGTGTTCCTTTCATGAATAGTGCTGATGATGGGAGAGTAGTCGATGCCAGCGGCGCAGGTGGACGCAGGTTATGCTCACCCACTGGGCTGCATTACCTTGACAGATGCAGAATCTCTGGCTGAATGTAGCTGGTGGGTATCTCACAGATGAAATACCATCATTCAGCTACAACCAATGGGAAGACACCACACCCTTTTTTATGCCCATCCTGTCTGCAGACCACTGCCAGACATAGCTATGAACCTCTGGTTAATTTTACCCCCAGTTCAGTTTTATGATTTTGTGTGCTTGTTACCTGACTACTTTTCCTGCTTGCTGTTTATGTACCTTGTTGGCCGATACGCATTTCACCTCTGCTTGTTTTCTGATTAAGTCCTGGCCGTCCCATTCTGTTCCTGTTCCTCAATTAATGTTTTGACCCTGCCTGACTACTATTCTCTGTAATAGCGGTGTGACTCACATTTCCCATACATTTCAAAGTAAAACTTTGACCGCCTGATGGCATTGAGCTCTGCTGCCAGCATAGTAAGGAGGTGTGTGGTAGTCCTTGTGCGCAGTTGCAAGGAAGGGTGGCCTGACCACACAGGGTTTGCGCAAAGGTAGAGGACCCACACGAGGTTGAAGAGGCAGAAGCAGTGTATTAACTTCTACATACAGAACAAGGATTGAAACAACTCGTGGGGACGGCAAGACTTGTACAGCAGACCCTTCTCCATCTCTCACCATAGTTTGCCAGTGCCCAGTCAGTGACATGTAATGACCCTGTCTATGCTTACTGGTCCAAGTATCTGTGTTGAAATGCACCCTGTCGCACACAGATTTTCTCAAGGAAGTGGTGATGTTGTGTGCGACATGCCGGTGTAGCGCGGGCATGCTTTTCTTGGAGAAGCAGTGGTGATTGGGCATCTGGTACTGGGGCACAGCGACAGACATAAGGTCTGTAAAATCCTGTGTGTCCACTACGCGTAAAGGCAGCATTTCGGTAGCCAACAGCTTACAGAGGGATAGAGTCAACCACTTAGCTTTGTCATGGGTCGCAGTAAGTGGCCTTTTATTTGACCACATCTGAGGGACAGAGATCTGGCTGCTGTCTGTAGACGGTGTTGAGTAGGGTGTCCCTGGAAAAATGCAGGTTTGTGAGAAAAGTGCAGGCGGAGACATGATGTTGGCTTCATCTTGCCTTCAGATCTGTTCATCTTGTATCATTTTTAAAAAACACAGCAAGCAAGGGTTACTCCAAGCGGAGTCTCCCTTTTTTTCCAAAAATTGGGCCCCACACAGACACCTTATCAGTGGCAGCACTTGTGCCCTAGTTGCAAACAGGATGTTTTGATTTGCATCAAGCACATTCCAAATCCACAAGCATTTACTCTCCCCAGGATGACACAGGGGTAGTAAATTCCTTCTGGATCCATGACTTGTTCATTTTGATGAACGTCAGTCTGTCCACATTGTCACTGGACAGACGCGTGCGCTTATCTGTCAGCACACACCCAGCAGCACTGAAGACACGTTCAGAGACAACGCTGGCAGCTGGACACGACAAAATCTTCGAGGCGTAACTGGAGAGCTCTTGACATTTTTCTAGATTTGAAGCACAAAAGGAGCAAGGCTCCATTTGCAAAGTCATTGCATCGATGTTCATTTGGAGATACTCCTGTATCATCCTCTCCATCCGTTGACTATGTGTCAGACTTGTTGTCTCTGGTGGCCTTGCAAAGGAGGGTCTAAAAAAATTCTGAAAAGATTCCATAAAATTGCTGTTACCAGCACCAGATACGGTCCTACTGGTACGGGTAGACTGTTGAAGATGACGAGGCCGTCCCATGTTTGTCAAGTTACAACTGGGAGAATCACTCCCTTCACCTGCACGGTTGTTTGGTGGAAAAGCCGAGCTAAGATCGAGTAACAGCTTCTGCTGATACTCCTGCATACGTGCGTCCCTTTCTATGGGTGGAATTATGTCACAAAATTTGGACTTGTCCCGGGGATCTAATAGTGTGGCAAGCCAGTAGTCATCATCACTTCTAATTTTGACAATACGAGGGTCATGTTGGAGGTAGTGCAACAAGAAGGCACTCATGTGTCTTGCGCAGCCATGCGCACCAAGTCCACGCTGTGTTTGTGGCATAGAGGTGCTAACCGTTCTTTCTTCCTCTGTCATCTCCCCCCAACCTCTTTCAACTGAAATTTGACCAAGGTCCCCCTCATCTGCTGAGTCTTCCATGTCCATGGACAGTTCGTCCTCCATATCTTCATGTCCTCCTGCACCTTCCTCAACATCTCACCTGCTACCATGCGCCCTTGTTGATCCCTGTCCCCCATGGTCCCATGCCTGCCGCGTTGGTGATGATGAACGTCTGGACCTTGGTGATGTTGTTGTGTCTTGCGCATATGAATCCTCCTGTAGTTCCTCCCCTTCCTGTTGTCCCACCCCCTGACTACGAATAGTGTTTAGCGTGTGCTCCAGCATGTAAATGACTGTAATCGTCATGCTGATAATGGCATTGTCAGCGCTAAACATATTCGTCGCCATGTCGAAACTGTGCAGAAGGGTGCATAGGTCCTTGATCTGAGATCACTCCATCAGGGTGATCTGCCCCACTTCTGCATCTCGTTGGCCCAGGCTATACATCATGACGTATTGCACCAGGGCTCGCCGGTGCTGCCACAGTCGCTGTAACATGTGGAGAGTTGAATTCCAGCGTGTCGCCACATCGCATTTCAGGCGATGAACCGGCAGGCCGAAAGACTTCTGGAGCGATGCAAGTCGCTCAGGTGCGGCGGTTGAACGGCGGAAGTGAGCACTGCAGACAGTTTCCGTGCCCTGGTCAGAAGGCCATCTAGGCCGGGATAGTGTGTTAAAAATTGCTGGACAACAAGGTTAAACACGTGAGCCATACAAGGCACGTGTGTCACCTTGCCCAGGCGAAGGGCCGCACCCAGGTTTGCAGCATTGTCGCACACGGCCTTACCAGGCTGCAGGTTGAGTGGAGACAACCATTTATCAAAATCAGTCTCCAGAGCTGCCCACAACTCAGTCGCTGTGTGACTCCTATTTCAAAGACATGTCAAGCTAAAGACCGCCTGATGCCGTTGCGCTCTGCTACCAGCATAGTAATGAGGGGTGCGTGATTCCTTCTGCGCAGTGAGAACGCTGGTGGCCTGACCAGGCAGGCTTGGGGCGGAGGTGGAGGACCCAGATGAGGTGGAGGATGCAGAAGCAGTGGCGGAACTTGGACAGACAGAGGATTGACACACAAGTCGTGGGGACGGCAAGACTTGTGCAGCAGACCCTTCACCATCTATCACCATAGTTACCCAGTGGCCAGTCAGCGACATGTAACGTCCCTGTCCATGCTTACTGGTCCAAGTATCGGTGGTGAAATGCACCCGTTCACACACAGAGTTTCTCAAGGAAGCGGTGATGTTGTGTGCGACATGCTGGTGTAGCGCGGGCACACCTTTCTTAGAGAAGTAGTGGCGACTAGGCATCTGGTACTGGGGCACAGCGACAGACATAAGGTCTCTAAAATCCTGTGTGTCCACTAGGCGGAAAGGCAGCATTTCTGTAGTCAACAGCTTACAGAGGGATAGAGTCAACCTCTTCGCTTTGTCATGGGTCGCAGGAAGTGGCCTTTTATTTGACCACATCTGAGGGACAGAGATCTGGCTGCTGTGTGTAGACGGTGTTGAGTCGGGTGTCCCTGGAAAAATGCAGCTTTGTGAGGAAAGTGCAGGCGGAGACATGATGTTGCCTTCATCCAAAGTTGGTGCTATCGATGTCTGAGAGAGCTGTACACACTCACTTGTTTCCCCTTCCAAACCAACTGACGACCTACCAAGCAAACTGCCTGTTGCGGTTACAGTGGTGGAAGTTGTGGGTGGAAAAACAGGTGTGACAGCTGTCCCCACAGTCCTAGAAGATGACGAGCGCGCGGATGCACTGGAAGGGGCAGGCGGTGGATGGTTCGCTCCGCTAGGCCGCATTGCAGCACGGTGAGCTTCCCATCGGGCCATATGATATTTATTCATGTGACGATTCATGGAAGAAGTTGTCAAACTGCTGAGGTTTTGACCTCTACTAAGAGAACCATGACAAATTTTACAGATCACATAATTTGGGCGATCTTTTTCTATGTCAAAAAAGGACCTGGCTAGGCAAGGCTTAGAGGCCATGCGACCTGTTGATCCACCCCGAATAATGCTCAGAGGCAGAGTGGTGGCTGAGGATGCAGTTGTAGACGTGCTACCAGTGCTCCGACTGTGTCCAGGAAGGCGCCAGGTTACTTCGACGTCGGTTGCATCCTCCTCCACCGCCTCTGTTGACCTCCTCGAGTGTCTGACTGTGGGTTGACAGTAGGTGTGATCTAGAACTTAATCATCAATTGTTGTGTTTGCACTCCCCTACCCCTCAGACCGAGTTTCTTCTTGCCCTGACCGAATATTTAAGTTGTCATCCCAATCGGGTATCTGCGTCTCATCTTCATCAGTATGTTCCTCATTGCCTATAACCACAGTTGTTGGAAAGGCAGCATTTTGGTAGCCAACAGTTTGCATATGATGAAAGTCAACCTCCAAGCCATTTCATGCCCTTCTAAAAGCATGTAAAACACAGCGAGGGGACTCCAACCACAGTCTCCCTCGTTGCCACTAACTGGGCCACACACACCCCACTTGACTGGCATCGGTTGACCCCCCCTTTTGACAAAGAAAAAGATGCTTTGCATGAAGCACTCTCAAAAATACGCGTGCCTTTCCCGTCCCCTGGCTGACCCAGGGGAAGAAAAGTCCTCTGAGAGCCATGACTTGTTCATCTTGGTTCTTTTAGAGACACAGCGAGGGGACTCCAACCACAGTCTCCCTCGTTGCCACTAACTGGGCCACACACACCCCACTTGACTGGCATCGGTTGAGCCCCCTTTTGAAAAAGAAAAAGATGCTTTGCATGAAGCACTCTCAAAAATACGCGTGCCTTTCCCGTCCCCTGGCTGACCCAGGGGAAGAAAAGTCCTCTGAGAGCCATGACTTGTTCATCTTGGTTCTTTTAGAGACACAGCGAGGGGACTCCAACCACAGTCTCCCTCGTTGCCACTAACTGGGCCACACACACCCCACTTGACTGGCATCGGTTGAGCACCCTTTTGAAAAAGAAAAAGATGCTTTGCATGAAGCACTCTCAAAAATACGCGTGCCTTTCCCGTCCCCTGGCTGACCCAGGGGAAGAAAAGTCCTCTGAGAGCCATGACTTGTTCATCTTGGTTCTTTTAGAGACACAGCGAGGGGACTCCAACCACAGTCTCCCTCGTTGCCACTAACTGGGCCACACACACCCCACTTGACTGGCATCGGTTGAGCCCCCCTTTTGACAAAGAAAAAGATGCTTTGCATGAAGCACTCTCAAAAATACGCGTGCCTTTCGCCTCCCCTGGCTGACCCAGGGGAAGAAAAGTCCTCTGAGAGCCAGGTCCACATTGTCAGTGGACAGACACGTGTGCTTATCTGCCAGCAGACCCCCAGCAGCACTGAAGACAGGTTCCGAGAGAACGCTGGCTGCAGGACACGACAAGATCCTCAAGGCGTACGTGGCGAGCTCAGGCAATTTATCCAGATTGGAAGCCTAAAATGAGCAGGGCTCAAGTTGCACAATAATGGAATCGATGTTTCTTTGCATATACTCATATATCTGTGTGTCTCCCTCTTTTTCCTTGTCCAGCTGTTTTGTTTTCACATGAGTATATGTCCTTGTCACTTTCCCATGTGTTTGTGTTATGTTGTGAGTTGTTTGTCACCTTTTGGACACCTTTCAGGGTGTTTTCTAGGTGTTTTACTGTGTTTGTGATTGCCTGCCATTGTTTCCTATGGGCTCGAGTTCGGTTCGTCGAACGTTCGACGAGCCGAACTCGAGCCAGACCCCCCGTTCGGCGAACCGCCTCGAGCCGAACCGGGACCGGTTCGCTCATCTCTAGTGTCCAGTTTATCAAGCCTTGCATTTATCTTGGTTTGCCTGGGGTATGTTCCATTGCTTGCAGAGCTCTGGTGTATCACGCTTTCCAGCTTGGCTGGCTTCTGACTGAACTCGTGTCTCTGTTGTCTATTTAACCATTGGTTGGATTGTATGACTACATCTTGTGGATTTAATTCATATGTATACTCTTTTGCTCTGCCATTTGGATTGCATACTGACATTTGGTCACTAGGGATGCTTTATTAATTGTCACATACTTGCTATATTGGGGTTATACTCCTGTGATTTATCTGTAATCATTATTGATGTCACTGTGAATATACTACCCCCTGGGGTCATTTCAGGGTATGGGTCATTGTGTATGCAGTTTTGCATTTTAATTGTTTTTATTCGTGTTCAATAAAGGCTTTTGCATTATTTTGTATTTTAGGCTGTGCATGGTTTATGTGCAACATCTTTTTCTCCTTTTACCCTACAGAGACAGAATTGTGGCAAGGCACAGATCTGGCCAAGGTTACAAAAGAATTTCTGCAGTATTCAAGATTCCTAAGAGCACAGTGGCCTCCATAATCCTTAAATGGAAGAAGTTTGGGACCACCAGAACTCTTCCTAGACCTGGCCGTCCAGCCAAACTGAGCAATCATGGGAGAAGAGCCTTGGTGAGAGAGGTAAAGAAGAACTCCAAGATCACTGTGGCTGAGCTCCAAGTCCATGGCTCCTTTATGTAGAAGGTACGGCTTTCTCAATACACTTGGACTTAAATAGTGTAGACCACCTGATGGCCTGAAGCAGAACCCTGGTTGTGTAGTGTGTTGGTAACATATACAGTATATGTGTGTACGTACGCAGCTGTGTGTAGTCAGGAAAGCATTATGGCAGGGGCCTTGTGGCCACCAAAACTGATGGGGGGCAAATGTAAACAGGTGGTTGTTGGACGGTTCCACTTGTATCACACTTATGAAGAGGCCTGCACTTTTTAATAAATTAAGCAAAAATCACTGCAATGTGGCTATTTTCTGCTATTAGGGTGAGGCCTCATACCCTCCTTCCAGGTTCTGTCCTGGGGTCCCATATCTATTTGTTGTATACTCACAAACAGCACCTCTCTAGTGTGTTTTTACTTTTACACCAGACCATTGTGTCTTCTATATTCTCCAACTCTGTATCCCGGTCTTCAGTCTTCTTTCAGGTAGCATGTTGTGTAGGACATATACAATGTTAGCCCCCATCACAGAGACTGAACTCCATAATACCTGTAATGTAGCTTGGGACAGGAGCTGACATTATCACATAACAATCCGTCATGGAGCCCCCTATAATTCCCATTTCTGCAATACTGAGAGTTGTAGTAATAACTCATCATTGTTACTGTGTAAGGAGAAATCCCAGACATAAAAAATACACATCATAATATATACGGTACAGATCTTTTTTTATTGGCATAGCAATAAGTAGCATGGTAATGGAAGTATTACCGGCTCTTTTAGAAATTTAAGAATGATCACGGTGACTCTCAGGTTAGGTCCGGTGAAGACCACAGAACTAGCTGTGGCCATTGTGGACAGGCTGAGGGCCACCGGACCCAAAGATCCAGAGGAAGGCAAACAAACCCCCCGGAGAGTTCTACCTCAGGGGGGAAAAAATTCCTTCCTGACCCCAAGCATGGCGATCGGATATTTCCCTGGATCTCGTCTGTCCTGCTGCATATTGCTGTATATCATCTGTACGAAATAATCAGCTTCAAGAGAGAGGACCCTGTAAAAGAAAAAGACATATTAATCTGGTCCTATAAGCTTACCATCTAATATACAATATACCCACATACAATATACCCACTGCTCCTGGGAGCTCACAGACTAATATACACCCTGCTCCTATGAGCTTACAATCTAATATACAATATACCCACTGCTCCTGGGAGCTCACAGACTAATACACACCCTGCTCCTAGGAGCTTACAATCTAATATACCTGGACGTACCTTACCTGGACTTACCTTACTTGGACTTACCTTTCCTCCTCAAACTGTCGGGCTCTAGTGATACAAAATGGTTCAGGTTTAGAACGTTGTACATTCCATATTGGTTGTGATGTCACGTGTTCTCTGTGATGTCATGTAACCTGTGATGTCATTTGATGTCTATGCGCACTGTGATGTCATTATCACTGTCACTTCTGTTTTATGTATGAAGCTTATAACATTGAGCAAGAATTTGATTTCTTTTAATAAATATAAACTATAGATAGCTCCCACCCTTATTTTTAATTTGTAACAATCATTTAAATGAACCTTTATATTTTGAAGGGTTACTCCAATTCTTAGACATTATCAGCTGCCCATAGGATAGGTAATATTTTGCTGAATGTGAGAGTCTGACTGCTGATCCTGAGAACTGGGCTCTGCATTTCTCCATCTAAATGGAGCTGTGGCAAAACATGGCACATATGCACCCCCAATCCATTACTTTGCTATGGGAGATATACAGCACTGAGTACAACATTTGGCTTTTCCTGGTAGCCCCATAGAGAAATAATGGGGCTGTGGTACGCATGGTTGGCCAGCCCTTCATTCAGATGTGGTTCTCAGGTCCAACCGCTGGGACCCTATGAATATTCAATAACTCTAAAGATTGGAAGAACCCGTTAACAGGACCAAGTGACCTGACAATAGAGAATTGTAGCATTTCGTAATTGGATATGTAACAAAAATGGTATATTTTGTCCAGACTAATGGCAAAACGAATCAACTAATCGTTCAAAAGAAATTTTTACGCATACACTTCATTAATCAATAACTCAACACAAACCCACAAGGCATCACCCAAGCTAGGTCAAGAAGTGAAAAAATGTAATTGGTTTCTGTATACAAATTTGAATAACATTTTTTTGTTAATTTATCTCATGACATATAGACAAAAAACACCATTAAAAACACAAAAGGAAGCCACCTCAGAGGAACACAATCAATACCAGGTAGTGCTTCACTCAACAGGATAACACTTCATACGGTAAATTAAAAAGGATTCCACATATAATTTATGGCCAATACTGCAATATTTAAGGTCAAAAAGTGTAAAGTGCAATAAATATAGTTCTTATCAACATTTATCCCAACACTACATGTATATAAAAATATATAAGGTGTCAAGTGCACTAAATACAGCTAAATCAGAAATTATCATAAACTGAAACACACCAATTAAGATTTTTTCTGTGTATTAACCAAATCAAACCATTTTTATATATATTATATCCCACCTAGTATTATGTAACAGCACTTACAAAAAATCCACAAAAAAACCCACTAGAAAAAATATATTACAGAACATCGTGACTATCACTACCTGTGATGTCATGTGCTTTGTGATGTCATCATAGCTGCCGCTGCTGCTTAATAGATCACATTTATAGGCATAAGAAATAGTTGAATTATTATGAAAACATATATAAAAATGGGATTTAATGCAGTCGGTGATTACTTTATACACTGTTATTTACATTACCGTTTCTAGGAGTTAATCATGTCATACTCCACCTCCTACCCTGCACATAATAACCAAAAAAAAAAACAAAAAAAAAAACTGAGCTGTAACAAATATTCAATAAACATGCAACATTACAAGCATGTGAATTGCAGCCTCAAGACTAGAAAAAAACCAAGGAGAAAATTGTAGAAAAAAAAATTGTAGAAAAAAATACCCTGACTATAAATAAATAAATAAATTGCAAGTGCTTAATAAACAGGGTACTTAGTATATACATTTTTACAAAAAGGTAAGAAGCTGTCTCACCTCGTCACGGTGTACCCATCTGAGACAGTCCCTAACCTACTAAAGTTAAAAACATATTCTGTACCTGACTAGTGTCATGTCAAATCTTCAATATGGATGGTAAAGTGGTTAGCTGGGTCCCAGATTAAATACACAGCAAAAAGTGAGAAGCAGGTAATTGTTCAGCCTCAGTATCAGGAGGGCTGCACCCCCAACTTGCATTAAAGCAAGATAACAGACAAAAAAAAAAAAATAAGTATATAATCAGAGCAACAAGAGTTTTGGTGCAATTAGAAAATTATTTTATTATCAATAAATTGTAAGAAATACATAGAGGACGTTTCAAGCATAAAGTTAGGGAATAAATACCTAGGTCCCGTAGACCACAATTGTAAAGAATATATAAATTCAGTGCAAAAGGGGTTTTCCTAAGAAATCCCAGGAAGGTTACAAACCAGGTAAGACGCTAATACCACTTTATAAATAACAAAACCATTACAAGTGAAGGTGGGCTATCTAATATATAAAGCTGAATGTGTGTATGTGTGTATGTATGTATGTCCGGGATTGGCATCTGCACCGTCGCAGCTACAGCCACAAAATTTTCTACACTCACACTTCTGGACCCCGAGAGCGTCATAGGCTATGTTTCGAGGGGAAATTTTAACCCCGCGCTTTACAGTTATTCGCCAAAAAACCTGCCTCCATTAAAGCGAATGGAGCTGGGAGCCACAGTGCAGCCAGAACTTCAGAAGAATGCGCAGCCACGCCCTTATATAGAATGTTGGCATGTCACCATGCAGCCAGGGAAAGAGACAGACACAGACAGGGAAAGAAGCAGACACAGACAGGGTAAGAAACAGACATAGACACGGTAAGAGACAGATACAAAGAGACAGACACAGACAAAGAGACAGAGACAGACACAGGGAAACAGACAGACAGGGAAAGAAAGGGAAAGAGACAGACAGGGTAAGAGACAGACTAAGACAGGTAAAGAGACAGACAAAGAGATAGACACAGGGAAAGAGACAGATGGAAAGAGACAGACAGGGAAAGAGAGGGAAAGAGACAGACAGGGAAAGAGAGGGAAAGAGACAGACAGGGAAAGTGACAGAGATAGATAGACAGACAGGGAAAGAGATTGAGACAGACGGAGAAAGAGACAGAGACAGACAGGGAAAGAGACAGACAGACAGACAAAGAGATAAAGAGAGAGACAGAGAGATATATACAGAGGGGGAGACAGACAGAGAATGGGAGAGAAACAGAGAGACAGTTATTATCCCGGGCGTTAATACATTCTATTTATACATTCGATCCCGGGAATGTTAATACATTCTATTTTGTTAACAACAGTTATTAACCCGGGCGAAGCCAGGTAGTACAGCTAGTATTTAGTATAATTGCATGCCAGCAGTTATCACAGTAGCCCATATCCAGGGGTAGGTTATGAAATCAGATGTGGCGCTTACCTAATTCAATGGTTGTACAGGGGAGCCAGACCAGAGGTGAACCTCCGACGGCCGTTTCGCGGTACGAGACCGCTTCTTCCGGGAGGAGTGAGTGCCGTGTTGACAGCCCGCGCCGCCCTTTGTTAGAATTTTGAAACTCTAGGTATTCCTCAGGTATATAGTTGATAGTACTTTCCAGTTGTTCATATATTTTTATGTTATAGGCATTTCGGTAAAACAACTCTTTTTTGGGACTACCCCATATTCACATTCCTGAGGCCTTTTAGGCCTGTACTTGGTTTACATGTGATCCTCAGTCTTTTTGTCTGTACTGTTGCTGGGGAAGACTTTGTCTTTATCTTGTCTTACTTTGTCTTTGAACTTTTGATGCCTACCATGATAGAGCGAAGCAACTCGAAATGCTTGCCAAGGCAAATTATGATAGCTATGATCCGATGTGATATACATTTTCAGTAACATCCAAAGCCAAGAGAAAAAAAAGAAAGCACTGTTATATTTGTCCAGCAAAGAAGGAAAGGAAATCTGAGCGTTTCTGTACTACTTGTGGACAAAATGTTTGCAAGGAACATTCTTCTGAAAAATTAATATGTGAAAATTGTTGGGGTAATCAGTAATGTTGAAAAGGAAAGTTTTTGACAAGAAATATTCCTGCACCATGTTTACTACAACTTTTATATAAAAAACTTTTAGACCAAAAAAATCGTTTTGTATATATATATATATATATATATATATATATATATATATATATATATATATATATATATATATACAGTTAGGTCCAGAAATATTTGGACAGTGACACAATTTTCGCGAGTTGGGCTCTGCATGCCACCACATTGGATTTGAAATGAAACCTCTACAACAGAATTCAAGTGCAGATTGTAACGTTTAATTTGAAGGTTTGAACAAAAATATCTGATAGAAATTGTAGGAATTGTACACATTTCTTTACAAACACTCCACATTTTAGGAGGTCAAAAGTAATTGGACAAATAAACCAAACCCAAACAAAATATTTTTATTTTCAATATTTTGTTGCGAATCCTTTGGAGGCAATCACTGCCTTAAGTCTGGAACCCATGAACATCACCAAACGCTGGGTTTCCTCCTTCTTAATGCTTTGCCAGGCCTTTACAGCCGCAGCCTTCAGGTCTTGCTTATTTGTGGGTCTTTCCGTCTTAAGTCTGGATTTGAGCAAGTGAAATGCATGCTCAATTGGGTTAAGATCTGGTGATTGACTTGGCCATTGCAGAATGTTCCACTTTTTTGCACTCATGAACTCCTGGGTAGCTTTGGCTGTATGCTTGGGGTCATTGTCCATCTGTACTATGAAGCGCCGTCCGATCAACTTTGCGGCATTTGGCTGAATCTGGGCTGAAAGTATATCCCGGTACACTTCAGAATTCATCCGGCTACTCTTGTCTGCTGTTATGTCATCAATAAACACAAGTGACCCAGTGCCATTGAAAGCCATGCATGCCCATGCCATCACGTTGCCTCCACCATGTTTTACAGAGGATGTGGTGTGCCTTGGATCATGTGCCGTTCCCTTTCTTCTCCAAACTTTTTTCTTCCCATCATTCTGGTACAGGTTGATCTTTGTCTCATCTGTCCATAGAATACTTTTCCAGAACTGAGCTGGCTTCATGAGGTGTTTTTCAGCAAATTTAACTCTGGCCTGTCTATTTTTGGAATTGATGAATGGTTTGCATCTAGATGTGAACCCTTTGTATTTACTTTCATGGAGTCTTCTCTTTACTGTTGACTTAGAGACAGATACACCTACTTCACTGAGAGTGTTCTGGACTTCAGTTGATGTTGTGAACGGGTTCTTCTTCACCAAAGAAAGTATGCGGCGATCATCCACCACTGTTGTCATCCGTGGACGCCCAGGCCTTTTTGAGTTCCCAAGCTCACCAGTCAATTCCTTTTTTCTCAGAATGTACCCGACTGTTGATTTTGCTACTCCAAGCATATCTGCTATCTCTCTGATGGATTTTTTCTTTTTTTTCAGTCTCAGGATGTTCTGCTTCACCTCAATTGAGAGTTCCTTAGACCGCATGTTGTCTGGTCACAGCAACAGCTTCCAAATGCAAAACCTCACACCTGTAATCAACCCCAGACCTTTTAACTACTTCATTGATTACAGGTTAACGAGGGAGACGCCTTCAGAGTTAATTGCAGCCCTTAGCGTCCCTTGTCCAATTACTTTTGGTCACTTTAAAAAGAGGAGGCTATGCATTACAGAGCTATGATTCCTAAACCCTTTCTCCGATTTGGATGTGAAAACTCTCATATTGCAGCTGGGAGTGTGCACTTTCAGCCCATATTATATATACAATTGTATTTCTGAACATGTTTTTGTAAACAGCTAAAATAACAAAACTTGTGTCACTGTCCAAATATTTCTGGACCTAACTGTATATATATATATATATATATATATATAAAGAATTATATAGAATGCTTATTTTGGGCGTTTTAAGCCGGTGTAATTACTTTTTTTTGTTTTACGCGCATAATTATAATGTTTTGAAATATTCACATCTCAAATAAACTTTGAAAAGTATTTCTATTTGAGTTAAGGGGCCATTACACGCAGCAATATCGCTAGCGATATCGCTTGCGAGCGTACCTGTCCCCGTCTTTTGTGCGTCACGGGCAAATCGCTGCCCGTGGCGCACAATATCGCTAGGCCCCGTCACACGGACTTCTTTATTTCACAAATCTGTGAAATAAAATGATTTTCTATACTCACCTGTCTCCAGTGCTGCTGTCTGTCACTCGCTTCCGATACCCCACTCATTATGCTCATTGCATATTCATTGCATCGGGCACCGGAGGCAACAGCGCTGGAGACATTAGCTCCATGGACAGCAGCGCCAGGGACAGGTGAGCAGAAAGTTCCTGCTCTCCATGTATTATCACAAATAACACACAGAGAACATTCGTCTGCCAAAATCACGGCACACGGAGGGCCATAAGCACCTTTTAAACGTCCGTGTAAAACGTACGTGGTTTTAATGTACGTGTGAAAGAGGCCTGAAGATAACCCCAAGGAGAGAACTGAATCTGTGCCCCAGGTTCCTTGCCCTTCTCATTTAGTGAGTCATTTTGCTGATTTTTTTTTTGAAGCAGAAACTCTCCAAATCCTCCTCAAAATCTCAAAACGCCTCAAAAACTTGGAGATTCTGCAAAGTTTATGCTCAAAAAAACCCCTGCAAAAAAAGTGAAGATCAGACAGCTCCAACTAATTGCTCAGTATAATGCAGCTGTGGTGCTCGGCTGGTTCCTGGATCCATGGATAAGGCAAAAAAGATTAGTATCTGGCATCCGCAAATAAAATTCATAACATTATTGAATCTGTTTAAAACATGATAAAATAAAGCATAGACAGTATAGACAGACCGGTCTACGTATTTCGGGCAAAGCCCTTAGCCTTGTCAAAACGAAGGACTTTGCCCGAAACGTGTAGGCCGGTCTGTCTATACTGTCTATGCTTGATTTTATCATGTTTTAAACTGATTCAGTAAAGGTTGGATTTTTATTTCTAGATGCTGGATACAAATCTTTATTGCCTGCAAAAAAGACTCAGTATGAACTTAGCCTCCGCAGGGAACTGAATTAGTGCCCAAGGTCCCTCACACTTCTCATTTAGTGAGTCTTTTTGCTGAGTTTTTGAAGCAGAAACTGAGTGGAAACTGTACAAATTCTCCTCAAAAACTTGGAGGTTCTGCTAAGCTTCTGCTCCAAAAACTCTGTAAAAAAGACTTTGTGTGAACATAGCCTCCGGGAGAGAACTAAATCTGTGCCTCAAATTCCTTGCCCGTCTCATTTAGTGAGGTTTTTTGCCGAGTTTTTGAAGCAGAAAATCTCCAAATCCTCCTAAAAATCTCAAAACTCTTCAAAAACCTGGAGGTTCTGCTGAGTTTCTGCTCAAAAACCTTGCAAAAAGATTCAGTATGAACTTAGCATCCACAGGGAACTGAATCAGTGCCCAAGGGTCCTTGCCCTTCTCATTTAGTGAGTCTTTTTGTTGAGTTTTTGAAACAAAAACTGTCCATGACCACTGAGGAAGGATTTTCCGGTCGTGATGGTTACTATACCCCTTAAAACTTAACCTAAAAATAATACACCGACTGCATGCGACTTGGTTAAACAAATTGGCCACAGCAGCCTTTATTACCTATTATTAACATACTAACCACAAAGGGGGCGCCGTCCAACGGGCGACCCCAAACACAGAATAATAGGTAACACATAATAATAAACGGTACATGAAACCCTATGTAGGCCCGGTCCAGAAACCCTTTTCTACACCAATATCCCTGGCCGCAACACTCCGACCCAGAGATGAGGTATTAATCACACCACGGATTAATACCCCCCAAACTTTGCAGAACCCCGTGCCTGCAATTTCCCTGAACCCAGAGACACCATACCAAGACAGTGCCTCTCGGTCCAGCTACAAATCCCTTCCAACCGCTTCTGGACCAGACCTACCCCCGCTGCTGCGACAAAACATACATCCCTTTTATAATAATTCCTTGTTGTCTTCTTGTTTTTTTTTTGAACATAGTTAAACAACTCACAAACACAAAAAGGGGAGGGTGGGCGGGAATCTGTCGCCGTCCGGAGTCCAAAAGGGGAGGTAAGACCCTCCCTCATCGCTTTTATACTCCCCCCCCTCCCCTACAGGGATCCTTTCTCCACCAATCCCCTATACCTTCCCATAATGCCCCTCATTATAACTTTATTAACCCCTCACTCCCTCCCTTCCCTCTGGTCATGTCGCCCCTCCCCCCTATGGGGTCCATGGCTTTCTAATTCTCCTCAAAAACATGGAGGTTCTGCTCAGATTCTGCTCCGAAAACTCTGCAAAAAAGACTCCATGTGAACACTGCCTTCAAGAAGGGAAATTTATCCATGCCCCAGGTGCCTTGCCTTTCTCATTTAGTGACTCTCTTTGCTGTGTTTTTGAAATAGAAACTGATTGGAAACGCTCCAAACCCTCCTCAAAAAAACTCACAAATCCTCAAAAATGTGGACGTTCTGCTCAGTTTCTGCTGTGAAAACTCTGCACACGCCTGTGTGAACATACAGTGGGTACGGAAAGTATTCGGACCCCTTTACATTTTTTACTCTTTGTTTCATTGCAGCTATTTGGTAAATACAAAAAAGTTCACTTTTTTCTCATTAATGTACACTCTGCACCCCATCTTGACAAAAAAACAGAAATGTAAACATTTTTGCAAATTTTGTAAACAAGAAAAACTGAAATATCACTTGGTCATAAGTATTCAGACCCTTTCATCAGACACTCATATTTAAGTCCCATGCTGTCATTTCCTTGTGATCCTCCTTAAGATGGTTCTAATCCTTCATTGGAATCCAGCTGTGTTTAATTAAACTGATAGGACTTGATTTGGAAAGGCGCACACCTGTCTATATAAGACCTCACTGGTCACAGTGCATCTCCTTCCCTGACGAAGCCGCAGCAGCGGCGATACGCGTGGGGTTTCTGCATACCCCTCCACCCCACCTGCCCCTGGACACAGGAGCTTTCCCTTCAGTCCCTCTCCTTGGTTACTTACCCTTGATGCACCTTTAGGTGTCCAGTTTATCAAGCCTTGCATTTATCTTGGTTTGCCTGGGGTATGTTCCATTGCTTGCAGAGCTCTGGTGTATCACGCTTTCCAGCTTGGCTGGCTTCTGACTGAACTCGTGTCTCTGTTGTCTATTTAACCATTGGTTGGATTGTATGACTGCATCTTGTGGATTTAATTCATATGTATACTCTTTTGCTCTGCCATTTGGATTGCATACTGACATTTGGTCACTAGGGATGCTTTATTAATTGTCACATACTTGCTATATTGGGGTTATACTCCTGTGATTTATCTGTAATCATTATTGATGTCACTGTGAATATACTACCCCCTGGGGTCATTTCAGGGTATGGGTCATTGTGTATGCAGTTTTGCATTTTAATTGTTTTTATTCGTGTTCAATAAAGGCTTTTGCATTATTTTGTATTTTAGGCTGTGCATGGTTTATGTGCAACATCTTTTTCTCCTTTTACCCTACAGAGACAGAATTGTGGCAAGGCACAGATCTGGCCAAGGTTACAAAAGAATTTCTGCAGTATTCAAGATTCCTAAGAGCACAGTGGCCTCCATAATCCTTAAATGGAAGAAGTTTGGGACCACCAGAACTCTTCCTAGACCTGGCCGTCCAGCCAAACTGAGCAATCATGGGAGAAGAGCCTTGGTGAGAGAGGTAAAGAAGAACTCCAAGATCACTGTGGCTGAGCTCCAAGTCCATGGCTCCTTTATGTAGAAGGTACGGCTTTCTCAATACACTTGGACTCAAATAGTGTAGACCACCTGATGGCCTGAAGCAGAACCCTGGTTGTGCAGTGTATTGGTGACATATACAGTATATGTGTGTACGTACGCAGCTGTGTGTAGTCAGGAAAGCATTATGGCAGGGGCCTTGTGGCCACCAAAACTGATGGGGGGCAAATGTAAACAGGTGGTTGTTAGACGGTTCCACTTGTATCACACTTATGAAGAGGCCTGCACTTTTTAATAAATTAAGCAAAAATCACTGCAATGTGGCTATTTTCTGCTATTAGGGTGAGGCCTCATACCCTCCTTCCAGGTTCTGTCCTGGGGTCCCATATCTATTTGTTGTATACTCACGAACAGCACCTCTCTAGTGTGTTTTTACTTTTACACCAGACCATTGTGTCTTCTATATTCTCCAACTCTGTATCCCGGTCTTCAGTCTTCTTTCAGGTAGCATGTTGTGTAGGACATATACAATGTTAGCCCCCATCACAGAGCCTGAACTCCATAATACCTGTAATGTAGCTTTGGACAGGAGCTGACATTATTACATAACAATCCGTCATGGAGCCCCGTATAATTCCCATTTCTGCAATACTGAGAGTTGTAGTGATAACTCTCATCATTGTTACTGTGTAAGGAGAAATCCCAGACATAAAAAATACACATCACAATATATACGGTACAGATCTTTTTTTATTGGCATAGCAATAAGTAGCATGGTAATGGAAGTATTACCGGCTCTTTTAGAAATTTAAGAATGATCACGGTGACTCTCAGGCTATGTCCGGTGAAGACCACAGAACTAGCTGTGGCCATTGTGGACAGGCTGAGGGCCACCGGACCCAAAGATCCAGAGGAAGGCAAACAAACCCCCAGGAGAGTTCTACCTCAGGGGGGAAAAAAATTCCTTCCTGACCCCAAGCATGGCGATCGGATATTTCCCTGGATCTCGTCTGTCCTGCTGCATATTGCTGTATATCATCTGTACGAAATAATCAGCTTCAAGAGAGAGGACCCTGTAAAAGAAAAAGACATATTAATCTGGTCCTATAAGCTTACCATCTAATATACAATATACCCACATACAATATACCCACTGCTCCTGGGAGCTCACAGACTAATATACACCCTGCTCCTAGGAGCTTACAATCTAATATACCCACTGCTCCTGGGAGCTCACAGACTAATACACACCCTGCTCCTAGGAGCTTACAATCTAATATACCTGGACGTACCTTACCTGGACTTACCTTACTTGGACTTACCTTTCCTCCTCAAACTGTCGGGCTCTAGTGATACAAAATGGTTCAGGTTTAGAACGTTGTACATTCCATATTGGTTGTGATGTCACGTGTTCTCTGTGATGTCATGTAACCTGTGATGTCATTTCATGTCTATGCGCACTGTGATGTCATCATCACTGTCACTTCTGTTTTATGTATGAAGCTTATAACATTGAGCAAGAATTTGATTTCTTTTAATAAATATAAACTATAGATATCTCCCACCATTATTTTTAATTTGTAACAATCATTTAAATGAACCTTTATATTTTGAAGGGTTACTCCAATTCTTAGACATTATCAGCTGCCCATAGGATAGGTAATATTTTGCTGAATGTGAGAGTCTGACTGCTGATCCTGAGAACTGGGCTCTGCATTTCTCCATCTAAATGGAGCTGTGGCAAAACATGGCACATATGCACCCCCGATCCATAACTTTGCTATGGGAGATATACAGCACTGAGTACAACATTTGGCTTTTCCTGGTAGCCCCATAGAGAAATAATGGAGCTGTGGTACGCATGGTTGGCCAGCCCTACATTCACATGTGGTTCTCAGGTCCAACCGCTGGGACCCTATGAATATTCAATAACTCTAAAGATTGGAAGAACCCGTTAACAGGACCAAGTGACCTGACAATAGAGAATTGTAGCATTTCGTAATTGGATATGTAACAAAAATGGTATATTTTGTCCAGACTAATGGCAAAACGAATCAACTAATCGTTCAAAAGAAATTTTTACGCATACACTTCATTAATCAATAACTCAACACAAACCCACAAGGCATCACCCAAGCTAGGTCAAGAAGTGAAAAAATGTAATTGGTTTCTGTATACAAATTTGAATAACATTTTTTTGTTAATTTATCTCATGACATATAGACAAAAAACACCATTAAAAACACAAAAGGAAGCCACCTCAGAGGAACACAATCAATACCAGGTAGTGCTTCACTCAACAGGATAACACTTCATACGGTAAATTAAAAAGGATTCCACATATAATTTATGGCCAATGCTGCAATATTTAAGGTCAAAAAGTGTAAAGTGCAATAAATATAGTTCTTATCAACATTTATCCCAACACTACATGTATATAAAAATATATAAGGTGTCAAGTGCACTAAATACAGCTAAATCAGAAATTATCATAAACTGAAACACACCAATTAAGATTTTTTTCTGTGTATTAACCAAATCAAACCATTTTTATATATATTATATCCCACCTAGTATTATGTAACAGCACTTACAAAAAATCCACAAAAAAACCCACTAGAAAAAATATATTACAGAACATCGTGACTATCACTACCTGTGATGTCATGTGCTTTGTGATGTCATCATAGCTGCCGCTGCTGCTTAATAGATCACATTTACAGGCATAAGAAATAGTTGAATTATTATGAAAACATATATAAAAATGGGATTTAATGCAGTCGGTGATTACTTTATACACTGTTATTTACATTACCGTTTCTAGGAGTTAATCATGTCATACTCCACCTCCTACCCTGCACATAATAAGTATATAATCAGAGCAACAGGAGTTTTGGTGCAATTAGAAAATTATTTTATTATCAATAAATTGTAAGAAATACATAGAGGACGTTTCAAGCATAAAGTTAGGGAATAAATACCTAGGTCCCATAGACCACAATTGTAAAGAATATATAAATTCAGTGCAAAAGGGGTTTTCCTAAGAAATCCCAGGAAGGTTACAAACCAGGTAAGACGCTAATACCACTTTATAAATAACAAAACCATTACAAGTGAAGGTGGGCTATCTAATATATAAAGCTGAATGTGTGTATGTGTGTATGTATGTATGTCCGGGATTGGCATCTGCACCGTCGCAGCTACAGCCACAAAATTTTCCACACTCACACTTCTGGACCCCGAGAGCGTCATAGGCTATGTTTCGAGGGGAAATTTTAACCCCGCGCTTTACAGTTATTCGCCAAAAAACCTGCCTCCATTAAAGCGAATGGAGCTGGGAGCCACAGTGCAGCCAGAACTTCAGAAGAATGCGCAGCCACGCCCTTATATAGAATGTTGGCATGTCACAATGCAGCCAGGGAAAGAGACAGACACAGCCAGGGAAAGAAGCAGACACAGACAGGGTAAGAAACAGACATAGACACGGTAAGAGACAGATACAAAGAGACAGACACAGACAAAGAGACAGAGACAGACACAGGGAAACAGACAGACAGGGAAAGAAAGGGAAAGAGACAGACAGGGTAAGAGACAGACTAAGACAGGTAAAGAGACAGACAAAGAGATAGACACAGGGAAAGAGACAGATGGAAAGAGACAGACAGGGAAAGAGAGGGAAAGAGACAGACAGGGAAAGTGACAGAGATAGATAGACAGACAGGGAAAGAGATTGAGACAGACGGAGAAAGAGACAGAGACAGACAGGGAAAGAGACAGACAGACAGACAAAGAGATAAAGAGAGAGACAGAGAGATATATACAGAGGGGGAGACAGACAGAGAATGGGAGAGAAACAGAGAGACAGTTATTATCCCGGCATTAATACATTCTATTTATGCATTCGACCCCGGGAATGTTAATACATTCTATTTTGTTAACAACAGTTATTAACCCGGGCGAAGCCGGGTAGTACAGCTAGTATTTAATATAATTGCATGCCAGCAGTTATCACAGTAGCCCATATCCAGGGGTAGGTTATGAAATCAGATGTGGCGCTTACCTAATTCAATGGTTGTACAGGGGAGCCAGACCAGAGGTGAACCTCCGACGGCCGTTTCGCGGTACGAGACCGCTTCTTCCGGGAGGAGTGAGTGCCGTGTTGACAGCCCGCGCCGCCCTTTGTTAGAATTTTGAAACTCTAGGTATTCCTCAGGTATATAGTTGATAGTACTTTCCAGTTGTTCATATATTTTTATGTTATAGGCATTTCGGTAAAACAACTCTTTTTTTGGGACTACCCCATATTCACATTCCTGAGGCCTTTTAGGCCTGTACTTGGTTTACATGTGATCCTCAGTCTTTTTGTCTGTACTGTTGCTGGGGAAGACTTTGTCTTTATCTTGTCTTACTTTGTCTTTGAACTTTTGATGCCTACCATGATAGAGTGAAGCAACACGAAATGCTTGCCAAGGCAAATTATGATAGCTATGATCCGATGTGATATACATTTTCAGTAACATCCAAAGCCAAGAGAAAAAAAAGAAAGCACTGTTATATTTGTCCAGCAAAGAAGGAAAGGAAATCTGAGCGTTTCTGTACTACTTGTGGACAAAATGTTTGCAAGGAACATTCTCTGAAAAATTAATATGTGAAAATTGTTGGGGTAATCAGTAATGTTGAAAAGAAAGTTTTTGACAAGAAATATTCCTGCACCATGTTTACTACAACTTTTATATAAAAAACTTTTAGACCAAAAAAATCGTTTTGTATATATATATATATATATATATATATATCTATATATATATATATACAGTTAGGTCCAGAAATATTTGGACAGTGACTCAATTTTCGCGAGTTGGGCTCTGCATGCCACCACATTGGATTTGAAATGAAACCTCTACAACAGAATTCAAGTGCAGATTGTAACGTTTAATTTGAAGGTTTGAACAAAAATATCTGATAGAAATTGTAGGAATTGTACACATTTCTTTACAAACACTCCACATTTTAGGAGGTCAAAAGTAATTGGACAAATAAACCAAACCCAAACAAAATATTTTTATTTTCAATATTTTGTTGCGAATCCTTTGGAGGCAATCACTGCCTTAAGTCTGGAACCCATGGACATCACCAAACGCTGGGTTTCCTCCTTCTTAATGCTTTTCCAGGCCTTTACAGCCGCAGCCTTCAGGTCTTGCTTGTTTGTGGGTCTTTCCGTCTTAAGTCTGGATTTGAGCAAGTGAAATGCATGCTCAATTGGGTTAAGATCTGGTGATTGACTTGGCCATTGCAGAATGTTCCACTTTTTTGCACTCGAACTCCTGGGTAGCTTTGGCTGTATGCTTGGGGTCATTGTCCATCTGTACTATGAAGCGCCGTCCGATCAACTTTGCGGCATTTGGCTGAATCTGGGCTGAAAGTATATCCCGGTACACTTCAGAATTCATCCGGCTACTCTTGTCTGCTGTTATGTCATCAATAAACACAAGTGACCCAGTGCCATTGAAAGCCATGCATGCCCATGCCATCACGTTGCCTCCACCATGTTTTACAGAGGATGTGGTGTGCCTTGGATCATGTGCCGTTCCCTTTCTTCTCCAAACTTTTTTCTTCCCATCATTCTGGTACAGGTTGATCTTTGTCTCATCTGTCCATAGAATACTTTTCCAGAACTGAGCTGGCTTCATGAGGTGTTTTTCAGCAAATTTAACTCTGGCCTGTCTATTTTTGGAATTGATGAATGGTTTGCATCTAGATGTGAACCCTTTGTATTTACTTTCATGGAGTCTTCTCTTTACTGTTGACTTAGAGACAGATACACCTACTTCACTGAGAGTGTTCTGGACTTCAGTTGATGTTGTGAACGGGTTCTTCTTCACCAAAGAAAGTATGCGGCGATCATCCACCACTGTTGTCATCCGTGGACGCCCAGGCCTTTTTGAGTTCCCAAGCTCACCAGTCAATTCCTTTTTTCTCAGAATGTACCCGACTGTTGATTTTGCTACTCCAAGCATGTCTGCTATCTCTCTGATGGTTTTTTTCTTTCTTTTCAGCCTCAGGATGTTCTGCTTCACCTCAATTGAGAGTTCCTTAGACCGCATGTTGTCTGGTCACAGCAACAGCTTCCAAATGCAAAACCACACACCTGTAATCAACCCCAGACCTTTTAACTACTTTATTGATTACAGGTTAACGAGGGAGACGCCTTCAGAGTTAATTGCAGCCCTTAGAGTCCCTTGTCCAATTACTTTTGGTCCCTTTAAAAAGAGGAGGCTATGCATTACAGAGCTATGATTCCTAAACCCTTTCTCCGATTTGGATGTGAAAACTCTCATATTGCAGCTGGGAGTGTGCACTTTCAGCCCATATTATATATATAATTGTATTTCTGAACATGTTTTTGTAAACAGCTAAAATAACAAAACTTGTGTCACTGTCCAAATATTTCTGGACCTAACTGTATATATATATATATATATATATATATATATATATATATAACAAGAATTATATAGAATGCTTATTTTGGGCGTTTTAAGCCGGTGTAATTACTTTTTTTTGTTTTACGCGCATAATTATAATGTTTTGAAATATTCACATCTCAAATAAACTTTGAAAAGTATTTCTATTTGATTTAAGGGGCCATTACACGCAGCAATATCGCTAGCGATATCGCTTGCGAGCGTACCTGTCCCCGTCTTTTGTGCGTCACGGGCAAATCGCTGCCCGTGGCGCACAATATCGCTAGGCCCCGTCACACGGACTTACCTGCCTAGCGACGTCGCTGTGGCCGGCGATCCGCCTCCTTTCTAAGGGGGCGGTTCGTGCGGCGTCACAGCGGCGTCACTAAGCGGCCGCCCAATAGAAGTGGAGGGGTGGAGATGAGCGGCCGTAACATCCCGCCCACCTCCTTCCTTCCTCATTGCCGGCGGCCGCAGGTAAGCTGTAGTTCGTCGTTCCCGAGGTGTATGCTGCCTCGGTAATGAAGAACAACCTGCGTCCTCAACAATCAACGATTTTATGAAAATGAACGACGTGTCAGATGGACGATTTGGAGAATATTTTCCATCGCTAGCGGTCGCTCGTTGGTGTCACATGCAACGACGTCGCTAACGATGCCGGATGTGCATCACGGAATCCGTGACCCTGGCGATATATCGTTATACGTCGTTGCAACGGGGCCTTTACGCCATGTTATTTGCACACAGGCCTAAAAGGCCCCAGGTATGTGAAAGTGTAGATTTCTATGGTTGCGTGTTCTTGGGTTAAGATATGTGCACAATGAGTTTTTGCTGAGATTTTGAAGCAGAAACTGAGCGGAAACTCTCCAAATCCTCCTAAAAAACCACAACTGAGTGTGCATATTGACTGACCATGATCTTTTTTCTCGTTACTTGAAATAGATTGTTTTAATTCAAACAAATGTATCTGGCAGATTTTCTTTTACATAATGAAAAAAAAATGTCTTAGTCAAGTACTCCTGTGAAAGTCTTTATTTTTCTATTTCAGTACAGATGTAGCTTGCAGTGCAGTATACAGCTATATACATATGTACGGATGACAGTAAAGTGAGTAGTTAGCTTGCCAGCAAGAGAGACATTGTAGAAATGGACTATTTACATATCCTGCCGCTTCTGGGGGGTGAAGACCGGTGCACACAGTCACAACCACTCTCTAGAGTTAGGTAGCTCAAGAAATAACATAAACACAACAAACATCATTTAATCAAGTCATGCTGCAAGGATTTTGCATTAAATAATCATGAAAAAAAAAACTTGGAATGAGGTTAAATACTTGCAAAATGTGATGTATAAAGTACAAGAACAACAAATGATGGAGCGGCTGCTGCTGCGGGGATTTTCTGGAGAATCTGAGCCCCACGTGGCATAAATAGAGCACAAGTCACAGGTAAAATATTTCGTCAGAATGTATTTCCTATAATTCACAAGGATAAAACTCTAACCTTAAAGGAGGATTATAATTAAAGGGAACCTGTCACCAGGATTTTCCTTTATGAGCTGCGGCCACCACCAGTGAGCTCTTATACGAGGGGCTGCTGATAAGTCTTTGGCGTTGTGATCTTTTTTTGTTTTTATGGTAACGAATGTTACATCACATGAAAGCCTTATGTGTCTAATATATGTTTTTAAAATTTTGTGTTTGTTACTTATGGCAACAGTGTTCTATGCAAGTAGTTAAGAACTGGTTTGCCAAATTTTAAATGGGCCATTTCGGCGCCAATGATGAGGAACGTCCTGGACGACCAAGAGTGGTTGTTGTTCCGGAGATCGTCGATGCTGTGCACACACAACCTCATACTGGAGAATCTACGAATTTCAGCTAAAGCAATAGCAGACATCATGGGGATTTCCCGTGAACGTGTTTGTGTCATTATCCATGAACATTTGGACATGAGGAAGTGATCTGCAAAGTGGGTCAACAAACATTTGCAACAGATCAGAGAAGCATGCGAGTGAAATCTTCCCGGTCCATTTGTCAGCGTTTCTGGACTGATAATAACTTTCTGGATCAATAGGTCACTATGGATGAGACCTGGATTTATTTGTATGACCTTCAAAACAAGGAGCAGTCAAAAGAGTGGAGGCACATTGGTTCTCCTTATCCAAAGAAGTTCAGGGTGCAAAAATCAGCCACTAAGGTGATGGTGACTGTGTTCTGGGATAAGGAGTGCGTGCTGCTAGTGGACTACTTTCAAAAGGGTTCCACCATCAATGCAAGGTATTACATTGAACATTTGGACCAATTGAAGGCATTCACTACAGTGTTTTGATCTGCCCTCAGCTGGATAGATCAAAGTGCGCATGCGCAAGAGCACAATGGTGACCTCTCTGTGAATGACGCAGGATGCATCATCAACACAGGGCTGGGCAGGAGGATGGCGATCCCACAAGATGGAGAAGGCATCAGACCGAGAGCAGTGACACCCATTGGACCTGATCGCCCCCTAGGTGAGTATAATGAAAGGTCTTTTTTATGTTATACAGAGCGGCCTGGGCTCTTATGTACAGCATTCTGGAATACTGTATATAAAGGCTTATTGGTGGTGGCCATAACTCATAAGGGAAAAACCTGCTGACCGGTTCCCTTTAATAAAGACTAATCACTATATAAGAGCAGGTACACACACGCCAGATTTTTTTTGCGGCAGATGTAGATCAATGCCGGTTCACCATTGCTACACTGAAAGGCACAAGGTCCAATTGCCTGCTGCTGTAATCCTCTGTGGATTCTACCTGTGTAAATGATGCATCTTTCCCACCTCATGTGAACCTGCCATAAATGTAAATACCTTCATCCTTCTTACATAATTAAAGTGGTTTTCCCAAAATTGCAAGTTATCCTCTATTTACAAAATTGCTGATTGCCAGGGGTCCGACCACTGGGACTCCCAGAGATCCTGGAACCTCAAAAACTAGGCATTGGAGATGCTCATGGTTGGGTTCTGCACTAGTCATTGTCTCTGGGATGATCCTGGGACCCCAAAAAAGAGGCATTGGAGATGCTCATGGTTGGGTTCTGCACTAGTCATTGTCTCTGGGACTACCAGAAAAAGATTGGTACAGTGCCTGGCGATTTTAGAAAAACCCCTTTAAAGAAGTTGTCTGAGATCTAAAATAAAAGAAATTAATATAATAAAATAACCATTACTTATCTATTCATTCCCTGGCTTCTCCGGTAATCCCTGCTGGTTCTACAGTGATGATGCCACGTCCATTAGTCACGGGACCGCTGCAGTCAATCACTGACCTCATGAGGCCAGTGATTAGATGCAGCGGTTACGTGATTGAATGACAGACGTGAGGTCATCAGGTCTCGTGTAGATCCCCTAAGTGATGGCACTTGGGTGCCAGGGGATAAAATAATTTTAGTATTTATATGCTATTGGCTCTTTATTTTGCTATTTCCTGGCAACCCCTTTAATGTTTAATTCCTCACTATTCTGAAGATATTTATATGCTGTCAGTAAATGAGAACACTTGATTATATTCACCCATACTTTGCTAGTCCTGCTGTAAAATGAGAAATGGGTCCAATTATTTTTAGTAGAGACAATGCTACGTGTGCTAAATACAGCAGCAGCTGCGCACAAACCTCTGTCGTTTGCTACAATGTTCTTCTGAAAAATTGGTGCGCACTCACTTGATAGAGCGAGGTGCTAGTGCTACAATGTATTTTCCTGTACAGTTTAGATATATGTAAGTTTAGAGCCTATAGCTGTCAACAAGACTGTTTTTCATTCACTGACAGCAAAGATATCTTGCAAATAGCGAAGAATTGAAACAATATATATATATATTAGAGATTTGAATGTTTTATTGGTATAGTGATTAACATTTATTGATATAAACCCAGTAAATTCTTTTAACAGGGTTATATGAATTGATAAAAACATAGCCGCTATATTCCGGAAACAGCGCCATTCTTGACCACAGGATACTTAGGGTATTGCAGCTGAGCCGCAATACTAGACTCAATCATGGACGAGAATGGCCCCGTTTCTGGGAGAGAGCAGCCATGTTTATCTCATCTCATACAACCTTTTCAAAGATGGAATTTTGTAGTGAATTGTTCTCAATCTATTGATCACGCAGATGGGGTTCGAGGTCTCATCTTCATTTCTATGAATGGTATGGAGAATTCGTGACCTTTCCAAGGCTCCCAGTTAACTCCCTAGAAAACAGAAAAAAAACATTCATTTCACTAAAAAGTAAAAAGTCCTCCAATTAACCAAAGTCTTGTCCCATGTATATTTTTGGGTGTGATAGAAGATAGTTTATTCTTCCCCATTATTAGCCAGTTTAGATTGGGAGAAGGTCGTTTAATACTTTCAAGCGGTTGCAGATAGGAAATCCGCAACGTATATGTCATTCGGTAGAGTTGGGAATGGAAGGAAGGATCCAGCTCAGACTCCAAGGATAAATAAAACTTTATCTTTATTTCTTCTTGTTAAAATATATATCCAAATAAGTATTATGGCACCGGCTTAATCACACTGACAGATGGCAGATGTATAACACACAACGCGTTTCGGCAGGACGTCTTCTTCAGGTTGACCTGTAGAAGGCGTCCCGCCGAAACGCATTGTGTGTTTTACTGTTTTACATCTGTCAGTGTGATTAAGCCAGTGCCATAATACTTATTTGGATATATATTTTAACAAGAAGAAATAAAGATAAAGTTTTATTTATCCTTGGAGTCTGAGCTGGATCCTTCCTTCCATTCCCTACTTCATGTTTTCATACGTCTGGCTGCCGAGTACCGTGCTGGGACCCAGGATATCCATTTGGAGGATTTATACAGGCTTGCTCCTGCAGCGGTGAGCTGTTTTTATCCTTTTTTGTGAACAATTCGGTAGAGTTGGTGCAAATCTTTTTACAGTGCCTGGTGGAGGATAATATCGGTAATCTGTGGTTGCAAGACGGGAGCACAGAGAGCCGTCTCCTGTCGGCTTCCGCTGCTCTTCTTTTGATTAGTCAGGCTGATTAACAATTAACAACAATGATGTCAGGCTGGATAATTAAAAGCAGAGCAGCAGATAAAAGGTTGTTCTCAGGGCTCCCGTCCCATGAACACAGAATACTGACGTGGCTGATGGACTGGGTTTTGCGAATTGATTAGCACCAGCTCTAGTAGAAACATTTTTTTGATAGATACACTCCAGTGCATGTCGGGCGGCACGATGGCTCAGTGGTTAGCACTGCAGCCTTGCAGCGCTGGGGTCCTGGGTTCGAATCCCACCAAGGACACCCATCTGCAAGGAGTTTGTATGATCTCCCCGTGTTTGTGTGGGTTTCCTCCAGTTTCCTCCCACACTCCAAAGACATACAAATAGGGAATTTAGATTGTGAGCCCCAATGGGGACAGCGTTCCTGATGTATGTGAAGCACTGCGGAATATCTTAGTGCTATATAAAAATAAAGATTTATTTATTTATGTCAAGCAATTGCAGGTATGTAGGCTCGGAGATCCACACAAAGAACAAGGATAACGGAACATATCTTAGCAAATTTCCACTAATCTTAAAGACATATATCCTTATCAACCCAAATAGATCAAGCCTCCAAAAAACAAAGATCAAAGAGCGTATTCCCAATCCTCTGTGCCAGAAAGGTCAGTAACGAAAACATTCCCAAGTAAACCAAAGTCTAGATTTGTCATTCCTGAAAAAGCAGGTAGCAAGAGGGTGAATAATCCCAGAAACACCCATATCCCTCAGGAGGGCCACCAATAAAGGCAACGCACCCAGAGAAATCTTGTAACAAACAAAAAGGAAAAGCGGAACATAAAAAATAAAATGTCTTGCTCTGATTGTCAGTGGAAAAAAATACTTCAATAAATATGAGCTAGAATGCCAGGGATGAATATTGTGAGTGCATTCAAGTAGCCATCAAGTCATCCATGGCCAAGCATCTGGTATATGAGACTTTCAAAGTGCATGACCTAATGGCATCCATGAAGTGGTCCTGGTAGTAAAGGCATTTCTAAAGTTGCCTAGTCTAGAAAATGTTGTATACGAAATACAGTATATAGCCATTATTTACCCGTTCAACCACCCACTTCACCAGAACGGCCAATCCTTGTGGTTCCTGCCAGTCCTACACTGATGACTTCCCTTTTACATGACCACTGCAGCGAATAACTGACCTTAGCGGTGACATTTCTCTTTGACTTCTCAATTAACTACAGCAATCACGTGAATGATGGATAGGACATCGTCACAGCTCGACTAGCATGGGCCATAAGAGTAGCAATTGTGTTGCAGCCAGCCTGCAGATATACAAACAGTGCCCCAGCAGCCTTAATCAGCTGCTTGGTGACAGGCCTGGGGGGCATATGCCCCCCTGCCCCCCCGGGCTAGCCCGACCCCGGCCGGCAAAGGAGTCAAGGGGGGGGGGGAAGTAATATTTATTTCATTATTTTAATATGTTCCCTAATCTTTAGCAACTTTTCAGAAATTCTGAAAAACCACTTTAAGCAACATATGCTCAGGTCTGTGCCTAACGCATCTGCTTTATCTAAATGATCCCAATCGTAGCCGTTGATAAAAACAGATAAGTAGTGGTATAATTGCTGCAGTAGCTACGATAAGAAATGTTACCTCCATTGTGCTTGTAGGGAGGGGAAACACTGCATATAGGAAAGAGGAGCTAGCAAGACTAAGGGTTACTTTGCACGTTGCGACATCGCTACTGCGATCTCGTCGGGGTCAAATCGAAAGTGACGCACATCCGGCGCTGGTAACGACGTCGCAATGTGTAAAGCCTAGAAGCACCGATAAACGATCGCAAAAGCGTTGAAAATCGGTGATCTGTGTAGTGTCGTCCATTTCCATAATTTCGCTGTAGTGACAAGTACGATGTTGTTCCTCATTCCTGCGGCAGCACACATCGCTGTGTATGAAGCCGCAGGAGCGAGGAACCTCACCTTACCTGCGTCACGCCTGCAATGAGGAAGGAAGGAGGTGGGCAGGATGTTTACGCCCCGCTCATCTCCGCCCCTCCACTTCTATTGGACGCCTGCTGTGTGACGTCGCTGTGACGCCGCACGACCCGCCCCCTTAGGAAGGAGGCGGTTCGCCGGCCAGAGCGACGTCGCAGGGCAGGTAAGTGCATGTGAAGCTGCCGTAGTGATAATGTTCGCTACGGCAGCTATCACAAGATATCGCATCTGCGACGGGGGCGGGGACTATTGCGCTCGGCATCGCTACAATCGGCTAGCGATGTCGCAACGTGCAAAGTACCCCTAAGCCCCATTTAAAATGTAGATCCAGGGGGCCTTCTAGAGTACAGTATAGAAAGCGTCAAGGGCAGTAGAGCCAGCGTAATTATTGATAAAGGCAGTATTTGTGTGTGTACTTCGGCATTTAGAAAGCACAATATTCTATTATCTCACTCCTTTAAAGATATTCTACAGCGGCAGAGACGTGGCACAAAGTGGAAAGATTCTGAATTCATATGTCTTTAAAGTAAAGTATATTATGTTAATGGCTCTGGCAGAAATCCAAAAATAGCAGTGAAATTATGTAAATGCCTGAAATCAGCAGAACATCCATTGTCTCCAATGGAGATCAGACCCTACATCGACTGTTTTTGCAGCCTTACAAGGCAGAAGAAGTGACAGCAAATCTATTCTGAGCCATTTTCTGGAGTGATATACCATAACAAGGAGCCTCACGTCTTCCCAGGGATGAATATCTTACGCAGAGGGGATTATTTCTAGAGGAGCCATAAAACAAAATGGAAATGTGATAGAAAAAAAACCCTGCTGGGCAAATCATCATTTATGCTTCCTATAAACTACATATTCCGCAACTACAAAAAAAACGTGATATTGTCCCTATAGAAATATTCTGCAGCAGTTAAAGGCACACTGTCCAACATTACATGGACATTTAAGCCCACCTCCAGGACTCTTCTGGGAACAAACAAAACTGTACCAGGATAGGTGTGGCACTGTTTTGGTTTAATTTTACCAGCTGATTTCAGGCCAGCAACAAGCACCAAATGACAATATTCAATATGTTTGCTATTCATTTACTAGCCAACGAACAATGACGGGGATCAGTGATGGGGACAAAATGATCGCTAATGCGACTGTTGTGTTACCATAGAGAGTGCATATAAGGGCGCAGTCAACAAAGATGACAATTTCTGGTGGCTTTCTTGACCTGAGAGTGACGTCATGTATTTATAAGCTTCAGTGGAGAAAGAAGGGTTAACACCGCTATGCCGTAGGAAGAAAACTTCAGGTAGGATCATTGATAGTGATTTTACTCTACGCGTTTCAGTGATAAGCTCCTTCCTCAGGAAAAATCACCATCACATTGGTGATTGTTCCTGAGGAAGGAGTGTATCTGCAAAACGTGTAGAATAAAATCACTATGCAGGATCCTATCTGAAGTTTTTGTTCCTATGGCAGAGTGGTGTTAACCCTTTAGACTTCATTGAAGGATTGTTTGTATCTCTGGGGCTGCTGGAGCCGTTTCAAGCTACAACAGTGGTTCCGTCTGATAAAACCTGGCCAGGTGAGCAAGTCTGCACTCATTACCTTTCATTTATCCCTCCAATATAACCCTATTGTGCTTTTGTGTCTTCTATATAACTAGCCTGAATTTCTATGAAGCTGTCACTGTCTTGTTCCACGACTAGGGAATTATTCAATGTTTTCATTGCTGTGTATTGCTTTTCTGTTGCTAGGCAGAAGCTTTGACTTTCCTAGTATTTTGTCCCTTCCTCCTCCCTGTAGCTCTGTGATGTCAGCATTACCCGCCCCTTCTTCTCCATGGAGTGTTTTGCATCAGCCATCTTACATGTAAGGCCCCTTTCACACATGCCATCAGTCACAATCTGTCGCCTTTTGAAGAAAACGGATCCAGCGCTGGATCCACTTTTTTCTCATTGACTTGTTTTAGCAACGGATTGCGACGGATGGCCTCACGTTTCATTTGTCTTTCGACAGTCGAAAAATGTTTGTCCGTCGGACGGAGACAACATCCACAGTAACGTTTTTTGTTTGCGTCAACAAAACGGATAGTGACGGTTCCGTCGTCATCTGTCGTTTGTTGGAATGTAAGCCTACGGGTGCAGGATCCGTCATCATCTGTGAAATGACGGATTACTGCGATGGATTCCGTTTCTTTTTAACTGAGCATGCTCAGATGTGTAAATCCCCTGCTGGTCAGAAAATCTCTCTCTCTCTCTCTCTCTCTCTCTCATTGTGGCTGAGTTATACTATCTGAGAAACAGATATGAACATGAGTACGGTTAATGTCAATACCCGAAGAAATGGTCTGTTCAGGCGCCATCACATCCATGAGTCAGAATAGTCATGCTTGGCTCAGGAGAGCCGCCGACCAGTCCGAGCATTTCGATGTGATGCAATCGTTGTCTATGTTATACGGGTGTCTGACTGCTCCTTTATTGGCAGCACAACACTGAATAACATGATGTGCTGAAGATAAAAATGATTGTCGCATAAAAATCAAATCACCCGATGAACAAAAGTTTTGCTCATTCATTGGGTGAAAATTACAAGAGCTGATAGCCGTTCCTCTCGGCTAATCTAAACATTTCTTTTCTAGAAGAAAGTCATCAATAAACCTGGACAACTGCTTTAAAAACCAACTAAGCTATTTTTGTAAATAAATTGTTGATCAGTTTTTGCAAGGCTATGAATATCTGTAATGTATTCCATTACCTTATCTTGCAACATTTTCACTGCTGTTTTAACTGCTTTGTTCATGCACTTAGAGTAGCTGTTTTGAACTGCAGGACTAGCAAATATCTGTACATTAGTGTGAGCTTCTCTGCTCCTCTCCCTCATGTCAGACATTATTTACAAAAAATTTCCCTGTCTGGGCATGTGAGATGGGAACAGAGAAGCTCACACTGGTGTACTGATATTTGTGAGACCTGCCGTCCAAAACAGCTACTCTAGGTACATGAACAAGGCAGTTAAAACAGCACTCTCAACAAGGAGTTTGAGAGAAAAGGAAGAAAGATAACATAATAGAGTATATAATAATACTTTATTTCTATTGCGCCAACATACTCTGCAGTCTTTGCAAAGACTGATTAAAAAAGAATTTTTGCTACTCTAAGGCCCGTTTCACACGTCAGTGAAAAACACAGACGTTTTTCACTGGCGTGTAAAACACGCACATGTCCCTGCGTGTGCCGAAAATCACGGCACACGTGGGTTGTCTAAGTGCAATCCGGGCTCCGTTCTCCGTGGCCCGTGATTTCACTTAGAGATTCACTCACCTGCGCCCGCTCCCGCTGTCCATGGTGCTGATCGCTCCCGCGACGCAGCATCCGGCCGGTGGTGACCCCTGCAGGAGCTGCTTCCGGGTCGGCTGTGTCGCGCATAATGAATATGCGCGACAATAATGAGCCGGCTCAGAAGCAGCAGGGAGAACGGGCTGCAGAGGACATCGCTGGACGCCGGGTGAGTTAAAATGTTTTTTTATTTTAAAAGCACGTTTTTTTCTGGCACGTGTTTCACAGACCACACCACTGCGTGGTCCGTGGAACATCAGTGATGCCAGAAAAAAATGGACATGTCTCCGTGCAGCAATCACGCACACGCGGGTACGCCGCACGGATACACGTGCAGTGAAAAATCACTGACGTGTGAGCAGACCCATTCATTAGAATGGGTCTGCGTATGTCAGTGATTCTGGTACGTTTAAAAAAAAGCACAAACGTACCAGAATCACTGACGTGTGAAAGGGGCCTAAGGCGGGCTTTGCACACTACGACATCGCAGGTGCGATGTCGGTGGAGTCAAATTGAAAGTGACGCACATCCGGCATTGCATGCGACATCGTAGTGTGTAAAGCCTAGATGATACGATTAACGAGCGTAAAATCGTCGTAATCGTATCATCGGTGCAGCGTCGGCGTAATCTATAATTACGCTGACGCGACGGTCCGATGTTGTTCCTCGCTCCTGCGGCAGCACATATCGCTGTGTGTGTGAAGCCGCAGGAGCGAGGAACATCTCCTACCGGCCTCACCACGGCTTCCGTAGGATATGCGGAAGGAAGGAGGTGGGCGGGATGTTTACATCCTGCTTATCTCCGCCCCTCCGCCGCTATTGGCCGCCTGCCGTGTGACGTCGCTATGACGCCGCACGACCCGCCCCCTTAGGAAGGAGGCGGGTCGCCAGCCAGAGCAACGGTCGCAGGGCAGGTGAGTGCATGTGAAGCTGGCGTAGCGATAATTTTCGCTACGCCAGCTATCACACGATATCGTACCTGCGACGGGGGCGGGGACTATCGCGTGCGACATCGCAGCATCGGCTTGCGATGTCGCAACGTGCAAAGCCGCCCTTAGGCTATGTGCCCACGCTGCGGATTTACCGCGGATTTTGCCGCGGATTTGCCGCGGATTTACCACGGATTTTCCGAAAATCTGCAGCAGCGGCACTTCCAAGCCATTTCAATGGCATTTTGGAAATGTTGTGTCCACGCTGCGGATTTTTCCGCGGCGGATTTGCCGCGGATTTTGATCCGGAAAAATCTGCAGCATGTCAATTATTGTTGCGGATTTTGGTGCGGATTTTGGGTATAGAATGGGGAAAAAAAAAAAATCCGCATCAGAATCCGCGGTAAATTCGCGGTAATCCGCGGTAAATACGCGTCAAATCCGCGGCAAAAATAAGGTGCGGCTTTGCCGCGAAAGTCGCGGACTTTCATGCAGAAAAATCCGCAGGTACATTCTACCGTGGACACATAGCCTATGTGTTTTCCTGTCCTGAATTCCACATTTAGCTCCCGGTCATGAGCCGATTAGCAATTATGTTTCCACTCTATACTATAATACAGCACTAGATCCAGTTGTGATCTGCCCGATTGGCTCAGTAGCTAAGTGCGTACATACCATGGAAGAAGACACTGTGACCCTTGAAAAGGACGCTAGTGGATGAGGAGATCCCATGCAGGAGTTAATTAAAAGAACCGTGTTGGTATCCAGCAAAGACTGAAAAAATAACCCAAGGGTCATGGAAATGGTGGAGGAAAGTTAAACTCTACACCCTTCTGTCTTTGGTGGCAACCCCATAATAGAGTTGATTTTCACGTTTACATTCTGTTCTTTGCCAGTAGCCAAGACAGGCAACAATAGGCTAATTAACAGAACAAATGGTTACAATTTTATAATCGGGGGCACATTATCTGAGCGCACCCCAACTCTCCACAATTCTGATTGGAAAATAGGGGCTCTTTGCTAATAAGTACCACCACCTTTCAGTAGGAAGCATTTTGAGGGTGCAGTTTCACCAACTACGTCTTATTAGAGAAACTTATGTATGCCCTGAATTGAAACAAAGCAATAATATTTGCCAAAACAATATATATATATATATTCACAAATTAAGAATGTATTAACTTTTCCAAGAAAATAAGCTTCTGCTTCCAGATCTCCTAACTATGTCTGTACGAGAGGCTGTTCACATATGCCCAAACTCCTTCCTAAACTAGAACAAGGCCTTGGCCAATGAACAATGCCAATAATTGACGAAGGAGACAGATGTTGAGAGAATAATATGAAAGTAATAATGAAAAATCGGTGTGAACGTAATTCCTTTGTGTCCTAATTAATGTGTAATTGTGCTCCTGAGGTGGTATACATCTGTTGGCTTGGTGTAGCCTCACATCCACACATCCGCAGCAGATTCCTAACCAGTCATAAGGGTATTTTCTATGGCTGTTAGAGATTTCTTCTGGTGTTTTTGTTTTTTTTTCATTTATTTCACCCCCTGGCGTGGTATCACTAATAAATGTTCTCTGCCCTCATTAAGATACTTACCAGCATTCTGCTCTTCCCGGCACCACTTCACTCCTGTTCCACCATCGTGTGACCGCAGCTTCGTTCTGACTGACCAGAAGTCAGAGCTAACGGTCACAAACTCTTAATACAAGCCTATGAGGCATTTTTACCTTGAGAATGTCACCTGAAGATTTTCTCTAACTTCACTGACTGTCATGGCGGTGTCAGGTCCTATTCAGATTCATAATTCTGACACTCCGCCTGAGAGATTCTCTGATGTCTGGGATCAATACATGCAGACTCGGTCGTCAACCCGCTGTGTGCTGATACATTCCCCTCCTATATATATTGTCTGAGTCCATCCCCCTATGCCAGCTATAGCTTGTCTTTCTTGGTCTTGTGTGGTGTGGTCAGGGCCGGCGTCAGCACCCGGCAAACCCGGGCAAATGCCGGGGCCCTGGAGAGCCGGGGGGGCCCACTCGGCCTCGTCAGTTCTCCTGTCCCTTGGCCGGGGCCCACTCGCCTTTACAGTTCTGCGGTCCCTGGCCGAGTTCTGGGGACCGCAGTCCTCGGCAGCAATCTGCGGCGCCGTCACTTTAAGGCGCGCAGACATCCTGGTTTGAATTTCATCTGTGGGCGGAGCTACCGCCTTCTCAGTCCCACAGATGAAGGAGGCGAGCTTCTGTCCGGCGCTGTGTGGGCCCCCTCTCCACCGTGACCTAATCGGGTAAGTGCCCTCCCCGCCTCCCCATTATGGGCCCCGGTGAGCTGCTTCAATCCCCCCAGATGTATGCCCTGGCCCCTGCCAATCCCCCCCGCCGATTCCGCGGGTGCTGTACCCACCGAGCCGCGGGTGTGGGCCCCGCCGAGCTGCGGGTGCTGCCGCGGGTGCTGTCCCCGCCGAGCCGCGGGTGTGGGCCCCGCCGAGCCGCGGGTGCTGCCGCGGGTGCTGTACCCGCCGAGCCGCGGGTGTGGGCCCCGCCGAGCCGCGGGTGCTGTCGCCGCCGAGCCGCGGGTGTGGGCCCCGCCGAGCTGCGGGTGCTGCCGCGGGTGCTGTCCCCGCCGAGCCGCGGGTGTGGGCCCCACAGAGCAGCAGAGTTGTGTGCATTTGTCTGAATGTAGCAGAGTTGTATGTGTTTGTCTGTATGTAGTAGAGTTGTATGTGTTTGTCTGTATGTAGCAGAGTTGTATGTGTTTGTCTGTATGTAGCAGAGTTGTGTGTGTTTGTCTGTATGTAGCAGAGTTGTATGTGTTTGTATGTAGCAGAGTTGTGTGTTTGTCTGTATGTAGTAGAGTTGTGTGTGTTTGTCTGTATGTAGCAGAGTTGTGTGTGTTTGTCTGTATGTAGCAGAGTTGTGTGTTTGTATGTAGCAGAGTTGTGTGTTTGTCTGTATGTAGTAGAGTTGTGTGTGTTTGTCTGTATGTAGCAGAGTTATGTGTGTTTGTCTGTATGTAGCAGAGTTGTATGTGTTTGTCTGTATGTAGCAGAGTTGTGTGTGTTTGTATGTAGCAGAGTTGTGTGTGTTTGTCTGTATGTAGCAGAGTTGTGTGTGTTTGTCTGTATGTAGCAGAGTTGTGTGTGTTTGTCTGTATGTAGCAGAGTTGTATGTGTTTGTCTGTATGTAGCAGAGTTGTGTGTGTTTGTATGTAGCAGAGTTGTGTGTGTTTGTCTGTATGTAGCAGAGTTGTGTGTGTTTGTATGTAGCAGAGTTGTGTGTGTTTGTCTGTATGTAGTAGAGTTGTGTGTGTTTGTCTGTATGTAGCAGAGTTGTGTGTGTTTGTCTGTATGTAGCAGAGTTGTGTGTTTGTATGTAGCAGAGTTGTGTGTTTGTCTGTATGTAGTAGAGTTGTGTGTGTTTGTCTGTATGTAGCAGAGTTATGTGTGTTTGTCTGTATGTAGCAGAGTTGTATGTGTTTGTCTGTATGTAGCAGAGTTGTGTGTGTTTGTATGTAGCAGAGTTGTGTGTGTTTGTCTGTATGTAGCAGAGTTGTGTGTGTTTGTCTGTATGTAGCAGAGTTGTGTGTGTTTGTCTGTATGTAGCAGAGTTGTATGTGTTTGTCTGTATGTAGCAGAGTTGTGTGTGTTTGTATGTAGCAGAGTTGTGTGTGTTTGTCTGTATGTAGCAGAGTTGTGTGTGTTTGTATGTAGCAGAGTTGTGTGTGTTTGTCTGTATGTAGCAGAGTTGTGTGTGTTTGTCTGTATGTAGCAGAGTTGTATGTGTTTGTATGTAGCAGAGTTGTGTGTTTGTCTGTATGTAGTAGAGTTGTGTGTGTTTGTATGTAGCAGAGTTGTGTGTGTTTGTCTGTATGTAGCAGAGTTGTATGTGTTTGTCTGTATGTAGCAGAGTTGTGTGTGTTTGTATGTAGCAGAGTTGTGTGTGTTTGTCTGTATGTAGCAGAGTTGTGTGTGTTTGTCTGTATGTAGCAGAGTTGTGTGTGTTTGTCTGTATGTAGCAGAGTTGTGTGTGTTTGTCTGTATGTAGCAGAGTTGTATGTGTTTGTCTGTATGTAGCAGAGTTGTGTGTGTTTGTATGTAGCAGAGTTGTGTGTGTTTGTCTGTATGTAGCAGAGTTGTATGTGTTTGTCTGTATGTAGTAGAGTTGTATGTGTTTGTCTGTATGTAGCAGAGTTGTATGTGTTTGTCTGTATGTAGCAGAGTTGTATGTGTTTGTCTGTATGTAGTAGAGTTGTGTGTGTTTGTCTGTATGTAGCAGAGTTGTGTATGTGTTTGTCTGTATGTAGCAGAGTTGTGTATGTGTTTGTCTGTATGTAGCAGAGTTGTGTGTGTTTGTCTGTATGTAGCAGAGTTGTGTGTGTTTGTCTGTATGTAGCAGAGTTGTGTATGTGTTTGTCTGTATGTAGCAGAGTTGTATGTGTTTGTATGTAGCAGAGTTGTGTGTTTGTCTGTATGTAGTAGAGTTGTGTGTGTTTGTCTGTATGTAGCAGAGTTGTGTGTGTTTGTCTGTATGTAGCAGAGTTGTATGTGTTTGTCTGTATGTAGCAGAGTTGTGTGTGTTTGTATGTAGCAGAGTTGTGTGTGTTTGTCTGTATGTAGCAGAGTTGTGTGTGTTTGTCTGTATGTAGCAGAGTTGTGTGTTTGTCTGTATGTAGCAGAGTTGTGTGTGTTTGTATGTAGCAGAGTTGTATGTGTTTGTCTGTATGTAGCAGAGTTGTGTGTGTTTGTATGTAGCAGAGTTGTGTGTGTTTGTCTGTATGTAGCAGAGTTGTGTGTGTTTGTCTGTTTGTAGCAGAGTTGTGTGTGTTTGTCTGTATGTAGCAGAGTTGTGTGTGTTTGTCTGTATGTAGCTGAGTTGTGTGTGTTTGTCTGTATGTAGCTGAGTTGTGTGTGTTTGTCTGTATGTAGCAGAGTTGTGTGTGTTTGTCTGTCTGTATGTAGCAGACTTGTGTGTGTGTGTCTGTCTGTATGCAGCAGACTTGTGTTTGTGTGTGTGTGTGTGTGTCTGTCTGTAAGTGTATATGACTGTATAGATTTGTCTGTTTATATGTATTTTTGTGAGTTTGTCTTTAAATATGTATATGTACGTGTTCGTATCGGTGTCTGTGTGTGGATGGGGCCCACTGGGACTCTTCCGCCCGGGGCCCACAAAAACCTGGAGCCGGCCCTGGGTGTGGTGTCCCAGATTTTCTGGTGCTAGTAGTTCTTGTTGCTTTATGCAGTTGTGGTGTTTACAGAAGTTGCCTTTTTTAATATCCTACTTGCTCTTGTTTTCATCCTGAATCGTTAATTGTCCTATCCTGTGTGTGTGTGTGTGTGTGTGTGTGTGTGTAGTGTGTAGTGTGTGAGAGTTTTGCTTTTCCCTTGTCTGTCTACATCTGTGTTTAATATCACACTCCTGCTCTGTCGTTCCCTGATGGGAGGGGGTGGTGGGAAATCAGACTAGGTCAGGTCAAGAGCAGAGCCAGGAATGGAACCCAGGCGTCTCCACCATTAGGAGTATCCCTGAGATTAGGGATAACATAGGGCCTCCTAACATGAGGGACAGCATAAGGGCCCTTATCTCTTGTTATCCAACAAGTCACATTGTGACAAAGAAGTGACCTATGGCTTGTCCATCAAACACTGGAGTAATCCGGCACTTCCCAACCAGAAGATGACCGCAGAGGTGCCAAGAACAGAAGAATTCAGCGGCCGGTAAGTATATTACTAGAAGAAAGAAACATACAATAGTGATACCACTCCGGCTAGGAAGTTTTTTTGAAAAAACTTTGAAGTGGTGCTTTAAGCCTGATTATAAGAACTGGTTCTACCGTAGACGTCTGAGGATTAATCAATGAGACACTATGGTAGAATTTAGAATTATATAAAAATAAATTACAGCCATGGTTTGTTGCAGAAACCCAATTTTTATAAACTATACAAGGAAATTCAGAGTTAATAAAGAGGATGTCTTTGAGTCAGAATGGAGAACATCTCTTTTTCTGGAGGACCTGTCCTTTCATGCATTACTCAAGCAACACATTGATTTGATTGGTGACAGTGTAATGCCTAATTTCCCCTATGGAGGCATTGCAGGAAAACTGGACACTTATTCATTAATTTAGCCACAGATTACAGCAAAATGGAACCTATGTCTGGCCTAAATTACATTTATTATTTATTCAAGTAAAGCCAAACCTTGTGACTTTTTATGTTTTCATACCTGGCTGTGATTGTTATCACCATACTGCCCCATAGGGTTGGCAAGGTGGCAGTTCCTGTACCAGAAGGCACCACGATGCGAAAGAGCGCAATTAGTGAGCGCAAGGTCATTATCCTTATCCCATGTAGTGAATTTCAATCCGTTGTGATATTTAAGAGCATCGCCTAAAAACAGCAGCAAAGAATTATAAAAAAAAATGGCAAAGAAAACCCAATATGTCAGATTACATTTTAATAAATTTAGCAGACTCCAGAAAGTCGTGTCTACCCCTAGTAAATCATATATACCTTTCAAAAAAGTTGAGAGAACAGCGAATTTGCAGAAAGTAGCAAATGTGTCATGCACCATAAATATTTGCAACTTTTTTACACCCCTTTTTGCATAAATCCAAAAATAATTTCCCCAAAATAGATTCTAAGTAGAGATGGGCGAGTGTGCTTGATCGAGTACCGGGGTTCTCCAACGCAACTCGAGAACCGAGTATAATGCAAGTCAATGGGAAACTCGAGCATTTTCAAACCGAGATGCTCAAGGCACGATGGCCTAACGAGCTGTGGGGAGAACGCTCACTAATCAATAGTTGTAAGGTCTTCTTGTAATACTCAGTGTATAACTCAATACTGCTGAAGTTCTAGAATCTTTAAGAAGGTTATTAAGAAGTCTTACCTGCGGTGCCGGAGTATTCGTCAACTACTAGTTTGTATCTGTCCCTAGAAGAACCCACATTGAAGTTGCGGTAAACGGCATAGGCTGATTCATCTCCGGCGCGGAGGTCCACACGCAGCTCATAGTTCACTGGACCAGTTGTAAGTTTATGAAGCCACTCCAGACCTGCCCGGATGTACAGATACAGATAATATTACTGAAAAACAGAACCCACTGTTCTTACATTCTGCCTATTAGATTTTCCCATGCGCTGAACCATTGGATGTTGACACAAAACAGTAAATCATTGAAGGGGTCTTCTCACAAGAATTCTAATCCATGTGCATGCTTTATTAAAGGGGTTTTCCACTACTTTTACATTGATGGCCTATCCTTAGAATAAAGGCCCCGTTACACGCGTCAATTTATCGGTCCGCCCCCATCGTTTGTGCGTCACGGGCAATTTGTTGCCCGTGTCGCACAAAGTTGGTAATCCCCGTCACACGTACTTACCTTCCAAACGACCTCGCTGTGGGCGGCGAACATCCTCTTCCTGAAGGGGGAGGGACGTTCGGCGTCACAGCGACGTCACACAGCGGTCACCCAATAGAAGCGGAGGGGCGGAGATGAGCGGGACATAACATCCCGCCCACCTCCTTCCTTCCGCATTGCCAGCGGCCGCAGGTAAGCTGTAGTTCGTCGGTCCCGAGGTGTCACACGGAGCGATGTGTGCTGCCTCAGGAACAATGAACAACCTGCGTCCTTTACAATCAACGATTTTTTGAAAATGAACAACATGTCAACGATGGACAATAAGGTGAGTATTTTCCATCATTAACGCTCGTTCGTTGGTGTCACACGCAACGACGTCGCGAACGATGCCTGATGTGCGTCACGGAATCCGTGACCCCGGCAATATATCGTTAGATACGTCGCTGCGTGTAACGGGGCCTTAAGTCATCAATGTCTGATCGGCCAGGTCCGACAACCCGGAACCCCACCAATCAGCTGTTTTCGGTACCGGCGGCAGCAGCAGGCAGCTGGAAATACTCAGTTGTGGCACTGCTCCATCTTTTGATAGGGGCCAAGGACAGGTGCACATTCGCTTGCTATTAATTAGAATGGGTGGCGGATGTGCAGTACCTGGCTGTGGCCGCTATCAGAAGACAGAGCAGCTCCAAAACTGTGCATTTCCGACTGCCTGCTGCCGCTGCCAGGACCGATAACAGCTGATCCGATAACAGAGTGTCGAACCCCGGCCGATTAGACATTGATAACCTATCCTAACCTATCCTAATGCGGGCTTTACACGAGACGACTGATCGTGCGATGCATTGTCGGGGTCACGGTTTTCGTGATGCACATCCGGCATCGTACACGACATCGTCTCGGGTAAGACCTCCTAGCGATGCAGTAATGCTCACAAATCGTGAGTCGTGTACTCATCGCTAGGTTTCATAAAACTGTTTAATTAAAATGGCGGCGGTTGTTCATCGTTTCCGTGGCATCACACGTTGCTCCGTGTGACACCCCGGGAACGATGAACAGCAGCTTACCTGCCTCCCGCGGCTGTTGCCGGCTATGTGGAAGGAAGAGGTGGGCGGCATGTTTACATCCTGCTCATCTCTGCCCCTCCGCTTCTATTGGCCGGCCGCTGTGTTACGTCGCTGTGACGCCGAAGATCCCTTCGCCCACAGCGAGCTCGTCCGGAAGGTAAGTACGAGTTACGGGGGATAAACGAGTTTGTGCGCCATGGGCAACTAATTGCCCGTGACGCAAAAACGACGGGGGCGGGTACGATCGATCGTGCTATTGCACAATCGGTCGTCTCGTGTAAAACAGGCTTAAGGATAGGCCATCAATGTAAAAGTAGTGGATATACGCTTTAATATATATATACCCTTCAAGAAAAGCGCCCACTCTACCCTTTCCAATGGTCAGTCATTTATATAAATGGCCGGCATGAAGAGCTGAGCAAAGGGATTTGCAAGATCCTGGTCCAGTGTCCATATCAGGAATCTATGGGAGCAACAGCAGGACCAGGGTCCTGAGAACTTTCTTGAGTACCACTGAAATCCTGTCATCTTGGATCGCATATTAAGCGGTGTGCACATGTGGCATTTTTATCACATTTCTCAGTGCAGTTTTGTCATAAAATCTGAAGGGTTTCCTGATACCAGCAAAGTGAATGAGAATCCTGAAGTCTCATGCACACGTGTTTTCTCTGCCGATTTGGTGCAGATTTAAATCTGCAGTAGGTCAATTATTTTAGCGTTTTTGCTGCAGATTTAACCCATACTAATGACAGAAATATCTGCACCAAATACACATCAAAAGCGCTGCAAAAAAAAGTGCATTTTTGCAGCTGCATTTTTCCTGCCAAGAGATGTAGAAATTCCTGCACTAAATACTTTACATGTGCACATACTATTAAGCAGGCTTTACACACTGCAATATCGTTAATGAATTATCGTCAGGGTCATGTCGTCAGTGACGCACGTCCGGCGTCATTAACGATATCGCAGTGTGTGACAAGTACGAGCGACCTTAAAAGATCGCAAAAGCGGTCAAAATTGTTTGCCACGGAGAGGTCGTCCTGAAACCAAAAATCGTTCTCTGCTCATTAGCGATGTTGTTCGTCGTTCCTGCGGCAGCACACATCGCTGTCTGTGACACCGCAGAAGAGGAACATCTCCGACCTGTGTCCACCGGCAATGAGGAAGGAAGGAGGTGGGCGGGATGTTACATCCTGCTCATCTTTGCTCCTCCGCTTCTATTGGACGCCTGCCGTGTGACGTCACTGTGACGCCGCACAAACCACCCCCGTAGAAGGAGGCGGATCGCCGGCCAGAGCGACGTCGCAGGGCAGGTAAGTCAGTGTGACGGTTGTAAGCGAGGTTGTGCGCCACGGGCAACGATTTGCCCGTGTTACACAACCGACGGGGGTGGGTACGATCGCTTGCGATCTCGCTAGAGAGATCGCAGCGTGTAAAGTACCCTTTCAAGTTTGCAAAGTAATATTAAGGTCACTTCTAAACTACTGCTTATATTAATTTTTTAGAAAATGATGTATTGTCTTCCAAACTGCTAATGCATTCCAAAAGCTGCCAAAAACAGACAACCTTGGTTTGACCGGCTATATGTCCAATGTGGCTGAAGTGCCGATACTTGTCTAGTATTTTTTTGCTGGTGTGATTAGAATATCTGTGCAGTCACCCCTCACACATTGCACCAGGGATAAGACAGTTTTTATATAGTCACCCTTTAAAGGGAACCTGTTGGCACATTTTCACATATTGAAGTAGTGATATGGCTGTAGAGGCGCTTGTCCCCCAGTAAAAATGAGATGTGAAACCATATGCAAATCAAGCTAAACGTGCACTGGTTAGTGTCACCAGGTTTTTGCCACCTCATCTGAGAGCAGTGTAGGAGGTGGTGGTGTTCCCCACACCCCCATTCCTTTTGAGTTATACAGTGTGTCCACCCATATCCTGTCCATCGCCATTAACTTGAGAACGGCGGCAGCTATAGGCATAAAAGTGGTGTCTAGGTATAGTAAAGTAGCCATGTGTTACGCAATGAAACCACCTATTGCGCCACCTGGTGGAAAACAACGGAGTTAGCATTTTTATCTCGAAAATGGAACGAGATAGAGAAAAAAGTGAATTACAAAGTTGTAGGGCATCATCAATTCAATACGAATCTCCAACTTACATACAGAAATGCTATGATATAAAACCTATGACAGCCCCAAAAACATTAAATGCTGGTCACGCATATGGCGCTCATTTAACTTTGATGCTCAAAGTGGCCCCCGTCAGCTGCAATGCACATCTGGACTCTGGACAGCATACTGTATCTTGCTGCACGTTGTGCAATATGGTGGGTGACACGTTTGCACAAGCATCTGTGATACGTCGTGGTAGGTCCTGCAATGTTGGTGGAAGGGTCGCATACACCTGCTGTTTGATGTGACCTCACAGAAAGAAGTCCAATGGGGTCAGGTCAGGTGAGCGTGGAGACCACTCCAAGCAGCCACCATACCCAATGACTTGTAGGAAGGTCTCTATGAGGTATTGCTTCACGTCCGCAGCCTTGTGAGCTTTACACGTTCTAATCATAGCATTTCTGTATGCAAGGTGTTGATTCGCATTGAATTGATGATGCCCTACAACTTTGTAATTCACTTTTTTCTCTATCTCGTTCCGTTTTCGAGATAAAAATGCTAACTCCGTTGTTTTCCACCAGGTGGCGCTATAGGTGGTTTCATTGCATAGCGCATGGATACTTTATTATACCTAGACCCCATTCTATGCCTATAGCTGCTGCCGTTCTCAAGTTAATGGTGGTGGATAGGATATGGGTGGACACACTGTATGTCAAGTATGTTTTACATGTGCGAAGCAGAGATGCTGCAGGAGTTTGTGTGGCGCCCCTGAGGCTTCAGTCACCACAGAGGTACTGCACCTCAGCCAGAGGTGTGGTATTCTATCTCGGGTAAGGAGGAGATCACAACTAGTTCACATAGAAGCACAACACCCAGGCTCAGAAACACGTCATCAGACATGGCAGAGGGCGTGATTATACCTGAAGCAAGGCTAGGGGGGTGGAGTCGTAGGAATGGGAACACGAGACTGGAGTATAGAGAGAGAAAGAGGTGCAGTGGAGGAACTAAGCCCCGCAGCGTGGAGCAGGTACCGCTCGGTCCGGGCACCAACAGAAAGGCTCCTAGAGACCACGGGAGCTAACATGTCCTTATTCCACACATAATCTACAGGTGGAAGGACCAGGTCGCAATACGGGGATTGGTCCTTTGGTTAGAGGAGAAGAGCCTACGGGCTCCGCTAGCAAAACCAATGGCTGGGGTGATTCCAAGCACCACAGCCATACACCGCACACGAATTCGCTAGAAGGTGACCCAAAAGGACGAAGGGACAAAGCTTCACGCCACTCCACAGGGTTCACGGGCACTGATACAGGGTTCAGTGAGCGAGAGCGAAAGGCAGGAGGGCGAAGCAAGCGCAGAGACGACCAGGAAAGATTATACTTTACAAAGGTGCACCGGACTCGACCTCCGAACTACCCAGGATCGGCTGGAGCCCATCACGGTGAATCCCGGAACTCCAAAGGTGGTCCCTGGTGTGTGTGTAACCAGCTACAGTGAGTAAAAACCTTCACGACTGTATCCCTGTGTCGCTCTGTTATTAGCCTGCGCCCGTCAAGATAGACTACTACTACCAGCCCCTTCCGCCCTGAGGCCCAGCTCTACCTGTGGAGAGCTACACCATCTAAGCTGCATCACCATCTGCCCCATGGAGCCCACATCTCACAGCAGCGGCACCTAACTTGCCGCATACCACATATCCCCTTCATTTTCCCTAAACGACACCGCCGGGATCACAGAGCCGGGCCACGCCACCGCGGAGCCCCAAAGCCAGAACCGCCGCTCGCTAACAAGTCACCCCACGGCCCCGGTGCGGGCGTGTCATTTGCGGTTTCCCGAATTTAACGGAGTCAGAGCTGTGCAGCGGCCGGCGCCACCTAGCACTGAGGCCTGATAAAACCAACTGCGGGTAGCTGTAGTAACTGTGTATACGGTAATGTGAAGTGTGATCTTCACATTACGTTATGTGCTATTAATGTATTAGCAGTGTAATGTAAAGTATAAGAATGTTATGTAGACAGTGACAGATACAGGAGGGAAGATGGAGTCCCTGTGAATAGAAGAAGCTGGGAGCAAAGGTGAGAGGAGTGACAGAGGGTTGACTAGAGAGATGGATCTCTAGGGAGTTAGTTCTGCATTCGGGTTGCTGGAGTAAAAACGTGACCTTGAAAATTGGGTCCTTCGGGGAACCCGGAGCTATCCTTCAAGGGTCCGGAACCTACGGCTCACCTTGGGACAGGCTTAGAAGAGTCCAGAAACTAGATGGACGCCCAGAGCAAGAGTACCTGAGTACGCGCCTAACATAGTCAAGTGACTACAAGCCGTCAGTAGCAGTGGGAGCACCACAGCTAGCCACGGAGAGGGGGGACGCAGAGGCAGATACCCAGCAGCTGGAGGACTAGGTGCCAGATAGTGGGATAGGCCAAGCCAGAGTACCCCCGGAAAGAGCGGCAACAGAACTGTATAAGTGTGGCCATGTCTGTCGTGAAGGTGGACGATGTATTAAACCGGTTGCAGTTATTTTGCCAAGAGTTCTCCAGTTTCCTGTGTCTTTCTACTAAGATGGCGACCTGCTGCCTATGCACATGTGACGCCCTGGCCTATCAGGTCGTCACATGGTATTGTGCAATCTGCCCTTCTGTGCAATATCCACCTCCTCCTTGGTTACGGGTCCCCAACTTATGGTGTTGCCAACATCAGCCAATCAAATCCTAGGAACACTCTGCACCACACCCACCAGACACACCAGTGGACGGCCTGAGTGGAATAGGGTCGCCCACATGGGGGGTTGGTTAAGGGGAGGTCAGGAGTGTTAGGAGTAAGTCAGTGAAGTGTAGGAAATGAAGGAGAGAAGAGGTCAGGAGCCGGGCTCTTTGGAAGTAACTAGGTAGAAGACGGTGGTCTGAACCTAGTAGGAGCTGGACCCCCGGTTGCAGGGGATCGTGACAAGGAGCACGGAACTGTCGAGGAGGACAGCCGGCGGCCTTGTACCATCACTGGGCTGGGACAGGGGCACAACGGTCAGGGAGTAGCTTCAGGCCACCTGACAATTTACCCGACGAGAACGGAGCCTTCAAGATCCGCTCTCCACCCGCTCCAAAATCGGGGTACTAGCGCAACGAGGGGATAGGACTTTCCAAAAAAACGGTCCAGAAAATCCCAAGCGTGAACCCTGAGAGCAAGCTCTCTCAGCCACACTGGGGAGCGGGACCCGACTAGTTCTACACTACCGGGACTAACTGACAAGTGAACTTAGTGCCAGGAGGAAAGTCACAGATCATCAGGCAACACCATCGGGGACGGGACCCAAACTAGCTCCCCTCAGCGACAGTGGTGTCCAGAACTTTGGTTTCCCAAGTTGTCGGTGTCAGCTTTATGGACTGAGTGAGTACGCAAGTGACCCCCTTCACCCCAAACGGCACTCCACAACACCATCACCGAGTCCCGGAGCAGCCCCCCTACCCGTGGAGGCGTTAAAACACCTAGCTGCCCACTCCATCGCCCCAGGGTACTGCCAGCTGCAGCGGTGGTACTCCACCTTACCACACACCACTGGTGGCGTCACGAACTTTAGATATACAATCCCTGTAAATACCCCCTTTTATTTGAGTGGCCGTACGACCCCCGTGTCCGGACGCCCCTCGAGCCACCGCGGATACGGATCTGAGCAGCCCGGCTGCTGACGCGGCACACACAGTGTATACAAAAAGGTGCCAATCAGTGGTGTGGGCGGGGTTACACAGAGCTCAGCAGTCAGAGAACTGCTAAATCTGTAGCAGAAAACAAAGATTTTTTTTTTTTTCAAAACCAAAGCAAGCAGCCGAATAAGTGACGCATGGAATCAGAGTCTCTTTTCCTACATTATGCTCCTCTCAGATGGGGTATAAAAACCTGATGACAGATTCCCTTTAAAAGAAGCAGTCCAAATGCATTGACACACCCCTGGAGCACTTCCATCCTGATTTGCACATGGGTTCTACAATAGATTTCTCATGACTGGCGCATCTACAAAATAGGTATCATTTTTAATAAGGGACAAATGCATACACAGATTTCCCCTACTCGTGTATGTAAAAAAAAAAAAAAAAAAGGTGCTGACAGGTTCGGCTATTCCCATCTGAGCCATGTATGGAGTATCCACAGATATAATCCAATTATCTAGGCATACATTTACATTCACACTGTCACATTTCAACGCTTTTAACATACCAAGCCAGAATTCATCACTGGGATCTCCAAATCCCTCTCCATATGTCCTCCAGCGCTGGTAAAAGTCAAGCTTCCCACTTGTCCTTCTCTGGAAAACCTACAAGGTTAACAAAAAGAAGGTAATGGCAGAATTCATATAGAAAAAGCGTGAGAATAAAAAAAAAAAAAACACAAAAGATAACTCAGGGATCACTTACAGTCCATCCACCTCCATCCGTATCCTGGTCACAGTACACTCTGACTCCCGGTGTGTTCTCTCCTCCGGGGTAGATGGTGTACACACCACTCGCTCTGTTACCGGCAAGTCGGACTTGGGAACAATCCAAGGGGAATGTAATGACGATTGCCACTGGTGGAGAAATCAGAGAGCACCACGAAGATGAATATACTCTTTCCTATGTATAATAGTGACTCTTTAAAGTGTACGTGTCACTTCCTCCAAACCTCCCAAACTCCCACTATGGCCATATTTTTCTATATTTCTTTGTTAGGATAAGGTTCTACCCCAAAATAAACTTTTACAGCAGTCACAAGCCCTAATCTAAGTTTAATCTTCTGGGCAGTGCCTTAAGGAATCTGTCAGCAGGTTTTTGCTATGTAATCTGAGAGCATTATAATGTAGGGGCTGAGACCTTGATTCCAGTGATGTGTCACATGCTGGTCAGTTTGAGGCAATTACTGTTTTCTCTTCTACTGATCTAGCAGTTGTTTAAATGCTGAGCCCTCTATAACCCCGCCCACACCACTGATTGGCAGGTTTCTGTGTACACGGTGCATAAGCAGAAAGCTGCTAATCAGTGTTGTAGGTGGAAATACACAGAGCAGTTGACTAGGAGTCACAACACATCTAGTCCTGTTTTGAGGTTTTGCTATGTAATCTGAGAGAGCAGCATATTGTAGGGGCTGAGACCCTCATTGCAGCAATGTATCACATGCTGGTCTGTTTGCTCTCATCTTGAGGCAATCACAGTTTTCTCTGCTGCTGATTCAGCGGTGCTCCAATGCTGAGCCCTCTATAACCCTGCCAACAACACTGATTGGCAGCTTTCTGTGTGCACTGTGCATAAGCAGAAAGCTGCTAATCAATACTTTAGGTGAAATTACACAGAACAGTTTACTAGGAATTACGAGACATATAGTCCTCTTGTGAAGTTTTTGCTATGTAATCTGAGAGCAGCATAGGGGCTGAGACCCTGATTCCAATGATAGTTACATAGTTACTTAGGTTGAAAAAAGACCTAGGTCCATCTAGTTCAACCTTCCCCCACCAGTTCTACATTTGGTCACTATGATGTTTCACTTGTTGGTCTGCTTGCTTTCCTCTTCACAAAATCAGTTTTCTCTATAACCCCGCACACACCACTAATTGGCAGCTTTCTGTGTACATTGTGAATAGGCAGAAAGCTGCTAATCAGTGTTGTAGGCGGAATTGCACAGAGCAGTTGAGTAGGAGACACAAGACACCTAGTCCTGTTGTGATAATCTCCTGCTGATAAAATACTGATTTAATTGAAACAGCAACACACAACTTAGTAAGTGACACATCACTGGAATTGGGCTCTAATAATGCTGCTCTCAGATTACACGGCAAAAATCTGCTGACAAATTCTCTTCAAGTAGGAACAAGCCATCTACAAGCACTGAAATCACTTCCTTTTGGACTTGACGTCCTCTGCATAGCTCCATCTTCTTGGCATAAGAGAAATCAGGTGATAGAGTTGCTATAGGAAGGATTTTAAAGTGTGCCTAGGGGGTGTGATTACAATATCTACGGATGGACTTTTTCTGGATGAGGTGCCGCGCAAATAACTGGAATAGGTGATTAGCAACATATGACAGCTTTTTATATCTATAGTTTTTCTAATTTGTATGTTTTGATGACTTTGCATTCTAAAAAAGTAGTTATAACTGGGTTCTAAATGTTTTGCTACCCACAACCAAACACAGGATACATGAAAACCACCCTGAAAGGCTAAGGCTGCTTTCACACATCCCGTTTTTGCTGAGCGGCACAATACGGCGCTTTGCAGAAAAAAAACAACCGTTTTGTTTTGCCACCGGTTGCGTTTTTTCTGCATAGACTTGCATTAGCGCCGTATTGTGCCGCATGGCCTTGCGTTGCGTCCAGTTTTTGCCGGATGTGGCATGTTTAGCCCATGGAATGGAACGTTGCCTGGCACGTTTTTTCGTGCGGTGATTTACAATGCAAGCCTATGGACGCCGTCCTGCGGCAAAAAACGCATCCGGCGGCCGGATGCGGGTTTTTGCACTGCGCATGCTCAGTATCAAGCCGCATCTGTCAAAAAACGGACGGGCCGCATGGAAAAAATTATGCAACGGATCCGTTTTTTTCGCCGCATCCGTTGAATAGGTTTTTAAGCCGGATTGAGCCGCTCTGCAAAAACCGGATGTGTGAAAGCAGCCTGGTGCTGTAAGTATGGCCACCAAGTGGTAAAAATTGGTACTGCATGTTAGAAGGCAAACTTTCTTGACTTCGAAGCACCAGTGATGGTGACCAGAACTTTACAGCATGACCCATATATAAAAAAAAATCCTTTTTACGCCCTTACCAGTGAGGAACGTGGTGGTGGCTTGTCTGCTCTTCCGTGCTCCCTTGTAAGCTTTCAGGAACACATTGTAATTTGACCCCCTCTTGAGACCTTTCAGATCGTAACTCTTGGCTGCAGCATCTAATTTAATCTCCTGTAATTGACAGATAAATTCATCTTTTTCTGGGCAACACAACAACGACAGAACCATCCTAATAACAGTAGAGGTGAAAACGTTCACATCTCAGCAGGTGGACGGGAAACTCTCGGGTCACAGAATCCTTCGTTCTTCTGCTTAGATTTTATAACTTGACATTTTATTATATCCTTTAATGTGTTTTCAAAAGTAAATGTTCACTTTTCAACACTATTTTTATTTTTTTTAGGTCAAACATTTTGTGCAGATCCATTTCTGAAAATATCACAGGGGTCAACGTTTGATTATTTTCTGATACAGATCTCTAAATCCTAGAATTAAAAGGGTTGTCCGGCCCAAAAAGCACAGGTTTAATTAGTATAAGAAGTCATACTTACCTTAAAGAGGACCAACCACCATGATTTTCCTATATAAACTAAAGCCGGTGCTATACTGGCGCTATCATGTTGATTCTATACATACCTTTAGTTGTGAGATTGGATGTATACTTTCTGAAATACAGGCAAGTAAAGTTTGTGAAATTCACTGTTATTTGATTAATAGCAGCTACAGAATATCTAATAGGTGGGTCGGGCTTTGCTAGTTATTCCCGCCCCTGTCTGCTGCCTGTCCTTCTTCCCTGTCTCTGTTATTACAGGGGGAAGAAGGACAGGGGAGGAAGGACAACCAGGCATACAGGGGGGAGGAAGGACAGGGGGGAGGAAGGACAGGCAGGCAGACAGGGGTGGGAATAACTAGCAAAACCTGACCCTCCTACTAGATATTCTGTAGATGCTATCAATCAAGTAAAAATGAATTTCACAAACTTTACTTGCCTGTATTTCAGAAAGTATACAACCGATCTCACAACTAAAGGTATGTATAGAATCAGCATGATAGCGCCAGTATAGCACAGGCTTTAGTTTATATAGGAAAATCCTGGCGGTTGGTCCTCTTTAATAATTGGCCATCGTGCCTATTTCGATGCTTCTGGGTCTCAATCCTGGTCTTTGTGCTTACTATTGCAGCAGTGACATTTTGACAGGTGACCACTGCACTCAATCACTGGTTGTAGCATGTCACCACTGCAGGCAGTGATTGGCTGCAGCAGTCACATGTTTATTTGGGGAAATCATAGCAGCAGCAGAAGCACAAAGAGAGGGGAAAGAAAGGGAGTTTAAGAAGCATGCAAACAGGAGTGGCAGAGAACCAGTAAGGTGAGCAAGACATTCTTGGACTTTTTTTTACACTTTGCCTAGACAACCCCTTTAATCCCCCCCTTGGGGCTCACAAGGATCACTTAAAGGCTACTCCTTGTGCTTGCAAACACTTTGATACCTTAAAAAAAAACTACAAAAAAACCTCTTTAATACTATTGAATCTAAATAATTAAATTCTGATTGCCTTCAGACACCACTTGGGGGGAGCTTATGAGCTTACCGCATACTGGTCTGTATAATTGTATGCGCTAAGCTCCCCTGGTCCTGCTAGTAGTGGCTGTAGGCATATTATTATAGAACTGGTCACATATATCAGACCTGAAAGGTGTCACAATCGGATCACTTCAAGGCTAATCCACGTGCTTGCAAATACCTAGATACAGAAAAAAGAGACCATAAAAAGCCTCTTTAATACTATTGAATCTATATTATATCTCTCAGCGCTAAAATCCACCCACTTTCGACATCATTAAGTAGATATTAAAGCCTTACTAAACAAACCCAGCTCGTATTCCTCCATCTGGCATGGCAGTAATTACTTTACTGCAGAGTTTTACATGCACTAGATACCATGGTTTGCTCAATCATATTCTTTATGTTACTGTACATAAACCAGGCTTTAGATATGGAAATGAAACCATTGGGATTTAAGTACAACCCCAAATTACTAGTTTATGTCCTAGGGCTTGAGCGGTTCACTGTTACAGGCTCTGAATAGTGTTAAAACTTCAGAATATTCAGTGCAATGGAGGCTAATACTCTAAGCAAATATGGATTCAGTGGAGCTTGATTGAAAAGAGAAGTGGAAGTGGTTACAGCCGCACTCTGCTTTCTATGATTATGTAGAGCACCGGTCTCTGTGACCTATAAGCAAACGTCAGTAAGTAGGCCAAAGTCAGTAAGGAAGACAAAGTGATCACAATTATGCCGCTGCCCCGTTTTTGCATCCGACTCAGCAATTTATGCTTATTCCTTACTAACAAACTTCCGTTCAGAACATGCAAGGCCCCAAGCAATATGAGATATATGTGCTATACTCTGCTATGACATCAGGTATCTTCCTTCTGTCCAACCTCCTATCGTCACATGGAGTTTTGCACAAACTGTGCCGAATGTCATGGTGGCGTTGGGCTCTGTTCAGATTGTAGATTTTGATACTCTGCCCAATGGTTTCTCTGGTGTCTGGGATCAACACAGGCAGACTCTGGGTGTTGACCTGTGTGCTGAATCATAGGTAGGCTAGCAAGAGTTAATCTCTGCTGGTCTGCTTGCTCCGTTGATCACATGTTGTGGGGAGAACTATCACATCTGCTCCCCTCCTATTTATGCTGGTTGAATCCTTCCACCCATGCCAGCTATAGTTTGTCTTTGTTGTGTCTGTGAGGTGTGGTGTCCCAGACTTTCTGGAGAAAGGTGGGCTTATTGCTTGAGGCGGTTGTGGAGTTTAACCCTGTTGTTTAGTAGCTTCCCTCCTGCTCTTGTTTTTCCTCCTGAATCTCTTATTGTCTTAACCTTTCTGTGTGCATAGCTTTGTCTTTTCACTTGTCTGTCTTTATTTTTGGGGTTCATGATCACCCAGTAAATCCTTTACCTGTCGGTTTCCACCTTCATCCTCATAGGTGAGTATGTAACCATCTATCTGAGCTACAGGAGGAGTCCAAGTCAAGGTGGCTTCATTCTGTGAAACTTCAGTGGCCTGCAGATTTTTGGGTGCATCAATATCTAGATTAGAGGACATAAAATATTACATTAAAGAAAGGTTACAACACATTATGGTAATTGTATTGTCATGCGCTTGACTACACCTCCTGAAATTAGGAGTAATCCTGGAATTCCAGAAGGGCAGGCGGTTCTCCTTTAGAGACTGGAGGAGTCCAGCAGCGCACACACAGTGTCAGTGCAGGTGTGCTCTGATCGTTGGCTTCTCTCTGAAGCCGCTCACTCACTACACTTCCAGGTGTATCATTATAGTGAGCAGCAGACAGGAGACATAGTGCATGCACACTGACACTGTGTGCGTCGCTGGCTCCTCCATTGTAATGCATTGATAGCAATCCTGGACTTCCAGAAAGGCAGTCCGTTCTGCCTTAGACACTGGAGGAGCCCATCAGCGCAGTGAGTGCCAGCCACAAACAGTAACCAGGTATCAGAGCATGAGCACACTGACACTGCGCATGCGCCACTGGGCTCCTCCATTGCCTAAGAAAAAATGCATGTCCTTCTAGAAGTGAAGGATAGCTCACTATGCGTTATACTGGTGTACACACAGTGTCGGTGTGGGTGCGCTATGATCGCTGGCTCCTGTCTGCAGCCGCAACACACTATAAGGATACACCCAGAAGTGTAGTGAGGAAGCAGCTTCAGAGAAGAACCAGTGATTAAAATGTATCCACATTGACAATGGGCTCCTCCAGTGTCAGTGCGCATGTGAAGGAATGCGGACTGAGTTCAGGCAGACGTCGCAGTGGGTAAGCGAGCACTGTCAAGCAAGGAACAGGGAAACTGCTCAATTTGAAATCTGATGTCACACAGAGATTTTTACAATCTTCGCCGACTGTCATGGTGGCGACGGCAGGTCTGTTCAGATTACAAATTCTGACACTCCGCCCAATAACTTCTCTGGTGTCTGTGATCAACGCAGGCAAACTCGGGCGTCGATCTGCAGAGTGGTAATTCATAGGCAGGCTAGCAAGAGTTAATGTCTACTAGTCTGTTTGTTAGTCTCCTTTTGATCACATGTTGTGGGGAAGTCAATCAAATCTGCTCAGCTCCTATATATGCTGGCTACATCCTTCCACCTATGCAAGCTATAGTTTACCTTAGCTGGTCTAGTGAGGTATTGTGATCCAGACTATCTGGTGGTTATTATACTTGTTGCTGAGTGCAGTTGTGGAGTTAACCCTTGTTGCCTTTTTGTTGATACCTTCCTGCTCTTGCTTTACTTATAAGTCTCTCATTGTCTATTCCTGTGTGTGCAGAGTGGAGTTTTGGTTTTCCCTTTTCTGACTTTATCTGTTTCGTATCACACTCCTGTCCTGTCCTCTTCTGGTGGGAGGGGGGTATCAGAGTAGTACTGGTCAGGAGCATAGCTGGAACGGGACTCAGGCATCGCCACCATCAGGAGTAACCTGAATTTAGGGATAGCCTAGGGTCCCCTAGTGTGAAGGACATTATAGGTTCTCCTGTCCCCCAGTATCCTAACAGTTATCTGGAATGACATCTGGAGGGCATTACAGGGCACTGAGCATTTGGCCATAGCAAGGGTGCATTAAAGCTCCCTCATTTGCATTTGAGATACAACTCAATTTCTCCGTTGCTAAAACACTAAAATGATTACTGCTGGCATGATTTTATAGGGTCTATGTCCCCTATATAAATGTTTAAGTAGTGTAATTTGCATTTTGGGGGTGATAGACTCACTTTATGAATGTCTTATGGGGGCATCACCTAGATATGAAGAGGCCATTCCATATGTCTAAAAATAATTAAAGTAATTCTAGAAAGTAATGGCTCAGGGACGTAGGTTTAATTAAAAAGCTGCATTACTCCCAATCGTATAGTAAGCTTCAGCCATTTTACAATATGTCTAATCTCACCTGTTGTGGCGGTAACGGTGGCTCGCTTGCTCCTCTTGTTTCCTCTTTCTGCCCATATGTTGAATATGTACTCCATTCCGGGGGTGAGTCCGGTCAGGAAAGTGTTGGTCTTCTCCTTGCCCACAGCCATCTCTTCACTGTGTCCATCAGGAGATGCATATGTTAATATATAGCGATCTATTTGAGCTCGGGCGGCCTGCCAGGATAAGCTGGCGGTGTCTTCACCCACGTCTGTGACCACCAGGTTTTTAGGACCATCAATTCCTACAGATAATAGCCAAGTGTTACTCTCTTCAGTCATAAACTACAATATTCATTGGATATTCTGATCACAAACACCATTCTGGTCTCCCGCTGCGTTGAGCACAGATCAGTGCGGCTTTTTTTTCTGCTCATAAATGTGTTTCTAAATATTAATTCACTGAATTTTTTTTTATACCTTTTGCATCACATCAGCCTTTATACAGTTGAAACCAGAAGTTTACATACACTATCTAAAACGTCTCATCTTCACGTTTTTCTCACTCTGACAAGAAATCAGAATAAAACCTTTCCCGTTTTAGGTAACTTAGGAACCAAAATCTAATATATGAAGATGAGTGTGTGTGTGTGTGTGTGTGTGTGTGTGTGTGTGTGTGTGTGCGTGTGTGTGTATGTCCGCTAAAGGAATCCGCACCGTCGCATTTGCAATCACGAAATTTTCCACAGACACCCCATGTATCTCAGAAAACATCATAGACTATGTTTTTAGTGGAAAATTTAACCCCACGCATTACAGTTATTCGCCAAAAAACCTACTTACATTAAAGTCAATGAAGCGGGGGAGCTACAGGTCATTAATAGGAGCTGTGATTGGTTGCTATAGGCAAAGAAGGATGTTCTTAGCATAAGAAGCTTATGTGTGAGGTAATATGATATTGGTCTCTACAGAGACACACAGAGACACACAGAAAAAAAACAGACAGACACACAGAGACACACACAAAGAGATACACAAACAGAGACACACAGACAGAGATAGAGACATACAGATACACACAGAGAGACATACACACACAGAGAGACACACACAGAGATACACACAGTGAGACACGCACAGAGATACAGAGACTGATATAGAGACAGAGAGAGATGCACAGAGACACACACAGAGACACACAGAGACAGAGACACACAGAGACAGACACAAACAGAGACAGACAGAAACACACAAAGACAGACACACAGAGACAGACACACAAAGACACCAACACAGACAGAGACCCACAGAGACTGACACACAGAGACTGAGACACAGAGACAGAGATACACACACAAAGACACACAGACAGAGAGAGAGAGGCAGACAAAGACAGACAGAGAGGGAGACAGACAGACAGTTACTATCCTGGGCAAAGCCGGATACTACAACTAGTCATTTATATTTGCCAAATGCCAGAATAATGAGAGAGAGAATGTTTTAAGGCATTTTTATTCTGTAAGTCAAAAGTTTACATACACTTAGAGTACTATACCTTTAAACAATATAGGACAGCCCATATGATGATGTTATGATGTTATGGGGACACATTTTACCAATGAAATGAGAATTTTGATGATGAAAGATCAGTGAAGGAGGAGAAAGAAAAGGACTTCTCCAATAATATATATTACAAAGTTTTTTATTTTCATGTGTACTATTGATTTATAGCGGAAAAATACTTCAAGCTGGAGATTATCACTAGAGGGCTCATAAACCTGCTGCCAGGTAGTTCTCTATATTCATGAGCTCTGTATAAATCTGTACGGGCACAGCGCTCCTTCGCCAAGGAGACTCCGTGTACAGGTGTGACTTCAGGTGGAGTGTGCAACACTTACTGGTTTCTTCAGGCTGGTGTCCATTACCCCACTGCCGGTCATCGTCGTAGATGAAATAGTAACCCATGCAACAAAAGACTTCACTTGGAAACCAAAATTGTTCTGTTTATTCTTCACACCATTATACAGTAGATACAGCCTTATGCCTCACTGTTCTGATTCTACTGTTTCTGCGGTAATCTTTCTTGACCAGTCCCCCACAATCTTGGAACTCATCCTCAAGCGGCCGGGTCTGTGTCTCTCTTTCCCCTTTTCCTTACACCTTCGTCCTCTTCTGGGCCCAGACAGCTTCTCTGGGCCCCAACGACTCTCTAAGCCCACTCCTGACCTCATAAGGTTACCTCAAGGTTCCCTGACTGGCCCTGACACTGTGGCCATGTCTTCTCTTACTCAGACCCTATCCAGAACTGGCACCCCATGAGGCCCGCACTACCAATCACTCACTTGCCACCTGTCACTCCTCCTCTACCTCAACTTTACGCTGTCCTGTTGGATACCTAATCTACTGCTTCTCCAGCCTGCCCACTAGGTGGCGCCCGCTGGTAAACAACCCTGGCTCTGTTAGATCGGAAACCTACACTCCACGAGCAGCATTTACATGTTAACACACATTTGTACAGATGAACAAGGCACCTTCAGGTATCTGTAAATTGCACCCAAGGATGAACCACACTTGTGCAAGTCTACAATTCTCTTCTTGAGATCTTGGATGATTTCTTTTGACTTCCCCATGATGCTACACAAAGAAGCTGTCATGCTGTACAAAGGCTAGTAAGACGTAGTACAGCGTAATCCCCACTAGGTGGCAGCAGAGTAGTGAAGGAAAGACAAAGAAACACTGTAACGGAAAGGCAGCTGAAGTGCAGCAGAGTAACTTCAGCAGGCAGTTAACAGGCGAACCACCAGGGGGCAATAGAGTAATCAAGCAGTCAGGGTCTAGCTAGGAAAGTCGAGTCACTGCAAAGGGAGGATCAATATCAAAGTCAGAAAACAGAAGCGAGTCGGAAGTCGGGAGATCAGGTATGCAGAGGTAAACACAAACAACAGACAGGAGCAGGAAGTCAGGGACCGGGACAGGCAGACGAACGTTGGACGGTCAAAGTCAGAACACAGTAGCAGGGAGGCAGGACAGATCGGGAACACTCACGAGAACCAGTATACACGCTGCAAGGCAAAAATATCACTGGCACTGAGCCAGAGGTAGAGAGGCAATATATAGCGTCCTGGGATCCAGAACGAGGCAAGGGACGTTAACCCCTGACATGACCAGGTCAGAGCTGGGAGTAACCAGCAGCAGGGAAAAGCCAGCCTTGATCTTGACAGAAGCAGTGTGTTTCAGGTGTGTATTAAAATACATCCACAGGTGTGTCTCTTAGTAACTCAGATGTTGCCAATAAACCTATTAGAAGCTTCCAAAGACATGACATCATCATGTGGGTGTACCCATATTGTTTAAAAGCATAGTACTCTTCGTGTATGTAAACTTCTCAATTTACAGAAAGTAATAAAATGCCTTAAAACATTCTCTCTCTCTCATATTCTGGCATTTGGCAAATATAAATAATTTTGGTTCCTAATTGACCTAAGAGGTTTATTCTGATTTCCTGTCAGTTAGTGAGAAAATTATGCAGATGTGTCTTTGTAAGCCTCTGTCACACGTCCGTGAAAATCACGCACGTTTTTCACGGACGTGTCAAAGCTGCGTATTGCCTTCCGTGTGCCGGACACTTGTGTTCTCCATGTGTTATCCGTGATAGCACACGGAAAACGGGACCTTTCTGCTCACCTGTCCCTGGCGCTGCTGTCCGTGGTGCTGATCTTCGGTCTCCGGTCCTGCCGACTCCCCGCTGCTGCTGCTTCCGGCCGCAGTGGAGTGAATATGCAATGATCATAATGAGCGGCGGTCGGAAGCAAGTGACAGCAGCGGCAGAGACAGCAGCACTGGAGAAGGTGAGTATAGACTTTTATTTTTTTAGAAACACGTGTGTTTTCTCCGGTGCGTGTCACACGGATCACCTCCGTGTGGTCCGTGTGCGGGCCGTGTGACTCCCGTGATGCCGGAGAAAAACGGACATGTCTACGTGTGGAGCACACGGGCACACGTATGCTCCACACGTACACACGGTCCATAGCAAAACACGCACGTGTGCGCAGACCCATTGATTTTAATGGGTCTACGTGTGCCCGTGTCTCCGGCACGTGAGGAAACGGCCCAAACACGTACCGGAGACATGGACGTGTGAAGAAGGCCTTAGATTGTATATGTAAACTTCGGATTTCAACTGTATGTGTCATTGCGTCAGTTGAAGAATACGAGGGTGGATACGAGACTAATTCTAACCCAATGGGCACATTTCTGCACTACTGCATTACTACCACTGCACAATAATACCACGTTATAAAGAGCAGGGAAGTGGGGGAAGGAGTGAGCAACACTCAGAACACAATTACCATTCTCAATGTTCCTTTTCCCATGTGGACCCTGCAAATGGAAGTAAATCTGCTTTCTCTTCACTCTTCAAATATCCGTTTCTCGACAATAGAAGACAATGAGCAGTTGTCACAGGAGGTGACAGATCCCAATTCCATGCTCACACCGGCATTACGCGCCGCTCTGCAGCTTCCTGCTTATTATAATCTACTTGTTTTATTATGCACCAGTTTTCTTAATTAAATTAATCAAAGCAAGTATATTTACACGGCTGCCCGAAGTACATAAAAAAAAAATAATTAGGATTGTTTAGCACCATGGAGAAGTCTCTCTGTGCTGAGGATAAACGATTGCCTCGCAGACAGGGTTAAAAGATTCATAATTCAAGGATTTATAGATTGAGGTTGATGCCAGAGATGGGAAACACAAATAATGAAACGGTGCAAGCCTGCAGAATAAGCGATATTTATCTGAATGATGTACAAGGCGGCCCGCTGCTGATATATACGCTACGATACCCACGAGTACTTGTGTGCCCTGAGATAGATATTGCAAATAAGGCATTTTCATGTGGGTAAATAGTACTGTTTAATGAAGAATCACCGAGAAGCCGGAAATCACAGCCCTCAACAGACCCCTTCTAAATTTACATGATGGGAGATAAAAATAAATGTATGTCCGCGAAGCGGCTGCACAATAATTTTTACGTCAAGGGCTGTAAATGCCATAGTTAACATCTTCCGGTACGCTTATGTAATATTCATCGGTGACAATTGCTCACAGAGTGTGTGACAGCTCGTAATATACATATCCATCCAGCGAGTATACTGATTAGACCTGCGAACGGGTCCAGGAACGACCATCAGTGACGAGAATCATTGCATGACGAGATAGTTTGATCAAGTGATTGAATAAACCTAGTGATAGTGCAAATAAATCATTCACAAAGTCAGAAAATGACTTAATAATGACCGGACATGAGCCGTGCTGGGTACACCCAAGTTTCCGCATGTGTAGCATTGGGAGAAATGTTGCAGAGGTGCTTACATTTCAAGAAGGTAAATTATCATTTGCGAGACAATATCATTACTGCTGTCATTGCTAAATGAAAGCCCCTTCCCCCACCCCCACCCAAGGTAAAACCATAAAATGCAAAGACATTACTCATCCCATAGCAAAGTGCAATGTTCTTAGGGCACTGGATACATAGCACCTGATAGAGGTCCCGCAACGTCATAACAAGTGTAATATCTAACCAGGGGGAGCTGAACCCCTTAATGAAATATACTAGCAGGGGAGCTGGAACTCCTGAAAGACGAAGAGTGGTGATGAATCCTAGGTCTCACTTGCTGCACCTGTGGATCTGTCAGGGATAGTCATGCAAGCCGAAGTCAAAGCCAGGAGATCACGCACTACTAGGGAGGAGGTAAAGTCAGAGTCAAAGAAGAGCCAGAGGTCAGAAGCCATGAGGTATTATCAGGGACCGGAGATGAGCTAAACCGGAGTCAGTAACAAGCCAAGGTCAGGAGCCAGGACAGCAGGTAGTAGTCGGGGAACACAGAGATGAAACAACAGAGAGGGGACGGGAGAGGAAGGATGAGAGTCAGTGAGGACAGACGCAGTAGGGAGGACAGATGCAGTAAGGAAGACGGAAGTCAGGGAGGACGGATGAAGTAGGGAGAACGGGAGTCAGGGAGGATGGATGCAGTAGGGAGGACAGGAGTCAGGGAGGTCAGACAAGGTAGGCGCGCAGGATCAGGCTAACTTACAGGAACCAGAGAACTCACTGCAGAGCAGGACTATAACTGGCGCCGACCCGATGGAATTGGCACCATGATAAGGTGACATGATCCCGGAAACAAGGCACGGAGGGATAAACTCCTCCAACCGGAAACGCTCCGGAAAACACCAACCGCCAAGCCAGGCACCAATGACAGCTCTGCAACAGCAGAATTAAACATGAAACGTGATATCAAGTAATAGTTATAGAATGTTAGTCATATTTGTAATCAGAAAGAGACCTAGCAGTGATTAAATCAGGTTGTGTCACCATTTTCCAAGATCTGTAACATTTTCATTTTTCGCTCAATGTAGCTGGGTGATGGCTGTTTTTTGCATGGTGAGCTGGCGCTTTGTTGGTATGATTTTAAAATACATGTGAAATTTAATAACTTCTCATTGCATTCCTTTTTTTGCAGTGTTATGATGAAAAAATAGAATTCTGTTATTTTTAATTTTTGCTCTTTACATCATTTATCGATTGGTTAATGTAATATTTTGAAAGATCAGATTTTTTTAATCAAAGAGATACCACATACATTAATTTTATATTTTCTTATTTACTTTACAGAAGGTGAAAGAAGGACATTGGCATTGTTCTAAATTTCCTCGGTTCCATTTGCGCATAGCTTCCGATGCAAGAGTGTGGCGCCCTGAACAAGCCTGGGGCCACAGGTAACAACACACACACACCCCCACCCCCAGCAGTTCACAGCAGTCATTCCCAGCGAGACCTGATTTCTTCCCTCGGGTTCAGACAGACACACCAGGTGGGCGGAGTCAGGCAGCCGAGGAGTCTAGCTGGCCTGAGGCAAAAACCAGCTCAGACAAGTCCAGGCAGAGGAAGAAAGAGGAGGTCTGCAGAGAGGCAGACGCAGACTGGGGCCTAGGTTGGAGCCTAGGTCCCTCGTGTAGCCAGTGAGGCAGACGGTGGTGGCCGTCTGCAGGAGCCGGGAAGACAGTCTTGGTGGAACCGTAGGTAGCCGGGGTTGGGCGGTGGCCCATCGGTACCGAACCGGGGAGCCAGCTGGAAACCGGAGCGCAGGATGAGCGTACATGAAGGGGCAGGAAAGGACTTACACTACTAAACTGGGTCAGGGGAAAACCACCGCGCAGCCGTCAGTGGGCCCCGTCCATCTAGCCGTGTGTTTTACCAAGAACTTTGCATTCGTCATTGGCTGAGTGAGTACCACCGTGCCGTGCCGCACCGCGCTGCCCCCGCGACCCTGCACCTCACCAGGCCCCGTAACACGCCTGCTACACACCCCTCCCTCACCGGGCCCTGAGACAACCAAACCCCCTACCCACGGAGGGGAAAACAACAACTGCGCTGCTCCCTGTTATCGCTCTCGGGATCCCCGTCCGGGGCAGCGGTGGTGTCACAACCTCACTACAACCGTGGGTGGCGTCACGGACAATCAATCCCCAAAACCATTCCCCTTTTCACTCACGGGCGAGGAGCACCGCTCGAGTCCCCGGATCCGGCCCACCGCTCGAGCCACCGAGCAGCGAGCAAGCAAAGCAGTAGCCGTGCCGGACCCGAGCAGTGGATGAGCGCAGCGCCCTCCCCGCCCGCAACAAGAGCATTAGAAGTGATATGCTAATGATGCGCTGCTGCGAGCATTAGCCGAAGATCGTGCAACTGTGATCCAATCTTGTGATTGTATCACAGCTGCAGAGGAGGGGGGAGCACTTTCTCCCTTTTCTTTGCGGCCTGTCTCTGCGTACATCGCACTGCACTTGAATGACATGACAGTGCAGTGTGATGTTTCATATGTGCCCATAGAATTTTATGGGTATGTGTGAGCTGAGAATCGCTGCCAAATGCAGCATGCGGTGAGAAATCAATTGCAGGTGGACACTTTCCCATAGTTTTGCACTGGTGCGAATGCAAACCGATGTTTTATCGGAGTGCACTCGTCTGTGCAAAACACAAGTGGAACCAAGGCCATACTGTGTGTCTTCAGGCACAGGAGGAGGTGACGTTGGATAGGAAATAGAACTGGAGTGACAGAAGCTTCAGATCTCCAAATAGCTCTTCAGCCTTTTTTTGCATATCAATTAAAAACGCTATACCATATTTGCCAACAGTCTTAAATTTGGCAAATCTAGCTGAAATTTTCAACAAATATAAACATATCTCATTCCAAAAAAGGTAGGGTTTTTACAAAAGTAATCATTCTTGCCCAGGTTGGAGGTTCTTTGAGATGAGAGTTAAACATTCCAGCATTTTACCAACTGGAGAGGTTGGTGTGTTTTATTATTATGTTAATAGACTCCAATTTGTCCCTGGAATAGTTATAGGACTGTAATGAATGTAAAAATGCAGATTTGATGTGATATCCGTATAAATTTGGTCTGAGCGATGCATGACATATTCTGCATGATAACATTAATGTATGCTGTGTATATTTAAATATACGGTAATTGAGATCTGCAGTTTTCCCTTCATTAGTGGTTAATGAATAATTCTCATGCTTTCTCTTGTTTCGCCTGTCAGCACTTTTTAAGTGTAGGATGGCCATCACTAATTGCACGGTTTGTATTATATTCATCAGAAAAAGAAGTCTCATTGCTGGATGGTAGTCATTAGAGTGCCTAAAATCCCATCTAACCACATTTATGACAAACATTCCTAATAGGTGGGGATTGCACTGCTAGAACTGGGAGAAAATTAGCTCTTCAAATCATTACTTTAGGTTTCCTAACTCTCAAATCTTACAATGATCGGCTCTGCACATGTGCAGTGAACTCACAGTCCAATACCCTTACTAATTTTCATGTTCCTCTTCCAATGGGCATGATTCACCCCTGCTCATCTTTCTGATATGGAAACAATAGTTGAGCAGCCACTAGGGGGTACCAACATTTATCCTGCATTGACTGCACTGATATCTATGAGAGGATACAGAACTGCCATCAAATGAATGGTTGGTAGACGTACAGGACTGCATTGCAGGATGCACATTGCCTTCAGGTTATGTAACCCTTATAGTGTTGTCATGTTCCTCCTCCAGCATGTGTTTCTCCTACTCCTGATGTGAAAAGTACAATTGAGCAGCCTCTTGGGGATACTTATTATATTCAGTTGACTGCACTGATATCTATGATAGGTTACAGAAGTTCTATCAAATGAATGGTTGGTAGCCGTGCATGACGCATATTGACTTCAGGTTGTGTATCCCTTATAGTATTGCCATGTCTCTCCTCTAGCAAGTATGCTTTATGTTTTCTTCTCATTTTGATATGAAAGCTACAAGTGAGTAGCCCCTAGGGTGTATTCACAATTATGTTCAATTGACTGTGTGTCGCCCTGGGCAAGCCAGGGGACACGAGTAACAACACCGCCACACCCCACACTCCAGGTAGGCACACCTGCTAACCAGAAATCCTTGTTGCCCTGCTCCAGGAGTCTGTTGATGCACACCAGGGGGTGGGCCAGGCGGTTGGCTCCGCCCACCGAGGAGCTCACAACTCTGGAGGCAGGAAGAAACCAGGCAGATAGCCCCGGGCAGGGGAAGAGTGAAGTCTAGCTGAGGGCTAGAGTAAACAACAAAGTGAAAGTGAAGGGAGTAAAGGAGGAAAGCAAGCAAGGTGACAGCGCAGAGAGTGTGCAAAGCCTGAGAGCCCAGCTGTGTGTAGGGCTAGAACAGCAAGGTCAGCGAAGGCGGTGACTGTTTGGAGGGGGACCGTTTGGAAGTTCCTGGAAGGACCCCGTTGGCTGTGTGCCCGGTGGTCTGGAGCAGTGTTCCGAAGGACAGTCAGCACCAGGGCAGGGGCCTCTCGGACCCCGGCAAGGCTAAGAGTCGCCAAATTTGCCAAATCCGTCAGTGACGGGGACGCAGATCCCCCAGCAACCAAGTCCCGATTGACGGCAACAGCCCGACCATTACCGGGGAGACACCGCCACCGCCAAGGCACCAGTTTCCCCAGGGCCAGCGCCTGCGGGCAAAGTGTAGAGCTCCTCCGGCCCAGATTGCAGTCGGGGAGCGGGTAACCGGAGGGAATCCACTGCTACCATCAGACAACATAGGTGCAAGGAAGAGAAACGTCACCGTCACCTATCGGGAGTGCAGGTGCAGCCGTCTGTGGGACCGTCCTACCAGCCGTTGGTTTACCGTACAAACTGTGTCCGTGTGTCAGGCTGAGTGAGTACCATAGTGCCGCAAGGCACAGCGCTGCCCCCGCGCCCCTGCGCCCTCCAGGCCCTACACTTCACATCTCATCACCGGGCCCCGGGATCACCAACCCCTACCCACGGAGGGGCAACACAACACCTGGCTGCTCCGCATCACCATCCCCGGGACCCCCACACTGAGCAGCGGTGGTGCAATCACCACAACCGTGGGTGGCGTCACGAACTATAACAATCCCCACACCCAACAAACACCCCCTTTCACTCACGGGCGAGGAGTGTCGCTCGAGACACCCCGGGATCCGGCCCACCGCTCGAGCCACCAAGGAGCAGCTGCCGGACCCGAGCAGAAGGGGTGAGCGCGGTGTGCTGACACCCTCCTCCCCGCCCGCGACGACTTGGCATCACGAACAGGATCTTACCGCTCTGCCGTTGGGTAGAGGTGCGCCTTGTTACCGCCGGAGGCATCCGGCAGAAAAATTTCAGAAGCCGCCATCTTTGGCGCGAAAAGTTCCCGCTCGAGCGTCTTCTCGAGCAGTAGAAGCGCGAAGGCCAAAACCCCGCCCCGAGAGAGGAGGGGCCGGAAAGAGCTAAGGGGGACGAAATGGCGGCTGGCCGCATGTAAGCGCGGCTATGGAAGCAGGGATGCCAGGACCCTGCGGCCATTTACTGGTTCCTGGAAGAGGCCGCTGCTAAAGATGCTGAGTCCGACCAACAACACCGTGGTCCCCGCGCCCGGCATGGTGGCGTGGGTGGAAGTCCGGACCGTCCAGCTAAGCAGCCGTCTGCAGATCCACAGGCAGCTCCTCCTGGAGGAGCGGGAGGCCGACATGGTGGAAGTGGTGGCTGCTATGTGGAGATGCGAGGTGGAGGAAGATTTGGAGGAACGGGTAAGAGACCCACGTCCCTGTATTCCCGAGGGATCGGCCGCTGCGGCTGAGGGGCCCGGCCTACACCCGTTCACCCTGCTGCCTCTACCGCTACCCGCGTTAGCTGCTGCTGCCCCGCCACTAGGCCCGCTACCACCACCACCGGTAGCGGTACCCTGCCAATCCGCCCCGGCGGACCGACCTGCAGCAGAAGCTCATGACCACCCTGAACAGCTTCTATGGAAGAAGCCAAAGGCTGAGCCCGTCAGCAAAGATGCACCGGAGGCACGGCGGGGATGCAGCTGCCAGGAGGCAGAGCAGGCCATGTCACAGCGGGGTCCCTCATTACTGAAGGTGCCGGTCGTAGCCGACACGGAGGGACTCTGGCTGGGCCCGTCCCTCGCACACGCTGAACCGGAGCAAAAAGAAAGTGCTCCCGGCTGGGAGCGACGGCAACAGCAGCTGCGCAGGGAGATCGATGCCCGAGAGGGGTGTAGAGCGGATGTGCATGCCCGCATGAATATGGAAGAAGATCGCCTGCAGCGAGCTACCATTGGGGTCCAGAGCGGTGCACCATGTGAGGGTGGCACTAGAGCCCCACGAGTGAGAATGGACTGTTAAGCCGCAAAAGGCAGCGGAGCACCGTTGCACAGTCCCCGTTGGGACCACCATTGTGTTTGTTTGAAAGTTTGAAATGATGAAAATGAAAATGACCGAGTACTTCACCTGATTCACCGTGTGATTTGCAACCGGCTGGAGCCGGCACCGTTGTCCCCGTGGGGACCGTTTAAGTTTATTTGCATGGGAACTATCCATGGACAAGCCCGTGAACTTGCAGGGCACCACAGACGTTAAGTGGCTTGTAAATATGTTGGGTACCGTTACCGTTTCCGCAATGCCGCCTCCGGAGAGGCAGGTTGGAGGGAGGGCCCTTAGCAGAGCAGGGCAGGGCCCAGCCACCAAAGGAACCGGTGGCCACCCTCTGGAGGGGAAGGACAGATCCCGCTCGGGTGACTTGTGCTGGACTGTGGGTCAAGGGGTGCTGCCTGGGTTTTAGGGGCAGCATCAGGGCCAGGTTGCTTGGGTGGGAGAGAGCGGAAACCGTGACCGTACACCGTTGCAACGTTTAAGAAAATGTGCCTCCCGTTTGGGAAGAGTTTTTGATTAAAAATGTTATTGATGTTTGATTAACCCTTGTTATCCCCTTTTACAGAAAAATAAAACCGGTGTAGGACGGCAGCCCGCGGACGGTCTGCATTTTGCTAAGGGGGAATGTGTCGCCCTGGGCAAGCCAGGGGACACGAGTAACAACACCGCCACACCCCACACTCCAGGTAGGCACACCTGCTAACCAGAAATCCTTGTTGCCCTGCTCCAGGAGTCTGTTGATGCACACCAGGGGGTGGGCCAGGCGGTTGGCTCCGCCCACCGAGGAGCTCACAACTCTGGAGGCAGGAAGAAACCAGGCAGATAGCCCCGGGCAGGGGAAGAGTGAAGTCTAGCTGAGGGCTAGAGTAAACAACAAAGTGAAAGTGAAGGGAGTAAAGGAGGAAAGCAAGCAAGGTGACAGCGCAGAGAGTGTGCAAAGCCTGAGAGCCCAGCTGTGTGTAGGGCTAGAACATGCAAGGTCAGCGACGGCGGTGACTGTTTGGAGGGGGACCGTTTGGAAGTTCCTGGAAGGACCCCGTTGGCTGTGTGCCCGGTGGTCTGGAGCAGTGTTCCGAAGGACAGTCAGCACCAGGGCAGGGACCTCTCGGACCCCGGCAAGGCTAGGAGTCGCCAAATTTGCCAAATCCGTCAGTGACGGGGACGCAGATCCCCCAGCAACCAAGTCCCGATTGACGGCAACAGCCCGACCATTACCGGGGAGACACCGCCACCGCCAAGGCACCAGTTTCCCCAGGGCCAGCGCCTGCGGGCAAAGTGTAGAGCTCCTCCGGCCCAGATTGCAGTCGGGGAGCGGGTAACCGGAGGGAATCCACCGCTACCATCAGACAACATAGGTGCAAGGAAGAGAAACGTCACCGTCACCTATCGGGAGTGCAGGTGCAGCCGTCTGTGGGACCGTCCTACCAGCCGTTGGTTTACCGTACAAACTGTGTCCGTGTGTCAGGCTGAGTGAGTACCATAGTGCCGCAAGGCACAGCGCTGCCCCCGCGCCCCTGCGCCCTCCAGGCCCTACACTTCACATTTCATCACCGGGCCCCGGGATCACCAACCCCTACCCACGGAGGGGCAACACAACACCTGGCTGCTCCGCATCACCATCCCCGGGACCCCCACACTGAGCAGCGGTGGTGCAATCACCACAACCGTGGGTGGCGTCACGAACTATAACAATCCCCACACCCAACAAACACCCCCTTTCACTCACGGGCGAGGAGTGTCGCTCGAGACACCCCGGGATCCGGCCCACCGCTCGAGCCACCAAGGAGCAGCTGCCGGACCCGAGCAGAAGGGGTGAGCGCGGTGTGCTGACACCCTCCTCCCCGCCCGCGACAACTGCACTGATATCACTGAGAGGTTACAGAACTGCCATCAGTTGAATGGTGGGGAAAAGCAAAGAACTGCATTGTGAGATGTATATTGCCTTCAGGATTGGCAACCCTGATATTTAGTTAGTACTTTCATGTCACACCTCCAGCGTCAAAGCTTCACCTCTTTTCTTTCTGATACGGAGGCTACAATTGAGCTGCCCCTTGGTAGTCTGCCCATGTCTACCCTGCATTGACTGCACTGATATCTATGAGAAGATACAGAACTTCCACCAAATGAATGGTTGGTACACGTACAGGACTGCATTGGGGAACATATATTGCCTTCAGGTTGTATATGTCTTATAGTATTGTCATGTCCATCCTCCAATGTGTATGTTTACATTTTTTCCTGATATGAAAGGTATAAGTGAGGAGCCCCTAGGGGGTACTGACAACTAATTTCAATTGACTGCACTGATATCTATGAGAGGTTACAGAACTGCCATCAATTGAATGGTTGGGAGAAATTCAGAACTGCATTATAGGACATACATTGTTTCAGGTTTGGCAACACTAGTGAGTTAATACTTTTATGTCACTTCTCTAGCATCAATAGTTCACCTCTTTTTTCTGATATGGAGGCTACAGTTGAACTGCTCATTGGTAGTCTACCCATGTTTATCCTGCATTGACTGCACTGATATCTATGAGAGGATACAGATCTGCCATCAAATGAATAATTGGGAGACATACAGAACATTTCAGGAAGCGTGACAAACATTTTGAGAATCCAAGCCTGACTATATTGCTGCGAAATGGACTAAGCAAGCAGGCAAACCCCTACTTTTCAGTAGGGATTTGCCACTGCAGAATTCCCAGTTGCTTTCACAAAATTTTATAGAAAAAAACCCTGCTACATATAGACTTAATGGATGGTGGTGTGTGGTCATGACTCCTTCGTTAATAGTATGTGCACTTCTACTTGTGGGCAGCAGGGGCTAAGGTGCCGATGTCCTCATAATGAAGTGTCTCTCTGTTAGTTTTTCCCAAGTCCCAGTTATACTTTCTCCGATACGACACACTGTACATACATTGCCCACAATAGATTTACCATCATACCTGTTATGCCGACTACAGATGAGGCTTTTCCTTCCCGTCCTCCTCTCACAGACTGGACGTTGATATCATACGTAGTAGTTGGCTTTAGGCCTGAGGAATGAAAAAGTAAATAATCATATTTAATTTGTATAATAACAATAGCAATTTCTAAAATATAACGCACATTATCTGGCTGTACAATACAGGCTGCGGTACGTCGTCACAAGCCACCTCCGCCTGACACATGCGCAGGGTGCAGATGAAGCTGCGGCCAGCAGAGGTGGACTGATTGCGCATGCGCCAGACGCCACAAAAGAGATGTCAATCAACCCAGAAAGAGCATGTTTAGGGACCAATCAGTGTTTTACTCTCCAGAAAAGAAGGGCTATCCCCATATGTTAAAGGGGTTGTCCAGTTGGATTAATTTATAACCTATCCACAGGACAGGTGAAAACTAATAGATCAGTGGGGTCTGACTGTTGGAACCCCCACCGATCGCCAGAATCAGACACTTTTATCCCTGTTAGAAAGGCATAGCAGTGCCCATGCTCGATCGCCGCTTTATTAATTCCTTATGGGGCTACCGGAGAAAGCGGCAGTGGAGAATGCGCACTGCCACTCCATACTAAAAGGGATTAAAGTGGCCCACTCTTGCCATCATGGAGGTTTCAGCAGTCAGACCCGCCACTAATTCAAAAAAATTATAACTCACCTTGTGCACAGATGATAACTTGTTTCATGACTTAGGAACGTCTGACTGACGGCCCTAACTTGCCGTTCTGACCCAAACCAGTTATCCACCTTTCACCACTTTTCCACTAAAATAAGACACAGACTGCGTGACATTGGATGTAAAGGCCACAGCAGCCTCGTTTATTAACACCAAAATAATCAATAACATTTTATTCATCAATATAGTAAATAACTCCATAAGCATAACCACCAGCAAAGGAGGGGGGGTAAGTGAAGAGTCCCTTTGTCCATGATTGCAACACCAGCTCCACTATGTGCCCTCAGCCGCACCACACCGACTCGAGGACACCCAGCCGAGTGTTGCTCCACCATGTGCCCTCAGCCGCACCAAACCGGCTCGAGGACACCCAGCACATTAACATGCCCTGCTGTGACCCAGCACAGCAGGGTCCCACGTTAACATGTCCCGTTGTGACCGAGCACAGCAGGGACCCACCAACCATACCATTGCACACCAGGGGTAACCCGCTCCTGCACTGGGTTCCCCCCCGCTCTTTGTGCAATCCACCGACTTCAAATACCCCCCTCCTTTCCGCCGACTGCTGCGACAAGGTCGATCCTCCTCGTCTCTCCATGACGATCGCCAGGAATCCAAAATAGGGCGGGTGGGCGGGACAATTCAAGACGTCTTCCAGGTAGTGAATGACCTCCCACCTCCTAATCTAGCCCTGTATATACTCCCCTACCCTAGCAACCCCCAGACCAATTACATGGCCCCACAGCCCTATAACTCCACCTCCCACTTTTCCCGCACAAAATACCCTGCACCTTAACCCCTTGCTAACCCTCAGGCCTAGCATCCCTCCTCAGTCATGTTGCCCTCCCTTGAGCCCTTTCAGGGCAGGCGTCCGGGCTTTTCTTGACTTAGGAACGTCTGACTGACGGCCCGAACTTGCCGTTCTGACCCAAACCAGTTATCCACCTTTCACCACTTTTCCACTAAAATAAGACACAGACTGCGTGACATTGGATGTAAAGGCCACAGCAGCCTCGTTTATTAACACCAAAATAATCAATAACATTTTATTCATCAATATAGTAAATAACTCCATAAGCATAACCACCAGCAAAGGAGGGGGGGTAAGTGAAGAGTCCCTTTGTCCATGATTGCAACACCAGCTCCACCATGTGCCCTCAGCCGCACCACACCGACTCGAGGACACCCAGCCGAGTGTTGCTCCACCATGTGCCCTCAGCCGCACCACACCGGCTCGAGGACACCCAGCACATTAACATGCCCTGCTGTGACCCAGCACAGCAGGGTCCCACGTTAACATGTCCCGTTGTGACCGAGCACAGCAGGGACCCACCAACCATACCATTGCACACCAGGGGTAACCCGCTCCTGCACTGGGTTCCCCCCCGCTCTTTGTGCAAACCACCGACTTCAAATACCCCCCTCCTTTCAGCCACAGCGAGCACGTATGACACCTTGTACGTGCGAGCCCCACCACCAAAACCCGACCCGAGCCGACTCCTCGGGTCGAGCAACCAATACTGCGGGACCAATGTCAATCGAGCAAAATGACCCCCCAATAGACCTTACGATGCCAACCTGCACCAAACCACCAATACAACAAGGTCAGCCGACCCAAGACCTGCAACTAGCCGACCACATCGTCCGATCCTATTTACCGCCTGCGCGACCAGTCCCCAACGAGCCACCAGAGCCGCCGCACCCATCTCCACGGAATAGGGGGCAAGCTTGGCCTCGTTGAGATAGCCACACTGCAGGCGCCGCTGAAATTTACACATCCACTGATAATTAAACAAAGCCAACCATTATTGGTGTACCAGTACAACAAGGGCAGCCGCCCCAAGACCAGCAACTAGCCAACCACGCTGTCCGATCCTATGCACCGCCTGCGCGACCAGTCCCCAACGAGCCACCTGAGCCGCCGCCCCCATCTCCAAGGAATAAGGGGGCAGGCTCGGCCTCGTTGAGACAGCAACACTGCAGGCGCCTCCAAAAATTACATATCAGCTGGTAATTAAGCAAAGCCAACCCTTATAGTAGGAAACAAAACAACCTCCCCTGTTTCCCCAACCTCTGGCAGATCCTAAGACATACCAAATAATAAACCGCTAGACAGTCATGCCCCTGCGAACAACAACACGAGCACGCCACCCAGGCAGGAAGAAATGGCCCAGGGCAATCAAGCCCGATGTCACGGATCAAGCACCCCGGATGCCCCCCCAGCGACCACGTCTCCTCCACCCACGTGCGGTACCAAAACGCTGCTGTTCCCGTAAACTGTGTATTATCACTCCGATCCTGGAATTACCACCCAGTCCAATAGCCAAAACCATTCCACCCCAAAGACACAACAACACGGGACCAAAGACAGTCAGGCCGACCACCGGCCTGAAGAAAAGACCTTAACTATATCCCACTGTGTAACCATACTCCCACCACCAGATGATTTCCCTAACTAAGTCAGAATACACCCTTCTGACCACCGCATAATGCTCAAAGCCCCGTAAAAGGGGGGCACATGAGCACAGTTAAAAATTGGTATCTCCGTGCGCTTTGAACCTGGAAGCACAACCCTACCGCTGCCACCCTCTCACCAAAAACCAACTGCACACCACGCCCAATCCCCGCTAAACTGCAGACTCAATACAACTCACAAAATGAGAGAACAGAAACTCCCACTCGACCCATAATCCCGGGAAACTCAAACACCATATTTCTCCGAAATTGCAGACACCATAAGCCGGGGCCAACCATCAACGTTGCACCCACGAGTGTCTGGTGCCTGTCCGCCATTCAGCCCTAAAGCGCCGCAAAACAACCCCCAAACGGGGCACCGCCCCAAACGTCCTTAAACCATAAGAGCCATTGCATACCGCACTGGCTACCCCAGCCATCCAGCCCGACATTGCGGGAGCTGATGGCATAGTTGCGACCTACTCACACACTACTTCAAATACCTCACCCGCAACTGCGCCGCACCACTGTGTACCAGTGATACCTGCCGGTCCCGACCAATACGTAAGACCAAAGGAACCGCCCGGCAATGTACAGCCGGGAGGGGCTGCACCACCGCGTGACAGCCAGCGAAACCCACAACAGGCCCCACGGTCTGTCCACATAATCAACAAATGGAGCAACACCCGCCAGCAGCACTACCTGGCTGGAAACTCCCACAAGTCGCCAATAGGAGGCCCCCCCCGACACCAATAAGCCACACACTGGATCACCCAACGCAAATGTCACTTATTCCTCGCACCGACAGATTACCCGAGCCCCCCACACGGGGGGCACCAGGAAGAAACACACCAAGACGAACCATATACCCATAAGGCAAAACCAAGTCAGCTGTACCCAAAAGAAACACCCCAAACCCATCGTAAACGAGAACCACCCACTCTTATTATAAACTCCTGTGGAGCTACTATCAACCGCCATGACGGATGCCGCCCAATACGGACTGCCAACGTTAAGCCGGCAACCCTACTAAGAACCGCATACCAATCCGCGCGTATAAAACTTGTTAAAACTGCCCCTGTGCAGACACTGCCGGCAGACTCCCGTAATCTCCCCATGAACCCCCAAACGGCACGTGAACCCACGAATTCAAGAAGCCAAACTGGACCACAAAACAGTAGCACGATATACCCGGGAACCTGATAATGGCCCGTAATTGTACCTCAAACATAGGGCCCCACCTATACGAACCACACACATCGATTTATCACACACATTCTAACTCTGCAAATACACCCTGGGCATGAAGAAACAGCTTAACAAGGCCAGGTTGTCCCAGAACCAGAAAATAAGCACTCAACCATCCAGAATATTGGATAATCCCCCAACTATGGGACCGAACCCGAACCATAGACCACAATAACCGGACATTGCGCAACCATAAAGCATCCAGCTCCACACAATATATGTACAAAAGATATCGGAAACAAACACTGAAAACCCAATTACAGGCAAGGGCAACAAAATCGTGACTTTTTTTTTTTTTTTATTTATCGCCTATTACTCCTGTCAATAGACGGCTAACCTGGGCACCGCATACAGGTGACTGGTCAATTTCAAGACCCCCAGAAAGGTGTCGTCCACCGCCGCCAGGAAGGACAGATATCCAAAACTGCTGTCCCAATCATCTCGACCTTAACATCTGGCCGCAACAAAACATGCCGCGCCCCAGTGGACCAGCAAAATACCCCCAGTACTCACACAACACCAGTTGGAGAACCGGGCTAGCCCGATGCCATAAAACTTAAAACACCCCTCTTAAAACGCAACCACCTTCCCCTTCACCTCTCAAATAGCACACACCCCATTCAACGCTCCAGAGTAAGACGCCGAATGCAAATGCGCCCCCGCATACCGGGCCACCATGTCAGTGGACTACCATCGAACTCTTAACACATATGAACCGCGATAATCCTCTAGCTAAAAGACCCCCATGACCATTACAGAAACCATGGAATTGCCGTGACCATGGCTATCCACAACCCCTTTGCAAGTATTCGTATCCCTGCCTCAATCACCACCCCACCGCCGACTTCCACCTGAATCAGTCACAAACCACCTGGAAATCACCCAATCATACAACAACACCCAGAGAATGCAAGCGCTATTACGCCATCCAGAAGAAACAAAGTCGTCACCTATAGATAGACACCCTAGCATAGCAAGGCACCCGAGACCACGTAGCAACCACTCACACACAAAATTCAACGCCGTACTCAAGGCCCCCAACCTCCTGCCGAAACCCGCTGACAAACAAACTACCGCCCTAATGCACCCAAAATCATACCTATCGACACCCTTACCACCCACCATAATTCAAGCATTAATACAAGGTTTTAAGTGAGCCGTAACTTACTAGGCTGACTCCATGGGATCCCACGGAACAGCCGTCACATGTCCTCCGCGTCGAGCACCGCCATCTTCTCCACGGGTGAACGCAGGTTGCAGCCCTCCAGGGCCGCAACGCAACCGGCCGGACTGGCCGGCCAGCCGGGGACGCTTGTCAAGTAGTCACCGGCTCGGAGCCACAACTTAGGGGGGGGGTGGTGCGCTCCAGCCGCACATCCGCCAGCTGGAACCCGTGCTGCCACCCAGCCGCTGACCAGACCCTACGCAGCTGCGCAGGCCGCACTCCTGGCATATGCAGACGATCGCATGACAAGCCCAGCTCTGGGTCAGCCCTGTCGTTTGCTGACCCCCCGAGCCAGCGCCAGACGTGCCGCCACTGCCTGCTGGACCCCGTTCAGGCTGTTCCACCTAGATCCCCGGCAGTAGTAGACGACCAAGATGCCAGGGGCATGTGACTGCGCCGCCAGACCCCGCACCGCGCCATGGGTCACGTGGCCGCGCCGCCCAGGTATCACGCTGACCCCCGCGCCGTACCAATCTGAGGCTGTCAGGGCCAGTGATGTCACTTACCACTGCCCGCACCGCTGCTGGACGGTCGTCTGGGTCTGCGAAATCCTCCCCGCATCTTGCTCTGCCGCAGCCGCCGATCGCTGCAGGATTCCTCGCCGACACTTCCGGGTCAGCTGACACCAGCGCCGAAGCACGTGACCGCATCGCCAGACCACGTGACCGCGTCGGGTCACGTGGCCGCGACGCGCGCGTCACCAGTGCGCGCCGCAACCCGGAAGTGGAGGAGAGGCCGGTCACGTCACACCGCCCCGCTGCCGACATCTGATGCAGGTCACCGCGACATCTTCACTCCTGGGACCGCAAGTGACCGCGCCGCCGGCCCACGTAACCGCGCCGCCCGCCCACGTGTCACCGCCGCCCCACATGACATCGCCGACCCACGTGACACCACCGACCCACGTGACCGCAGCGGGTCAGGCGAGCGCGGCGGGTCAGGCGAGCGCGGTGGGGCAGGTGAGCTCGGCGGGGCAGGTGAGCGCGGCGGGCCACGCAGCCGCGACGCGCGCATCACACTGCGCCCCGCGAACCGGAATTGGAGGGGAGGCCGGCCATGTCACTCACCGCCCCGCTGCCTTGATGCCCGTGGCCCGACTTCTGGCCCAGGCCCCGCTGTGTCCCGTTTCTTCGATCTGCCGCCGCTGCCGTGGGTCTTCCGCTGGGGCTCCTTCTCCGCCGTCGGGTCCTCGGCGGCGTCTCCAGGCTGAGGCGCTAAGGAAACCGCAGTCTTCACTGCCGCTTCGGAGGCAGAGGGGTCCCCATCTGCAGCGCCGCCGACTTCGCCGGGCCATCGCTGCAGCTGCTCCTCCTCCTCTTCATCTGTACCCCAAAGCCCTCGATCTTCAGGATCCAAGCGATTCAGCAACAATTCAAGACGTCTTCCAGGTAGTGAATGACCTCCCACCTCCTAATCTAGCCCTGTATATACTCCCCTACCCTAGCAACCCCCTGACCAATTACATGGCCCCACAGCCCTATAACTCCACCTCCCACTTTTCCCGCACAAAATACCCTGCACCTTAACCCCTTGCTAACCCTCAGGCCTAGCATCCCTCCTCAGTCATGTTGCCCTCCCTTGAGCCCTTTCAGGGCAGGCGTCCGGGCTTTTCTTTCAGACGGCCCTTTTAGGTTCCCATACAGTACAATACAGGGGCAGTGGTTTAGAAGCACACAATATAGAGACATATTGTCTTTAAGGCTGCAATTTCCATTTCATTACGTTGTCATATGTGTTCAGAATTCTTGTTTCCTAAAGGATTTGGCACCAAGAACCTTTCCCCTAGGTACCATGTGATAAATACTATCAAGGGTTCATCCTCACATTCTTCACTATTGAATGATCAAAGTGAGCAGCAGGTTTAATGGAGCAATTGAGTTCAAATCCATTGCTTACCAAATATCTCCTTCCAAATTTAGTTATTGTGAAGGTCCTAGAGGTGGAAAACGCTAGAATTTCCTACAAATTTGTGGCAAAACCCTCTTTAAAGGGAACCTTTCACCAGATTTGGTGACTATAAGCTGCTTCCATTACCACTGAGCTCTTATATACAGCATTCCAGAATGCTGTATATAAGACTCTTATTGACTGTCAGATAACTACCAGACTCTTATTTAAGCCTCGTATTGACTGGCAGGTTGACTTATAATAAGAGCCTAGGCCGTGTTGTATAATGTAAAAAACACTTTTATAATACTCACCTAGAGGAGGGGAGTGGGGGGGGGCGATCTGGTCTGATGGGTGTTGCTGCTCTCCGGTCTGACGCCTCCTCTCTCCGGTCTGGCGACTCATCTCTGCTGCGATCTCCGTCCTCCTTCTACCCAGCACAGCGTGGATGACATGTCTACATCATCCACACAGGCCGACAGTGCGGTTCTGCGCAGGCAAACTTTGATCTTCCCTGCTGAGGGCAGATCAAAGTATTGTAATGCACAGGCACGAGGAAAGGTTAAAGACCATTTGCGTATACGCACTACAATACTTTGATCTGCCCTGAGTAGGGAAAATCAAAGTGCACCTGCACAGGACCTTAATGGCAGCTGGTGTGCATGACGTAGGATGCATCATGCACACGGACCTCAGAAAAAAGTTGGACTGCTTTCGCCAAAGAGAGGAAGTGCTGGACCGGAGAGAGGAGGCGCTGGACTGAAGAGCAGCGACACCCATCGGACCGGACCGCCCCTTAGGTGAGTATTATAAAAGTGTATTTTACATTCTACACAATGGTGTAGGCTCTTATATACAGTATTCTGGAATGCTGTATATAAGAGCTCACTGGTAGTGGCTGCAGCTCATAGTCGTCAAATCTGGTGACAGGTTCCCTTTAAGGAGTTTATAAACATATAATTTAGGGGTTTAGGTAACAGTGGTGGGCTAATTGTTCTGCAAGTTGGATGAGCCATCATGTCCTGTTTTTGCACAACTTAGATGATGAAACCAAGCGTTGCACCATCTCTTGACTCTCCAGTGAAGAAGATTACTTGTGATTGTCCTTTAGGCCTCGGTTCCACTTTCGCATAGCTTCCGATTCGAGAGCATCAGAAGCAATATGCTAACGACCCTCTGCTGTGTCAGCCGAGAGTCATGCGACTGTGATCCAATCTTGCGATCGGATCACAGCTGCGGAGAAGAGGGAGGGAGCCCTTTCTCCCCATCTCCTCCGCTGCCTGTCTCTAATCATCATACTGCGGTCGGATGGCATGTGAGTGCAGTGTGATGTTTCACACGCTCCCATAGACTTGTATGGGGGTGCATAGCCGAGAATCGCTGCCAATTAATTTCTCAGGCCGGTATGGCATGAGAAATCAACCGCAGATGGACACTGCCCCATAGTTTTGCACTGGTGCGAGTGCAATCCAATGTTTTTTTCGGATTGCGCTCATCCCTGCAAATGCAAGTGGAACCGAGGCCTTATGCTGAGTGTCTGAGTATCTAACGCTATGGCATTATAATTCGACTATTGTCTCCATAAACATTTACGTTCAATGACATCTAAGGACTCATTAAGTCGTATCGGGAGATACTATTGGAACTTCCTTAAGTTATCTTTAGCTAATGCATCCCTTTAAATCAGATTCTATAAATCCCATTTTATGATGGTTTATGATATAATATTATAAAACAATGTTCTCCTAGATACAAAACCAACTAGGAATATAAATTATATCTTTAATATAATATCTCTTTTTCTACCAGTCACATACACCAGGGTGCAGTTTTATATTTTCATTGAAAAATTGACCGCAGAAAAATACAACTAATTTCTATTGTGTTCAGTAAATTTGTTTTAGGAATATCATATCTTACAAGAACAAATCTTTGATGCATAACCTAATTTATACTTATCTAAGCAGAATTTCGTATTCTCCAGGCCTATCTTACTAAGCTTGTGTTTATCTACAGTTTCCAAATACATTTTTTTTTACCGTTTCATCAGATTGGAAAAATTGTACATTTTACATTTGTATAGTATAACTCAGTAATGTGCAGGGAAGATATTTTCTTATTCTGTCCTAAAAAAATAAAGACTAAATTCTTAAAGGGATGAAAGAAAGTTTTGAGAAGTGTTTTGGTTTTTTTTTTCTGATTGGTCATTTTCATAATTAGTCGAATATGTGGATAGAAAACTACAGCTGTATATGTAGTATGGAGAAGAGTTCACCACTGACATTTCAATGTGTCCTACTTTCTAACAGGCCTTGAGAACATATATAAACCCTTTCTGAATCACGAAAGGCCCCTTGCTTGTTTACCCCCTTTCTTTCTTTGTTTGTCCCCCATATCAGTCAACGCTGCATCACCCATAGAGAGGTGTCAACTGGTAAAAAGTGTAACGGTACTTGGAAAAAATACTTTTAAAGCTTCATAGAAACAAGTCAGAAGTTTTGATCAGTGGGGTCCAGGTGCTAAGACCCCTTATTACTAATATCAAAGGGCAGAATTGCCGTTTTCTTCAGGTAGACCAGTGAATTAAAGATGGGCTTATAGGAAGAGGGTTTGCCGAAGGTCTGGAGCAAGCGTTGTATGTCCGAGCTCCTTACTAACCCTCTGAAAGAGCTACTTTGGATTACTTAACAGTGGTTTTGTGCTCAAAACATCCAGGATCATGGCTAAAGCTTTTTTAAGAAGAGGATTTACTGCAAATAAGAAGAAACAGACTTTAAAAGATCCTCCTGAGAAGCCTTGGATTGCCGCAAGCTCTTGCTCTTGTAGTAGAGCTATCGCCATTCTTCAAAGAAAATCACTGTTCCTCCTCAACCTTCTAAAGTTAAGAAGACTCCGAAACAAGGTCTCAAAGGAATACCCAACCCAAGTCTAGGTGACTATAATCTGGAGAACCGAGTGTCAAAGGGAAAACCCTGCTAGGAACGCAAGATTGAGGCAGCCGCAGACTGTATGCCGGCCAGTGACATACCGCCAGCAGTATTCAACAATGTTAATACTCTTGTCACAACATAGCGGAGGACAAGGGAGACTTCTCCCTTTCTAATACCGAGGGCTTCCCTACCTCATGAGGTGGAGACCATGAGTGCTGAGGTCCGGGTGTCAATCACAGACAGGACGCCAACAGCAAGTTTCTGCGCCGAAGCTTATGCTGCGGATAGGCAGGGGCTCTTGCAGCTTGAGGAAGGCCTCCCCACCTCAATCTAAAAAGCAAAGGGTTTGGACATTTTTCCCCTGGGGAACATAAATGCTGTTTAAGCATCTCTCAAAGCATGACCTATGGAGTATAACGCTGATGTCACTATTTTAAAGGAGCAGAGACGAGGAGAAAGTACTAATCTCATGAAAAAGTTTTCCAAGGGTCATATTAAAAGAACTGTCACTAATAAAATAGAGAAATACCCCACTGTGGCTCCTAATGGAAGGTTTAAAGAACTATGTGATGGAGTAAGGTTGAACTAGATGGACCTAGATCTTTTTTCAACCTATGTAACTATGGTGGAGATGAGTATACAAGGGAAGTGCCTTTGTCATCTAATGAGAGATCGGAAACTCCTATTATGAAGGTCGAATCTAAGTTTTCTGCATATGAGGACATTAATGCTGTTAGCCCACTTGATGAGGATTACAACTACAATAAATTAGCTCAGGATATACAATGGAAAAGAGAACACTTCCATTGACTCAATTCACCAAGATTATGAGGATCTTTACCTACAAGGTTACTTCTTGGCCAAAGCTGTTACACGGAGTTTTGCACAAAAGTTGATGACTGTCATGGCGGCATCAGGCTCTCATTACAGAGTCTGACACTCTGTTTGATGGTTTCTCTGATGTTTTTCATCAACTCAAGCAGAACCAGGCATTACTGGTGTTGCACAAGATTCATAATGTGCTTCACAAATCGCTGTTAAAAAAAATTGTGAGTTTGGCATCCCCTCTTCCTGTACCTTCACCTACAATCTTTAGTAGATGGGTCATTAGCTTTTTTGACTTATTTGATCCCATGTTGTAAGGAAGCCAATCACTTCTGCCCCTCTCATTTTTAGGCTGGAGGGAATCTTCTACCTTAGCCAACTATAGTTTATGCTGTGTTGGTCTGTCACTTCTGGTGTCCCGGAGTTGCTTGAGAAAGAGTTGGTTTGTGCTTGGTGTTGTTCTGGAGTTTACCTGTTGTCTTGTTGTTTCCACCCTGCTCTTGATGTCCTCCTAATCTCTTATTGTCTTATACCTGTGTGTGTGCGTGTGCGCGTGTGTGTGTGTGTGTGTGTGTGTGTGTGTGTGTGTGTGTGTGCTGTGTGACAGAGTTTTGGTTTCCCCTGTTTGTCTATTTCTGTGGGTTAAATCACATTTCTGTCCCGGCCTCCCCTGGGGGAGGGGGAGGAGGTATAATAACTGGGCTGGTCAGGAGCAGGACCAGGAAGGAGACTCAGACATCCCCACCATTAGGGGTATCTCTGACAATATGGATAGGACAGGGCATCCTAGCCTGAGGGTCAGCTTAGGGGCCCAGGTTTCCTGCTAACCCCATAGTCCCTCATGACAGAAGCTCTGGAATAGGATAATTCTAATTCTGATAAGAATTATATACCTGAAACACATAATCAGACATTATCGCAGAAAAATTACTACTTCTGGTGACAATGGTAAGAATGAATATGTTAAACATAATACCTTTTCTACCACTAAAGAGTATGATGAAAAGAATCCGGAAGGTCTTATTACTGACAGCATATCAAACTCATAATATATATCAGAATATTCAAGCCACGGATGCGCCAGCTACAGTACGTTTTGTGAGAGATCTATTTGATGCTATTACGACATATTTTGAAAAATCACCCTCTTTATGCTAATAAGATCACCAAAGACTGTGTAATCAAGGATACTAAGGATACATTGCCTTCAAACTCAAAAAACAAATCTTGCAATAGTTCTTGCAATGAATCGTTAAGCAATCTTCTTTTCAGTACAAAAGAATCAGCAACAATTGACTCACATGAGTTAAATATTCCAGTTTCAGAAATACTTGTTAAGAAAATAATTAACAAATTGAGTTTGTCTCTTCACCATATTTTATACAGAGATTGTGTCTGAGATTACAGCCGCCATTAATTCTAAATTGAACAGAGCAAACAATACAATATTGGATATGCAACAAACTCAACAGGACACATTAAGTTGTGTTAACTTACTATGTAAAGAGATCTCACTTCTTAAACTAAAACATGGCTAACTCTGAGGATATTTCAAGAAAGGACATCTAAACAATAAGAGGAATTTCTGAGACATTACTACCCTCAAAAATGGATTAAACCTGAAAAAGATAAAAAGAGAGAAATAAAAAAGAGACTGTCGCTTGTTCACCAATTTATTAGAAAGCAAATTACCAGGTCTGACGTAGTCTACGACGTTCCTCGATTACCTGAATGATAAGCTATGAAGCCTTAGAATGAGGCTCCATAGACTTTGCTCAGCAACCAGGATCAGAATGAGGCTCCATAGACTTTGCTCAGCAACCAGGATCAGAATGAGGATCCATAGACTTTGCTCAGCAACCAGGATCAGAATGAGGCTCCACAGACTTTGAGCAGCAGGGAATCCCAGCTCACACTGTGCTCTGCGAGACCCGGGACACTGATGAGCATCACCGCTCATCAGTGTCCCAGTTCCCGCCGTGTGCAGCGTGAATCGGGACTGGCTGCTAATCAAAGTCTATGGAGTTTCTTTCTGAGGCCTTGTGCTGAGGCGCCATAGCTTTTGATCCAGGTAATCAAGGAACCTCATGGGAACCGCTGGACTATGTCGGACCTAGGAACTTTGCATTCTAATAAATTGGTGAACGAAGGACAGTCTCATGTTTTTATTTCTCTCTTTTTATGTCTTTCAAGTTTCCATTTGTGGACTACATCGGATTCTGTGCACTACATCTGAGTCAATTTTTTTGGGGGTAGATTTTATAAAATAGTGAAGCAGGGTAAGTGGGGGAGTGTTTTTTCAATACAGTATTTTTCTATGTGTTTTTTTCTTTTTACCTACTGGGTTAGTAGATAGACGCCTCTCCATTACTTGCACCAGGATTGATGCCAGCTGACATTACACAGCTGACATCAACCCCAACTACCATTATTCTGACCACCACACCAGTAAATCAGGAAGAGTCGAGGAGAAGCACCAGAACTTGCACATCTATTGTGATGCGCCATTTCTGCGGCAACTGCGGGCTGCTATTTTTAAGTTGGGAGGGGCCAAATAACCATTGACCATCCCATCCTAATAATATCAGCCCCCAGCTGTCTGCTTTACCTTTGTGGTTGTCAAAAATACAGGGGACCACTTGTTATTTTTTAATTATTTATTTATTAGGTTAAACAAAGCCTTTAAACACCCTTTAGTGCCACATGTGTAAGTGTATAATATTGATACATTGTATGAAAGTGTCATATTTTCAGTGTTGTCCCGTGAAAAGATGTAATAAAATATTTACAAAAATGTGAGGGGTGTATTCACTTTTGTCATCTACAGCTGCAGGATATCTATCTCTCTATTGTATCTAATATATTTCTATCACCTATCTGGCTATATTTTTATACTTTTGTGTGTATTGGACGTGGGCGGTTATAGTGTTTCTTATGAGATGGTAAAAATTATAATTATGCCTGATTTTGTACCACTATAGACTGTATAATAAACTTTTTTTCTTTGCTTTGGGCAACTTCCTCATCAAAAGATACAGATATGGAATTTAGATACTGAGCCCTAATGGGGATAGTGATACTGATATACCCTTAGCCACTATCTCTCCCTTGTGTAGTGTGCACCAGAATCACTAAACGGGGTTTTTCTGTTTTGGAAAATCCTTGTCCCCTGGCTGTAATTTGTGTTAAAAAACAAAATGTGTTTTACTCACCCTCACCGGATCAGAGGCAGAGTCTCCTCCGCTGCTTCCGGTATCTCATATTGTCTGCAGTGTTTGACATCACACCGACAATGCTGCAGCCAATCAGTGGCTCTAAGTGACTTTATTTGGGTAGAGACGCTGAGCTCACCGATTGGCTGCAGTTCTATGAACTACATCAGAGGTGCAGACAACTAGTGATGACTTGAGTGAGCACTACTATGCTCGGGTGCTCAGAGACTCAGTACTGGACCTGGTGAGTGTGAGTAAAGCACCGTTTGTTTGTTTGTTTTGTAACAAACTGTGTCGGGAAAAGCAAAAAATCTTTTTAACAAGGTTCACAGTTGGATATCCATAAGAAGGTCTCTCCTCTCCACCTACCATGTCCCATGCTTAAGTGAAAGGCACCAGGACTTAGGGGTGACTTCTCACCCCCTGCAGTTACATCTATAAGTCATAACTTTGCCCTATGCAGTGTACATCAGATTCATTACCAGGGGGCACATACTTTCCAAAGTTGATTATTTTCTTTTTTACAGTACATCTTTTCATGGGATAACACTAAACATATGACACTTTGATACAATGTACTTGTATATGTATTTGGTATGTAACCCCCTTCTCATGTACAGCACCATGGAATTAATGGTGCTCTATAAATAAATAATAATAATAATAATAATAATAGTCAGTGTACGGCTTATATAACAGTGTAAATTTGGTAAGTCCTCTAAATAACTCAACACACAGACATTAATGCCTAAATCATTGGCACCAAAAGTGAGTACACCCCTAAGTGAAAATGGCCAAATTGTGCCTAAAGTGTCAATATTTTGTGTGGCCATCATTATTTTCAAGCACTGCCTTAATTCTTTTAGGCACATAGGTCATTAGAGCTTCACAGGAGCTGCTGGATCCTCTTCCATCCTCCAAGATGACATCACAGAGCTGGTGAATGGTAGAGACCTTGCGCTCCTCCACCTTCCATTTGAGGAGGCCCCACAGATTCTCAATAGGGTTTAGGTCTGGAGATGCTTGGCCAGTCCAGCACCTTTACCCTCAGTTTCTTTAGTAAGGCAGTGGTCGTCTTAGAAGTGTGTTTGGGGTCGTTATCATGTTGGACTACGAAGGGAGGGGATCATGCTCTATTTCAGTATGTCACAGTACATGTTGGCATTCATGGTTCCCTCAATGAACTGTAGCTGCCCCCAGCCGGCAGCACTGACACTTGACACTCCCACCACCATGCCTGACTGTAGGCAGGACAAACTTGTCTTTGTGCTCCTCACCTGGTTGCCACCACACATGCTTGACAACATCTGAACCAAATATGTTTCTCTTGGTCTCATCAGAAAACAAGACTAGGTTCCAGTAGTCCATGCCCTTAGTCTGCTTGTCTTCAGCAAACTGTTTGCAGGCTTTCTTGTGCATCTTCCAATACAGTTTTGGATTACTTATATATCAAATAGATATATATTATAAACACTGTTCAGTCTATTGGCCTCTGGAGTAGGTGCATCAGTATCGGCTGTTACACACGTATTACAGGCCTTTTATCTCCTTTGTTACCTTGGGGCCCAGCCATACATTGACAGCCCTTAACAGGCTTTTCAGCACAGCCTCTGAACATATGGAGATGGTTAAAGTAAAGTGCTACTGACAGCAATTTCCAGACTGTGTCCCCCCCCAAATCCGTGTGAAACTTCATCTGTGTCAGAAATCACAGAAAAATACCGTTACCCAACATGTCATCTAAGATTGGGATTTAAGAAGACAAAACGCACAAGAGAAGATATAAGAAACATTAATGAATAAAAACGATGGATAAGATTATAAAGTCAAAAAGGAATAAATGATCACCTAATGTTGGACTTATTCCACTAACATAATGATGTTCCACCGGCTGATATTGGTCCTAGTCCCCATTGGAATCACAAATCAATTATTTCTCATTCAATCCTCCCATTAATCTCAGACACTTTTGACCCATTTATAATAATGGAAACTTCAGAAAGAGCGATGTTTTACCATGTCCTGGGCCAGATGGTATAAAGTTACCAAAAAACACAGAAAAAAAGACATTATGATATTATGCACTTATCCATTTCAGCCCAAATCAAAGTATGGAATAATATTAAGGGTTACTTTAAGGCAACAATCCCATGTTTTTGGACTAAAGGCCAGTTAATGTCACTTATGCTATCATACAATAAGACAATAACAAAGTGCCACAAAGAGGTTATAGCACGCATCGTCGAATATAATAGCAGTGTCAGGGTTTATGGAAACTACAGATTCTGGCACTCTGCCTGCTAACTTCTCTGATGTCTGTGATCAGTGCAGGCTAACTCAGGTGTTGAACCACTGACTTGTACTTCATAGGCAGGCTAGCAAGAGTTAATCTCTAATGGGCTGCTTGTTAGTCTCCTTTGATCAGATGCTGTGTGGAAGCCAATCAAATTTGCTCAGCCACTATATATGCTGGGTAGATACTTCCATTAGTGCCAGTTATAGTTTATCTATACTGGTTTGGAGATATAGTTCCAGACTTACTGGTGGTTGTTGTGCTTTATGGCTGTGATCGTTTGTGATGTTAACCCTTGCTGTCCTTTTGTTGCTGCCTAACTCCTCTTACTTTTCCCTTAGTTTGTTTGTTCTTATGAGTTTACAGAATGTCTGAGTTTTGGTTTTTCTTGTCTGTCTAAATCTAAGTTGTCATCACACTCCTACCCCTTCCTTCTCGGGGATAGGGGGGAGACAGATTAACTCTGGTACGGAGAGCAGCCAGGCACAGGACTCAGGCATCTCCACCATTGGGGGTAACCCTGAGGTTAGGGATAACCTAGGGTCCCCTAATATGAGGGACAGTATAGGAGCCCCCTCTTCCTCATTATCCTTCAGTCACATTGTGAGATTACTACTACTGAATTCAATATTAGAAGTAAAAATCTAAATGCATTGAGCTCCCCCTATTGGTGGCTGCAAGCAGATAGGATTTTATCATTTACTATTTGAAGAAAAGCACGGTATATGGAGCTCTACTGACCTTTGTCAAGGAGTGTTAGAAAAGGGTCACTAAAAAACACAGTATAGTTGACAGAAATGTAGATTTTATAGCCCAATGTAAGTTTTGATATGGGGTCGTATGATTTCTGTATTTTCGCTATCCAAAGATCTAGCAGGGCTAAGTTAGACATCGCATAAAATCCATGGACACCTTTGACTTTGAAAAAATATGTGTATGTATCTTAGGAGATAACTTTAGTTCATAAAATGGACAAGTTTCAGTCTGAAATCTTCATTTCTTCATTCATTTTCAGATCACCTAATATGCAGATATAAGGTTCAGATGTTTCTCTTTTAACTTTTGTCAGGCTGCATAATTTTGCCAAAATTTCTCGACCCCTTATCTCGGAAGGGGGTGGAGATATTTTATTGAAATTTGGCCAATATATTCTGGACCAAAACTGCTGAGATGTCACGAAATTTCAGCCCTCTACGGCTTTTCGAGAAAAAAAATGATTGCAATTTAAAAAGGGAATAGTTACAATTGTACCTATTCAGCCGGACGAAGGTTAAGAGTGTCTTTCCCAGTAATATAGGCTGGATGTAAGATATGTGTGTTTCCAGGGTGCTGCTGTATTCACTGCACATATACTGTATATGCACAGCTTCTATACTGCTCTTATTTCCTCTTCACGTGCTTGTGCCTCCCCATTATACTTTCCACTGTCTCAATGCTGTGAATATACACATATTACCTTCTACCTCCTGTTATCTCTAACATAAAGAGAAGGGAGGGGAAGAGCAAGAGCGAAGGGCCATAAAAACCAGGAGCACAAGCTCCTGCAAAATTGAAGCTATGACAATGGAAAAAAAATCTGTATGAAGGTATACTTAACTTTTATCCTAATCTATCATTGTGCAAATTTTTCTTTAAACAAGTACAAAAGCCCTTTATCCCGTCATGTTGCACTGCAATTAATTACAAAGTGCCAACATATTAAGAAAGGTCGTAGGTTATGAGTGTCTGAAGAGCCTTTTGGATTACCCACCTCGAATTATGTATCTTGTCTTGGGGTCTTTGCTTTGGGACACTTGGACCTCTGTCTCCGCTCCTCCAGGTTGGGCAGCATACTTCAGTTTAAAATAGTCCACTCTAGTATCAGGATTCTCCCACTCCACCTCCAAGGAATCCTCCGTCTCCTCAGTCACCCAGAGCGTTCCTAGAGCAGAGTCATCTGGAAATGGAAAGTAAATGTCACTTCCTCTACTGCAAGGAAATCCATGTAATCTGGAGAAGACTTTACGCCATATATCCCATCAGTCAAGAATAGGGAACTGTTAGTGGACAAGCCAAACTGGCCATTGGAAAGCTATATATAGTATAAATATATGAGATAGATATGGCATTAATGGCCCCATCCTGGTATATGTCTTCATCTTGTTATATTTCCCTCACCATGGCCCCATCTTGGTATAAATGTATAGATGTCCACATCATAGCCCCATCCTGGTATAGACATCACTCATAATACAAAAAAAAAACATGATTATACTCACCTTCCCTCCACTCCCCCGGTGTCCTCCTCCGATGTTGTCATGCCAGCAATTGACTTTTGCATGTAAGCAACACAGCACATGACATCACTGTCATGCACACCAAATTACACCACCGTCAGCTGCTGGCATATTTGCTGCTCCATACACCCGGGATTATGAACGTGGGGAGCAGTGAATGATAATTCTTTTTAATAGTGGCACATGTGACATCCTAGCCGCTGTATGTAGGAAGCCAGCTGATGGGAGTTCACGTGTGCTGCTATTAAACAGCATGAATATTCACTGCTTACCATGCCCATAATACCGGCTTCAATGCAAAGAGGTGGGTGGGATTTTGGGAACAGTGAATATTCATATCCTTAATCAGTGGGCACATTGTAGTGCCTGTGGCCTAGGAGAGTGAGTATCGGAGCTAGGAGTAATGTCTCTTCCACTCCAACACAACTTTGAACTGCTAACGTGATAGCGCCTGCAGTGCAAAGCGGCAGTATGACTCTAGCTGAGGGGACGGCGCTTGTGCCAACAGAGAGGGCTCTGTGTGCCATATATTCACCATCACTGGCCTAGGAGAATAGCCACTGCTGAGAAAATGAAGAGTTTTGACAGTAACTATGACAATAAGCAATAATCTATAAAATTAAAAATCCCTCCTTTTATAGAATGTTTTTTACTAGCACTTTGCATAACTTAAGAATAAGGCTTTATATAGATATACAGGAGTTAGATCAATAGATATGAAATAAACAAAAAGAAAGATAGATAGATAGATAAAGTGCCAGAGGAGGTTGGATGCACCACTTATGTTATTGGGTGTGAGAAACTGAAAGGGATTTGTTTTTAAAAAGTCATAATTAAAAAAGTATCATGAAAAATGCCCAAGGAAGGGAGAGGAGAGAGAGAGTGTGAGAGAGAAGAAGGAGGAAAGAGAAAGAATGAAAGAAAGAAAGAAAAAGAAACGAAGGAAGGAAGGAAGAAAGAGAGAGGGAAGGAAGAAAGTGAGAAAGAGGAAGAAGAAAGAAAGAGGGAAGGAAGAAAGTGAGAGAGGAAGAAGAAAGAAGAGGGAAGGAAGAAAGTAAGAAATAAAGAAATAATGAAAAAAGAGAGAGGGAAGGAAGAAAGGGAGAAATAGAGAAAGAGGAGGTAGAAATAAAGAATGAAAGAAAGAGATAAAGAGATAGAGGAAGTACAGAAGAAAAAGAAAGAAAGAAAAAGAGGAGGGAGGAAGGGAGAAAGAAAGAGAGAGGGAAGGAAGAAAGTGAGAAAGAGGAAGAATAAAGAAAGAGGGAAGGAAGAAAGTAAGAAATAAAGAAAGAATGAAAGAAAGAGAGAGGGAAGGAAGAAAGGGAGAAATAGAGAAAGAGGAGGTAGAAATAAAGAACGAAAGAAAGAGATAAAGAGATAGAGGAAATACAGAAGAAAAAGAAAGAAAGAAAAAGAGGAGGGAGGAAGGGAAAAAGAAAGAAAGAAAGAAAGAAAGAAGAGGGAGGAAGTGCGAAAGAAAGAGGCATAGAGGAAGGAAGGAAGAAAGAAAGAAAGAAAGAAAGAAAGAAAGAGAGGGGAGAAAGTGAGAAATAGAGAAAGAGAAGGGAGAAAGAAAGAAAGGCATAGAGGAAGGACGGAAAAAAGGTAAGAAAGAAGCAGAAAGAGGAGGAAGGGAGAGAGAAAGAAAGAGAGATGGAGGAAGGAAGGAAGGAAGGAAGGAAGGGAGAGAGAAAGGAAGGGAGAAAGGAAGAAAGAAAGAAGGAACAATTTCTTTTGACGCTTCTTACCAGTTCGGCCCTGAAGCTCGGCGGGATCGCTGGTCACACCATTCTTCACTTGGTACATCAGTATTTTGTACAATGTACTGGGGTTCAGACCATCAATCTGGTAAAAGTCTTGGTTTGCAGAAACTTTTATTTGCCGTTTCAAGCCTTCCTCTCCAAAAGGATAATAACTAATATAATAATAATCCACTTCCACCAGCAGATCCCAGGCAATGCTCAGAGAGTCCTCTGTTGTACTGATGAGACGTAAGTTCTGCACGGCCATCACTGTCATAAAGCAGAAATGGGTAAATTACTTATATTAACCTCTGACACTGAAACAGCCGGTGACTGATCGCATCTTTGCACTTCTTTTATTAGACAAGAAAATGTTTACATTGATCAAGATGAAAAAAATATATATATATATATATGAGAAAATTATAAATGAAGACGCTACTGTTTATAACACTCCAAAGATTAGTGGTGAATTATCATTATTTGTACATAACCAGGATGAGACCCAGCGACATTCATGTTGTGTGATCGCAGAGGGAGCAGCAACATCTGACCTTCCTGAAGGGCACCTAAACCCTTTGACCAATTATGAATTGTATCCGTATTACTCAAACATTGTATAGAACCATTCTGTTCTTTTATGTATAGCACTGCGTGGTTGGCATTCCTCCACTCTAGGGCACCATATTTTTAATAACCATATGCAGCTTTTAATTTGGCACATAATGGTACAATCATTCGGAAACTAAATGGAATTAGTGGCCTTGATTTATTGTTTGCATTTTTATTTTTTTTTTTGCCACTGTCTGTGTTATTCATTTTGCTCTCCAGATGAGCACTCATTGGGGCTGTATGCCACTCAACGTGGAGGAGGAAGCCCAAAAGTTTTACACCCCTATAAAATTTGAAGCCCCATGACTCTCCCCTTCCCCACCACTACTGATCTGTGCCACAGCATCTTTAAATTAGCTGATCATTGGGAATGCCGGGCTCTGATATGGGTGACCTGTTCCAAGAATACACCTAGAAAAAATAAGCAATTATTTTAGGATATTCTATTTTATAACAATTGGGGTTTTTTTTTTACAATATTTTGACTTAGTTGGAAATGCAAACTTTTCTGAGAATTGGTGTTTATCTATTTTTTCCTTGCATCTTGCTATTATTATAACTAATTCTTCTCTAACTAATGTATTATTTGATGTCTTTAATGAGATGTAACTGTGTTGCTTTATTTGCAGTAGACACAGTTGTATACATAGAGCCGTTCTTTGTTACATTGTAAGGCAGACGATATAATGAGACCACAATGTGATCACTGAGGATCACACACTCTTTGTTGTTGTTTTCTGCATTGCTAATAGGAGTTATGAGTTGGGTGCCTCGCTCCATGACGTCCATATGCTCTAATAGCACAAAAGGAAATGTGTTTTGATCATTAGACATCTCATTGAATGGACACGACACTGATACAGGATCTTACCTTCTGAGCATGAATCACCAAAGAAGCCCTCCTCACAGAAGCACTGGCCACCATCACAACGCCCATTATCACCACAGCTGACGAGACAGTCCTCCTCTAGACAGGTCACTCCTGTGAATCCCACGTTACACTGGCAGGTACCATCAACACATCTGCCATTTTCACCACAATCTAAAAGGCATGCCCTCTCACTGCAGTCCGGACCGGTGAAACCAACTGCACACTGGCAAACGCCATTGACACATACGCCATTGTTAGCGCAGTTGTTGGGGCAGCTTCGTTGTGAACAGTCTGGTCCTTCCCAACCTTCATCACACACACATGAACGAGTGACGGGATTATACCTGCCTTTAAAACTGCAAAGACCGGCCATGTCTGAAAGAGAGATAAGAAGGATTGTTATGGGATATTGTCAACAAAAATCTATTTATCTCTCTATCTATCTCATATCTCTATTGTATCAATCTATTTACAGTATGTATTGTACATATTTTATCTATCTGTCTATCTCATATTTATCTCACATTGGGGTTTTTTCATATTTATTTATTTATTGATCTATCAACTGTAAATCTATGTATCTTACTTAAAGCCTTTCTTTCTTTTTTTTCTCCCTTCCTTAGTTCATACGTCTTTTTCTTTCTTTCGTCCTTCTTTCCTCCCTCCTTTTCTTTCTATCTTTTTTTCTTTCTTTCCTCGCTCCTTTTCTTTCTTTCTTTCTTTCGTTCTTTATTTCTCTCTTTATTTTTCATTCTTTGTACCTTTCTTCCTTCCTTCCTCCTTTTCTTTCTTTCTCTTTCTTTCTTTCTCTTTTCTTTCTTTCTTTCTCCCTTCCGTTCTCCCTTCCTTCCTTCCTCCTTTTCTCTTTCTTTCTCCCTTCCTTCCTCCCTCCTTTACTCTTTCTGTCTTTCTCTCTTCCTTCCTTCTTTCCTTCCTCCTTTTCTCTTTCTTTCTCCCTTTCTTCATTCCTCCCTCCTTTTTTCATTCCTCCCTCCTTTTTTATTTCTTTCTCCCTTCCTTCCTTCTTTCTCTCTCTCTCCCTTTCCTCCTCCCTCCTTCTCTCTCTCTCTCTCCTCCCCCATGCTTGGGCATTTTTCATGATTCTTCTTTTGTAATTATGACTTGTCAAGAACAGATCCCTTCCAGTTTCTCACACCCAAAAAAATAAGAAATGCATCCAACCTCTGCTAATTGTCTTATTTACCATGAAAACTCTGCATTTTATCAGCAGTGGCTATTCTCCTAGGCCAGTGATGGTGAACCTATGGTACGCAGAGCCCTCTCTGTTGGCACAAGCGCCTTCGCTTCAGCCAGAGCTGGTGCTTGGAACTGCTGGCGCTATTGTACTAGCAGTTCTTAAGTTGTGTTGGAGTGGAGGAGACATTACTCTTAGCTCAGATATTCACTCTCCTAAGCTGCATGCACTGTAATGTGCGCACTGATTAAGGATATGAATATTCACTGTTCCCCCAAATCCCACCCACCTCTTTGCACTGAAGCCAGTGCTGAGAGCTGGGTGGGATTATAGGCATGGTAATCAGTGAATATTCATCATATTTAATAGCAGCACATGTGGCCACCCAGCAGCCAGCTTCCTACATACAGCAGCTGGGTGGTCATGTGTGCCGCTATTAAAGAGAATGATTATTCACTATTCCCCACTTTCATAATCCCATGTGTGTGGAGCAGCAAATATGCCAGCAGCTGATGGCGGTGTAATTGGTTGCGCACAAGAGGGACATGATGTGCTGCTCCGCTCACACACTCAAGTCAGTTACTGTCATGACAGCATCGGAGGAGTACACCGGGGCAGTAGAGGGAAGGTGAGTATAATTGGGGTTTTGGTTTTTTTGTACAGTGTGTGGCATTTATACCAAGATGGGGTTATAATGGGGACATCTATACCAAGATGGGGACATGATGGGGACATCTATACCAGAATGGGGCTATGATGGCGACATCTATTCAAGGATGGGGATATGATGGGGACATATATACCATGATGGGGCAATGAAGGAGACATCTATACGAGGATGAGGCAATGGTGGAGACAACTATAACAGGATGGGGCAATGATGGAGACATCTATTCAAGGATGGGGATATGATGGGGACATATATACCATGATGGGGCAATGAAGAAGACATCTATACCAGGATGATGCAATGGTGGAGACAACTATAACAGGATGGGGCAATGATGGAGACATCTATTCAAGGATGGGGATATGATGGGGACATATATACCATGATGGGGCAATGAAGGGGACATCTATACCAGGAAGATGCAATGGTGGAGACAACTAGAACAGGATAGGGCAATGATGGGGACATCTATACAAGGATGGTGCAATGACGGGGCCATCTATACCAGGATGGACGAATGTTGGGGACATATATACCAGGATTGGGCTATGATACTGACATCTATACCAGAATGGAGCAATGTTGGGGACATATATACCAGGATGGGACTGTGAAGGGGACATCTATAACAGATTGGCTCTGTTTTCAGCTTTGAATGATATGAAATCTGGTATCAGAAACAGACTAACAAATGACCTGAGTGCTGCTTGCATTGCTCTCAAACTTACAAAGTATGAGTCAAGATTAGACAAGTTATCAGCATGAATGCAACAGCAAAAATCACATGAATTGTTCAAAAACATGCCAAATGCTTTCAAAGTCTGTTATTCGGGTTAAATTGTCCTGTTGGCACTTTGAGATAAATAATTGGGTTTTGGGTTTTAGTTTGGGCACTCGGTCTCTGAAAAATTCGCCATCACTGACCTAGGCCAATAGTTGCAAGCTCTTTGCTATAGAGCTTGTAAACCCCCTCCTGGAAAGTTGGCCAGATAGCTGATTTGATGCTGCAGAGGTAAAGCAACCCCTGTTTTGCCTATCTTTGCCTCTGGTCTGCCTTTGTTTGCCTCTGCTCTGCCTCTGCTTGCCTCTGCTCTGCCTCTGCTTGCCTCTGCTTGCCTCGGCTCTGCCTCTGCTTGCCTCGGCTCTGCCTCTGCTTGCCTCGGCTCTGCCTCTGCTTGCCTCGGCTCTGCCTCTGCTTGCCTCGGCTCTGCCTCTGCTTGCCTCGGCTCTGCCTCTGCTTGCCGCATTGGACAGCGCACAGTTGGGAGCAGCATCTCAATGTTGGCAACTGTAAAAACTGTCAATTAGTCAGGAGCGCAACATCTATCTAGCAATCTATCTATCTCACTATTTTTATTTACATATTGCACACCAGGATATTATTATATATGGACTCTGTAAAACTTGGGTTACAAAGGTCTATTTTTGAGGGAAATGTGGGCGAGACACAGCTCATGTCCTCGGTGCACGCACAATGCAATTCCATTGTATAAAGAATTCAATGACGTGACTAGAACGCCAAGGATTTCCATGACTATTGATGCTTTGTGTCTTGAAGAATCAGTGGAAGCAGCCATATACCGTCCTTTATGACATTTTATACTAGTGATCCTGTCCCATATCACAGCTATATATCTCAGCAAAGTTTGGAAACAAACGTGAGGTTGCTATGAGAAAGGCCACCATTATTTCTTTGCTCTAGTTTCTATAAATCATCTTGTTGCTGACATTTAAGACAATATTGCTTCAAATGTCAAAATTAAAAAGCATGTACCTGAAGCTGGAAAATAAGAAGAAAAAATGTCATGGAAACTTCTGAGTTTACCTACAAATCAATCCATATCCAAATACACAAAACCCCAATACATAGCATGATATTACAGGAAAAGTTTCATCAATAAACCCCCTTTAGATAAATCAGGTTTTTATATTTTGCTTTTTTTCTTATTTTTTTATATATTTTTTTTTTAGTTTTCCATATTAGTATGGTATGTAAATTGAAACAAAAACAGAATTCTTGCCATTTTCACGTTGGCTGTTCTTTACAGAAAACTTTTCAGCAGGCTCCTTATCATTACAGGCAGGATTATAATGGCAGGAAACACCTTTATATATTGTATATAACACAAGATTGATCATTCACAATAGCTGATGTTACAGCTCACCTCCTCCCCCTCTCTTTGTAACTGTCTTGATCAAAGCAAGTCCCAAAAAACACTTGTATACAATTCAACATAGTCAGAGGCAGTCTGTTACTATTTATGCCCGTGCAGCTGCTGAAAACAACAGGAAGTCTAAATCTATTATTGGGCCTATTGGCTAGTGTAAGAATTGCAAGATTTTTTTGCGCAGCCGTGAGACAGAAGTCAGAGATAGGTGTGAATCCCAGAGGTGGGAAGTGCATCTACAAGACATTTATGGCGTGGCTCAGTGGTTAGCACGGTACTATATACAGAGCAGAACGGTTGCTCAGAGGTTAGCACTGTACTATATAAAGAGCAGTACGGTATATGTGTTTAGTACTGTACTATATATAGAGCAGCACAGTGGCTCAGTGGTTAGCACTGTACTCTAAATAAGGCAGCTTTCTGGTTAAGTGATTAGCACTGTACTATATATAGGGCAACATGTTGGCTCAGTAGTTAGCACTGTACTATATATAAAGCAGCACGGTGGCTCATGGTTAGCAATATCCTATATATAGGGCAGCACACTGGCTCAGTGGTTAGCATTGTACTATATATACAGTAGCACGGTGGCTCAGTGGTTAGCACTGTACTATATATTGGGCAGCATGCTGGCTCAGTGGTTAGCATTGTACAATATATAGGGCAGCACACTGGCTCTGTGGATAGCACTGTACTATATATAGAGCAGCAAGGTGACTCAGTGGTTTGCACTGTACTATATATAGGGCAGCATATTGGCTCAGTGGTTAACATTGTTGTATATATAGAGCAGCACAAAGGCTTAGTCATTAGCACTGTACTATATATAGGGCAGCACGGTGGCTCAGTGGTTATGACTGTACTATATATAGGGCCGAACAATGGCTCAGTGGTAAGCACTGGAGTCCTGGGTTCAAATCCTACCAAGGACAACATCTGTAAGAAGATTGTATGTTCTCCAGGTGTTTATGTGGATTTCCTCCGGATTCTTTGGTTTCCTCCGACACTCCAAAGACATACAGATGGGCCCACAGTTCAGCACCATGCAAATAGTACATTAGCCTCATTCACACATCTATCTGTACTTCTATGTAATAACGCATTGGGTAGTTTGTTGAGTGAATAATGAGATGCTGCTTTGTTCTGAACATAGCAAATAATGTAATTGGGTCAACTACTGCTCATATTGTGGGGTAAGTGGCTCACTCCAGCCGTAGGGGCCCACCTGGGAATTGCCCTGCTCCCCTGTGGGCCAGTCCAAACCTGTATGGAATATATTTCTGTGACATTATCATTTCTGGACCATCCAATAGGGAGACGTGGTCAGTTGAAGCCTCTTACCTGTGGAGCAGTCATCACCCATGAAACCTTCATTACAGACACATACGCCATTTACACACCGGCCATTAGGACGACACTCGACGGAGCATTTTTTCTCTTTGCAGCCCACACCGGTGTATCCTTCTGCGCAAACACAGGTGCCATCGACACACTTCCCGAATTCACCACAATCGACTGGGCATTTCTTCTTTCTGCAGGCCGGGCCGGAGTATCCCTCCGCACACTTACATCCTCCATCAACGCAGGTACCAAACTTGCCGCAGTCATAGGTGCACTTCTTTATGGAGCAGTCCGGTCCTTCCCAGCCCTCATCACACTGACACTGGCCTGATGCTGGGACATACTTTCCATTTCCACTACATTTACCCTGAAGTGCTGAAAAGAGATTAAATAGAAGATCATTGTAAAATCATTTTGAAATCAGGTACATACAATTATTTTTGTTTTGCTGCACATTCAACGTTTTTCATTAACATGTTAAAGGTACGTATGTTCTTCCCTTGTGCCATGATGTGGGCACACGTGTGATCTCCGTGTGCTATCCGGGATAATACACGGAGATCAGGCACTTATACTTACCTGTCCACGCCGCTGCTGTCCGTGGTGCTAAAGTATCCCGCGATGCTTTATCCGGCTGCCGCTGTCTCCACTGTGATGTTACTTCCAGGTCGGCTGTGCAGTGCATATGCATGAGCATAATTAGCCTGGAAGCAGGAGACAGCAGCGGCTCGAGACAGCATCGTTGGAGACAGGTGAGTTTAAAAAGCTTTTTAGTTTAAATGTCCGTGTTTTTCTGGTATGTGTTTCACGGATCACACCATAGTGTGGTCCATGGGACTGTAGTGATGCTAGAAAAAAATGGATTTGTCTCCATGCGGAACACAAGGACATACATGTACGCTACACGGAAACACGTCAGTGGAAAATCCCTGATGTGTGCGAAGATCCTTTGATTTTAGTGGGTCTGCATATGTCCATGATTCTGGTACGTATAAAACATCAACATATGTACCAGAATCACTGACGTGTGAAGGGGGCCTTACTGAGTGCTTCTCCTTTGCCAAGATAATCCATCTGCCTCACAGGTGTGGCATATCAAGATGCTGATTAGACAGGTTGATTATTGCACAGGTGTGCCTTAGGCTGGACACAATAAAAGGCCACTCTAAAATATGTAGTTTTACGGTATTAGGGGAATCCAGGGGGGGTCATAAGACCAGTCAGTATCTGATGTAACCCCCATTTGCCATTGTGCCATCTCCCCTTTAGGGTATGTGAACACGATCAGGACCCGCTGTGTCCTGGACGCGGCGGGTCCTGACTTACAGGGACGCGAGTCTCCTCCGCAGGAGACCACAGCTGCCCGTGCTCACGATCCGTCTCAGGCACTTGCGGTCTCTCTCTTCTGTTGTCCCTGCAGAGAACACTCGCGTCTCTGCAGCAAAGAATTGACATGCTGCGGAAAGCCGCACAGGAGTTCAGTATTTGCTGTGGGCCGTACACACACTGGGCATGGGATTACTAGAAATCCCATCCACTGTGCTTGTACTGTACATTGCAGCGTTTTAGATGCAGTTGAAACATGCATCCAAAAGGCTGTGAACCCCGATCGTGGGCATGCAGCCTTACAATGAAATCTTTCAAAAAAAAATACATAAAACACAAAAACCTGAAACACAAAATATGATTTTCTGATGATAGTTTCCCTTTAAGCAATCGCCAGCATCTAATAAGTCACGGTTCTGCTTGCCCATTGGGGGCATCATTTTCTTGAAATTCCAAAATAAACTACCAACAGGTTAACTATGGAAACTGTGCGATAATCACGAGAATGAAGGGGAATAAATAAAGATAATTAAGATGTATTGCTAACACCTGTAATATAAAAGGATCCCACAATCCTTTGCGACAATACAATATCACTGCGGGAGCCGCAATTAAAATGGTATTAAATTGCATCAATTTAGAGACGTAGAAGTAGAAGGAGAGTTCTGAAGACGCATCTTTTATCTAATATTTTACTCGGCCAATTTAGTAAGTAAATTCAAAGGATCTTGCCGTTTCCTTTCCTCCCTTGCATCCGATTATTACGCCGGTGTAGAACATTGATGGTTGCAAAAATTCCGGAATTTTATGGGCAATAATCCTGAATTTATCACGTCTTCAAGGGAGTTTTGAGTGATTTTTGTAATTTAAAGCATCATGTTTTTATCATTTCCTATGCAGTTTATTATCTTCTGGTGCAAGGTGCTATCTAGTGGAGTGTTTCAGAATGGCAGGATGTCTGCGGCTCGCTTTGATCAACTGCTTTAATCATTGCGAGCAGCATCTGATATTAATTAGGGAGAAAAGTCAACTGACCCCGGGTCACCGCAGAGATAATGATCTGGTTCCTCTACAACTTTTTCTTTTCTTTTTTTTTTTATCCTTATCATCACTACAATAATAGAGGGTATTAATAAAAAGCTGAACTAAATAGTTATCGTGCCATCTCCAGTACTGCGTTTGACACTTTTGATTGCGGTTTGAAGAATCTTATAAAAAAAAAGAGCAACAGGAGAGGGGAAAGCATAGTAGAAAAATGATCCAGGCGCTTTCATTTCCACGGACTGATGTCAAAAGATTGCAATTATGTAAATGAAAAAACAGCAATAGAAAAGGAAGCAGCTGAGTGGGCAGAGAAATCTTTGATGTAGGGGCACAATGCTGAAGTCTAAACAGGTATGTCAAGTGTACCTTTACCTTTGCACAAAATTGATCAAGAAGTCAAATTTCACATGAAACAATTAAAGGGAACCTGTCACCAAATTTTGACCTTCTAAACTAAAACTAGCACCTTAATCAGCGTCTATGCTGGATTCTACAAAGGTGCACGTTACCCACTGACCCCACAAATAGCTTTATAAAATCTCCCACCATGTAAGTAAATTGTCCAGTCCAGACCAATGGGTGTCCTAATCAGTGCTTCCTGTCCCTCCCTTTCTTTGTCCTCCTGTGCTGATTGACGTGGATGATATCACCTACTTCATCCACATCGCCGTATTTCCTGCTCGCGCAGGCGCACTTTGCTCTGCACTGTTGCAGGCAGAGCCGAAAACATAGGTGCGCCTGCGCAAACTGGCGAGTCCTCTGTGCAGGAGTGAGATTTTGCCCAACGATGTGGATGAAGCGGGTGACATCATCCACATCAATCAGCACAGGAGGACGGCAAAACGAGGGGCAGGAGACGCAGATTAGGACGCCGATCAGACCGGACCAGACAATTTACATACATGGCGGGAGATTTTATAACGGTATTTGTAGGGTCAGGGGGTAACTTGCACTTTTATAGAATACAGCACAGATGCTGATTAAGGTGCTAGCTTTAGTTTAGAAGGCCATAATCTGGTGACAGGTTCCCTTTAATATAATATCACAAAATGCTAAAAAAAAAAAACAAAAAACCTTGACAGTTTGCATTTCTCATCACAAGCACTAGATGGCCACATACTGACACATAGATCATAAACATATTACGACAAGGTATCACAACACCTTTGCACAAAATTGATCAAGAAGTCATATTTCACATGAAACAATTAAAGGGAACCTGTCACCAAATTTTGACCTTCTAAACTAAAACTTGCCCCTTAATCAGCATCTGTACTGGATTCTACAAAGGTACACGTTACCCACTGACCCCACAAATACCTTTATAAAATCTCCCACCATGTATGTAAATTGTCCGGTCCAGACCAATGGGTGTCCTAATCAGTGCTTCCTGTCCCCCCCTTTCTTTGTCCTCCTGTGCTGATTGACGTGGATGATATCACCTACTTCATCCACATCGCCATATTTCCTACTCGCGCAGGCGCACTTTGCTCTGCACTGTTGCAGGCAGAGCCGAAAACATAGGTGCGCCTGCGCAAACCGGCGAGTTCACTGCGCATCATCCACATCAATCAGCACAAGAGGCGAAAGGAGGGACAGGAGACACAGATTAGGACGCTCATCAGAGTGGACCGGACAATTTACATACATGGCGGGAGATTTTATAAAGGTAATTGTAGGGTCAGGGGTTAACTTGTACTTTTATAGAATACAGCACAGATGCTGATTAAGGTGCTAGTGTTAGTTTAGAAGGCCAAAATCTGGTGACAGGTTCCCTTTAATATAATATCACAACATGCTAAAGAAAAAAAAACCTTGACAGTTTGCAATTCACATCACAAGCACTAGATGGCCACATACTGACACATAGAGCATAAACATATTACGACAAGGTATCACAAAAAAATATATATATACAGTATATATATATATATATATATATATATATATATCCTTTTTAAATTTCATGTCTTGTCAAGCCTAAAATGTCATGATATGTCAAGCAAAGAACAAATGTAAAGAAGGACAAATTTGAAGATGTGACATGATCCTAACACTGACGTGAGATTGGAGAATTTAGACTTTTTGCAGATCATTTCTACTGTTTTACAGTGATAAGCAATAGCAGGCAGCAGCTTATCTCTCTTTGTCTATTGAAATCCCATAAATCCCTACTTATAGATGCAGCAATTTCCCGAATAATCTGAACACGTAAACTTTTATGCAACTGATACCTTATCTATGGGTTCCAATTCCTTAATTGTGAATTTCGGAATGACGATTTGGTGCAACTTCACATATCCATGTACCCCTAACATTGTAAGGATCATATAATGGTCTAATTAACCAGAGAGCTACTTTGAGTGAATATGAGCTAAAAGGAATAATAACAGGTGGAATGGTGGCCATATTGAATTTGCTTAAAGGGTTAATTCCCCATCTTCATAAATGGATATTTTGGATAGATATTGCAAAAACAAGCACTTTTGCAATTTACTGCATGTTAAAATTTGCAGCTGTTCCTGCGATATTAACACTTTTTTCTTTTGCTTACATTTCGTTGCCTAGGAAACCGACCATCGCTGCCTGGCTTGAAAGCACTGTGGTTAAGCTCCCCAAGATTAGGAGGTAACAGCACACTGCAGCAATCCTGCCCTAGCTTTAAAAAAAAAAAGTGTTTACAAGCTCAATAGAAAAGAGCTTGTAAGCAATGCGCATGTTCTCATGTCTAACAGTGGTGGTCGGTCTCCAAGGCAACAAGCTGAAAGCAAAAGAAAAGTGTTAATATCTCAAGAACGGTTGCAAATTTTAATGAGCAGTAAATTGTAAATTTGCTTGTATTTGCAAGCACTATTCAAAAATACCCATTTATTGAATATGAAAATAACCCTTTAATTTTGAGCCGCCCTCATCAATGTTCATCCCATGATGACAGATATATATGTAGCACAATATAGCAATAGGAAAGTGTTTAACGCCTCATTTAATACCAGTCCCGCTGTCAGCCTCCAGCCAGGAAGCACAGCCGTCCTTAGATAGGGACGTAACATTGAACAGCAGAAATCAATTATACTAATTTAACCAACTATCTGTATGAAAATGTCATAAAAATTTATCTCCCAGGACACTTTATCTAGAGATATATCATCAAAGATTAAAGAAAAGACTTAAGAGTCATGCCAGGCTTTAATTATTAATCTTATAATTGGGATCCGGGGGTATTAATAGACACTGGTGAGACAGATGACCAACGTCCTTGAAAGAAGCATATCCACAGCACATGTACGACATCCATAACTAAGCTGTCTAAGCCGAAAAAGTGATTTCTGCTTCTGTATTTGAATAACAGAGGAATTAAAGGTGACTATTTGGATAAAATTAACTATTAATTATACACAGAGCCAGAAACTGTGCGTGTGACAAGTACAAATAAGGCTGCTTTCACACTACGTTTATTTAACATGCGTCCTGAACGTTTTTTTAACGCAAAAACGGATCCAGTGCAAATGCGTTTTCATTTCAAAGCATTTGCAATGGACTCGCGTTAGCATGCGTTCACCTGCGTTTGCGTGCGTTATAGTGAGGATCCAGCGACTTGCAGTTTTTTAACATATTTCAAAAACGCTACATGTAGCGTTTTTGAGCTGCGTCCAAATACTACAAATCGCTGGATCCTGACTAAACAGCATGCAAACGTATGTGAACGCTGGCGTGCTGATAGGCAGGATCCTGCTTGCTCTACTGAGCATGCCCAGAACCAGTCTCGCGTGATCAGTCCCTCTCTCTCCTACCTCTCTGTCTCTCCCCCTCCCTCTCCTGTCTCTCCCCCTCCCTCTCCTGTCTCTCCCTCTCCCTCTCCCCCACCTGAGAGCTGCGGACACTCGTAACCAACGTAAATATCGGGTAACCACTTATCTTAGTTACCCGATGTTTACGTTGGTAACGTGTGCAGGGAGCCCGGCTCCTAGCAGCTGCAGACGCTTGTAACCAAAGTAAATATCGGGTATCCAAGCAAGTATACCCGATGTTTACCTTGGTTACGAACCTCCGCAGTTGTAAGAAGCCGGCTCCCAGTCTGGCACGTTTAGTTCCCATCACTCCCGATCACATGACTCCAATGCCCGCCCCTAAACATCCAGTGACAGGATCCTGCAAAGTAAACATGCGTTTGCATGTGTTTTTTGCTGTAAAAGCAGGATCCGCTTTTGCAGCAAAAAAACGTTCAGGACGCATGTTAAAAAGACGTAGTGTGAAAGCAGCCTAATGGGGAGAGGTAAAAATAGTTGTGTTTTTATTCCTAAGGCTAGGTTCACACTTCCGTTGTTTTGCATCAGTCATAATCTGTCGCCTTGAGGAATTACGGTATCCTGCAAAATATTTTGCAGGAATCCTGTTTTTCCCCATAGGCTTCTATTAGTGACGGATTGTGACTGATGATGCTGCGTTGTATCCGCTGCATCGCAGTCAGTCGTTTTTTAACTGACCGCCGGGCGGGAGCAATGCAGCCTGTAACGTTTTTTGAGCAGCGCGATCCGTAGGATTTCGCTGCGCATGCGCTCTCTGGCTCCCCGCCCCCGTAACCAGGATAAATATCAGGTGACCAAGCAATGCGCTTTGGTTAGTTACCCGATATTTACAGTGGTTACGGGTGCAGGGAGCCCGCGCTAAGCTGGTATCCAAATAAATATCGGGTAACCAAGCAAAAAGTGCTTTGCTTTTAGTTACCCGATATTTACCCTGGATACAGTGTGCAAGGAGGCCGACACTTCACCACTCGGCTCCACCCCCTCCCGCACTCCGCATGTGTACACACACACTCACACTCACACACACACACTCACTCACTTGTCCCCAGCCCTGCAGTCCCCGCGGCACTGACGTCCTCAGCTCCATGGCCCAGCTCGGCTCCGCCCCCTCCCGCACTCCGCATGTACACACGCATGTAGACACACACACACACACACATACACATACACATACACACACACACTCACTCACCTGTCCCCAGCCATGCAGACCGCGGCACTGACGTCCTCAGCTCCGCCCCCCGAACTCCGCCCCCGAACACCGCCTCCCGAACTCCGCCCCCCCAAACTCCGCCCCCACACATAACGGAGTCCGACAAAGAAATTCTTTTCTTTGTCACCGTTGTCATCCGTTGTACAACGCATCAGTCACATGCGTCAAGTAACGCATGTGACTGATGCAAAACAACGGAAGTGTGAACTTAGCCTTCTATTAGTGACGGATTGCGACTGATGATGCTGCGTTGCATCCGCTGCGTTGCATCCGCTGCGTCGCGGTCAGTCGTTTTTTAACTGACCGCCGGGCGGGAGCAACGCAGCCTGTAACGTTTTTTGATCAGCGCAATGCATAGGATTTTGCTGTGCATGCTCTCTCTGGCTCCCTGTACACGTAACCAGGATACACATCGGGTAACCAAGCAATGCGCTTTGCTTAGTTTCCCGATATTTACAGTGGTTACGTGTGCAGAGAGCCAGCGCTAAGCGGTGTACGCTGGTATCCAAGATAAATATCTGGTAACCAAGCAAAAAGTGCTTTGCTTTTAGTTACCCGATATTTACCCTGGATACGTGTGCAAGGAGGCCGACACTTCCCCGCTCGGCTCCGCCCCCTCCCGCACTCCGCATGTGTACACACTCACACTTACACACATTCACTTGTCCCCAGCCCTGCAGTCCCCACGGCACTGACGTCCTCAGCGCCACGGCCCTGCTTGGCTCCGCCCCCCGCACACAACGGAGTCCGACAATGATTTCTGTTCTTTGTCATCCGTTGTACAACGCATCAGTCACATGCGTCAAGCAACACACTGATGCAACACAACGGAAATGTGAACCTAGCCTTAAAGGGGTTGTCCACAATATTTTAATTTTAACAAATGTGTTGGCAACATGACTTTGTGGCACTTACTAATATACAGGGTGGTCCAAAAGCAGGTGGACCGTGTGTGTAATAGGGTTATGAAGGGGGAGATTTATCAAACATGGTGTAAAGTGAAACTGACTCAGTTGCCCTTAGCAACCAATCAGATTCCACTTTTCATTCTTCACAGACGCTTTGGAAAATGAAAGATGGAATCTGATTGGTTGCTAAGGGCAACTGAGTCAGTTTCACAGATCCAGTTTTCACAGGTAAATCTCCCCCTTCATAACCCTATCACACATACTATCCACCTACTTTTGGACTACCCTGTATAATATATACTAATTATACTAACATATAAGTATTACACATTCCCTTCCTTACAGACTGCACAGCTCTGCTGTTCTCAAGATGGCTGCTGGTGGAGGAGCATGTGATCTGAGATTTCCAATCAAATTCCTCCAATTAAACAAGACTGAACATGGAAAGGCTGTTTTTCTATTGGTGGAGTCTGATGGGCGGGTCTGGTCACATGTTCCTCCATCAGCAGTCCTCTTGAGAAATGCAGAGCTGTGCAGTCCCTGAGGAAATCGGCACTAACAAGTGTAGGAGGAGGACCTGAAATACTTCTATACCTCCTAACCATGCGGTATTTGAGAAGCTATTCCTCAAGCCTAGCAGGTCGGCGATATATCCCCATTCATTTTGAAGACGCAGACACTATTCAATACAATGGTGGAGTAGGGAGCTAAAGGCTCCCTGCACCACTATTCAGCTCATTATGGGAATGGGGCTCGGTAAGTATTTTTATTTATTTACTTGGTGCCCTACTAGGATGGGGTAGAAGGGCACTTTGGGGATATCATTCATTGTTGGGGGTTTATTTGCATTCATCTGGTCACATGCTCCTCCACCAGGAGTCTTCTTGAGAACAGTAAAGCTGTGCAATCTGTGAGGAAATCAGCACTAACAAGTGCAGGAAAAGGACCAAAAATACGTCTATACCTCCCAACCATGCGAGATTTGAGAAGCTATTCCTCAATCCTAGCAGGTCTGCGATATATCCCCATTCATTTTGAAGATGCAGACGCTATTCAATAGAATGGTGGAGTACGGAGCCTTCAGCTCCCTGCACCACTATTCAGTTCACTATGGGAATGGGGCTCGTTAAGTATTTATATTCATTTACCTGGTGCACTCCTAGGATGGGGTAGAAGGGCACTTTGGGGACATCATTCATTGTTGGGGGTTCATCTATGATGAACACAGATGGTATAAATTGATTTGGAAGACCTGGTCCATCAGCCATGTCAGTAATCTGTGGGCGCAAATGTACTCTAGTCCCCCCCTGGAGTGTGACGATGGCTGGGTGTAGGAAGTTTGGTGAGAGGCGTTCAGACTTACATGCGTCTGATGCACAATAAAAAACACTACAAACAAAAGGGGACATCGGGGACACAATACAGCGGGAGGCCCTTGAACTAGTGAGAGGGGTTGGTGGAACACCCTCTTAACCTCACCTGCAGCTGTTCCTCCTCTCATAGCCAGTCCCTATACAATCTCCACAACTGTCACTGAGCAGGAACCTGAGACCCTCAGAAGACCCTATAGAGGTCCTGACTAGTGAAGGGCAGTTGGGGTTCACTAGACCTCACCACTGCACTAACCAGACACATGGTAAGTAAAGACAAACAAGGAGAAAACACAACCAAAAGGTTAAACCCTGAGAACAGGAAACTTCCATAGCAGAACCTTCCTCCAAGGCAGCCAGAGACCAAATAACATTGTATCTTCAGCAGGGATTGCTGGATAACACCGCTATTTAAATCTGAAGGGCGTGACTACAAAGCTACTGCATCTGAAGCACTCAGCTAGGAACTACTTTGAAAAGCTGAAAGAGAAAAACTGACATTTAACCATTTCAGTACTAAGAGAAACAAAACGCATTTAAATGTAGAGAGCCAGAAGAAAGGCTCCAGTCCAACGACTGTCACTGATCTCTAAAAACAGGGAGATGAACGTGACATAGAGTGATTTTTTTTTTGTACATCTTAATTTTTTGTGCAAATTTTATATAATTTTATGGAGCTGAAAGGTCATACATAAGGCTAAAGATAAATATCATTTTAATATTGCGCAAAATGTATGAACTGCATGCACTAATTTGAAGGATTTGGCACCAAAAGAGGCAGAAGAAAATGGAAATAAGGAATCGGGCACTTGATCTTTAGTAATATTGACCTTGCACAGAATATCCCAGTTACTATGCGCGGTAATTACCTGCAGCTACACAGCATCCATCATACTGCTCCTTCATTTCCTTCATACCCAGCTCTAATGCTTGCAGTCTGGCGAGGAGGTCATCTAGGAAAGCGTTCTTCTGGCAGTCCTCAGCCGGGCTCTGGAGCCGCAGGAGGTGCCTGAACACCAGCTTATTATCATCTGATTCCATGGTTTGGAGCTGTTCATTGTCTTCTCCTGGCACACTGTAGATGTGGGTGATGGACAGCGCCTTCTCACTGCTGCAGCCCTTGTTTTCTGAGACTTTGATGGAGGCTCCAGAAGTTAGAAGATGATAGGGACCGAAAAGAAGGAGCGAAGTCAAAACTCTCCAAAATGATAACGGGTCCATTGTGAGTCCTCACCAGGAGCACTGCATGGGAAAGATGAATGAATGAGTTTCACAAAGTGTTAATAATTATATAGAATTGAACTAAATAAAATCAGAACCTCTGTTCTGAGTCCTGTTCCTGGCCTTGCTCCTGACCAGACCTAATCTGATACACCCCCCCATCCCCCTCCCACTATGGAGACAACGGGCAGAAGTGTGATGTTAACCACAGATAAAGACAGACAAGGGAAAGCCAAAAGTCTGACACACTGCACATACAAAGGATTAGACAATAAGAAATTCAGGAGGAAAACAAGAGCAGGAAGGTAGCTACAAAAGACAACTGGGGTTAACTCCACAACTGCACAAAGCAATAGGTACTACAACCACCATATAGTCTGGGACGCCATACCATCGCAACTAAGATATACTATAGATGGCATAGGAGGAAGGACCCAGCCAGCATATACAGGCGAGGAGCAGATGTGATAGGCTCCCTCAAAACAGGTGATCAAAGAGAGCAAACAAGCAGAATAGCAGAGATTAACTCTTGCTAGCCTGCCCGTGAATCAGCACACAGCTGGTCAAAGCCTGAGTCTGACTGTGTTGATCCTATACACCAGAGAATTTCTCAGGCATTGTGTCAGACAGAACCTGTAATCTGAACAGAACCTGATGCCTCCATGACAGTCGTCAAAGTTTGTGAAAATCTCAGTGTGACAGGTCATTAGAGTTGAACCTGTTAACCATGGGTTCAAGTTCTAACAAAGCCCGGCAACAAAAATATTTTAGCAGGGTATAACCACACTAATATTGCTTATATTTACACTATTGGATTATTTTGAAAAAAAAAATGCATTAGAGATTAGCTCTATTTTATTTAGTGCAAATTTTTCTGGTCTTTACAAAGGGGTGTGGCTCACAGGATCCTCTGGCACACGTCTTTATGCTGTCCTACATAATTACCATGTGGGTCACTCATGCCCCCTTGGTAAGGGTCATGAAAATTAGCCTTGAATAAAAAGGCCTATATCTCTGGATCAGTATGGCAGAAAAATATTAGTCAGGGCAGCATAAAGAATAAAGTAAGAGAAAAAAATAGCCACTATTGTATTGACCTGGTGGCAGGTTCTCTGTAAACTGTCTGTTAAAAAACACTATTAGGGTACTTTCACACATCCGGATTTTTGCTCTGCGGCACAATACGGCGTTCTGCAGAAAAACCGCAACCGGCTTTTGTAACGCCGATTGCGGTTTTTTTTTGCATTGACTTACATTAGTGCCGTATTGTGCCGTAGGGGCTTGCGTTCGGTCCGGTTTTTGCCGCATGCGGCAGATTTAGCCGATGCGGCGGCCGGATCGAACGTACCCTGCAACGTTTTTTGCTCCGGCAAAAAACACCGCATCGCGCCGCATCCGGACGCTGCGGCGCATTTTTCAATGCATCCCTATGGAGGCCGGATGCGGCGCGATGCGGAAAAAACCGCATCCGGTCGCCGCATGCGGTATTTTCCACTGCGCATGCTCAGTAGCATGCCGCAACCGGAAAAAACCGGACCGGCCGCATGTAAAAACTTATGCAAAGGATGCGGTGTTTTCACCGCATCCGTTGCATAGTTTTCACAGCCGGATTGAGCCGCAGGGCTCAAACCGGATGTGTGAAAGTAGCCTAAGGGTTATTTTCAAGCTTATTGGAACTTCTGATGCCGTACGGCTGCCGCACTCAGAGCCCTGCTGCCGGGAGGAAATGATTTTTATTCTTCCCAGCAGCCTTCGACTTTTAGTCATAGGAGTGAAACATATGCTCCTTCAGTTACCTCTCTGTGCAGAATGATTGGCGACTGTATCTGGCATTAATTGGCAGCCTCATCAGCATTGCATCAATTCAGAGCGGCTGTCAGTCAGTGCTGGGGGCGTGGTTACAGCCGCCACTCTCTACACACAGAGCATTGAATGAAACCACACTGGCCGCTCCCCTATGACTGAAAGCCTGATGCTGCCCAGAGGAATACGTTTTTTTTCTCCCAGCGGCGAGGCTCTCAGTGTGGCAGCCACATGACTTCAGAACTATAATACTCTGCAGATTAATCCCATATCTGCAACGTAATAGCATTTTTTACATGACAGGTACCATTTAAAGGAAGCCTGTTATCTGATTCATGCTGCACAAATTCACGTGTTCACTTATATGGTGGGGGTGCAAGATGTCTGACCAATCTGTACCATGGGCAAATTTTACTTTAAAAAAGTTGAGGACTATGTATTTCAGCAGACTAGTTGGAAACCAGTCCTTGGCGCCTTCTCACTTCCCCACTCTCCTAGACTAACAGTTCACTCCCAATGTATGTGAAAATAGGGAGGGAACTGTCAGTCAAAGGGATAGGGTTGGGGAGAAGCCGCTGGAGATTGCAGTATTTTTTCTCTGAAACGCGGCAGATTGCAGAGTAATTCATACATTGCTGCAATAGTGTATTCAATATCTGATTTTATTTCGGGTAGCATGAATCAGATGACAGTTTTCCCTTTAATATTGGTTACATTTCCTAGGATCATTAATATCAGACCAGTGATACCCTAAGACTTCCCCCACCACCATACAAGTGAATAGGAGACCACTTGTTGCACCCTTTTGTACCACTCACAACACAATGTGCAGTTATGCCACTTTTGGTGCACCAAGGAACAGGGTTACCAACCGTCCAGAAATTCCATGTTGCTTTATACATGCTGCCATAAAGTATATATAGTGCAGTGCTAACCACTGAGCCACTGTACTGTCCTATATATAGTACAGAGCTAACCACTGAGCCACCGTGCTGCCCTATCTATTGTACAGTGCTAACAACTGAGCCACCATACTGCCCTATATATAGTATCGTCCTAACCTCTGAACCATCGAGCTGCCCCTCTATATAGTATATTGCTAACGACTAAGCCACCATGGTGCTCTATATATAATAATGCTAACCGCTGAGCCACTGTTCTGCACTATATATATAGTACAGTGCTAACCACTAAGCTACTGTGCTGCCCTATGTAAAGTACAGTTCTAACAACTGAGCCATTGGGCTGCCATATATATAGTACAGTGCTAACCACTGAGCCACCTTGCTGCCCTATATGTAGTACAGTGCTAACCACTGAGCTACCGTGCTTCCCTCTATATGGTATATTGCTAACCACTCAGCAATTTTTTTTCTGCCCTATGTATAGTACAGTGCTAACCACTGAGCCATCGTGCTGACCTATATGTAGTACAGTGCTTACCACTGAGCCACTGTGCTGCCATCTATATGGTATATTGCTAACCACTGAGCCACTGTGCTGCCCTATATATAGTAAAGTAAAGTGCTAACCACTGAGCCAGTGTGCTGCCCTATATATAGTACAGTGCTAACCATTCAGCCATCATGCTGCCCTATGTGGGGTACAGTGCTTACCACTGCGCCACTGTGGTGTCCTATATATAGTACAGTGCTAACCATTGAGCCACCATGCTCCCTATGTGTAGTACAGTGCTAACCACTGAGCCTCTGATGCTCAGTTACAGGGAAAATCTGTACAACAAAAACAAATCATGATGTCCTAAAAATATTTTGTGATTCCTGCATGAAGGAAAAATGAGCAAAAAAATTCCTGCAAAAAAAACGGAAGAAAACGCAAATAATTAGTGTAAACAACATGTAATATTTTATCTTCCACACATTTCATAAAAACAATATAACAATTATTAGCCATCCACCCAATGTTTTTTAATTAATAATGGCTCAGATTGTGTGACACGTGAACAGCGTAAAATTTAAAAACATGGCAAAACCTGTATTCTCTAGCTTCACATGATAAAAGCAAAAAAAAAAATATAAAAATTGTCCAGTCATTAAGTACTGGTTTTTACTGTGTTTTCTTCCTCTTTGCATGGATATCCACATATAATTCTCCATGGGAAATTTGGTTCATGCGTCTTGTTCATCTGCTGGGAGAAATGCTTAGTGTCTGACCATCCCATATCTCATCCTAGAGGTCAGAGGTTAACAAATCCAATTGACCTTTGTAATTATTAGGATGTACAAACCTCTAACATGACAGTGAAGACACCGATGCATCATCATTAACGAAAGGAATACAGATAGCGCAACACCAGGAGGAGCTTTTATATTGTGCTAATGGACTGTCAAAATGGTGCATGGAAAGCAGGATGGGCTATGCCAAAAAAAGTATTGTAAGGCATTCAGAGTCCTTATAAATCATATGGAAACTCCCTTTAAGAAATTCTGCTTCTAAGGGTGCTATTTTTATTGTAGGACTTTTTTAAACTTCAATAGTAGGCTTCTGTAATATAAGCTCAATGAGTGTCAAATCCCTGAAGGGTTGTAAAATATAATTGCACAGTAAGTGAACCTGTAATAATGGATAGGGATTCATAAACCTACACAAGCCCAGAGAGAATACTTCCTAGAGCTACATCATCATCTAATAACGTCTTGTATTTATAGAAAGTATAATAAATGTTTTATAGTGATAATAATAATAATAATAATATTTATTCATTTATATAGCGCTATTGATTCCACAGCACTTTACATACATTGGTAACACTGTCCCCATTAGAGCTCACAATCTAAATTACCTATCAGTATGTCTTTAGAGTGTGGGAGGAAACCGGAGTATCCGGAGGAAACCCACGCGAACACGGGGAGAACATACAAATTCCTTGCAGATGTTGTCCTTAGTGGGACTTGAACTCAGGACCCCAGCGCTGCAAGGCTGTAGTGCTAACCACTGAGCCACCGTGTCACCCTGGCAACTAATAAAAATAAGTCTGCATAATAAACTACACTAGCTGCTAGTAGCCACCACTAGGGGGAGCTTACTGCATACTGATACTCTGTTTCCCTGAAAATAAGCCCTACCCAAAAAATAAGCCCTAGTAGGATTTTGGGGGCCTTTTTTTTTTTTTTTTAAGTATACTTGAAATATCCCTACTCCAAAAATAAGTCGTAGCTGCGCTTCAATAAGGAAGTGTCCAAGCACCTAAAAAAGTTAAAGAATACAGCAGGACTCTTCATCAAAGAAAGAAGACACTCCCAAAAGAAAGAAGGCATCCATAAATAAAAAGCAAATACCCCCCCCCAAAAAAAGCAGACCTTCTCCCTCCTCCCAAAAAATCACACTCACTAGACCCCAAACAATTACAGTTGGCAAGTGCCGATGGTGGATGGGCTCTCACACAGAGATCTGCATTGCGGTTAGGTCCCTCGCCATTCCAGCTGTATTGCATGGCATCTCTAACAAACAGATCAGGTGCTAGTATCATTCCGCGAGAGTGATACTGCTTCCAGTCACCAGGGGGGGCAACCGCTGTGGAACACAGGGGGACCTGACAGTGACGCAGATTTGTATGTGAGAGCCCATTCACTTAACAACTCTAATTGTGTGGGGTCTGGTAAGTGTGATTCTTTTAGGGGGTGTCTCCTTTCTTTTGGGGGTAAACTTAGCAATACATAGAGGATAATAAATTAAAGCAAATAATTTAAACCATTGTAAATCTGGTATATATCTACCACTATAGGACGGATTCTGCACCATGAGAATAGCAGATCAGATAAGAAAATGTGCATCTCACCCAGTAATAGAATTAATGGAAAATGTTGATGTTCCAGAATGTGATGACATGATTATATTTGAATAATTGTTGATTTTTTTTTCTTCAACAATATAAATGTGGATTGTTGTTCGTGGGAAAATATGACATCCCCTGAAAATAAGCCCTAGCGCTTCTTTCAGACCAAAAAATAACATAAGAACCTGTCTTATTTTTGGGGAAACAAAACATGGGTATGTACAGATAAATAAGGAATCTGTATGTAGATGGTTCATTGGCACCCTCTAGTGGTGGTTGCAGACAGACACAATATTTTATTTTGTACTTTTGGGAATTTGTAGGTAGGAGGAACTCAAAACTCAATAAAACAAAATCCATTGTCCAGACTGATATTGCCCAGTAGAGTAGATATAACATTGAGTAATGTTTTTAGTTACTGTAATCTAGCACAGATGTCAGAGAACTGTTCGCAGCTACTGTGTAGCTTACTCCAGTCCAAGCCTTAATGAGTAATGACCGGATCATTATTGCTAGGGGAAGATATATATTAAGAGCTTCCAGATGTTCCTAAATCAGAGACAATGGATGAACAGGTTTGACAACTTTCCAGAAATTCCCGGACAGAACGTAAAAAATAGGGAACTTTTTTTCCCCTGTCTGTGAAATATTTGATGAATCTGTTATTTTAAAGTTGGAGAAATCTATGTAGATTATTATCATTTTACAGTTCCCAGTGAATGCAGCTGATGTCTTCATATCAAAATTATGGGCTGCAGACATGTATCCCTTAAGGAACTTGTCTTGTCCCGTATCCCCTTCAAGCGAGCAGCATTCACATTTGCACATCAAAATCCCCTTCCAAACCGGCCATGTATAACATCATTCTCTAAAATTAATGTGCAAAAAAAAGCATTTATTACCTCCATTTTTCATATACTAATTAATGCCTTCACTAGTCGCAGGGGCGTTGTATCCCCAGACTAGTCGGCCCTCTTTCCATGTTATTACGCCTCTGTGGGTGTGATAACATGATTTCCAAAAGCCAACGTCATCACAGCTTCTGGAATTCTTGCGCATGCGCACGGCTTATATTGGCAGCATTGGTCCTCGTCAGAAGCCGGTTGTACGCTTCAGAGAGGTGCAATGCGCATGATCGGAAGAACAGCTTCTGCACTTCCGATCATGCGTAGTGCGCCTATTTGAAACAGTGACACATACACCCAGCTTCTGAGTCACACTGACACTGCCGACATGAGCCGTGCGTATGCGCAAGATTTCCAGGAGCTTCGGTGATGCCGACTCTTGGAAATTATGTTATCACTGCTACAGAGGAGTAATAACATGGAAAGAGGGCCAACTAGTCTAGGGAAACTAACGCTCCTGCGACTAATCACATGTCCTTATTTGCATACGAAAAACTGAGGTAACAAATGCTTTTTTTTACACATTGATTTTATAGAATGAAGTTATACATGGCTGGTCAGGAGGGAATTTTGATGCAGAAATGTGAATCCTGCTGGCTTGGATGGCATACGGGCCTAACAGATTCTCTTTAAAATCCCAATGATTTATTACAATTAAATATGACTAAATACTAAATATTCGAGTTGGGGTTACTCGTACTGAATATCGAATACTATTCCAGTATTCGTGACACATAAAGAACCTAATGCAATAGAACCAAAGCATTTATCTTGAAGATTTCTCAAAAATGCTCTGGTTCCCCAATGACTTTCATTAGGGTTCTTTTCCACTTGCGTACGGCTTCCGATGCGAGAGCATCGAAAGTGATATGCTAATGACCCTCTGCTGCGAGCGTCAGCCGAGGGTCATGCGACTGTGATGCGATCTTGCAATCATATCACAGCTGCGGAGAAGAGGGAGGGAGAACTTTCTGCCCATCATCTCTGCTGTCTGTCTCTGTGTACTGTATATCGCACTGCAGTCGCATAACATGCGATGTTTCACACGCTCCCATAGACTTGTATGGGGGTGCGTGAGCCAAGGCTCGCATGCTGCGATTGCACCGAGAGCACGATTTGTGACGAGAAATAAACGGTAAGAGGATACTGCCTCATTGATTAACACTGGTGCGAATGCAATCCGATGTTTTATCGGATCGCACTCACACATGAAAATCACAAGTGGAAAAGAGCCCTTAGGTTCATTATTCATGACGAATACTGGAATAGTACTAGTTATTCAGTATGAATAATCTGAATCCGAAAATTTTGTATTCGCTCATCACTAACCATAATGTGTATGTAAAAAAATCTTGGCTGTCGGTGATTTTTTTTTACAAGATGTCTAGAAAAATAAAAAAATAAAAATACAAAAAAAATCTACCAGCAACCCGGCAGATGAATGCAATATGTATATGCTTGAAACGTATATATAGTATAATATAAAGTTGATCCTAAATTTATATAATTAATATTTATTGTGCAAGGTTTCAAGATTTAAAATATCCTTTGGACACAAAAAAGTATCAGAGACACGACAGAAGATTGTATTTTAGAAGTTCAGGTATTAAATCTTCAATGACCACTAAGAAAAAGGGGCTGAACCCCTCTCCAGAGGGCAATCCACCCTCTCCCCTCTCAGTTGGCTATTGACTATTATGGGTCACCAGCATCTCTCTTAGGCTATGTGCGCACTAGAAATGTGAAGTTTCTCAAGAAAATTTCTTGAGAAACTTCTGGGAGTGAAAGATTTCCGGACCTCCGGAAAAATCCGCACCAAATCCGCATGCGGATTTGCCGCGGATTTGCCGCGGATTAGTCGCGGAATAGCCGCGGAATTGCCGCGATTTTCCCGCGGGTGGTTCCCTGCGGATTTCTGCAGGCTGTACTGCCGAAATCCGCAGGGTACCTGAGGAAATAATGGACATGTTCATTTTCTCAAGAAAGTTTCTCGAGAAATTCTTCTCGCGGAAATTTCTTGAGAAAAATCCGCACCAGTGCGCACAGCTATTTTTTTTTCCATAGAATTTGCTGGGAAATGTCTGCACAAAGATTGCAGACATTTCTCAAGAAATTTCCGCGGCAAATCCGCGGGTAAAAAGCTCTAGTGCGCACATAGCCTTAGGCTACTTTCACACATCCAGTTTGAGCAGTGCGGCTCAGTCCGGCTGTGCAAGCTATGCAACGGATGCGGCGAAAACACAGCATCTTTTGCATAAGTTTTTACATGCGGCCCGTCCATTTTTTTCCGGTTGCGGCATGCTACTGAGTATGCGCAGTGGAAGAAACCGCATGCGGCGACCGGATGCGTTTTTTCTGCATCCCGACGAATTTGGCGTCCATAGGTATGCATTGAAAAATGCGCCACAGCGGCCGGATGCGGCGCGATGCGTTTTTTTTGCCGGAGCAAAAAACGTTGCAGGCAACGTTCCATCCGGCCGCGGCATCGGCTAAATTTGCCGCATGCGGCAAAAACCGGACCGACCGCAAGCCCATGCGGCACAATACGGCACTAATGTAAGTCTATGCAAAAAAAACCCGCAAATACAAAAATGTGTATTTTGGGAGTTTTTTACCTCAATATTTGTAAGGCCATGAGCACAAGGTTTTTAGTGAGTTTTACCTCAGTATTTGCAAGGTCACTTGCACACAATGTGTATTTTGGGAGTTTTTTACCTCAATATTTGTAAAGCCATGAACACACGGTTTTTAGTGAGTTTTTACCTCAGTATTTGTGTAAGGCCACGTGCACACTTTGAGAATTTGAGGAGTTTTTACCCTCAGTATTTGTAAGGACACATTTACTTTGTTAGTATTTGGTGAGTTTTTTACCTCAGTATTTGTAAGCCAAAATCAGGAGGGGAACAATCAGAGGAAAAGTATAATAGACACATGGGTACCACTTCTGTATTTATCGCCCACTTCTGGTTTGGGGTTACAAATACTGAGGTAAAAACTCACCAAATACTCAATATGTGCATGTGGACTTAGAAATAATGAGGTAAAACCACACTAAACACTCAGCATGTGCACGTGGCCTTACAAATACTGAGGTAAAAGCTCAATAAATACCGTTTGCACCTGATCTTACAAATACTGAGGTAAAAACTCACCAAATACACAACATGTGCATGTGATCTTACAAAAACTGAGGTAAAACTCATTAAATACTCACCGTGTGCACATGACCTTACAAATAAGGATGTTAAATCTCACTGAATACTCACCATGTGCACGTGGCCTTGCAAATACTGAGGTAAAAAACTCTCCAAAGACTCAACATGTGCACCGTGGCCTCCACATGTACATCTCAGGGCTCCTGCATTTACTCTGCACAGCAGACCCCCTGGCCACCCTGCACAGTTTGGTGGTCCCAGAGCCCGACCAAGGAATAATTAATAAGAAGGCAGCACTACACTAAACCAGAACCTCATACCCTTCATTGTCAGAATGGTTGGACATCAAAGATTATGATGTTCTCAATAGGTGATAGTCACTAGCTAGTGTATATACACAGTAAATAATGTGAACAAGCAGAGCTGCAGTATAAAGCATGTAGGAGGAGGAAGAGCAGCAGCCTGAATCTGTGATTAAATACACTTCTTTCTATGCCAGCAGTAAAAGCCATAAAAACAATAAGGGGCGGAAAACTATTATAATATAATGACGTTAACCCCTTCATGCTTATCAACACTCAAATGACATGTTCTAATCTTTAAGAGGATCTGATATGTATATTTTAATAAATACCCTATTTTGGAACTTGTTTTCTTTGAACAGTTCAATTCCTCTGTTATTCCTCTTGGAAATATATTACCAAATTGACAACTGGGCATTAGCATCCCCTTTCCTTTGTCCAATCAATGCTTAGGGACACACCCCTTTGCCAAGGAGAATGGTAACTCCTAGGTGTTAATTTATTAGTCATTTACCATAAGTGACAACAGAGGAGCTATACAGTTCAAAAAAGATGCTCCTCCATGGTTATCTCAAGGGGAATATGTCAGGAGAGCCGACAAGTCCTCTCCAAAAATTGGTGTCTGTATTAAAAATTACAAGTCAGAAAACCCCAGAAATATCTATTCTAAGAAAAATCATCCATCTCTTACTCATTACTATCACATAATCTGACTGTAGAAGTAACGATTAAAAAAAAAAAGACAAAGCATAAAATAATCAAAACAAAATCTTCACATCAATACAAACAATTTTCAGCTCAGGACCACATTCAATGTGCAATCAATCAACAGAAGTCAGATCAATGGGCAATGCAGAACCATCCGAAAAATCGACATCAGAGACCGTAGATCTATTAGTCCGAAGTTATGCAATTCGGATAAAAATAATAAAAAAAAAAGATAAAACTCTAATATATCATCAAGTTAAACCTACACGTAAAATGGTAAAACACATGCACAATGTAATTCCATAATAAAGCTATAATAATCCATCTCATTCCATGGCACATTACAATTTATACCGCCCTAAGTTTTCGGTTAAAACTGCACCAAAAACTTCACGTCAATGTCTTTGATGGCGCAGATTGGCACAGTATAGTAACATGCAGCCATTGCCACCCATAGGACAGTGCACTGGGCACCACAGCTCAGGGCACACCTACCCCACTCAGAAGACTTGGACTCTGCTCACTTCTTGCTCTCTCAGCAAGTTTAAGTGTTGCACAGATCTAGAAGAAGGGACCAATCGTCAATGCAGGGGAGTTGCTCTCATGCCAGTGTTTATTACTAAGTGTCATGGACCCCTGTAATCCCTCTATCCCACCCCCCTTTCTTTTTAAAATTCTTGCTTAGATTTCCTACAGCCCATCTGCCCATATGAAGACCTCCCCCCCATCCCATGCCTTCACAGCTCACAAAACTCCCTGTAAAACACACTGAACAAATGTCAGCAGGTATTTTACACATTGGAAGGCTCGGAAAGATGATATTCCCGACTTGTTGGACATCAGGTTATGATTAGCAGACTGACAGGCTGAACATTACATTCCTCATTATCTGACATGACAGTATTGATTAGCCCAGGCCACTGCATATAATATTGATCTGGCTCTGTGGTCGCAGATCTTGTGATCAGCCAAAATTAAAGAGGTTGTCCACTACTTTTACATTGATGGCCAATCCTTATCAATGTCTTATGTCCTATCCTTAGATAGGTCATCAATGTCTGATCGGCCGGGGTCCGACACCCCGCATCCCTGCTGATCAGCTGTTGTCAGTCCCTGCGGAGACAGCAGTCAGCCGGAAACCCTTATTTCCGGGGCTGCTCTGTCTTCTGATAGCGGCTGCGGCCGGGTACTGCTCATCCACCTCCTATTGATTAGAATGGGAGGCGGATGTGCAGTGCCACTATCAGAAGATTGAGCAGCTCCGGAACTGAGCATTTCCGGCTGCCTGCTACCGCTGTCAAGACCGACAACAGCTGGTCGGTGGGGATTTTGGGTGTCAGACCCCGGCCGATCCGACACTGATGATGATGGCCTATCCTAAAGGCCACTTTACACACAGAGATAAATCTGTGGCAGATCTGTGGTTGCAGTGAAATTGTGGACAATCAGTGCCAGGTTTGTGGCTGTGTACAAATGGAACAATATGTCCATGATTTCACTGCAACCACAGATCTGTCAAAGATTTTATCTCTGTGTGTAAAGTGGCCTTAAGAATAGGCCATCAATATAAAAGTAGTGGTCAACCCTTTTAAAGGACTTCATTACAGACATTGATGAAGTATTAATTATGCAATCTAACTATTATCTCTAGATAACAGTGGATGGCTTTTTGGGACCCTGCGATCTTCCTCCTACGTGCTGGCATACCCAGCCCTTCTTTTGATTAGTGGACCCCAACATCATAATTGCAGAGTTACATCCAGAAATATTTGGACAGTAACATAAGTTTGGTCATTTTAGCTGTTAATATTCCAGATACAGTTATATAATCAATCTGGACTTATAGTGCAGACTCAGCTTTAATTTGAGGGTATTCACATCCTAATTGGAGTAAGGGTTTAGGAACTGCATCAGTTATGTATGTAGCTGGACCTTTTTCAAGGGACCAAAAGTAATTGGCCAATTATCTCAGAATCTATTGAATGGACTGCATGGACTATTCCCTTGATAATGCATTTTCAATTAACCAGGTAAAAGGTTTGGAGCTGATTCCAGGTGTGGCAATTGGAAGCTAATACTGTGCACCCACAACATGTGGTGAAAGGAGCTCTCAATGGAAGAGAAAACAATGTAATTAGTTGGACAAAAAAAAGAGAGATGGCAGGAAAAAAAACTCCAACTCTAAGTCTAACATGAAGAGAAGACTTAAAGAGAGCAAATACAGAGGGTTCACCACAAGGTGCAAACCATTAATCAGCCTTAAAAATAGAAAGCCACATTAGACATTGCCAAAAAAAATCATATGAAGCCATCCAATTCTAGAAAAGCATTATTTGGAGAGATGAAACTTAGATCAACCTGTACAAGACGAAATAATGAGAAGGCTTGCAACAGCTCATGATCCAAAGCACAGCACATTCTCTGTAACACGGAGGCAGTGTGATGGCCAGGCATCCATGGCTTCCAATGGCCTCGGGTCACTAGGGTTTATTGATGATGTTACTGAAGACAGAAGCAGGTGGATGACTCCTGACGTGTACAGGGCGATACGTGCCATAAGCAACAAACACAAAATTTTGAAAAACATATTAGACACATAAGGCTTTGATTGATGTGATGTAACATTTGTTACCATAGAAACAAAAAAAGATCACAAAGCCAAAGACTTATCAGCAGCCCCTTGTACCAGTCAGATAAAGGTAGCTCATATGTCTGTGGTGTGGGTCACATGAAAGCTATGACGCCAATGGGACTGCCTGTTTTTGTTGCTGATATTGTTACTATTATTATTTTTTTAGGGTGGGGGGAGATTTTTTTTTTGCATAGTAATTTTTCAGATTTCCTCCCTTGGCCAGCAAAAGGTTGTTATAAATGGCCTAGATGCTCTTTTTGGAGGTGAGGTTGTACACCGTTTCCTCTTTGTGGCTGTGTACAGGTGCAGGGTGTGTTATAACACTGAACAGCACCACTGCCATCACGCTGCGGGCATCACCTCTGCATCAAGGACCGAAAACCACCCGGGCGGACACATCATTGGTGCAACCTGTTCGATCACACATGGGCCCAAGGGGTAAGGGGGGCCCATTTCCACCTCTAAAGTAGATGAAATAGAGCATATTGATGCGTTTTAGGACTAAAAAGGGACCATATATTGTTCTTGCACAGGGACCCTTTTCTATCTTTGTCCACCAGTGAAACCACCACTTGCGTTACCTTCCTCTCTCCTGTTTGTGTCTACACTGATCAGGACATGTGTTTCCAGCCTCCACTGCTCTCAGATGAGGTAGCAAAAACCTGCTGACAGATTCCCTTTAAGCATGTGAAATGGTGAAATGTAGCTCAATGGGGTTGAGCTCTGGTGATTGACTTCACTTCCACTTCTTTAGCTTAAAAATCTCCTGTGTTTCTTTTTCAATATGTTTTGAACCATTGTCCATCTGTCCTGTTAAGCTCCCTCCAATCAACCTTGCTGCATTTAGTTGAATCTGCACTGAACAATGCAGCAAGGTTGATTGGAGGGAGCTTAATAGGACAGATGGACAATGGTTCAAAACATATTGAAAAAGCAACACAGGAGATTTTTAAGCTAAAGAAGTGGAAGTGAAGTCAATCATCAGAGCTCAACCCCATTGAGCTACATTTCGCCATTTCACATGCTTAAGGCTATGTGCGCACTAGAAATGAGAAGTTTCTCAAGAAAATTTCTTGAGAAACTTCTGGGAGTGAAAGATTTCCGGACCTCCGTAAAAAATCCGCACCAAATCCGCATGCGGATTTGCCGCGGATTTGCCGCGGATTAGCCGCGGAATAGCCGCGGAATTGCCGCGATTTTCCCGCGGGTGGTTCCCTGCGGATTTTTGCAGGCTGTACTGCCGAAATCCGCAGGGTACCTGCGGAAATAATGGACATGTTCATTTTCTCAAGAAAGTTTCTCGAGAAATTCTTCTCAAGGAAATTTCTTGAGAAAAATCCGCACCAGTGCGCACAGCTATTTTTTTTTACCATAGGATTTGCTGGGAAATGTCTGCACAAAGATTGCAGACATTTCTCAAGAAATTTCCGCGGCAAATCCGCGGGTAAATCCGCGGGTAAAACGCACTAGTGCGCACATAGCCTTAAGGTAATCTGTCAGCAGGTTTTTGCTACCTCATCTGAGAGCAGTGGAGGCTGGAAACACATGTCCTGATCAGTGCAGACACAAACAGGAGAGAGGAAGGCAACGCAAGTGGTGGTTTCACTGGTGGACAAAGATAGAAAAGGGTCCCTGTGCAAGAACAATATATGGTCCCTTTTCAGTCCAAAAATGCATCAATATGTTCTATTTCACCTACTTTGGTGGTGGAAATGGGCCTCCTTACCCCTTGGGCCCATGTGTGACCGCACAGGTTGCACCAATGATGTGTCCGCCCGGGTGGTTTTCGGTCCTTGATGCAGAGGTGATGCCCGCAGCGTGATGGCAGTGGTGCTGTCCAGTGTTATAACACACCCTGCACCTGTACACAGCCACAAAGAGTAAACGAGGTACAACCTCACCTCCAAAAAGAGCATCTAGGCCATTTATAACAACCTTTTGCTGGCTAAGGAAGGAAATCTGAAAAATTAGTATGCAAAAAAAAAATGTCCCCTCACCCTAAAAAAATAATAATAGTAACAATATCAGCAACAAAAACAGGCAGTCTCATTGGCGTTGTAGCTTTCATGTGACCCACTCCACAGACATAAGAGCTACCTTTATCTGACTGGTACAAGGGGCTGCTGATAAGTCTTTGGCTTTGTGATCTTTTTTTGTTTCTATGGTAACAAATGTTACATCCCATCAAAGCCTTATGTGTCTAATATATGTTTTCAAAACTTTGTGTTTGTTGCTTATGGCACTCGCGCGGGAAAACAAAATGGCGGCGTCTAATGCCATTTTCACAGCAACTGAGAGCAGAGGAAGGATAAAATTCTTGTTTCTGCAAGGAAAGTCTGCAAAGGATATTCATGGTGATATGTTGCAGACATTGGGGGATCAATGCCCTTCATATTCCACAGTTAAGAACTGGGTTGCCAAATTTAAAACAGGCCCCTTCAGCACCAATGATGAGGAACGTCCTGGATGACCGAGAGTGGTTGTTGTTCCGGAGATCGTCGATGCTGTGCACAACCTCATACTGGAGAATCGACGAATTTCAGCTAAAACAATAGCAGACATCATGAGGATTTCCCGTGAACGTGTTTGTGTCATTATCCATGAACATTTGGACATGAGGGAGCTTCTGCAAAGTGAGTCCCCAAATGTTTGACAACAGATCATTGAAGCATGCGAGTGAAAACTTCCCGGTCCATTTGTCAGCGTTTCTGGACTGATAAGAACTTCCTGGATCTACTGGTCACTATGGATGAGACCTGGATTTATTTGTATGACCCTGAAAACAAGGAGCAGTCAAAAGAGTGGAGGCACAGTGGTTCTCCTCGTCCAAAGTAGTTCAGGGTGCAAAAATCAGCCACAAAGGTGATTTCATCTGTGTTCTGCGATAAGGAGTGCGTGCTGCTAGTGGACTACCTTCAAAAGAGTTCCACTATCAATGCAAGGTATTACATTGAACTTTTGGACCAATTGAAGGCAGCTCTGAAGGCCAAAAGGCGCGGCAAGCTGTCCAAAGGTATCTTGTTCCTGCAAGACAACGCCTCCGCTCACACTTCACAAGCGACCACGGCAAAACTCGCACAGCTGGGCTTCCAGCTGGTTGACCACCCACCATATTTACCAGATATAGCTCCCTCCGACTATCATCTGTTTCCAAACCTGAAGAAACACCTCAAGGGTACCAAATTTCACACCATTTCTGATGCAATGGCTGTTACAAATGCCTGGTTTGAGGCACAAGCAAAATCCTTCTTCTTGCTAGGATTACAGAACTTGGAATACCAATGTAAGAAGTGTGGTGACATCAGTGGAGAGTATGTGGAATAAATGTAAAGTTTCATCATCTATCTTGTTTCTTTCTAGGTAAAGCCAAAGACTTATCAGCAACCCCTCGTACAACAACTTTTCTCCTCCCCCTGATGAAGCTGACATACACTGCGAAACACGCTTTATGTTTCTATATTTGATAATATGGTTATGTACACTTATCTATGTATGGTCTTGGTCACTCATGTGAGTAGTCTTGCACACTAGGATGTTTATTTGATGTTGGCTTATAGGTGGTATATGCTTAAGAGATTGCTCTTTACTCCTGTGCTAATAGTATAGCCTTTCAGGACATATTCTACTCTACTTGCATTGCTAATTGCAGATGCACTTTAATATATTCTTATGCATGAACGGCTCTTGTTGTTAGTGCCTTCCCAGTATTATTTCTGATTGACTCAGCCCTTTTTTATCTGCTCCATTTTTTTCTTTAATCTTTTGCATCTGTTTAAATAACTGTTCTGTACGTTGTTATTATATTCACTAATAAAATATACCTTTTGTAAGCATCATACTCCTTTGTCCTCCAGCTTCATAATAATATAATAATGATAATTAATTTTATTATTATTATTATTATTATTATTATTATTATTATTATTAAGCTGGAGGACAAAGGAGTATGACTTATATTAATAAATTATTATTATTATTATTATTATTATGAAGCTGGAGGACAAAGGAGTATGACTTATATTAATAAATTATTATTATTATTATTATTATTATTATTATTATTATTATGAAGCCGGAGGACAAAGGAGTATGACTTATATTAATAAACTATCTGTACTACCCGGCTTCGCCCAGGTTAATAACTGTTGTTAACAAAATAGAATGTATTAACATTCCCGGGATAGAATGTATAAATGGAATGTATTAACGCCCGGGATAGTAACTGTCTCTCTACTTCTCTCCCATTCTCTGTCTGTCTCCCCCTCTGTATATATCTCTCTATCTCTCTCTATCTCTTTGTCTGTTTGTCTCTTTCCCTGTCTGCCTCTGACTGTCTCTGTCTCTTTCTCCATCTGTCTCAGTCTCTTTCCCTGTCTGTCTATCTATTTTTTTTCCCTGTCTGTCTCTTTCCCTCTCTTTCCCTGTCTGTCTCTTTCCCTCTCTCCCTCTGTCTCTTTCCTTGTGTCTGTCTCTTTGTCTGTCTCTTTACCTGTCTTTGTCTGTCTCTTACCCTGTCTGTCTCTTTCCCTTTCTTTCCCTATCTGTCAGTTTCCCTGTGTCTGTCTCTGTCTCTTTGTCTGTGTCTGTCTCTTTCCCTGTCAGTCTGTCTCTTTGTCTGTGTCTGTCTCTTTGTGTCTGTCTCTTAACCTGTCTATGTCTGTTTCTTACCCTGTCTGTGTCTGCCTCTTTCCCTGTCTGTGTCTGTCTCTTTCCCTGGCTGCATTGTGACACGCCAACATTCCATATAAGGGCGTGGCTGTGCATTCTTCTGAAGTTCTGGCTGCACTGTGGCTCCCAGCTCCATTCGCTTTAATGGAGGCAGGTTTTTTGTCGAATAACTGTAAAGCGCGGGGTTAAAATTTCCCCTTAAAACATAGCCTATGACGCTCTCGGGGTCCAGACGTGTGAGTGTGCAAAATTTTGTGGCTGTAGCTGCGACAGTGCAGATGCCAATCCCGGACATACACACATACACACACACACACACACATTCAGCTTTATATATTAGATTATTAATATTATTATTATTATTATTATTATTATTATTATGAAGCTGGAGGACAAAGGAGTATGACTTATATGAATAAATTATTATTATTATTATTATTATTATTATTAATAATAATAATAATAATAATAATAATAGAACTGCTATTTCTTCATACAACACAAAATCTTGGTAAATAAATCTGCTTCCAATCACACCTTATCCAAAATTTCTGACATGTTAATATTTATATGTGGTTATTTTATTGCTTATTTTGGCGGGTAGCAAAATATCAAAGGCTTGGAGCAGGCAGTCCCTGCAGTGATGTTCTCAGTAGGAAAATGGATACATATGTATTCATTTGTTGTAATGTTACTTCAATTAGTAAGTTAGTTGTATGGCTTTGACAATGAAGAAAAACATTTCTACTTGTGCAAAGTTCTTAGCCCCTGACTGAGCCACTTTAATCTAAGAAAACAGTTTGTTTCTGGACTTACTGATGATCCCTATTAAATTTCCTATTTCTGTGTCATCTTGGAAAGGAACACAGTAAAAGAAAAAAAGCAATACATAATAATAATTATAATAATAATAATGTTGTACTTTAATTGTATACAGTTGGGCATTCCCTTTAATCATCCGGCACAGGTTGACAGTCAGCACACTGCAGACAGTATACGCAGATGTACCAGCCATTGCCATCAGCATTTTCTGTGTGTGCGTGTGATTTTCACTGACATCCCCCCAACCCGCTTTGCTTTAGGACATTCTTTTTTGTCCTGCAAATTCTGTCCAGATGCTAGTAGCACAGCTAGTAAAATGGATATTTATAGTGCTATGACAAGGAGGCACAAAGATAAGGTTTGTCACCACATTGTGCCATATGGTAGTGTCGCTAAGTCCTGGTATCCTACGTGGTATCCACACATGTCACTTAAGGGTGCTTTACATGCTGCGACATCGCTAACGATATATCATCGGGGTCACGGTGTTTGTGACGCACATCCGGCGTCGTTAGCGACATCGCAGCGTGTGACAGCTAGGAGCGACGATCAACGATCACAAAAATGGCAAAAATCGTTGATCGTTGACACGTCGCTCCAAATCATAATGTCGTTGGTGTTTCATTCCGCAGGTTGTTCGTCGTTCCTGCGGCAGCACACATCGCTATGTGTGACACCGCAGGAAAGACGAACATCATCCTACCTGCGTCCATCGTAAAGGAGGAAGGAAGGAGGTGGGCGGCATGTTCCAGCCGCTCATCTCCTCCCCTCCTCTTCTATTGGGCGGCCGTTTTGTGACGCCGCAGTGACGTCGCTATGACACCGAACACATCTCCCCCTTGAAGGAGGGATTGTTCGGTAGCAACAGCGACGTCGCTGACAAGGTACGTGCGTGTGACGCTGCCGTAGCGATATTGTTCGCTATAGCAGCGATCACCACATGTCGCACGAACGACGGGGCAGGTGCTATCGCTCGCGATGTCGCAGCGTGTAAAGCACCCTTTAGTCTTGGTATCCTGCTCCAAAGATCCAGTTTATCTGTATAATAGGAAAAATCTCCCAGTAGAAGTACGTTCAACAAATGAGGGAAACATTGTATTCTTCACTCTTTATTAAAAAGGAAACATTATTTTAAAATATTAATATTTGACTGCATCATAACCCTAAGAGGACGTGTTATAAATGCTAGTTCCTCATGAACTGTGTGGCTGTTTCCTACTTGAGAAAAGAGCCCTCAAAGAGAAAAAAGAATGGATGTGACTACTGGAGAAGACAATAGTATTACTAAATGCTCAGGGACAGCTAAAAAAAAATGAGGCCAAGGGCATTAAGAAGTAAACAAAAACAAAATTCCTTTAAAATTATCAATTTTATTAATTTAAATGTACATTTAAGTATAAAAAAATTATAAAAGCACAAAACAGGACACTAAATGGGTCTACTCGAACACACATAGTTAATAGTAAAGCATATCAAGAGAATAAAAAGTGTTCCCTTAATGATCCTCAGCTTTTGAAAAAAGGCTAAATCAATACAATATACATAAATAGTCATAGAACATAAAGGAAAGACAGTAGTGTTATCACAAATGTAACATTTACAAGCAGAATTCCTAGCTATTGTGTCCCTTCACACCAATACGCGTTTCGCCCAGCTTCATCAGAGGGTGTATCAAAACAGGGGGGAAAAAACAACTATTGATTAAGCTGAACTCTCACTTTGTCATCCCCTTACATTTTTGCACCATATGTAGTAATGACTATAAAGGAAACCATATAGCTATAATTGCTAGTTCCTCGTGGACTGTGTGGCTGTTTTCTACTTCGAGAATAAAGCAATAAATGACAAAAAACATGGATGTGACTACTGGAGAAGACAATAGTCCTACTAAATGCCCAGGGAAAGATAAAAAAAAGAGGCCCAGGGCATTAAGAAATGAAAACAAAAACAGAATTCCTTTAAAATGATCACATTTATTAAATGAAATGTACATACAGGTATAAAAAAAAATTATAAAAGGAACAAGGTACCTAACAAAATAGGACACTAAACGGGCCTACTCGAACAAGCACAGTTAATAGTGCAGCATATCAAGAAAAGTGCTGCCATAATGATCCTCAGTTTCTGTAAACAGGCCAAGTCATTAAAATATAAATGAATAGTCATAGAACATCAAGAAAAGATAATAGCATAATCACAATTGTATCAATTACCAGTAGAATATCAAGCTATTGTGTCCCTCCACACCAACACACGTTTCGCCCTGCTTCATCAGAGGGTGTATCAAAGCAGAAAAGAAAAAACAAATAATGATTAAGTTGAACATTTTCTCACTTTATCATTCCCCAACATTTTTGCAGCATATGTAGTAGTGACTATATAGGAAACCATATCAGTAAAAGTTAAGGATGTGCAAAAAAAGTATTAAAAAGTAGAAGCAAACAGCAAATGTGTAGAGAACAGTAAGAAGAAATTTTCATTACAGTTCGTAGGGCAAAAGGCTGATTTAGGCAACAAAAGCAGAAGTGTAGAGGACACATAGACCCATGTGAGATCTATAAAGCCGACTGTTTATGAGAAGTTAAAACTTACATAAATTCCAGTGTTTACAAGATTCTTCCAAGACGTCCATGGACATATGTTTCATGGCACAGTAGTAGTGTCAATTATGTAGAATTTAGGAGCTGGCTTCATTCTCAGTTGTCTAGGAAGGATATAATCTATAATTATTTGTAGTTTACAAACTCAAACAATTGATACCATATATACATATTATAGGACACAAGTCATTAGTATGTCGGGAGATTTAAGATAAGGCGGAAGACCACAGAATCATTCCTGACTTGGAGCTATCAATGAAAAATAATTGTGTATCTGTAACAGCTTCTAATTTCTACTACCGTATACATACATGTTTTGTCAATTAGCCCCCTTATGGGATGCTCACATTTTATCAGTGCAGCCAGAAGATCTATCGCTCCTGCCTTGGAGGAAAAACTCAGGTGCATTGGCATTAAGGAAGTAGTAAAAATATTATTGACTATGATGTAATAACTGAAGTATAATATTGGTTAAAGTTAAAGGGAACCTGTCAAGCCCAATATTCACCCAGAACCACGAGCAGTTCTGGGTGCATATTGCTAATCCCTGCCTAACTGTCCCTGTATCTATTAGCATAGATAAAGAGATCTTTAGAGAAAGTATTTCTAAAGATCCTTTATGATATGTTAATGAGGCCAGCGACTAGTGTAAAGCTGGTGTCACACACAGCGACAACGACAACGACGTCGCTGCTGCGTCACCATTTTCTGTGACGTTGCAGCGGCGTCCCGTCGCTGTCGCTGTGTGTGACATCCAGCAACGAGCTGGCCCCTGCTGTGAGGTCGCCGCTCGTTGCTGAATGTCCAGCTTCATTTTTTGGTCGTCGCTTTCCCGCTGTGACGCACACATCGCTGTGTGTGACAGCGAGAGAGCGACGAAATGAAGCGAGCAGGGAGCAGGAGCCGGCGTCTGGCAGCTGCGGTAAGCTGTAACCACTGTAAACATCGGGTAACCAAGGTGGTTACCCGATATTTACCTTCATTACCAGCCTCCGCCGCTCTCACGCTGCCAGCGCCGGCTCCTGCTCTCTGCACATGTAGCTGCAGTACACATCGTGTAATTAACCCGATGTGTACTGTAGCTAGGAGAGCAGGGAGCCAGCGCTAAGCAGTGTGCGCGGCTCCCTGCTCTCTGCATATGTTGCAGCACAGCGACGCGTGTCGTTATGATCGCTGCTTCGGCTGCTGTGTTTGACAGCTAAGCAGCGATCATAACAGCGACTTACAAGGTCGCTGCTACGTCACAGAAAATGGTGACGTAACAGCGACGTCGTTGTCGCTGTCGTTTAGTGTGACCCCAGCTTTAGTTCCGTTGGCAAGTCAGCCCCCTTAGCATGTAAATATGCCCCTGTGGCCTTGCTAACATGCTAATGAGTGTGCAGCATCAGAGGATGGTGGCGCTCATCTCTGCTGCCACCGCTGGACTTTGGCTCAGTGCGCATGATCCCGGACTTTCAGTTATGCGCACTACACAAGCTTCATAGTGTGCATGACCGAAAGTCCAGGGATCACGTGCACTGAGCCGAAATCCAGCGGTGGCAGCAGAGGTGACCGCAACCATCCTCTGATGCTGCACACTCATTAGCATGTTAGCACGCCCACTTACACACTAAGTTGGCTGATTAGCCAAGGGAACTGACGCCTGAGCGACTAGTTCCTGGCCTCATTAGCATATCATATGGGATCTTTAGAAATACTTTTCTTAAAGATCTCGTTATCTGTGCTACTACATACAGGATGGTTGAGCAGAGATTAGCAATATACACCCAGAACTGCTCATGGCTCTGGGTGCATATTGCACCTGACAGGTTCCCTTTAAAAATAAAATAAAATGGTGAACCGATAGATTTTTCTTCTCATTTTTCAAAGATCACGTACTGATATTTACATAGTTACATAGGTTGAAAAAAGACCTAGGTCCATCTAGTTCACCCTTCCTCCACCAGTTCTACATTGGGTCACTAAGTCATTTATAACCAACAATGTTGTGTGTACTGAGGAAATCATCCAGCCCTTTTTTTAAAAGCTGTTATAGTATCTGCCATTACTACCTCTTGTGGTCGGCATTCCACAGTCTGACTGCTCTAACTGTAAAGAACCCTTTCCTATTTAGCTGCTGGAATCGCCTTTCTTCCACTTGTAGTGAATGCCCCTGGTCCTTAGTATTGTCTTTGGAAGGAATAAGTCATGTGCCAGTGCTTTATATTGACCACACATGTATTTATACATGTAAATGAGATCTCCTCTGAGACGTCTTTTTTCTAAGCTAAACATATCTAACTTTTTCAACCTCTCATCATATGGGAGGCCTCCATTCCTTGTAATAGTCTAGTTGCCGCCTTTGAACTGACTCTAACTTCTGAATGTCCTTTTTAAAATGTGGAGCCCAAAACTGGATCCCATATTCCAGATGTGGCCTTACAAGTGAAATATAAATAAATATATAAATATGTATATAATATACAGAATCATTCTAAATGTTAAACAATGTACAGCCTCTTAGCTCAATACAAGTGTCAAGATCAAGTCCTGTAGTTTTGATGACATAAAAATATCTAATATAAGCAAAGGTGGACCTGATTCTCAGTAGGTTATGGATAGTATACATGTTCTTTAGTCATCTAAAATAAGAGAAATGATAAATACATATGCTCTCAGCATTCCTGTCATCGGTGTGTCCCACTCTGGGGAGACTTCTGGTGAGTCTGAGACTAGAAGGTCCCAATGCCTTATTCTGTGCAGGTCTAAAACTGGTATTTAAGTGAATCTATTTTCTTTTAGTACTCTAGGGGTTAAGGAATTTTTCACATCTGGTTGTCCTTTGTAGCCTTAGGGGTACTTTAGTTGCGACATCGCTAGCAAATGCTAGCGATGTCGAGCGTGATAGCACTTGCCCCCATCGCACATGCGATATCTGGTGCTTGCTGCCGTAGCGAACATTATTGCTAAGGCAGCATCACACGCACTTACCTGCTTGGCGACGTCGCGGTGACCGCCGAACAATCCCTCCTTCAAGGGGGAGGTGTGTTCGGCGTCACCGCGACGTCACTAAGCGGCCGGCCAATAGAAGCGGAGGGGCGGAGATGAGAGGGACATAACATCCCGCCCACCTTCTTCCTTCCGCATTGCCGGTGGACGCAGGTAAGGAGATGTACCTCGTTCCTGCGGCTTCACACACAGCGATGTGTGCTGCCACAGGAATGACAAACAACGTTGTATCTGCAACAGGAGCGACATTATGAAAATGAACGACGTGACACAGATCAGCGATTTTTGACTGTTTCACGCTCGTTCATCGTCGCTCCTAGGATTTACACATTGCGATGTCGCTACCGACGCCGGATGTGTGTCACTAACGACGTGACCCCGACGATATATCGGTAGCGATGTCGCAACGTGTAAAGCCCGCCTTAATCTCAGGTGCAGCTATTTTGTGACCACTCCCCTTCGCTATAAAAGGTAATGTGTCTTACCATCAGATGTCAGTTAAAGATTCTCATTTCTACTGCTGACCTCTTTGGAAGGAGCCTGTATCTGTAAGAAGCTGAGGAGTCATCGCTATTGGAGCGGTGGTGTTTAAATGCATTAGAGAAGCTTGGAGTGTTTTCATTTTGTGTCTATTTCCCTCTGTCTGTGTCCTTTATCTTGTGTTGTATTATTGCAGTGGTGAGACTTGTGACCTCGCCGGCACTCTCACTAGCTAGGGTGAGTTGAGTGCTGAACGAGGGCCTAGGCATGTGACGATGAATGGGGAAAGGACCTGTATAGAGGCTTTAGGGAGTGTAGGGTACTGACTCAGGGGAGTTGCAGGAGGTGTCCCCTCTCCTATCTCCCTATCACCAGGGCCTTCCTTCTATACCATTCCCGTTGTTTCCCTTGTGTAGAGTCTGTATGCTCTGGCGTCACAACTCCACATGGTTTTTAAAGTTGTGCGATCCTCTGGTATTCTGTCTGGTTTGCTACATTCCCAATCCTCACTATCGAAACCATGTATCTTATGAAATCTGGTGGAGGTCACAATACCTATTTTTCCATTCCACTCCATCTGCGCCTTGCTAGTATATAGGGAACCCTTTCCAAATGTAAATGATCACTGGCAGTGATGTAGCATCTCTGTGGACAATGTCAGAGAAGAAAGTGAACACCAACATTGGGAAGAACCTGATGGCAAAGTATCAAACCTAATTTAATGTTGCACTTACAAAATCAGATTATACAAACAAAATTGAAGTTAAACTCTCATTCTCCCTGATGAGTTTCACCTCAACAGGCTTTTTCAGGGCTACTGATCCTTCTGTTCCATTTTATGTTTTAAAGTGAACCTGTGAGCATGATTTTGTAATGTAAAGACAAGGCTATATTGTAGCTGCAATACTGATTACATTGATACTTTTTGTGCAGAAATATACTTTGTTGATCATCTATAATTTGCATTTGAAGTTTTGTGTGAATTAGATCTTGGTGATTGACCGGCCTCCTTTGTTTGAAGTCTCAACAGTGACCTGTCATTCACAGACTGGAGGCAGGTGGAGGTGTCGGGGAATCACAGACAGGCAATAGAAGACCCAATGCACCGAAATCTAATTAGTAGAAAACTTCAAATTGACATTTTAGAAGAACAAAAAAGCAGATTTAATTAATAAAAGTATCAATTCATTCAGTATTACAGCAACATTACAGCCATGTCTTTACTTTACAATATAAAAATTTCGCTGATGGGTTCTCTTTAAAGTTTAATAACGCCCAGGTCACAGTGGGTCGTAGTTCACAGTTCATTAAACCACCATTCCAGTGTTTATTTTTTATTTCACAAATGGAGGGGGTGCTTCAAATCTAAGTTCCATGCCCCTAATCTTATACTCACTTCCATCATCTTCTATCACTACTGCTCCAGTCGATCTTCCGACATTTATAACCTGCCGGCAGCTCCAGTGTTTCATGGAGCGCACCAGAGGTCATAACTCAATACAAGTCTATGAGAGCCTCGTAACAGCCTTATTCTGGCTCTCATAGACTTGCATCGAGAGCTTGTGACGTAGCTTCTGACTTCCAGCCAGTCACAATAACACTGTGGGATTGGGGCGGCGTTGGTAAAAGGTGACTATGACGGAGGGCGAGTATAAGACCAAGGACAGGAATCTTAGATTAGAAGCACAACATTAACAGTGAAAAACAAAAGGCTGGAGTTGTGCTTTAAATAATATCACTATTACACACAAGAACAGTTGAGATCTAGTTCTATGTTTAAATAATTTGGTGTGAGGGCTTTTAATAGGTGAATAAATAATTTTTTTTTGTGATCAGCATTTGATAGTTTCTCTCCCATCCCCCCCCCTTCACCCTACAATCATTCTCTATACTTCAGAGTCCATTTTCAGCCATACCTTTTGAATTGATGTAGCGTTTCTGTTTGAGATGGGCTGACACCATGAATTTTATTAACCTATTTCTGATATTCCTTATTTATTAACACTAATTTTACATTTTGTCCCCCATGCATCCCACATATTAGTATCCACATTTGCATTGTAGGCTATATTTCCCATTCCTTGTGTCACAGTTTATCATATATTATACTTACATGTCTGGCACAAAATTTTGTGCATTGATTTAAATCCAATGTTTTATAGGTTTTCCTTTTTTTGCATAGAAGAAACGTTTTACTCCAATATGTGGGAAAAAAATAATTGAATTATTGAGATAGGAGGAAGGCCCAGGTATGGCTATTGTAAAGTGGACCAGAAATTCCAAACTATATCTGCACAAAATGTTCTGTTACTCTGTTCCCCAACTCCTTTAATTCCTTTCATTCTGCATACTTAATGGAATGAAAATGTTCATGTATATTTAGTATTTGTGTAAATATAAAGTCTATAGACCAGATATAATAATAATGATAATAATATTTAATCATTATTTAAAAATAAAGCAATTATTATTATTATTATTATTATTATTATTATTAATAATAATAATAAAAAATACATCATTAATGTTATTATTTATTATATCAAATAGATTAATATTATTGTATAATAATTATTATTATATAAAAAATGATGATTATTATCTAAAATAAATTATTATTACTTATAATTTTTATTATTGTTATTACTATACAAAAATAAATTATTATTATAAATTATTATATAAAATATATTATTATTCATTCCAATTATTGTTATTATACATAAACAAATTGTTATTCCTATTATTAGTATTTATTATAAAAAATATTAGCTATTATAATCATTATTAGTATTATTATTGGTGTTGTTATTATAAAAACATATTATTATTATTATTATTACTATTTTTATTATATAAAATAGACTATTATTATTTATTAGTATTATACAAAATTATTATTATATAAAAAGAAATTATCATTATTATTATATAAAATAAATTATTATTTATTATAATTATTATTGTTGTTATTACCATACAAAAATAAATTATTATAAATTATTATATAAAATATATTATTATTTATTCAAATTATTATTATACAAAAATAAATGGTTATTACTATTATTATTATTATTATTTTTATTGTTTACAAAAAATATTACTTATTATAATCATTATTAGTATTATTTTTGGTGTTGTTATTATTATAAAAACATATTATTATTATTATTATTAGTAGTAGTAGTAGTAGTAGTAGTGGTAGTAGTAGTAGTATTATATAAAATAAGATATTATTATTTATTACTATTATACAAAAATAAATTATTATTTTTATTTTTTATAATTATTATTATATGCAATGATTTTTTAAATATTACTATTAATATTATATTATTATATAAAATAGTAATAATGTAATAATTACTATTATGTCTTATTTACTGCTCATTTATGTCTCATTTATATATTTTCTCTAACTAATCAGCCTTTTATCTTATTGTTTGGAACTACCCTCTCCAAGGTAAGTTGCTAAGTGTTTAACGATGCCCCCTGTAGGCAGGCACAGGGCAAAGGTTCCTTTTGCCCATTTATTAAAACAGTCCTGGCACAGGTATGGCTTATTTTGGCCATCAGAAAAGTTGGAAGCTTTGCAGATTCAGTAAATCACCTAGGAGAATGGGGCCTACACTCTTTCAATAACATTTAGTGAATAATAATGGCTTCAGATTGGGATTGCTGGGCCTCAACAGTAAATAAAACCAGAGCCAAAGCTCCAAGAGTCAGACAAGACATGATGTCATGAAGCGCAGGCAGCCAGCCAACCCTACCGGGCCCTGCAGCTATGCTGGGAGACGTGATAACTATATGACTGATGGGGCAAAGGTCGGGTTTTCAGCTGCAGGATGCTGGATTTCCCTAAAGTCAAGTGGAGAGTTTTCACTGCCTATTGTTCACTCATAGTTTATGTCCAGAATGTATCACTTAACATTATGCTTATGCTGGAGAAAAAAAATGAAAATTGTAGAAAAACAGGCAGTGGCTTTTATGTAATAGTCAACTAAAGATTTGAGGATTTTTTCCTACACTTCTATGCCACTAATTCTTAACCCCTTCACGACTGATGATGTGCATGATCAAATAAATTAATCTGATCGGTAAACGGTGTAACAAAAAATAATGTTAGAGGTCCCAGCAACATTGCAATAAAATGCAATAAGAGGCGATGAAAACATTGTATCTACTCAACAATGGTATCAGTATAATCGCCAGCTTACGGTGCAAAAAAATAAACCATCACAAAGCCCCAGATCCCAAAACATGAGAACGCTACAGGTCTCGGAAAATGGCAAGTAAAGCTTGATAATTATGCACACAAAGTTAAAGGTTTATTCCCATCTACAAGATCCTATCCCAATATGTAGTATGTGTAATAATAATGTTAGCAAATATCTCCAATTAGAAATGTTGTATAGTTCTCTTGATTAGCTATGTCTGTTACCTCATGTGCAGGGCATTGCAGCTTAGGTATCCATGGTTACGAACACTCCTATAGTGACAGTTAGTTAGTTGCTAGTCGTCATAACCATGGATACATAAGCTGCAGTACCCTGCACATGAGGTAAGAGACATGGCGATATCAGGAGAACTATACTACATTTTTAACTTGAGGTATTTGCTAATATTATTATTATTATTATTATTATTATTATTATTATTATTATTATTATACCTATTACATATTGCTATAGGATCTGGGTCATGGGAATACCCCTTTAAGGATTAGACCATTTCACACAAAACTTTCCCCCCTTCTCCATAGGACTCTATAATAATCTAATTTTGTTCAGTAAGAGGTCCAGGTCCTGCAATCGAAATATGATTATATTACGATATCTTTTTGCTGGAGTCGTAAAATTGTACAGTATCATACAATTAGTTTTTTGTTGATTTTTTTATTCGGTTCTAATTTCAGAACCCAAATATTTAGTATCAAGTCTATCCACACTGTTGCTATTTTATTTATAAGTTAATTTATTTATTTTTTTTATTTATTTATTTATTTTATTTAACAAATGCGCTTTGTCACAAGTTAACAAAATTATATCCTACAATTTTTATTCTTTTTAAGTCAGTTTCAGCATGGACTGTATTCACACTGACATTTTTTATATATTTTTTTTAATAAATTCACTTTGTTACAAGTTAATAAAATTCTATCTCTGTTCTTTTTAAGGCCGGTTTCACACATCTGTGCTCCAGGATCAGAAACATGGACTAGTCTAGTCCTGACCCAAATTTGCCAGCTTCATAAGTGCTTTTGAGGCTGTAGATTTTGGGTCAGGTCTCGGAGACCCACAGCCGGTCTGTACGCACACCGCAAAACACGGATGATAGAAACTGGCTTCAGCTGTGCGCTCTGGAAATGATAGAGTTTTAAAACAAAAAAAAAAATCACTCTCTGCAAACAGCTAGATATGTAATTTGACTTGGGACTTCATTTGTATATTGTCTTAACTCTTTCCTGTCCAGATTGCTCAGCTTTAGGGCTCATTCAGACGTCCGATTTTCTCATGCACAAGGAAAACGGAGCAAATTTTCGAATCAGACTTTCATTAGGCTATGTGCGCACTAGAAAAGTGATTTTTCTCAAGAAAATTTGTTGAGAAACTTCTGGGAGTTGAAGATTTCCGCACCTGCGGAAAAATCCGCGGGAAAAACGCATGCGGATTTGCCGCGGATTTGCCGTGGATTTACCGCAGGTTGCTCCCTGCGGTTTTGCAATAAATAATATAGATAATCGATAGACAGATAATGGATAGAGTGAAAGATGGATAGATGAATAGATAGGCCTGTTTCACACGTCAGTGATTCTGGTACGTTTGTGCTTTTTTTTAAACGTACCAGAATCTCTGACATACGCAGACCCATTATAATGAATGGGTCTGCTCACACGTCAGTGATTTGTCACTGCACGTGTCTCCGTGCAGCGTACCCGCGTGTGCGTGATTGCTGCACGGAGACATGTCCATTTTTTTATGGCATCACTGATGTCGTGGTCCGTGAAACACGTGCCAGAAAAAAACGTGCTTTTAAAATAAAAAACATTTTTACTCACCCGGCTTCAGCGGCGCTCTCTGCAGCCCGTGCAGCTTGCTGCTTCTGAGCCGGCTCATTATTGTCGCGCATATTCATGATGCACGACACAGCCGACCCGGAAGCAGCTGCTGCGGGGGTCAGCGCTGGCCGGATGCTGCACCGCAGGAGCGATCAGCACCATGGAGAGCGGGAGCGCGCACAGGTGAGTTGATTTCTAAGTGCAATCACGGGCCACGGAGAATGGAGCCCGGATTGCACTTAGACAACCCACGTGTGCCGTAATTCACGGCACATTGCAGGGACATGTGCATGTTTTACACGCCAGTGAAAAACGTCAGTGTTTTTCACTGACGTGTGAAACGGACCATAGATAGATAGATAGATGAGAAAGACCTATAGAATGTCCCACCTCCCTGCATTTTCTAAGCTGGCACCCTTTAGTGACTTTCATGTGGCACTAAGGCTATGTGCGCACGTTGCGTACAGTCGCTGCAGAAATTTCTGCAGCGATCTGAAGAGCACATGTGCGCTTTAAATCGCTGCAGAAATGTCCGTAGTGAAAAAAAAAGCCGATTCCATGCGCTCTGCCTGCAGCTCCTGCCATAGACAGAGCAAGAGCTGCCGGCAAAGCGCACGGAAGAAGTGACATGTCACTTCTTAGAACGCAGCGCTTTGGCAGAAGCCGAAGCGCTGCGCTCTAAAATGCCACGTGCGCACGGCCCCTGCACAATCTCCATAGACTGTGCAGGGGACGCAGGACGCATGCAGTTACGCTGCGCTACAAAGCGCAGCGTAACTGCATGTATTTACGCAACGTGCGCACATAGCCTAAAGGGTGCTTAGCCTTGTATTTAGCCATAAAATAAATAAATAATTAAAAAAAACGACGTGAGGTCCCCCCATCTTTTGTACCCAGCTAGGGTAAAGCAGACGGCTGCAGCCTGCAAACCACAGCTGGCAGCTTCACCTTGGCTGGTAATCCAAAATAGAGGGCACCCAACGCTGTTATTTTACATTAAATAAATAATTTAAAACAAAAAACGTGGGGTCCCCCCCAAATTGGATCACCAGCCAAGGTAAAGCGGACATCTGTGGTCTGGTATTCTCAGACTAGGGAGGTCCACTGTTATTGGACACTCCCCAGCCTAAAAATAGCAGGCCGCAGCCGCCCCAGAAGTGGCGCATCCATTAGACGTGCCAATCCTGGCGCTTCGCCCCAGCTCATCCTGCGCCCTGGTGCGTTGGCAAAGGAGGTAATATATGGGGTTGATGCCAGATGTGTAATGTCACCTGGCATCAAGCCCTGGGGTTGGTGAGGTCAGGCGTCTATCAGATACCCGACATCACCAACCCAGTCAGTAAGAAATAAAAAATAGACAACAAAAAAAGTTTTATTTGAAAAAACACTCCCCACATTCCCTCTTTAACCAATTTATTGAAAAGAACAATCAATTCCACGTCCGGCGTAATCCAATAAGGGGGGGGGGGCACGGCGATCCATACCATAGTCGCTGTCCCAGTCAATGAAGAACAGAATGTTCCCCATTGGCTGGGAGAGCAATGCAGTGACCTGAGCTAACATCAATAGGTCAGCCCAGGTCACTGCAGGGGATGCCGAGCGCTGCCATCAGGAGCATAGATGAGATCATTACCTTCTGTGATCATCTCCTGTACTGCTGACGTCAGCGCTGTCACTGACTTCTATGCCCGCCGCGTTGTCAGAAGTATCGCGAGAGCCCGTGACGTCACCCCTAGTGACAGTCTCGGGCCGCTCGCGAGACGGGCATAGAAAGCAGTGACAGCACTGACGTCAGGAGGCAGGAGATCGTCACAGCAGGTAATGATCTCACCTCACCTCCTGACAGCAGCGATCATCATCCCCGCGGCTCCCAGCACTGCAGGGTGTCAGTGTCTGCCTGCGCTGCCGCGTGACAGGCTGCTGACACTGCGGGCAGACACTGACACCCTGCAGTGCAGTGTCAGTGTCTGCCTGTGTCAGTGTCTGCCTGCGCTGCAGCGTGACAAGCTGCTGACACTGCGGGCAGACACTGACACCCTGCAGTGCAGGCAGCCGCGAGGCCGGAGCAGGACACAGACTGCACGGGCACCTGGAGGTCGAGTGCTTCTGTGCGGCGTCCAAGGAGTGTGATGTCTGTGTTTACTCTGCTCCGCTTCCTCTTCCTGGCATAATGACATCGCTTCCTGCAAAACCGCAGGCAGCGATGAGCATTACCGCAGGTAAATCGCGGCTATACCGGGGGTATACCGCACATCATTTGCTACCTGCGGTATACCCCCGGAATTTTGTGATTACATTACAGTGAATGAAGTGAAATTCCGGGGGTATACCGCAGGTACCTGCGGAAAATAATGGACATGCTCATTTTCTCAAGAAAGTTTCTCGAGAAAATTTTCTCAAGGAAATTTCTTGAGAAAAATCCGCACAGTGCGCACAGCTATTTTTTTTTCTCATAGGATTTGCTGGGAAATGTCTGCACAAAGATTGCAGACATTTCTCAAGAAATTTCTGCAGCAAATCCGCGGGTAAATCCGCGGGCAAAACGGCCTAGTGCGCACAGAGAGTGTGACCCGAGTGTCATCATCAGTTCTCCTCGTATGTAGAGAAAAAGTCAAACATTCTTCACCTTCTCCATTCTGACAGTCTGTGATGTCATCCAATTTTTTTCACTGACCCATAGACTTGTGTTGCCAATTTTGATCCAACTGTGACGCCCCTGCACTATTCAGGGTATCACAGGGTACTGCACTTCCTGTTCTTTGGTACAGTATTCAACCCCTCATGGTTCTGGGTTCCCAACCTGTGGTACTGCCTCCATCAGCATCCAAAATCCCAACCAGACCTCACACCACACCCTGTCAGGCACACCAGTGGGCTGCTGAGCTGGAATAGGGCCGCCCACCTAGGGGTCAGGCAGACTGGTGGGAGGGAAGTGAGTGAGTTGAGAGCCCTCGAGTAGTGAGGAGCTGGGGGAGTGTGTGGCTCCCTGGGTGTTAGAGGTTGGGTCGCAGTCGGTGGTCTGGGACCAGAGGAGTCGGAGACCCGGTCGCAGGGTATTGAGGCTGGGTGCCTAGACCTTGTCTTGGAAGACAGAAGGCATCTGAGACTAATAACCAGTCCGGGACCGAAAGTACGGCAGGGTACAGGACCCTAGGTTGGGGAGTAGCTTCAGGCAACCCGGAAATTAACCTGTGGAGGATAGTGACTTTATGGACTGTCCCCAAGAAGCTCAGAGATCAGGGGCACTAGCACAACAAGAGGGATAGGGCTTTCCAACCCAAGCAGCCCACAGAAATCCCACACGTGAGCCCTTGAGAGCACAGCTCCTTTATCCAAAAAGGAGGGAGCGGGGCCCGGACAGCTTTATGCCTATGGGCCACAAGGACACTTTCAAAGTTTGTGCACGGAGGCAGGCTCCGGACCATCAGGCAGTACTACAGGGGACAGATACCCAGACGGGCTCCCCCAAGAGGGCAGCGGCACCCAGAGACTTTGTTCACCCTATTGTCAGCGTCTTCTTTGCGGCTGCACCATCACCAATGTTGCCTAAGTGAGTACATGGTCCTCCCCTGCTTTCATCTGGCCCTGGGCACCCCCGCTCCAACATCATCAAGAGTCCCGGGATCTACCCTACCCGTGGAGGGAATGTCATCTGGCTGCCCCACTCCATCTCCGAGGGTACTCCCATCGGCAGCGACGGTACTCCTTTACCGCGAACCACAGGTGGCGTCACAAACTCTTATCCCCTGTAAATAGCCCCCTTTTTACATTCTAGTGGCCGCGGGCCCCTGGGTCCGGAGACCCTCGAGCCACAGCAGCTGACCCCGGATCCGAGCGGTTCGACCGCTGCAGGGGCGGCACACAACCATCTGATCAAAATCAAACACCATGGACTACATGGTCCACGGACAATCAAGTGAATGGTCCAATAGACTATCACAGGTACGAATGCTATCCATGAAAACCACAGATAGCGCTCGTACATGGAAATCGGACATCTAAATGAGCTGTTAACTTACAATGAACACTACTTACAATTCTTTTCTGGGGATGTGGTTTAAATGTCAGAAACCATATTTTAAGTATGAACCCTATTCACAATGATATATGAGGGTACATTCATTTTTTAACAAATATGTCACAGGTTTCAAGAACATAAATAAAGTTATTAAAAAATAAAATTATTGTAACCCCTCCCCTCGGGCGATTTTCCGTTTTTCCCTTTTTGTTTTTTGTTCCCCTTCTTCCGAGAGCCGTAACTTTTTTATTTTATTGTCCATCTTGCCATGTGAGGGCTTATTTTTTGTGGGAAGAGTTGTACTTTTAAATGAAACCATCAGTTTTACCATATAGTGTACTACATACATTTTCCGAAAACCGTAACATTCTCACTTTTCGGGATCTATGCCTCAGTGCTTAATTTTTTTTGTCTCGATCTGACATTTTTCAACGGTACAATTTTTGCAGAAATGCTCTGTTTTGATCGCCTGTTATTGCATTTTGTGAAAAATTTGCGGCGACCAAAAAACGTAATGTTGGCGTTTGGAATTTTTTTGCCGCTGTACTGTTTACTGATCAAATTAGTTGATTTTATATTTTGACAGATTGGGCGTTTCTGAACGCCGCAATACCAAATATGTGTATTTTTTTAACCCTTTACTTTTCAATGGAGCGAATGGGGGGTGATTTGAACTTTTATGTTTTTAATTTTTTTTAATTTTTTAAAACTTTTTTAACTTTTTTTTTATTTTACTAGTCCCAATAGGGGACTATAAGGATCAGCAATCTAATCACTCATTCATTTCTGTAGATCAGCGCAGAATCGCTCTGATCTGCAGAAAAGCAGCTCTTCTCTAACACACGGCGCTCTGCCAGCTGTAAGAGGAACTGACTCATGATAGCTACAGGAGTTATCACATGACCCTGTGCTACTATGGCAACCATCGGATCCATGTGATCACGTCACGTGACTTCAGATGGAACGGGGTAAGTGAGTGCTTACGGCGGCTGCGATGTACACCGCGCTGTCACATTTTGACAGCGTGGTACAAGGGGTTAATAGGCACGAGTGGAGAGCGGACCCACTCGTGCCTGATAGCCGCACATGTCAGCTGTTCAAATCAGCTGACATGGCAGAACTCACTGCTGGCTGTCCGCGGCAGCCGGCAGTGAGTTTACTGACATAAGGCCGGACGTACCCAGTACATCCAAAGTCGATAAGAGATTAAATGATCTTTTTGGCAAAAAAATATATGTTGATGATAAGTAGCAAATTTTTCACTTACTCCGGAAAAAATATTTAAAATTTAACTTTTAATAATTCAACTAAAAGTGATAAAATATCACGAACACCAGACAATTAACATACAAGATTATGGCCCTCCTGTCACTTCAAAGGATCTATATAAGCCAAAAAATTGTTTGGACCTTCACCCCCAATGTAATCGGACTTCAATAACCATAATTATAGGTGCCAATTAACATTAGTGTCCACCAATAATTGGATAAGTCTTACCTCACTCCATAATAGAGAAATAAATTGGTCTCACCAAATATTATTTGGATGTCATCTAATACAATTACTGGGGTCAAGAAATGCCCCTTAATGATCAGTCCTACCTCCCGACGCGTTTCATTCAAGTATAGAACTCTTCAGGGGAGTATCAAAAGTATCACATCCTTTTAGGGTCCCATAGAAACTGAACCCACCATCCGCATGACATGCAATTAGTATGGATTCATCACATAACCAATCTGTGACGCATCCAATTTCAGTCCCAACAATTATGGACCCATAGCCTATAAACCATGCATTTCTCTATTATGGAGTGAGGTAAGACTTATCCAATTATTGTTGGACACTAATGTTAATTGGCACCTATAATTATGGTTATTGAAGTCCGATTACATTGGGGGTGAAGGTCCAAACAATTTTTTGGCTTATATAGATCCTTTGAAGTGACAGGAGGGCCATAATCTTGTATGTTAATTGTCTGGTGTTCGTGATATTTTATCACTTTTAGTTGAATTATTAAAAGTTACATTTTAAATATTTTTTCCGGAGTAAGTGAAAAATTTGCTACTTATCATTGATAAATTGTATTCATACCCAGTGGCTATTTATTTTTAAAAAATATATGTTATAAATAAAAGTTAAGTGAAGCTCTAGTATAAATGTGAACTAATATTTATGTACAGTTGGGAGTTATCTTATTATATTCCCATGATCTACTGGAAAAAGTTATACCTGCTTCCCCCAACATAGGCTGAGTTCACATGTTCTGAACAAAATTATCAACCAATCCATAGCTCCAAAAATTAATATATACACTGTACAGTGCTAAAATAGTTCATGGTAATTAATCTTTGGGTGGACTAGGGCAATCGCAAACAATTATATAAGAACAGGAGAAAAACGACCAGCAGAGCCCAAATAGCTGAAAGTGAAAAAACTTTTATTGGAAGGTGGTGAGCGGCACAATTACAAGAAAAGACTCTGGCAACAGGAATTCCCAGCTACATGAAAGGTACATAATTAAGGGACCATAGAACATATTGTGGACCCATAAGTTCAGTATAGTAAGTAACCAGAATATATGTAGCAAAAATAGAGTACCAAAAATTATTATCAGGTATGTATTAGAGCAACCAAAAACCAATAGGTCATGATTAAAAAATTATTATCAGGATATAACTGTAGGATGGCAAAGGATGGCAAAGGAAATAGCCAGTATTGGCAGATATATATTAGGGCAGACACTAAAGGGTTACATGGGTCTAGCTAATTGCCACAAATATATAGCCTGCCTACACTGAAAAGGACCTAATAGGCACTGAATTCAATTAACCATGGAAATCCAAGGAAAGGGGAAAATCAATAACCATAGAGAAGCATACCTGAAGGGGAACCAGGAGAGTCCTGTGCCAGTGTCCGCCCGACGGCCGTTTCGGCATGAAAAGCCTTTGTCAGGGGGAGTGGTTTAAGTGAGGGAAGTGCAGGGATTAAAAAGGAGGCATCATCCAGTCAGACTTGCTGGGCGGGTGCATGATGCATGAGCTCCATGGCAACCCAGGACGCCAGTCGCCCGCCACATCAAGCATCACCCGACGTGCAACCATGCGACAACCACGTGGCGCACCACATGGCCGTCACATGAGCGGACGCCGTGCGAGACATAAACAGTTCACATGTTCTGTAATCATCTGTCAGTATGGATCTGTTGGCAAAAAAGTTCTGCAAACACAACTTTTTTATCAGTTGTTAAATAACTTTTTCCTGTTGGATCTGTTTTTTTAACATATGAGACTGGAGGACAGATCCTTTATGTATCTCTCATTTAAAATGAATCCTGTAAGGAAAAAACGGATCCATTAGAAATGCAAAAAAAACAGATAGCTAAATTGCAATCCGTTAACGAATCCATTCTCCATAGACTTCAATAAAAAACGAATCAGGCAGAAATCAGTTATTTAATCATCACCAAATACAAGGGAGCAAACACAACCACTTCAAGTCTTCTTGCTATTATTATTTATTATTTATTATTATAGCGCCATTTATTCCATGGCGCTTTACATGTGAAAAGGGTATACATAAGGGGGTAAGTGCAAACCTGGATATTGGAAATGCAGCTGATGTGATTTATTTGGACTTTGCAAAGGCATTTGATACTGTACCACATAATAGCCTTATACTAAAGCTCCAGAAGCAAGGACTAGGGCAAACTATATGCAACTGTGTAAGGAATTGGCTAAAAGATAGGAAACAAAGAGTAGTTATAAATGGTACATTCTCTAAATGGGCCATAGTCAGCAGTGGGGGCCGCAGGGATCTGTGCTAGGACCGATTCTTTTTAATCTCTTTATTAATGACCTTGTGGATGGGATTGATAGTAAAGTGTCAGTCTTTGCTGATGACACCAAACTATGTAGGATATTAAAAACTGACCTTGATAGTACAATATTACAAAAAGATCTGGATAAGATGTCAGAATGGGCAGATACTTGGCAAATGAGATTTAATGTTGATAAATGTCAAGTAATGCCCCTAGGACGGAGTAATCCTATAGCTGCGTATACATTAAATGGAAGTAAACTCGGGACTACAGAACAGGAGAAGGACTTGGGTATTCTCATTACAAATAAGCTGAGCAGCAGCACTCAATGTCAAGCAGCAGCTGCTAAAGCAAACAAGATTCTAGGGTGTATAAAAAGAGAGATTAGATCCCGTGATCCCAACGTATTGTTACCCCTCTATAAATCACTTGTAAGGCCACATCTGGAATATGGGATCCAGTTTTGGGCTCCACATTTTAAAAAGGACATTCAGAAGTTAGAGTCAGTTCAAAGGCAGGCAACTAGACTACTACAAGGAATGGAAGGCCTCCCATATGATGACAGGTTGAAAAAGTTCGATATGTTTAGCTTAGAAAAAAGACGTCTCAGAGGAGATCTCATTTATATGTATAAATACATGTGTGGTCAATATAAAGGCCTGGCACATGACTTATTTCTTCCAAAGACAATACTAAGGACCAGGGGACACTCACTGCGAGTGGAAGAAAAGCGATTCCGACAGCTAAATAGGAAAGGGTTCTTTACAGTTAGAGCAGTAAGACTGTGGAATGCCCCTACCACAAGAGGTAGTAATGGCAGATACTATAACAGCTTTTAAAAAAGGGCTGGATGATTTCCTCAGTACACACAACATTGTTGGTTATAAATGACTTGGTGACCAGGTGTAGAACTGGTGGAGGAAGGTTGAACTAGATGGACCTAGGTCTTTTTTCAACCTTAGTAACTATGTAACTATATAATAAAAACAAGGGCAATATTGATAAACAAAACAAGGCACAGACAGGTACAGGAGGAGAGAGAGGACCCTGCCCGCGAGGGCTCACAGTCTACAAGGGGTAGGTGAGGATACAGTAAGTGAGGGTAGAGATGGTCGTGCTGCGCTATATCAGACTGAGAGTTACTGCAAGTTGTAGGCTTGTCAGAAGAGGTGGGTCTTCGGGTTCCTTTTGAAGCTTTTCAAGGTAGGCAGGAGTCTGATATGCTGTGGCAGAGCATTCCAGAGTATGGGGGAGACACGGGAGAAATCTTGGATACAGTGGTCAGAAGAGGAGATGCGAGGAGTAGAGAAGGAGATCTTGTGAGGACCGGAGGTTACGTGCAGGTGAGTACCGAGAGACTAGGTCACAGATGTATGGAGGAGACAGGTTGCGGGTGTCTTTGTATGTTATGGTTAAGGTTTTGAACTGGAGTGTTTGGGCAATGGGAAGCCAGTGAAGGGATTGGTAGAGAGGAGAGCTTGGGGAGTAGCGGGGAAGAGGTGGATTAGTCGAGCAGCATAGTCTAGAATAGATTGTAGGGGTGTGAGACTGTTAGAAGGGAGGCCACAGAGCAAGGGGTTGCAGTAGTCCAGGCAGGAGATAATAAGAGCATGCACTAGAGTTTTTGCAGCTTCTTGGGAAAGAAATGTACGAATCCAGAAAATATTTTTGAGTTGGAGGGGGCAGGAGGTGAAGAGGACTTGGATGTATAGCTTAAAGGAGAAAGCAAACTCTAGAGTTACCTCCAGGCAGCGAGCACGTGGGTCTGTGGAGAGTGAGCAGCCATTGACTTTGATGGAAATGTCTGTTGGGGGGGGGTTGAGTGAGGAGGAGGAAGGATAATAAATTCTGTTTTGTCCATGTTAATTTTGTCCATGTTCAGCTTTAGAAATCGAGAAAAAAAGGATGAAATAGCAGATAGACATTGTGGAATTTTGGTTAGTAGGGAGGTGATGTCAGGTCCAGAGAGGTAGATCTGCGTATCATCAGCATAGAGATGAGACTGAAAGCCGTGGGACTCTATAAGCTGTTCCAAGCCGAAGGTGTAGATGGAGAACAGCAGGGGTCCAAAAACTGAACTATAACATAGTATATTTATCATAGCCATTATTGATATCAGTGTGCATGAACCATTACTAATGCAATAATGACGACACTGCAGATATAATAGCTATGAATCATGGGACTATTCAGTTACTTCAAATCCTGGAATTTTTTTTGCTGACTTCATTCCCAGCACTGAAAACGTAACTTTGCAAGCTAGCGTGAGTATATCATTATATATAGTAATAACCATCACATTTTAGAGCCTTAATAAAACATGACATTTTCAATTCAATATTTATTATGACCACACAAAAGTCTATTTGTTCCACTAGAGATTTATAAAATGAAAAAAAAAAACCACTGTATACCAATCTTATGAATTCAGATATATTTCCCTACAATTTGCACAGCACACTATTAAACAAAAGGGTGGGCTTGTATTAACTACTATGAGCTATCACAGCGCCAACAATCTAACTTTGGCCTATGTATTCTGTGAGGGTTATTCTCAGAAATATTGTGAGGATTATGACATTCATACATGTCAGTCAAAAACCACATTATATTCACACACACACCCCAGCCACTTTTCATTTACACACCCCCTGTCTTGCAGCAAAGAGGTATCACCCAGATCTGATCACCCAAATGGTAAGGTGGAAAATCTAATTAAGACAGTTCCTGAATAGAAACAAGTCGTCCCCCTGCAGAGCTGAGCAGTCAGCTCAGGATAGGCAGGGAACTACAAGTATTACGACCATTCTTCAAAGCGCTTTTCCAGACTTCAAGGTGACATTGTAAGAGTTACAAAAGTGTGGAGCATGTCACTCCCACAAATAAGGAACGCATATTTCCAGCTTCCTGACAGCAAGATGCACACATCACACACATTTCCCCCAAATTTTGAAGCGTCTGTAGCAGTCGATAACTGGCCGTAGGAAAACCATTGGCACCTCGAGTTTCCTATCTACGGATAGATAAAATCCTGATGGGAAATAGAATGTTCATATCTCCCGCGTGAGATGCTCAGGGGCAGAGATATGGGGAAAACTGAAAATCCATATCTGTCAGAAAGCTAAAAAGCACATCCATGTCCAGTCCAGTCTTAGGTCACAAGGGGGGGATATAGGTTCTTAAAGACCAGAGCAGACATCTACTGAGTGTGCTTCTCTGAGAGGTGATACACGTGTGAGGAGTCCCAGGAACTCGTGGCTCCACAGAGCCTCCCTTGTGCAAGCCAACACCCGGCATATTTATAAGGAGTAAGGTAACTGATCCATCTGTGTATCTGTTTGTTACCATATTTCATCTGTAACTGTACTTTTGACATGTAATCTGTAAATTCCATCTTGTATATAGTGTATTATCTAGTGTGCCCTTAAGGCAATTAAATATATAATTTAATCTTGGGCTGTTGCTTTTATCTTTATCCACGAATCCCATGGCTGTGAGTTCGGCTTAGTTTTGCACGCTACCTGGGCTGGTTTCTAGCCCGCTATAGCCCGCTGTTAACTGACCAGGCCTATATCTAACGAGGAACTGGTGGCAGTCTACAACACTGTACTGGATCGGCAGAATTCTGTTCCACTGGGGTTAGTGGAAAGATCCTGTCGGCCTGTCTGGGTTATGGAAAGCTGGGTGCCACGCCGAAGGTTACGCAACCTGCTGTTAGGGCCAGGTGGACGGGCAGACCCAGGAGGTGGATCCACTGGGCTGAACACCTCACCGAGGGCAAGGTGCCCGGTAGCCGGAGCACTACAGGTAGCAGGACAGTCCGTTCAGAGGAGTGTAGAAGTCCCTGGGACCACGGAGTCACTGAAGGTAGTCCGGGTGACGGAGCTCAGGTTTGGAGGCCGAGATGACGTCAGGCAGAGTTCGGAACCGACGGAGCGAGAAGACGGGTCACCACAGGGATCGGAGATGGTATGAACTTGACGGGATGGCAGACCGTCACCATTCGGGGTTCGGGTATCGTCAGAACCGGTTGGCGAGGCAGGAGCGGCTCTAGGAGAGAGATAGGTAAGTATACCACAAAACACAAGGAGACCTGACTCCTAGCTTAGCAAAACACGAAGAACAGGCCCCGCCCACTTGGAAAGGATCCCCCTATATACCCTGTACCTGATTCTTCAATATCCTGTTGGAGGACACTGGCCCTTTAAGAGAGGGTCAATGATCGTGCGCGCGCCCTAATGCGCATGCGCGAGGCCCGGGTGCCAGAAGCCAGAGCAGGGAGCGGTGAACAGGAGGCAGGAGAGCCGGGCTGGAGCAGAGCTGCCGACGGGCGCCGGGAGCGGGGACCGGTCCGCCTGGGGACCGCAGGTGATGGGGCCTGGAGGCTGTGGAGCGGGGGACGCCTGGCAGAGGAGCCGGGGAGCGAGGCAGGGGAGCCGGGGAGCGAGGCAGGGGAGCCGGAGAGCGTGGCAGGGGAGCCGGAGAGCGTGGCAGGGGACCCGGGGAGCGTGACACCTGCTCTGTTCCCCCTCCCCGTGCCTCCCTGTTCCTGTGGGAACAGGAGGTGTCAGTGCTGCATTGTGCCCAGCAGACCTTACGCACCCCTTGGGGACGCGGCATGTTGCGTATTTTGCGGAAGTGACGAGGTCATCCCGCGTGGCTCCGACCTATTAGAGACGTCAGAGTGAGGCAGCAAGGTGCAGGTTCTTCACAGATTGTCAGGTCCATGACCGAGCAGAGGGATCCTGAGTGACGTCCCCCCAGACCTGGTTCGTGACATATACAATAGGCCATGATAGATATCTTTAAAATGTTTTGGTTCCAAAAATACTATATACATCTATAGGAGAAAAGGGTTATTGTAAAACATTGAGTATATCTTGTATCATTAATTTAATATTACATAAATGAGAATTGACCCAGGAAACACAATATAAACCTCAGTTAAAACAGGAAATCTGTAAATTAGACATACAGTATTGTTATTGTTAAAATTATGACCTAGATTACATCTGATACACTTATCTACATGCAAGAAACTTTTTAAACTCCAGACCGTGATAAATGCATCCAAGACTGAAGTAGTTCATGCTGTCTGGGCATTCAAGAGTCTCCATATGCCAAACAGGATACATTGGATCAAATGGTAATCTGATATGTACAATAGTATCATGTCCACTGATTTATTTCTAGAGAAATGTAACTATAAACTGAGGGAAAATCTATGAATCACTATCAGTTGTTTATAGGGTCCATGACAAATGCATAATGAATAATGGAAGAAGATTTCAGACTGAAATTTAGTATAATTGTATTAAATAAAGGTAAAACTTATACAGTTATGTGCAAAATAATAGCAGTCTAACATCACTAATGTGTTTAATTACTGTTTTTGGTAGAAATGATCATACAACATGGGAAAAAATTAATGACTAGGTGTAGGCGAGTAATGGGCAACTGTCAAGCTACCACCAGGGGGAGCCGGAGCTCTGCAGCAGAAGACACTACACAGAGCAACAAGAACCAGGAAGTAGATACACAGTGTGTGCTCATACACTGCCTCACAGCACAGCTGGGGAGCAGAGCTGCGGGGTGTACGAGGAATGGTCAGGCAGGCTGGGTCAAACACAGTACGGGCAGAAGGAGGACCGGAGGAACAAGCAGAAGCGGAGTCGAGGTCAGGCCGAGGTCAGTACCAGAGGAAGCAACTGAGTGGGGAGGTAGGAGAGGGGACAGAGGAATGGAAGGTCGACTAGGGGACGGAACACAGACAGGGCACGGGGGCACAGGAGTAGACGGATCAGGATAACACTTACAGGACCAGCAATCACAGGCAAAGCAGCGCTAAGCTTATAGCCGGCGTTGGTTCACTGAAGATGTCAGTTTTTAAAGCATCCAAGCTCCGGAAGTGAGGCTCGGGAGAAGGATCCGCTCCCTAGCCACGTGGAGGGGGAGGCAGAACCGTGACATCAACCAAGAGAATCAAGAGTCATGACATGCATGCTGCTAATTAGATGTAATTGACTTATTTAAAGGGGTTGTCCACTACTTTTACATTGATGGTCCATCCTTAGGATAGGTCAATGTCTGATTGGCCGGGGTCCGACACCCCGCACCCCCTGATCAGCTGTTCTCGGTGGCGGCAGCAGGAGGTCGGAAATGCTCAGTTTTGGAACTGCTCCATATTCTCATAGTGGCCTCGGTCGGGTACTGATCATCTGCCTCCTATTGATCTGAATGGGAGTTGGATATGCAGTATACGGCCGCGACCACTATCAGAAGACAGAGCAACTCCTTAACTAAGCATTTCCAGCCTCCTGCTGCCGCCACCATGACCGTTAACAGCTGATCGTTGGTGATACAGGGTGTTGGATCCCAGGCTGATCAGACATTGATGACCTATCCTAAGGGATATCTGAGAAATATATTAAAGTTTATATAGAGCATGCGCCCAAAGTGCAATTGTGCAAAGTGCTACCTAAGTGCCAGTGTGCAAATCCAGTGTAGCATGAGAGCATATGTATATCACTATATAAATCAGACAAAGACCATGATAAATACAAACACCTAGAGAATTATCTCATGACAATGCTGGTGACAAGGCCAGGAAGTAATAATCTGTAAGTATACATGATGGTAGTTGTGAAATTACATTAAGGGCGATTATCTACAGTCATAACAAGACAGCTGCTGTATTGGCACCAAATCCCGATGCGCGTTTTGGTTACGGTTCACCAAAGAATACATTGACTGGCCTAAAGAGAAGTGGTGCAACATTTTATGGACAGATGAGAGCAAGATTGTTCTTATCGAGTCTAAAAGACGAAGACAGTTTGTGAGACAACCCATAAACATTGAATTCAAGCCACAGTACACTGTGAAAACTGTAAAACTGTATTTCTCCCACAGTTGATTTCATCACACCAAGCTGCTTGCCTATTGCAGATTCAGTCTTCCCAGCCTGGTGCAGGGCTACAATTTTGTTACTGGTGTCCTTCGACAACTCTTTGGTCTTCACCATAGTGGAGTTTGGAGTGTGACTGTTTGAAGTTATGGACAGGTGTCTTATACTGATAACAAGTTAAAACTCTACGGTTGGTAAAATCCTTGAGGGCTTCTTGAGAGATGCTATACTGGAGTATCTCAAGAAAAATAACCTTATGACAGAGTATCAACATGGGTTTATGAGGGATCGATCCTGTCAAACTAATTTGATCAGCTTCTATGAAGAGGTAAGTTCAAGCCTGGACCAGGGAAATGCAGTGGATGTTGTGTATATGGACTTTTCAAAAGCTTTTGATACGGTGCCACACAAAAGGTTGGTACATAAAATGAGAATAATGGGGATAGGGGAAAATATGTGTAACTGGGTTAAAAACTGGCTCAGTGATAGGAAACAAAGGGTGGTTATTAATGGTACGTACTCGGACTGGGTCTCAGTTCATAGTGGGGTACCACAGGGGTCAGTATTGGGCCCGCTTCTTTTCAACATATTTATAAATGACCTTGTTGGGGGCATGCGGAGTAGAATTTCAATATTTGCAGATGATACTAAACTCTGCAGGGTAATCAATACAGAGGAGGATAATTTTATATTACAGGGAGATTTATGTAAATTGGAGGATTGGGCTGAGAAGTGGCAATTGAAGTTTAATGTAGATAAATGTAAGGTCATGCACTTGGGTAGAGGAAATAACATTTATGATTATGTACTTAATTGTAGAACACTGGGTAAAACAGACACAGAAAAAGACTTGGGTGTATGGGTGGATGGTAAACTTCACTTTAGGCTTCTGCCACACTCACGTGAAATTCACGCACGTGCCGAGAGACACGTATTTTCCCTGCGTGTTGCGTGCAGGTAAGTACGTGTCTCTGGTACGTGCGTGACACGTGTGTTCTACGTGTGCTATCCGCGATAGCACACGTAGAACCGGTAATTATTATACTCACCTGGTCCTTTCTGATGTCCGCGCTGCTGTCCGTGGTGCTGATCCTCGGTCTCCAGCCCTCCCGTCTCCCCGCTGCTGCTGCTGCCAGGCATTGAAGTGAATATTCAATGAGAATAATGAGCGGCGGTCGGCAGCAAGAGGCAGCAGCGGCAGAGACAGGAGGGCTGGAGAAGGTGAGTTAATGTTTTTTTTTTTTCACTGACATGTGTGTTTTCTCCGGCGCGTGTCACACGGGACCGCATCCACACTACACCCGTGTGGTACGGGTGCGGGCCGTGTGACACTCGTGCTGCCGGTGAAAAAATGGACATGTCAGCGCTTTGAAAAACGCACACACGTACAAACGCACACGGACACACGTTCCATGTGGTTTTACGTGTGTGTGCCTGCTACCATAGGGTAGCATTGCTGTACGTGTCTCCGTGCCGCCGGTACGTGTAAAAAATGACAAACACGTGCCGGCGGCACGGATGTGTGGCGGAAGCCTTAGTGGACAGTGTCAGGCAACTGCTGCCAGGGCTAATAAAATAATGGGATGTATTAAAAGAGGTATAAGTGTTCATGAAAAAAATATAGTTCTGCCTCTGTACAAGTCACTAGTGCGACCGCACTTAGAATACTGTGTACAATTCTGGTCACCGATATATAAGAAGGACATAGCTGAACTGGAGAGGGTGCAGAGAAGAGCGACCAAGATTATTAGAGGAATGGGTGGGCTGCAATACCAAGACAGGTTATTAAACTTGGGGTTATTTAGTTTGGAAAAACGAAGGCTTAGGGGGGATCTAATCACAATGTATAAATATATGAGGGGACAGTACAGAGACCTTTCCAAAGATCTTTTTACACCTAGGCCTGCGACTGGAACACGGGGGCATCCACTACGTCTTGAGGAAAGAAGGTTTAATCATAATCACAGACGAGGATTCTTTACTGTACGAGCAGTGAGACTATGGAACTCTCTGCCGCATGATGTTGTAATGAGTGATTCACTACTAACATTTAAGCAGAGCCTGGATGCCTTTCTTGAAAAATTTAATATTACCAGTTATGTATATTAGATTTTATGACAGGGTATTGATCCAGGGAACTAGTCTGATTGCCGGATGTGGAGTCAGGAAGGACATTTTTTCCCCATTGGAACTTGTTTGCCACATTGGGGTTTTTTTGCCTTCCTCTGGATCAACATGTTAGGCTACGGGTTGAACTAGATGGACTTAGGCGGGCTTTGCACACTACGACATCGCAGGCCGATGCTGCGATGTCGAGTGCGATAGTGCCCGCCCCCGTCGCAGCAGCGATATGTGGTGATAGCTGGCGTAGCGAAAGTTATCGCTACGCCAGCTTCACACACGCACTCACCTGCCCTGCGACCGTCGCTCTGGCCGGCGACCCGCCTCCTTGTTAAGGGGGCGGGTCGTGCGGCGTCACTGCGACGTCACACGGCAGGCGGCCAATCAGAGCGGAGGGGCGGAGATGAGCAGGATGTAAACATCCTGCCCACCTCCTTCCTTCCGCATATCCTACGGAAGCCGCAGTGAGGCCGGTAGGAGACGTTCCTCGCTCCTGCGACTTCACACACAGCGATGTGTGCTGCCGCAGGAGCGAGGAACAACATCGGACCGTCGCGTCAGCGTAATCATGGATTACGCCGACACTGCACCGATGATACGATTACGACGCTTTTGCGCTCGTTAATCGTATCATCCAGCCTTTACACACTGCGATGTCGCATGCGATGCCGGAAGTGCGTCATTTTCAATTTGACCCCACCGACATCGCACCTGCGATGTCGCAGTGTGCAAAGTGCCCCTTAGAGTCTCCCTTCAACCTTAAAAACTATGATACTATGATAAAACAGGTGCCATTACTACAGGTAATAAGTGGAGGACAGAGGAACCTCTTAAAGAATGTTATAGGTCTGTAAGAGCCAGAAATCTTGCATGTTTTTAGATAGCTAAATACTTATTTTGCACCATAATTTTCCAAAAAAAAAAATCTTGCCAAATCAGACGCGGTGATTTTCTGGATTTGTTTTCTCATTTTGTCTCTCATAGTTGTGGTCTACCTATGATGTCAATTACAGGCCTCTCTCATCTTTTTAAGTGGGACATCTTGCACAATTGGTGGCTGACTAAATACTTTTTTTCCCCACTGTATATGCCTATGGCTGTGATCATGTGCACTAGGAAGTGTGGCGCCCCTGAGGCTTCCGTCGCCACAGGTCATTGCACCCCATCTGCGGTGTGATGCCCCATTCTGGGGGAGGAAGAGAGTGAACTCCGGTCCCCTGGTAAATTCACACTACACCCATTGCTAGGGACACACAGGACCAGGGAAAGTGGCAGGCAACCCTCCCATGCTGCATGCTGAGAGGGGCTGTAAGACCCATCCCTGCTCCCATAGGCTGGTAGCTTAGCAACTGGGGAGGTGGGAGGAGCCACCAGAGAGCAGATAGAGAAAGGAAGGTCAAGCTAGTTTCAGTTTACCTCAGGGAGTGAGAGAGTGAGGAGCCAGCATGTAGTTGGGGAAGAAGAACGAGAGCAAGGAGGGAGGAGGAGGCCTGCTGGAGGCAGGCAAGGAGGAAAGAAAGAAAGAAAGAAAGAAAGAAGGAAAGAAAGGCTCCAAGTCAGTCAGGAGCAGAGGAACTGAAGGAGACGCTTCCTGGTGAAGATCCTGGGACCCAGAGGTCCAGGTGACACCACGCAGAGACAGAAGGAGTCGCAGGGCCGCGGGTAGTCCTGTAGGTACCACGAGCAGTCCTTGTTGGGTACCGAAGCCGAGGGCCCAGAGGCGCTACGAGTAGCTGCAGGCTGCGGTGGCCTGGTCCACAGTGACATCGGTGGAGTGATTAGCTGCGACAGGGGACGGTCCCTAGAGACTGGAGGAGTGAAAAGACAATCTCCAAACAGTAAAAACCGAGGCCCAGGGAATTGCAAGCTCCCAGGGCCAGAACCCAGAGCAGACCTTCAAAAAAGGGGTAATCAGCCGACAGGTGACCCCCCAGCCTGGAGGCTGTAATGGAGGCCAAGCCAAGTCCATTTAACTAAGGCAAGGCTAGTGAAGACAGCAGAGAAAGAGACACTAAGAGGAGGGTACCGGATTTCACGCTCTGAATCATCCAGAAACGGCGGAGGTCCCTGACAGTGGTCCCAGCAGTCTGAGGGTCCCTACAACTGTGACAGGAACTGTGAGTAAAAGAACTTGAACTGCACCCTTGGAGTTGCCTTTGTTATTCCATCTGCATAGACACTTACAAGCACCAACTGTGCCCCGGGCATTGCTCCACCTGTGGGGAGCAGTACTATCATTGCTGCCACAACATCATCCCGGAGGCCTCACACAGCAGCGGCGGCTTAGTAGCCGCTTACCACAGGTGGCGTCACGAACACAAACATTAACAAGCAAGCCACATAAACTACTGACACCCACCAGGGCCACGGAGCCGGGCCCAGCCACCACTGACTACCACCAGACTAGTCCGGCCCGGCACCGGGTGTCCCATAGCCCTGGGGTGGGCGAGTCAACTTTTGGCGTCACGAACAGGATTTCGTGCCCGGTCTAACCGGGTACTGTGCGCCTGAAGAACCGTGTGACAGACTGTGTACTTTACTGAGAAACCGCCGCCATTAGCGCTGCTGAGAGCGGGAAGAAGGGGGGCGTGTCAGAAGAAAGGGCGCGAAGAGAAGCCCCGCCCCCTTGTCCAAGAAAAGAGCGCGAAGCGGTGCCCGCCATAGAAGTCGGAGGAAGAAAAGATGGCGCGTGAAGAAGCTAAAAGGATGGACGCCGAGCAACGAGCGGCCAGAGGAGGAGTGGCCGAGCCGGGACACGCACCTCAGAACCGGGTTGTGTCCTGCGTCCTGGAGAGCGGAGAAGATCCAGCAGCCGCTGCAGAGCCGGGTAAAGAGAGTGACACCCCCAGCCGGCGGAGCCCGGATTGCCAGGTGGGGTTCCTGCCCGGTCCTCCTGCAGGCGCGCGTGCCACGACCGCAGCTCCGATACCAGCACCCTGCAGCAAGACAGCGACCACCAGAACACCGGAGATGCAACTGAGGGGTGAGTCATTTAATGCCCCTGCCGGCGCTAGAGCCCCAACCCCCGCTGCCATGCCCGCGGTCCCTGGAGGGACGCTCGACGCGGCGACGCCGATCCAGGCCGCAGCTACGCCAGGTGCGGCCCGCCAAGATCTCACCGCCGGAGCGACGCCCATCCACACCGCAGCAGCGACTCCAACCCAGGCCGCCGCCATGCCAGGCGCGGCCCGCCAAGACAAAGAGGCAGCCCCAGAAGAGCCAGAGTGGCGCCGTATGGCTGGTAACCCCCTGCAAGCCAGCAGCCTCGCGCCAGCCAGTAACCCTATGCAAGCCAGCAGCACTACCTCAGAGCAGGCCCAGGCCGCAGCATCTTGCAGCGGGCCTGCTACAGCCACGCAGGAGACGCAGACTGTGCTGACCGCTGTCTACCTGCTGCCAGGTGGGGAGCTGGAGAAGAATCCCTACATGTAAAGAAGTAAGAAGCAGCTGAACTGTACATAGCCCCTCATTCTTTTCGAAGAAGTCCCTCATGTTTTGCCCCTGATTCTTTTCGAAGATGACACCCTTTCCTACTGTACTGCCCCTGATGCTTTTTGAAGACGTCACCCCCCATGTTATGTGCTACCGGGCCACTGAACTGGAATGTGGGCCCCGGTGAAAGTGTATGTGTTATGTCCTACCAGGCCACTGGACTTAGTGGCTGGTATGTTGTTTATGTGTCCTATGTAACCAGGCCATTGGACTTAATGGCTGGTTGATTGTCCCATTATTGTCTGATGGAAAGAAACGAACTGCCGGGCTACTGGACTTGTAGTAGCCAAAAATGTAATTAGTTGCACCCGTTGTGCCCCCTACCAGAATTATGGGGGATTTGCCTGAACCGTGCAATGGACTGGAAGTGCACACTTAGAGTTTTCTTTATAAGAAGTTCGCAACGTTCATGATATGTGCCTCCCATAAAGGGAAGAAATGTTTTACAGTTTATGTTATTGCATACCAAAAATGTTTTGCAGTTCTCCATATGTTTTTGTTGTTTTTCAGCCCGAGGACGTGCTGGGATTTGCTGTGGGGGAGTGTGGCGCCCCTGAGGCTTCCGTCGCCACAGGTCATTGCACCCCATCTGCGGTGTGATGCCCCATTCTGGGGGAGGAAGAGAGTGAACTCCGGTCCCCTGGTAAATTCACACTACACCCATTGCTAGGGACACACAGGACCAGGGAAAGTGGCAGGCAACCCTCCCATGCTGCATGCTGAGAGGGGCTGTAAGACCCATCCCTGCTCCCATAGGCTGGTAGCTTAGCAACTGGGGAGGTGGGAGGAGCCACCAGAGAGCAGATAGAGAAAGGAAGGTCAAGCTAGTTTCAGTTTACCTCAGGGAGTGAGAGAGTGAGGAGCCAGCATGTAGTTGGGGAAGAAGAACGAGAGCAAGGAGGGAGGAGGAGGCCTGCTGGAGGCAGGCAAGGAGGAAAGAAAGAAGGAAAGAAAGGCTCCAAGTCAGTCAGGAGCAGAGGAACTGAAGGAGACGCTTCCTGGTGAAGATCCTGGGACCCAGAGGTCCAGGTGACACCACGCAGAGACAGAAGGAGTCGCAGGGCCGCGGGTAGTCCTGTAGGTACCACGAGCAGTCCTTGTTGGGTACCGAAGCCGAGGGCCCAGAGGCGCTACGAGTAGCTGCAGGCTGCGGTGGCCTGGTCCACAGTGACATCGGTGGAGTGATTAGCTGCGACAGGGGACGGTCCCTAGAGACTGGAGGAGTGAAAAGACAATCTCCAAACAGTAAAAACCGAGGCCCAGGGAATTGCAAGCTCCCAGGGCCAGAACCCAGAGCAGACCTTCAAAAAAGGGGTAATCAGCCGACAGGTGACCCCCCAGCCTGGAGGCTGTAATGGAGGCCAAGCCAAGTCCATCTAACTAAGGCAAGGCTAGTGAAGACAGCAGAGAAAGAGACACTAAGAGGAGGGTACCGGATTTCACGCTCTGAATCATCCAGAAACGGCGGAGGTCCCTGACAGTGGTCCCAGCAGTCTGAGGGTCCCTACAACTGTGACAGGAACTGTGAGTAAAAGAACTTGAACTGCACCCTTGGAGTTGCCTTTGTTATTCCATCTGCATAGACACTTACAAGCACCAACTGTGCCCCGGGCATTGCTCCACCTGTGGGGAGCAGTACTATCATTGCTGCCACAACATCATCCCGGAGGCCTCACACAGCAGCGGCGGCTTAGTAGCCGCATACCACAGGTGGCGTCACGAACACAAACATTAACAAGCAAGCCACATAAACTACTGACACCCACCAGGGCCACGGAGCCGGGCCCAGCCACCACTGACTACCACCGGACTAGTCCGGCCCGGCACCGGGTGTCCCATAGCCCTGGGGTGGGCGAGTCAGAAGCACCTCCCCTCTTTTTCTGTTCCCGAACATGTGCTCCCAGTGGATTTTCTGCTCCAACACTGGAGATCCCACCAAGGACACCATCTGCAAGGAGTTTGTATGTTCTCCCCATGTTTGCATGGGTTTCCTCCGGGATCTAAGGTTTCCTCCCACATTCCAAAAATATACTCATAGGGAACCTAGATTATGAGCCCCAATGGGGACAGTGTTGCCATTGTATGTAAAGCGCTGTGGAATTAACAGCACTATATAAATGAATAAAAATAAATATATAAATATATTGAGTGCTCCCATTTGCTTCCAAACTTCTCGAACGCCATTTCCATACTGAACTTTCGTCCCACCTCTCATCTAACTCACTCATTTACAACATACAATCCAGCATCTGTCCCCACCATTCCAATGAAACTGCCCTGATCAAAATTGCCCTTGTTTACCCCTGTAAAATAAATAAACCTATACTCACTTCCGGTGCGGCCATGGTTCCAGAAATGTCTAAAGCAACATTCCTGGGGCCCATGTAATATTGTTATGACACATGAGCCCGCAACTAATCAGTGCCTGGCATCTGTGTCCCCATCTTTGGACATTTGAGCAGGATCAGGGTATGACTTCCTGCTCACATGTCTGAAGGTGGGGTGTAGGAAGCCGGCACTCATTGGTCACAAAGCTCGCGTGTCATAACAATGTCTTGTGGTCCCCAGGATGCAACTTTATACATCGCTGGAGCCGCGGCCACACCGGAGGTGAGTATAGGCTTATTTATTTTATGGGGGTGAACAAGGGGAATGGGAAGGGGTTGTCCAAGTACTAGACATCCCCTTTCACATACATTGTGTAGGGGCTGTTCCCAGGTACTGCAGCTCAGCCTATAATCACTTTGATAGGAGCAGAGTGGGAACACTTTAGAACAGACGCTAATTAGTGAACAGAGCTGTTCTGGTCGGTTCTGCTCACTGTTTAAAGTCATCTGCCACAGGTTAGGCGGGGATGCCGGGTGTTGGACGTCCATTGATTTGATATTGATGACCTATGCCAAGTGTAGGTCATCAATATGGTAAGGTTGGAAAACGTCTTTAAGTCTCAGTATGTGGTAGGGTTTATAGATTTCTATGGGTGCCATACAGTTTGTACCATGCTGTAATGCGGGCCAGGTGCATGAAACTTTACATGGGTCCTGCAGAACACCCAGGCTGTTTATACCACTATGTTGCACTGATTGTGCGATGATGATGATGGCTTCTGTTTTTTTGCATTGTGGCTACTGTTTTAAAAGTTGTTAATGTAGCATCTGATTACCAGATGTGTCCCACATGGTGCTGAGCTGGTGACTATCCTGTAGGTAGGAAGCACCTGAGCATTCTTACAGAGCACTTGCCCCGCTGTGGGGTCTGCTTCATTGCATTTCCTCAGGACAGCTGCCAATCCTCCTCTCTACATGAAACCCTGCCATCATCCTCGTGACTAATCTGATGAATGCACAAAAACGCTAGGCAACATGGCAGGTCTCTTTTTCACACTTTATAGCCATTATTAAAAGATAATGACAATTTAGGCAAATAGATCACACAAGAGTGAATAAATAATGGACTGAATAAGACGTTTTAAGTGCAACCATGGGAAGCGTGATATAATGGAAAGTAAGAAGTAAGAAGTCATCAATCGTCTCGCATTCGGGTATTGCTTTGATGCCGGATTTAAAATGGATATTGTAATAACTGATGACTTCAAATATAATATAATGCAGCTGCACAAAGTTACCACTTCTCTGAATTGTACCCCCCAGAGGTCTAGAAAAGGAGGAATCCGGGTTTAATTGTCTTAAGGCAAACTTGACGCAACATGGTTCTTCCATGCAACCAGGCACATCAATGGGTGCACACCCACCCGGAGGCGTACGGCTGGTCCTGATCAAATGCCCATTATCTGCTTGGAAATACAGAAGGCGCCCAGACCTTTAACCCCACGAAAACGGCTAATGATCCCCAGCCCAAACCTCACAAATGTCACAGTTCTGATAAAATCCCTTTCAAGTGATGTTTAGGAAACAGATGCTTGGAAATCACGGGTCATCTGCGTATGAGGGTTATGACTGTCATGTTGAGCACACATCTGCATCCCATAAAGAGTTGGCCCTTTTATAGCTTAATCTGACTATCATTGGATTAACACTAGACAATCAACGAAGCAAATTTCAGACAGCCACAAAACGAGAGCACTTTTATTTAGTATTATTTATCATCAGTTGTCACGTTTTTATCAGTACGTGCGACAATAAAGATCACACTCGCTATCCCCATGGTTATTAAAGCCATACATAAATGGAAATTGGTTAATAGGACTTGTCAACTAATTGCAAAGAAATAACAAAAAATAGTTCACAAGAAAACTGTATAGTGAACCATCAGAAAAAAATGTTTAAAGGGAACCTGACAGCTGATTCATGCTGCTCGAACCACATAGATCAGAGACTGGTGCCATGATGGCTGCAATAATGGAGCCGGTCTCTGATTCATGCTGCTCATGGTACAGATAATCAGATGTTGGATTTCCTTTAATGTTACTTATCTGGATGCTAAGCCCAATTAGACCAGTCAGGACAATATTATCATTCATTATTAAGCAATGCAAGTCTTACATCAGTCTAGGTAAAAAAAAACTCGCCAAAAACGTCAAACAGCAAATGAGTGCATTTGCTGTTTAACCTTTGTTGGCGCTAATGTCTATTTTTGGTGAGTTTTTCTTATGATTCAATAATTTTTATTAGGTTTTCATCAAACACAAACAATACAGATATACACAAAAGAAGAAACAAACAAATAACAAAATTAGTAAAAACTATGACAGGTAAGGGTTTTTTTACTTTTTTTGAATTTATGTCCTTTTCTGTGATTTATCTTACATCAATCCAGGTATTAAAAATTATTTACAAACTCATCTACCATTTATTTTCCCTTTATACCACCCAGCTCCATTGGCACACAGTTATGATCAGTGACTCCAGCTAATCTACAATACCTAATGTTAAGGCCGCTTTACACGCAGCGACAACGCTAAAGCGATGTCGTTGGGGTCACGGAAATCGTGACGCACATCCGGCCTCGTTAGCGATGTCGTTGCGTGTGAAACATACGAGCGACCGCTAACGAGCAAAAATACTCACCTTATCGTTGCTCGTTGACACACTCCTCCATTCCCAAATATCGTTGCTAGTGCAGGTACGATGTTGTTCGTCGTTCCTGCGGCAGCACACATTGCTATGTGTGACACCGCAGGAACGAGGAACCTCACCTTACCTGCGGCCGCCCGCAATGAGGAAGGAAGGAGGTGGGGAGGATGTCGCTAGCAAGATCGCAGCGTGTAAAGCGGCCTGTAGTCTAAACGTAAGAGAAAAATAGGACTCTGCTTCACCTAGTAGGTGCTCGGGAGAAAAACAACAATAATAAGGAGAGAACTCCGGCACACTACCCCAATATTGTCAGACAAAAATTGATGAAAAAGACTTTTTCTTTTTATGTATAATTTATTGACAAAAAAGGAAATTGCATATGATGTCCAAAATCAACGTTTCAACCATAATATGATCTTCATCAAGGGACAATCTATGAATATTTAGGTAAAGTGAGTTGCAACAAGGCGATGTGGCGCGGCCAGACCAAGAAATGAGGACTCAAGACCAAGAATCTAACCAGCGCCATAGGTCTATCAATCGTCAGTGTGTTAGGGGATACCCATTACCCACACAGGAACCTGATCAGGATAGAGGGGTTAGTCATCACTTCCCTTCTACTTGCTGTTTATATCCAGTACAAGAGGATTATATATAGGAATATGGATATACCTGACTATACCATTGAATTGGCTATACTAATATAGTGTTTTTGGACACACTGACGATTGATAGACCTAAGGCGCTGGTTAGATTCTTGGTCTTGAGTCCTCATTTCTTGGTCTATAACATCCCCAGTTTCCCACTCCCCATTAGGGATGACTGACTAGTCCGGGACCCAATGGATGGCCACCCAGAGGTAGAGCCTGTCCAGTCCACTGGAAGGCAGCTCGGTGGGAGGGGACAGACAGACAGACACAGACAGACACTCAAACAGTAGAGTTGAATAGTGACAGTTGAAGGGGACGGACGTGTCTCCAGATGGGGTCATGTAACGGTGACCTAGGTAGCAAGGAGAGTGGTTGCCAGGGAGGCAGCCATGTACCTCTGGAACCAGAGCACCGATGGGGCACAGGGCCCTAGGTCAGGTGACAGCTTCAGGCAATCTGACAAATACCTGCACAGTGAGGGAACCTTTATGGACCTCACTGACCCAAGAATCCGGTGGCACCAGCAGTAAAGATTGAGCAAGGGACCGAAATAGAACACCGACCCTACAGGGTTCGCACTGCCCGCCGTACGGACGAGATACTACCAAAAGACAGTAAGGGACCCACAAATGCTTCAGGCTACAGGATTTCACCAACACTAGAGAGGTGCTGGGGAAAGAGGCTACCAGGTCACCACACCGGCACTAGGACAAAAAGGGACCAGGGGTCTGAACCAGCCGTCCTCAGGGCCACAGTTCCACCTTACAGTAAGTAAACAAAAGTTGCACTGCATCCCCACCGTGTGGTCTCCCTTCTTTCTGACCCCTACATTCATTCCCTGGGGTCCAGCCTTACTTACAGAGGGCCTACCATCTCAGCTGCCACCACCATCAGCCCCAGAGGTAATAGACTGTGCAGCTGTGTTTCCAACTACCTAGCCGCAACCCGCAAGTGGTATCACAATACAAACTCTTTCAACTCCCCTGTACATACACCCCTTTTAAAAAGCGTCCCCAGGGTCATGGAACTGGGCATCGGCTGTTACACAACCGTGACACAGCATCCCCGTACATATATGGCCCGGGACCGAGTACCCCATAGCCCTGGGCGACACACGTGACTTAGGGAAACATAGCAAAGCATCTCCAAATGCAAGATGCTCTGCACAAAGCAAACATGTCACTGCCGGCTCTGTAGTTCAGGAAAGCACAGCAAAATATCACCTGTGTGCATAATGCTCTCTCCGCAGGATAATTCATTTGTCCACACTGCAAAAACTATTTAGTAATGGTCTGAGGAACATGGCAAAGATTTCAAGCTAATGACTCCACATTCCACAGATCTCCGTCTGATCCAACATATATTTTTGTAACATTTTCAGCCCGTTGGATATTGTTATCCTTTTACCATACTGTGTATTTTTCTTTACTATTCTAATAGATATGTTTGACAGAAATTTTCATAAAAAGCTTTGACGGGTGACATCATAATTTTGTCTCTAGTGTCTATAAATGTCATCTACGAGGTACGAGTAACTGGTAGGTGAAATGAGAAAGGAAAAATAAAACACTTTGAAAGAAAATTGACAGTCTTCAGTTTTCATCTATTGGCAGAAGACAGATATATGACAGCTGAAGCACTTAACATATAACAGCAGCGTACACTTCCTTCCAGCATAAAAAAGACATGGCATTGGCAACCATCGATCCCCTTCACAGTGATTATACCAGGCCACAAAAATAGGTTGTGTGAGGTAAATCCGGAGATATGACGATAAATCATGATATTCAAGTATGTCAGGAAGCCCTCTCCTGGTGTCACCCCCCCTTTCCTTCACACAACTGGTTTAGCAACAAATCCCATGGCCATCTCCTGTGATATGGAGATGAGGTGGTGTGGGAACAATGGACACAGGATGACTCCCTGCCGTCACCCTGTAACAAGAGTTGTATCTCATTAGCAAGGCTATGGAACTAGCAGACAGAACGACTCCAGTAAAAAATGGTTCATATCTCGCAAGCCATATTTCCGATAAATATGGCAACCATAAAAATGGTGTCTCCGCATGCGGACGATGCCGGCACACCCTTTTTATGGGAGCAGGACATTGGGAAATGCCCCAGGCGTGATATCAGCCAATGGGGAACTGGCAGGCAGGTCATGAGTCCCCTCGTTCTGTAGCTAAATTCATAACTGTCACAATGAGAGCATTGGCGTCCGCCTACGACGCTCCCAGGCAAAGTTATGGCCCATATTCCATGTTGTGGATTGTCCATAACTCAAGCCAGGGGTGGAGCAGTGCTCCCTCTGAGGTCACTAAGGTAGGAGGGGACCTGGATTTGCCCAGGTTGATAACCCTACTTCGGCCATTTTCCAGGGTTCTTTTCGCTGGGGGCACGTGTAGGAAACATCTGTGGGAAGGATCCTAGAAACCTGGGTACAGCGCCCCCCTGTGGCCAGACGCAACAAGGTAACTGCTGGAACTGTGTATGTCTGTTTGTAACCCATGCTTTGACTGTAACTGTACTCTGACATATGTATATTCTGTAGATTCCCTATTGTATATATTGTAGTTTCTAGTGTGCTTTAGGCTGATTAAATTATATAATTAATCTTGGGCTGTTCTGTTATCTCGATCTTGAATCCCACGTCTGTGTGTTCGGCTAATAGTTACCGTAAATCGGTTGGTGGCAGCGAATTGTGCCAAGGATTATTGTGGGGAGGCCAGTGAGATTCGGGGAGATTTTATATATTCCGCCCGCGGAGGTCGGGGGAATATATACCTTACTCTCACCGGGGACCCTTCAATAATCGGCATAAGTAGTATAGCGGCCTCCTTGCTTATGGTCGGGCAATTCCATAATTGGCCTGACTATAAGAGGGGCGCTAGAGAGCGCGTCACGTGCTCTGTCTGTCGGTCGGGAGGTATAAAGGAGGGGTGACCCCCACTTGTTACCCCCCGATTGTGACGTACTGGTAGCCAGCGCGGGGGATTTCTGAGTGACCCCCCCGGTGGTTTGTGACATATTGGTGGCAGCAGTGGGATCGAGATAATAGTGTGTGTGAGTGTGAGACCCATACTCCCAGACACTAAAGACTGCTTGCAGCAGCTGTGGCTGCTGGGGTCTTCAGACTAGCTCAACACTAGAGTGTCAGAGTGCAGATACTGTAAGGTGTGTGGAGGCATCAGGTGTCAGTTCTGTGTCAGTGACCAAAAGTCTGCAAGAATGGCTGATGGCACCAGGAGCAGAGCTATGCAACTGGCCAATGCTAAGGCAGGAGCCGAAGAGAGGGAGGACGGTGCTGTGGACAGCAATGAGGAGGTTGCCCACGAGTCCTCCAGGAGCTCGACGCCAGAAAACCGTTCTGCCGAGGACATTGCGCAACCTGGCACTGCTGGACAAGATGAGGAGGAGCTCACCCAAGGTTCCTCAACGAGCCAGATGCCAGCCCTCCGCTCTGAAAGGGACAGTGAATCGCCTAGCTCTGCAGCGTGCCGCAGATCACCACGTGCCATTCCACCGAGCCTGGGAGGCTCGGATAGCCTTCTTCAAATGGCTATGGCCCTTCTCCAGGCTGGAGACCAGAAGGGCTACAAGGAACTCCTGGCAGAGCGCAGGGCAGAGCGGCAGGCAGCGCGTGACGCTGAGGCTGCGGAGCGGCACGCAGAGCGTGAGGCTGCGGAGCGAGAGCGGCAGGCAGCGCGTGAAGAGCGAGAGCGACAGGCAGACCGTGACTACCAGCTGCAGCTAGCTCAGCTCCGGCCCTCATCAGCCACATGTGACCTTCGAGACACCAAACTTCCAAAGGTCCGTGTTGAGGACTTCCCAGTGCTGGAGAAGGATGGAGACTTGGACTCTTTCTTGACTGCTTTTGAACGGACTTGCTTGCAGCACCATCTGGACAAGGACCAGTGGGCCAAATACCTGACCCCCCGTTTAAGGGGTAAGGCCCTGGATATCCTTGGGGACTTGCCTGCTGAGGCAGATCAGGGCTACGACACCATCAAGCGGGCCCTGATCCAACAGTACAACCTCACTCCAGAGTCCTACCGCAAGAAGTTCCGGAGCCTACAGAAGGGACCAAAGGACTCCTGGGCTGACCACCGGCGGGCACTTGCCCGAGCTGCCGACCACTGGACCCAAGGCCTGCAGCTTTCCACCGGACCGGAGATCCTGGACTTGTTCATCACGGAGCAACTCTTGTGGAACTGCCCTGAGGATCTCCGCCAGTTCATCCGAGACCAGAAGCCAAAGGGGTCCACGGCTACAGCTGCCCTTGCCGATGACTACACCAACAACCGGGCCCCTGAGGCCAGGAGAGCGGCCACCAGCAGCACCTGGAGAGGGGGTAAGATGAATTCTGCGACTGCCCCACCTGCCCCTAGACTGCAGGGGGTGTCCCCCTCAACTCCCCTCTCCAGGCCCGTGGCGGAACCAAGACGGTGCCACCAGTGCAACCTACCTGGACACTTCAAGGCCATGTGCCCTCAGCGTCCCAAGGCCCCGGCTCCGTCCCCGTCCCAAGGGCCGCCCAAGGTGTATTGTGTGGGTGGGGGTGGTGGTAGGTCCCTGGACAGCTTCCAACCTGTCACCGTCGGCCGGTCTGTGACCATAGGACTGCGAGACAGCGCCTCGGAGGTGACTCTGGTGCGGCCTGAGATGGTGTCCCCCCAAGACTTGATCCCTGGAAAAACCCTCGCTGTCTCCGGGATTGGAGGCACTGACCCGGCGCTGCCTGTTGCTGACATTTATGTGGACTGGGGCGCAGGGCGGGGGGTGAGGGAGGTGGGGGTAACTGATCGGATCCCTGCAAACGTGCTACTTGGGACAGATTTGGGGCAGATAACCTCCCAGTTTGGGCCCCCCCCAAGGGCTGAACCTTCAGCCAGTACTGACATGACTCCTAACAATGTTAATGTGTTATCTATGAATGATGTAAGGGAGGAGGGAGTGAACTCTGATATTTCTGCTTGCATAGACACCATAGACACACACTCAGCTGCAGCTGTGACAGGGGAGGGGGTCAGAGAAAGGTGTGACAATGCCTCTACAAGTAACCAGCCTGTGAGCTGGGATCTGTTGCCCTCTGCAGGGATAAGCAGAGAGCAGGGTGCTGCAGGGGGATGACCAGTGTGTGGGGTGGGGGCTACCACAGCAAATGTGGGGTCCCCAGAGATTTCACAGCGGGGTTCTGTTGCTGCAGGAGGGGAACAGGCAGGTGAGATTGGGGCCGGTCCAGGAGCGGAAGTGCTCCCAGGTAAGATCTCGGTGCATGGTTCCCCCACAACCGGGGTGTCAGGAAGCCAGGTAGGTCTGCCTGAACCGGCGACTTGGTCAGGAACGGAGGAGGAGCAGGCACGACCCACGGTCGCAGCGGCTGTGGCCGCTGTCACCCGCAGTGGGAGTGCTGGAAGCTTCCGGGGGTTGTTTACCAACCAGCCCGGAAGGACTGACTTGGCTGTCCATCACGTGGACACTGGGGATCATCCCCCGATCCGGCGTTCAGCATATCGGGTCTCCCTGGAGGTGCAGCAACACATGCGCCAGGAGATTGACGAGATGCTGAAGCTGGGGGTGATCCAGGCATCCAACAGCGCTTGGGCCTCGCCTGTAGTCCTCGTCCCTAAGAAGGACCGAACCACTCGGTTCTGCGTGGACTACAGGGGGCTCAATGCTGTCACGGTCGCCGATGCGTACCCAATGCCACGCATCGATGACCTGCTCGATCAGTTGGCCGGGGCTCAGTACCTGACCATCATGGACCTGAGCCGGGGATATTGGCAGATCCCCCTGACTCGCAAGGCCAGGGAACGCTCTGCCTTTATTACCCCATTTGGACTGTACGAGTCCACGGTGATGCCATTCGGGATGAGGAATGCCCCTGCCACTTTCCAGCGGATGGTCAACACCCTGCTCAAGGGACTTGAAGGGTACGCGGCCGCGTACCTGGATGACATTGCCGTCTTCAGTCCCACCTGGGAAGATCACCTAGAGCATCTAGCACAGGTGCTCAGGCGGGTCCACCGGGCAGGTTTGACCATCAAGCCGGGCAAGTGTCAGCTGGCCATGAGCGAGGTCCAGTACCTCGGTCACCGGGTAGGTGGGAGAACACTGAAGCCCGAGCCTGAGAAAGTGGAAGCCATCGCATCCTGGCCCACCCCCAGGACCAAGAAGCAGGTGATGTCCTTCTTGGGGACCGCTGGGTACTATAGGAGGTTTGTTCCATGCTATAGTAGCCTGGCAAAGCCCTTGACGGACCTCACCAAGAAGAAGCTGCCCTCTGCAGTCGATTGGACAATGGACTGCGAGACAGCCTTCCGGGCCCTAAAGGACGCCCTGTCCAGCCCGCCCGTGCTACAGGCAGCCGACTTCACGCGGCCGTTTGTAGTACAGACCGACGCCAGTGACTTCGGCCTCGGTGCGGTGCTCAGCCAGGTGGACTCTGCGAGCCAAGAGCACCCAGTCTTGTACCTGAGCAGGAAGCTGTTACCAAGGGAAGTTGCCTATTCCACGATGGAGAAGGAGTGCCTGGCCATAGTGTGGGCCCTGCAGCGTCTGCAACCCTATCTATACGGGCGCCACTTCATCGTGGAGACGGACCACAATCCCCTCAGCTGGTTGCACACCGTCTCTGGGACGAATGGGCGATTGTTGCGATGGAGCCTTGCGCTCCAGCAATACAACTTCACCATTCGCCACAAAAGGGGCCGTGACCACGGTAACGCAGACGGGCTGTCCCGACAAGGAGAGGTCGCGGACGGGCGCACGGGGGAACACCGGAGTGTGCTGCCCCCTAGCGCCCTCAAAAGGGGGGAGGTGTGAGGTAAATCCGGAGATATGACGATAAATCATGATATTCAAGTATGTCAGGAAGCCCTCTCCTGGTGTCACCCCCCCTTTCCTTCACACAACTGGTTTAGCAACAAATCCCATGGCCATCTCCTGTGATATGGAGATGAGGTGGTGTGGGAACAATGGACACAGGATGACTCCCTGCCGTCACCCTGTAACAAGAGTTGTATCTCATTAGCAAGGCTATGGAACTAGCAGACAGAACGACTCCAGTAAAAAATGGTTCATATCTCGCAAGCCATATTTCCGATAAATATGGCAACCATAAAAATGGTGTCTCCGCATGCGGACGATGCCGGCACACCCTTTTTATGGGAGCAGGACATTGGGAAATGCCCCAGGCGTGATATCAGCCAATGGGGAACTGGCAGGCAGGTCATGAGTCCCCTCGTTCTGTAGCTAAATTCATAACTGTCACAATGAGAGCATTGGCGTCCGCCTACGACGCTCCCAGGCAAAGTTATGGCCCATATTCCATGTTGTGGATTGTCCATAACTCAAGCCAGGGGTGGAGCAGTGCTCCCTCTGAGGTCACTAAGGTAGGAGGGGACCTGGATTTGCCCAGGTTGATAACCCTACTTCGGCCATTTTCCAGGGTTCTTTTCGCTGGGGGCACGTGTAGGAAACATCTGTGGGAAGGATCCTAGAAACCTGGGTACAGCGCCCCCCTGTGGCCAGACGCAACAAGGTAACTGCTGGAACTGTGTATGCCTGTTTGTAACCCATGCTTTGACTGTAACTGTACTCTGACATATGTATATTCTGTAGATTCCCTATTGTATATATTGTAGTTTCTAGTGTGCTTTAGGCTGATTAAATTATATAATTAATCTTGGGCTGTTCTGTTATCTCGATCTTGAATCCCACGTCTGTGTGTTCGGCTAATAGTTACCGTAAATCGGTTGGTGGCAGCGAATTGTGCCAAGGATTATTGTGGGGAGGCCAGTGAGATTCGGGGAGATTTTATATATTCCGCCCGCGGAGGTCGGGGGAATATATACCTTACTCTCACCGGGGACCCTTCAATAATCGGCATAAGTAGTATAGCGGCCTCCTTGCTTATGGTCGGGCAATTCCATAATTGGCCTGACTATAAGAGGGGCGCTAGAGAGCGCGTCACGTGCTCTGTCTGTCGGTCGGGAGGTATAAAGGAGGGGTGACCCCCACTTGTTACCCCCCGATTGTGACGTACTGGTAGCCAGCGCGGGGGATTTCTGAGTGACCCCCCCGGTGGTTTGTGACAGGTTGCATATCCCCAGTGATGTCCCAAATACACGAGTTTAAAATATATACAGTTAGGTCCAGAAATGTTTGGACAGTGACACAAGTTTTGTTATTTTAGCTGTTTACAAAAACATGTTCAGAAATACAATTATATATATAATATGGGCTGAAAGTGCACACTCCCAGCTGCAATATGAGAGTTTTCACATCCAAATCGGAGACAGGGTTTAGGAATCAGAGCTCTGTAATGCATAGCCTCCTCTTTTTCAAGGGACCAAAAGTAATTGGACAAGGGACTCTAGGGGGTGCAATTAACTCTGAAGGCGTCTCCCTCGTTAACCTGTAATCAATGAAGTAGTTAAAAGGTCTGGGGTTGATTACAGGTGTGTGGTTTTGCATTTGGAAGCTGTTGCTGTGACCAGACAACATGCGGTCTAAGGAACTCTCAATTGAGGTGAAGCAGAACATCCTGAGGCTGAAAAAAAAGAAAAAATCCATCAGAGAGATAGCAGACATGCTTGGAGTAGCAAAATCAACAGTCGGGTACATTCTGAGAAAAAAGGAATTGACTGGTGAGCTTGGGAACTCAAAAAGGCCTGGGCGTCCACGGATGACAACAGTGGTGGATGATCGCCGCATACTTTCTTTGGTGAAGAACAACCCGTTCACAACATCAACTGAAGTCCAGAACACTCTCAGTGAAGTAGGTGTATCTGTCTCTAAGTCAACAGTAAAGAGAAGACTCCATGAAAGTAAATACAAAGGGTTCACATCTAGATGCAAACCATTCATCAATTCCAAAAATAGACAGGCCAGAGTTAAATTTGCTGAAAAACACCTCATGAAGCCAGCTCAGTTCTGGAAAAGTATTCTATGGACAGATGAGACAAAGATCAACCTGTACCAGAATGATGGGAAGAAAAAAGTTTGGAGAAGAAAGGGAACGGCACATGATCCAAGGCACACCACATCCTCTGTAAAACATGGTGGAGGCAACGTGATGGCATGGGCATGCATGGCTTTCAATGGCACTGGGTCACTTGTGTTTATTGATGACATAACAGCAGACAAGAGTAGCCGGATGAATTCTGAAGTGTACCGGGATATACTTTCAGCCCAGATTCAGCCAAATGCCGCAAAGTTGATCGGACGGCGCTTCATAGTACAGATGGACAATGACCTCAAACATACAGCCAAAGCTACCCAGGAGTTCATGAGTGCAAAAAAGTGGAACATTCTGCAATGGCCAAGTCAATCACCAGATCTTAACCCAATTGAGCATGCATTTCACTTGCTCAAATCCAGACTTAAGACGGAAAGACCCACAAACAAGCAAGACCTGAAGGCTGCGGCTGTAAAGGCCTGGCAAAGCATTAAGAAGGAGGAAACCCAGCGTTTGGTGATGTCCATGGGTTCCAGACTTAAGGCAGTGATTGCCTCCAAAGGATTCGAAACAAAATATTGAAAATAAAAATATTTTGTTTGGGTTTGGTTTATTTGTCCAATTACTTTTGACCTCCTAAAATGTGGAGTGTTTGTAAAGAAATGTGTACAATTCCTACAATTTCTATCAGATATTTTTGTTCAAACCTCCAAATTAAACGTTACAATCTGCACTTGAATTCTGTTGTAGAGGTTTCATTTCAAATCCAATGTGGTGGCATGCAGAGCCCAACTCGCGAAAATTGTGTCACTGTCCAAATATTTCTGGACCTAACTGTACTTGTCATAATGCAGTGACCCCACAATAAATCCTATCAACAACTGCTGGATAATCATTTAAAGGCAAAAAGTAAGATCTTTACGGTGGTATGTTCCTCTTTGATGTTCCTTGCTTTGATGTCTCCCTATCAACCTTTTTACTATGCCATTTCTGTACATACAACTGTCTGTGCACATGTGTTATAAGACAGCATATAGTCAAAGATGCACTGTGTTAAAGGGATGTGCTCAAGTTTGGAAGTTAACACCTGTCCATTGGATAGGGGATAACATCTTAATCACTGGGGGGTCCAAACGCTGGGTCCCTCACCAATCCCGAGTACCGGGGTTCCAAAGACCCCTGCGTGAATGGAACAAAGTTGGACCATGCAAACAGATGCATTATCAAAAGAATGAATGAAACAGAGGTGTCCATGATCGACCTCCATTCTAATTCCTTGGGATCAGTGGGAGTCTTAGAGGTCAGATCTCAATCAAATGGATAGGGGGATAAATTGCAAACTTGAGAATATCTCTTTAATGATAATACATGCAATGTAAAGGTTCTGTTCACCATTTCTAGGAAGGCTAAGTAACCAGTATGGCCACTATTCAATACAGGTCGGCCATGGGGCACATGGAAAAAGAAGATGTGGCGCCCCTGAGGCTTCAGGCGCCACAGGGTACTGCACCTTCATTAGGGTGTAGTACTTATCCTGGGTCCAAGAGAGGTCGGCACCGGTTTCTACTTACACAAACATACAGTAACACTGGGTTGCCCTTCCCAATGGGGACCGGGTCAGGGTCAGATCACAGTAGGGGGTCACTATAGCGGTGGGTTTACAGGACGCCACCGCACAGGGGCTCCCTGATCCACTGGAACCGGGGGCTCAGGGTCAGGGAGAAGCAACCACTAAGGGGAGTCAGGAGCACACAGTGGGAAGAGCAGGTTGACCTAGTGAGAGTAGTGAACCAGCCGGTGGCAGCGGCTGGGGTCAACAGCTCAGAACATACAACACAACTACAACAGAGAGAACAGCTACAGACACAGAGCAGAGCGGATGTGCTGCGGGCAGCTCTGCGGGCCAAAGCATTCAACACAGTCGCTGGGGATAAGCAGGCGGTTGCTTCGACAGGACTGGCGCTGTCGGTGTACGGAACCCTAGGGCAGATACACTTCACGTTGTCTACCAACTCTGCAAGGGTCGCGGGGAACGGCTAGAACAGTTACCGGACCCGTCCCACAACGGAATCACACGATCGGCATACAGAACGGGACACTTTACTGACACTGGGATCCCCAAGTGCTTCACACCAAGGGGGTCCGATACTTAGCGCATCAAAAGGAAGGGCTCACAGGCTGACACACACATCGGACTTGACCTTTCACGGATCCGGGATCAGCTGGAGCCCATCGTGGTGGAGATCGGTACTCTGGGACAGCGCCTGAATTACTTGTGAGTAAAAGACCTGGAACTGCAGCCCCTGTCTCTGCCTCTCCTTTACCGGCGCCGGCGCCAAGCGCTGCGTCGCCAACGAGGACTACCACCACCCCCGTCTGTCCTCCATCATCCTCCCGGGGTAATCCCGCTCCGCCTGTGGGGAGTGACACCATCCCAGCTGCGACCCTCACCATCAGCCCCGGAGAGCAGCACCCGCAGCGGCGGCCTCCACCCCTGGCCGCATACCACAGGTGGCGTCACGATCTTAAAATTGTTTCCTAACCGTCACCCCCATCTTCCACCTCCAACTACCACCTCCATCCTTCCAACCACCCTCCACTCTCCTTTCTGTACTCCTCGGGGCAACGGAACCGAGCCAGGCCAGCCCGTGACGACGCAGAGGATCTGCATCCCCGGCCCGGCAACGAGTAGGTTAAAACACCTGCCCCGTGGGGCGCTACAAAGACACATGCTCAGTATACACCTATGGACTTGTTAAATCTTCAAAGGGCTCCCCCTCTCCACAATAAGTCCAGTCGGACATGACATGAATGCAGAGGATGGAATTGGCAAAGTGTCACTAAGGGCGGCTTTGCACGTTGCGACATTGCACGTGCGATGTCGATGGGGTCAAATCGAAAGTGACGCACATCCGGCGTCGCAGTCGATATCGCAACGTGCAAATCCTTTTTGATACGATGAACGAGCGCAAAAGCGTCGTTATCGTATCATCGCTGCAGCCTCCGACATTTCCATAATGCCGGTGCAGTGACAGGTATGATGTTGTTCCTCGCTCCTTCGGCAGCACACATCGCTGTGTGTAAAGCCGCAGGAGCGGGGAACTTCACCTTACCTGCCGCCGGCTGCAATGAGAAGGACGGAGGTGGGCGGGATGTTTACATCCTGCTCATCTCAGCCCCTCCACTTCAATTGGCCGCCTGCCGTGTGACGTCCCTGTGACGCCGCGCAACCCGCCCCCTTAGGAAGGAGGCGGGTCGCCGGCCAGAGGGACGTCGCACGGCAGGTATGTGCGTGTGAAACTGCCGTAGCGATAATAATCGCTACGGCAGCTTTCACTAGATATTGCACGTGCGACGGGGGCCGGACTATCGCTGCAGCATCGGTAACACATTGTTACACATTGTTACCGATGTCGCAGCGTGCAAAGCCTGCCTAACTCTCTAATTAGATTTGAATGTTAGGGGTCTAAAGCTGAATTTACACTGACAAATCGTGAACAAGAGTTCTTAATAACCCTCATGATAATCTTGCAGTGTAAACAGGCTGCCAATCACCAGATGAACGGGCAAAATTCTCATTAACCTGAAGAAATTATAACTAGTATAGCGCAAAAACTCATCTTTCTCGGCGGTGCATGGTCCTGAATAAACAGGACTCACACTACCAAGAAGTATGGCCGCCCATGAGCACTGAGCGATCCATTACAGATCTGACTGTGTAAACAGTGTGAGACTGTGACCGGGGTTATCTATGACGGCCGGTATGTCTCGCCCCGGTTGTGCTCACTCCATGATAGAAAGTAAATCCACTCTAGGGTTAATGCTGTTTCCTTACAGGCTGAAGGAAGGGTTAAATGGAAACAGGAACAAGGGCAGGTGTGCCGGGTGTGGGGGAGTGAACAGAACTCCCTGAGTTCTCTGTTGGAGAGGCACATGTATTTTGTTGTGGACTTTCGTTTGGACATTAACCCTTTCACGACCGGCCGATTTTTCGCTTTCCGTTTTTTTTTTTCGCCATTCTTTTTCTGAAAGACGTAACTTTTTTATTTTTCAGTCAATATGGTCATGTGAGGGCTCATTTTTTGTGGAACGAGCTGTACTTTTAAATGAAACCATCAGTTTTACCATATTGTGTACTAGAAAATGGCAAAAAAATTCCAAATGCTGAAAAATTGCAAAAAAAGTGCGATAGCACTATGGTTTTTGAGATATTTTATTCACTGTGTTCACTATATGGTAAAACTGATGTGTGGGTGTGATGCCTCAGGTCAGTGCGAGTTCGTAGACACCAAACATGTATAGGTTTACTTTTATATAAGGGGTTAAAAAAAAATCGGAAGTTTGTCCGAAAAAAGTGGCGCACGTTTTACGCCATATTCCGTGACCCGTAGCGTTCTCATTTTTCGGGATCTTAGGCTCAATGACGGCTTATTTTTTGCGTCTCGAGCTGACGTTTTTAACGGTACCATTTTTGCGCAGATGCTACGTTTTGATCGCCTCTTATTGCATTTTGCGCAAAAGTTGTGGCGACAAAAAAACGTTGTTTTGGCGTTTGGAATTTTTTTGCCGCTACGCCGTTTACTGATCAGATTAATTGATTTTATATTTTGATAGATCGGGCGTTTCTGAACGCGGCGATACCAAATGTGTGTATATTTTTTATTTTTTTAACCCTTTAATTTTCAATGGGGCGAATGGGGGGTGATTTGAACTTTTAGGTTTTTTTGTTTTTTTTTAATTTTTTAAAACTTATTTTTTTACTTTTTTTTTTTATTTTACTAGTCCCCCTAGGGGGCTATTGCGATCAGCATTCCGATCGCTCTGCAGTATCTGCTGATCACAGCTGGAAGGCTGTAAACAGCAGATACGCTGTCTTTCTCTTTTGCTGTGCCCCGGGCACAGCGAAAGTGAAACCAATTCATGTGTAGTACAGGAGTCATCACATGACCCTGTACTACCATGACAACTATCGGGAGTCACGTGATCGCGTCACGTGACTTCCGGTTTCGGCGGTAAGTAAAACTTTACCGCGATTGCGCTTATAATGGCGCTGTCATGTATTGACAGCGCCATTATAAGGGGTTAATCGGCACGAGCAGATAACGATTCTGCTCGTGCCTAGCAGGCACACATCTCAGCTGTGAAAATCAGCTGAGATGTGTGCCGATCGCGGCATGCTGCCGCCGGAGGACCGCGGGCAGTAAGATTATGTCATTTAGGACGTAATTTTACGGCCCGCGGTCGTTAAGGGGTTAAAACCGTGTGCTGTGAACCTTAATGCCTGGATCCCGTGTCTTCTGCTGCGCAGCCGACAGTGCTACCTCACAACAGGTAAAGGTTTACCAATTAGCAGCCTTTTAGGCCTGCCGGTTGGTCCATGTAATTGGGGCCTATGGTTGCTTTGCACTTCTCTATACTGGCCATACTGGTCAACTCTCCCAGAAACAGATCCAACTAAGAAGAATTTGACAATAATTTTCAGAAAATTGGTACAACAGGGATTATTCATTTTCAATTTTCAGGGTAATGATTTTGAAAGCCTACATCCACATAAGGAGAAATCTCAGGGACAATTGATAGAAAGTCGGCCATACACAAGGTTTGTTTGTAGTCTGTTACCATGGAGACAGACCTGTGAATAAGAATTGTAGAAACAAGGGGGAAAGAAATGTTTTATCAAGACCTATTTCAAAGTTGCTTTTTCTTCCTGTTTTAATCAAACAAATCAAAGGATGTGCCAACACGATAACCAACATGTATAGAAAATGCCACAGAATATACTGAAAAGACCTGAGGAGCATATATACATGTCCATAGCCAGAAATGCTGCTATATATGCTTACATTGACTGCATCCTGAAGTGACCAAGGCATATATAGACATACAGTGGCATGCAAAAGTTTGTGCACCCCTGATCAAAATGACTGATATTGTGAACAGTTAAGTAAGTTGAAGATGAAATGATCTCTTGAAGGCATAAAGTTAAAGATGACGCATTTCATTTGTATTTTAGGCAAAAAAATTGGAAAATTTACAAAAAAGGAAAATGGGCCAATACAGTTTGCGTACCCTGCCACGGTTAGTAGCCAGCAGCAAAGTATCACAGCTTGTAAACGCTTTTTGCAGCAGCCAAGAGACTTTCAATTCTTGTTTGAGGGATTTTCATCTATTTTCCCTTGGAAAAGTGTTCCAGTTCTGTGAGATTCCTGGCTCGTCTTATATGCACTGCTCTTCTGAGGTCTAGCCACAGATTTTCAATGATGACTGAAACCAGGAGACTGTGAGGGCCATTGTAAAATATTCAGCTTGCACCTTTTGAAATAGTTTATTGTGGATTTTAACATGTGTTTAGGATCATTATCCATTCGTAGGAGCCATCCTCTTTTCAACTTCAGCTTTTTACAGATGGTGTTATGTTTGTATCAAGAATTTGTTGAAATTTCATTGAATCCATTCTATCCTCTAACCATGAAATGTTCTCCGTTCCATTGGCTGCAACACAACCCCAAAGCATGATTGACCAACATGTGTACCGCCCCGCGGCCTCGGCTGCGGCCGCCGAGCCGCTCGGATCCGTGCTCGTGTACTGCGGGTGCTGGGTGGAGCACTTCACGGACCCGGGGGTCACGTCGCTCTGAAAGGGGGGTAGTGGCATTGCACGCAGGGGTTTGGTGGAATAGGTAAAGTTCGTGACGCCACCCACGGGTTGTGGTGATTGTATGGTGGACACCACCGCTGCCGTTGACTAGGCCTCCCGGGGACGGTGTTATGCAGCTCGGTGTTAACCCCCCCGTGGGAAGGGGGTCGGTGGTCCCGGGGGCCCGCGGGAAGGTGCTGAGGCGAGGGAGTGTGGGCGAACTGGACGCGGGTGCGGTGCAGTGCGGTGCAGTGCGGTGCAGTGCGGTGCGCGGCCCGAAGGCACTGGTGTACTCACTCTGACACAAGATACGGGAGTCTCTGGCAAACCAAACGACAGAATGGACGAGGCCCGTAGCCGGCTGCAGTGTTCTCCCTGGACGGGTTGGTGATGGCTGTCGTTTCCCTGCACCTATGTTGAGTGTATCTTGACTCCTGTGCCTGGACACTGGTAGTACGCTCCCCGGCGTGTGAGTGTCGTAGGAGCCCGTTTGCCCGCAGACGCTGGCCCTTTGGATCTCTTGTCTTTGGTGGTGGCACTTATCCTGGATGGTTGGGATGTTGCCTTCAATCGGGACTTGGGTGGGAATGAACCCCTGAGGTCCAGACTACAATCAGTGAATTTGACTATCAGGGCGGCTACAAGCCTAGTCGGGGTCTGAGTACCCTGCCTGGTGCTTGGCTTCCAATCGGCTCCCTGGTTCGGTACCAGCGGGCCACCGCCCGACCCCGGTCCTACGGTTCCACCGACCGTACTCCCAACTCCTGCAGACGGCCACCACCATCTGCCGACCTTGCTGGAGGTGCCTGGGCTCCGACCCAGACACCAAGCAGTTCCACTGGCGGGCCTGGTCTCAGGTCCGCCGATGCGTGTCTTTTCTCATCTCCTCCCTCTACTCAACTCCTTACTCCAACTTCTTCTTACTTACTGCTGTGTTTTCCCGCTTCCAGGCCTGTGAACTCCTCGGTGGGCGAAGCCAACCGCCTGGCTCCGCCCCACCTGGTGTGGACATCAAACCTGGAGGGTGGCAACAAGGATTTCTGTGTGACTGGTGTCACCTGTCCGGGAAAGGGGTGTGTCTGCTGTTGTGTTTCTGACTACCTGGCTAGTCCAGGGCGTCACACATGCTTAATGGTTGGCGTGATATTCTTTTCCTGAAATTCTGCGCCTTTTTTCCTCCTCACATACCTTTCATCATTGGGGCCAAAGAGTTCTATTTTAACCTCATTGGTCCACAGGACTTATTTCCAAAATGCATCAGGCTTGTTTAGATGTTCTTTTGCAAAATTCTGAATCTGAATTGTATGGTGACGATATAGGAGATGTTTTCTTCTGATGACTCTTCCATATTTTGCAAGTGTCGCTGAACAGTAGAACACTGAAGGTCTTTTATAGTCAAGTGGGGGTTCTGATTTGCCTCTCTAACAATCCTATGAGCAGCTATGACAGAAATTTTGCTTGGTTTTCCAGACCTTCCTTATTTTCACCTCCACTGTTCCTGGTAACTGCCATTTCTTAATCAAATTTCAAACTGAAGAAGGGGCAACATGAAAACGCTTTACTATATTCTTATTACCTTCTCCTGCTTTATGGGCCTCCACCATTTTCATTTTCAGAGTGCTAGGCAGCTACTTAAAAGAACCGATGGCGGCTGTTTTTTTGGCAAAGCTTCAAAGAGGCTGGGTTTTTATAAAGCTGTAACATTTGCATCCCCTGGCCTTTCCTAATGATGATAGTGAACAGGCCATAACCCTAACAGGCTAATTAAAGTCTAAAACTTTGGTCAAAGTTATTTCAGCACACAAATCTTCAAGAGTGTTCCAACTTTTTCATCATTTCCCTTTTTGTAATGTCTAAAATGTAAAATCTGATTTTTTTTTTTGCCTAAAATATAAAGCAAAATGTGTCATCTTTAACTTTATGCCCATTAGAGATCATTTCATCTTCAACTTGCTTAACTATTCACAATAACAGAAATTTTGACCAGGGGTACCCAAACTTTTGCATGCTACTGTACATATAATCTATGCAATATGAATCTTAAAATGGTGCACATACACATGCCATATTTATCAAGCATCTGGACGCGAATTTTTCCAGTGTCATTTTTTTTACTCTTTTCTTGTGGCGAATAGTATTTTTATTCAGCTGGGGTTATATAAAATCTGTCAGCCAGCCTGTTGTGCCATGTTTTTGCAAAAATTAAAAATAATAATGTCCTTTATTTTCCACTCATGGAGAAACCCCTTTAAATAACATATTTTGACCCATAGTTTGCCAAGCTTCTGTTTCAGCCGCCAAAAAAAGAAAACCTGGAAAAATGTCTGATCCATCAGCTGGAAGCGATAGCATGCCTGCGCTACAGTAGATACTGTACACCTCATGTTTTCAAAAGCATATAAAACCTTTTTGGAGACATCATAAGCAATGTGCTAACATCAAAGTGATGCTGTCATTCAGGAGAGGAATTTCCTAACTGTAGACAGGCAACAGGCTGTGTAAATTGGAGGTTTGCTCCAGTATGGCTCCAGCAGCACGCTTTAAGCAGAGATTACAGTCAGCTTTTTTACTAGGATTATCTGACAGTCTAACAAATTCTGCCGAACCTCCTTATGATTGAAGCCACATGCTCGGAGATGCTAGCTGATGAAATCTGCAGACACAGATGGGAGATTGAGACTGAAGAAGAGCATAGTTATCATGGAAATGCAGATTTTAGGCAAATGACCCTAGAAAAAAAAGCAGGATGCCCCATACAGAGTCCTTTATTGAAGGTCAGTCCTTTCTTCTTCCCCGCCACATGTGTGACTCCCTCCCATGAGGATGCAAATTATTCCTCAAAGGAATGCTTTAAATGGTTTTACATGGGCTACATTATTTCTGATTGACATAGCAATAAACTGCCATTATGACAGATTAGTATTTAGTTATTTCTTGGTCCATTCTGTGTCGCGGGCGGAGGAGGGGACGCCGCGCTCTCCCACTGCTCGGGTCCGGCTGCCGCGGCTGCTGCGGCCTGCTGCTGCTCGGTGGCTCGAGCGATGGGCCGGATCCCGGGGACTCTAGCGGTGCTCCTCGCCCGTGAGTGAAAGGGGATTGGGATTTGGGATAGTTTATTGTCCGTGACGCCACCCACAGTTGTGGTGATTTGTTGGCACCACCGCTGCTCTGTATGAGGATCCCGGGAATGATGGTAGGGAGCAGCTAGTTGTTGTGTTGCCCCTCCGTGGGTAGGGGTTGGTGATCCCGGGGCCCAGTGAAGAGGTGAGAGATGCAGGGCTTGGTGGGCACAGGGACGCGGGGGCAGCGCGGTGCCTTGCGGCACTGTGGTACTCACTCAGCCTGAGACGATGACACAGTTCTCGGTAAAACACACGGCTGGAAAGACGGTTCCCACGGACGGCTGCACTTGCTTTCCCCAGTAGGTGACGGTGACGGTCCCTCTGTCCTGCACCTATGTTGATGATGGTTGCGATGGGTTCCCACCGGTAACCCGCTTCCCGGCTTGGATGTGGGCCGGAGGAGCCCTACTTTGCCCGCAGGCGCTGGCCCTGAGAAACTGGTGCCCTGGCGGTGGCGGTGTTCCTCCTTAATGGTTGGACTGTTGCCTTCAATCGGGACTTGGTTGTTTGGAGACAGACGTCCGCTTCACTGACGGATTTGGCAAATTATGGTGACTCCTAGCCTTGCCGGGGTCCGAGAGGCCCCTGCCCTGGTGCTGACTGTCCTTTGTATACTGCTCCAGACCACCGGGCCACCACCCGTCCGCGGTCCTTCCAGCAACCTCCGAGCAGTCACCCCTCCAGACAATCACCGCCGTCTGCTGACCTTGCTGTCTCTCAGCCCGTGGCACACACCCGGACTAACTTCAGGCTTTACTTCTGTCGCTTTTCACTTTAGCTCCACTACTACTTCACTTCTTTCTACTTTCACTTCCTCTCTCAAGCTCTCCCTGAGCTAGACCGCCTGGTTCCTCCTGCCTCCAGGGCTGTGTACTCCTGTGTACCGCCTGGCCCACCCCCTGGTGTGAACATCAGCCCCTGGAGGAAGGCAACAAGGATTTTTGGGTTAGCTTAGATGTGCCTAGCTGGGGTGTAGGGTGTGGTGGTGTGGTGACATGTGACCCCTGGCTTGCCCAGGGCGTCACATTCCCCCTTAGCAAAATGCAGACCGTCCGCGGGCTGCCCGTCCAACACCGGTTTTATTTTCTGAAAAATATATAAAAGTAAAACGGTAACATATATACATTTTTATTACTTCTTCCCATAACGGGAGGCACTTTTCTTAAACGTTGCAAACGGTTTACGGTTACGGTTTCCGCTCTCTCCCACCCAAGCAACCTGGCCCTGATGCTGCCCCTAAAACCCAGGCAGCACCCCTTGACCCAAGTCCAGCACAAGTTACCCGAGCGGGATCTGTCCTTCCCCTCCAGAGGGTAGCCACCGGTCCCTGTGGTGGCTGGGCCCCAGCCGGCTCTACTGCGGGCCCTCCCTCCAACCTGCCTCTCCGGAGGCGGCACTGCGGAAAACGGTAACGGTAAACAACTTATTTACAAGCCACTAATGTTTGTGGTTGCCCTGCAAGTTCACGGGCTTGTCCATAAGGAGTCCCTTATGCAACACTTTTTAAACGGTCCCCACGGGGACAACGGTGCCGGCAACGGCCGGTTTTCCAAATCACGGTTCAAATCAGGTAACTGTTCAGTAATCATTCTCATCATTTTCAAAACTTTCAAACAAAACACTTTGGTCCCAACGGGGACTGCTGCAGCGGGCATCCGCTGCCATTACTGGGCATTTTCGTCCTCCTCACCCGGCTCGGGGTGGAAGAACACAGGCACGAGCCCCTCCAGTGCATAGCAAGCACGGCGCAGAAGGGCCGCCCGATACCCGTTGTTTCCACTTCGGGGGACATACGTGGCTTCCATGCCATGCAGAGCAACGACTCCCTCATCTTCCTCCGACACGGGCTCGGTGTCAGGCCCGGAGTCGCTATCTTCTGCCCCTGCGTCAAGTGGATTGCTGCCAGCGGCCACAGCCTCCAGGCTCACCACTCTCCCCGTCGCAGTCATAGAGGGGTGCACGCCCGACGGGCCAGGCGCGTTGCAGCGCGCGAGCGAGTAGGACGGAGGTAACACAGGAGCCAGGTGCAGACCGGGTCCCTCAGCCGCAGCGGCCGGTCCCTCGGGGACACAGGGGCGTGGGTCACTCTCCAGCTCCTCCATCACGGCCTCCACTCCATACACTCGCGCCACGGCAACTAGCGCCTCCACCTCTGCGGCCCACTGCTCCATCAGCCCGCAGATCTGACTCCGGTAGTGACAGCAGATCCCCGCCGCCCGGGCCCTCAGCCATGCCGCTGTTCCGGGCACCAGCTCGGTAGTCTCTGCAGAACTAGGTGGGGCGGACATTTCTCGCTAGGGTCGGTGGACCGGGGGTCCCAGCGTCTCTGCTTGCACCGCCACACTCACATGCATCCAGCCGCCATCGCGTCCCCCTTAGCTCTTTGGCCCCTCCTCTCTCGGGGCGGGGTTTTGGCCTTCGCGCCTCTGCTACTCGAGAAGACGCTCGAGCGGGAACTTTTCGCGCCAAAGATGGCGGCTTCCGAAATTTTCTGGCCGGACACCTCCGGCGGTAACAAGGCGCACCTCTACCAGACGGCAGAGCAGTAAGATCCTGTTCGTGACGCCAAGTTGTCGCGGGCGGAGGAGGGGACGCCGCGCTCTCCCACTGCTCGGGTCCGGCTGCCGCGGCTGCTGCGGCCTGCTGCTGCTCGGTGGCTCGAGCGATGGGCCGGATCCCGGGGACTCTAGCGGCGCTCCTCGCCCGTGAGTAAAAGGGGATTGGGTGTTGGGATATAGTTTATTGTCCGTGATGCCACCCACGGTTGTGGTGATTTGTTGGCACCACCGCTGCTCTGTATGAGGATCCCGGGAATGATGGTAGGGAGCAGCTAGTTGTTGTGTTGCCCCTCCGTGGGTAGGGGTTGGTGATCCCGGGGCCCAGTGATGAGGTGGGAGATGCAGGGCTTGGTGGGCACAGGGACGCGGGGGCAGCGCGATGCCTTGCGGCACTGTGGTACTCACTCAGCCTGAGACGATGACACAGTTCTCGGTAAAACACACGGCTGGAAAGACGGTTCCCACGGACGGCTGCACTTGCTTTCCCCAGTAGGTGACGGTGATGTCCCTCTGTCCTGCACCTATGTTGATGATGGTTGCGATGGGTTCCCACCGGTAACCCGCTCCCCGGCTTGGATGTGGGCCGGAGGAGCCCTACTTTGCCCGCAGGCGCTGGCCCTGAGAAACTGGTGCCCTGGCGGTGGCGGTGTTCCTCCTTAATGGTTGGACTGTTGCCTTCAATCGAGACTTGGTTGTTTGGAGACAGACGTCCCCTTCACTGACGGATTTGGCAAATTATGGCGACTCCTAGCCATGCCGGGGTCCGAGAGGCCCCTGCCCTGGTGCTGACTGTCCTTTGCATACTGCTCCAGACCACCGGGCCACCATACGTCCGCGGTCCTTCCAGCAACCTCCGAGCAGTCACCCCTCCAGACAATCACCGCCGTCTGCTGACCTTGCTGTCTCTCAGCCCGGGGCACACACCCGGACTAACTTCAGGCTTTACTTCTGTCGCTTTTCACTTTAGCTCCACTACTACTTCACTTCTTTCTACTTTCACTTCCTCTCTCAAGCTCTCCCTGAGCTAGACCGCCTGGTTCCTCCTGCCTCCAGGGCTTTGTACTCCTCGGTGGGCGGAGCCAACCGCCTGGCCCACCCCCTGGTGTGAACATCAGCCCCTGGAGGAAGGCAACAAGGATTTTTGGGTTAGCTTAGATGTGCCTAGCTGGGGTGTAGGGTGTGGTGGTGTGATGACCTGTGACCCCTGGCTTGCCCAGGGCGTCACATTCTGCACCCACAAAAAGATGCCGCACACGTCATAAAGGAAATAATGCCTTTAATCTATTGTGTGAGTGCCCTTAAGGGGTACTTTGCACACTACGATATCGCAGGTGCGATGTCGGTGGGAAAAACACTCAGAAGAAACGATTATTGACTGGTATACAGGTTGCGTTGTGTCAGAATATACCCATTTTTAATTAATAACTCATTAAAAAAAATCTTTATTTATATGCATTAAAAATTATTTCCCAGACCTAAACAAACAACAAATATATTGTGAAAATTTAAGAAGGTGTCTAAGCCACTTACAGTTGAGACTATTAGAGAGTGGATGGGAGGGAAATTAACATACTTTAAAGCAATACTCCATCAATATTATAGGGAGACAGGTAGAAAAAATGGCCATGTCCTTAAACTTCCCCTAACCAGGACTTTTCCTGCCTGTCAATGGAGTACATCCTCACTTAACCGATGCCCCCATTCCTCGGTGGCTATCCCTTAGAAATCCCTTCTCTCACCCTTTTCAACAATATTCAAGAAAAGTCTCTCTAGTGGTAAAGACTACCTATATCTCAGATACCCAATCAATGTAACAAGAAATAAACACAGATATGTTTTCAGATAATAGCTCTCCCTCAATCATCTCACTCCTGCCTGGCAATGGAGTACACCCTTATTTTTACAGTGCCCCCATTCCTCGGCGGCTGGCCCTAAATAAGGCCCTAAAATTCTGGTCAGTGATTACTAAGTATCAATCAAACAAAACCTTTTGTAACAATAGAGCTTTCTGCACTTATCTGAGATTTCTGTGTCCAACACAGGTGCCCGGAAAAAATATTTTAAATTCCTTAGGATCTCATTTTATCACTTCATCTCAACGCGTTTCGCTCCATATAAATAAACAACGGAGCTCATCAGGAGATTTTTCATTTTTCAGGATAGCATAATAGCCTTAGATGTTGTGGTCTCCAAGGATCAGAGCGGTGTGATCACAGCGATGTCGGTGGGGTCAAATCGAAAGTGCCTCACATCCGGCGTCGCTGTCAATATCGTAGTGTGTAAATCCTTTTTGATACGATTAACGAGCGCAAAAGCGTCGTAATCGTATCATCGGTGTAGTGTCCGACATTTTCATAATTTCGCTGCAGCGACGGTACGATGTTGTTCCTCGTTCCTGAGGCAGCACACATCGCTGTGTAAGAAGCCGCAGGAGCTAGGAACATCAGCTTACCTGCCTCCACCGGCAATGCGGAAGGAAGGAGGTGGGCGGGATGTTTATGTCCCGCTCATCTCCGCCCCTCCACTTCTATTGGCCGCCTGCCGTGTGACGTCGCTGTGACGCCGCACGACCCGCCCCCTTAGGAAGGAGGCGGGTCGCCGGCCAGAGCGACGTCGCAGGGAAGGTGAGTGCATGTGAAGCTGTCGTAGCGATAATGTTCTCTACGGCAGCTATCACAAGATATCGCAGGTGTGACGGGGGCGGGGACTATTGCGCTCGGCATCGCAAGCATCGGCTTGCGATGTCATAGTGTGCAAAGAACCCCTAAGTCCCCATTATTTTATGTATTCATTGCTGGAGCATAAAAATGACATGACAAAACATAACGTGACCACGCAGGCAGTCACTTGTCACAGACTAGATATCAGTAGATGTCAGGGGTCTCAAACTCGACTGGGTGTATGGGCCACACATAGAAAAAAAATAATTTGGGGGGCTGCATTGATTGCAGGACAAAGTGACATTTTTATTGGTACCATTTTTTTTTTTTTCTCTACACCTTTGGATCACTGTTTGTGAACATTTTTTGCTCGTTCATTATAACAAGCATGCACTTTTTTTTGTTTTAAATATATAAGGATTGGTCCATAGAGGACTGGAGTAAAGTCACACGCAACGACGTATCTAACGATATATCGCCGGGGTCACGGATTCCTTGACGCACATCCGGCATCGATAGCGACATCGTTGCGTGTGACACCAACGAGCGACCGTAAACGATGGAAAATACTCACCGAATCGTCCATCGTTGACATGTTGTTTGTTTTCAAAAAATCGTTGATTGTTGAGGACGCAGGTTGATCGTTGTTCCTGAGGCAGCACACATCGCTACATGTGACACCTCGGGAACGACAAACCACAGCTTACCTGCGGCCGCCGGCAATGAGGAAGGAAGGAAGGTGGGCGGGTTCTGATTTGCCTCTCTAACAATCCTATGAGCAGCTATGACAGAAATTTTGCTTGGTTTTCCAGACCTTCCTTATTTTCACCTCCACTGTTCCTGGTAACTGCCATTTCTTAATCAAATTTCAAACTGAAGAAGGGGCAACATGAAAACGCTTTACTATATTCTTATTACCTTCTCCTGCTTTATGGGCCTCCACCATTTTCATTTTCAGAGTGCTAGGCAGCTACTTAAAAGAACCGATGGCGGCTGTTTTTTTGGCAAAGCTTCAAAGAGGCTGGGTTTTTATAAAGCTGTAACATTTGCATCCCCTGGCCTTTCCTAATGATGATAGTGAACAGGCCATAACCCTAACAGGCTAATTAAAGTCTAAAACTTTGGTCAAAGTTATTTCAGCACACAAATCTTCAAGAGTGTTCCAACTTTTTCATCATTTCCCTTTTTGTAATGTCTAAAATGTAAAATCTGATTTTTTTTTTTTGCCTAAAATATAAAGCAAAATGTGTCATCTTTAACTTTATGCCCATTAGAGATCATTTCATCTTCAACTTGCTTAACTATTCACAATAACAGAAATTTTGACCAGGGGTACCCAAACTTTTGCATGCTACTGTACATATAATCTATGCAATATGAATCTTAAAATGGTGCACATACACATGCCATATTTATCAAGCATCTGGACGCGAATTTTTCCAGTGTCATTTTTTTTTACTCTTTTCTTGTGGCTAATAGTATTTTTATTCAGCTGAGGTTATATAAAATCTGTTAGCCAGCCTGTTGTGCCATGTTTTTGCAAAAATTAAAAATAATAATGTCCTTTATTTTCCACTCATGGAGAAACCCCTTTAAATAACATATTTTGACCCATAGTTTGCCAAGCTTCTGTTTCAGCCGCCAAAAAAAGAAAACCTGGAAAAATGTCTGATCCATCAGCTGGAAGCGATAGCATGCCTGCGCTACAGTAGATACTGTACACCTCATGTTTTCAAAAGTATATAAAACCTTTTTAGAGACATCATAAGCAATGTGCTAACATCAAAGTGATGCTGTCATTCAGGAGAGGAATTTCCTAACTGTAGACAGGCAACAGGCTGTGTAAATTGGAGGTTTGCTCCAGTATGGCTCCAGCAGCACGCTTTAAGCAGAGATTACAGTCAGCTTTTTTACTAGGATTATCTGACAGTCTAACAAATTCTGCCGAACCTCCTTATGATTGAAGCCACATGCTCGGAGATGCTAGCTGATGAAATCTGCAGACACAGATGGGAGATTGAGACTGAAGAAGAGCATAGTTATCATGGAAATGCAGATTTTAGGCAAATGACCCTAGAAAAAAAGCAGGATGCCCCATACAGAGTCCTTTATTGAAGGTCAGTCCTTTCTTCTTCCCCGCCACATGTGTGACTCCCTCCCATGAGGATGCAAATTATTCCTCAAAGGAATGCTTTAAATGGTTTTACATGGGCTACATTGTTTCTGATTGACATAGCAATAAACTGCCATTATGACAGATTAGTATTTAGTTATTTCTTGGTCCATTCTGTGTCGCGGGCGGAGGAGGGGACGCCGCGCTCTCCCACTGCTCGGGTCCGGCTGCCGCGGCTACTGCGGCCTGCTGCTGCTCGGTGGCTCGAGCGATGGGCCGGATCCCGGGGACTCTAGCGGCGCTCCTCGCCCGTGAGTGAAAGGGGATTGGGATTTGGGATAGTTTATTGTCCGTGACGCCACCCACAGTTGTGGTGATTTGTTGGCACCACCGCTGCTCTGTATGAGGATCCCGGGAATGATGGTAGTGAGCAGCTAGTTGTTGTGTTGCCCCTCCGTGGGTAGGGGTTGGTGATCCCGGGGCCCAGTGAAGAGGTGGGAGATGCAGGGCTTGGTGGGCACAGGGACGCGGGGGCAGCGCGGTGCCTTGCGGCACTGTGGTACTCACTCAGCCTGAGACGATGACACAGTTCTCGGTAAAACACACGGCTGGAAAGACGGTTCCCACGGACGGCTGCACTTGCTTTCCCCAGTAGGTGACGGTGACGGTCCCTCTGTCCTGCACCTATGTTGATGATGGTTGCGATGGGTTCCCACCGGTAACCCGCTTCCCGGCTTGGATGTGGGCCGGAGGAGCCCTACTTTGCCCGCAGGCGCTGGCCCTGAGAAACTGGTGCCCTGGCGGTGGCGGTGTTCCTCCTTAATGGTTGGACTGTTGCCTTCAATCGGGACTTGGTTGTTTGGAGACAGACGTCCGCTTCACTGACGGATTTGGCAAATTATGGTGACTCCTAGCCTTGCCGGGGTCCGAGAGGCCCCTGCCCTGGTGCTGACTGTCCTTTGTATACTGCTCCAGACCACCGGGCCACCACCCGTCCGCGGTCCTTCCAGCAATCTCCGAGCAGTCACCCCTCCAGACAATCACCGCCGTCTGCTGACCTTGCTGTCTCTCAGCCCGGGGCACACACCCGGACTAACTTCAGGCTTTACTTCTGTCGCTTTTCACTTTAGCTCCACTACTACTTCACTTCTTTCTACTTTCACTTCCTCTCTCAAGCTCTCCCTGAGCTAGACCGCCTGGTTCCTCCTGCCTCCAGGGCTGTGTACTCCTGTGTACCGCCTGGCCCACCCCCTGGTGTGAACATCAGCCCCTGGAGGAAGGCAACAAGGATTTTTGGGTTAGCTTAGATGTGCCTAGCTGGGGTGTAGGGTGTGGTGGTGTGATGACCTGTGACCCCTGGCTTGCCCAGGGCGTCATATTCCCCCTTAGCAAAATGCAGACCGTCCGCGGGCTGCCCGTCCAACACCGGTTTTATTTTCTGAAAAATATATAAAAGTAAAACGGTAACATATATACATTTTTATTACTTCTTCCCATAACGGGAGGCACTTTTCTTAAACGTTGCAAACGGTTTACGGTTACGGTTTCCGCTCTCTCCCACCCAAGCAACCTGGCCCTGATGCTGCCCCTAAAACCCAGGCAGCACCCCTTGACCCAAGTCCAGCACAAGTTACCCGAGCGGGATCTGTCCTTCCCCTCCAGAGGGTAGCCACCGGTCCCTGTGGTGGCTGGGCCCCAGCCGGCTCTACTGCGGGCCCTCCCTCCAACCTGCCTCTCCGGAGGCGGCACTGCGGAAAACGGTAACGGTAAACAACTTATTTACAAGCCACTAATGTTTGTGGTTGCCCTGCAAGTTCACGGGCTTGTCCATAAGGAGTCCCTTATGCAACACTTTTTAAACGGTCCCCACGGGGACAACGGTGCCGGCAACGGCCGGTTTTCCAAATCACGGTTCAAATCAGGTAACTGTTCAGTAATCATTCTCATCATTTTCAAAACTTTCAAACAAAACACTTTGGTCCCAACGGGGACTGCTGCAGCGGGCATCCGCTGCCATTACTGGGCATTTTCGTCCTCCTCACCCGGCTCGGGGTGGAAGAACACAGGCACGAGCCCCTCCAGTGCATAGCAAGCACGGCGCGGAAGGGCCGCCCGATACCCGTTGTTTCCACTTCGGGGGACATACGTGGCTTCCATGCCATACAGAGCAACGACTCCCTCATCTTCCTCCGACACGGGCTCGGTGTCAGGCCCGGAGTCGCTATCTTCTGCCCCTGCGTCAAGTGGATTGCTGCCAGCGGCCACAGCCTCCAGGCTCACCACTCTCCCCGTCGCAGTCATAGAGGGGTGCACGCCCGACAGGCCAGGCGCGTTGCAGCGCGCGAGCGAGTAGGACGGAGGTAACACAGGAGCCAGGGGCAGACCGGGTCCCTCAGCCGCAGCGGCCGGTCCCTCGGGGACACAGGGGCGTGGGTCACTCTCCAGCTCCTCCATCACGGCCTCCACTCCATACACTCGCGCCACGGCAACTAGCGCCTCCACCTCTGCGGCCCACTGCTCCATCAGCCCGCAGATCTGACTCCGGTAGTGACAGCAGATCCCCGCCGCCCGGGCCCTCAGCCATGCCGCTGTTCCGGGCACCAGCTCGGTAGTCTCTGCAGAACTAGGTGGGGCGGACATTTCTCGCTAGGGTCGGTGGACTGGGGGTCCCAGCGTCTCTGCTTGCACCGCCACACTCACATGCATCCAGCCGCCATCGCGTCCCCCTTAGCTCTTTGGCCCCTCCTCTCTCGGGGCGGGGTTTTGGCCTTCGCGCCTCTGCTACTCGAGAAGACGCTCGAGCGGGAACTTTTCGCGCCAAAGATGGCGGCTTCCGAAATTTTCTGGCCGGACACCTCCGGCGGTAACAAGGCGCACCTCTACCAGACAGCAGAGCAGTAAGATCCTGTTCGTGACGCCAAGTTGTCGCGGGCGGAGGAGGGGACGCCGCGCTCTCCCACTGCTCGGGTCCGGCTGCCGCGGCTGCTGCGGCCTGCTGCTGCTCGGTGGCTCGAGCGATGGGCCGGATCCCGGGGACTCTAGCGGCGCTCCTCGCCCGTGAGTGAAAGGGGATTGGGTGTTGGGATATAGTTTATTGTCCGTGATGCCACCCACGGTTGTGGTGATTTGTTGGCACCACCGCTGCTCTGTATGAGGATCCCGGGAATGATGGTAGGGAGCAGCTAGTTGTTGTGTTGCCCCTCCGTGGGTAGGGGTTGGTGATCCCGGGGCCCAGTGATGAGGTGGGAGATGCAGGGCTTGGTGGGCACAGGGACGCGGGGGCAGCGCGATGCCTTGCGGCACTGTGGTACTCACTCAGCCTGAGACGATGACACAGTTCTCGGTAAAACACACGGCTGGAAAGACGGTTCCCACGGACGGCTGCACTTGCTTTCCCCAGTAGGTGACGGTGATGTCCCTCTGTCCTGCACCTATGTTGATGATGGTTGCGATGGGTTCCCACCGGTAACCCGCTCCCCGGCTTGGATGTGGGCCGGAGGAGCCCTACTTTGCCCGCAGGCGCTGGCCCTGAGAAACTGGTGCCCTGGCGGTGGCGGTGTTCCTCCTTAATGGTTGGACTGTTGCCTTCAATCGAGACTTGGTTGTTTGGAGACAGACGTCCCCTTCACTGACGGATTTGGCAAATTATGGCGACTCCTAGCCATGCCGGGGTCCGAGAGGCCCCTGCCCTGGTGCTGACTGTCCTTTGCATACTGCTCCAGACCACCGGGCCACCATACGTCCGCGGTCCTTCCAGCAACCTCCGAGCAGTCACCCCTCCAGACAATCACCGCCGTCTGCTGACCTTGCTGTCTCTCAGCCCGGGGCACACACCCGGACTAACTTCAGGCTTTACTTCTGTCGCTTTTCACTTTAGCTCCACTACTACTTCACTTCTTTCTACTTTCACTTCCTCTCTCAAGCTCTCCCTGAGCTAGACCGCCTGGTTCCTCCTGCCTCCAGGGCTTTGTACTCCTCGGTGGGCGGAGCCAACCGCCTGGCCCACCCCCTGGTGTGAACATCAGCCCCTGGAGGAAGGCAACAAGGATTTTTGGGTTAGCTTAGATGTGCCTAGCTGGGGTGTAGGGTGTGGTGGTGTGATGACCTGTGACCCCTGGCTTGCCCAGGGCGTCACATTCTGCACCCACAAAAAGATGCCGCACACGTCATAAAGGAAATAATGCCTTTAATCTATTGTGTGAGTGCCCTTAAGGGGTACTTTGCACACTACGATATCGCAGGTGCGATGTCGGTGGGAAAAACACTCAGAAGAAACGATTATTGACTGGTATACAGGTAGCGTTGTGTCAGAATATACCCATTTTTAATTAATAACTCATTAAAAAAAATCTTTATTTATATGCATTAAAAATTATTTCCCAGACCTAAACAAACAACAAATATATTGTGAAAATTTAAGAAGGTGTCTAAGCCACTTACAGTTGAGACTATTAGAGAGTGGATGGGAGGGAAATTAACATACTTTAAAGCAATACTCCATCAATATTATAGGGAGACAGGTAGAAAAAATGGCCATGTCCTTAAACTTCCCCTAACCAGGACTTTTCCTGCCTGTCAATGGAGTACATCCTCACTTAACCGATGCCCCCATTCCTCGGTGGCTATCCCTTAGAAATCCCTTCTCTCACCCTTTTCAACAATATTCAAGAAAAGTCTCTCTAGTGGTAAAGACTACCTATATCTCAGATACCCAATCAATGTAACAAGAAATAAACACAGATATGTTTTCAGATAATAGCTCTCCCTCAATCATCTCACTCCTGCCTGGCAATGGAGTACACCCTTATTTTTACAGTGCCCCCATTCCTCGGCGGCTGGCCCTAAATAAGGCCCTAAAATTCTGGTCAGTGATTACTAAGTATCAATCAAACAAAACCTTTTGTAACAATAGAGCTTTCTGCACTTATCTGAGATTTCTGTGTCCAACACAGGTGCCCGGAAAAAATATTTTAAATTCCTTAGGATCTCATTTTATCACTTCATCTCAACGCGTTTCGCTCCATATAAATAAACAACGGAGCTCATCAGGAGATTTTTCATTTTTCAGGATAGCATAATAGCCTTAGATGTTGTGGTCTCCAAGGATCAGAGCGGTGTGATCACAGCGATGTCGGTGGGGTCAAATCGAAAGTGCCTCACATCCGGCGTCGCTGTCAATATCGTAGTGTGTAAATCCTTTTTGATACGATTAACGAGCGCAAAAGCGTCGTAATCGTATCATCGGTGTAGTGTCCGACATTTTCATAATTTCGCTGCAGCGACGGTACGATGTTGTTCCTCGTTCCTGAGGCAGCACACATCGCTGTGTAAGAAGCCGCAGGAGCTAGGAACATCAGCTTACCTGCCTCCACCGGCAATGCGGAAGGAAGGAGGTGGGCGGGATGTTTATGTCCCGCTCATCTCCGCCCCTCCACTTCTATTGGCCGCCTGCCGTGTGACGTCGCTGTGACGCCGCACGACCCGCCCCCTTAGGAAGGAGGCGGGTCGCCGGCCAGAGCGACGTCGCAGGGAAGGTGAGTGCATGTGAAGCTGTCGTAGCGATAATGTTCTCTACGGCAGCTATCACAAGATATCGCAGGTGTGACGGGGGCGGGGACTATTGCGCTCGGCATCGCAAGCATCGGCTTGCGATGTCATAGTGTGCAAAGAACCCCTAAGTCCCCATTATTTTATGTATTCATTGCTGGAGCATAAAAATGACATGACAAAACATAACGTGACCACGCAGGCAGTCACTTGTCACAGACTAGATATCAGTAGATGTCAGGGGTCTCAAACTCGACTGGGTGTATGGGCCACACATAGAAAAAAAATAATTTGGGGGGCTGCATTGATTGCAGGACAAAGTGACATTTTTATTGGTACCATTTTTTTTTTTTTCTCTACACCTTTGGATCACTGTTTGTGAACATTTTTTGCTCGTTCATTATAACAAGCATGCACTTTTTTTTGTTTTAAATATATAAGGATTGGTCCATAGAGGACTGGAGTAAAGTCACACGCAACGACGTATCTAACGATATATCGCCGGGGTCACGGATTCCTTGACGCACATCCGGCATCGATAGCGACATCGTTGCGTGTGACACCAACGAGCGACCGTAAACGATGGAAAATACTCACCGAATCGTCCATCGTTGACATGTTGTTTGTTTTCAAAAAATCGTTGATTGTTGAGGACGCAGGTTGATCGTTGTTCCTGAGGCAGCACACATCGCTACATGTGACACCTCGGGAACGACAAACCACAGCTTACCTGCGGCCGCCGGCAATGAGGAAGGAAGGAAGGTGGGCGGGATGTTACGGCCGCTCATCTCCGCCCCTCCGCATCTATTGGGCAGCCGCTTAGTGACGCCGCTGTGATGCCGCACGAACTGCCCTCTTAGAAAGGAGGCGGTTTGCCAGCAACAGTGACGTCAGGTAAGTCCGTGTGAGGGCTCTGAACGATATTGTGCGCCACGGGCAGCGAATTGCCCGTGATGCACAAACGATGGGGGCGGGTACGCTCGCTATCAACATCGCTAATGATATTGCTGCGTGTGACGGGGCCTTAAGGTAATCTTCTCTGATGAGTCTAATTTTCAGCTTTGCTCTACATCTGGTCGTCTAATGGTGAGACAGAGATCTGGAACGGGGTACAAGCCACAGTGTCTTGCACCCACTGTGAAATTTGTTGGATGATCGGTGATGATCTGGGTATGCTTCAGCAAAGCTGGAATTTGGCAGATTAAACTTTGTGAAGGACGTATGAATCAAGCCGCATACAAGGTTATCCTGGAAAAACATTTGCTTCCTTCTGCTCAGGCAATGTTCCCCAACTCTGAGGACTGGTTTTCCCAGTAGGACAATGCGCCATTTTGGGGTACTCGGTCCCGGGCGGTGTATAACTGGGGAATATCACTTTGGTGGTCGTTGCCCGGTTCCGTGCCCAGGGTGCTTTTTGAAAAGGGGTATATTTACAGGGGATTAGAATAATGTTCACACGTGACGCTACTTGCGGTGTTGCGGCTATGTAGATGGAGCCGCCGCTGCACAATGTTCACTACTGGGGCTGGTGTTAGCAGCAGCCTGGATGTTAGACCCTCTGCAAGCTGGGCCGGGCCCCAGGGGTAGGTGATGTGACGGATGTCGGAAGAAGGTAGGCCACACAAGAGGGTTTTAGTGCAACTGGTTCTTTACTCACTTTCTGGTGGTAACTGGTCACCCGAGGCCAACTGGTTTCACCTTCAGGTCCCCTTAGTTCCAGTGCCGGTTTAGCAACCTGGTGGCTTCTTCCCCTGCACCTGTCTTTTGGTTGGTGGGTCCCCGTGGCATAGAGCAGCTGGGGGTCCCCTCCTGGTGGTCTTCTACTGCAGTCCGTATGACAGTAGAGTGAACCCTGTGGGGTTGGAGTCTCTGGTCATGTCCCCGGTTCTCCCTTTGCTACTGAGTCCTGAACTTCAAGGTCAGTGAGGTCCTTGATGGTCCCCTAACTGTGCAGGTGTTATCAAGTCTGCCTAGAGCTTTTGCCTGACCTAGGGTCCTGTACCCCGTTGGTGCGAAGTTCCGGGAGTTCTCCACCGTACTCCACCGGCAACTAACCGCCTGGGCCCACAGGTTACTGTTCACTCCTGGTCAGTTCTTCTGCTCATGTTCACTGTCACTGCTCAACTGTCTGACTGTTCACTGTCTGCCCCTCCCACCTGGTTAATTAGTGAACTGGATTGGATCCACCTCTAGGCGGCCATCTATTGGTCTAACTCTAGCCTGGTACCATTCCTTATGGGGATGTTGGGGAAAAACGGGGATTTTCTGGAGTGTTTGTGTGTTACCGTTACTGGTCTTTTGGGTCCCTAGAGGGTAGGCCCTGCATCCTGGTCGGGATACAGTACCTTGTAGCTCCCTGATGGCTTCAGGGGCGCTACACGTGTGTACTACAACCCCCAGTTGTAGCCCGCGCACATGAGCTTGTCACTCATACAAGTACAGCTGGATTTATGACTTTCTGATTCTAAACTTACCCTTCGGCTTTTCCCCTGTAGATGACACATGGCTTTATTCAGAAGGGTTACTGACCTGCTGTAAATCGTGTATGTAATAGTTTTGTGCTTAAAATCATTTCAGATCTGCACAATTTCTTATTCTCATATCGAAAAAAAGCTGATGTAACAGCCCTGTGCTCGTGAGGGTGAGCAGAGTGCAGCACACAGTGAGACGCAGGCTTGTACTGCAGATTTCTCAGCTTTTCGACACATGAAAGAGAGATGCCAAAGTGAACTTTGTATCCTGCCTTTGTGTTTTTTGACTCCCGTCCAATGCAAGCTACAAAGTGCAAAAAAAGCAAGAGCCATAGTAATAACCCCCAAACACAGTGCCCCACTATACGATGCAGGAGCAGACTTACCATTTGTGCAGCCTGTGCCGGCACACAGGGGCCCACGAGGAGAGAGGGGTCCACTTCAACCTCCAAAGCCGCAAGAAGCTGCTGCCATCATAAGGAGCACATTAGTATTAACTATTGGACACAGACAGAAAAGGGCTCATGTGCAAGATTAATATGTGGACCGTTTGCAGCCCAAGAATTCATAAAAATGCACAATTGCACCTGCTGTGGATGTAGAAATTGCACCCCCCCCCTTACCTCTTGGGCCCCTGTTGCACCAATGATACTGTCGCGGGCGGAGGAGGGGACGCTGCGCTCTCCCACTGCTCGGGTCCGGCTGCCGCTGCTGCTGCGGCCTGCTGCTACTCGGTGGCTAGAGCGATGGGCCGGATCCCGGGGACTTGAGCGGCGCTCCTCGCCCGTGAGTGAAAGGGGTTTGGTTGTTGGGATAGTTTATTGTCCGTGACGCCACCCACGGTTGTGGTGATTGTGTGGACACCACCGCTGCTCTGGCTGGGGATCCCGGGAGTGGTGGTATGGAGCAGCCAGTTGTTGATTTGCCCCTCCGTGGGTAGGGGATTGGTGGTCCCGGGGCCCAGTGATGGGGTTGAGATGGTGGACAGGCAGGTTATGGGGCCTGTGGAGGTGCAGGGGCGCAGGGGCAGCGCTGTGCCGCACGGCACGGAGGTACTCACTCAGCCCAAAGATGATGACAAAGTTCTCGGTAAACAAACGGCTGGTTGCACGGTTCCCTCGGACGGCTGCGGTGTTGATGTTCCCTGCAGTTAACGGTGACAGTCCCTTCCCTGCACCTATGTTCAATGTTGGTAGCGATGGAATCCCACCGGTAACCCGCTCCCCGACTTGGATATGGGCCGGAGGAGCCCCACTCTTGCCCGCAGGCGCTGGCCCTGGGAAACTGGTGCCTTGGCGGTGGCGGTGTCTCCCCTTAACGGTCGGACTGTTGCCTTCAATCGGGACTTGGTTGTTGGGAGACCCAATGGTCCCCTTCACTGACGGATTTGGCAAATTATGGCGACTCCTAGCCTTGCCGGGATCCGAAAGGCCCCTGCCCTGGTGCAGACTGTTCTTTGTATACCGCTCCGGTACCGCCGGGTCACCACCCGCCCACGGTCCTTTCGGCAACCTCCGAGCAGTCTCTCCTGCAGACAGTCACTGCCGTCTGCCAACCTTGCTGTCTCAGTCCGGGGCACACACCCGGACCAACTTCAGGCTTCTTTGCTGTCACTTTCTTCACTTTCTCCTTCTCTCACTACAACTCCACTGTTTACTCAAGCTCTTCCCTGAGCTAACTGCCTGGTTTTCCCGCCTCCAGGTCTGTGAACTCCTCGGTGGGCGGAGCCAACCGCCTGGCCCACCCCCTGGTGTGGACATCAGCCCCTGGAGGAAGGCAACAAGGATTTAAGTTTTGACCTTGGTGTACCTGCAGGGAATGTGGGGTGCGTGTGGTGTTGTGACCTGTGACCCCTGGCTTGTCCAGGGCGTCACAATACCATGTCTGCTGACTGTAAAGGGCCATATACTATTCTTGCACATGGACCGTGTCCACCCTTGATATGAAGTACATGTCACAGTCAGGTACCAGTCACATGGCCTCTATCATATCATATACTGTATGACCAGTTATCCATTACATTTAGTGTTACCATATGTCTTTTAGAGTCTCAAACCACATGCAGCTGATAACGTGCAGTTTTGTGCCTCCCCGTACACAGTGCAGCCACATTATCTCTGTGGATGGCAGGGATATTGCTCTCATATATAATGGAGACACCCCCCCCCCTACACACAGTGCAGCCACATGCCCACTAATTGAAGTGTAGACGCATGCCACTCCTATACAACGTGCAGACATAACCTCCTATATACAGTGTAGACCCATGCCCCTTATATACAATGCTGGCCAAAAGTATTGGCACCCCTGCAATTCTGTCAGAGAATACTCAGTTTCTTCCTGAAAATGATTGCAATCACAAATTCTTTGGTATTATTATCTTCATTTAATTTGTCTTCAATGAAAAAAAAAATATATGTCAAAAAGCCAAATTGGATATAATTCCACACCAAACATAAAAAAGGGGGTGGACAAAAGTATTGGCATTGTTTGAAAAATCATGTGTTGCTTCTCTAATTTGTGTAATTAACAGCACCTGTAACTTACCTGTGGCACCTAACAGGTGTTGGCAATAACTAAATCACACTTGCAGCCAGTTGACATGGATTAAAGTTGACTCAACCTCTGTCCTGTGTCCTTGTGTGTACCACATTGAGCATGGAGAAAAGAAAGAAGACCAAAGAACTGTCTGAGGACTTGAGAATCCAAATTGTGAGGAAGCATGAGCAATCTCAAGGCTACAAGTGTAACGGGGTGCCAGGGGTGCCTCCGGCCTTGTAGTCGTGGCCCTTGCTGACAGGCTTACCCCTGGCGTCGCCGTCACTGGGGGGACAGGAGGTGCCTTTGTGGGGCAGAGTGTGGTGGTGCAGGTGTTGTCCGGCGCACAAATACTCTTCAGGCATGGATCAATGCAAACAACAAACATGTTTTATTCTTCGCAATTTCTTCACACTTGGCAGTACACAGCACAATGCTATGGCGCTTCCTTCAGCTGAGGGAAAGTCTACTCTAGCGTTCCCTCAAGTGGGCGACTTGCCTGACTACTTCACTTCGCCAGGCTCCCACTTCTGGCTACCCACAGCCCGGACCCACACCGGACTGCTTCACCCTACGAGGTTCCGCCCGCTCCTGTCTTCTCCGGCTTCCCTGTACTTCAGCTGCCACACTCTGCCCCTGGCTGTTCCTTCTTCTTTCCTGTCCCAGAGAACACTGCCTGTCTTTTACACTCTCTTCCCTCCTGAACTGCCGGCTCCTCCTCCCTACTGTGGTGACAGCCGTCCCACCCGGCCACTAGGGGGTACCCTGACTCAACATACATACATACAATATAAAACATTTTTATTAACAACGTTTCCGGGTTAACTAGGCTTCCTTGTGAGGGGTCTGCACACCCCTTACACACCTCCCCTCTTTAACCTGAGCCTCCCGGCCAGGCTCCAATCTAAAATTACAACTGTTAAAACCACATAAAACATGTTCAATCAACTGCGAACCTGTCCAGCGCCCGGAGGCTTAGCAGCGCTACCGGTCTTTGGTGTGCCCGGAGGCGTAGCAGCACTCCCGGTCTTTGGTGTGCCCGGAGGCTTTGCAGCGCTCCCGGTCTTTGGTGGTCAACGCAGGAACACGGAATCTTCTCTCTCCATAACGCGGAGGAGCCCCTGGCTCAGTCCAGCAAGCAGGCTCACTCCGGAATCAGCAACTTAAACACAAAACTTTCTCCGGCTTAAACACGCCGGCATCAAACAAAACAGGCCCGCCATCTTCCGGTCTTTATGCTCATTCCGGGTGGAAGGCCCGTTGCCACTCAGCCCTCTGAGCTTGGATGTATTCCGATAGGGACTGCCCGGGTAGTCGGCGCAGCCGCCGGAAAGGCTCTTGACTGATGAGCTGCTCCGCTGCTGCAGTCCCCGGCTTGGGCTCCTCAGTCTCTGACGGAGGTGAGGGGGTCGCTGCGCGGGACGGTGGCGGGCTGCCCATAACAATCGTCGGGTGAGTAATAATGTTCTGGTTAATCGCCAGCACCGGGCGAGGTTCCCTTCTCCGGGTCGGTACTTTGCACGGGCATGACTGCCGGAGCTACAGCTACGGTATGTCGGGGTCGGGAGGTTTCAGCCAGCACCGGTCTTCGTTGCTCTTGTCGCCGGGCCTGGTGTTCTTCCCATTCTACCTCCTGCTGCCACTGGGCAGCCTCCTGCTCGGTGGGCGTACGATGCACCCCCACCGCAAACAAGCCCCGGCAGCCCACTTCCCTCAGGAATCGTACCTTTTCCCCTGGGTATAGGGTATGCAGCCGCTGCGGGAGGCCTTCTGTATCTAGGTTGACGCGATTATAAAAGTAATCGTCGCCGGTTTCACCATCCCGGATGAAGCCATACCCTTCTTTCTGATTGAACTTGACGACCACTCCGGTGGTACACTGACGCTCAAGCTCTTCGCCGTGGGGACCCGCCATGATCTCCCGGGCGATGGTTTCAACAAGCAGCCGCTCTTGCACTGGGTCCGGCTCAGGTGACGGGGATCTTCGGGTCGGTAGGGGAGACGGCCGCACCGGATCCCAATAGAAACCCCAGTCGTCTCTCTCTAACTTCGGGCCGTATGTTTCTGTCGGAGTTTGGCTAGGTGCTCCAGACCCCACCGCGGCTGGCGGGGGTCTCTCTGGGCAGGGATATGGGGCTCCCAACATCCGGCTCCCCGACGGTAGTTGGGCGGCGTAGGTCGCCCGGACCTCGGTTGTGGTCGCACCGGTCTCCGCGTCCCACGTTATGAGCCAAGTCACCCTACTGGCTTGCCCCGGTCCTCCGGGTACAGCCGGCAGGTAGGCAGGGAATCCCTCCGCAGACACCACCTGCTTCTGACGGCTCTCGTCCAAATTCTCCATTTTTTTAGCAACACTAGCTCTCAGTAATGGCGTCAGGGTCAGTGGCGAGGCTAGAGGAAGTGGAGGCGGGCTCACTTTTCCCGCTTTTGAGGATACTCCACCCTTAGTCTCGCACCACAGATCGACCCCTCCGCGGCGGCACTTCTTTCTTCTTACAACACCGCCCACTGTACATGTCTCTGTTCGTGCCCTGGGACCGGCACCTCCCCTCTTTGGGCGGAGTACTCCGAACTTCTTTTTCGGCACCGGCCAGCCCCAGGCTCTTCTTTTGGCGCCAATTCTTCGCGTGCTTTCTGTTTCTTCACAGACGACGGCCACCTTGCCGCCATCTTGTGCCCGGTCCTTCACCTCAGGCACTGTTTCTTCTTCCCACCATGGGACTGGAAATCTTCGCTGAGAGTCCGGATCAGGGGCCCTGGGCACCACTTGGTCTCCATCTTCTTGGAGCGAGTCCCCTTGCATACGATCCGGATCCTGCCGACTACGCCAAATGTAACGGGGGCAGGGGGCACTTCAGGGGGTGTAGTCGGGTCCCCTCGCCTTGTGGGCCGCAGGCTGAACCCCGGCCCGGCCGTTACTTGCAAAACAGGTGTCTTGTTGGGGCAGAGTGTGGATGCATGGGGCCCATTCATGACAGCGTTCTTTCTGTGCTCTCCAGCTCCTTCTTCACTTTCAGGAAAGAGACAATTGCAGGCAGCAGATAAATCAAACACCGATTTATTAAACAAAGCTTCCATCTTTTTGTTTGCAGCAGGTTTACTTTAGTACGTTACAAGTTACAGGTCCTTTTCTACAAAAACGGTTTCCTTTTCTCTACAGGCACTTTCCTTTGCCTGCAGGGGACATACGTTAACCCCCTAGTAGCTGCGCTCTAACCCGGATTTACTGTAGGGCAGATCCAGCACACACTACCGGCTCTGGATAAGTTCTCACCTCTCCACTTCTTTGTCAGGGCACTAACCTTCGCCTGCAGGGGCCACTTGTTATCCCCCTGATAGCTGCACTCCACTCTAGTACACACCACCGGCTCCGGACTAGTCCCAACTCTTCCACCGTTTCTCATGGGTTTCCTCTGCTTTCTAGCCAAGAGTACTCACTCAGGCTGACTGCCTCGTCTCACTCCCACACTCTGCCCCGTCACCTCAGACCGAGCTTGCTCACCTCTCACATCTCACTGCACACTGGACTCTGCATTCAGAACCCTTCCTTCCCCACCTAGGCTGCTCTGCCCCTTCCTTCCCTGCCACTGTTACCAGGGGAACCACTGCTCTACACTGGCACCTAGTGGGGAAACAGTTTATGACAGGTAATATTTTACCATCAACATTTACAATTTGCCACCATACTACTGTGGTGTCTTCAGGGGGGGAAAAACCGCTCCTTCACTACCAGGGGTCCGACTACCCCTTATATTCCTCCCCTCTTTAACCTCAGCCTCCTGGCGAGGTTCCGCACCTGCAAGATAACGCATATAGAAAACACACACATGTTTCTTCAGCAGTATTCTTTTTCTTTCTTATCAATAAAAAAAAACATTTTAAAACTAACGTATCAAAGCACACCAGATTGGCACACAGGTCCGGTGCCCGGAGTCCCTCCAGGGAAGCTCCTGGTCTTAGTCGCACATCTGCCCGGAGGCCCTCCTCAGGCGCTCCCGGTCTTAGCTGACCTTCTGCCCGGAGGCTATTTCCAAGCGCTCCCGGTCTTTGGGTGGGCAGAAAACAACAGGACAACAAGATTCCTTCTTAACAGTCACGGAAGGAGCCAACGCACAGTTCTGCATTAAGCTCCTCCCGGGTTCAGTACTTTTAACGTTATTGTAACTGGAAACATTCACCGGCTCCTAACAGCATCGGCTACCAACAACAAACAGACGTCTCTTCCGGATGACCACCTCTTCACGCTGGGTGGTATGCACGAAGCCATTCGGCCCGCTGGGCCCTCACATGGTTGGGGAGGGACTGTCCAGGTAAGCAGGGTAGCCTACGAAACGGCTCATAACCCGGTGGCTCCGGTACTTCCTTCTCCGGTTCAGGCCCTTCAGCCTCCTGCGGGGGTGAGGGGATAGCTGGACGGGACCGCAGTGGGCTGCCGACAACAACTACCGGGTGCGACACCATACTCTGATGTATCACCAGTAATGCCGATGCTTCTCTTGGCTTGTCTCCAGCCGTAGGTTCGGCGGCCGCTTTTGGCGCAACCGTCGGGGTACTCTTCAGCCCACAGGCTTCAGCGAGCGCTTGCTTATGCTGAGCGCGCCACGCTCTGTTCTCCATTCTGCTTGGTCCAGGTATTGGAGTTTGCTTCTTCTTCCACTGCCGGGGTTGCAATCGCGCCGGGGAAGGTGGAGGCGGTTCTTCTTTTCCCGCTTCTGCCCATACTCCGCCCCCGGCCTCACCCACCAGGTCGGCACAGCGTTTGCGACGCCTCTTCTTTCTTGCGGCGCCGCCCACGTCTCTAGACCTCTGCAGTATCTCGGGGCAAGCACCTCCCCTCTTTGGGCGGTGCACTCCGGGCTTCTTGCTTACAGGCCAGCCCAGCGCTTTTCTTTTGGCGCCAATTCTTCGCGCGCTTTCTGTTTCTTCACAGACGACGGCCACCTTGCCGCCATCTTGTGCCCGGTCCTTCACCTCAGGCACTGTTTCTTCTTCCCACCATGGGACTGGAAATCTTCGCTGAGAGTCCGGATCAGGGGCCCTGGGCACCACTTGGTCTCCATCTTCTTGGAGCGGGTCCCCTTGCATACGATCCGGATCCTGCCGACTACGCCAAATGTAACGGGGTGCCAGGGGTGCCTCCGGCCTTGTAGTCGTGGCCCTTGCTGACAGGCTTACCCCTGGCGTAGCCGTCACTGGGGGGACAGGAGGTGCCTTTGTGGGGCAGAGTGTGGTGGTGCAGGTGTTGTCCGGCGCACAAATACTCTTCAGGCATGGATCAATGCAAACAACAAACATGTTTTATTCTTCGCAATTTCTTCACACTTGGCAGTACACAGCACAATGCTATGGCACTTCCTTCAGCTGAGGGAAAGTCTACTCTAGCGTTCCCTCAAGTGGGCGACTTGCCTGACTACTTCACTTCGCCCGGCTCCCACTTCTGGCTACCCACAGCCCGGACCCACACCGGACTGCTTCACCCTACGAGGTTCCGCCCGCTCCTGTCTTCTCCGGCTTCCCTGTACTTCAGCTGCCACACTCTGCCCCTGGCTGTTCCTTCTTCTTTCCTGTCCCAGAGACTACTGCCTGTCTTTTACACTCTCTTCCCTCCTGAACTGCCGGCTCCTCCTCCCTACTGTGGTGACAGCCGTCCCACCCGGCCACTAGGGGGTACCCTGACTCAACATACATACATACAATATAAAACATTTTTATTAACAACGTTTCCGGGTTAACTAGGCTTCCTTGTGAGGGGTCTGCACACCCCTTACACAAGTCCATCTCCAAAGACCTGAAAGTTCCTGTGTCTACGGTGCGCAGTGTCATCAAGAAGTGTAAAGCCCATGGCACTGTGGCTAACCTCCCTAGATGTGGAAGGAAAAGGTAAAATTGACGAGAGATTTCAACGCAAGATTGTGCGGATGGTGGATAAAGAACCTCGACTAACATCCAAACAAGTTCAAGCTGCCATGCAGTCCGAGGGTACAACAGTGTCAACCCGTACTATCTGTCGGCATCTGAATGAAAAGGGACTGTATGGTAGGATACCCAGGAAGACCCCACTTCTTACCCCGAGACATAAAAAAGCCAGGCTGGAGTTTGCCAAAACTTACCTGAGAAAGCCTAAAACGTTTTGGAAGAATGTTCTCTGGTCAGATGAGACAAAAGTAGAGCTTTTTGTGAAAAGCCATCAACATAGAGTTTACAGGAAAAAAAAGAGGCATTCAAAGAAAAGAACACGGTCCCTACAGTCAAACATGGCGGAGGTTCCCTGATGTTTTGGGGTTGCTTTGCTGCTTCTGGCACTGGACTGTTTGACCGTGTGCATGGCATTATGAAGTCTGAAGACTACCAACAAATTTTGCAGCATAATATAGGTCCCAGTGTGAGAAAGCTGGGTCTCCCTCAGAGGTCATGGGTCTTCCAGCAGGACAATGACCCCAAACACACTTCAAAAAGCACTAGAAAATGGTTTGAGAGAAAGCACTGGAGACTACTAAAGTGGCCAGCAATGAGTCCAGACCTGAATCCCATAGAACACCTGTGGAGAGATCTCAAAATGGCAGTTTGGAAAAGGCACCCTTCGAAGCTCAGGGACCTGGAGCAGTTTGCCAAAGAAGAATGGTCTAAAATTCCAGCAGAGCATTGTAAGAAACTCATTGATGGTTACCGGAAACGGTTGTTCGCAGTTATTTTGGCTAAAGGTTGTGCAACCAAGTATTAGGCTAAGGGTGCCAATACTTTTGTCTGGCCCATTTTTGGAGTTTTGTGTGAAATGATCAATGATTTGATTTTTGTATCATTCTCTTTTGTGTCTTTTCATTGCAAGCAAAATAAATGAAGATAATACAGTCATATGAAAAAGTTTGGGCACCACTATTAACCTTTTTTCTTTATAACAATTTGGGTTTTTGCAACAGCTATTTCAGTTTCATAAATCTAATAACTGATGGACTGAGTAATATTTCTGGATTGAAATGAGGTCTATTGTACTAACAGAAAATGTGCAATCCGCATTTAAACAAAATCTGACTGGTGCAAAAGTATGGGCACCTCAACATAAAAGTGACATTAATATTATGTAGATCCTCCTTTTGCAAAAATAACAGCCTCTAGTCACTTCCTGTAGCTTTTAATGAGTTCCTGGATCCTAGATGAAGGTTTATTTGACCATTCCTGTTTACAAAACAATTCCAGTTCAGTTAGTTTGATGGTCGCCGAGCATGGACAGCCCGCTTCAAACCATCCCACACATTTTCAATGATATTCAGGTTTGGGGACTGGGATGGCCATTCCAGAACATTGTAATTGTTCCTCTGCATGAATGCCTGAGTAGATTTGGAGCGGTGTTTTGGATCATTGTCTTGCTGAAATATCCATCCCCTGCGTAACTTCAACTTCATCACTGATTCTTGCACATTATTGCCAAGAATCTGCTGATACTGAGTTGAATCCATGCGACCCTCATCTTTAACAAGATTCCCAGTGCCGGCATTGGCCACACAGCCCCAAAGCATGATGGAACCTCCACCAAATTTTACTGTGGGTAGCAAGTGGTTTTCTTGGAATGCTGTATTTTTTTGCCTCCATGCATAACGCCTTTTTGTATGACCAAACAACTCAATCTTTGTTTCATCAGTCCACAGGACCTTCTTCCAAAATGTAACTGGCTTGTCCAAATGTGCTTTTGCATACCTCAGGCGACTATGTTTGTGGTGTGCTTGCAGAAATGGCTTCTTTCGTATCACTCTCCCATACAGCTTCTCCTTGTGCAACGTGCGCTGTATTGTTGACCAATGCACATTGACACCATCTGCAGCAAGATGATGCTGCAGGTCTTTGGAGATGGTCTGTGGATTGTCCTTGACTGTTCTCACCATTCTTCTTCTCTGCCTTTCTGATATTTTTCTTGGCCTGCCACTTCTGGGCTTAACAAGAACTGTACCTGTGTTCTTCCATCTCCTTACTATGTTCCTCACAGTGGAAACTGACAGTTTAAATCTCTGAGACAACTTTTTGTATCCTTCCCCTAAACAATTATGTTGAATAATCTTTGTTTTCAGATCATTTGAGAGTTGTTTTGAGGAGCCCATGATGCCACTCTTCATAGGAGATTCAAATAGGAGAACTACTTGCAGGTGGCCACCTTAAATACCTTTTCTCATGATTGGATATACCTGCCTATGAAGTTCAAAGCTCAATGAGGTTACAAAACCAATTTAGTGTTTTAGTAAGTCAGTAAAAAGTAGTTAGGAGTGTTCAAATCAAGAAACTGATAAGGGTGCCCATACTTTTGCACCGGTAAAATTGTGTTTAAATGCAGATTGCACATTTTCTGTTAGTACAATAAACCTCATTTCAATCCAGAAATATTACTGAGTCCATCAGTTATTAGATATAGGAAACTGAAATAGCTGTTGCAAAAACCCAATTTGTTATAAAGAAAAAAGATTAACATTAATAGGGGTGCCCAAACTTTTTCATATGACTGTAATACCAAAGAATTTGTGATTGCAATCATTTTCAAGAAGAAACTGAGTATTATCTGACAGAATTACAGGGGTGAATTGTATACCAATTATAGTCATATAAAGTAGATATTGATTTCAAACCTTATAGTCTTCACTACTTTTTATAAAATTAAATTTTATTAAATTAATCAATCACATACATACATAAACATATAAATAAAAAAGTGAGGAGGGAGCGGAGAGACAATATCCCTATCCTATTTCCTTCCTACACTACGGGGGTCGGCGTCCTAAGTGAGTGAAGCCCTCCCTGTGATAGATATAGTGCACCCCCTACTGGTAGATTGAAACCCCAGAGTAGTATCACCACGGTGAGGAGACAGTGCACAGTGCGGGGTAACTTATTTATTGCTGATGATACAGCAGTAATTATGGGGCAGGGCTTGGAGATCGTCTGGGATTAGTCAAGTTTGTCAGTGTGCTCAGAAACATATTTGTAAAGCACAGTATAATGAATGAGTATGCTGTTCAAAAGGTACTCAGCATATTGTCATTGTGTTCAAAATTAATTGAGACACATAATTCTTAAATAGGAGTGCCCACAGTTTCAAAGAGTGCCCGACGCGTTTCGCCCATTAGCATCTTATTGGTGCAGGGCTCATCAGGGGCTTATGGGTAATTTCTTGGTAAACTCCTTATTTAGATATCTGTAACATACAAAAACATAAAAATCACTAAACATCCTTGTTACCTATATATGTAGTAGTCACAGTCAACTGTACTATATGTAAATATCTATACTGACCGGAGTGAGTACGGTCCTATTGCTCACTGGGCTGATGGAGAGGATATTATGATCCTAGAGTCCATCTGATATCTCATCCGGACGACAATCACCTATATATATATATATATATACAGGTAATTTGATAATATATTGGGTAAGTCTATCTCATATCATGATATATTAATATCCATAAGACAACCATCCTTCTGTAAACAATAATGAGCAGGATTACTTGAATATGTCAAAGTGTCATATTAATTACAAACTAGTAGATGCCAAATGGTGACTTTCCTTATTCAAACAGGGAGGCCCATAAGTTACCTTATTTCAATATGGCCTCAGATCAGCTTGATGTCACCTCAAGGATATTATGCGGGATAGAGCAGTTGTTACGACCACCGGAATCAAGGAGCCAAACGGCCTGTCAGAAGCCCAAAAGAGAGGGACCTTTCACTATATATCAGCCAGAAGCACACCATACATCACTGGTTTAGATAAGATAATGTGTCGCCCTGGGCAAGCCAGGGGACACAGATAACAACACACACGCACCCCACATTCCCTGTAGGTACACCAGCTAAAAAAGAAATCCTTGTTGCCTTCCTCCAGAGTTTGATGATGCACACCGGGGGGTGGGCCAGGCGGTTGGCTCCGCCCACCGAGGAGCTCACAACTCTGGAGGCAGGAAGAAACCGGGCAGTTGAGTCCAGGAGGAGGAAGTGGAAGGAGTAACAACAGAGTTCAGCCAGGGAGGAGAAAGGAGTAGGAGGTGAACAGAGAGTAGCTCAGGAGGGAGCTAAAGTAAAACAGCAGTAAAAGTGACAGAAAGCCTGGAGCTGGTCTGTGGCTGTGTGCCCAGACGGAGTCAGCAAGGTCAGCAGACAGTGGTGAAGATCTGCAGTGGGACTGTCTGGAGGTTGCTGGAAGGGCCACGGAGGCTGTGTGTATCCGGGGGCCTGGAGCAGTATACAAAGGGCAGTCAGCACCAGAGCAGGGGCTTTCGGATCCCAGCAAGGCTTGGAGTCGCTGTAAATTGCTAAATCCGTTAGTGAAGGGGACGTAGATCCCCCAACAAGCAAGTCCTGATTGACGGCAAAGGTCCAACCACAACGGGGAAACACCGCCACCGCCAAGGCACCAGTTTCCCAGGGCCGGCGCCTGCGGGCAAAGTGTGGAGCTCCTCCGGCACAGATTGCAGTCGGGGAGCGGGTAACCGGTGGGAATCTACCGCTACCAAACAGACATTTCAAAGGTGCAGGGAAGAGACCGTCACCGCTAACTGCAGGGAACCGCAGCACCGTGAACCGTCCGAGGGACCCGTCCAACCAGCTGTTTGTTTACCGAGAACTGTGTCGTGTTTACTGGCTGAGTGAGTACCTCAGTGCCGCAAGGCACAGCGCTGCCCCCTGCGCCCCTGCACCCCACTGGCCCCCGGGATCACCAACCCCTACCCACGGAGGGGCAACACAACAACTGGCTGCTCCACATCACCATCCCCGGGATCCCCACATTGAGCAGCGGTGGTGAAATCACCTCAACCGTGGCTGGCGTCACGAACTATAACAATCCCCACACCCAACCACAAAACCCCCCTTTCACTCACGGGCGAGGAGTGTCGCTCGAGAAACCCCGGGATCCGGCCTACAGCTCGAGCCACCAGGAGCAGCTGCCGGACCCGAGTAGAAGGGGTGAGCGCGGTGTGCTGACACCCTCCTCCCCGCCCGCGACAACTTGGCGTCACGAACAGGATCTTACTGCTCTGCCGTCTGGTAGAGGTGCGCCTTGTTACCGCCGGAGGTATCCGGCAGAAAAATTTCAGAAGCCGCCATCTTTGGCGCGAAAAGTTCCCGCTCGAGCGTCTTCTCGAGCAGTAGAAGCGCGAAGGCCAAAACTCCGCCCTGAGAGAGGAGGGGCCGAAAAGAGCTAAGGGGGACGCGATGGCGGCTGGCTGCATGTAACAACGCAGCTAAAGAAAGACGGGGACACGAATTGGGAAATGGCAGCGTCCTCGAATTGGAGTGCGGGAATACCCGCCACCGGAGTACCCAAGCTCTGGGGGAAACGAGGCGGAGTAGCGTTTGAGGACTGCGGCCCGGGTGAGCTCCCCACCGGGACCGCTGCGTGGCTGGAGCGGGAGTTGGGCCGATTCTGCGTGAAGGTGAGGGCGCAGAGCCTGCAGCAGTTGATGGATTGGAAAGCAGAGATGCGAAGGATGGTTGCCGTAGTAGGGGCCCGTGAGCAAGGGCCGCTGCGGCCGTGCCGCGTTGCGATCAGTCCACCCAAACCCCAGAGCCGGCCCTGATTGAGTGGGAGACAGACATCAGCACCGCGGCTGGAGGTCCGAAGGGGATGTCGTTGATGGAGGAAGAGGTCCCAAGTATGCCGCCTCCGCCGCCATTCCTAACGGCTGTCAGCGGTGCGGGGTTGAACTGCCAGTGGGAGGAAAATCCCATGTACCGCTCGGTCTCGAAGTGGGCCGACACCCTGCGGTGGTAGCCGCCTTAGGGGCAGCGGATGCCCGTTGCATCGTCCCCGTTGGGACCATCACTGAAGTTGCTGTTTGTTTGAAAAAGTTTAAAAAGTTTGAAATGATAAGTGAAATAACCGAAGAAGTCACCTGATTTGTTTGTTGATTTGCAACCGGCAGGAGCCGGCACCGTTGTCCCCGTGGGGACCGTTTAAAGTTTTGCATGGGAACTATCCATGGACAAGCCCGTGAACTAGCAGGGCACCACAAACGTTAAGTGGCTTGTAAATATGTTGGGTACCGTTACCGTTTCCGCTATACCGTCTCCGGAGAGGCAGGTTGGAGGGAGGGCCCTGAGCAGAGCAGGCTAGGGCCCAGCCACCAAAGGAACCGGTGGCCACCCTCTGGAGGGGAAGGACAGATCCCGCTCGGGTAACTTGTGCTGGACTGTGGGTCAAGGGGTGCTGCCTGGGTTTTAGGGGCAGCATCAGGGCCAGGTTGCTTGGGTGGGAGAGAGCGGAAACCGTGACCGTATACCGTTGTAACATTAAAAGTAAATGTGCCTCCCGTCTTGGGAAGAGTTATGATTAAAAATGTACATAATTTACCGTTTATAATGTTATACCGTTTTACCTTTTCAGAAAACAAAAAGGAAAATAAAACCGGTGTTGGACGGGCAGCCCGAGGACGGTCTGCGTTTTGCTAAGGGGGAATGTGTCGCCCTGGGCAAGCCAGGGGACACAGATAACAACACACACGCACCCCACATTCCCTGTAGGTACACCAGCTAACCAGAAATCCTTGTTGCCTTCCTCCAGAGGTTGATGATGCACACCGGGGGGTGGGCCAGGCGGTTGGCTCCGCCCACCGAGGAGCTCACAACTCTGGAGGCAGGAAGAAACCGGGCAGTTGAGTCCAGGAGGAGGAAGTGGAAGGAGTAACAACAGAGTTCAGCCAGGGAGGAGAAAGGAGTAGGAGGTGAACAGAGAGTAGCTCAGGAGGGAGCTAAAGTGAAACAGCAGTAAAAGTGACAGAAAGCCTGGAGCTGGTCTGTGGCTGTGTGCCCAGACGGAGTCAGCAAGGTCAGCAGACAGTGGTGAAGATCTGCAGTGGGACTGTCTGGAGGTTGCTGGAAGGGCCACGGAGGCTGTGTGTATCCGGGGGCCTGGAGCAGTATACAAAGGGCAGTCAGCACCAGAGCAGGGGCTTCTCGGATCCCAGCAAGGCTTGGAGTCGCTGTAAATTGCTAAATCCGTTAGTGAAGGGGACGTAGATCCCCCAACAAGCAAGTCCTGATTGACGGCAAAGGTCCAACCACAACAGGGAAACACCGCCACCGCCAAGGCACCAGTTTCCCAGGGCCGGCGCCTGCGGGAAAAGTGTGGAGCTCCTCCGGCACAGATTGCAGTCGGGGAGCGGGTAACCGGTAGAAGCATGAATAGAAGCATGGCACACCTCACCCCACACGAGAACCAACCTCCAAAGGCTCTTGGGGTTCAGGGTATAAGTGACCCAATTCCTATATAGAGAATAAATCTGCATTATCCCCATAACATATATCCCATTTAAAGGTATATGGAATAAGGACATACCTGACTGCTGACTCTTAGTGGAGCAACAGTTGTGTCATAAAGTACCGACCACAGCAGTCCAGGTATCTAATGATAGAAGGCAAGGGATACCTTAAACATCATATAGTGGTGATCCCCCCACTCAGGGGATCTGGGTCCTACCTTAAATTGCAGGGGTGCCAATACGTTTGGCCAGCACTGTACATTGCAGTCACATGCCTCTATGTACACATGTCTAAACAATATACAGTGCAGGTACATGCCCCCTATATACAGTGCAGACACATGCCTCATCTTCACACATATCCCCCCTACATACAGTGTAGTCCCATCCATGCCCCTTATATACAGTAGAGAACATGCCCCCTACACAGAGTACAGACAATGGCCCCCTCCTATATACAGTTTACATATGCCCCTCTATATACAGTGTAGATACATGCTTCTATATGCACATATACCTCCTATATACAGTGTAGACACATCACCCCTCCCTATATCCAGTGTACATATGCCCTCTCATGTACAGTGCAGACACATGCCACCTATATGGAGTGCGGACACATGCCTCTATATATATATATATATATATATATATATATATATATATATATATATATATATATATATATATATATAGTGCCTACAAGTAGTATTTAACCCCCTGCAGATTTAGCAGGTTTGATGAGATGCAAATAAGTTAGAGCCTGCAAACTTCAAACAAGAAGAAAAACAAAAAGCCAGCACTAAATGTGCACTTCAGCACTAAACATTCCAAACTGTACTTATTATAAAATTTTTGAGATTTTTGGCAAAAAATTGCAATTTCTTGAGCTGCTTCGCCACGTCACGGCAAATCTCATTTGAGGCAGTCCTACACTAAAATATTTTTATAAAATGTGCCATACGGCCTCACATATGAATAGTAGAACTGCTCTTAGCAGCACTCACCTGGTCTATTTCAATCCCGTACCCATGACTGAGTCATGGCTGTGGGCGGGACAGGTCCAAGCAAATGCTGCATGAAGTAAATAGCCTGTGGACAAGGCCTGATGACAATGTGAACAGTCACCAACCGCAAAAATCTAGACAGATGGAATACATCCCAAATTGGGGTGCATAGCAAAGTGGGGGTCAGCCACCGACCAATTCAATGAAGAAAAACAAAAAGCCAGCACTAAATGTGCACTTCAGCACTAAACATTCCAAACTGTACTTATTATAAAAATTTTGAGATTTTTGGCAAAAAATTGCAATTTCTTGAGCTGCCTCGCCACGTCACGGCAAATCTCATTTGAGGCAGTCCTACACTAAAATATTTTTATAAAATGTGCCATACGGCCTCACATATGAATAGTAGAACTGCTCTTAGCAGCACTCACCTGGTCTATTTCAATCCCGTACCCATGACTGAGTCATGGCTGTGGGCGGGACAGGTCCAAGCAAATGCTGCATGAAGTAAATAGCCTGTGGACAAGGCCTGATGACAATGTGAACAGTCACCAACCGCAAAAATCTAGACAGATGGAATACATCCCAAATTGGGGTGCATAGCAAAGTGGGGGTCAGCCACCGACCAATTCAATGAAGAAAAACAAAAAGCCAGCACTAAATGTGCACTTCAGCACTAAACATTCCAAACTGTACTTATTATAAAAATTTTGAGATTTTTGGCAAAAAATTGCAATTTCTTGAGCTGCCTCGCCACGTCACGGCAAATCTCATTTGAGGCAGTCCTACACTAAAATATTTTTATAAAATGTGCCATACGGCCTCACATATGAATAGTAGAACTGCTCTTAGCAGCACTCACCTGGTCTATTTCAATCCCGTACCCATGACTGAGACATGGCTGTGGGCGGGACAGGTCCAAGCAAATGCTGCATGAAGTAAATAGCCTGTGGACAAGGCCTGATGACAATGTGAACAGTCACCAACCGCAAAAATCTAGACAGATGGAATACATCCCAAATTGGGGTGCATAGCAAAGTGGGGGTCAGCCACCGACCAATTCAATGAAGAAAAACAAAAAGCCAGCACTAAATGTGCACTTCAGCACTAAACATTCCAAACTGTACTTATTATAAAAATTTTGAGATTTTTGGCAAAAAATTGCAATTTCTTGAGCTGCCTCGCCACGTCACGGCAAATCTCATTTGAGGCAGTCCTACACTAAAATATTTTTATAAAATGTGCCATACGGCCTCACATATGAATAGTAGAACTGCTCTTAGCAGCACTCACCTGGTCTATTTCAATCCCGTACCCATGACTGAGTCATGGCTGTGGGCGGGACAGGTCCAAGCAAATGCTGCATGAAGTAAATAGCCTGTGGACAAGGCCTGATGACAATGTGAACAGTCACCAACCGCAAAAATCTAGACAGCTGGAATACATCCCAAATTGGGGTGCATAGCAAAGTGGGGGTCAGCCACCGACCAATTCAATGAAGAAAAACAAAAAGCCAGCACTAAATGTGCACTTCAGCACTAAACATTCCAAACTGTATGTCAGGTTTCCAGGTTTTCCAGTTCTCTTTTGACTGCCCTTGCCCTCGGTTAACATGGAGGTTACCGTTCTGTTGCCCTACTTCCTGTCCAGCAGCTTAAAAGGCCGCCTCCCAGCCCAGTCCAGTGCCTGAGTATACTGCCTGCTGTGTGCTCCTGCTGTGTTTGCTGCTTATTCCGGATTGCCTCGGGATTCCCCTAAAGGACTACCTACCGATTGTCTCAGGACTGTACCCGGCTCTTAAGGCTGTGCCCGGATTCCGTTTACCATCTTCGGTCAGCACTCCGCCTGGTTCTCTTTTGGTTCGTAACCATCCTGGATAAACATTTCCGTACGGACACTCATTGACTTTACCGCTTGCTCCTTATCCCGGCCGCTGCGCATTTAGGCCTTCCGGGGTAGATTGCCGGACAGTCCCTGTATAGGGGTTCGCTCCGGTGGTCTCCCTGGGGGAGTCCGGTGCGTGGTCCCGGGAATCCCCTGCGCGTCTATTCCGGAAAGTATTGCATGTGTTATTGTATTGTTGTGTTTGTTCTGTTTCTACCGTGGTGACATACTATAAAACATCTTGTACCCGGAACTCGTCACTGATTGTCATTGCCCTACGCTATCGAAATCCTCAGAATATAGAATAAGTATTACATTGTACTTATTATAAAAATTTTGAGATTTTTGGCAAATATTGAAATAGACCAGGTGAGTGCTGCTAAGAGCAGTTCTACTATTCATATGTGAGGCCGTATGGCACATTTTATAAAAATATTTTAGTGCAGGACTGCTTCAAATGAGATTTGCCGTGACGTGGCGAAGCAGCTCAAGAAATTGCAATTTTTTGCCAAAAATCTCAAAACATTTTTTATAATAAGTACAGTTTGGAATGTTTAGTGCTGTAGTGCACATTTGGTGCTGGCTTTTTGTTTTTTCTTCATTGAATTGGTCGGTGGTTGACCTCCACCTTGCTATGCACCCCAATTTGGGATGTATTCCATCTGTCTGGATTTTGGCGGTTGGTGACTGTTCACATTAAGTCATCAGGCTTTGTCCACAGGCTATTTACTTCATGCAGCATTTGCTTGGACCTGTCCCGCCCACAGCCATGACTCAGTCATGGGTACGGGATTGAAATAGACCAGGTGAGTGCTGCTAAGAGCAGTTCTACTATTCATATGTGAGGCCGTATGGCACATTTTATAAAAATATTTTAGTGCAGGACTGCTTCAAATGAGATTTGCCGTGACGTGGCGAAGCAGCTCAAGAAATTGCAATTTTTTGCCAAAAATCTCAAAACATTTTTTATAATAAGTACAGTTTGGAATGTTTAGTGCTGTAGTGCACATTTGGTGCTGGCTTTTTGTTTTTTCTTCATTGAATTGGTCGGTGGTTGACCTCCACCTTGCTATGCACCCCAATTTGGGATGTATTCCATCTGTCTGGATTTTGGCGGTTGGTGACTGTTCACATTAAGTCATCAGGCTTTGTCCACAGGCTATTTACTTCATGCAGCATTTGCTTGGACCTGTCCCGCCCACAGCCATGACTCAGTCATGGGTACGGGATTGAAATAGACCAGGTGAGTGCTGCTAAGAGCAGTTCTACTATTCATATGTGAGGCCGTATGGCACATTTTATAAAAATATTTTAGTGCAGGACTGCTTCAAATGAGATTTGCCGTGACGTGGCGAAGCAGCTCAAGAAATTGCAATTTTTTGCCAAAAATCTCAAAACATTTTTTATAATAAGTACAGTTTGGAATGTTTAGTGCTGTAGTGCACATTTGGTGCTGGCTTTTTGTTTTTTCTTCATTGAATTGGTCGGTGGTTGACCTCCACCTTGCTATGCACCCCAATTTGGGATGTATTCCATCTGTCTGGATTTTGGCGGTTGGTGACTGTTCACATTAAGTCATCAGGCTTTGTCCACAGGCTATTTACTTCATGCAGCATTTGCTTGGACCTGTCCCGCCCACAGCCATGACTCAGTCATGGGTACGGGATTGAAATAGACCAGGTGAGTGCTGCTAAGAGCAGTTCTACTATTCATATGTGAGGCCGTATGGCACATTTTATAAAAATATTTTAGTGCAGGACTGCTTCAAATGAGATTTGCCGTGACGTGGCGAAGCAGCTCAAGAAATTGCAATTTTTTGCCAAAAATCTCAAAACATTTTTTATAATAAGTACAGTTTGGAATGTTTAGTGCTGTAGTGCACATTTGGTGCTGGCTTTTTGTTTTTTCTTCATTGAATTGGTCGGTGGTTGACCTCCACCTTGCTATGCACCCCAATTTGGGATGTATTCCATCTGTCTGGATTTTGGCGGTTGGTGACTGTTCACATTAAGTCATCAGGCTTTGTCCACAGGCTATTTACTTCATGCAGCATTTGCTTGGACCTGTCCCGCCCACAGCCATGACTCAGTCATGGGTACGGGATTGAAATAGACCAGGTGAGTGCTGCTAAGAGCAGTTCTACTATTCATATGTGAGGCCGTATGGCACATTTTATAAAAATATTTTAGTGCAGGACTGCTTCAAATGAGATTTGCCGTGACGTGGCGAAGCAGCTCAAGAAATTGCAATTTTTTGCCAAAAATCTCAAAACATTTTTTATAATAAGTACAGTTTGGAATGTTTAGTGCTGTAGTGCACATTTGGTGCTGGCTTTTTGTTTTTTCTTCATTGAATTGGTCGGTGGTTGACCTCCACCTTGCTATGCACCCCAATTTGGGATGTATTCCATCTGTCTGGATTTTGGCGGTTGGTGACTGTTCACATTAAGTCATCAGGCTTTGTCCACAGGCTATTTACTTCATGCAGCATTTGCTTGGACCTGTCCCGCCCACAGCCATGACTCAGTCATGGGTACGGGATTGAAATAGACCAGGTGAGTGCTGCTAAGAGCAGTTCTACTATTCATATGTGAGGCCGTATGGCACATTTTATAAAAATATTTTAGTGCAGGACTGCTTCAAATGAGATTTGCCGTGACGTGGCGAAGCAGCTCAAGAAATTGCAATTTTTTGCCAAAAATCTCAAAACATTTTTTATAATAAGTACAGTTTGGAATGTTTAGTGCTGTAGTGCACATTTGGTGCTGGCTTTTTGTTTTTTAAACTTCAAACAAGAGCAGGATTTATTAACAGATGCATAAATCTTACAAACCAACAAGTTATGTTGCTCAGTTAAATTTTAATACATTTTCAACATAAAAGTGTGGGTCAATTATTATTCAACCCCTAGGTTTAATATTTTGTGGAATAACCCTTGTTTGCAATTACAGCTAATAATCGTCTTTTATAAGACCTCATCAGGCCGGCACAGGTCTCTGGAGTTATCTTGGCCCACTCCTCCATGCAGATCTTCTCCAAGTTATCTAGGTTCTTTGGGTGTCTCATATGGACTTTAATCTTGAGCTCCTTCCACAAGTTTTCAATTGGGTTAAGGTCAGGAGACTGACTAGGCCACTGCAACACCTTGATTTTTTCCCTCTTGAACCAGGCCTTGGTTTTCTTGGCTGTGTGCTTTGGGTCGTTGTTTTGTTGGAAGATGAAATGACGACCCATCTTAAGATCCTTGATGGAGGAGCAGAGGTTCTTGGCCAAAATCTCCAGGTAGGCCGTGCTATCCTTCTTCCCATGGATGCGGACCAGATGGCCAGGCCCCTTGGCTGAGAAACAGCCCCACAGCATGATGCTGCCACCACCATGCTTGACTGTAGGGATAGTATTCTTGGGGACGTATGCAGTGCCATCCAGTCTCCAAACGTCACGTGTGTGGTTGGCACCAAAGATCTCGATCTTGGTCTCATCAGACCAGAGAACCTTGAACAAGTCTGTCTCAGAGTCCTCCAAGTGATCATGAGCAAACTGTAGACGAGCCTTGACATGACGCTTTGAAAGTAAAGGTACCTTACGGGCTCGTCTGGAACGGAGACCATTGCGGTGGAGTACGTTACTTATGGTATTGACTGAAACCAATGTCCCCACTGCCATGAGTTCTTCCCGGAGCTTGTTCCTTGTTGTCCTTGGGTAAGCCTTGACTCTTTGGACAAGCCTGGCCTTGGCACGGGTGGAAACTTTCAAAGGCTGTCCAGGCCGTGGAAGGCTAACAGTAGTTCCATAAGCCTTCCACTTCCGGATGATGCTCCCAACAGTGGAGACAGGTAGGCCCAACTCCTTGGAAAGGGTTTTGTACCCCTTGCCAGCCTTGTGACCCTCCACGATCTTGTTATTGATGGCCTTGGAATGCTCCATTGTCTTTCCCATGTTGACCAAGTATGAGTGCTGTTCACAAGTTTGGGGAGGGTCTTAATTAGTCAGAAAAGGATGGAAAAAGAGATAATTAATCCAAACATGTGAAGCTCATTGTTCTTTGTGCCTGAAATACTTCTTAATACTTTAGGGGAACCAAACAGAATTCTGGTGGTTTGAGGGGTTGAATAATAAATGACCCTCTGAATAAACTTTTCACAATTTAAAAAAAAAAAAAATAAATAACATTCTTTTTTGCTGCAGTGCATTTCACACTTCCAGGCTGATCTACAGTCCAAATGTCACAATGCCAAGTTAATTCCGAATCTGTAAACCTGCTAAATCTGCAGGGGGCTGAATACTACTTGTAGGCACTGTATATATGTATATATATATATATATATATATATATATATATACATATATATATATATGCCCCTATATACAGTGCAGAAACATGCCTCTATATATACACATGCCCTATATACAGTGCAGACAAATACCTCTATATATATACATGCCGCCTATATACAGTGCAGACACATGCACCCTATATACAGTGCAGTACGTTGCCAGCTATATACACATGCCCCCTATATACAGTGCAGGCATATGCCCCCTATATATAGTGGAGACACATGCCTCTATATATACATACCCCCTATATACAGTAGGCACATTATCCCTATATACAGTGCAAGCACATGCCCCCTATATACAGTGCAGTAAGCTGCCCCTATATACACATGTCCCCCCTATATACAGTGCAGGCACATGCCCCCTATATAAAGTGCAGTAAGCTGCCCCTATATACACATGTCCCCCCTGTATACAGTGCAGGCACGTGCCCCTTATATAAAGTACAGTAAGCTGCCCCTATATACAGTGAAGACACATACCCTCAAGTAGAATACTAGTGGTGGGGTATAATGGATTTTGCTGACTATAACAAGTCATTGACAGGCACAATGACTCATAACGACAAATATCTTTTCTATTGCATTTTACCATTTCTTTATTTATTTTGTAATACAGTAATTTGTCTTTGAATGGTTTTAATTAAAGTCAATAACAGCTATAAACTGGAGAAGCGTATTAACCATCACATCACGTGTTCAGAAGAAGCAGCAGCATGGAGGACATTATACAGCAGCACTGAGCAGTAGAGATGTGAATCCAGTTATAAAGTGAGGTATAACACTTACTAGAGAGTCCCAACCCCCACTCTCTCTCACTTTGCTCCTCCATCCTCATTGCTCTCTTCATAGACTACAATAGGCAGCTGTATTTAATGATCTGGCAGTGTATCTTGATTTGACCAAGGTAGATTTTAGAAGTGAATGGGTAAAGGATGCGTGAAAGGGTTCTATGGGAATAAATAAAAAATAAATAAAAGAAAAATGTCACCATAAATAAATTCCAAATACCTAACTTGCAAGTCATACTTATTTTGTCTGGGAAGGCAATCACTATAGTACATCAAAATGGTCGCCTTGCTACACTGACAGAAATCTGTCCTAGAATGTTAACAAAGCCGGTGTCTGTCAGCATGTGCAGTAAGAAACTCCACTCCTATCCCATCCAGTGTAGCAATATGTGCTCACAGTAGATATTCTGATCCAATACTGGAGTTACCAGATGTGCTGAGGTAAGGAGAGGCTGCTCACACTGTTGTCCTCCCTTTCTATCTGATCTAATACTGGAGATACCAGAGGGGCTGAGTTAAGGAGAGGCTGCTCACACTGTTGTCCTCCCTTTCTATCTGATCTAATACTGGAGATACCAGAGGGGCTGAGTTAAGGAGAGGCTGCTCACACTGTTGTCCTCCCTTTCTACCTGATTTAATATTGGGAATACCAGTAGTGCTGAGGAAAGAAGAGGCTTCTCACACTGCTGTCCAAAACTTGTCTATCTGATCTAATGCTGGATATACCAGGGGGGGCTGAGGTTAGAAAAGACTTCTCACACTGTTGTTCACCCTGTCTATCTGATATAATACTGGTGATACCAGTGGTGATGAGGAAAGAAGAAGCTATTCACACTGCTGTCGACCCTGTCACTCTGATCTACTACTGAAGATACCAGAACTGCTGAGGTAAAAAGAGGCTGCTCACACTGCTGTCCTTGCTTCCTTTCTGATCTAATACTGGAGATACCAGGAGTGCTGAGGGAAGAAAAGGCTGCTCACACTGTTGTCCTCCCTTTCTATCTGATCTAATACTGGAGATACCAGAAGTGATGAAGAAGAAGCTTCTCACACTGCTGTCAACCCTGTCAATCTGATCTACTACTGAAGACACCAGAAGTGCCAAGATATGAATACTGAAGATACCAGTGCTGCTGAGGTAGAAAGAAGCTGTTCACACTGCTGTCCTCACTTTCTTTCTGATTTACTACTAGAGATACCAGTAGTGCTGAGGTAAGAAGAGGCTGCTCACACTTCTGTTTACCCTGTCTATCTGATCTAATACTGAAGACACCAGAAGAGCTAAGGTAAGAAGAAGCTGCTCACACTGCTGTTCACCCTGTTTTTCTGGAGCTTAACCTGCTGCTGTGACATGGCGATAGTTTGACGGTACATAGTATACGTTATCTTCAGGTCACAGCAGTGGAACATTTATTTTATTGATTACTTTTTCTATATTACTGGAGGACCCCTTTACATATACAATATGTTTAGACTATACTGTACAACACAAAATATCTAGAATTTCCACCATAATGTCATCATGACCCCATAAGTTTTGTTTCTCGCTGGAGATGTCAGCCTCTTCATCAAAACTTATATTGCTGTTCTTCGCTTTATAAAGCTGCTGCGTGACAACTAAATACAGAAGCTCTCATTTCTGAAGTGTAACACTTTCTGTCCGGTCGCTGGGACTTGGCAGCCGTGGATGAAAAATGTTCTACTTGTTCATTTTAACAAAAAAAATAATCTGTATTGTTTGCTTCCAGACTGCGCCCTCTTCAAACTGCTGCTTGGATACAGACCTTGATCCGTGCCAGCTTCGCCCTACTTCCCCAGCAGTTAAATGGAGCTGGAGATTGAAATCGCGGCTCATATTGAACTGATTTAGAGTCAAAAAAGTATTTGTCTATTTCCTCCTTTCTGTCCATGATTACCACAGGGCGGATAACAGGTCCCAGGTAAAGACCTTTTCGGCACTTTATGAAGTTGACATTCTATCCGTGTCACCGACATCTTTCCGCCGTGACACATAGCAATTAACTTTGCATCATGAACGACCTTAATAAAATTATGATGAGGTCCTCTTATCAGGTTGACAGATTATAAATTTGGGATCTAATTGTGTTTTTTGTTTGTTTCCGTACTCGTAGCTTCGTAGCTTGTACAACCCCTTTTATTATTGGGGGCCTATACTACAGTGCCTTCAGCAATGAATGCTAATGGAGGCTGCGTTTTATAGAAACCTGAAGGGCAATTTAGAAAGATAAATGACAAGGTGTCTATGATGTATTGGTTGATGATTAAACAGCTGGCAGAAGATGGGGCGTTCTCAAAAGTAGAATTCTCCATGGCAAAAAGAAATGTGATTAAGGAGTCGCCGTACCCTGCGTGCCATCAAGATTTATGTTTGCTTAAGAGAACAGCTAAAAATGTGTTGTTGTTTTATGTTGTGTGCTCTGGGTGGCAGGATAATTGCCTTTAAAGAAGACCTGTCACTTGTTATAAGTATGTAATTTCTCTTACCTGGTATAAATGCCGCTGTTGTCACACTTGGGCAAGGGGACAGTCCGGCGGATGGCACAACATAGAGGTACAACAGGGAAGGAAAGAAAGAGGAAGGCCCTGGAAGAGGAAGAGGGGGGTTGGGGCACGTCCTTGACACTAACCTGTTTGTGAACCCTGAGCTCCCCTAACACCCCTATACGAGTCCTTCCCTTCATCGCCATCACGTGCTTAGACCCTATCTGTCCTTCCACTCACCCTGGCTAGTGAGCGCACTAGCCTTCACCTCTAAAATCGTCCAACCCACAGGAAGGTAGACAGGCAGGAGAACATAGACATAAACGATATACCGTATTATTTGGATCATAAGACAAATTTTTCCTCTCAAAAATTTGGGAGGAAAGTGAGGGGTGCGTCTTATAATCTAAATGTAGCTTACCGGGGGAGGTGGAGAGGGGTCACAGGAGATGCTGCGGGCTATGAGGCAGGGGCCGCCATTCTGAAAATCACGGCAGCACGGGCTTCAAATAATGATGCCCGGAGTCGGCGTGTGCGCGGATGGAGCTCTCTGCTCAAGATCTCATCTGTGCACGCGCCGCCTCTAGTACATTTATTTCCCTGCAGCGGACTTAAGGAAAATGGTGCCCGGAGGTGGCTCGTGCACAGATGAGATATCAGCTTATCATTGAGCCAAGAGCTCCATGTGCTCACGCGCCGACTTTGGGCACCATTTCTTTGAAGCCCACACCACGGACAGTTTCTGAATGCTCCTTCTGTCTAACAGTACCTGCAGCAAGCATCTGGGACACTTGCTGCACTTCCTGCAGCATCGCCCTACTCTACCACCGCCATGCCTCCTGTGACCCTGCTCCACCACCACTGCCATCCTCCCTCCGGTAAGACACCACCAGATTATAAGACCGACCCTATATTTTTTTTTCCCCTTTTTTTTTCTCTCTAAATTTAGGGTGCATATTGGGGAGTTCTGGGTGCTTATTGCTAATCCCTGCCTAACTGTCCCTGTATCTAGTAGTATAAATAAATGGATCTTTAGAAAAAATATTTCTAAAGATCTTTTATGGTATGCTAATGAGCGCAGGGACTGGTCCCCTGGGTGTTAGTTCCCCACGGCTAGTTGGGTCCATTAGCATGTTAGTACACACCCTGTGGGTGTGCTAACATGCTAATGAGTGCGCAGTGTCAAAGGATGACCTCACCCACCTTTCCGCCGCCATCGCCGCCCGACGCTGGATTTCGGCTCAGTGCGCATGACCCCGGACGTCCGGTCATGCGCACTACTTCAGTTTGAAGCCAGGTTGTGTACACCCAGCTTCATAGTGCACATGACCGAAACTACGGGGTCATGCGCACTGAGCAGAAATACAGCATCGGGCGGAGATGGCGGCGGAGAGGGGAGTGAGATCATCCTCTGGTGATGCACAGTCATTAGCATGTTATCACGACCACAGGGTGTGTACTAACATGCTAATGGGGCCAACTAGCCAAGGGAACTAACGCCCAGGGGACTAGTGCCCTCGCTCATTAGCATACGATAAAAGATCTCTATCTATGTTAGTGTATACAGGGACAGTTAGGCAGGGATAAGCAATATACACCCGGAACTGCTCATGGTTCTGGTGCATATTGGACCTGACAGGTTCCCTTTAAAAGCACAGAATGAAGACAATGAGGAGACAAATAACGTCTTCTCACCTGGGAACATCTTATCTCTTATAGGGGTAAAAATGTCAGCACTTGGAGATCCCATATATCAGTAATACCCCGTGTGCCTGAGCGCTTCTATAAATCACCACATTGGGAATAAAATATTGAACTGATTAGAGGAGAATAAAAAACCTATTAGAGGAGAATAAGAAATCTGACTACTTTATAATGCCCAGAATCTTTATGGCCGCTGCATATTCCCTATAGAAACATCAATCCTAAGCCCAATATAAGTAAGAAAACGTGATTATGCACTAAAAATGACTGCGTTACCCCCAGCATATTTTGGATTTATTGTAGTATACTGGTGATAATAAATGTGTCTGGTGCAGTCTATGTATCAGTATATCTATCAGCCGTACACCTAAATTTATGGCAGCTTTATATCCTCATTCTAGGTGTCCCCTGGGTTAATCTAGAAATATCTATAGGATCCAGCAAATCCTCATATCCTCCATAATAAATAACATTCATGGCAGCGCCGCACTCCCCCAAACCTACAGTATGTATGCAAACTATGCATTTACCATAAAGCTGTCACGTCCCGTCTCACATATCATAATTACACAGTAACAATATAATGTAACTTCTGTTGTATCATTTAGACCTGATACATTTATATTCATTTTAGGAGAAAATATCTGTCATTCTTATGTAACCCTTTGCTGAACTTTGCAGTCCTGCGTGGCACTAATAAACCATCTTGAATTAGGAGGCAATGAAGACTTTAACTTTGACCTTTTTTTCTAGCCATAATGATTTACAGAAACACTTGTCTACTCCGGCATTCATAGCCATTGGCCACATTGGTAAACCGTAAGCGAGACTCTTAAATAAAAATAATTTTTTAAACCCTGACTTTGCTGTCGCCTTGAAAGTGTATCCACTGAACCTAAAAAAAAAGTATTGATCTTTTCCATAATCCAGATGTTGTCCTCGTAGGGCTTTGATCATCAGAGATGCCCAGGGAAGGAGAAACCAGTACAGCTGCTAGTTTCCAGTCTCCGATCATGGATTCCTCCCTTACCTGGCTGTGTGCTGTCCTGCCCTGGATGTCAGAGATACTATGCGAAATAGTCATAATAAAAACAAAACAAATCAAAGTAGAGTCTCATCCATCAAAAATATGGATAAAGGATTCATGGTGGCATACTGAATCCTATAGGTCCACTGTGTGCCAACACACGACGTCTATGGTGCTTCCATACAACGGACTATTAGTCCCTAAATGAAATATTCTATGCAAAACCATGGTTAAGAAATAATAGAATGTAATAATTTGCTACTTAAAATGCAATCTAATAAGGTTCTACCCTCCTTCACAATACAGTAAAGTTCTCCAAATCCCAAAATGTCAATTTCAGCATGAGTAAAATCTAGTTTGTGGTTCGTGGGAGCTCAAAGATGAGCCAAATTTTTTACCAGTTTGTAGTCCATACGAGCCCAAAGATGAACCAAATTTAAATTTTGATCCAGTTTGTAGTCAGTGGGAGCCCAAATATCAGCCAAATTTTTTACAAGTTTGTGGTCTGTGGGAGCTCAAAGATTAACCAAACCTTTTACCCGTTTGTGGTCGGTGGGAGCCTAAAGATGAGCCAAATTTTTTACCAGTTTGTGGTCGGTGGGAGCCCAAAGATTAGCCAAATTATTTACCAGTTTGTGGTTGGTGAGAGCCCTAAAATGAGCCAAATTATTTACCAGTTCGTAGTCTGTGGGAGGCCAAAGGTGAGCCACATTTTAACCAGTTTGTGGGAGCCCAAAGATGAGCCAAATTTTTTACCAGTTTGTGGGAAACCAAAGATGAGCCAATTTTTTTCCAGTTTGTGGTCAGTAGGAGCCCAAAGATGAGCTAAATTTTTAACCAGTTTGTGGGAGCCCAAAGATGAGCCAAATGTTTTACCAGTTTGTGGTCAGTAGGAGCCCAAAGATGAGCCAAATTTTTTACCAGTTTGTGGTCGGTGGGAGCCCAAAGAGAAGCCAAATTTTTACCAGTTTGTGGGAGCCCAAAGATGAGCCAAATTCCTTATCAGTTTGTAGTCGGTGGGAGCCTAAAGATGAGCCAAATTTTTTATCAGTTTGTGGTCGGTGGGAGCCCAAAGATGAGCCAAATGTTTTACCAGTTTGTGGGAAACCAATGATGAGCCAATTTTTTTCCAGTTTGTGGTTGGTGGGAGCCCAAAGATGAGCCAAATTTTTAACCTGTTTGTGGGAGCCCAAAGATGAGCCAAATGTTTTACCAGTTTGTGGTCAGTAGGAGCCCAAAGATGAGCCAAATTTTTTACCAGTTTGTGGTCGGTGGGAGCCCAAAGAGAAGCCAAATTTTTACCAGTTTGTGGGAGCCCAAAGATGAGCCAAATTCCTTATCAGTTTGTAGTCGGTGGGAGCCTAAAGATGAGCCAAATTTTTTATCAGATTGTGGTCGATGGGAGCCCAAATATAAGCCAAATTTTTTAACAGTTTATGGTCTGTGGAAGCCCAAAGATGAGCCAAATTTTTTACCAGTTTGTAGTCGGTGCGAGTCCAAAGATGAGCCAATTTTTTTTACCAGTTTGTGGTCGGTGGGAGCCCAAAGAGAAGCCAAATTTTTACCAGTTTGTGGGAGCCCAAAGATGAGCCAAATTCCTTATCAGTTTGTAGTCGGTGGGAGCCTAAAGATGAGCCAAATTTTTTATCAGTTTGTGGTCGGTGGGAGTCCAAATATGAGCTAAATTTTTTAACAGTTTATGGACGGTGGAAGCCCAAAAATGAGTGAATTTTTTCTCAGCTTGTGATCCATGGGAGCCCAAAGATTCGCCAAATTTTTTAAGAGGCAAGCACCTTCTAATTAGAGTTGAGCAAGACATTTTGCTTGAGCCTGGTCTATTAGCCATGTCAGTGTTCCGTTTCTACTGTACAAAACCCTGTAGACCTTCTCCTACCTGCAGGCATCCTTTTGCCTTTTCTGATTAGTAGGTTCAGCATGACATCATTGTTGAGATGTAAGACACGCATGATATCATGCCAGTTACTACTAATCAGAAGAGGCAGTATTTGTACCAGCAGGATTTCGTCTGACGGCCACAGACTACCAACGAGGTCGCTGGTCCTGCAAAACTTTTTCCACAACTCTACTTCTCATAGATTTGGCTTATCTGATGCCACCTGCCTCTTTAGTAAATCATTCCCCCATAGAAAATGTGAGTACACATTTGTACTGTGTAGTTACTATACCTAATGACCTCAGCTCTGCTGCCTCTCCTTCCATATTTGTGATCAGCAGACATTTTGGATATGAAGAGAATGGGCCCACATCACACATAAGGAAGCAGCAGAGTGGAAGCCAAGGTCATATTTAATATGGGGTATGGTGCTCTAAGACCAGTTAAAAAATTGTGGTCTAAAAAAAATTAGACAAAATGATTTTCAAATAAATCCCAAGAATTTGGGTCACCTGTCCCTCACGTCAATAGTGTCGTTGGGAACTACTGCTCCGATCACACAGAAGGCAAAATCCTCTCTTGTTGGGATCAGTGTTGGTCCCAGCAGTCAGAGTCCCATCGATCATACATTCATTACCTCTCCTGCGGATAGGTGATAAACGTTGTTCGTGGGATGACCCCCTGAAGTGAATGCAGAGTTTATGTCTGTGATGCACAATATTCTCCTAACAATCCTGCGTCATTTCTGGAGAAGGCTTTGAGCCTGGTATAGAATTACCTGTAAATCAGCGTAATACACAAGGCACATTTCTCTGTATTTATGGCATTCAAACAAAATTATTTTACAGCTACATTTGGTCTTAATACAGAATTCGGGAGCTGAAAGCCTTTGATGTTGAGCATTTGTTTTGCATCGTAAAGGGGCTGATGTCAGGAAGGAAGAGGCAATGGGACCAGTTATCCAGGCTTCAGTCTCATAATCACCTCTAGTGGTTCAGTGTAACAATAAATTAGATTATAGCCTCATAAATATGCAGAAATTAAGGACAGAAAACAGGAAAATTCTACATGGTGTACAGTAGACACTGATCAGAAGAACAACAACAGAAAACATAGTAAATTTATTATAGTTTTCATCTCTAGCACATAGTTTCATCTGTAGGTTTTGGTGCTCAAAAAACATTAAATCAAAAACAGCAATCGGTATCTGCAAATACTGATTGCCAAAACCAAAAGCCAATAATTTAAATATATCTCTCTAAAGCCTGCTTTATGTCGCGGGCGGAGGAGGGGACACTGCGCTCTCCCACTGCTCGGGTCCGGCTGCCGCTGCTGCTGCGGCCTGCTGCTGCTTGGTGGCTCGAGCGATGGGCCGGATCCCGGGGACTCGAGTGGCGCTCCTCACCCGTGAGTGAAAGGGGTTTGGTTGTTGGGATAGTTTATTGTCCGTGACGCCACCCACGGTTGTGGTGATTGTGTGGACACCACCGCTGCTCTGTCTGGGAAGCCCGGGAGTGGTGGTATGGAGCAGCCAGTTGTTGATTTGCCCCTCCGTGGGTAGGGGGTTTGGTGGTCCCGGGGCCCAGTGATGGGGTTGGGATGGTGGACAGGCGGGTTATGGGGCCTGTGGAGGTGCAGAGGCGCAGGGGCAGCGCTGTGCCGCACGGCACGGAGGTACTCACTCAGCCAAAGGATGATGACAAAGTTCTCGGTAAACAAACGGCTGGTTGGACGGGTCCCTCGGACGGCTACGGTGCTGATGTTCCCTGCAGTTAGCGGTGACGGTCTCTTCCCTGCACCTATGTATAGTCCTTTGGTAGCGATGGATTCCCACTGGTAACCCGCTCCCCGACCTGGATATGAGCTGGAGGAGCCCCTCTCTTGCCCGCAGGCGCTGGCCCTGGGAAACTGGTGCCTTGGCGGTGGCGGTGTCTCCCCTTAACGGTCGGACTGTTGCCCTCAATCGGGACTTGGTTGTTGGGAGACCCAGTGGTCCCCTTCACTGACGGATTTGGCAAATTATGGCGACTCCTAGCCTTGCCGGGATCCGAAAGGCCCCTGCCCTGGTGCTGACTGTTCTTTGTATACCGCTCCGGTACCGCCGGGTCACCACCCGTCCACGGTCCTTTCGGCAACCTCCGAGCAATCTCTCCTGCAGACGGTCACCGCCGTCTGCCAACCTTGCTGTCTCAGTCCGGGGCACACACCCGGACCAACTTCAGGCTTCTTGCTGTCACTTTTCTCTTTTCACTTCTTCCTTCTCTCACTACAACTCCACTGTTTACTCCTCACACTTCAAACTCTCAAACTCATCTGCCTGGTTTTCCCGCCTCCAGGGCTGTGAACTCCTCGGTGGGTGGAGCCAACCGCCTGGCCCACCCCCTGGTGTGGACATCAGCCCCTGGAGGAAGGCAACAAGGATTTGTGTTCTGACCTTGGTGTTCCTGCAGGGAATGTGGGGTGCGTGTGGTGTTATGACCTGTGACCCCTGGCTTGCCCAGGGCGTCACATTCCCCCTTAGCAAAACGCAGACCATCCTCGGGCTGCCCGTCCAACACCGGTTTTATTTTCCCTTTTTTTTTTTCTGAAAGGTAAAAACGGTAACACATATACAGGTATACTAACATCATCCCACAGCGGGAGGCACTTTGCTTAAACGTTACGGTTTTAAACGGTTAACGGTTACGGTCTCTGCTCTCAGCCACCCAAGCAACCTGGCCCTGATGCTGCCCCTAAGAAACAGGCAGCACCCCTTGACCCCAGTCCTGCACCAAGTTACCCGAGCGGGATCTGTCCTTCCCCTCCAGAGGGTAGCCACCAGTTCCTGTGGTGGCTGGGCCCCAGCCTGCTCTACTGCGGGCCCTCCCTCCAACCTGGCTCTCCGGAGGCGGCAATTCCGGAAACGGTAACGGTAACACAACTTATTTACAAGCCACTAGCGTCTGTGGTTGCCCTGCAAGTTCACGGGCTTGTCCATAAGGAATTCCTTATGCCAAACAATTTGCAAACGGTCCCCACGGGGACAACGGTGCCGGCAACGGCCGGTTTTCCAAATCACGGCAGGACAATCAGGTAACTGTTCGGTTCCATTCACTTATCATTTTCATTTCCAACAACTTGCAAACACAAACAGACTTTCTGGTCCCAATGGGGACGGTGCAACGGTGCTCCGCTGCCATCACTCAGAGTCTTCGACTTCACCTGAGGGAGGGGGTGCAGCACTCACACGGGCCTCCTGGCTGCCCCTCAATTTCGCATCTAGGGCAAACCACCCCCTCTCTCCACAGTGCCGGGTGTACTGAACTATGTCGCCCGGCATCATGTTACGACCGGGGTGCTCTTCGGGCAGGTGAGCATTCACATCCCGCCGGGCTATAAACACTTCGGCCTCCAGGCCCAGTTCATAAATAAATCCATAGCCCCGGCGGACATCAAACCGCCTCACCTGTCCCTCATACAGCGGGCCCCGGACACGGAAAGTCGCCTGACGGAGGTTCTCTTTTTCCCGGATTGCACGGGCCACCAACTCCGCCTTCTTTCTTTCCCTCTCACCGATATCCAGGCCCAGCGGTACCGGCTCCCTGTCCCAGTATGGCGCTGCTGCGAGCTCCGGCGCACGGGTCGGGCCCCGCGGGACATTTTGGACGCTGCCCACTGTTAGGGATCTGGGCGGCAGGTCCCGCGGCGTCTTGGCCTTGGGCGCCGCCTTGCAGCGGCAACCCGGCGCAACCTCAGCCGAGGTGTAGGGGATGGGCACAGGGGCTTTCCGCTGCTGGGCCTTCGGCACAGAGCGGGCTGTCGGCTCTGGCTCGGGGGACTTCTCGGGGGACGCCTCCGGTTCGGGCTTTGGGACCTTCCACGGCAACACCTCCGGGCGGCTACTGGCTCCGGCTGCAGGTCGGCCCGCTGGGGCGGGCATGCTGGGTATCGCTACCGGTTGTGGTGGCAGCGGGCCTAGTGGTGGGGTCACGGCTTCCGGGACGGGTGGCGAGGGAGGTAGCAGGGGGAGAGGGTCTGGACCGGGTCCCGTAGCCGCGATGACCGGCCCTTCAAGGGCATCGGGGCGTGGGTCACTCACCCTCCCTTCCTCAGCTTCCTCCTCGCGTCAACGCACGGCCGCTATGACATCCGCCATGTCGGTCTCCCACTCCTCCATGAGGAGCTGCATCTTGACCTGCAGCCTCTGGTAGAGCTGAGCGGTCCGGATCTCCACCCACGCCGCGGTCCCTGGCGCGGGGGCTACGGTGCTTCTAGACGGCATCCACATGTTGCTGGCGGTCTCTCCCAGGAACAAGATGGTTGCAGGGTCCTGGCGTCCCTGCTTTTATAGCTGCGTTCACATGCAGCCAGCCGCCATTTCGTCTCCCTTAGCCTCTTTCCGGCCCCTCCTCTATCGGGGCGGGGTTTTGGCCTTCGCGCCTCTGCTACTCGAGAAGACGCTCGAGCGGGAACTCTTCGCGCCAAAGATGGTTGCTTCTGAAATTTTCTGGCCGGACACCTCCGGCGGTCACAAGGCGCACCTCTACCCAACGGCAGAGCGGTAAGATCCTGTTCGTGACGCCAAGTTGTCGCGGGCGGAGGAGGGGACGCTGCGCTCTCCCACTGCTCGGGTCCGGCTGCCGCTGCGGCCTGCTGCTGCTCGGTGGCTCGAGCGATGGGCCGGATCCCGGGGACTCCTCGCCCGTGAGTGAAAGGGGTTTGGTTGTTGGGATAGTTTATTGTCCGTGACGCCACCCACGGTTGTGGTGATTGTGTAGACACCACCGCTGCTCTGTCTGGGGAGCCCGGGAGTGGTGGTATGGAGCAGCCAGTTGTTGATTTGCCCCTCCGTGGGTAGGGGGTTTGGTGGTCCCGGGGCCCAGTGATGGGGTTGGGATGGTGGACAGGCGGGTTATGGGGCCTGTGGAGGTGCAGAGGCGCAAGGGCAGCGCTGTGCCGCACGGCACGGAGGTACTCACTCAGCCAAAGGATGATGACAAAGTTCTCGGTAAACAAACGGCTGGTTGGACGGGTCCCTCGGACGGCTACGGTGCTGATGTTCCCTGCAGTTAGCGGTGACGGTCTCTTCCCTGCACCTATGTATAGTCCTTTGGTAGCGATGGATTCCCACCGGTAACCCGCTCCCCGACCTGGATATGAGCCGGAAGAGCCCCTCTCTTGCCCGCAGGCGCTGGCCCTGGAAAACTGGTGCCTTGGCAGTGGCGGTGTCTCCCCTTAACGGTCGGACTGTTGCCTTCAATCCGGACTTGGCTGTTGGGAGACCCAGTGGTCCCCTTCACTGACAGATTTGGCAAATTATGGCGACTCCTAGCCTTGCCGGGATCCGAAAGGCCCCTGCCCTGGTGCTGACTGTTCTTTGTATACCGCTCCGGTACCGCCGGGTCACCACCCGTCCACGGTCCTTTCGGCAACCTCCGAGCAATCTCTCCTGCAGACGGTCACCGCCGTCTGCCAACCTTGCTGTCTCAGTCCGGGGCACACACCCGGACCAACTTCAGGCTTCTTGCTGTCACTTTTCTCTTTTCACTTCTTCCTTCTCTCACTACAACTCCACTGTTTACTCCTCACACTTCAAACTCTCAAACTCATCTGCCTGGTTTTCCCGCCTCCAGGGCTGTGAACTCCTCGGTGGGTGGAGCCAACCGCCTGGCCCACCCCCTGGTGTGGACATCAGCCCCTGGAGGAAGGCAACAAGGATTTGTGTTCTGACCTTGGTGTTCCTGCAGGGAATGTGGGGTGCGTGTGGTGTTATGACCTGTGACCCCTGGCTTGCCCAGGGCGTCACATTCCCCCTTAGCAAAACGCAGACCATCCTCGGGCTGCCCGTCCAACACCGGTTTTATTTTCCCTTTTTTTTTTTCTGAAAGGTAAAAACGGTAACACATATACAGGTATACTAACATCATCCCACAGCGGGAGGCACTTTGCTTACACGTTACGGTTTTAAACGGTTAACGGTTACGGTCTCTGCTCTCAGCCACCCAAGCAACCTGGCCCTGATGCTGCCCCTAAGAAACAGGCAGCACCCCTTGACCCCAGTCCTGCACCAAGTTACCCGAGCGGGATCTGTCCTTCCCCTCCAGAGGGTAGCCACCAGTTCCTGTGGTGGCTGGGCCCCAGCCTGCTCTACTGCGGGCCCTCCCTCCAACCTGGCTCTCCGGAGGCGGCAATTCCGGAAACGGTAACGGTAACACAACTTATTTACAAGCCACTAGCGTCTGTGGTTGCCCTGCAAGTTCACGGGCTTGTCCATAAGGAGTTCCTTATGCCAAACAATTTGCAAACGGTCCTCACGGGGACAACGGTGCCGGCAACGGCCGGTTTTCCAAATCACGGTAGGACAATCAGGTAACTGTTCGGTTCCATTCACTTATCATTTTCATTTCCAACAACTTGCAAACACAAACAGACTTTCTGGTCCCAATGGGGACGGTGCAACGGTGCTCCGCTGCCATCACTCAGAGTCTTCGACTTCACCTGAGGGAGGGGGTGCAGCACTCACACGGGCCTCCTGGCTGCCCCTCAATTTCGCATCTAGGGCAAACCACCCCCTCTCTCCACAGTGCCAGGTGTACTGAACTATGTCGCCCGGCATCATGTTACGACCGGGGTGCTCTTCGGGCAGGTGAGCATTCACATCCCGCCGGGCTATAAACACTTCGGCCTCCAGGCCCAGTTCATAAATAAATCCATAGCCCCGGCGGACATCAAACCGCCTCACCTGTCCCTCATACAGCGGGCCCCGGACACGGAAAGTCGCCTGACGGAGGTTCTCTTTTTCCCGGATTGCACGGGCCACCAACTCCGCCTTCTTTCTTTCCCTCTCACCGATATCCAGGCCCAGCGGTACCGGCTCCCTGTCCCAGTATGGCGCTGCTGCGAGCTCCGGCGCACGGGTCGGGCCCGCGGGACATTTTAGACGCTGCCCACTGTTAGGGATCTGGGCGGCAGGTCCCGCGGCGTCTTGGCCTTGGGCGCCGCCTTGCAGCGGCAACCCGGCGCAACCTCAGCCGAGGTGTAGGGGATGGGCACAGGGGCTTTCCGCTGCTGGGCCTTCGGCACAGAGCGGGCTGTCGGCTCTGGCTCGGGGGACTTCTCGGGGGACGCCTCCGGTTCGGGCTTTGGTACCTTCCACGGCAACACCTCCGGGCGGCTACTGGCTCCGGCTGCAGGTCGGCCCGCTGGGGCGGGCATGCTGGGTATCGCTACCGGTTGTGGTGGCAGCGGGCCTAGTGGTGGGGTCACGGCTTCCGGGACGGGTGGCGAGGGAGGTAGCAGGGGGAGAGGGTCTGGACCGGGTCCCGTAGCCGCGATGACCGGCCCTTCAAGGGCATCGGGGCGTGGGTCACTCACCCTCCCTTCCTCAGCTTCCTCCTCGCGTCAACGCACGGCCGCTATGACATCCGCCATGTCGGTCTCCCACTCCTCCATGAGGAGCTGCATCTTGACCTGCAGCCTCTGGTAGAGCTGAGCGGTCCGGATCTCCACCCACGCCGCGGTCCCTGGCGCGGGGGCTACGGTGCTTCTAGACGGCATCCACATGTTGCTGGCGGTCTCTCCCAGGAACAAGATGGTTGCAGGGTCCTGGCGTCCCTGCTTTTATAGCTGCGTTCACATGCAGCCAGCCGCCATTTCGTCTCCCTTAGCCTCTTTCCGGCCCCTCCTCTATCGGGGCGGGGTTTTGGCCTTCGCGTCTCTGCTACTCGAGAAGACGCTCGAGCGGGAACTCTTCGCGTCAAAGATGGCGGCTTCTGAAATTTTCTGGCCGGACACCTCCGGCGGTCACAAGGCGCACCTCTACCCAACGGCAGAGCGGTAAGATCCTGTTCGTGACGCCAAGTTGTCGCGGGCGGAGGAGGGGACGCTGCGCTCTCCCACTGCTCGGGTCCGGCTGCCGCTGCGGCCTGCTGCTGCTCGGTGGCTCGAGCGATGGGCCGGATCCCGGGGACTCCTCGCCCGTGAGTGAAAGGGGTTTGGTTGTTGGGATAGTTTATTGTCCGTGACGCCACCCACGGTTGTGGTGATTGTGTAGACACCACCGCTGCTCTGTCTGGGGAGCCCGGGAGTGGTGGTATGGAGCAGCCAGTTGTTGATTTGCCCCTCCGTGGGTAGGGGGTTTGGTGGTCCCGGGGTCCAGTGATGGGGTTGGGATGGTGGACAGGCGGGTTATGGGGCCTGTGGAGGTGCAGAGGCGCAAGGGCAGCGCTGTGCCGCACGGCACGGAGGTACTCACTCAGCCAAAGGATGATGACAAAGTTCTCGGTAAACAAGCGGCTGGTTGGACGGGTCCCTCGGACGGCTACGGTGCTGATGTTCCCTGCAGTTAGCGGTGACGGTCTCTTCCCTGCACCTATGTATAGTCCTTTGGTAGCGATGGATTCCCACCGGTAACCCGCTCCCCGACCTGGATATGAGCCGGAAGAGCCCCTCTCTTGCCCGCAGGCGCTGGCCCTGGAAAACTGGTGCCTTGGCAGTGGCGGTGTCTCCCCTTAACGGTCGGACTGTTGCCTTCAATCCGGACTTGGCTGTTGGGAGACCCAGTGGTCCCCTTCACTGACGGATTTGGCAAATTATGGCGACTCCTAGCCTTGCCGGGATCCGAAAGGCCCCTGCCCTGGTGCTGACTGTTCTTTGTATACCGCTCCGGTACCGCCGGGTCACCACCCATCCACGGTCCTTTCGGCAACCTCCGAGCAATCTCTCCTGCAGACGGTCACCGCCGTCTGCCAACCTTGCTGTCACACACCCAGACCAACTTCAGGCTTCTTGCTGTCACTTTTCTCTTTTCACTTCTTCCTTCTCTCACTACAACTCCACTGTTTACTCCTCACACTTCAAACTCTCAAACTCATCTGCCTGGTTTTCCCGCCTCCAGGGCTGTGAACTCCTCGGTGGGTAGAGCCAACCGCCTGGCCCACCCCCTGGTGTGGACATCAGCCCCTGGAGGAAGGCAACAAGGATTTGTGTTCTGACCTTGGTGTTCCTGCAGGGAATGTGGGGTGCGTGTGGTGTTATGACCTGTGACCCCTGGCTTGCCCAGGGCGTCACATTTACATGTTACAATTCTGCATACGATATCGTATGCGATCGTAACCGCCCCCATCGTTCAATTTTGTTTACCGTGTCGCACACATGATTAACCCCGTCACACGTACTTACCCGTCCATACGACCTCGATGTGGGCGGCGAACGTCCACTTCCTGGAGTGGGAGGGACGTTCGGCGTCACATCGACGTCACGTGGCAGACGGCCAATAGAAGCGAAGGGGGGGAGATGAGCGGGACGTAAACATCCCGCCCACCTCCTTCTTTCCGCATTGCTGGCCGGGAGCCGCAGGACGCAGGTAAGATCTGTTCATCGTTCCCGGGGTGTCACACACTGCGATGTGTGCTACCCCAGGTACGATGAACAACTTGACGTTCAATTCATGAGGAATGAATGACGTGCGTGCGATGAACGTTTTACCGTTCATTCGCAATCGCACGTAGCTGTTACATGCTACAATGTACCTTACGATGCCAGATGTGCGTCACTTACGACGTGACCCCGCCGACACATCGTAAGATATATTGTAGCGAGTAAAGCGGGCTTTAGACCTGATGAGGCTGGTGTACTTACTATGCAAATCCGTGTTACAATGATTGTATAATCTTTTTTGAGAGTTTAAAGGGAACCTGTCACCAGATTTGGTGACTATAAGCTGCAGCCACCACCAGTGAGCTCTTATATTCAGCATTCTAATATGCTGTATATAAGATCCAAGATCGCTGTGTAGAGCGTAAATATCCCTTTATAATACTTACCTAAATGGTCGGTATGATACAGAAGGGTCATATGGGCGTCTCCGTTGTCCGAGTGCGGCGCCCCCTCTTTTGGCCATCTTTGTCCTCCTTCTTCTGAAGCCTAGGTGCATGACGCGTCCTATGTTATCCACACAGGCCGGCATTGAGGTCCTGCGCAGGCGCACTTTGTTCTGCCCTGGAAATTTTCATTTACTCAGCCCAATGTTATACAACTCTGTGAATCGCCTGAAAAATGCTCATTACCCCTAGATGATTTCCTCGAGAGTTGTAGTTTCCAAAATGGGATTGTGGCGCCCTGCACTAGCCAGGTCGTCACAGTTAACAACACACACACCCCCCACCCCCAGCAGTTCACAGCAGTCATCCCCAGTGAGACCTGATTTCTTCCCTCGGGTTCAGACAGACACACCAGGTGGGCGGAGTTAAGCAGATAGGCATGCCTACCGAGGAGTCTAGCTGGCCTGAGACAGGAAACAAGTTCTGGTGGCGTCACGGACAAAATCCCCAAACCCAAGCCACCCCTTTCACTCACGGGCGAGGAGCCCCACTCGAGTCCCCGGATCCGGCCCACCACTTGAGCCACCGAGCAGCAACAGCAGCGCCGGACCCGAGCGTGGTGAGCACAGCGCCCTCCCCGCCCGCGACAGGATTACTTGGGTGGGTTTTGCTACTTTGCCCTGTTAGCAGACACTGTGTCATATTTGAACAAGCCCTATCTATTAGAGCCAATTTTGCATTGCAAAAGTCAAATGGTGCTCTTCACTTCCAAGGGCTGCCATGCGCCCAAACAGTAGTTTTCCCCCATATGTATGGGGTACCAGCATACTCAGAACAAATGCACAACAAATTGTATGGTCCATTTTCTCCTGATGCCCTTGTGAAAATTAAAAATTTAAGGCCAAAACAACGTTTGAGGGAAAAATGTATATTTTCATTTTCATAGCTCAACTTTAAAAAAATTCTGTGACGCACCTGTGGATTGAAGTTGCTCACCACACCTGTAAAAAAATTCCTTGAGGGATTTAGTTTCTAAAATGAGGTTACTGGTGTGGGATTTATACTGTTTAGGCATATCAGGGGCTTGGACAATGTGACATGGTGTCCACTATTTCAACCAATTTTACGCTCCAAAAGTTGAATGGTGCTCCTTTCTTTCCAAGCCCCTCTGTGCGCCTAAACTCCGCCGGCCCCAAGCGCCTGCAGTTCGTTGACCAGTGAACCAAGAGTTGGGTTGATAACTTCAACCAATAGAAGCGGAAAAGGTTTATCGTCAAGAAATAGACCGAGCATCAGGTCTATGTGAACAGGTCAGTGGTGAATATAGCCACTCTTCCATACCACCTCCAGGATCTCTATGTAGGGATTTGGGTCTCATTTATGAAGTTGAAGTGCTGCAAGGGGTGGTACACGGTGGGAGTGAACCGCCTTGCTATCGCTGAGGAAGTGAGCAGCTGGGAGCAGGAAGCGGAGGAGGAGCAGCAGGACAGACAACACTGAGAAAGAAAGGCTCCCCGTCCAGAAGGATTGCTGCCCCGAGAGGCCAGAACTGACCTGACAGAGAAAAGGGGCACCCAGTCATCCAGTGCGGCCGCAGGGATATCCTCGAGACCATCGACTTACCCCAGCCCGATCATTTAACACCTCCATTGTGGTGTTAGGTAACCAAGTGGCACATGTATACCTAGGGAGGCACTCCATGGAAGAAACCTCTCTGGATCCTCAGGAGGAGGCAGACTGCATGAAGAATGTGAGCGCTGCCTGGCGGTGGTGGCAGCCATTCACTCCTCGATCCTATGAAGTGGGGAGAAGTAGACTGAGCCTTTCTTAGGGCAGAAGAAGGAAGCCCTGTTGGCCGAAAGAGGCCTATGTGAGGACTATTTGTCTGATTGGGAGGGATGATGTTGATGTCCCTCGTGGCTGAGTAGGCCTGGACTATATTTTTTATTCCCCTTCCCCCAAGTTTTTGCGCCTGATAAGCACCCTCCGTTAGATTAGAAGTACTTTCAGTTTTACGAGATGAACTTTCTTATGTTTAGGATGGTTCATGAGATGTAAGAAAGACTGGAGGAGGATATCCCCTCGGTCAAGGACTTTGGCCCAATTACCTCATGGACTTTACCCATGGACTGTTACCCAGATCCCCAGAGACTCTACCCTTTCTTTACAGATGTGGACTCTACACATTCAGCAATGTACCTTGCCACATATTGAACTGTGCCATAGTCCTATGGACTGCCATTGGGGAGCGGGAGACAGAGGACCTGGTGTTTTGGGTCAGGAACTTGATACGTCGCCTTTTTTCAAGTCAGGACTGTGCTTTTGGATGATAAGGACTGATGCTGTTGTGTTTGCCAGTGGGTTTTAGTAAGATATGAACATGGACACTGTGTTCCGGGGTACCAACCTATTGGGACTGGGATCGGGATGACCAGAAGGAAAAAGAAAGGAAATGTCTATCTGTAATTTTATGTATGCTTTTATGCTTGATGTCTTGCAGGTTTCCAAAATGGTCAAGAACAACAATGTTTAAACAGGGTCTGTATGTATGAGGGTGGTCTCCAGTCATGTAACTCTCCTAAAGATATTGTTGATTTTATTGCTGGTTTAACTGCTAATCTGTGATGTGTTGTATGGTGTAGAAAAGCCCGGACGCCTGCCCTGAAAGGGCTCAAGGGAGGGCAACATGACTGAGGAGGGATGCTAGGCCTGAGGGTTAGCAAGGGGTTAAGGTGCAGGGTATTTTGTGCGGGAAAAGTGGGAGGTGGAGTTATAGGGTTGTGGGGCCATGTAATTGGTCAGGGGGTTGCTAGGGTAGGGGAGTATATACAGGGCTAGATTAGGAGGTGGGAGGTCATTCACTACCTGGAAGACGTCTTGAATTGTTGCTGAATCGCTTGGATCCTGAAGATCGAGGGCTTCGGGGTACAGATGAAGAGGAGGAGGAGCAGCTGCAGCGATGGCCCGGTGAAGTCGGCGGCGCTGCAGAAGGGGACCCCTCTGCCTCCGAAGCGGCAGTGAAGACCGCGGTTTCCTTAGCGCCTCAGCCCGGAGACGCCGCCGAGGACCCGACGGCGGAGAAGGAGCCCCAGCAAAAGACCCACGGCAGCGGCGGCAGATCGAAGAAACGGGACGAAGCGGGGCCTGGGCCGGAAGTCGGGCCACGGGCATCAAGGCAGCGGGGCGGTGAGTGACATGGCCGGCCTCCCCTCCAATTCCGGTTCGCGGGGCGCAGTGTGATGCGCGCGTCGCGGCTGCGTGGCCCGCCGCGCTCACCTGCACCGCCGAGCTCGCCTGCCCCGCCGCGCTCGCCTGACCCGCCGCGCTCGCCTGACCCGCTGCGGTCACGTGGGTCGGCGGTGTCACGTGGGTCGGCGATGTCATGTGGGGCGGCGGTGGCACATGGGCGGGGGGCGCGATTACATGGGCCGGCAGCGCGGTCACTTGCGGTCCCAGGAGAGAAGATGTCGCGGTGACCTGCATCAGATGTCGGCAGCGGGGCGGTGTGACGTGACCGGCCTCTCCTCCACTTCCGGGTTGCGGCGCGCACTGGTGACGCGCGCGTCGCGGCCACGTGACCCGACGCGGTCACGTGGTCTGGCGATGCGGTCACGTGCTTCGGCGCTGGTGTCAGCTGACCCGGAAGTCGGCGATGAATCCTGCAGTGATCGGCGGCTGCGGCAGAGCAAGATGCGGGGAGGATTTCGCAGACCCAGACGACCGTCCAGCAGCGGTGCGGGCAGTGGTAAGTGACATCACTGGCCCTGACAGCCTCAGATCGGTACGGCGCGGGGGTCAGCGTGATACCTGGGCGGCGCGACCACGTGACCCATGGCGCGGTGCGGGGTCTGGCGGCGCAGTCACATGCCCCTGGCATCTCGGTTGTCTACTACTGCCGAGGATCTAGGTGAAACAGCCTGAACGGGGTCCAGCAGGCAGTGGCGGCACGTCTGGCGCTGGCTCTGGGGGTCAGCAAACGACAGGGCTGACCCAGAGCTGGGCTTGTCATGCGATCGTCTGCATATGACAGGAGTGCGGCCTGCGCAGCTGCGTAGGGTCTGGTCAGCGGCTGGGTGGCAGCACGGGTTCCAGCTGGCGGATGTGCGGCTGGGATCCCATGGAGTCAGCCTAGTAAGTTACGGGTCACTTAAAACCTTGTATTAATGCTTGAATTATGGTGGGTGGTAAGGGTGTCGATAGGTATGATTTGGGTGCATTAGGGCGGTAGTTTGTTTGTCAGCGGGTTTCGGCAGGAGGTTGGGGGCTCTGAGTACGGCGTTGAATTTTGTGTGTGAGTGGTTGCTACGTGGTCCTGGGTGCCTTGCTATGCTAGGGTGTCTATCTATAGGTGACGACTTTGTTTATTCTGGATGGCGTAATGGCGCTTGCATTCTCTGGGTGTTTTGTATGATTGGGTGATTTCCAGGTGGTTTGTGACTGATTCAGGTGGAAGTCGGCGGTGGGGTGGTGATTGAGGCAGGGATACGAATACTTGCAAAGGGGTTGTGGATAGCCATGGTCACGGCAATTCCATGGTTTCTGTAATGGTCATGGGGGTCTTTTAGCTAGAGGATTATCGCGGTTCATAATTTGTGTTAAGAGTTCTATGGTAGTCCACTGACATGGTGGCCCGGTATGCGGGGGCGCAGTTGCATTCGGCTTCTTACTCTGGAGCGTTGCATGGGGTGTGTGCTATTTGAGAGGTGAAGGGGAAGGTGGTTGCGTTTTAAGAGGGGTGTTTTAAGTTTTATGGCATCGGGCTAGCCCGGTTCTCCAACTGGTGTTGTGTGAGTACTGGGGGTATTTTGCTGGTCCACTGGGGCGCGGCATGTTTTGTTGCGGCCAGATGTTAAGGTCGAGATGATTGGGACAGCAGTTTTTGGATATCTGTCCTTCCTTGCGGCGGTGGACGACACCTTTCTGGGGGTCTTGAAATTGACCAGTCACCTGACACCGTTCTGGGGGTCTTGAGATTGACCAGTCACCTGTATGCGGTGCCCAGGTTAGCCGTCTATTGACAGGAGTAATAGGCGATAAATAAAAAAAAAATAAAAAAAAAAAAAAAGTCACGATTTTGTTGCCCTTGCCTGTAATTGGGTTTTCAGTGTTTGTTTCCGATATCTTTTGTACATATATTGTGTGGAGCTGGATGTTTTATGGTTGCGCAATGTCCGGTTATTGTGGTCTATGGTTCGGGTTCGGTCCCATAGTTGGGGGATTATCCAATATTCGGGATGGTTGAGTGCTTATTTTCTGGTTCTGGGACAACCTGGCCTTGTTAAGCTGTTTCTTCATGCCCAGGGTGTATTTGCAGAGTTAGAATGTGATAAATCGATGTGTGTGGTTCGTATAGGTGGGGCCCTATGTCTGAGGTACAATTACGGGCCATTATCAGGTTCCCGGGTATATCGTGCTACTGTTTTGTGGTCCAGTTTGGCTTCTTGAATTTGTGGGTTCACGTGCCGTGTGGGGGTTCATGGGGAGATTACGGGAGTCTGCCGGCAGTGTCTGCACAGGGGCAGTTTTAACAAGTTTTATACGCACGGATTGGTATGCGGTTCTTAGTAGGGTTGCCGGCTTAACGTTGGCAGTCCGTATCGGGCGGCATCCGTCATGGCGGTTGACAGTAGCTCCACAGGAGTTTATAATAAGAGTGGGTGGTTCTCGTTTACGATGGGTTTGGGGTGTTTCTTTTGGGTACAGCTGACTTGGTTTTGCCTTATGGGTATATGGTTCGCCTTGGTGTGTTTCTTCCTGGTGCCCCCCGGGTAGGGGGCTCGGGTAATGTGTCGGTGCGAGGAATAAGTGACATTTGCGTTGGGGGATCCAATGTGTGGCTTATTGGTGTCGGGGGGGCCTCCTATTGGCGACTTGTGGGAGTTTCCAGCCAGGTAGTGCTGCTGGCGGGTGTTGCTCCATTTGTTGATTATGTGGACAGACCGTGGGGCCTGTTGTGGGTTTCGCTGGCTGTCACGCGGTGGTGCAGCCCCTCCCGGCTGTACATTGCCGGGCGGTTCCTTTGGTCTTACGTATTGGTCGGGACCGGCAGGTATCACGGGTACACAGTGGTGCGGCGCAGCTGCGGGTGAGGTATTTGAAGTAGTGTGTGAGTAGGTCGCAACTATGCCATCACCTCCTGCAATGTCGGGCTGGATGGCTGGGGTAGCCAGTGCGGTATGCACTGGCTCTTATGGTTTAAGGACGTGGTAATCGTTTGGGGCGGTGCCCCGTTTGGGGGTTGTTTTGCGGCGCTTTAGGGCTGAATGGCGGACAGGCATCAGACATTCGTGGGTGCAACGTTGACGGTTGGCCCTGGCTTATGGTGTCTGCAATTTCGGAGAAATATGGTGTTTGAGTTTCCCGGGATTACGGGTCGAGTGGTAGTTTCTGTTCTCTCATTTTGTGAGTTGTATTGAGTCTGCAGTTTAGCGGGGATTGGGCTTGGTGTGCAGTTGGTTTTGGTGAGAGGGTGGCAGCGGTAGGGTTGTGCTTCCAGGTTCAAAGCGCACGGAGATACCAATGTTTAACTGTGCTCATGTGCCCCCCTTTTACGGGGCGTTGAGCATTATGCGGTGGTCAGAAGGGTGTATTCTGACTTAGTTAGGGAAATCATCTGGTGGTGGGAGTATGGTTACACAGTGGGATATAGTTAAGGTCTTTTCTTCAGGCCGGTGGTCGGCCTGACTGTCTTTGGTCCCGTGTTGTTGTGTCTTTGGGGTGGAATGGTTTTGGCTATTGGACTGGGTGGTAATTCCAGGATCGGAGTGATAATACACAGTTTACGGGAACAGCAGCGTTTTGGTACCGCACGTGGGTGGAGGAGACGTGGTCGCTGGGGGGGCATCCGGGGTGCTTGATCCGTGACATCGGGCTTGATTGCCCTGGGCCATTTCTTCCTGCCTGGGTGGCGTGCTCGTGTTGTTGTTCGCAGGGGCATGACTGTCTAGCGGTTTATTATTTGGTATGTCTTAGGACTGCCAGAGGTTGGGGAAACAGGGGAGGTTGTTTTGTTTCCTACTATAAGGGTTGGCTTTGCTTAATTACCAGCTGATATGTAATTTCTGGAGGCGCCTGCAGTGTAGCTGTCTCAACGAGGCCGAGCTTGCCCCCTTATTCCTTGGAGATGGGGGCGGCGGCTCAGGTGGCTTGTTGGGGACTGGTCGCGCAGGCGGTGCATAGGATCGGACAGCGTGGTTGGCTAGTTGCTGGTCTTGGTGCGGCTGCCCTTGTTGTACTGGTACACCAATAATGGTTGGCTTTGTTTAATTATCAGTGGATGTGTAAATTTCAGCGGCGCCTGCAGTGTGGCTGTCTCAACGAGGCCAAGCTTGCCCCCTATTCCGTGGAGATGGGGGCGGCGGCTCTGGTGGCTCGTTGGGGACTGGTCGCGCAGGCGGTAAATAGGATCGGACGATGTGGTCGGCTAGTTGCAGGTCTTGGGTCGGCTGACCTTGTTGTATTTGGTGGTTTGGTGCAGGTTGGCATCGTAAGGTCTATTGGGGGGTCATTTTGCTCGATTGACATTGGTCCCGCAGTATTGGTTGCTCGACCCGAGGAGTCGGCTCGGGTCGGGTTTTGGTGGTGGGGCTCGCACGTACAAGGTGTCATACGTGCTCGCTGTGGCGGAAAGGAGGGGGGTATTTGAAGTCGGTGGATTGCACAAAGAGCGGGGGGGAACCCAGTGCAGGAGCAGGTTACCCCTGGTGTGCAATGGTATGGTTGGTGGGTCCCTGCTGTGCTCGGTCACAACGGGACATGTTAACGTGGGACCCTGCTGTGCTGGGTCACAGCAGGGCATGTTAATGTGCTGGGTGTCCTCGAGCCGGTGTGGTGTGGCTGAGGGCACATGGTGGAGCAACACTCGGCTGGGTGTCCTCGAGTCGGTGTGGTGCGGCTGAGGGCACATGGTGGAGCTGGTGTTGCAATCATGGACAAAGGGACTCTTCACTTACCCCCCCTCCTTTGCTGGTGGTTATGCTTATGGAGTTATTTACTATATTTATGAATAAAATGTTATTGATTATTTTGGTGTTAATAAATGAGGCTGCTGTGGCCTTTACATCCAATGTCACGCAGTCTGTGTCTTATTTTAGTGGAAAAGTGGTGAAAGGTGGATAACTGGTTTGGGTCAGAACGGCAAGTTAGGGCCGTCAGTCAGACGTTCCTAAGTCAAGAAAAGCCCGGACGCCTGCCCTGAAAGGGCTCAAGGGAGGGCAACATGACTGAGGAGGGATGCTAGGCCTGAGGGTTAGCAAGGGGTTAAGGTGCAGGGTATTTTGTGCGGGAAAAGTGGGAGGTGGAGTTATAGGGTTGTGGGGCCATGTAATTGGTCAGGGGGTTGCTAGGGTAGGGGAGTATATACAGGGCTAGATTAGGAGGTGGGAGGTCATTCACTACCTGGAAGACGTCTTGAATTGTCCCGCCCACCCGCCCTATTTTTTGGATTCCTGGCGATCGTCATGGAGAGACGAGGAGGATCGACCTTGTCGCAGCAGTCGGCGGAAAGGAGGGGGGTATTTGAAGTCGGTGGATTGCATAAAGAGCGGGGGGGAACCCAGTGCAGGAGCGGGTTACCCCTGGTGTGCAATGGTATGGTTGGTGGGTCCCTGCTGTGCTCGGTCACAACGGGACATGTTAACGTGGGACCCTGCTGTGCTGGGTCACAGCAGGGCATGTTAATGTGCTGGGTGTCCTCGAGCCGGTGTGGTGCGGCTGAGGGCACATGGTGGAGCAACACTCGGCTGGGTGTCCTCGAGTCGGTGTGGTGCGGCTGAGGGCACATGGTGGAGCTGGTGTTGCAATCATGGACAAAGGGACTCTTCACTTACCCCCCCCTCCTTTGCTGGTGGTTATGCTTATGGAGTTATTTACTATATTTATGAATAAAATGTTATTGATTATTTTGGTGTTAATAAACGAGGCTGCTGTGGCCTTTACATCCAATGTCACGCAGTCTGTGTCTTATTTTAGTGGAAAAGTGGTGAAAGGTGGATAACTGGTTTGGGTCAGAACGGCAAGTTAGGGCCGTCAGTCAGACGTTCCTAAGTCATGTCATTTTGAGTATGCAGTACTTTTTACAGCCACCAGATGCCACTGAAAGAAGACAAAGCAGAAAAACAGGAGTGGAAGGAGAACATGAGATCAGGATAAGAATGCACAGTTAATTCTCCAGCAATGACAGATAAGAGAACCCTTACCAGCAAGAGTGTGAAAAGTGTGAAGACCTGTTTTGCCAGCATAGTACGAGGACCTTGAGAGTGAACAGGCCACCTGGCTGATGGACACTGAGGGGCACTGCAGCCAAAATTTGAGATGCTGCCACCTGACTGCAGGCCCTCTATGCTAATTTTTAGGAGGTGTCTTCCCCTGGAAAGACACTCACCAGCTACCCCCGCTCCTGTGGTATGACCTGCTCTTGCCCCGCCTCCCGGATATATGTCACGGCGCTGCCCAGCTTCCGATCTCTCTGCTCCTGGACCCGGACCTGTTTCCCACCCTCCCTCCCCTTTGTTTTATGAGTTTTGTGGAGTGTTTCTGTGTTAAGTCGCAGCAGCGGAAGGGGTAGGAAAAATGGTGGTGAAATACACGTACCGGACGGCCGGTGGCGGAAACTTTCCCAAAACCCCATGGTGTTGGCTGGTAATGCCTAATTTGAAAGCTGCGACCAAAAATTTATGCCAAAGTAAAAGATGAGAGTGTTTTTCCCTATGCCTCTCCAAAAGTGAATAAGTGAAAATAAAAGCAATTTAACTTATAAAGAACTGTGTGGTGTCTTTCTAGGGAGGAAAAGGTGGCGTTTGGGTCCTGGCAGTCTAGTACGGAGATAGTGTTGACCAGTGTAGAATTAGGTCCTTGAGCGTGAACAGACCGCCCAGCTGAGACATGCCGGCATGGGGGCTACAGATCTATAAGCAGCCCTGAAGAGTAGAAATGCAGGGTTAGTGGTGTATAGTCTTAGTGATACACCTGGACCCATATGACAAGACAAGTAACCCTGAAGAGTAGCGACGCAGTGCTAGGTGTGAACAGTCATAGCATTGCATTAGGGTACAGTAATGGCAACCATCCCCGAATTCTGTGGTACCGTCTGTGATTGAGAATAAGAAAATGCTTAATACCCATGCTGAAGAGCAGGTCTATGTCAGAGTGGAAAACGGAAAGATCATTATCTTTGAGGACCTGTGGTTAAAGTTATCCGCAAGTAAAGTGAAAGAAGTTTTTAAACCCTGTTGTGGACTCTCTCTAAACAACCATAAAAGCAGCGGTTCTGCACTATGTGCAAGTGACGATAAGCAGGAGGCCTCCAGCCTAGAGGTACTGGTCCTAAGAGTGAATGCTCCTACACATAAACCACCATTGTCTGTAGCATGCCATAACGAGTGAAGTCGAGCCCTCGTCCTGTAAAAACGCCCTAGGCACATTCACATGTGGGCAGGGGCTGCTCTCTCAGCTCTGCTATATGCTAAATCTAAAGGTTCTGTGTCACGGGGTATGTACTAATGGAACAAGGGCTCCTAAGTCGGCCCTCAGACTCGAGGCCCAGCACTGTCCCTTATCTTGGAGGTAAGTTTGATGGTAGCCAAGTCCAAGACCCCAGCATGACCCTGATGTCTGTCAGAGACCTGATTTTACTCCCTCCAACCCTGGGAAAGGGCCAGAAACTGACTAAAAAAACTCCACAGAAAAGACACGAACAAGGGAGAACAAAACATCATACACACTGCACTCAAACACAAAGGAGAGGGGAATAAAGTAATGTGTACAGGGGAATAAAGAAATGGGTAGGGAATAAACTCACAACAGGGGAACGTTCACACCATGCAGAACAGCAACTGTAGTTCACCATGAACAAAATAACTACTGAGACCGGGATTGCTGGAGCTATGCTGAAGCTATCTTTGGTGATCTCCTACAATACTGCCCAGCCTAAAATAGGAAGAGACCAGCTATGGATGGTAATTATCAACCCGACTCTCAGAAAAGTTGTACACTGCTCCAAAAAGGATTAACTCATGCATCTAGTAAACTAAGTGATACATCGTTAGATTCAGAATCTCTTTGCCTACATCATGCTGCTCTCAGATGACGTAGCAAAAACCTGCTGACAAATTCCCTTTAAATGGAACCTGTCAGGTCCAATATGCACACAGAACCACGAGCAGTTCTGGGTGCATATTGCTAATCTCTGCCTAACTGTCCCTGTATACACTAGCATAGATAAAGAGAGCTTTAGAAAAAGTATTTCTAAAGATCTTTTACCGTATGCTAATGAGCGAGGGGACTAGTCCCCTGGGTGTTAGTTCCCTGGCCGGTCGGCTTCATTAGCATGTTAGTACACCCCTGTGGGCATGCTAACATGCTAATGAATGCGTAGCGTCAGAGGATAATTTCAGTCACCTCTCCGCTGCCATCGCCGCCCGGCGCTGGATTTTGGTCATGCGCACTATGAAGTTGGGTGTACCTCTCTACCGCCACCGCCTCCGACGGGGGATTTTGGCTCAGTGTGCATGATCCTGGAGTTTGGGTCATGCGCATTACTTCAGTTTGAAGCCGTGATGCGTACACCCAGCTTCATAGTGAGCATGACCCAAACTCCAGGGTCATGCGCACTGAGCCAAAATCCCTCATCGGACGTGATGGCGGAGGGGTGAATGATATTGTAGCACCCACGGGGCAGAGCTTAAATACTCGTCGCCGGGCCGGTGATGTCGGGTCTAGGATGTCACTGCTGGCCCTGCCCAGCTTCGTGGCCCCAAGGTGTACAATAAAAGGGATGGATGAAGGAACAGAGAGGATGAGGGTAGTAGTGGATGAGGGTGAGGAGGATTTTCTCTTGACGCCACCTGCGGTATGCAGTCAAGGATTACCCGCCACTGCTGTCGCTCTCCTCCGGGGCAGATGGCTGCAGCAGCAAAGATGGTTCTGCTCCCCACAGGTGGAGTAGGCCCCAGGGAGGATGATGGGGATGGCAGTCTATGGTGGTGTGCTGGGGGTCAGGGCTGAGGACGCCGACAGTAACTGGACAACACAGGCCATTAGTTTCTTTTACATTTTACCGGTCAGTGGTTACGGTCTCGAGTTACAGTGGTTGGTCAGCCTGGTAGCAGTGAGGAATCTCTCTTTACCAGGTGAGTTGGAGGCCTTCCTTAGTGCGCTTTGTGTATGGCTCACTGTGGCCTGAAGCAGCACAGCATCCCTCTTCTGAGATGCAGTTTGCCTTGCCCCTTGCGGCAGGCAGCGCGAGCCGGATTCAGAGCCCGCATGTATTTCCGCGACCCCAGGATCTATGGTGCTACTTCGCCTTGGCAGTCTCTGGTGAGCCAGGAGATGTAGAATCTTCTGCTGTCCGGGTTTTACTGCTGGGTCATTAGCACCTGACAGTCGAGGACCCCGGTGTCCTGATTCTTGCGCTCGGTCCTGGAGAGCTTGCACAATAGCTCTCTTACAGTGACCGTTCTCTTTCCTCGCCTCTGGTGTTCTGAGGTTCCTCTTTCTGTTTCCCTGTCTAGCCCATCCCCAGCCCAGAATGCACAGGGAAGCTCGTCCCAACCAGGACTTGAGCTCCACCTTCTGGCCTGAGTTAAGAAGTGTTGTGTGTGTGATTGCACCTGACAAGGAGATCTCCCTGCTGCTGCTAGGCATAGCATTGCCTCCCGGGGAGGTAAACAATGCCACTATGGCTCCCGTGACCACTGGGGTGCCACAATATCATCCTCTGAGGCTGCACATTCATTAGCATGTTAGCACGCCCACAGGGGCGTACTAACATGCTAATGGAGACGACTGGCAAGCGGAACTAACGCCTGGAGACTGGTCCCCTTGCTCATTAGCATACGGTAAAAGATCTTTAGAAATACTCTTTCTAAAGATCTCTTTATCTATGGTAATGTATACAGGGACGGTTAGGCAGGGATTAGCAATATGCACCCAGTACTGCTCGTGGTTCTGGGTGCATATTAGACCTGACAGGTTCCCTTTAAGAGGTTAAAATTGATATACTCCTTTTCCAGGGGCCACTGGAAAATTCAAATGGAATGCTGTTCACGTGTAAGTTATGAAAAGCAGCAGCATAAAAGATATTCCTTCTAGGAAAATAGTCATATCAAACTAAAGACTACCAGGTGCCAAGATCTTACAGTCCTGGGAAAATCAGGACACGTGGAAGCCATATTCTCAAAAGTGAGCACCTAGCTCAGTCAGGAGGTCACCGTATTTAAAGGGAACATTCCAAGTAATATTGCATTTTATTTCTCACTATACTTATTGTGCTGGAGGTATAATGACATGTTCAGGGGGTTCACACTGGAATTTGCAGCATCTATTGGAGGAATATATCAGGAGGATGGGCGGATGGACCCCACTGTATAGGGCATAAAATGCTGTCTAGCCTTACAGACTCCTTGTCCCAATTACAAATGTGTTATATTTGTAGTTGCTGATACTAAAACAAACTTATGATTTATTATGGGGAAGTTTCAGCAAAAGAACCTCTCCATAGAAAGGCCAAAGGATAATGGGCAAATTAGATATGGTGCATATTTTAGATTGTAATGCTTCAACTTCGTGCTGTGCATATAATATATATATATAGTCTAGCGTGATGAACACTTGTACGAGCCAGGGGTGGTCATTTACCTAGGACTACAAGTCTACATCCACATGCGGTTTTTCCATTTTTTTGGTGCAAATTCACTCCAAAATATTCCTAAAAAACCTTGGAAAACGTTTCCTATTCATTTCTATTTAGAATTTTTTCAGAATCTCCCTCTTGCAGGTTATCATGGTGTAATTATCCCGGATCTCAATACATGAAGCTAACATGTTCATTTTAGTATCACAGCTGTTCATATGTGACTAATTATAATAAATATTTTTTTCATGGTTTTCCAATTTTTATATATAAATTGTGTCTGTCTGTGAATTTTGGCTACGTTGGCGAAAAAAAAACCCCAAAATATCAGGTCTGCAATCCAGGTTTAAAATTGCAAACAAATATGGAACATTCTTGAAAATCTTTTGGCGGAAAGCAGAGGCTGAAGAAATGGCAGCAAAAGCTTAAAAATCTGATTAAAAAAACAGCAGTGACCTCCACTGGTGGCAGTGAGATGCTGTTTTGCAGCATTCCCTACTGGGAGACCACTCATTTAAAGAGAATATATCGATTTTATATTTTTATTAATGAACTTTATAGAGTTAAACTTTTTTTTTTTCCATTTTATTTATTAGTCTTTCTTTACATGAGTATGGGGACATCCGTCTCACACCAACTCCTGTTTGGAACTGTTTACTGCAGATATTTCATTTTTAGCAACCATATGTGTACCGCCCCTAGCAGTGGTCGAACCGCTCAGATCCAGGTGTTGCTACTCGTGGCTCAAGGGTCTCTGAACCGGAGGCTCGGGGTCACTCTTAATTGTAGAAGGGGGGTTATTTACAGGGGATTAGATAGTTTGTGATGCCACCCGTGGTGTGCAGTAATAGGGAGTACCGCCGCTGCCTTTGGGAGTACCCGGGGTGATGGAGTGGGGCAGCCAGATGACGTTACCCCCCCCACCACATTTAGGGAAGGCCCCAGGACTCTGGATGGTGGAATGGATTGCAGGGGAAGCGCAGGCTCACTGGTAGTAGGGGCTGATCAGGTACTCACTCCGAAAGAAAGCAGACGCTGACAACGTTGTAAACCAAGTCTCTGGGTGCTGCTGCCCTCCCGGGGGAGCTTGTCCGGGTTTTGTCCCCTGCAGCACTGCCTGATGGTCCGGATCCTGCCTCCGTGCACATTAATTTAGTAATGTCCAAGTGGCCCGTAAGCTTGGAGCTGTCCGGGCCCCGCTCCCTGCTATGGGTAACAGAGGAGCTTGCTCTCAGGGGCTGACACTTGGAATTTCAGTGGGCTGCTTTGCTTGGAAAGCCCTATCCCCCTTGTTGCGCTAGTGCCCCCGATCTCTAAGCTTTGTGCGGACAGTCCATAAAGGCCCTATCCTCCTCAGGTTAATTGCCGGGTTGCTTGAAGCCTCTCCCCGACCTAGGGTCCAGTACCCCGCCGTGCCTTCAGCCCCAGCCCGACTATTGTACTGCAGATGTCGACCGTCCTCTCTTACTCAGCCAGGCACCCAGTCCCAATATCCCGCGACCGGGTCTCCGACCACCGTCTGCAACCTAATCCACTTCTACCCTGGGAGCTCCAACTCCCAGCTTCCTCGAGCTCCTCACTGCTCGAGGCCTACCACTGAACTGAACTTGTCACCTCCCACCTCCCTGCCTGACCCCTAGGTGGGCGGCCCTATTCCAGCTTAGCAGCCCACTGGTGTGCCTGACAGGGTGTGGTGCGAGGTGTGATTAGGATTTGTGCATGCTGATGGAGGCAGTACTGCAAGGTGAGAACCCAGAACCAGGGGGGTTAAGTCCTGCACTGGGAGATAAAGAGAGAAGACCCTGCCGATCAAAAGAGCTTACACTCTAAAGGAAAGAGAGGACCTTGCTGACCATAAGAATTTACACTCTACAGGAGAGAGAGGACCCTGCTGACCATAAGAGCTTACACTCTACAAAAGAGAGAGAGGACCCCACTGACAAAAAGTTACAGGAGAGAGAGAGAGAGACCTTGCTGATCATAAGAACTTACACTCTAAAGGAGAAAGAGGACCCTGCTGACCATGAAAACATACACTCTACAGGAGAGAGAGGACCCCATTGACCATAAGAGCTTACACTCTACAAGAGAGAGAGAGAGAGGACCATGCTGACAATAAGAGCTTACGCTCTACAGAAGAGAGAGAGGACCCTGCTGACCATAAGAACTTACACTGTACAAGCAAAAGATAGCACCCTGCTGACAATAAGAGCTTACACTCTACAGGAGAGAGAGAGGATCCCACTGACCATAAGAGCTTACACTCTACAGGAGAGAGGACCCCACTGACCATAAGAGCTTACACTCTACAGGAGAGAGAGAAGACCCCACTGACCATGAGAGCTTACCATCTATGAGAGAGAGAGAGGACCCTGCTGATCATACGAGCTTACACTCCACAGGAGAGTGAGGATACTGCTGATCAGGAGACCTTACACTCTACAGGAGAGAGAGCAGACCCCACTGACCATAAGAGCTTACACTCTACAGGAGAGAGAGGACCCCCGCTGATCAGGAGACCTTACACTCTACAGGAGAGAGAGGACCCTGCTGACCATAAGCGCTTACACTCTACAGGAGAGAGAGGACCCCACTGAACACAAGAGCTTACACTCTACAGGAGAATGAGAGATTTACCAGTGATTCTGGAGTTGAAAAATGTCTCTACTGTACAAACTGTGCTCCACTGAGAAGCGCTGCTCTCTGATGGTCTAGGTACTGGCCCCTTGGACGAGGTAAGATTATCCGCTAGATTCCATGGCTGGAGGACATTATGTGGAGACTCACACAAAATGACGTTTGCTGACTCTCTACTTCAGAAATGTGAATTTTGGTGAGAAGGTTTTTTTGTCAACTGCAAACAAATTTTAATATGTTGGAATTTGCGTGAAACCTTAAATTTCATAAAAATCAACTCAAACTCGATCCTCTGAGGATCAATTCGCTCATCATTGTGCAGAGAGCAAGAGAAGCTGTGCCTACCATTGCCCTCTCCAGCTTTATAATAGCAGTGTTATCATTTATAGTTATCCTCCATGTAATGCAGTGACTGCGGAGAACAGCAAGCAACAGTCTACTATGAAGCTAAATGTTTGTGAAAACTGCAAGATTTCATTTTTTTCCTAGAGATAATCTCATGGAAAATAATAAAAAAAAGCTTGAGGAGCTCTGCCATAAACTATCGGACTGGAATACAGAAAAATGTTCTGCTCAGCTAATCCATGGATTCACCTTTATGTTAAGCAATATCAACACTTTCCCATTGGAAATCATTTTGTGATTGCGTTCTATGCATCGATAGTACAGGATTGTAGGAATTTGGTATTTGCTTAGAAGAAGCAAGTGACTTTTGAGACAGTTCCCAACAAATAAGAATCTTCTTGGTGGTTGAAACGACCATGTGTGTAAGACAAGAAAAACAAAAGGCATAATAAAGATTTCAGCACTGTATGAGGTTTTATGCCTCTTGAATATGTGTTAACCACATCCATGCAGCCTCGCTTGTTTACTATGTCCCAAAGCCTCTAGCGAAGCCCAAGCTCCAGTGGAACATATTGTCCTGCAAGCAAACATCCATATAAAAATCCCGACACATTTGGGATGCATTTCCTCATTCTCTATCGGGTAATATAAACTGCCTTTGAACCACATCTGTATGTGACTTTCTTAAGCATTCCTTTTAATGTTTATTTTGGTTCCTTACTGTTACCCCTCACCTACATTAACCCTTTAGTGACGGAGCTAATTTTCACCTTAATGACCAGACCAAATTTTGCAATTCTGACCAGTGTCACTTCATGAGGTTATAACTCTGGAACGCTTCAACGGATCCCGGTGATTCTGAGATTGTTTTTTCGTCACATATTGGACTTCATGTTAGTACCAAATTTAGGACAATATTTTTTGTGTTTATTTATGAAAAAAATTGAATATTGGCAAAAATTTTGAAAATTTAGCAATTTTCAACTTTTGAATTTTTATACCGTTAAACCAGAGATTTCTGTGACACAAAATAGTTAATAAATAACATTTCCCACATGTCTACTTTACATCAGCACAATTTTGGAAACAAAATTTTTTTTTGTTAGGAAGTTAGAGGGGTTCAAAGTTTATCAGCGATTTCTCATTTTTACATCAAAATTTACAAAACCAGTTTTTTAGGGACCACATCACATTTGAAGTGACTTCAATAGGCCTAGATGACAGAAAATACCCAAAAGTGACACCATTCTAAAAACTGCACCCCCCAAAGTACTCAAAACCACATTCAAGAAGTTTATTAACCCTTCAGGTGCTTCACATGAACAAAAGCAATGTGGAATGAAAAAAAGCAAAAATTAAATTTTACCTAAAAATGTTGCTCTAACCCAAATTTATTCACTTTTAGAAGAAATAACACAACAAAATGGACCTCAAAACTTGTTACCCACTTTCTTATGAGCGCGCTGATACCCCACATGTGGTCAGAAACCTCTGTTTGGACAAATGGGAGGGCTCGGAACAGAAGGAGCAATATTTGAATTTTGGAAAGCAAATTTGGCTGAAATAGATTGCGGGCACCATGTTGCATTTACAGGTCCGCTAAGGTACCTAAACAGAAGAAATCCCTCACAAGTGACACCATTTTGGAAACTAGACCCCTCAAGGCTTCTATCTAGGGGTATAGTGAGCATTTTAGATCCACAGGTACTTCACAGATTTTGTTAACGTTACGTTGTCATATTGAAAATTTTAATAATTTTCTCAAAAATGTTGCTTTAGCATCAATTTTCTCACTTTTTCAAGAGGTAATTCCAAAAATTTGACCTCAAGGTTTGTTAACCACTTTTTTATGAGCGCGGTGATACCTCACATGTGGTCTGAAACCTTTGTTTGGACAAATGGGAGGGCTTGGAACGAAAGGAGCAATATTTGAATTTTAGAAAGGAAATTTGGCTGAAAAAGATTGCGGGCACCATGTCGCATTTGGAGGTCCCCTAAGGTACCTAAACAGCAGAAACCCCGCACAAGTGGCCCCATTTTGGAAACTAGGCCCCTCAAGGAATTTATCTAGATGTTTGGTGAGTACCCTGAACCCTCAGGTGCTTCACAGAATTTTATAACGTTGAGCCATGAAAAAAAAAAATAAAATTTTACCACAAAATTGTTATTTCAACCAGGTAGCTTTTTTTTTTACAAGAGTAAAAGGAAAAAATTCAGCATAACATTTATTGTGCAATTTCTCCTGAGTTTGGTGATACCTTATATGTGGTGGAAATCAACTGTTTGGGCGCATGGCAGGGCTCGGAAGGGAAGGAGTGCCATTTGACTGCAAAATTGGCTGGAATCAATAGCGGACGCCAGGTTGCATTTGGAGAGCCCCTGAGGTGCCTAAACAGTGGCGGTCCCCCAAAAGTGACTCCATTCTGGAAACAAGACACCTCAAGGCTTTTATCAAGGTGTATAGTGAGCAGTTTGAATCCACGAGTACTTCACAGAATTTGATAAGCTTAGGTTGCCATATTGAAAATTTTCATTTTTTTCACAAAACTGTTGCTTTAGCATCAAATTTCTCACTTTTTCAAGAGACAACAACAAACCGTGGACCCCACAGGTTGTTATCCAATGTCTTATGAGCACAGGGATACCCCACATGTGGCCAAAAACCTCTGTTTGGTTAAATGGGAGGGCTTGGAATGGAGGGAGCACCATTTGAATTCTGGAAAAGTTGAAATAAATTGCGCACACCATGTCACATTAGCAGGGCCCCTTGGGTACCTATACATCAGAAAACCCCCACAAGTGACCCCATTTTGGAAACTGGATTTTATTCAGGAGTATAGTAAGCATTTTGAATCCACAGGTACTTCACAAAAATGTTGCTGTAGCAACAAATGTCTCACTGTTAGGCTATGTGGCCATGATCCAGCGACACGGCGTCTAGTACACAGTGTCAGCCTCCTGCAGAAATGTGAGTGTTGTCCACGGGAGAACGCAGCTGCCCAAGCCCACGATTTGGGTTCAGGCCGCTGTGGAGCTCTATGCTACCTGCAGAGAACACTCATCTCCGCAGCATAAATTGACATGCTGAGGCTCGGGAAGCTGCGCCACAGGTCGGTTTATGCTGCGGAGAAAAGAAGCACATTGGGCATGGGATTTCTAAAAATCCTTCCACTGTGCTTCTACTGCACAACGCAGCGCTATGGACGCAGGGAAAACACTCTGCGCCCAAAACGCTGCAAACCCTGATTGTGGGCACACAGCGTAAAATGCTACAATGGATGAATGGATAGATGTCAAACAAATATAACGTCCCATTCCCCTGCATATTCTAAGCTGGCGCCCTTTAGTGCCTTTCATGTGGCACTAAAGGGTGCCTAGCCTTGTATTTAGCCCCCCAAAAAATTAATAATTAAAATAAACGACGTGGGGTCCCCCCTATTTTTGATAGCCAGCTAGGGTAAAGCAGACAGCTGTAGCCTGCAAACCACAGCTGACAGCTTCACCTTGGCTGGTGATCAATTTGGAGGGCTCCCCAGGCTTTTTTAAAAAAAAAAAAAAACGTGGGGTCCCCCCCAAATTAGATCACCAGCCAAGGTGAAGCTGACAGCTGAGGTCTGGTATTCTCAGGGTGGGAAGAGCCATGGTTATTGGACTCTTCCCAGCCTAAAAATAGCAGGCCGCAGCCGCCCCAGAAGTGGCGCATCCATTAGATGCGCCAATCCTGGCGCTTCGCCCCAGCTCATCCCGCGCCCTGGTGCGGTGGCAGACGGGGTAATATATGGGGTTGATACCAGCTGTAATGTCACCTGGCATCAAGCCCTGGGGTTAGTGATGTCACGGCATCTGAACAGATACCCGACATCACTAACCCAGTCAGTAATAGAAAAAAAAAAGACAAAAAAAAAATTTATTTGAAAAAACACTCCCCGAAACATTCCTCTTTTACCAATTTATTGAAAATAAAGAAATTCCGGTCGCTGTAATCCATTTTGGAGGTCCCTCGGCGACTCTGGATCTTCTAGAATATGGGGGGCACGTTCAGGGAACGTATCCCCCATTTTCTGGAAGAGCAAGCTCTCCATGAGCAGTGTGGGTGCAGTAATCTGAGAATACTGCACTCACACTGCCCCGGTCCAACCTAGGGCAGAGTGACCTGCAGTAACCTCATTCCAGAATATGAGGGGCACGCTCACAGAACGTACCCCCCATTTTCTGGAACAGCAGCCTCTCCATGTGAGGAGTGTGGCTGCAGATCACTGCACTCACCCTCCCCCGGTCCACAGTGGAGCCTGTGCATCAGCGACGTCAGCAGGATCCCTGCTTCCAGGGATCCAGCTGACAGCCGCTGTCTGCGCATGCGCCGCCAGCATTGAAGAAGGAGGCGGCGATCGCGGGCCCGGAGCGGCAGACAGGTAACGTATAACCGGGGGCTTGGGGGGGGGGTGACGGGGGGTGACCTAGTGGGACCTGGGGACACCTTTCTGCCGCATGTGACGTGTCACATGCGGCAGAAAGAGCAGAATGAAGGCGGCCGCGCGCTGTGCGCCGCCATCTTCCACGCTCCGGAGGGGGGAGGGGGGGTGGTGGCTCTGGAGAACCGGAGGGGGCTCCGGTGACCAGAGGGCTCCGGTGGACCGGAGGAGGGGTCAGGGGGAGGACATTTCCCTCCGATCTGAAATGTTTGATCATTTCAGATCGGAGGGAAATGACTGCAGAGCCGGCGGCGGCTGCAGTTTTCTGTGCGCTTCGGCGCCATTTTGGATGTCCGGTGGGGGTAGGGGTGGGGGTGGGGGGACTCTCCGGTACCGGGGGCTTTGGGGGCACTAGGGGGTTAGATTTCTTTCTCATCTGACATGTTTGATCATGTCAGATGAAAAAGAAATCAGTTTTACCGGCCATTTCTTTTTTTTTCATGTGTTCGTCGGTATACGGTGTATACCGGCGATCACATTAACGGGGTCCAAAAAAAACACCCCGATTCATAATCTGGGGGGTCTCAGCTACCCCCGGTAGCTGAAACCCCCGAGATTTTCGGTCGCTGGGGGGCGCTACAGGGTTTTTTCGGGCCGCCGCTTTAAAGCGGCGGAACAGAATAAGTACCCTGTTTTGCCGCCGCTTTAAGTCGTACGGCCGTCGTTATGAGGTTAAAGTGCGCAAACGGTTTCAATCACAGACGAGGATGGGACAGTTCGGACATCAGACCGTTTGATCTAAGAGGATGTCTTGCTCTAAAAAGTCTCAGAGAAGACACCGGGTCATCAAAGACTTGCTGGAAAATCAACACTTGGGATAAATTAATACTCCCATTCCTTTAAATTTGTTACTTCATGCAGAGAATACCTCTTACGTCTGTGCCGGCTTTGACTGAGGAATGGGAACATGGTCACCGCATTCATGAGTTCCCATTGTGGGTAAAAAAAAAATTAATTCCTTAGGAGAGATCATAAGAGAAAAGAATGAAAACTTAAATATTTCCAAAATAAGTTCTAAAATTGAATGTATTATTAATTGAATCAATCCTAATTCAATCTGAAAACAGAGCGAGGCATCTGGGTCATACTTGCATCATGATTTCTGGGTCTGCTGAAAATTATCCTTCTATGGCGCTGATTCCTAACCATAGTACCATGGAAGCCTTAATCTCACACACAAAATAGCTTTCAGCCAATAATTTGGCCAATAGTTACCTTACAGGAACCCCCCATTTACAGCAATGCTCCTGTGCTCTCTATGAGAGAGCCATGGTTTAGCTCCCGGAAAATAAATGGATCCCGCTTGACACATCCTTCTGTTCTCCAACATCAAAGCTGTGGTGGCCCTCGTGAATATTAGACCTTGCAAAAGAAAAAAGGTAATCAGCTCACCCGTCACGACTACAAATATAGAAGAGAGAACCCGGGATATGCCGCGTTGACATTAAACATCAAGTAGTTGATTTTTCTGTAAAATTGCCCTGAGGAAAGAGGCTGTGTTCTCCGAAACGCGTAGACCTGATTGAACAAAAGAAAATTAATCAACTACTTGATGTTTGATGTCAGCGCGGCATATCCCGGGTTCTCTCTTCTATATTTGTATGCCAATTGGAGAAAAAGACATGGATCGCACATCCCAAAAATACATTGATCTAAAGCCGCTAGGCAAAAAATTAAATAGAACGTGAGGTTCTTAGTTACCATTCTGATCAGACTGTATTAAGCCCACTGCCACGTCACGGCGAACCTCTAGCGTGGGTCCCTATTCTAAGCCTTTACTCCAGGGCTGCAGCAGATGCCATTTCATGCTTATATAGGAGTTGTGACTGGCACAACTTTGATAGGTGAATACTCTTACCTGTTGCTTTGTCACATCTCACCAGATGTGCTATTTATCCGCAGTATACTTCCATTGTCACGACTGTGACAGAAAGGGTTGAATTTAAAGGAGCCCCTGGGCTGCCTCTAAAACTAAGTGTACCCCAGGTTTCCCTCAACCCAGAGGTATGCTTGAAGGTAGCAAGGTCTGAGCCCCCAGTATCTCCCTATCTCTTGTTCTTGTCCCTGATGGTAAGATCCCTTCTACAACCCACCACACAGGTGGACGGGCCAGGACAGAAGTCAAAAACCCCACCGACAAATACAGACAGATAAGGGTAACAACAAAACACAGCAGACAGCAGCAGCAGTAACCACCTCCTCACAGCTGCAGGCCTAGCTCCAGAATGATCTGAATAACTGGCACCCTCTGTAAGGAGCAGAGGGTTTTTATCCAGACCGGAAGACGTCATCAGGGAAAACACCTGGTCAGGGTTAATGACCTTGCTGCTGGAGAACTGACATTAACCCTCTGACTGCCAAAAGAAAAACACATGTTTAATGTATCAATAAAGTCTTAAAGCATTTTATGAGGAACGGTGTGCGGGATTCATTCACCCTTTTCTTGCTTTTTCCTTAATTGTTCCAATCCTGCTGATATCAACAGGAACAGTTAACATTAGTCTTATATAAATGGGAAACTTAGAGCCATTGTCAATTGATAACTTACTGATCGATGAGTGTCTGACCACTGAGACCCACACAGCTTAGTGGAATGGGACATTTTTATTCAAATTACAAAATAGAGCGTTGGATTGAATGCTTCACCGCCTCTCCATTAATTCTCTATGGGGCTGCCAGGAAAAGCCAAGTGCATTGCTCTGCAGCCCCATAGGGAATGAATGGAGCAGCAGTCAAGCATGTGCACTACTGCTCCATGCTAATAGGGATAAAAGTGCCTCATTTTGCTCATCAGTGCGGGTGCCAGTGGTAGGATCCTCATTAATCAACTAGTTGTTACCTATCCCATGGATAGGTGATAACTTTTCACCGGACAACCCCTTTAAGGCTCTTTAAAGCCTGGTCAGTGGTGAGAATATAATACTAGTCAAGAATTATAGGATGTTTTACCAGCCATACAAATGTATTTGAGGTGGGAATGAGAGCAGACGTTCCTTGGGTGTGAAGAAAGTGTTCACAGCTTTCATCGTGCAAATAGGACTTGGAATCACTGACCACTGGTGGATACAGACAGAAATAGGCATCTGTGCAAGAACAATATATAGACCCTTGCAGTTCAATAGCTCATGCTACATAATTCTTCGAGCTTTGGCCATGGTAGTGGCCCCTTTATCTCTTGGGTCCCTGTGCGACTTCCCAGGTTGCACCAATGATATGTCCACCTCTGCACTGACTTATGGAGTGTGATAGATGCTCAGCCTTGTGCTACCTAAAATCTTTCCCATTTTAGACTTTGTTTTTAACAGATCATAAGTAACTCCAAACCATTTTTGCAATATTAACCTCTGCGGCACAAGTGTCACCATCTCTGAAGGTAAAAGAATTATCATTGCAAAACTTTAGTTTTCTGTTATAACGCCCGGTCTTATATATGTGAAAGTGCATATTTAAATGGGCACTCCACTCTCAGAAAACCCAATTGAATATATAGCGTGATGAATAGACAATTTGCATATCACTTTATTTAAAAAACGAATTCTCTTACTCAATAAAACTCACTCCAAACTAATCCACTAATAGCTTCACTCCTGTCTAACTTTCAGTCCACTGTCTCTTGTTAAGTGTAATCCATGGCAAGGTGCAGAGACACCAAGATGCAGTAGAGTAAGTGGGGAATGGTCTTTGTCGCTTTGATTGTCACGATGTGACTATAGGATAGCGAGGAACAGTAGGCTCCTATACTGTCCCTCATGCTAAGGGACCCTTGGCTATCCCTGACCTCCGAATTACCCCTGAAGGCGGATTCCCATGCCTTGCTATTCTCCTGACCAGATCAAGTTTGTTATCTCACTCTCCCAAGGAAGGAAAGGATAGAAACACAAATTAAGACAGACAGGGGGAAAACAAAACTCAGACACTCTGCAAACTCACAGGAATAAACAGTAAGAGACTAAAGACAAAAGCAAGAGCAGGAAGGCAGCAATAAAAAGACACCCAAGGATTAACACCACAACCATTCACAAAAATAATGTACAACAACAACCAGAAATTCTGGATCCCAACACCTCACTAAACCAGAATAGGGAAGCTATAGCTGGCATTAATGGAATAATACAGCCAGTATATATAGTAGGGGAGCGAACGTGACTTGTTCCCCCATAGCATGTGATCAAAGAGACTAACAAGCATCCCAGGAGAGATTAAAGGCCGCTTTACACGCAGCGACATCGCTAGCGATGTCGCTAGCGATCGCACTCGCCCCAGTCATTTGTGCGTTACGGGCAAATTGCTGTCCGTGGCGCACAATATCGCTAGTACCCGTCAAACGCACATACCTTACTAACAATGTCGCTGTGGCCGGCGAACAACCTCTTTTCTAAGGGGAAGGTTTGTGCGGCGTCACAGCGACATCACACAGTGACCCACCAACAGAAGCAGAGGGGCGGAGAGCAGCCGCATTATCGACACTCCCACCTCATTGCCGGAGGATGCAGGAACGCTGTTCATCATTCCCGGGGTGTCACATGTAGCGATGTGTGCTGCCTCAGGAACGACGAGCAGCCTGCGTCCCAGAAGTTCAACGACATTTGGAAACTGAACGACGTGTCAACGATCAACGATATTTGAGGTAAGTGAGATCGTTAGCGGTCGCTCGTATGTGTCACACGCAACGACGTCGCTAACGAGGCCGGATGTGCGTCACGAATTCCGTGACCCCAGCTATATCTCGTTAGCAATGTCATTGCGTGTAAAGCGGCCTTTACTCTTGCTAGCCTGCTTAAGTCTGTGAGCTGCAATGCCCTGCACATAAGGTAAGAGACATGGCTATATCAGGAGAACTATACTACATTTCTAATTGGAGGTATTTTCTAATATTATGATTATCACACCTACTACATATTGCAATAGACTCTTGGAGATGGGAATACCCCTTTAAGTAAAAAAAAAACAAATAAGTGGACAATATACTGGGCGGAAAAGATTAATGTATTTTTCAATGTGACAAGTTCCCTTTAAATGGAAGACTTGTTCTTTAAAAATAAGAAAAATTTGAAAGGAAAGTGATGCAAGAGTTAAATATTTAAGTGCAATAAATGTACATGTACTGGTATTACTGGCAGTCCTGGAAATAATGATGTCAATCAATCAGAACATTCTAGGATCCGGGTTATATGATCTATAAAATACTGGTGGTTTAGATGGGGGTCTCATAACTTATATCCTGGGAGAATAAGACCTAAATCTTACTAGTGAACGAAGACTTAGCAGGAAATTCTTACAAAACATCTTAACCCATGCAACATAGGAAAATAGTTTCCATCTACAATACTAAAGACAATTCAATGTGAATGCAGTTACCAACGAGTCCCGGGGATCCTACACCACATCGAGCTCCTTTACTTCCCTCTAATAATTTCCACTTACATAACACAGAATGAATATTTGCAGATATTTAAAACTAAGTGATAAAAATGAAGTTATAGTAATCAGAATTATATAATATATCACAGTCACAGATTCCGAACATTTCCTCACCACTTTTTATGGATGGACAATTTACAGGAATGAAACAGTTGTTCCCAAAATCACCAGTTATATCCTATCTAAAGGCTAGGGGATAACTTGGTGATCACTGGGCATGTGACTACTGAGAACCTCAGCGATTCTGAAATTGAGACTCTCAAACCCTAAGGGGTACTTTACACGCTGCGACATCGCTAGCATCGGCTAGCGATGGCCAGCGCGATAGCACCCGCCCCCGTCGCACATGCGATATGTGTTGATTGCTGCCGTAGCAAACATTATCGCTACGGCAGCGTCACACGCACATACCTGCTCGGCGACGTCGATGTGACTGCCGAACTATCCCTCCTTCAAGGGGGAGGTGCGTTTGGTGTCACCGCGACGTCACTAATCGGCCAGCCAATAGAAGCGGAGGGGCGGAGATGAGCGGGACATAACATCCCACCCACCTTCTCCCTTCCGCATTGCCGTCGGGATGCAGGTAAGGAGATGTTTCTTGCTCCTACGGGTTCACACACAGCGATGTGTGGAGCTGCAGGAACGACAAACAACATCGTACCTGCAGTTGATCCGACATTATGGAAATTAACGACGTTACACAGATCAGCGAGATTGTACACTTCTGTGCTCGTTCATTGTTCCATGTTCCATGTTGCGATGTTGCTACCGGCGCCGGATGTGCATCACTAACGACGTGGCCTTGACGATATAGTGGTAGCAATGTCGCAACGTGTAATGTACACCTAATAATTGAGTCGTTTTGAATAGAGCAGAGATGTGCATGCTCAACCTCTGCTCCATTCAGTCTCTATGGGATACATAGAGAAAGCTAGGTGTTGAACAAGATTATTTTCAGCGGTCCCTTTGACAACAAATGGAGTGGATACCAAGCAAGTGCATCTTCCATCCAGAAGATGGAGTTGAAGAAGCCCTTTCTTGAAGTTCTTAGGATTGTTGGGAGTCCCAAGAGTCAGACACCTAGCAATCAGCAAGCTATCACCTTCCTGAGTATAAGGGATAACTTGTGAGTCCAGAAATGATTATTTCACACACCAAACACACACTGTAATTTGGACACTAGAGCAGTGTTTTAGCGCCCATGGCCAGAGAAAGATGACAACCCTTGGATCATATGTCTTAGTTCCATGACATTGTCTTAATCGTGGTGTATTATAACTACAATGATTTGTAATTCTGATATTGCGTGGGGGGTCCCAGATCACTGTAAGTCAGCCCCTTAAATACCTATTGAAGGCTCTATCTGCAATTAAAAGTGGCCTTAGATGTGCTATGTTGGAAAAGATGCACGTCTACCAATGGCACAAAGTGATAGTAGAATCTGCTCTTATAAATGTAGAGTAGTTCCTCAGTGAATTCATGATTAGAGTTGAGCGCGGTTCGTGGTTCTCCAGTTCGCGGTTCGAGTGATTTTGGGGGGTGTTCTAGATAGAACTAGAACTCGAGCTTTTTGCTAAAAGTTCGTTAGCTCGAGTTACGTTCGAGAACAGTTCTATCAGCCAAAAGCCAAGCTAATTACTAGCTGGCTTTTCGCTGTAATAGTGCAAGTCACTCTGTGACTCACACTATTATAAAATTTCAGCGTATAGTGTGCGGGGACTGCGCGCTCAGATCATTGCTGCTGGGATAATGGCGATCGCCATTTTTTTTTCTTTTCTTCCTTCCCTAAGCGCGCGTGTAGTGGGGTGGGCCAGCATGTCAGCCAATCCCAGACACACACACAGCTAAGTGGACTTTTTGCCAGACAAGCAAGGGCATGTGTCATAGGATGTCCATTTCACATGTCCCTGCATTATAAAAACGGGTATCTGCCCGTCTGGACGCCATTATCTGCCTTCTGCGTCTGGGTGTCAGTCACCGCTGGCGCAGCTCCTGTCGCCGGTCCTGCTGTGTACACTCTACACACAGCGCTATACAGAATAGGGATAGAAGTCTCTTTCAGCCCTTTTAAGGGCTAATTACAGCTGGCTCAGAGCCATAGGTGACAGTCAGGTCCGTGGAAACAGTTTTTAACAGCTACAGATAACAGCGTCTTGTAGCTAAGCTCAGGGACTTTCTTGCTGCATTTCACCATTAGGAGGGATAGAAAGTGAGGCTTCCTTCCTCTACACTGACCCACAACCCGGCCACTGTACCCTCCTGCCCTTTTTAGCAAAGCCATTTTAATTGCAGAGTGCTGCCAGTTAGTGCCATCCAAAGAGTGGCTGCTGTCCTCCATTATTGTGGCACTTGTGCCAAGCAAGTCCCATCACCTCTGCATTCTCCCCTCCATTTTTGCAAAGCCATTTTAATTGAAAAGAGTGCTGCCAGTTAGTGGCATCCAAAAAGTGGCTGTTGGACTTCATTAGTGTCCCACTGGTGCCAAGCAATTTGCAGCACCTCTGCATTGCACCCTCAAGCTCATTGTTACTAAGCCATTATAATAGCAAACACTGAGGAAACTTAGTGGCATCCAAAAAGTGGCTGTTGGACTTCATTAGTGTCCCACTGGTGCCAAGCTATTTCCAGCACATCTGCATTGCACCGTCAAACTCATTTTTAATAAGCTATTAGAATAGCAAACTGTGCTGCCATTTTAAGGGCCATAGTTGCATTGTCAGGGATAGTTATTGGTGTTTATTCTGCTGTCAATAAAGGTAGACCACCGCTGCAATCTACACCACCTCTCAATTTTTACTACCACATTTTAAGTGCACAATCTTGTCGCAATCAAAATGAGTGGCAAAATGACAGATGCTGGTGCAAAGGGGAACAGGCGTGTTGGAAAAGGAAAAAAAGTGTTTGGTCATGGGGAAGATGGCAAAGCTCCATTAACAGCTGCTGAAGATAGGCCATCTTCCAGCAAAAGTAAGATGTCTACTACTTTCCGTGGACAATCAGATATGCTCCCTTTTTTATGGACACGAACAACTGTAACAAAGGTAGATGATGGCCAAAAAAAGAAAATGCTTGAATGGATCTCAAGTGGTCCAACAAGTGCCCTCTCCGCCACCTCAACTACCGCATCCAAAAAACACCAGTCCTCTGAGTTGTCATCCCAATCACACTTGCTTTCTCCCAGCTCTCAAGTCTCCATCCGCCCTGCACAGTATGGTGGAACAGAGATGGCTGAGTCTGCAGAGCTGTTCAGTCACACTATAGCCTGGGAATCAGAGGTCTGCTCTCACGCTACAGTGAGTACAGACAAGGAAATGGTCTGCAGTGATGCCCAGAACCTTTGTGACTCAGATTCAGGCCATGATGACCAAGTTTCTGAGCATAATGTTGACCCTTATTCACAAACTGTAACACCTGTTGTAATAGACAATGAGGAACATACTGCTGACGATGAGACGCAGATACCAGATTGGGATGACAACTTAAATATTCGTTCAGGGCAGGAAGAGGCTCGGTCTGAGGGTGAGGGGAGTGCAAACACAACGCTTGATGAGGAAGTTCTAGATCCCACCTACTGTCAACCCACAGTCAGGCACTCAAGGAGGTCAACAGAGGCGGTGGAGGAGGATGCAACTGACGACGAAGTTACCTTGCGCCTTCCTGGACAGAGAAGGAGTACTGGTAGCACGTCTACAACTGCATCCTCAGCCTCCACTCTGCCTCTGACCACTAGTCGGGGTGGCTCAGCAGGTCGCATGTCCTCTAAGCCTTGCCTAGCCTGGTCCTTTTTTGACCTTGCAAAGGATCGCCCAAATCATGTGATCTGTAAAATTTGTCGGGAATCTGTTATTAGAGGCAAAAACCTCAGCAGTTTGACAACTTCTTCCATGAACCGTCACATGAATAAATATCATATGTCCCAGTGGGAAGCTCACCGTGCTGCAATGCGGCCTAGCGGAGCGAACCATCCACCGCCTGCCCTTTCCAGTGCATCCGCGCGCTCTTCATCTTCTAGGACTGTGGGGACAGCTGTCATACCTGGTTTTCCACGCACAACTTATACCACTGTAACCGCAACAGGCAGTTTGCTTGGTAGGTCGTCAGTTGGTTTGGAAGGGGAAACAAGTGCGTGTGTACAGCTCTCTCAGACATCGATAGCATCAACGTTGGATGAAGGCAACATCATGTCTACGCCTGCACTTTCCTCACAAACCTGCATTTTTTCAGGGACACTCTACTCACCACCGTCTACACACAGCAGCCAGATCTCTGTCCCTCAGATGTGGACAAATAAAAGGCCATTTCCTGCGACCCATGACAAAGCTAAGAGGTTGACTTTATCCCTCTGTAAGCTCTTGGCTACCGAAATGCTGCCTTTCCGCCTGGTGGACACACAGGATTTTAGGGACCTTATGTCTGTCGCTGTGCCCCAGTACCAGATGCCCAGTCACCACTGCTTCTCTAAGAAAGGTGTACCTGCGCTACACCAGCATGTCGCACACAACATCACCGCTTTCTTGAGAAATTCTGTGTGTGAACGGGTGCATTTCACCACCGATACTTGGACCAGTAAGCATGGACAGGGACATTACATGTCACTGACTGGGCACTGGGTAACTATGGTGATAGATGGTGAAGGGTCTGCTGCACAAGTCTTGCCGTCCCCACGACTTGTGTGTCAATCCTCTCTCTGTCCAAGTTCCTCCACTGCTTCTGCCTCCTCAACCTCGTCTGGGTCCTCCACCTCCACCCCAAGCCTGCCTGGTCAGGCCACCAGCGTTGTAACTGCGCAGAAGGAATCACGTACCCCTCATTACTATGCTGGCAGCAGAGCGCAACGGCATCAGTCGGTCTTTATCTTGAAATGTCTTGGAAATAAGAGTCACACAGCGGCAAAGTTGTGGGCAGCTCTGGAGACTGAGTTTGGTAAATGGTTGTCTCCACTCAACCTGCAGCCTGGTAAGGCCGTGTGCGACAATGCTGCAAACCTGGGTGCGGCCCTTCGCCTGGGCAAGGTGACACACGTACCTTGTATGGCTCACGTGTTGAACCTTGTTGTCCAGCAATTTTTAACACACTATCCCGGCCTAGATGGCCTTCTGAACAGGGCACGAAAACTGTCTGCTCACTTCCGCCGTTCAACCGCCGCAGCTGAGCGACTTGCATCGCTCCAGAAGTCTTTCAACCTGTCGGTTCATCGCCTGAAATGCGATGTGCCGACACGCTGGAATTCGACTCTCCTCATGTTACAGCGACTGTGGCAGCACCGTCGAGCCCTGGTGCAATACGTCATGACGTATAGCCTGGGCCAACGAGATGCAGAGGTGGGGCAGATCACCCTGATGGCGTGGTCTCAGATCAAGGACCTATGCACCCTTCTGCACAGTTTCGACATGGCGACGAATATGTTTAGCGCTGACAATGCCATTATCAGCATGACAATTCCAGTCATTTACATGCTGGAGCACACGCTAAACACTATTCGGAGTCAGGGGGTGGGACAACAGGAAGGGGAGGAACTACAGGAGGATTCATATGCGCAAGAGACAACAACATCACCAAGGTCCAGAAGTTCATCATCACCAAGGCGGCAGGCATGGGACCATGGGGGACAGGGATCAACAAGGGCGCATGGTAGCAGGCGAAATGTTGAGGAAGGTGCAGGAGAACATGAAGAAATCGAGGACGAACTGTCCATGGACATGGAAAACTCAGCGGATGAGGGAGATCTTGGTCAAATTTCAGTTGAAAGAGGTTGGGGGGAGATGTCAGAGAAAGAAAGAACGGTTAGCACCTCTATGCCACAAACACAGTGTGGACTTGGTCCGCATGGCTGCGCAAGACACATGAGCGCCTTCTTGCTGCACTACCTCCAACATGACCCTCGTATTGTCAAAATTAGAAGTGATGATGACTACTGGCTTGCCACACTATTAGATCCCCGGTACAAGTCCAAATTTTGTGACATAATTCCAGCCATACAAAGGGACGCACATATGCAGGAGTATCAGCAAAAGCTGTTACTCGATCTTAACTCGGCTTTTCCACCAAACAACCGTGCAGGTGCAGGGAGTGAATCTCCCAGTTGTAACTTGCCAAACATGGGACGGTCTCGTCATCTTCAACAGTCTACCCGTACCAGTAGCACCGTATCTGGTGCTGGTAACAGCAATTTTATTGAATATTTTCATAATTTTTTTAGACCCTCTTTTGCAAGACCACCAGAGACAACAAGTCTGACACATAGTCAATGGCTGGAGAGGATGATACAGGAGTATCTCCAAATGAACATCGATGCCATGACTTTGCAAATGGAGCCTTGCTCATTTTGGGCTTCAAATCTTGAAAAATGGCCAGAGCTCTCCACTTACGCCTTGGAGATCTTGTCGTGTCCAGCTGCCAGCGTTGTCTCTGAACGTGTCTTCAGTGCTGCTGGGTGTGTGCTGACAGATAAGCGCACGCATCTGTCCAGTGACAATGTGGACAGACTAACGTTCATCAAAATGAACAAGTCATGGATCCACAAGGAATTTACTACCCCTGTGTCATCCTGGGGAGAGTAAATGCTTGTGGATTTTGGAATGTGCTTGATGCAAATCAAAACATCCTGTTTGCAACTGGGCACAAGTGCTGCCACTGAAGTGGTGTCTGTGGGGCCCAATTTTTGGAAAAAAAGGGAGATTTTGCTTGGAGTAACCCTTGCTGTGTTTTTTTAAAAGGATCCAAGATGAACAAGTCATGGTTCAGCAAAGACTTTGCTACCTACCCCGGTGTCATCCTGGGGACGGTTAAGGATGGCGTATTTTTGAATGTGCTTGATGCATATCTACCAGTGAAGTGTACAACTAGGGCACAAGTGCTGCCACTGAAGGGGTGGGTGTCTGTGTGGCCCAATTTTTGGAAAAAAAGGAAGACTCTGCTTGGAGTAACCCTTGCTGTGTTTTTTAAAAGGAGCCAAGATGAACAAGTCATGGTTCAGCAAAGACTTTGCTACCTACCCCGGTGTCATCCTGGGGACGGATAAGGATGGCGTATTTTTGAATGTGCTTGATGCAAATCTACCTGTGAAGTGTACAACTGGGGCACAAGTGCTGCCACTGATGGGGTGTCTGTGTGGCCCAATTTTTGGAAAAAAGGGAGACTCTGCTTGGAGTAAACCTTGCTGTGTTTTTTAAAAGGAGCCAAGATGAACAAGTCATGGTTCAGCAAAGATTTTGCTACCTATCCCGGTGTCATCCTGGGGACGGTTAAGGATGGCGTATTTTTGAATGTGCTTGATGCAAATCTACCTGTGAAGTGTACAACTGGGGCACAAGTGCTGCCACTGAAGGGGTGGGTGTGTGTGTGGCCCAATTTTTGGAAAAAAGGGAGACTCCGCTTTGAGTCACCTTGCGGTGTTTTACATGATTTTAGAAGGGAATGCCATGCCTATATCTGTGTCTCCTCCTCTTTTTCCTCGTCCAACTGTTTAGTTTTCGCATGAGTATTTGTCCTTGTCACTTTCCCATGTGTTTGTGTTGTGTTGTGAGTTGTTTGTCACCTTTTGGACACCTTTGAGGGTGTTTTCTAGGTGTTTTTATGTGTTTGTGATTGCCTCCCATTGTTTCCTATGGGTTCTAGTGGTTCGCCGAACCGGTTCGCAGAACCGGACTGAACCAGACCTCAGTTCGGCGAACCGAGCTCGAGCTGAACCGCGACCGGTTCGCTCATCTCTATTCATGATACCATCAATGAGATGTAGCTCTCCGACTCCAGCAGCACACGTGCAGCCCCACAAAAGGACAAGGCCACCACCATGTCTCACTGTAGGCACACATGCATTAAGAAAAATTCATTTGGAAAAATGAATGGTGCCTAACGTGAGACCTGGTGGTAACAGTGTCCTTATGTAGGGCTGTATGAGTGCTGTGGGAGTCAAAGGCTACATCTCATTGATTAACTTTGAATTCACAGATAAACTGCTTTATACTTAAAGAAAAGATGACACCATCACTCTAAAGGCCCCGTCACACACAGAGATAAATCTTTGGCAGATCTGAGGTTGCAGTGAAATCATGGACATATTATTCCATTTGTACACAGCCACAAACCTGGCACTGATTGTCCACAATTTCACTGCAACCACAGATCTGCCGCAGATTTATCTCTGTGTGTGACAGGGCCTTAAGCCCTTGGTAGACGCACAATTTTCCAACAGACAATGATCCAAAACACACATCTATTGCATTTCTCAAGAAGAACAGGGTGAAAGTGATTCAGTGGCCAAGTATGTCTCCTGATTTGAACCCAAATGATTACCTCTGAGGAATTCTGAAGAGACAAGTTTTCATCACTCTCCATCCATCATCCAGGCTCTAAAAGATGCTGCACTTGAATAATAGAAAAAGATGTTAGACTATGTCACCAACTTGTTCATTCCATGCCTAGAAGAAATTGTGATGTCCTTAAAAATCATGAAGGTCAAAAAAATACTAGCTGTAGTAGTTTTTCATGTGAGGTGTATTCATTTGTGCATATATGCTATATATGCTATATATTATTCTATATATTATTAACCTTGCATTCATGTTATAGGTTAAAAAATGTTCTATTAAACTTAAGGGGGTGTTACACGCAGTGATATTGCTAGCGATGTCTCTGGTGAAAGCACCCATCCCCGTTGTTTGTGCGTCACGGGCAAATCGCTGCCCGTGGGGCAGAAAATCGTTAGGAGCCGTCACACGGACTTACCTGCCTAGCGACGTCGCTGTTGCCGACCGAAACGCCTCCTTTCTAAGGGGGCAGTTCGTGCGGCGTCACAACGGCGTCACTAAGCGGTCGCCCAATAGAAGCGGAGAGGTAGAGATGAGCGGCCGTAACATCCCGCCCGCCTCCTTCCTTCCTCGTTGCCAGAGGACGCAGGTAAGCTGCTGTTCGTCATTCCCGAGGTGTCACACGTAGCGATGTGTGCTGCCTCAGGAACGACGAACAACCTGTTTCCTCAACAATCAACGATTTTTTGAAAATGAACGACGTGTCAACAATCAACGATAAGGTGAGTATTTTTGATTGTCAACGGTCACACGCAACGACGTCGCTAACGATGCCGGATGTGCATCAGGGAATCCGATATATCGTTAGGTACTTAGATACGTCGTTGCGTGAAACGGGGCCTTAAGTCTTGTCAGAATTTCAGAACTTGTTCTTGTGCTCAGTGAGATATTAATTAAAATATCTTACCTTTCAAAGGGGTGAACTCATTTTTTTTTTATTTTTGGTCTGTACTGTATACATATATACAGTACAGACCAAAAGTTTGGACACACCTTCTCATTCAAAGAGTTTTATTTATATGACTCTGAAAATTGTAGATTCACATTGAAGGCATCAAAACTATGACTTAACACATGTGGAATGAAATACTTAACAAAAAAGTGTGAAACAACTGAAAATATGTCTTCTATTTTAGGTTCTTCAAAGTAGCCACCTTTGCTTTGATTACTGCTTTGCACACTCTTGGCATTCTCTTGATGAGCTTCAAGCGGTAGTCACCGGAAATGGTCTTCCAACAGTCTTGAAGGAGTTCCCAGAGAAGCTTAGCACTTGTTGGCCCTTTTGCTTTCACTCTGCGCTCCAGCTCACCCCAAACCATCTCGATTGGGTTCAGGTCTGGTGACTGTGGAGGCCAGGTCATTTGGAGTAGTACCCCATCACTCTCCTTCTTAGTTAAATAGCCCTTACACAGCCTGGAGGTGTGTTTGGGGTCATTGTCCTGTTGAAAAATAAATGATGGTCCAACTAAACGCAAACCGGATGGAATAGCATGCCGCTGCAAGAGGCTGTGGTAGACATGCTGGTTCAGTATGTCTTCAATTTTGAATAAATCCCCAACAATGTCACCATAAAAGCACCCCCACACCACCACACCTCCTCCTCCATGCTTCACAGTGGGAACCAGACATGTAGAGTCCATCCGTTCACCTTTTCTGCGTCGGTTGGATCCAAAGATCTCAAATTTGGACTCATCAGACCAAAGCACAGATTTCCACTGGTCTAATGTCCATTCTTTGTGTTCTTTAGCCCAAACAAGTCTCTTCTGCTTGTTGCCTGTCCTTAGCAGTGGTTTCCTAGCAGCTATTTTACCATGAAGGCCTGCTACACAAAGTCTCCTCTTAACTATTGTTCTAGAGATGTGTCTGCTGCTAGAACTCTGTGTGCCATTGACCTGGTCTCTAATCTGAGCTGCTGTTAACCTGCGATTTCTGAGGCTGGTGACTCAGATAAACTTATCCTCCGCAGCAGAGGATAAGGTCTTGGTCTTCCTTTCCTGGGGCAGTCCTCATGTGAGCCAGTTTCTTTGTAGCGGTTTTTGCCACTGCACTTGGGGACACTTTCAAAGTTTTCCCAATTTTTCGGACTGACTGACCTTCATTTCTTAAAGAAATGACGGCCACTCGTTTTTCTTTACTTAGCTGCTTTTTTCTTGCAGTAATACAAATTCTAACAGTCTGTTCAGTAGGACTATCAGCTGTGTATCCACAAGACTTCTGCACAACACAACTGATGGTCCCAACGCCATTTATAAGGCAAGAAAACCCACTTATTAAACCTGACAGGGCACACCTGTGACGTGAAAACCATTTCCGGTGACTACCTCTTGAAGCTCATCAAGAGAATGCCAAGAGTGTGCAAAGCAGTAATCAAAGCAAATGGTGGCTACTTTGAAGAACCCAGAATATAAGACATATTTTCAGTTGTTTCACACTTTTTTGTTAAGTATTTCATTCCATATGTGTTAATTCATAGTTTTGATACCTTCAATGTGAATCTACAATTTCTAGCGTCATGAAAATAAAGAAAACGCTTTGAATGAGGTGTGTCCAAACTTTTGGTCAATACTCCATATATATACTGTATATATATATATATATATATATATTATATAGTCATGGCCAAAACTGTTAGCATCCTTGAAATTGTTCCACAAAATGAAGTATTTTTCCCAGATAATTAGAAATGTGTTGCATGTTGTGTTATACATGTTTACTTCGTGTGTATTGGAACAACACAAAAAACATAGAAAAAAAGAGCAAATTGGACATAATTTCAACAAAATTGTTGGTACCTTTCCAAAATTGTCGGTAAACAACTTGTTTCACGCATGTGGTGCTCGTTCAAATTCACCTGTGGCAAGTAACAGGTGAGGGCAATATTTAAATCACACCTGAAACGAGATAAAAAAGGGAGAAGTTGATTCAATCTTTGCATTATGTGTCTGTGTGTGCCACACTAAACATGGAGAATATAAAGGAACTGTATGAGGACAATCTCAAGGTTACAAGTCCATTTCTAGAGATCTTGATGTTCCTATGTCCACAGTGCACAATATACCGTGATCAAGTAGTTTACAACCCATGGCACTGTAGCTAATCTCCCTGGATGTGGACAGGAAAGAAAAATTGGTAAAAGGTTGCAACGCTGGATAGTCCAGATGGTGGATAATCAGCTCCAATCAAGTTCCAAAAAAATACAAGCTGTCCTGCAGGCTCAGTTTGAATCAGCATCAGAGTGTCGACATTTGAATTAAATAAAACACTATGGAGGAGACCCAGGAGGACTCCACTGCTGACATGTAGCACCCAGGGATATGGGGTACTCGGTTCCGGGCATTGTACATCCTGGGGATGTCACGATGGTGGCCGTTACCCGGTTCCGTGCCCTGGGCCCTTTTTGTAATGGGGATATTTACAGGGGAGATTCGATAGAGTTTATTCGTGACGCCACTTGCGGTGTTGCTAAATATAGGGAGACGCCGCTGCAGAATGTCACTACTACAGCTGATGGTATGAGCAGCTAGTGTGGTAGTCCCTCCACAAGTAGGGTATTGCCCCAGCAGGTGTATGGTGCAGTGGGCGTCGGAAGAACAAGTCCAGACAGGTATTCAGTGCAACTGGTTTTACTCACTTTTCTCAAGATGTTAACTGGTTGCCCAAGGCCAGCTGGTTTCGCCTCCAGGTCCCCTTTGTCCCAGTGTCAATGTGGTTCTCTGGTACCTTCTTCCCCTGCACCTGTCTCTGGTAAATGGGTCCCCGTGGTAAGGAACACTAGGGGTCCCCGGTTTGTGGTTTCTCCACCTCTGTCTGCCTGACGGTAGCGTGAACCCTGTGGGGTTGGAGTCTCTGGTTCTGTCCCCGGTTCTCTCTTTGCTACTGAGTCTTTGGATTCTTTAGGGTCAGCAAGGTCCTTGATAGTCCCCGTTGCTGTGCAGGTGTTAACAGGTCGGCTTTTAGCTCTTTCCTGTCCTAGGGTCCTGTACCCCATCGGTGCTCCACCGTACATCACCGGCAACCACTTCTACTGGGTACCAGGTCTCCGTCAACCTGAGTCAGGACGTTGCTCAGTCACACCTTTACACCGCCACTGTCATCTCTCACACTGACTGTGTCTGCTCTCTTTCACTGCAGACTCCCTTCTTGTTCTGACTACTGTCTTCCTGTGTCCTGACTTTCCACAGTCTGCAGCTCCCACCTGGTCAACTAGTGGACTGGAGTGGCTCCAAGTCTAGGGGGCCATCCTAGCTAAGTACCATTGTATGGGGGATTGTTGGGGAAAACTGGGATGGATTACCTGGGTTTTTTTTGGTACCGGCACTGGGGTTCTGGGTCCCTAAGGGGGTAGGCCCTGCATCCTGGTGGGGATGCAGAATCTTGTAGCACCCTGATGTATTCAGGGGCGCTACAGACACAGAGACATAAAGTAGCTACTGCAGTATGCCATTATGTACTTTAAGTAAGCCAAAATCCTTCTGAGAAAGCGTTTTGTGGACAGATGAAACAAAGATTGAGCTTATTGGTAAAGCACATAATTCTACTGTTTCACAAAATGGTATGAGGTCTACAAAAAAAGAACACAGTACCTACAGTGAAATATGGTGGAGGTTCAAAGATGTTTTGGCGTTGGTTTGCTGCCACTGGCACTGGGGGGCCTTGACTGTGTGCAAGGCGTCATGAAACCTGAAGATTACCAAAGGATTTTGGGTTGTAATGTAGTGCCCAGTGTCAGAAAGCTAGTTGTGCGTCCTAGGCCACGGGTTTTCCAGAAGGACAATGACCCCAAACATACTTCTAGAAAAATGGATGGAAACAAAACGGCTGGAGAGTTCTGAAGAGACAGCAATAAGTCCGGATCTATATCTCAGTGAAAATCTGTGAAGAGATCTTGGTTGGTAGAAGACGCCTTCAAATATGAGAGACCTGGAGCAGTTTGCAAAAGAAGAGTCCAAAATTCCAAGTGAGAGGTGGAAGGCTGCATGCACACAGTATATTTTTATCGCGTTTTTGATACATTTTAAATGCAGTTGTGTCACAAACCTGGAATTGCTCGCCAATTCAGCACTGAACAGGGTAAGGATTTGTCTCATCATCCAGTGTCACAATGTTTAAGAGCATTTAGCCTGAAACCCCACTCGGTAGTAACCAAACCTCTCATTAGCAGAATTCGGTGGGAATCATGTTGTGTGGTCCTCAGTTCATTTTAGTGATGAAAGCAAGTTTAATTTAGTTGGTCTGACATGAAACATTATGTTCATCAACAAACTGGGGAGAGACTGTACCTAAAGTGTGTTAAGAAGTCAGTGCAAGGTGGTGGAGGAAGTGTCATGGTTTGTTGAATGTTTTCTGCAGCAGGAGTTGGACCTCTCATATAGCTATGTGCATGCAAGTGTGTATCATAACCTTCTTCAACAACACATGGTTCTTTACTTGTGTTCATCACTCAATCAGCCAGGAATGTTTATGCAGGACAATACCCCCTGTCACACAGCAAATGGGTAAAGCAGTTCCTTGAAACAGAAAACATTGAAAAAAATGAAATGGCCAGCCCAGAATCCTGATCTAAACCCAATAGAAAAGCTCTGGAAAATCCTTAGTGACAAAGTTATGACCAAGAAAAAACTGTGGAAGAAACTGGAAGAAGAGTGGACCAAAATCACACCAAAGCAGTGTGAGAGACTAGTGATGTCCCGTGGCTGCAGATGTGCTCCAGTCATTGCTGCTCTCTATTTATGATCAACACGTTTTATACAAAATAAAGATTTTATGTTGATAATGTGACGCCCTGGCACAGCCAGGTTGTCACAGAAAGAGTTAATCCTCCTTGGTAATCTGATCTCACACCGGTGCAGCCAGACAAGCCACAGCCCCAGTGTAAGAGAAAAGCAGAGGAGAGGGGAGGGGCTAGAGCAGAGAGTGTGTGGAGAGCAGACAGGACAGACGTCTGGAGTGGTAGCTCCCAGGCTGGGAGTGAAGCGTTCTCCAAAAGGGCCGGGGCAGGCCGCAGTGAGGAAGGGGCCAGAACAGGTAGCCGGAGCAGGGCGGTGGCCCCTCGGTACCTGGGTACCCGGATCACTACAGGGGAGTAGATTCCCCCGTTCCCGGCTGAGGAGAAAGAGGAAGAGAGAGGAGAAAAAGGCACTTGGCTGTAGGGAAGGAACAACAAGGGCTGCTGCACCGTGTGTGGGACACTAACACCCCCGTACCGGAGGCCGCGGACACCGGCAATTCTTAGTTCACCAGTGACTCCGTGTGACTTTCTTGTGAGTACACCCGTGCCCTCGGGCACCGCACTGCAGCACTGCGCCCTGCTCCCTGCTTACCCCATCACCGGGCCCCGGGACAACCAACCCCCTACCCACGGAGGGGAGAAATAACATCTAGCCGCCCCATACCATCGCTCCCGGGATCCCCGTCCAAAGCAGCGGTGGTGTTCCAACCTCACCACAACCGTGGGTGGCGTCACGGACAATCTCCCTTAACAAAACCCCTTTTACTGTGGAGCCTGGGATCACAGACCGGGTCACGCCACCGTGATACCCACAGAAGTGACTCTGTGGCCCGGATCTGAGTAACCCCTGGTCCCCGGGCGACACAATAACCTTTGGATCTTTTGTAAAACATTGTTCCAGTGGCATGGTGCGCGCCTTACAAAAAACCTTCAAATGTTCATCAATGTAGATTACATTATTTCTGAAAAAAATCAAGGGATCATACATTGTTCTCTAATTTTGATCTCTAGTGTATGTATGTATATATATATATATATTTATATATATATATATTTATATATATATTGTATATATACACTGGCGGACACAGACAAAAAAGGGCCCCTGTGCAGGAACAATATTTGAGCCCTTTGCAGCCCAAGAGCTCATACATGTCCATTGTCATGTAGTATATATGTAGAAATGCATGAGAATATGTAGTTGCGTGAGTTTAGGTTTCTGAATCTAATGTAGACCATCCCTGCAAAGACCATATGTCCAACATACGTGAACTAAAGAAGGGGCTGGAAGAAAACGAAGTGGAAATAATATAGAGATGCAGATTGTTTAGATTGTACTTCCAACTTTAAAATACTTTAAAGAATATATTTATATTGCCAAATATACTTATCGGGTTTTAGGGTGTTAGATAAGGACACTGATAAACCTCATTGACTACGATAGGATTCATTGTGTTTCCTTCATGGTGTCCATTGTATTACTGGAGTATACAATGCAGCATGCAGTATTCTTATTTTCTGGTATGGGGCTCCAGGTTTTCTGCATATGCATCTGCACCATGATGAATCCTCAATGCCTAAAAACACTATCTACACCACCTTCAAATTTAGTTATTATTATTTATTATTATAGCGCCATTTATTCTATTGCGCTTTACAAGTGAAAGAGGGTATACGTACAACAATCATTAACAGTACAAAACAGACTGGTATAGGAGGAGAGAGGACCCTGCCCGCGAGGGCTCACAGTCTACAGGGAATGGGTGATGGTACAATAGGTGAGGACAGAGCTGGTTGCGCAGTGGTGTACTGGACTGAGGGCTATTGTAGGTTGTAGGCTTGTTGGAAGAGGTGGGTCTTGAGGTTCCTCTTGAAGCTTTCCACGGTAGGGGAGAGTCTGATATGCTGTGGTAGAGCGTTCCAGAGTATGGGGGAGGCACGGGAGAAATCTTGTACGCGATTGTGGGAAGAGGAGATAAGAGAGGAGTAGAGAAGGAAATCTTGTGAGGACCTGAGTTTGCATGCAGGTAGGTACCGGGAGACTAGGTCAAAGATGTAGGGGGGAGACAGGTTATGGATGGCTTTGTATGTCATGGTTAATGTTTTGAACTGGAGTCGTTGGGCGATGGGAAGCCAGTGAAGGGATTGGCAGAGTGGTGAGGCTGGGGAATAGCAAGGGGAGAGGTGGATTAAGCGGACCGCAGAGTTTAGGATAGATTGGAGGGGTGCAAGAGTGTTGGAAGGGAGGCCAGAGAGCAATACTAAATAGCCTGCATATTATTTTGTTCATACCTCAAATCTTTCAGCTATTATCACCATTCGCTCCTTAAATGGTCACTGCTGTTTTAACAAACTTTGCATAAATCAATAAACAAGAGATTATAAGACAATGTGTAATATATCTTATCAGAGAAGTCTTCTCCTTTTTCCACTTATGAGCCTCTTCTTCCCATCCCCACCTCCTTGAACTGATCTTTTCCTCTGAAATACAGCTTTAGCAAGACATACTTTCATCTCACTGAGAAATCAGATGACAGCTGCCCGTTAAAGTTTTTGGAAAGGGGATGGGAGAAGGAGAAGAGGGAGGAGCAAAGTGGGAGAACGGCTAAGAGACAGTTCAGCTGCTTTCTAGTAAGTGTTTTCTCACATCCTTATCCTGGATTCACAGCTACACTGCTCAGTTCTGCTATATAAAATTGTAAGGGGGTGTAAGGGTCGGCTGCCCCAGTCCTGCAAACTACCATGTAGTCATGTAAAGTGTAATGTTTGAATTTGATGTAATGGTGTAATGTGTTCATACGGTAAGTAGGTGGCCATATTGTGCAAACTTCTTCCCTGGTACTCTCGGGCTAGGGAGAGTTAATGCAGGGGGCAGTTTAGCTAGTAAAAGGGGTGGATAGACAGGAAATTACAGGAGAGTCCCTGTTGGAGAGGAACAAGCCACATCTGTGAGAGATGGGAGTAGACAAAAACCCCATTAACTATAATTTGGTTGACCTTGAGGTCGAATACAGGTGCCGGATACGGAGGGGTCTAGTGAGGAGAGGACTGTTCTAACTGCTTCCCAAGATGTGGGTCGAGTCTGTGTGGCTGTGCGAATACCCAACAAACCCCTTCAATCAGCGGAAGGTGAGTGGGCTATTAAGAGAAGAGTAGGACCTGAGGAAACGTCGGGACCTCTGACGCACTAGTGAGTAAAATGTCCCCTTTCACTGTGGAGGTGGCCAGGGCACGGACTGACACTGCAAGGCTGTGTAGCAGCCGGGATTCATTCCCCCTGCGACTACAACTGACCGTCCCACCCCTACAAAATCATCAATGATGCTGCTCCTTGTGAACATGTACCTATTATGTAGGTAAAAACTCTCACTCACATGTAATGGAAAAAGGGAAGACCTACTACAGGGAGACCTAACTGGTCTCTGTACAGATTAGAATTACTCTAGCCGCACAACTCAAAACACCACCTCAGACCTGAATCCCTAAAAGGCCGTCAACGTGTTTCTTGTACCTCCTGGAGGACCAGGGGGGAGGCCGCAACAAACTGCCAACAAGAGGAGAGGAAGGTGTGCAGGAAGATGCAAAAACCCTGAAAACACGTTCATATAAGGCAAAGAGGGAAAGCAAAAGACAACTACAAATAAGCGGTCAAGTAAAACCTTACAGAAACATAAAAGAAGTGATAGAAAAAGGTGCCAGGAAGGAAAACCAGCTGATTCAATCCAGGAAATAAACTGGTGTTTACCCACTGAGGTAAACTGGAACTCTTAAACACTGTTGGGGGAGACTTCCAGGTCTCTCAGGGTCTCGGAGGAGGATTCCAGATCAGAACTGCGCAGATGTATATGAATCAGAAAAATGACCACACAGAGACGTATCTCTATTTGGGAGAAGCACAGTAGAGGTCTTCTAACTCTTGTATTCAAAGCATAGCTTTCTTATACAGTTTTTCTGCATTGTCTCTTAACCAACCAATTAGCTTGGCTCTAGCTCATTCCTTTATTTGGACAGTCTTTCCTATACAGCAACATTCCTTAGTAAAGCATTCAGGTGTGTCTGGGCATAGACGAGAGTCTATGGATAGAACAATGTCAGTTACTTATTCATGAAACTACAGATGAGTATCTGTTCTATTCAAGAATGTCAGTTACTTATTCATGAAACTACAAACTTATTCTAGTTAGCCCCAAGCATAATTTGTTTCGGTTATTCATTCCGTTAATATTTCAATTAGGTATATGTGGAGAAGCAATACATAAAGCATTCAAAGGACAGATTATCTTATTATATTACACTGGGCAAATGATTCCTAGCCTAGGCCTTCACAACACAATTCTATGTGATAGTGTATAAAAAAGGGGAAAATGAGAAACACCTGGAGAGGAGCAAACCAAGAAGAGAGAACAAAGACAATTAGAACCATCAGCATTTGGACAAGGAAGAAAAGGTAATATCCCAACAGACAGAAGAACCGACCATGCAGCAGCAGGTCAAAACATTGAATCCACAAACCGAGCCATGACAGTACATCCATGAATAGCAAGAATGCTTGATGTCTGTGTCTACTGTGCATGGGAGACATCATAGCACTACATCCACTAGCTCAGAGAAAACCGAAAATTAAAGATTGAGCCTGCAGAGGGGAAAACAGATGAAAAATGCAGGAAAGAAATCATATAATATCCTTTTCAACATGTATATCTTTGAACAACAAGAATGCCTAATGTCAGTGTCTGCTGTGTAACACAGCAGCTAGGCTAATATCTACTAGCTCAGAGACAACTGAAAATTAAATATAATGCTGTAGAGGGGGAAAAATGCAGAAACAAAATCATATAATATCCTTTTGAACATGTACACCCATAAACTGCAAGAATGTCTAATGTCTGTATCTGCTGTTTATGGGATGCATGATAGCAACTAGTCTACATCCACTAGCTCAGAGACAATTGAAAATTAAAGTTAGAGCGGAAAAATGCAGGAAAGAAATTATATAATATTCTTTTGAACATGTAAATCCGTGAATGACAATAATGCCTAATGTCTGTGTCTGCTGTGTATCATAGCAGCTTGTCTACATTAACTAGCTCAGAGACAACCGAAAATTAAATCTAGAGCCTGCAGAGGGGGAAAACTGATGAAAAATGCAGGAAAGAAATAATATAATATCCTTTTGAACATGTATATCCATGAATGGCAACAATTCCTAATGTCTGTGTCTGCTATGTATCATAGCAGCTTGTCTGCATGAACTAGCACAAAGACAACTGAAACCTAAAGCTGGAGCCTGCGGAGGGGGGAAAACTGATTAAAAATGCATGAAAGAAATAACATAATATTCTTTTGAATATGTATATCCATGAACTGCAAGAATGCCTAATGCATGGGTCTGCTGTGTATGGGAGGCATGATAGCAACTAGTCTACATCCACTAGCTCAGAAACAACTGAAAATTAAAAATAGAGCCTCCAGAGGGGAAAACTAATGAAAAATGCAGGAAAGAAATTACATAATATGCTTTTGAACATGTACATCCATGAATTGCAAGAATGCCTGATGTCTGTGTCTGCTGTTATGAATCGGCAACCAAGGAGGATGAGAAAAAAACAACAAAAACTCAGAAACCCAGAAGATAACCAGAATGCTGAGACCTTAACGGGCTGCAGACCTACACCTAACACACAACTAGCAGTAGCCGTGGGGCGTACCTACAGACCTAAGTCGCCTTGACACAGCCGGAGAACTAAGAAATCTTACAAATAGAAATAAGGAAAGCTAATCTGCCTCAGAGCAATTCCCAAAGATATAGAAAGACCCCCACATGTAAAGATTATGGTGATGTAGAATAACACAATACACAGGAAGCGACAGATTCAGCAAAGTTGAGGCCCAAGATATCTTTATAGGATAGGACAGGAAAGAATTCTGTCTGCAGCCGTAAGAACCCTAGAAAAAAACCTGCACACCTGATTTTGAACAATACTGAGCTCACACAAACTCGCCTCCCGCTAAATCAGTATTCTGGTGAAACTGGGATCCAAGAAAAATACTAATATAAATGAGGGACTAAATTTAGTATCAGGCAAAGAAACAAAATACATAGCAATGCATGGAGCAAAGTACACAGACATTCCCAACAGGGAATTATCCAAGTCCACCCAGACTCCACATAGGCAACCTCCAGAAATCAGCCCAAGTACATAGCAGAAAAATCACCAAGAAATTAGAACCACAGCAGAGGCACAAAGACCAACTTATCTGAGAGGAGTTTTAGGGAGACACAGAGGAAAGAGCTGGCTTGCAAATGTCCTTAGCACACTGGAAGTACATTGAGCACCGGCAAAGGAACTAATCAGTTAAATTGGCCCACTCTAATTGCCTGATTGCCAGTCTTCAGCAGGTGTCCGACTTTCATTCAACAAATCAACCGCACCACCAGCACTGACCACAAGTGGGAGCCCTGAACTGGAAAATGTTTTCACAACAGTCTGCTGTGTACCATAACAGCTAGTCTACATCCACTAGCTCAAAGACAACCAAAATTAAAGCTAGAGCCTGCAGAGGGGGAAAACTGATCAAAAAGTCAAGAACTAAATCATATAATATCCTTTTGAACATGTATATCCATAAATTACAAGAATACCTAATGTTTTTGCCTACTGTGTATGGGGGCATCATAGCAGCTAGTCTACATCCACTAGCTCAAAGACAACCGAAAATTAAAGATAGAGCCTCTAGAGGGGAAAACTGCTAAACATGCATGAAGGAATCATATCATAACCAAAATTAGTGTTAATCCTCAAATACACACATCATATCTGAAAATTTAATTGAAAATTCAGAAATGCTTTAAGCACAGACACATTACTGTTCCACTTTCAGCCTCATAATATGGGTATCTTCGTCACCCCTAGGAGCCAACTACTCATCAGAAAGTTTAACTGCGTTCAGAAAGATGACACAAATGATAATAAATGCATCTAAGGAAATAAAAACTTTGCAGGTGTCTTTAAAAGATCCTTTAATGGAAAGCATCCTTCATGAATAGTGAACATAAATATAGGATTACCACTAAAAATTGAATCTTCAGATGGCGGACAAATATCTAAGATTTCAGCACCAACAGGAATTGCCGAGCTGTTCATCTTATTACTGATTTCCATCTACAGTCACACAACATAAAGCAGCCTTCATATCCTCTCCGTACACTTCATTTCATAGACAACAACCTTATCGGCAAACTTTACATTTCCAGCTTTACTCCGTACATTCATTTCATGCAACATCAGCTATCACATTATATCTATAAACCATCATATTTCCATGACAGCTCCCAAACACAAATATAGAGCGCGTTCAATAAAATACTTACTCCACGATGGTGTGTACACAGCGCTTACGATTGCATCAAAGGACGTAAATAATATGACTTACGCTTGAATATTCTCATATATTTCCAGATCTTTTCTAGCTCATTGGGAAATCCAAATATACAGTAACTGTGAAAAACGTTTTAGGCAGATGCGGAGAAAATGCTGCAAATTAAGAATGCTTTCAAAATATGCATTCTTTGCAGTATTCTTCCACACCTGCCTAAAACACCTGCCTAAAACTTGTGTCTCTGATCTACATAGACAGACTCTGGCGTCGACCAGCTGTGTGCTTATTTATACATAGGTCAGCAAGAGTTAACCTCTGTTAGCCTGCTCGTTAGGCTTCTGGGATCACATGTTGTAAGGAAGCCTATCAGATTTGCTCCTCTCATACTTAAGTTGGAGGAGATCTTCCACCTATGCCAACTATAGTTTCTGCTCTGTTTGTTTGTGTGCTCTGGTGTCCCAGGTTTCTGGAGAAAGAGATGCTTGGAGTTACCCATCATCTTGTTGTTTCCTCCCTGCTTGTTCTCCTTCTTATCTCTTATTGTCTTATACCTCTATGTGTGCATGCCATGTGACTTTTGGTTTCCCCTGTTTGTATTTTCGTATGTGTAATCACACTCTTGTGCCCACCCCCCTAGGGTAGCGGCGAGGGGGTATAAGATCAGGGCTGGTCAAGAGCAGGGCAAGGAAGGAGACTCAGACATCCCCACCTTTAGGGGTATCTCTGAGAATAGGGATACCACAAGGCACCCTATTCAGCCTAGGATCCCTGATTTCCTAATATCCCCATAGTTCCTGTGACATTTATTTTTTTGTAGTGGGAGGGGCAAAAGTAATTATCATTAGTAGTAACCCATTAGTAAATTAATTTTTAATGTAGTCAGAATTTGTGGTACTATTATTTGGATAAATGCAAACATGCCAGAACATTTTCTTGGCTGTTAGAATGGGTGATAAATAGTAATAAGTGGGCACTACCACAGAAAAATAGTGTTGCAGAGTTCCCAAGCACAGACTGGAGTATCTGTCCATGATATGACCACAATAATCCATGTACTCTAGCCTTTATGGAAGAGGGGCCAAAAAAAGCCTTTACTTACAACCAAAAATTGGAAAGCTTGTTTTTATTTTGCCATATGACATGTGGGAGACTCCTCAAATGTATGGAGAAAAGTGCTGTGGTCAGATGACACCAAAATTGAACTTTTTGGCCGCTGAGGTAAATGCTACGTCTGGCACCAAACCAACACAACTCATCACCCCAAGAACACCATCCCCACGGTGAAACATGGTGGCATCATGCTGTGGGGATGTTTTTCGGCAGTATACAGGGAATACAGGGATATTCTTGAGCAAAATCTGTTTCAGTCTGTCAGTGATTTGAGACTGAAATGAAATGGAGGTTTTCCTTCCAACTAGACAATGACCCAAAGCATACTGCTAAAGCAACACTCGAGTGGTTTTAGGGGAAATATGTAAATGCATTAGAGTGGCCAAGTCAAAGCCCCGACCTTAGCCCAAAAGAGAATCTGTGGTGAGACTTGAAGATCGCTGTTCACAAGAGGAAACCATCTAACTTGAAGGAGCTGGAGCAGTTTTGCCATGAGCAATAGACAAAAATCCTTGTGGCAAGATATGGAAAGCTCATAGAGACTTATCCAAAGTGACTTTCAGCTGTAAATGCCACAAGAGGAGGCTCTACAAAGCACTGATTTTTGGGGGGTGAATTAGTTGTGCACACTGAAGCTTTCATTTATTTTGTCATATTTGTTGTTTGCTTCACAATAAAATGAAAACTAAATGTTCACAGTTGCTTTACAATGCTTTAATAATCTGTGTGCCAGGAAAATCCCTTTAAGGGAGGAATTGCTGTAATATTTTTTGCTTTTGTGCATTTTTTGTCTTTAGCTTTGAAAAACCACATGAAAACTGTGGGAAAAGTCCTACTGTTTTTCAGTGACTTTCATATTTTCCTATTGACTCAAATCACAACTAAGATCTAGCCACAAAGAAAAGTGAAAAAATACTGCAAAAATATTTGTTAAGAAACCTCGGTACTAAGTGACTTGAACAGGATTATTTTTAAATCCATTCACATCTGGACAAAATGCTAAAGAATTATTCCCCACTCCAAAACAAAAAACAAGTTATCCGCTATCCATAGAACAGCGCTCATTTTTCTTTGCAGTTACATAGACAATAAATGGAGAGGCGATTGAGAAGATGTCTTTGCCTTAGAATCCTACCCAGCTTCAGTATTTACCATCTCCCGGTGTGCGGTCCTTAACCCTGCTACACTTCTCCCTCTTCCAAGGGGGGAGTGTCCCACCTCTGACACCTTGGTGGTAGACCTAGTCAACTCTGGCATAGCTCTACATCATTGCCTTGCTCTCATGAAGCAGGAAACCTCTGGACTTGATACAGTGATGGATACACCCTTTGAAGACCCTGTCTTAACTCTCTTCGTGGATGGATCAAGATATGCGGATCAAGAAGGATGGTTCCACACGAGTATGGCAGTAGTAGCAGAAGACACTGTGCTGATAGAACAGCCGCTACCCACATCCCTGTCTGCACAAGAAGCAGAGGTATGTGCTCTCACTGAAGCCTAAAATGTGGCAGCCAACATCTAGTCTGTATTAAAGACAAGAGACTTGATCAACGCCAATAGAACTCCTGTACATCACCATGAGGCCATAGAAGAACTGCTTTGCTATTGCCAGACAGAGTTGCCGTGATCGGGGTTGAGGCCCACATTGGAGGAACCTCAAGGGAAGCAGTAGGAAATGCCCTCACTGACAAAACAGCCAAAGAAGCAGCAATGTGACCACTTACCATAGAAACAGTCAGTCAATCAGTGCTCCTTAAGTGACCCCGATGTGAATAAGAAAGGAAAGATGGAATGTCTTGAGAAAACATGGTCCTGACCCTCCAAAAGCAAGTCTCTTCGGTTGTTTTTTATTAGGGTCTCAAAAGAAGAAAAGGACAAATGGATCCAGAATGGAGAATGAGAAACAGCTGATACTGAGATAGTGTGCAGCTGTGGGCTCCCGGAGACCATAGAAGGTGACCAGGTACCTGCTTTCACTGCCAACCAAAGAGATATGGCAGGCTTTGGGTACTGAAATGGCCCTACACACCGAATGCCATCCGCAGAATAGTAGGAGGGTTGAGAGGTTGAGACAGCACAGGAAACAGGGAAACTATGGCATTAGAGTTTCCCCCTTGCTCTGTTTAGCGTACAACACACTCCTACAGAGACCACCAAATTGAGTTCATGTGTGATACTGTTTTGAAGTGCCCCCAGATACTCTAAATAAATTTGTTGTTTAATTAACTGAATATGTGACTATTATATGTTCTCGAGTTTTCTCCTCCACTCTAGATCCAACCAGATCCTTATCAGGAGATGCACCAGACAAGCCCTGGAACCAGATACGATGTGGCCTTCCAAGTCCTCTTGATGATCAGCACTGCTGTAAAGTTTGAAGGGAGACTCAAATGGATCCACGCATCCCACTGCAAAAAGATGACGGACCTGGGACCAGGAGACAGCTGTCTCCCCTCTTCTACTTGATATTCCATATGTCAAGAAGATGGTATCCAAGCTTGTGGACCAGACGATGATATGCATGCCACATTTGCTGATGTCCCACCATCACCGCCTAAGGAATATGAGGCTCTGAGTGCAACCAATCCTGACAAATATGAACTGATGAGAGGACTACCACCACCTCCTTCTGCCCTGAATAGTGTACACCAGCATAGAACATAGCCATGAGGAAAGTCAAGGGGATAGAGACAGGATCTGACTTCCTTATGCATAGTCTGTTGGGCGAGGGGGTTCATCCACAAGGGATGGGTTATCTCATAGGCAGCGAAGTAACCATTGGCATTGGGACAGATCGATAGACTCGACAGAAGTAGGAACTTTTTTTTGGCTATCTCCAAAGGGGGGACTGTTATGGACGGTATTCAGTATTCAATGAAGATATCCAAAAATAGCAGGCCTCAAAATGGCACTTGGACTGTGTACCACACCCATATTTGTGATCAGACATTGGACTTTTTGTGATTCAGTGCTGAGATAGCTTAATATAAAATCATAACAGAGAGAAATTATAGAAAGGGGCTTTGTAAACCGCGCCAAAGATCACTGATGAAATCTTGGATTAATGTAAACTTTTTATTCTTGCACAGGTCTACGCGTTTCAGGAGACTCTGCTCCCTTCCTCAGGACCAAACAGGCATAAGTTACATCAGATCTCTTGCACAGGTCTACGCGTTTCAGGAGACTCTGCTCCCTTCCTCAGGACCAAACAGACATAAGTTACATCAGATCTCTCTGCTTGATCTTTGGCGTGGTTTACAAAGCCCCATTCTACAATTTCTCTCTGTTATCAGCCACCTGGAGTACTGCTTACATTAATCCAAGATTTTATCAGTGATCTTTGGCGCGGTTTACAAAGCCCCATTCTACAATTTCTCTCTGTTATCAGCCACCTGGGGTACTGCTGCCTTTGATCCGGATTTATGCTGTTACAGGAGTTGTGCCTTTCACAACCATCTTTGGTGAGTAGGATCATCTCCTTTATCACCCCCTGTCTGTCAGGGTAAGACCCTATTGCGCTTTTTTGTCTGCAGGTTCTTTTTATCTAATATAAAATCATGAAATAGATATACATACTGTTTATATCTCAGAATAAGCTCTTTTTGCTTTTTGACCAATAGAAGAAGTGTATGTATTCTTGGTTTCTATCCAAATGGCTTGTTATATTATCTTGTACTTCCTTAAAATAAGGCAGTCATCATTTCTACTTAGACTTATCTTCATCTCGGGTCTATGTAGTTTAATATCGCATGCATGCTTAACATTTGACTCATGATTTGAAATTAAGACGATTTAAGACGTGAATGCCGGTCAGGATGGCACTCCCCCAAATTTCCCCCAGAGTGAGAGAAGGAGAGTGGGTGAGAGACAGAGACTATCCCGGGCAACGCCGAGTACTACAGCTAGTCTAATATATAAAGGTGAATGTATGTCGCATTTACAAACACAACATTTTTCACAGCCACCTCATTTGACTCGTTTTTAGGGGAAAATTTAACAATTTAACCACCACACTTTACAGTTATTTGCCAAAAAACCTGCTTACATTAAAGTCAATGGAGCTGGGAGCTACAGGTCATTAATAGGACAATTCTTAGTATAAGACAGCTTATGTGTCACGTAATATGATTTTGGTGGAGAGACGGATAAAGAAAGGGACAGACAGAGAGACAGAGAGAAATAGAGAGAGACAGACAGATAGTGAGAAATTGACAGAGAGAGACAGAGAGGCAGATGGGGAGAGAGACAGACAGAGACAGACAGAGACAGAGAGACGGATAGAGACAGAGAGATAAAGAGAGACACAGAGAGAGAGACAGACAGAGAGACAGACAGAGAAAGAGGCAGACAGAGAGAGACAGAGAGACAGACAGAGAAAGATGGACAGACAGAGAGACAGAGAGAGATAGAGAAATAAAACACAGAGACAGAGAGAGTGGCAGACAGGGAGAGAGGGAGACAGACAGAGAAACAGACAATGAGAGACGGAGAGACAAAGAGATGGAAAGAGAGAGACAGACAGAGTAAGAAAGACAGAGAGAGAGACAGACAGACAGAGAGAAACATAGAGAGGGATATAGATAAATAAGGAGACAGACAGAGAGGGAGAGTGGGAGAGACACTTGGTTACTATCCTGGGCAGCGCCGGGTACTACAGTTAGTCTTCTATAAAGACAAACCACAGATGGCGGTGGGCACCTTTCATAGGCACCTTTTTGCTAATGCAACACATAATTGCATTGGGTGGGGAGCAATGGGCATCGTAATGGATGCCAACCTCGGATCGCAACACATAAATACTATTCTCAGAGATCGACAGTGGCATTTAAGTGGTTAAATAGCAGTATTCGGAGGCACACCTAAGACTCACAGCACTTGTACAGCAGATGTCAGGAAGGGGTTAATAGCCCCTATTCATAGACAGGTGAGACACTGTTTCTGGAAGAAAACAGCCATCTTTTTTCTAACCTTTAAAACACATTGCAAAGAATGAGAAATAATGAGTTATGTTATCAGCAGGTGTTACAGCTATCAGGCACTATGATAATTAGCAAGTGACCCAGTTGTCACTAACTTATTATCATCCATGGTATTATAGTATAATGAACTGTTCCAGGAAAAAGAATAAGCCAAATTGTATTTATTTACCCTTAATTCCATTATTTCCCTATTTTTCCTTTCTTTTTTTGCTTACTTGCGTAAGAACAGAGTGAATCAATGAGAAATCATGTTATTAATTACTTTACAGACAGCCGCAGCATGTGCGTTTTATTACAAATTACTAAAAAAATGCGTACGTTGAATGCATTCAGCGTTCAGCCAACCAAAACCATAAAGCAAAAAAATATTTATTTTAATAAATGGAAAATTAATCCCTGTGTGGACATCCTGTATGTATAGATGCGAGCGGGGTGATGATGACATCCAGACACCGACATTAGTCGTATAATCCAGAAGACACAAGGAAGCTCATATTTGAGGTTTGCTCTATTGTATAATTACAAAGCACTTGACTTCTTTAATCAGTTTCCAAGGACATTTAGGAGGATTTCCATGGTTCCTGTAAGAATGCAACCCTAATACGATGTATGGAAATATTTAATATGTTAGCCTTTTCTGCAAGACAGATTATTTTTTTTGTAATGTGATTTATACTTCTTCAGTTGTTTTTTATTAGGGTCTTGACACATTATTATTCATCTACTGTTCACCAAGAACCTTCCCGGTTTCTTAACTACTAGAAATACGAGCAAAATGAATTTGCTACTTAGATATTGTGTAGGTTCATGAGAAAGGATACCCTTGTGTTTTAACATGTCTTAGGCCGCTTTCACACTACATTCCTCTCCCTGCTCAGTGGTCTCGTTGGGGTTTCCGTCCAAACCCCCCACAAAACGGGTTTCGGGTGTATGCACAGATGGGACCACTGACTATAATGGTGCAGATGGCGTCACCGTGGGCTGTGTCGTCCACTATTTTCGGGAGTATACGCTTACTGGAGACAGACACCTAGACGTAGTAGACTGCAATCGCCAAGGGGTCTCCACACCTGCGGGTTGCAAGAAGCAGCCTCCGGGGCTGCATGTAGCCCGCAGGCCGCCTGTTTGATACCCCTGATTTAGATGAAGGAATTGAGGGTAAACTGATTACATTTGCTAATGATGTCAAGGTTGGGAATTTTGGGGAAACCACAAATGGGATTTCTCAGGGTCACAGACATGGATTTCAAATCGATCTGCGCAGATATAAATTAATCTGACAACAATGATCATGCCGAAACGTATTCACTGTTTGAGCAAAATCTAGCTTCTGGCTCATGTATTAAAAATCTCATGATTATACAGTCCAACATTTGACCTTAAGACAGGAACAAAGAGTAAAGGTAAATCCCCAGTTTCACATCCCAGCTGGTGAGAACCAACATATTATGAATACAATCAGTGTGTTATGAATACTTCTTTGTTCATTGTACATTTTATCTTATCCATCTTGGTTAACACATTCCTGAGTGCACAATTTAAAATCATATTATGGCGTCTATCCGATTGTCATACAGACAAGGGCGTAACTACCGCGGTCGCAGGGGTCGCGATTGCGACCGGGCCCGCAGGTTAGGGGCCCGCGCTGCAGATCAGCAGCCGCTCCTGTCAGTGAGAGGAGCTGTGCTGTTCCTGCATTTTCAGTAGAAGCGGCCGGGCAGCGTGAGCTCTGCCCCCTCCAGTCTCTGCATGTGATTACTGTACACTGTGCTGCCGGCCTCTGCAGGAGATAGATCAGGTGAGGGCAGCAGTGCAGTGACCGGCAGCACTTACCGTGTCCCTCTGTCCCAGCAGCGCAGGCTGTATATACTCTGCCTCCCTCCCCCTCGCTCTGTGCAGTCACCGACAGCGTCCGATGGTTTATTTACTGATGTGCGACCATGTGGAGAGGGCTGAGCTGTGGCAGGAAAGTTTATCTGACCTTCTTTACGTTCTGTTATCTTAATTTAAACCGTTCAGGTGCTGCTTTGGATACTTTGGGATTTGGTGTGGGGGGTGAGGAGGATGAGGCTGATCAGGTGATTGGGGCCATCGCACAGAATCAGTCACACCGTGAGCAGAGGGGGGAAAGTGTGCAGCAGTTTGATGAAAGCAGCACAGCCATGTCCTGTATCTAAATCCAGCTAAATTACTGTGCACTGCTCTGCTACATACACAGATGAGCTTGTGCACACGTGGCTTTTTTCATGCGTTTTTTAATCGATAAAAGCAAGGAAAAATCATCTCAGCAAAGTCTGAGAATCCTGACTTGCTGTGCCCACGCTGTTTTCTTGCAGTTTTTGTTGCTGAAAAAAGAAGCAGCGTGTCAGTTGTTTCTGCATTTGTTTCCTGCTTTTTCACCAATTGACTTCAATGGAGTCAGTGAAAAATGCAGGAAAAAAATGCATGTGTAATGCCCACGTTGAATATTTGTGTGTTATATGCTTTATTTGACGTCACTGGGGCTCCCTGCAGCCATTTCCTTATCTCAGTCTTTACTGCAGGACATTGCTTCTGGGAAGTCCAGTGATATCACAAGGTAAATCGACTTCATGCCTGCGGATCACTGGGGTGTCCTGCAGATCCGCCGCCATGAACTCAGTTCACCTTGTGATGTCACCAGGGTTTCCTGCACCTAGGCCTTGTGGTCTTTACCACGGGACCTTGTTGCAGGGAACTCTGGTGACGGAGGTACCCTGGTTTGTGAGGCGATCCATACCTCAGTAAACCGGGGTCATCATGGTGATTACCTAGGGTCAGGGCCGGATTATAGGCGGGGCAGGCGGGGCTGGAGCCCAGGGGCCCCCACCAAAAGAGCTTCTAAGGGGGCCCCCACCATACTTGGCACTAGGCACCTGTCAGCATTTTTTTTTCACACCCTCTCCCCCTCCGTAAAGACAGTCTAATAAATCAGCTGTGTTTTCGGGGGGGGGGGCACCGCTATTTATTTGCATCTGCGTCTTTAAGACGCAAAAACAAACTGCGGGCACAGGACGCTGATTGACCTCGGAAGTACCAGCGGCCGCTTGAACTTCCGGGGTCAGAGGTGTGCTAATGCTCCCTGCTATGTGCTGCGGCCGTACCTAGAAGCAGGGGCACGGTGTGGTGGGCCGCTGTCTGCTGTCCCCGCTGCGCTCCTTACATGCCAGGCACACTAGCAGGAGCAGGAGGCAGCGAGCTGTGCCGGCTCTGCTGCGTGCCGGCTCTGCTGCGTGCCGGCTCTGCTGTGTGCCGGCTCTGCTGTGTGCCGGCATGTACACTGCAGAGGAGCGCAGCAGAGCCGATTACCGCAGCTTCCTGTTTCCGTTCCTATTCAAATGTATTTGCGTCTTTCAGACGTAAATACATTTGAACAGCGCGCCGGGACTGGGCCCCGCCCCCGACGTGCAGCAACGTGATGAGATCAGCACCTTGCTGACGTCATCACAGTGCTGCCGGCGCCACACTGGGGACATGAGGAAGCGAGCGCTCCATGAAGGAGCTGAAGAGACAGGTGTAATTAATGGGGATGAGTGAGGAGGGGCAGAGGACACAGAACGGGGAACATTTGTGAAGGAACACAGCTCTGTGACAGGCAGAGGAGGAGTACTGTATTCCGAGGGAGGGGGGGGAGGCAGGAGTGTGTAGGGATGGAGCAGTGTAATTTGTGTGTGCAGGGGGTGATGAGGGCTGTATTGTGTGTGGGGGGAGGGGTAATGGAGGGTGCATTGTATTGTGTGTGGAGGGAGGGGTAATGGAGGGTGCACTGTATTGTGTGTGGGGGGGAGGGGTAATGGAGGGTGTATTGTGTGTGGGGGGAGAGGTCATGAGGGGTGCATTGTATTGTGTGTGTGTGGGGAGAGAGGTAATGGGGGGTGCATTGTATTGTGTGTGGGGAGAGGGGTAATGGGGGGTGCATTGTATTGTGTGTGTGGGGAGAGGGGTAATGGGGGGTGCATTGTATTGTGTGTGGGGAGAGGGGTAATGGGGGGTGCATTGTATTGTGTGTGGGGAGAGGGGTAATGGGGGGTGCATTGTATTGTGTGTGGGGAGAGGGGTAATGGGGGTGCATTGTATTGTGTGTGGGGAGAGGGGTAATGGGGGGTGCATTGTATTGTGTGTGGGGAGAGGGGTAATGGGGGGTGCATTGTATTGTGTGTGGGGAGAGGGGTAATGGGGGGTGCATTGTATTGTGTGTGGGGAGAGGGGTAATGGGGGGTGTATTGTATTGTGTGTGTGTGTGGGGGGGGGAGGGGTAATGTGTGTGTGGGGGGAGGGGTAATGGGGGTGCATTGTATTGTGTGTGTGTGTGTAGGGGGAGGGGTAATGGGGGGTGTATTGTGTGTGTGTGTGTGTGTGTAGGGGGAGGGGTAATGGGGGGTGTATTGTATTGTGTGGGGGGAGGGGTAATGGGGGGTGCATTGTATTGTGTGTGTGTGTGTGTGTGTGTAGGGGTAATGGGGGGTGCATTGTATTGTGTGGGGGTAATGGGGGGTGCATTGTATTATATGTGTGTGTGTGTGTGTGTGTAGGGGTAATGGGGGTTGTATTGTGTGTGTAGGGGTAATGGGGGGTGCATTGTATTGTGTGTGTGTGTAGGGGTAATAGGGGGTGCATTGTATTGTGTGTGTGTGTGTGTGTGTGTGTGTAGGGGTAATGGGGGGTGCATTGTATTGTGTGTGGGGAGAGGGGTAATGGGGGGTGCATTGTATTGTGTGTGTGTGTGTGTGTAGTGGTAATGGGGGGTGTATTGTGTGTGTGTGTGTGTAGTGGTAATGGGGGGTGTATTGTGTGTGTGTGTGTAGGGGTAATGGGGGGTGCATTGTAGTGTGTGCGTGTGTGTGTAGGGGTAATGGGGGGTGCATTGTAGTGTGTGCGTGTGTGTGTAGGGGTAATGGGGGGTGCATTGTATTGTGTGTGCGTGTGTGTGTAGGGGTAATGGGGGGTGCATTGTATTGTGTGTGCGTGTAGGGGTAATGGGGGGTGCATTGTATTGCGCGTGTGTGTGTGTGTGTGTGTGTGTAGGGGGTGATGGGGGGTGCATTGTAGTGTGTGTGTGTGTCAGAGATGTGTGTGTAAGAAGCAGTACTGTGTGTGTATATATGAATTAGAGCAGTCTGTGCGCCCCCCCCGAACTATATGGGTTCCCCAGAGCGCTATGTCACCCATCGCAGTGATGAGTACACCACCAGAGCTGTTTGCCACTCCAGTAACGTCTATGCCCCCTGCCCCTCCTGTAATGTATATATCGTAGCCCCCAGCCCCTCCTGTGATGTATATACAGCAGTGCTGTCAGTGTGCAGTCATGTGTGTTAGTGACAGCCATCGTGAAACAGCCACATGTCCTGAAGGAGCTGGACGGAAACAAGCGGGAGAGGTGAGTGAGGCTGCTGGCGACTTTCCCATATTAATACCTGTAAGGGCTCATGCGCACGTAACTGCTGAATATTCTGCAGCGATTTGACAGCACATGTGCGCGTCAAATCGCTGCAGAATCACTGCATAATGGATGCAGTTTTTCTGTACAAAAAAAGCCGATTTCATGCGCTATAGCTGCTGCCCCCACCATAGACAGAGCAGGGGCTGCATCCATAGCGCACGGAATAATTGACATGCTCATTTTATGAACGCACAGATTTGGGTCAACATTTTAGCACCCAAATCGCTGCGTTCATAAAAGCAATGGGTGCACGTATCATGCACAATCTACATAGATTGTATAGGGGACGCAGGACGCATGCATTTACACTGCAGTGCTATACGCAGCGTAAATGCATGTAATTACGCAACGTGCGCACAAGCCCTAATGCGTCTGTGTCTGCATGTATGTCAGTGTATATGACTGTGCATATATTTGTCTGTTTATATGTATTTTTCTGAATTTGTCTTCAAATATGTATATGTACGTATGCGTGTATGTGTATGTGCGTGTCTGTGTGTGGATGGGGTCCACTGAGACTCTTTCACCCGGAGGCCACAAAACCCTGGAGCCGGCCCTGGCTGCCTTAACATTGGGATCAATAAAAAATATGTGACAAAAGCGGGCTTTACACGCTACAATATATCTAACGATGTGTCGGCGGGGTCACGTCGTAAGTGACGCACATCCGGCATCGTTAGTGATATTGTAGTGTGTGACAGCTACGTGCGACCCTGATTGTGCGTTAAAACGTTGATTGCATACACGTCGTTCATTTTCTAAAAATTGAACGTCTCTTTGTTCATCGTTCTTGAGGCAGCACACGTCGCTCCATGTGACACCCCGGGAACGATGAACTGCAGCTTACCTGCGTACTGCCAGCAATGCGGAAGGAAGGAGGTGGGCGGGATGTTTACGTCTCGCTCATCTCCGCCCCTCCGCTTCTATTGGCCGGCCGCTGTGTGACGTCCCTTTCACTTCAGGAAGTGGATGTTCGCCGCCCACAGCGAGGTCATTTGGAAGGTAAGTACGTGTGACGGGGGTTAATCGTTTGTGCGACACGGGCAACAAATTGCCTGTTCCGCACATACGATGAGGGCGTGTGCGATCGCATACGAGATCGAAATGTGTAAAGCAGCCTTAACTCTACTTTCTGTGTGTAAGTGGACAGCTGTGATTTATCCTGGACTGTATCTGTATTGTAGTCCTGTAAATCTGAATGTGGCAGAACAGGATAAGATAAATGTTCATTGGATTTATATCTAAATGCTACGGTTCGTGCTCTACTGTTATGGCTAAAAATGTTAACGTTATGGGGCCCCCACCAGATTTTCTGCCCAGGGGCCCCCACCAACCTTAATCTGGCCCTGCCTAGGGTTGCCATGGCAGTGATCGGATCCCTGTGATTGCACTACAGGGACCTGATCACCAGAGAGGGGTAAGCAATTCCTCTCCCTGCCTTCTGAATGTAGCAATCGCATTGATTGCAGCATTTAGAGGGTTAAACTGCCGAGAGCGGCGCGGGTACTGCTCCTGGCAGCGAGAGCCAGGACTTGGCGACCGCGGGGGTACAGCGCTTGAACCCCCATGATTGCCATGACTAAAAAACGCTCAAAAAGTAGGTGAAAAAACACGCAAACGCAATAAAAAATGCTCGTTTTTTTCAGTTGCTTTTTTTCGTTCCAAACATGCGTTTTTATGTGTAGATTTTCTGCACATAAAAACGAAATGTGGGCACATAGCCTAAAATAGATTTGATGCAGTGTGTCCTGGGAGGGTGCTTTATCTTTACAATACGTGAGCTGACTTCAGCAGCCAATAGTTGATGGTTGGGGTGAGGAGAGCAGGCAGGAGCGTAACAATCACAGACGCAGAGATTGTTACCAGGCCCAAAGGTACAGGGGACCAGCCGACCCCAGCTCCTACTTCAGCTGGATGAGCGTCTGAGGGCTAAAATGCATCACAGAACATAGACCCGCTGGCTCCCTGCACTGCGATACACGCTGCCGGGCAAATAGTGGCTGGCAGCTGATGTCCATACCGTGACTGGGGGCAGAGCATGGTCGTACTGTCATGCTCTATAGCACACACTCTGATGTCAGCTGCAGGCCACTCCGCGCTCGCTACAGAGGACACTTGGTGATGTGGGAGTAGAGACAAGATGAGTAGAATTTTTTTAAAATTATTTATATTTTTTTAATTATGCATTAGAGACAGTCTCAGACCATATATACCAGGATGGGGGACATATATACCAGGATGAGGAACATATACTGTATATCAGGATGGGAGACATATATTAGGATGGGCCCAGGATGTGCAACATTTTTACTAGGATCGGCCCAGGATTGGATAAATATATACCAGGATGGGGACGTTATATACCATGTATACCAGGATGGGGAACATGTATACCAGGATGCGGACATATGTACCAAGATTGGGAACATTACTGCATAATGAAGGGGCAATTAATATGTGTTTATAGGATTTAAAACGCTACAGGTGCCCATACATCTGACCAACGTCCGGAGGGGGGCCCAGGTCCAACTTTCGCACCAGGGCCCATCACACTCTAGTTACGCCACTGCATACAGACATACAGATAACTATGCAACGACATCTATGCTTTAATTATATACTCACACAGATTATCTTATTACATCTCGAGAACGACCTACAGCCCAGGCCTTACCCCCACAATGACACAAACCTAGGAGTTACAGCTAATACTAGGAAGCGAGAGAGAGGATTCAAAAAGTTTTAAACAAAATGGAACAGTGGGTAATAACTAATAGAATGGCATTTAACAGGGAGAAATGAAAAGTCCTACATCTTGGCAAGAACAATGAAAATAACATCTACAGAATGGGAGGAATAGAACTATGCAACAGCACGTGTGAACAAGACTTGAGTATATTAATAGATCACAGCTACACATGAGCCAAGAGTGTGATGCAGCAGCAAAAAAGGGCAAACACAGTAAAAGTAGTATATCTTCACTTCAGCAAAGCATTTGACAAAGTATCTCATACTATTCTTATTGAAAAAATGGCCAAGTGTAGAATGAACTAGGCAACTGTTAGGTGGATTCATAACCAGCTTAGTGACTGGACCCAAAAAGTGGTCATAAACTGGCTGCACATCCAATTGGATGAATATCTCAAGTGTGGTTCCACAAGGCTATGTCCTTGGCTGTGGGTTGTTCAAAATCTTTGTTATGATTTAGATGAGGGGGTCTCAAACTCGGCTGGGTATATGGGCCTCACATAGAAAAAAAAATACTTTGGTGGGTTGCATTCTTTGCAGAACAAAGTGACATTTTTAGCAATACCATATTTTTTTTCTATACACCTTTTGGATCACTTTTTTGGAACATTTTTAGCTAGTTTATTTTATTTTTAAAATGGCATTCATTGTATGGATTATAGTACAGTTTTATAGCTTGGGTCGCCACAGATTTATCAATGGTAGCTGCTGGCCAATCAGAGGAAAGCAGCTGAAGTCATACAGTGATGTCAGCTGCTGGCCTCTAATTTGCGGGCGATTGCCATTGGTATAGCTGCAGAGAGAAACTCTGTGCGGTGCTGGCAATACATCCAAGTGAAATAAAGCGCTGACGGCAGCCCGTGCACTACCTGCAATCGTCAAGGGGTTTGCGTGCCTGCAGGCCACAAGAAGCAGCCTCAGAAGCTGTCTGTTTGAGACCCCTGATTTAGATGAAGGAATTGAGGCTAAACTGCTTAAATTTGCTGATGACACAAAGCTAGGAGGGACAGCTAATACTAGAGAAGAGCGAAAGAGAGGTTCACAAAGATTTAAACTGGGGGGTGCTTAAGGCTGCAGCTAACTTTATAGTGAGCGGTGCTGTGAGCTGTGACTGTAGCTGATTCGTGCAAGCCTGTATGACTGACAGCCGATGGCTCCTAGGAGAAAACAATTTCACTTTCTCCCTATAGCCGCACTTTCAGTGTCGCAAGGAGGTTTCTGCAGGCATCATCGACTGTCATAGCGGCATCAGGATCTGTGGAAACTACAGATTCTGGTACTGTGCCTGCTAATTTATCTGATGTCTGTGATCTGCACAGGGAGACTTCGGTGTCGACCCACAGACTTGTGGTTCATAGGCAGGCTAGCAATAGTTAATCTCTGCTGGGCTACTTGTTAGTGTCCTTGATCACATGCTTGCATTAATACCAGTTATGGCTAGTCTATACTAGTCTTGTGAGGTGTTGTTGTACCGCCCCCATGCAAGCAGCCGGGCTGCTGCTGCTCGGATCCACGGTGGCTCGAGGGGTCTCCGGACCCAGGGGTCGCGCGGCCACTTGATTAAAAGAAGGTGGGGAAGATATGTTCAGGGGGGGTTTGGAAAGTTCGTGACGCCACCCACGGTGCGTGGTAATGTGAGGGACCACCGCTGCCATTAGGGAGCCCAGTGACGATGGTGTGGCAGCCTGATGTTTCACCCCTCTGTGGGTAGGGGGTTTGTGTCCCGGGGGCCCGTTGATGGTTGGGATGGTAGTTGGGTGCCATGGGGAATAGAAACAGGGATCTTCCAATGTACTCACTCAGTCCCTAAATAACTACACCGACAGCTTGTAAACTAGAATTCTGACCACCACTGCAGCCTGCGGGGAACACGCCTGGATCCGTGCCCTTGGTGTTGCTGTTAGCCTGTGGCCCTGTGCTTGGCACCTTTCTCTCTGTTGGACCCGTTGGTATGAAACTCTCCGGGTCCCGCTCACCCGTATGGCTAACAGAGTGAGCTTGCTCTCAGGGTTCAGGCGTAGGATTTCTTTGGACTGTAGTGGGAAAGTCCTATCCCATCGGTGCGCTAGTACCCCGATTTTGGAGCGGGTTGGGGATGACATTTTTAGTCTTCACCCCGGTCGGGTAAATTACCGAAATGCGTGAAGCTACTTTCCGGCCTGGGGTCCACGTACCCCGTCATGCCCTGGCCCCTGCCCGGTGATAGCTCAAGGCCGCCGGCTGCCCTCCCTGGCAGTCCATGCCCCTTGACACTGTCTCCTGCGACTGGGTTCCAGCTTCTACCGGGCCCAGACCAACGTCTACCACCTAATATACAGGAGCTCTCCTCCGTGGCCTCTCCTCATGAGAGCCACCTCACCTCCTCTCTCCACTGCTCAACTCTCAACTGTCACTGTCCTCACTTTCTCCTCACCAACCCCCCATGTGGGTGGCCTTATTCACTTCAGGCCCCCCAATGGTGTGTCTGGTAGGTAAAGGTGGGAAGTGTTCCTAGGATTTTGATTGGCTAAGCTGTTAGCAACACCAAAGGACCAGGATCCGTAACCAAGGAGGGTGGATACTGTGCAGAAGGGCAGATTGCACAATACCCTGTGACGACCTGATAGGCCAGGGCGTCACATTGTGATCCAGACTTGCTAGTGTTTGTAGTACTTTTTTGCTGTGAGCGGTTGTGTTGTTATTTTATTGCTGCCTTACTACTTTTATTTTTCTTCTTTTTTTATTGTTTTTTATTGTGAATTTGCAGTGTGTCTGAGTTTTCGTTTTCCCCTGTCTGTCTTTATCTGTGTTGCCATCACACTCCTGACTATTCCTTCCCTTGGGGTAGGGGGGAAATAGATTAGTTCTAGATAGGAGAATAGCCAGGCACCGGACTCAGACATCTCCACCATTATGGGTAACCCTGAGGTTAAAATAGCCTTTGGTCCCCTCGTGTGAGGGACAGTATATAGGAGCCCTGTCCCCTCACGATCCTAGTCACATTTTGATATTCAGCAAGGTGGCGGGACAGCATTGTAATGCTATTTACAGTACAGACCAAATGTTTAGACACACCTTCTCATCCAAAGAGTTTTCTTTATTTTCATGACTCTGAAAATTGTAGATTCACATTGAAGGCATCAAAATTATGAATTAACACATGTGGAATGAAATGTTTAACAAAAAAGTGTGAAACAACTGAAAATATGTCTTATATTCTAGGTTCTTCAAAGTAGCCACCTTTTGCTTTGATTACTGCTTTGCACACTCTTGGCATTCTCTTGATGAGCATCAAGAGGTAGGCAACTTAAATTGTCTTCCAACAGTCTTGAAAGAGTTCCCAGAGATTCGTAGCACTTGTTGGCCCTTTTGCCTTCACTCTGTGGCCAGCTCACCCCAAACCATCTCGACTAGGTTCCGGTCTGGTGACTGTGGAGGCCAGGTCATCTGGCGTAGCACCCCATCACTCTCCTTCTTAGTCAAATAGCCCTTACACAGCCGGGAGGTGTTTTTGGTCATTGTCCTTTTGAAAAATAAATGATGGTCCAACTAAACGCAAACCGGATGGAATAGTATGCCACTGCAAGATGCTGTGGTAGGCATGCTGGTTCAGTATGCCTTCAATTTTGAATAAATCCCCAATAGTGTCACCAGCAAAGCACCCCCACACCATCACACCTGCTCCTCCATGCTTCACGGTGGGAAAACAGCCATGTAGAGTCCATCCGTTCACCTTTTCTGCATCTAACAAAGACATGGTGGTTGGATCCAAAGATCTCAAATTTGGATTCATCAGACCAAAGCACAGATTTCCACTGGTCTAATGTCCATTCCTTGTGTTCTTTAGCCAAAACAAGTCTCTTCTGCTGGTTGCCTGTCCTAAGCAATGGTTTCTTAGCAGCTATTTTACCATGAAGGCCTGCTGCACAAAGTCTTCTCTTAACAGTTGTTTTAGAAATTACTCTGCTGCTAGAACTCTGTGTGGCGTTGACCTTATCACTAATCTGAGCTGCTGTTAACCTGCAATTTCTGAGGCTGGTGCCTCGGATAAACTTATCCTCCACAGCAGAGTTGACTTGGTCTTCCTTTCCTGGGGTGGTCCTCATGTGAGCCAGTTTCTTAGTAGCATTTGATGTTTTTTGCCACTGCACTTGGGGACACTCAAAGTTTTCCCAATTTTTCGGACTGACTGACCTTCATTTCTTAAAGTAATGATGGCCACTCGTTTTTCTTTACTTAGCTGCTTTTTTCTTGCCATAATACAAATTCTAACAGTTTATTCAGTAGGACTATCAGCTGTGTATCCACCAGACTTCTGCACAACACAACTGATGATCCCAACCCCATTTATAAAGCAATAAATCCCACTTATTAAACCTGACAGGGCACACCTGTGACGTGAAAACCATTTCCAGTGACTACCTCTTGAAGCTCATCAAGAGAATGTCAAGAGTGTGCAAAGCAGTAATCAAAGCAAAAGGTGGCTACTTTGAAGAACCTAGAAAATAAGACATATTTTCAGTTGTTTCACACTTTTTTGTTGAATATTTCATTCCACATATGTTAATTCATAGTTTTGATGCCTTCAATGTGAATCTACAATTTTCAGAATCATGAAAATAAAGAAGACCCTTTGAATGAGAAGGTGTGTCCAAACTTTTGGTCTGTACTGTATCTGCAGACTAACCCTATATCTGCAGGTGAATAGCGTTTTCCAAAGTGACAGGTTCCCTTTAACATAATGTATGTAATACAATATATGTCTAACCCTTTAGCAATAGTCCTTTTATAGTAATTTATGCATGGAATAAATCCATCTCTTCACAGATCCATCTGTCAACAATGAACAATGTCTACATGGAGTTTGTATTTTCTCTTTGAGTTTTGCATGTGTTTTCTCTCATTCCGTTCCTCACTCCATAGATGAAAGGGCTTCCTGTGAATTAGACTATAGCGTGTGTATTGGTGTATAGTGCAGAGACTTAACATGGTCCTATATAAGAAGCACAAATAAATATATAGGATCCTAAAACAAACCAAAATGAACTCAATATATGAGACTGTATATGATGGAAGTGGATCTTCAGGCAGGTCCCAAAGTTTCTGGACTTTATGGTGGAAAAGTCACTTAATGCCGTATTTTATGAGTTATGTAAAGTTAACCTTTCTAATTCTCAATCCCGAGAGCAGTCCCTAAGCCCGAAATAATCAAAATCTTACTAAAGGGACACCTTTGCTTATGTAGTCTGTGTAAAGTAATCAAGTTAAGATTAAAAACTAGTTCCAAGGCACTAAAATCAGGATGGAGAAATATATACGAGCTTTACAGAGATTCTTGTGGTTATAAGGCTGATTGCAAAAAATGGTAAAGAAGCAAATCTATTACAAGCTGGGGTTTCAGTGCGCAGAATATGATTTTTCATATATTCTAGGGTTTTTTCTTTATTTTTGTTTGTTTACTTTCTTCCTTCTCTCTGTCTAAAGGGTACTTTACACGCTGCTATCTCGCTAGCGAGATCGCAAGCAATCGTACCCGCCCCCGTCGGTTGTGCGGGCAAATCGCTGCCCGTCGCGCACAACCTCGCTTACACCAATCACACGGACTTACCTGCCCTGCAACGTCGCTCTGGCCGGTGATCCGCCTCCTTTCTAAGGGGGCAGTTTGTGCGGCGTCACAGCGACGTCACACGGCAGCCGTCCAATAGAAGCGGAGGGGCGGAGATGAGCGGGACGTAACATCCCGCCCACCTCCTTCCTTCCTCATTGCCGGTGGAGGCAGGTAAGGAGATGTTCGTCGCTCCTGCGGTGTCACAGACAGCGATGTGTGCTGCCGCAGGAACGAGGACCAACATCGCTAATAAGCAAAGAACGATTTTTGGTTTCAGGACGACCTCTAGGCGACAAGCGATTTTGACCGCTTTTGCGATCGTTTAAGGTCGCTCGTACTTGTCACACACTGCAATATCGTTAATGACACCGTGACCGACGATAATTAACTATGTAACTATGTAATTCACTAACAATATTGCAGCGTGTAAAGTACCCTTTACTCTTTGATAGAAATCAATTCTCTGTTCTCTGACTTCCTGGTGAACCTGTGATAGGTTTGTGCCAGTAAACAGCAGCCAATCAGAGAGGGCTGAGCTGCAGGAGTAGGTACAGCGCAGCATTCTGAACCAATGAAAAGGTGGGGGTGTGTCTCAGACTACATCAGACTCCTGTAGGCACTGAAGCTAAAATGTACAGGTTTCAGATCAGCCCTTGTGGACATTAGCTAGAAAAAAAGGAGCAAGATTTAGAGAAAATAAAGGTAATCATCATCCCTTACAACTGCTGACTTAAATATATGTTTTTGGATCATGACTTCAAATGGGCTGTCTACCTTTGTAGTTATTTTTTTTTTCTTCCCTGTATATATTTTGGGCTAAAATAATTTTTGTGGTTGTATTTTGGAAAACAAAAATTGTGCTATTTGGCTTTTACAGGCTATTTTTTTCCCAACACATTCAACTTTGATGTATCCTGTGGTCATAAATCAGCTGAGAGGAGCTAAGAGAAAGACTTATAAAAGTGACAAATTTAGCTATTTGTGTGTCATAAAGTTCTTACTTATGGATTCTCAATTAAAGGGGTGTACCAGGGCGTGTTTTTTTTTACTATGTGCCTAAAAACTAATAGGCAGGTAGTTGCTAACAGGCATCTTCTTGTCTGTTGTACCGGTGGCGGCACAGAGTGGTCACAGACAGCTCCTGCCGGCGATTCAGCTGCTCCAATTCAACAGAGCAGCTCTTCTTCTTATGGCCTGCTTTGTTGATGGGGTGTGACTGCCAGCATCATGCTGATTGACAGCCGGCTTCCGGAGAACGGCACCGGGCACAACATGCAGGTAGTTAGCAACTGCCTGTGTACCGCCCCCGTGTCAGCAGCCGAGCTGCTCGGGTCCGGATACGCGGTGGCTCGAGGGGCGTCCGGACCCAGGGGTCTCGCGGCCACTCGAATGAAGGAGGGTATTTACAGGAGGCATGGTGTATTGAAATTTCGTGACGCCACCCGTGGTGTGTGGTAAGATGGAATAACACAGCTGCGGCTGGGAGAACCCGGTGGCGATGGAGTCGGCAGCCAGGTGTTTAACCCCTCCACGGGTAGGGGGGATGCCCCGGGACTCAGTGGTAGTGACAGGGAGGTGCCATTGGGGAGGTAAGGGTCGCTTGCGTACTCATTCAGACCAATAACGCTGACACCAACAACTGTAGAAAACCAAAGTTCTGGACACCGCTGCCGCTGAGGGGGAAGCACGTTTGAGTCCCGTTTCTTTTGGTGTTGATCTGTGACCTTTTCCTGTGGCACCTTGTTTCTTTCTGATTGGTCCCTGTAGCCTGAAACTAGTCGGGTCCCACTCCTCAGTATGGCTAACTGAGGGAGCTTGCTCTCAGGGTTCACGCTTGGAATTTCTTGGACCGTATTTGTGTAAAGTCCTATCCCTCACGTTGCGCTAGTGTCACGGGCGGGGAGAACCCCACTGCGCTGCGCTCGCTAACGCTCGGCTTCGGTGCTGCTGCGATGGCTTCTCGGTGGCTCGAGCGGTTGGCTGGATCCGGAAACTCGAGCGGCGCTCCTCGCCCGTGAGTGAAAGGGGTGGTTGGTTTGGGGAATTTAGTCCGTGACGCCACCCACGGGTTGTGGTGAAGATGGGCACCACCGCTGCTGGTGACGGGGATCCCGGGAGCGATGGTAGGGAGCAGCTGGGATGTTGTTTTCCCCCTCCGTGGGTAGGGGTCGGTGGTCCCGGGGCCCGATGATGAGACGGGGAGGCAGGGTCGGTGAGGTGCAGGGTTGCAGGGACAGCGCGGCGTGGTGCCAGATGGCACGGGTGTACTCACTCAGCAAGAAAGGTACAAAGTCCTCGGTAAACCAAACGGCTGGATGGACGTGTCCCGCAGCCGGCTGCAGTGTTTCTCACCAGACAGGTGATGGCAGCTGTCTTTCCCTGCACCTTGATGTTCTCCTTCTGACTACTATGGATTCCCAACGGTAGTCCGCTCCCCGGTGTATGGGTACCGGAGGAGCCCGTTTGCCCGCAGGCGCTGGCCCTTGGGTCTCTACACTTAGGCGGTAGCTGTATACCCTCATGGTGTGGGCGTTGCCTTCAATTGGGACTTTTGCTGTTGTGAAACCCCTGGGGTTCCAGTCACATTCGGATCTGACTATTGTCGGCGGCTCCAAGCCTGGTCGAGGTCTGATGACCGTGCCTGTGTGTGCTGGCTTCACTTCGCTTCCCGGTCGGTACCGGTGGGCCGTCGCCTGTCCCCGGTCCTACGGTTCCGCATTGCTCCAGCACTCCTGCAGACGGCCACCATCGTCTGCCAACCTTGCTGTCAGTGCCTGGGCCACAAACCCAGACACCCAAGTGCTTGCTCCTCTCACTTCAACCTCCTAAACTGTTCTTTTCCAACTGTCACTTTTCCCGCCTCCAGTCCTGTGAACTCCTCGGTGGGTGGAGCCAACCGCTTAGCTCCACCCCACCTGGTGTGGACATCAGACCCTGGAGGGAGGCAACAAGGATTTTTGTTTGGCTGATGTCCCTGTCCAGTGGGGGTGGGGTGTTTGTATGTTATCTGTGACGACCTGGCTAGGCCAGGGCGCCACACTAGTACCCAGATTTTGGAGTGGGTGGAGAGCGGATCTTGAAGGCTCTGTTCTAGTCGGGTGAATTGTCAGGTTGTCTGAAGCTACTCCCTGACCTAGGGCCACGTACCCCGTCGTGCCCTGGTCCCAGCCCAGCGATGGTACAAGGCCGCCGGCTTTCTTCCACGACAATGCCGTGCCCCTTGTCACGATCCCCTGCGATTGGGGGTCCACCTCCAACTTGGCCCAGACCAACGTCTGCTACCTAGTAGTTCCAAGGAGCCCAGCTCCTGCCCTCCTCTCACTTTCATTGACTCTCACAGACTGCTCACTCCTGACCCTCCTGACCTCCTCTTAACCAACCCCCCATGTGGGCGACCCTATTCCACTCAAGCCGTCCACTGGTGTGTCTGGTGGGTGTGGTGCAGAGTGTTCCTAGGATTTTGATTAGCTGGTCTTGGCAACACCATTAGCTGGGGACCCGTAACCAAGGAGGAGGTGGACATTGCACAGAAGGGCAGATTGTACAATACCCTGTGACGACCTGATAGGCCAGGGCGTCACACCTGCAAGTTAGTTCTTAGGCGCAGTGTGAACAAAAAAGTACTGGATATCCCCTTTAACTTATTCTTTAGACAGCAGTAGTGCAATACAGAGGCTACGTAAGACAAAATGCAAAATCTGTCATGAAACGAAAATGCAAAAATGATTTTCAGCCCTATAGAAATGTACTTAAGTCATACCTCCCAACCGTCCCGGATACAGCGGGACAGTCCCTCTTCTGAGCCTTTGATCCCGGGTCCCGCCCGTGAGGCTGTTTGTCCCGGGCTCCACCCACCCACTGTAGCCCCGCCTCGCTGTTTCTCCCTTCTATTCATTACAGAGCCGAGCGCGCACCTACTCCTGTGACTGCTGCTGAGGTATGAATCACCCCCTGCAGCAGAGCGACCCCCCCGCAGCAGAGCCGCCCCCCCCCTGCACCAGAGCCGCCCCCCCCTCCCCCAGAGCGACCCCCCCGCAGCAGAGCCGCCCCCCCCCCTGCACCAGAGCCGCCCCCCCTCCCCCAGAGCGACCCCCCCTGCAGCAGAGCCGCCCCCCCCCTGCACCAGAGCCGACCCCCCCTCCCCCAGAGCGGACATTCCCAGCCCCGGATCTTCCCTGCAGCTGTTCTCTCTGACTCCCCGTGTGCGGCTTCTCACTGCTGCAGACACATGGGGAGTCAGGAAGCTGAGGAGACCGTGCAATCAGCACTTCTCTCTCCTGCAGATAGCACTGGCCAGTAATAACCTATGCAGAGTGGCATCTGCAGACTTCTATTACCGATCAGTGGTCTCCTGCCTGTGGAGCTGCTGGGTCCTAGCTTCCCAACAGGTTCAGCTCTGCTTTATCCTGGCTCCCCTACCAGTTAAAGGGAAACTGTCAGCAGAAATTTCACAATGAAAGTAATAGATTCCCCTCTGCAGCTCCTGGGCTGCTTCTAGAAAGGTTCCTGTTGTTATTGTGCCCCCTTTGAGACCTACAAAAATACTTTATGAAGTCTTACCTTTTTGTATGCAAATGTGTTTTTATGGTCACGGGGGCGGGCTGTCTGGCGTCCGTTATTCCCCCTCCTGCCGCTTTACGCAGTCCCCCATTGCTCATTTACATACACAAGGACGCCTTCCTCATGTAACTGTCCTCCCGAAGTTTTGCGCATGTGAACGCTTTTTCAGGTGATTGCGCAGGCGCGAGATTATGGGCGGCGCTGTGATTGTCATCAACAGCGTTAACCAAGTACCCGCCCATAATCTCGTGCCCGCACTTTTCCCTCTGACTCCACCGTTATGCGCAAGTGCTGGCCATATGAACCATGTTACCTATTACTGCTTGCACGAGATTATGGGCGGGTACTTGGATGACTTTGCTGATGACAATCACAGCGCCGCCCATAATCTCGCGCCCATGGTAATAGGTAACATGGTTCATATGGCCAGTGCTTGCGCATAACGGTGGAGGCAGAGTGAGAAGCGCGGGCACGAGATTATGGGTGGGTACTTGGATGACGCTGCTGATGACAATCACAGCGCCGCCCATAATCTCGCGCCTGCGCAATCACCTCAAAAGCGTTCACACTTTGCACAGTGCTCAGTCCGGCGAGAGTGGCACTGGGCATGCACAAAACTTCAGGAGGACAGTTACATGAGGAAGGCGTCCTCATGTATGGAAATGAGCAATGGGGGACGGCGTACAACGGCAGGAGGGGGAATAACGGACGCCAGGCAGCCCGCCCCCGTGACCATAAAAACAGATTTGCATACAAAAAGGTAAGACTTCATAAAGTATTTTTTTAGGTCTCAAAGGGGGCACAATAGCAACAGGAACCTTTCCAGAATGCAGCCCAGGAGCTGTAGATGGGAATCTTTTATTTTTTTTGCTAAATTTCTGGTGACAGTTTCCCTTTAAAGGGAACCTATCAGGTGCAATCTGCACTCAGAGCCAGGAGCAGTTCTGGGTACATATTGCTAATCCCTCCCTAACTGTCCCTGTATACACTAGCATAGATAAAGGCATCTATAGAAAAAGTATTTTTAAAGAGCTTATATCTTATGCTAATTAGCGCGGGGACTAGTCCCAAGGGCGTTACTTCACTTGGCAGGTCGGCTCACATAGCGTGTTAGTACTCACACAGGGGCGTAATAACATGCTAACATGCTATGCGAGCCGACTAGCCAAGTGAAGTAACGCCCTTCGGACTAGTCCCCACGCTCATTAGCATAAGATATAAGATCTTTAAAAATATTTGTTCTTGATCTCTTTATCTATGCTAGCGTATACAGGGACGGTTAGGCAGGGATTAGCAATATGCACCCAGAACTGCTCCTGGCTCTGAGTGCATATTGCACCTGACAGGTTCACTTTAAAGGGAACCTGTCACCAGATTTGGGGCCTATAAGCTGCGGCCACCACCAGTGGGATCTTATATACACATTCTAACATGCTGCATACCTCCCAACCGTCCCGGATACAGCGGGACTTTCACGCTTTACGTTGTTTGTCCCGTTGCCACGGGCGGGACGGCCGGCTCCCGGGCTCCGCCCACCCACTTTCTCTCCGCCTCCCTGCTTTTCCCTCCTACCATCCTAGTAGACGTGGCATAGAGAGGAGCGCTGCCTGTGCTGCTGCTGGTACAGTAAACTAATCTCCCCAGCGCTGATTTCCCTCCCTCCCCCCTCACCCCCGGCCGGAGCCTGTCTGTGCGGTCGGCCCGCCACCTGTCTGTGTGGGCGCCCCCCTGCCGCCTGTCTGTGCGGGCGCCCCCCTGCCGCCTGTCTGTGCGGGCGCCCCCCTGCCGCCTGTCTGTGCGGGCGCTCCCCTGCTGCCTGTCTGTGAGGGCGCCCCCCTGCCGCCTGTCTGTGCGGGCGCCACCTGCCGCCTGTCTGTGCGGGCGCCCCCCTGCCGCCTGTCTGTGCGGGCGCCCCCCCTGCCGCCTGTCTGTGCGGGCGCCACCTGCCGCCTGTCTGTGCGGGCGCCCCCCTGCCGCCTGTCTGTGCGGGCGCCCCCCTGCCGCCTGTCTGTGCGGGCGCCCCCCTGCCGCCTGTCTGTGCGGGCGCCCCCCTGCCGCCTGTCTGTGCGGGCGGCCCGCCGCCTCATTGTGCGGGCGGCCGGCCGCCTCTCTGTGCGGGCGGCTGGCCGCCTCTCTGTGCGGGCGGCCCGCCGCCTGTCTGTGAAGGCGGCCGGCCGCCTGTCTGTGAAGGCGACCGGCCGCCTCACTGTGCGGGCGACCGGCCGCCTCACTGTGGCTGCCTGCGTGTCCGTGCTGGAGGCCCGCCGGCTGCCTGCGTGTCCATGCTGGAGGCCCGCCGGCTGCCTGCGTGTCCGTGCTGGAGGCCCGCCGGCTGCCTGCGTGTCCGTGCTGGAGGCCCGCCGGCTGCCTGCGTGTCCGTGCTGGAGGCCCGCCGGCTGCCTGCGTGTCCGTGCTGGAGGCCCGCCGGCTGCCTGCGTGTCCGTGCTGGAGGCCCGCCGGCTGCCTGCGTGTCCGTGCTGGAGGCCCGCCGGCTGCCTGCGTGTCCGTGCTGGAGGCCCGCCGGCTGCCTGCGTGTCCGTGCTGGAGGCCCGCCGGCTGCCTGCGTGTCCGTGCTGGAGACCCGCCGGCTGCCTGCGTGTCCGTGCTGGAGGCCCGCCGGCTGCCTGCGTGTCCGTGCTGGAGGCCCGCCGGCTGCCTGCGTGTCCGTGCTGAATGGGTGTGGATGGGGAGTGGATATGGGCGTGACTGTGAAATGGGTGTGGTTAGGGGGCGTGGCCTAAAAATTTGCCACGGCGCGCTACGCGCGCCGCAAACTTTGTCCCTCTTTTCCTTCTTTAAAAGTTGGGCAGTATGCTTAAGTATAAAAAAATGGTTCCCCTTATGTGTGGTCATTTAAATGCATATTTAATGATTTGCAAATAAGAGTATAGAAAAGACTATTTGGAATATTTAACTGGTCGCATGAGTATAGGAGAGAGATTACAAACAGAGTAGAATTACCAGCCAGCTGTGTAGGAAACATAATATTTCATAATTTTATAGTTATCATTTCTGTTCATATAGAGGCCGCTGCTATCCACTCATATGGAAAGCCATCCGTCTTCTCTGTTTATCCATAACTCCCTGTCTCCTGCTTAGTTACAGCTCAGAGGATAAAAAAAAAATGAATAATAATACCGTAGCCGAAGGATAATCCATGGGCTAAATGAAAGCATGTTTTCTTTTCCATTATTGATTCAATTAAAGAGCACATTTCTAGCGGCCTGTGGACAGATCACACTCTGAACCATGTAATCGTTTAGAGGTTCACTCCATTATTTGTAGATCAAAGATTTGAGGTTGTTGCACAAGATAGCGAATTTCCAGCACGTAATTTGTTTCTTTGGATTTTACCCTTAAAGAGTTAGACTAAAAGAGAAGCATGAAAAGCATGTACGATATAGACCCTCCTGGTGCTGCACATGAATTCATATCTATTATTGCAACGGTACCATGAGTCACTCATTGTAGGTACGTTTCATCGATTCCATCCAAAAATATAATTTAATCTCAATCAAAACATAAAAGCGGAGTTCGGCTTTGATATTGAACCTTTAGTGTCCTTTATTCCTGACATCATGTAAGAAATTTGTTCTGGTCTATGCAACCTAAGAGACTGGTCACAAGTACAATGCTCCCTTTGTGTCGCCCTGGGCAAGCCAGGGGACACAGGTCACAACACCACCACACCCCACACTCCAGGTAGGCACATCACAGCTAACCACAAATCCTTGTTGCCTTCCTCCAGAGGTTGATGATGCACACCAGGGGGTGGGCCAGGCGGTTGGCTCCGCCCACCAAGGAGCTCACAACACTGGAGGCAGGAAGTAACCAGGCAGTCAGCTCAGGGACAAGCTTGAGTAAACAACAGAGTTCTGTCAGGGAGGAGGAAGTGGAAGGAGTGGAGGAGTAGTCTAGACAGAGTGAAAGTGAAAGTAGTAAAGGAGGAAAAGCAAGTAAAGTGACAGAAGAGAAAGACAGCCTGAAAGGTCCAGCTTTGTGAGGGCCAGAACAGCAAGGTCAGCAACGGCGGTGACTGTCTGGAGGGGGACCGTTTGGAAGTTCCTGGAAGGACCCCGTTGGCTGTGTGCCCGGTGGTCTGGAGCAGTGTTCCGAAGGACAGTCAGCACCAGGGCAGGGGCCTCTCGGACCCCGGCAAGGCTAGGAGTCGCCAGATTTGCCAAATCCGTCAGTGACGGGGACGCAGATCCCCCAACAACCAAGTCCCGATTGAAGGCAACAGCCCAACCCGTATTGGAGAGACACCGCCACCGCCACGGCACCAGTTTCTCAGGGCCAGCGCCTGCGGGCAAAGTGTAGAGCTCCTCCGGCCCAGATTGCAGTCGGGGAGCGGGTAACCGGAGGGAATCCACCGCTACCATCAGTCAACACAGGTGCAAGGAAGAGGGACATCACCGTCACCTACCGGGAGTGCAGGTGCAGCCGTCTGTGGGACCGTCCTACCAGCCGTTGGTTTACCGTACAAACTGTGTCCGTGTGTCAGGCTGAGTGAGTACCACAGTGCCGCAAGGCACAGCGCTGCCCCCGCGTCCCTGCGCCCTCCAGGCCCTACACTTTACATCTCATCACCGGGCCCCGGGATCACCAACCCCTGCCCACGGAGGGGCAACACAACACCTGGCTGCTCCGCATCACCATCCCCGGGACCCCCATACTGAGCAGCGGTGGTGCAATCACCACAACCGTGGGTGGCGTCACGAACTATAACAATCCCTTCACCCAACAAACACCCCCTTTCACTCACGGGCGAGGAGTGTCGCTCGAGAAACCCCGGGATCCGGCCCACAGCTCGAGCCACCAGGAGCAGCTGCCGGACCCGAGCAGAAGGGGTGAGCACGGTGTGCTGACACCCTCCTCCCCGCCCGCGACACCTTCATGCAATTATATCTGTAACATGGAAGCAGGTATGTATCACAGGAGTGGTGTAAACCTGACACGAGGCTTATTAAGGTGTTCCAGGGATAGCTGGACGGTCTGGCTCTCCACATACCTCTGTGTCGCCCAGGGAACTCTGCTTATGGATGTGTCAAAATGGAGACTGATTGTTTGACACATACTCAGTGCGGGGAGGCTGTGCTGTCTCCTGGAAGGAATCCTCCGAGAGAGAAGATTAGCTTGTTCTGACCAGGACCATGTGTAGAGGTTGTGAAGTCTCTGGAAAAATCCAAAGGTGACATTCGTCCTCACGCTAACGTTTCGACACAAAATTGAGTCATCGTCAAAGAATCCAAAAGAAAAAATGTTTTGACTATTTTTTATTACTATTTGTGCTATAGTCTATATAATTTCATTGAGTTGCCTTTGACAGTCTAGCACTATTTATTTACCGGTTGAGCCAGACCTATTCTTGTTATACATGTGTAGAGGTTGTGACATCTCTGTAAGGAATCTTCTGAGAGAGAGATTAGCTTGTCCCGACCAGGACCATGTGTAGAGGTTGTGACACCTCTGGAAGGAAGCCTCTGAGAGAAAGAAGAATAGGTTGTCCTGAACAGTGCTGGATTTCCCATTAGGCACAGTAGGCACTGTGCCTAGGACCTATGAATTTTTTAGGGCCTACGACCTGTAGACTAGGAATATCCTGAGGTAAAAAAACTATTGTGAACTAATACATTTTTATGTGATTTTAATAGGAACTTCCAATAAACTAGAATCATACAACATTTGACAACATATTGAAATTCATACAGAACTAATCAAGACAGTTTCTTACGGCTTCTCTTTTCACTAAAGTCATTAATGATGTCTTCAAATTCCATACTTTTTGTCAATTCACTTTCAGTGCACAGAAGAGCCAAAGATGATAGACGATCTTGACCCATGGGTGAGTGTAAATAGTTCTTAGGCCTCTTTCACACATTCATGAAAAACCACGCACGTTTTTCACGGACGTGTCAAAGGTGCGTTTTGCCCTCCGTGAGCCGTGTTTATGGCTCACGTGTGTTCTCCGTGTGTTATCCATGATAACACACAGAGAACGGAAACTTTCTACTCACCTGTCCCTGGTGTCGCTGTCTGTGGTGCTGATCTTCGGTCTCCGGTCCTGACGACTCCCCGTTGCTGCTGCTTCCGGCCGCAGTGAATTGAATATGCAATGAGCATAATGACCATACATGTACCGGAGGCACGGACGTGTGAAAGAGGCCTAAATGTGCTCCCGCTTATGACCGTTCCCCTTCGACATTAGACCCAAGAATCGATAAACAAATTCTGATAGCAATGTGAACATTGGGAAAACTTAAAGTCAGTTTATCTTTAATTTGAGATCTCAACATTTGAAGAACAGAATTATTGTCCTTATACAAAGTAGAAAACATTACAAACTCATCAACAAAATCCTCTTTCAAGTCTGATGAATACATGTTGACTAACATACGTGACTTTAGTTTAATTTCATCTCTTGACATGGTCTTGTCTGTGAGGAAACTGAATCTATCACATAATTCACTGTATGCCGAACGCCTTTTCCTCATCTCTGTCATTAGTACATCAACGATAGTATAAAATGCTTGGACTCGAAAAGTGTCTCTTGCAGTTATTTCCTTTTATGTTTTTCCTTCAAACAAGATATTTATTTTGCATTTTCTATCTTTGGTTAAAGTACTCTGCATTTGCTCTTTTGCAACCTTTTCAAACTCATTGAATTTTTCTTCACTTCGAATATTAGCCAAGTATTGCAAAAGTCCGTCATATAAGATAGCGATTGTGCATAACTCTATTCCAGGTTCTTGAACTGCTTTGCTTACCAAGTTGATGTTCTTTAAGATATCTTCCCAAATGATGGTCATTAAAACAATTCTGTTCAAATGTGTTAGTAAAGCATTGAGTTTGTGAACAACTGCTGCTTTTTGTCCTTCACTGTCAGCAATATGAGTAATACTGTGCGGATGTGTTTGTTTGTTAAAAACAGAGAATTTTAGGCCATAAATTAATTTGTAATTACTGTTTCCTATGGAGTATGGAAACCTACCATACATTTTGTATTTAAGTTGCTGTGCCTACGGCTACGAAGACCTAAATCTGGCCCTGGTCCTGACCGAAACCATGTGTGGAGGTTGTGACGCCTCTGGAAGTAATCCTCTGAGAGAAAGACAGAGTTCGCTTCTTCTGACCGGGGTCAGTGAGTGGAGGCTGAGATAGCTCCACTGGGATACTTCTCCAAAGAAGTATCCGAACCTGTGAGGGTGCACCATAGGTTAAATAGACTGGAAATCGTATGATGTTTTGTGAATTTGAAGGAAGGCTTATGTTATGTTCCTGACGAGCGGTTTATGTGCGTTTTAATAAACTGGCTAAACATTTAAGTGAAAGCATTACTGTGTGCTACCTCAAACAGCAAGCTGAGTAAGTAACCCCATCACATATCATTTAAAGGAATCATTGGGAATTTTTCAACAGGAATAATTAAAACAACTACCTTATTTTTCGTTTTATAAGACGCATCGGATTATAAAATGCGCCCCAAATTTAGAGGAAAAAAAAAGATTAAAAAAAAATATACGGGGACGGGTGGAGCAAGATCATAGGAGGCAGGGGTGGTCCTGGAGTAGGGCGATGCTGCGGGCGGTGCTGAGGGTGTCCCAGATGTCTGCCACTGGTGCTATGAGACAGGAGCATCCAAAAACTGTCAGCGGTGCGGGCTTCAAAGAAATGGCGCCCTTAGTCGGCACGTGTACAAATTGAGCTATCGGCTCAATGACGAGATGAGATCTCATCTGCTCCTGTGCCACTTCCGGGTGCCATTTTCCTTCAGTCCGCAGCTGGAAGATCAATGAACCGGAGGTGGCGCTTGTGCAGATGAGATGTTGAGCCAAGAACTCAATCTGCAAAAGTGCTGACTCCAGGCGCCATTATTTAAAGCCTGCACTGCTGACATTTTCAGTATGGCCCCTGCCTCACCCCCTACGGTGAGAACAGCCTGACATCAATATCAGCACTACCTGCTGAACAGCGCACAGCCTGCAGCATACCCCTGCCTCCTGTGACCCCTCTCCAGTAACCCCCGGTAAGCTACATTTGGATTATAAGACGCACCCACCATGTTCTTCCCAAATTTTTGGGAGGAAAAGTACGTCTTATAATCCGAAAAATACGACACCTAATTAAAACAATATTATATCACTACTGATCGAAATCATGATGAGTGCCAAACCAATTCAAATTTATTTATTTGTCAAACTTGTATGCAACCCCTCTCCAAAGACTCAGAGCGGCTCACAACATTCATTTTATATAGCGCACATTTTCCCCATTGGGGCTCACAATCTAAATTCCCTATCTGTATGTCTTTGGAGTGTGGGAGGAAACCCCCGCAAACACAGAGAGAACATACAAACTCCTTGCAGATGTTGTCCTTGGTGGGGATTGAACCCAGGACCCAAGTGCTGCAAGGCTGCAGTGCTAACCACTGAGCCACCATGCCATTATTAAAATTCAATGAACAATAAAATATAATATAAGCAGGTGGTGTTCCACAACCGGTTTCACCTGTGGATCACTGTAATACTACACATACACTGTATATGAATCACAAACCATAAACTGTATATATCTATCAACAATCAAGGTTTAATCCCATCAGTGCTATCTAGGGTTATTCCAAGTAATATATCCCATCATAATAAAGTGCTATCCGTAGACTGGGCTAACTTAGAGAGCCTGCTGTAATAAGATAAGTCGCAATACTTACAAATATAGAATAAACAGTAGCCTCAGGTGAAAACCGGGCGCCTCGACGCGCGTTTCAATCCCGTTTCCTCAGGAGGCGTGTGGGCTTAATTAAAACAATACCTGTAATGCTCCTGACAAAAAACTTGTAGTGTGCTCTCTTTTTTATTAAACTCGGGATTTCCTTTAAATTTTAAGGACCTCTCAAGAAACTTGTAGTGTGCTCTCTTTTTTATTAAACTCGGGATCTCCTTTAATGTTGAGCCACCCCCTAGCGTTCGAGTTCGGTTCGTCGAACAGCGGCTCCGTTCGACGAACGTTCAACGAACGTTCGACGAACTCCTTCGAACGCCATTGAAAACAATGGCAGGCAAACACAAACATATAAAAACACATTATACATATACACATACAGTTAATAAACATTGCCATTACACTTACAGGTCCCCGCGACGTGTCCTGCACTCTGTCTCCCGCTGCTTTTTCTTCTGATCATCGCTGCGTCCTCCCGGTAACCAGCACTGATGATAGGGCCTTCCGTGATGTCAAAATAGCATGTGACCAGTCACGTGGGTATTATCTCATTGGCTACAGACTGGTCACATGGCTAGACGTCATGCTAGGTCCTGTCAGTGCAGCTCTCCGGTACGCGGTGCTCGTTCCAGCATCTCCGTGTATCGGCGAGATGCTTGGGCACATGCTTGGCTCCCCGTTCTTGCATGTGGGCACTCTTTACAGAGTCAGCCCACATGCAAGGACTGGATGCCACAACCGGTGAATAATGGAGATCACCGTTGCTATAGTAACCCGCCTGTCAGCGGTGACGTCACCACTTACAGTCCGCAGCCTCTGCTCACTCACTGAGTGATTAGACTGCACGGGAGCAGCAGCGTCTTCCTCCCATGCAGTGCTGTCTGATATAGCAGAGCTGCATGGGTTGAAGGAGAAAGAAGACAGAAGACCAGGATCGTGGAGGGGTGAGAGGGAGTAATAAACATGGAGTCTTTAATGTGTCTGTGTATTTATTTCTATTAAAGTATTTTTTTCTCTGTGAGGTGTCTTTTTTTTTAACCCTTTATTGGAGATTCTTAATGGTCGGGTCAAACTTGCCTGACATTAAGAATCTCTGGCTTAACACTAGCTAGTAAAACAAAGCTAGTATTAACCCATTATTACCCAAAAAGCCACCCGGCTTCAGGGCTGCTGGAAGAGTTAGATACAGCGCCAGATGATGGCGCTTCTATGAAAGTGCCATTTTCTGGGGTGGCTGCAAACTGCAATTCACAGCAGAGGGTCCCAGAAAGCTCGGGTTAACCTGTGCTGAGCATTCCAATCCCCAGCTGCCTAGTTGTACCTGGCTGGACACAAAAATGGGGTGAAGCCCATGTCGTTATTTTTTTAATTATTTCATGAAATTCATTTAATAATTAAAAAAAGGGCTTCCCTATATTTTTTTTCCCAGCCGGGTACAAATAGGCAGCTGGGGGTTGGGGGCAGCCGTACCTGCCTGCTGTACCTGGCTAGCATACAAAAATATGGCGAAGCCCACGTCATTTTTTTGGTGGGTAAAAAAACTCTTGCATACAGTCCTGGATAGAGTATGCTGAGCCTTGTAGTTCTGCAGCTGCTGTATGCTCTCCTGCATACACTAGTGAATGGAGCATGCTGAGCCTTGTAGTTCTGCTCCCCCTGTCTCTCCCTCCAGCATACAGTCCTGGATGCAGCATGCTGAGCCTTGTAGTTCTGCAGCTGCTGTCTGCTCTCCTGCATACACTAGTGGATGAAGAATGCTGAGCCTTGCAGTTCTGCTCCCCCTGCCTCTCTCTCCAGCATACAGTCCTGGATGGAGGATGCTGAGCCTTATAGTTCTGCAGCTGCTGTCTGCTCTCCTCCATACAGACAGACAGCAGACAGCAGCTGCAGAACTACAAAGCTCAGCATACTCCATCCAGGACTGTATGCAGGAGTTTTTTGCCACCCCAAAAAATTACGTGGGCTTCGCCATGTTTTTGTATGCTAGCCAGGTACAGCAGGCAGCTACGGGCTGCCCCCAACCCCCAGCTGCCTATTTGTACTCAGCTGGGAACCAAAAATATAGGGAAGCCCTTTTGTTTTTTAATTATTTCATGAATTTCATAAAATAATTTAAAAAAAAATGACGTGGGCTTCGCCCAATTTTTGTGTCCAGCCAGGTACAACTAGGCAGCTGGGGATTGGAATCCACAGCACAGGGTGCCCAAGCTTTCTGGGCACCCCTGCTGCGAATTGCAGTCCGCAGTTGCCCCAGAAAATGGCGCTTTCATCGAAGCGCCATCTTCTGGCGCTGTATCCAACTCTTCCAGCTGCCCTGGTGATGGGTGGCTCGCTGGGTAATAATGGGGTTAAGACTAGCTGTATATAATCAACTGGCCCTAAGCCCGAAATTCATGGTGTGACGCCAATATTAGACATGGCCACCATGAATTTCTAGTACAGATAAAAAAAAACAACACACAGAAAAATATTTTTATTAGAAATAAAACAACACAATTAATGACTCCATCTTTATTGAAATAAAGAACCCCCCTCCTGGGTCAAGTGTCCCGCGCCGTCCAATCCGGATCCAATATCATCTGATCAGTTTGCTGGAAGGCAAAGCGATCAGATGATGTGTCAGGTTCAAGGGCCTGAATCACATGACACAGCAGCTGATTGTATAAACGGCTTTTATACAATCAGCTGATGCATCAGTGCAAAAAAAAAAAAGAAAAAAAACTACACACTTTTGGGCAGACTCCTGTCCAACAGCACCAGCTGATAGTTTAGCCGGCCTCACCGCTCGACTTATAGTGTCAGCTGATTCCGTCAGGTGACCGCATCAGCTGATCATCACCAGGTCTGAGAGAGAGAAGATAGAGAGAAGAGAGACAGGAGAGAGAGAGAAAGAGAGAGAAGAGAGAGAGGAGAGAGAGAGAGAAAAGAGAGAGAGAAAGAGAGAAGAGAGAGAGAAAAAAGTGGGAGAAGAGAGAGAGGAGAGAGAGAGAAAGAAAGAGAGAGAGAAAAAGAGAGAGAAAAGAGAGAAAAGAGAGAGAAAAGAGAGAGAAAATAGAGAGAGAAAAGAGAGAGAGAAAGAGAGAAGAGAGAGAGAAAAAAGTGGGAGAAGAGAGAGGAGAGAGAGAGAAAGAGAGAGAGAGAGAAAAAGAGAGAGAAAAGAGAGAAAAGAGAGAGAAAAGAGAGAGAAAATAGAGAGAAAAGAGAAGAGAGAGAGAGAGAAGAGAGAAAGAGAGGAGAGAGACAAGAGGAGAGAAGAGAGAGAGGAGAGAGAGAAAATAGAGAGGGAGAGAGAGGAAGAGAGAGAGAGAAGATATAGGGAGAGAGAGAAGAGAGAGAGAGAAGAGAGAGAGAAGAGAGAGAGGAGAGAGAAGAGAGAGGAGAGAGCAATGCAGCCTCATTCCATGAACTGCTCCAATTTTAGAGGTGTGTCCCGCGGCTCATAGCTGATGTCCGGCTCCTCCCCTCAGTGCATAATTAAATTCAATTATAATTTTAAATAAATAATAATTATAACTTAAATTCTTTACCGGGACGGCCGGGACTCAAACTCGTGAACTAATTCTCCTTAGGCAGCAGTTCGATCCATTGAGCCACTGCCTCTAATGGAAAGCATAGGAAGATTTGGTAATCTTGACCTCTATATTACAGTAGAGAATCCAGAAGCAGATTGTTCAGCTGCAAGGATGGATGGATGGATGGTGAAAGGAGGAAACACTGGCACCATTCAGCGACCTAACCTCAATCTTCCTATTTCAGGTTTATACACACATTATATGGCTTGTAAATTTCCTTGCATTCTTGCCACGTTGCTCATTCCAATAAAAGGGCACGCCTTTCCCCCTTACCTGATGGTTGAATAAAACAGCTTTTATTACCGCATATTTGGTGAGTGCCTTCCATCTCTTTTCACATGGACTGGATGGATGGATGAATGGATGGGGGGATGGGTGGATGGATGAATGGATGGGTGGATGGATGAATGGATGGGGGGATGGGTGGATGGATGAATGGATGGGTGGATGGATGAATGGATGGGCAGATGGACGGATGGGCGGATGGATGGGCAAACACCGGCACTACCGCACTCATCACCGCACACACGCAGGCACTACGACACTCATCATCCTCGCACACACACAGGCACTACAACCCCCATCATCACCGCACACGCAGGCACTACAACCCCCATCATCCTCGCACACACGTAGGCAATACAACCCCCATCATCACCGCACACACAGGCACTACAATCCCCATCATCACTGCACACGCAGGCACTACAACCCCCAACATCACCGCACACGCAGGCACTACAACCCCCATCATCACTGCACACGCAGGCATTACCTCAGTGACGTCACTTCATTGCTGCGTGGATCTGACACAGAGCGCTCGTGTTCTACGGCGCTCTTGTGAGCTTCATGTAGCAGAGCTGGATGCGTCGTGGGACCTCTGTGGATTACGCCGGACCTGGAGGGGTATTTGGGGATTTTAATAAAATGGTGAAAGAGGGTGTTTTATTGTCTTTTATTCCAAATAAAGGATTTTTTGTTGTGTGTGTTTATTTATTTTCACTTACAGGTTAATCATGGAAGGTATCTCGGGGAGACGCCTGCCATGATTAACCCCGTTATTACCCCGATTGCCACCGCACCAGGACAATTTGGGATGAGCGGGGAAGAGTCCCGGGACTGTCGCATCTAATGGATGCGGCAATTCCGGGCGGCTGTTGAGTGATATTGTTAGGGTGGTGGGCTCCCCATAACGTGGCGCTCCCCATCCTGACAATACCAGCCTCCAGCCGTGTGGCTTTATCCTGGCTGGTATCAAAATTGAGGGGAACCTCATTTTTTTTTTATTATTATTTATTTATTTTACTGCACGATATAGACCCACCCGCCGGCGACTGTGATTGGTTGCAGTGAGACAGCTGTCACTCATCGTGGGGGCGTGTCTGACTGCAACCAATCATGGGCGCCGGTGGGCGGGGAAGGCAGGGAATACCTGATTGAATAATGAAGCGGCAGCCATTTTCAAAAGAGGAAAAGCCGCCGGAGCTTTGTGACAGCCATGCAGCGTCGCGCCCCTGATCGGTGAGTAGGAAAGAGAAAGGGATTGTGCTGGGGACGCAGGACGCATGCAGATACCCAGCGTGCGCACATACTTACTGTGAAAAGCCATGCTTTTGGTGATCGAATCGTTCTCGAATGGTAACTCGAACTGCCGAGCTTTAAGCAAATCGTTCGTGTTCGTCGAACAACTCGAACACCGCCCAAAATCACTCGAATTTGAAATTGGCGAACCGTTCGACTCGAGTATTGCTCAACTCTAATTTCCTTTAAGTTTTAAGGACCACTCAATAACTTGTAGTGTGCTCTCTTTTTTATTAAACTCGGGATCTCCTTTAAATTTTAAGGACCTCTCAATAACCTTTAAATTTTAAGGACCTCTCAATAACCTTTAAATTTTAAGGACCTCTCAATAACCTTTACATTTTAAGGACCTCTCAATAAAAAATGTAATGCTCCCCCTAAAAAAAATTAAACTGTAACCATTTCTTCTTTTTTTTGTGGTTCCTTTATTAAAGAGTCACATTTTTTTTCTTGAAACTCTGTGCCTCTGCAATCGGCGCTGCTAGGCCATGTACCCACTTAGCGTAAAAGCTGCCTTTTATGTATGCAGAAAATCTGCAGCATTTAATAGTTCAAGAAAAGCGCATAAAAGCTCATGGCTAATGTGCGCTTAAAGACGGTGCAATTTTGGTGCCTTTTTAGCCTTATAAAATACTACATGGAGCTTTTAAAAAAATACATTTTGAAAAACACAATTGCATTTTTACGTTTTCACACTTAAGTACATGGCTTTACTTACAGCTCTCAATATGATGATTAATTAATAAATTAACAAATTATCTTTGTCCACTGTACAGTGTCATTTGGAGATGATCCGGAGGTAATAAAAAAGTTGGAGAAGCAAATGTTGGGTGAAAAGCCAAAAACGCTTACAGACCGCAAGGACTTCAAAGCTGTGTACAGGGGGCCATACACTGGCAGTTGTGTTGTTTCTGGGATGTATGAGTCTTTAGCTATGCTCCTTTAACACCCCGGGGTCGACACGTCGCCGGCCGGGGGTGCAGATCCTCTGCGTTGTCACGGGCTGACCTGGTCCGGTTATGTGACCCTGAGACGTGCAGGCGGGAGGGAAGGCAGTGGACGGGAGGAAGGATGGAGGATGGGGGTGGTAGTGATGGTTAGGAACATCTTTTAAGATCGTGACGCCACCTGTGGTCCGCAGCCAGGTAGGCGGCTGCCGCTGCAGGGTATCTCACCCGGGCAGATGTTGGGTGCAGCCGGGATGGTATCGCTCCCCATAGGTGGAACGGGCCCCGGGAGGATGGCGGAGCGTAGGACAACGGCACTCAGAGTCAGAGTCAATAGGTAACCAAAAAAAGGGACCAGAGATCCATATTTATCTAAACTTAAAGCAACGCAGATCCCACCATGTTACTCATCTATAGAACCAAAAAAGGTGTTTCTGCAGTTAGGGAATAATTCATACAATATCCATCATGATTAGAAAAAGTATCAAATTTTATTCAGTCATAATTGGAGTACAATATTATAATATTTTATTAAATGCTGGTGTACACAGAATTTTAAAAGAACCCTACCCCATAAAAACAACAAAGAAACAACTGGTGCGTTGTGGAACAGTCATAATATCAATAATTCATATATCATACATACATATAAATTCCTGGGTATAGATAGGCAAGGGCGCATCCAATGATTGCCCACAGTTATAATGGAGTGCCACTAAAGCTCAAAAAGTTTAAATCTTAAACCCGCAGTTTGCGTTTCATATTGCGGACAGATCTATAATTCATAACCATATGGGTGGAATACAAAATAGGATTATGCTGTTATTCAGTTGACAACAATGATATATTATTAATGGAAAACAAGACACAATATTCAAAGGCAATATATATATATATAGCCCAATCCACTACACAGGGGCACAAGGCTTCCTGTTAAGGGTAAAAAGGTTTTCGAATTGTTAATGAAATTGTATTATTACAAGGGATAAATCCCCACATTCAAAAATATCTTATCAACCTGATATTTGCCTTATATCCAAGATAAATCACCCCCATTAAGGTCAAAAGAAATCAGAGGGTCATAATTAGTGTACCCAGATGGTGGACCACAGCGCCCAGCACCTAAATACAATCACTGGTGCGCTATAGGACAACCATAATATCAATAATTCCCATATCCCATATATAGATATAGATTCCTGGGTGTAAATGAGTAAAGACACCTCCAAGTGTTATCCGCAAAAATCTTGTACCAGGGGCACAAACACCTCCATTGAGGTTAAAATAGTTCAGGGAGCCATGAATAGTATACCCGGATGGCGGACCACAACGCCCAGCACCTCGACGCGCGTTTCGCCTCTCACTTCGTCAGGAGGTGCTGGGGTAGCCGTGGGGTCACTCTTATATAATAGGGAGCCCACCTGGTGTCTAATTCGGCGCGCACCGCACAGCGGAGATCGCATCGTCCACTTCCGCCGGCGTCCCGGAAGGCGTTCTGCGCATGCGCAAAGAACAACCCGCAATTGGGCGCCGGCAGAGGGGGCGAGGCAGACTCCGATATGCAGAGCGCGCTCTGACATCAGTGTGGCCGAGTGGCCATATTGGAAGAGGGCATAAGTACTGGCAACATTCAGACAGGATCCACATGTATGTTATATCTTTCACGGCGGTGATTTTAGTAAACAAAATTATGTACCATACAATCTAATAATACATGGGAAGGAAAACCTTATAAGGTATAAAGAATTCAGTATGGATTAATCGGAGAACATAATCAGGCATGTTTCCAGAAGTCTGACATCTGGTGGACGAACCCCTATATAGCATTGAAATATGCTCAGTAATAAGCAAAAAGGGGGGCATAGTGCACAAATAAGAGATCTCATATGATGACAGATATTCATTCTAATAAAAAATCTCCTCCCATATTGCTATATATGGATACATTCACAATATTAAATATTAAATATGGACATAAATGCAAAAGAGTAGTAATTTTTGCTTCCAGATGTATATTTCCTCAAGGTATAGCTCTCATGATCCAGGGAAACCTTCCCATGTTTTTATTGCTTCATCCCGTCCCTATATAACACACATGTAGGTCGTTCTACATGAAAACAAAAGAAAATACAAAAAACATAATTAGAGTGACCAAGATTATATAAAAAGCGAGATATAGAGTGGCAAACAATCCGGCAGCAATGCAAGGTCAACAATCATTGCCAAGTCAAAAATACATATTATATGTATATATATAGTCAGATCAAGGAGGCCAAAAGATGGAGACAAAGGCAACATAGCAGGGGATGAGGGCAGGGGGACCACGCATTGGAAAGGGAGCCAACGGGAGCAAGATCTTATAAAAAAGGTTTAAAGGAGATGGAATCATTTAACCCCCTTGGTTTCTCCGTCTCCAAAACTGTGATCCACCTGACCTCCCTCTGCGCCAAAACTCTCTTGGGATCGCCCCCCCTAGGACTCAAATATATTCTATCAATCCCACGGAATTTAAGAAGACGCCAATTGCAATTATGGCTCTCCCTAAAGTGCTTCGGGATATTCTTCAATTGCTCAAGTTCCTCAGGTTTCACCACTCCAGCAGCCCTCTTTATATCCCTGATGTGCTCCAGGATCCTTACTCTCAACTCACGGGAGGTGAGCCCCACATATATAAGTCCACATGGGCACTTTGCCCAGTAGACCACATACGTCGTCCTACAGTTGATGTTATGAACGATTTTAAACTCTTTATTGTTCGCAGAATTATGGAAGGTAAAAGTCCTTTCCATTTGTGAACAGGCCCCACAATCTCCACAACTGAAAGAGCCCCATCTAGGACCCCTAGTCCTCTCCAAAAAATTCGAGGGTGGCGGTATATAGTGACTCCTCACTATCATATCCCCCAACGTTTTGGATCTTCGAGGGGTGATCAATGGTCTATCCGATAAGACAGATTTCAAGTCTTTATCAGATAATAGAATGGGCCAATACCTCTCTAGGACTTCTTTCATTTTGCGCCATTGGGAGTGATAAGGTGTAATTAACCTCACTTGATCATCCACTTTTTTCTTTTTTGATGGAATCAAAAGGTCGTCCCTAGGAGTCGCCCTGGCCCTATCATATCCCTGTTGGATTGCCCTATCAGTATAGTGCCTGTTCTTAAAGCGTTTTTTCAATTCCAGGGCTTGCCCCTCAAACAGATCAACATTTGAGCATATACGTCGAGCCCTAAGGAACTGACCTGTTGGAATTGAGTTGATGACTTGTGGCGGGTGAGATGACTTGGCACTCAGGAGAGAGTTCACAGCTGTGCTTTTTCTGTAAATGTCCGTTTTTATGGAGCCGCCCTCATTCTTCACAACCCTTACGTCCAGGAACTCAATAAAATCCGTGCTGGAATGGTAAGTCAAATTTATATTTAAAACATTATCATTTAATGCCAGCATGAATAAATCAAGTTTCTCCCGCTCACCCTGCCAGATAGCAAAAACATCGTCTATAAACCTTACCCACATTAATACTGTACCACAGTCCTCCTCAGGGAATTGTATCAGACGCTCCCAGTACCCCAGGAAGAGGCACGCATACGAGGGCGCACAAGACGCCCCCATAGCAGTGCCCCTCTCCTGGAGGTAGTAGCGCCCCCTGAAGAGAAAGTAGTTGTGGGTAAGAATAAATCTGAGCAGGGTGAGGAGATCAATCAATGACCTGTCAAGGGATGTGGAACATAGGAAAAACTCCACTGCCCTTAACCCATCTCTATGAGAGATGGACGTATATAGAGACTCCACGTCTGCAGTAAACATTATAGTATCACTATCCAGATGTAACTCCTGCAGACGGACCAAAAAGTCAGTGGAGTCTCTTATATACGAGGGCAGATCCATCATTAAGGGCTTCAAGTAGTAATCCAGAAAGACACATATAGGTTCACACAGACCATTGATGCCCGAAACGATGGGTCTACCGGGCGGGTTTTCAATGTCCTTGTGGACCTTTGGTAGAAAGTATATGTTCGGTGTTGTTGGGAGCCTGTTAATTAATCCATCAAAGACTGATTGTGGTATGATATTATCATCAAGGGCTTTTTTCAAAATCCCCTCCAATTCATTTTGGAATGAGACAGTTGGATTACTATCCAATTTCCGATAACATGATCGGTCATTCAATTGTCTGAATGCCTCATGCTCATATTTTACGGTGGGCCATACCACGACGTTGCCCCCCTTGTCGGCCTGTTTTACCACAATGTCCCTCATCCTAGATAGTTCGTTAATTGCTTTTCGTTGGTTCGGATTTAGATTGTCATATGGTCGTACCTCAGGAAGTTTTCGCAAATCCTGAACAACTAATCTAGTGAAGAGTTCTACTGTGGGACAGGACGACAAAGGGGGAAAGGTCGTGGATCGTTTTTTAACTGTTTGTGGAAATTTTGCCCCAGTTGGTTCATCCTGTTCAGCCAGTAATGATTCTAAGAGGCTAACAATCTCCCTATCTTGTTCAGATAGGCCGGCCAAATCCACTCCATCCCTATTTCTTGCAAAATGTTTTTTGTATAAGAGCTTACGGCTGAACAGTTGAACATCTTTAATAGCCATAAAGCTGTCAAATTTAGCCACTGGTGAAAATGAGAGACCCAACTGTAATACCTCAAGTTGTTCTTGAGTAAGTAATCTATCTGAAAGATTAATTACCTTGAGATTATCTTTGGGAGCAGAATCCTTCATGCCTCCCGTTGGGTAGTTTGCCTTCCTCTTAGAAGAATTGCGTGTTGTTATCCCTCCCATACCGGATCTCTCAGGGGGGTCGTTGGATGGTACATGATCTAAGTTGGGATGTGGGCTCCTAGAGCGGTCATCAGAAGAAAGAGAATTATTTCTCTGTTGAGATCTTGATCTAGATCTTGAACCAAATCTCTTCGTCTGATGCCATCTGAACACATTGTTAGTTTCATGATCCGTAATGTCCCGCTGGAACTTTTTGAGTTTAAATTGTTTTATATCATTCTCCCATTCTGCACTTTCTTTATGTATGTCCTTCTCAAGGGCATCAATGGCCTCCTTGGACATCTTAGATCTGATTTCATTATTGACTTGTTCAATTTCGGTTTCAAGTGATTCTATTTTTTTCTTGTCTAAACCGATCAAGAGTTCAAGCATGGTCCGGGAGCAAAGACTACAGGCTTCCTCCCATCTTTTCTTAAAGACATCGTCCGAAATTTCGAATGAGGGAAAGACCTGAACTCTGAGTCCCCTGGGCGTGATCCCTCGAGATAAGTACTGTTCCAGGGATGCTTTATTCCACCATGCCCTCATCCGCCTCCTCAATAGATCTTTAATTTTTATCTGCAACTCACGACTTGGCAATGAAAGCTGAGCAGCGCTCTGTCCGGTGCTACCACCAAATATCTCACCGATCTGTGAGGCCCAGCAACCATCACGACTTTTATAGTCCATTTTAAGATCTAGATCCAAAAAAGAAAACACAATATTAACCAAAAAAAGGGACCAGAGATCCATATTTATCTAAACTTAAAGCAACGCAGATCCCACCATGTTACTCATATATAGAACCAAAAAATAAGAATTACTACTTACCGGTAATGATGTTTCCAGGAGCCAACATGACAGCACGGTAGGAGTTGCTCCTTTGACCTTTACAGGGACAGGAAACGCAAGAGTTTAAAAGCCCCTCCCCATCCCCCTTTCCTCAGTGTTTTTTAAAGTACCACACCAGGATGGGAGATAACACCATTTTATTAATGCAGAACGCACAACACACGGTACATAATCAGACGGGAGGGAAATAAGCGTGCTGTCATGTTGGCTCCTGGAAACATCATTACCGGTAAGTAGTAATTCTTATTTTCCAGGACGCCACATGACAGTACGGTAGGAGAATGCCAAAGTAATCCCTATGAGGGGGGGACCACAGCCTGCAAAGCCCTGCTACTGAACAACATGTGCTGATCGGTGAGAAGGCCCAGTTTATAATGCTTACAAAACGTGTGGGGACCCGACCACGTTGCCGTACGACAATCAGATCCAAGGAAACCCCCACCCTCTCCGCCCAAGAAGTGGACAGAGCCCTGGCGGAGTGGGCCCCAATGCGAGTTGGGAGGTCCCGACCCGCGGACTGGTAAGTAGCTGAAACAGCGGACCTAACCTACCGAGACAGTTGTCTTAGACACCGTCTTCCCTCGGCACTTTCCCGCAATTTGCACCAAGAGGGCAGAAGCTATGCGCCAGCTCTGGTAGCCTCTAAATATGCCAGAACTGCTCGTCTGACGTCCAAGAGCGAAGGAGCTCTGCCTGTTGGGACTGAGAATAAACGAGGTAGACAGCTTACACTACAGCGACCAGAGACAGTGAGACATGCCCGAAATGGGTTAATGAACATTCTGAACACCGCAACTATAGAATAGAAGTTAAAGTCCTTAACAGCCTATCAAGGAATGAATAAACCACAGCCCGATAGAATGACCACCGGCTAGATCAAGAATAAACATGTCTGAACTTAAGAAACCAGGTCAGTACGGACATCAGCTCTCCGAGGTTCAAACGATTACCCTTGGTCACAGACCAGCCCACCGTACCGCCAGAGTTCATATCCTGGCTCCAGAAGCCCAAGATGACAAGGCATAAACTACTGGACCTCGAGTAATGAGAAGGACCATCATGAACCAAAGACGTGAAGAGTTGGAGTCCGGAAGGCACGTCGACCGATATTAGCAAGCCAAGTACATCATCCGACCACCTGAAGGAAGCATTGTTCCCAAGATGCAGATGCCAAGGACAGCGGGGTATGGAATCTGGATGGGAGGAAGCGTCCCAGAAAATGTAGGTGGCCAACCTCATAGATACACTGTATACAGTATATATATTGGAATTTAAAGAAGTGGTTTGCCATATCCGTGGCAGCAAACACAGGAGACTAGTGTTGCCCTGAGCTGGCGGAAAGAAAACCACTACCACCTGGGTAGACTACCCAACCAGAAATGCACTATACTCCATTAGCCTGTAAGTACCACTATATCGGACACTAGCGTAAACATACCACACAGTCTTCCATAGTAACCAGGGAACATCCTCCAGAGGAGTGAGGGCCTCCAATAATCACAGAGTGATAGTTCATTTGACAGTGGTGAGACCCTGGATGTTTTCTCGTGAGAACAGCGAGCCTATGAGGGAGACTATGGAGTTCCCTGCCACAAGAGGCTGGAAAACCTCACAGGTTATTTACGAGATTCTGGATGTTGAACAATGGCCAGAAAACCAGTCCAATTGCCATCAAAGGACCTGTCACAGTAAAACGGGCTATTACCATGATTGGCTACATTCAGTTCTTTCCACCATAGGATGAACTCGATAACATTTCTCTTTAGTCATAAGTTATAAAAGAAAAGACCAGAGCTAAGCAATTAAGCACCGCTGAATACTACTGATTAGAAAAGAAGGACCGTAGCTGAACTCAGATTCCAGGTCTGAGCCATAATAAGGAGAAAACTAGGCCAACTCAAACATGACAGCCTATTACGGCTAAGCCAAGTGCCGTTCCAGAAGTGTGAGGCCCCTCTAACCAAAGCCGATGCGAGAGACCCAATGCGAAGTATGCAACCCGAGGCGCAAGGGACGAGGCCACTGCAAGGCCAAAGGCGCAGAGGCGCAAGGCCAAAGGCGCAGAGGCATAAGATCCAAGGCGCAGAAGCGCAAGGCCCAAGGCGCAGAAGCGCAAGGCCCAAGGCGCAGAGGCGCAAGGCCCAAGGTGCAGAGGCACAGAAGCGCAAGGCGCAGAGGCGCAAGGCCCAATGTCAGACACGCAAGGCCAGAACAGGAAGCGCAAGGCGTAAGCCCGGAAGCGCAAGGCCAGAGGCGCAAAGCACAAGGCCAGAGGCGCAAAGCCAGAGGCGCAAGGCCAGAGGCCAGAGGCGCAAGGCAGAGGCACAAGGCATAAAGCCAGAGGCACAAGGCACAATGCCAGACACGCAAGGCCGGAACATGAAGCGCAAGGCGCAAGCCCCAAGTCGCAAGGCACAATGCCAGAGGTGCAAGGCACAATGCCAGAGGCGCAAGGCCAGTGGCGCAAATGCCAGAGGCGCAAGGCCGGAGGCGCAAGGCCAGAGGCACAAGCGCAATGCCAGAGGTGCAAGGCCAGAGGCACAAGGCGCAACGCCAAAGGCGCAAGGCCAGAGGTACAAGGCGCAATGCCATAGGCACAAGGCCAGAGGCACAAGGCGCAATGTCAGACGCACAATGCCAGAAGCATGAAGCGTAATGCGCAAGCCCGGAGGCACAAGCCCGGAGGCACAAGGCACAATCCCAGAGGAACAAGGCACAAGCCCAGAGGCACCAGGCACAAGCCCAGAGGCACCAGGCACAAGCCCAGAGGCACAAGGCACAAGCCCAGAGGCACCAGGCACAAGCCCAGAGGCACCAGGCACAAGCCCAGAGGCACAAGGCACAAGCCCAGAGGCACAAGGCACAAGCCCAGAGGCACAAGCCTTGAGGCACAAGGCACAAGCCCAGAGGCATAAGCCTAGAGGCACAAGGCACAAGCCCAGAGGCACAAGGCACAAGCCCAAAGGCACAAGGCACAAGCCCAGATGTACAAGCTTAGAGACACAAGGCACAAGCCCAGAGGCACAAGGCACAAGCCCAGAGGCACAAGGCACAAGCCCAGAGGCACAAGCCCAGAGACACAAGGCACAAGCCCAGAGGCACAAGCCTTGAGGCACAAGGCACAAGCCCAGAGGCATAAGCCTAGAGGCACAAGGCACAAGCCCAGAGGCACAAGCCCAAAGGCACAAGGCACAAGCCCAAAGGCACAAGGCACAAGCCCAGATGTACAAGCTTAGAGACACAAGGCACAAGCCCAGAGGCACAAGGCACAAGCCCAGAGGCACAAGCCCAGAGACACAAGGCACAAGCCCAGAGGCACAAGCCTAGAGACACAAGGTACAAGCCCAGAGGCACAAGCCTAGAGACACAAGGCACAAGCCCAGAGGCACAAGCCTAGAGACACAAGGCACAAGCCCAGAGGCACAAGCCTAGAGACACAAGACACAAGCCCTGAGGTACAAGCCTAGAGACACAAGGCACAAGCCCAGAGGCACAAGCCTAAAAGGCACAAGGCCAGAGGCACAAGCCTAGAGGCACAAGCCACAAGGCCAGAGGCACAAGCCTAGAGGCACAAGGTACAAGCCCAGAGGCACAAGCCTAGAGACACAAGGCACAAGCCCAGAGGCACAAGCCTAGAGGCACAAGCCACAAGCCCAGAGGCACAAGCCTAGAGGCACAAGGCACAAGCCCAGAGGCACAAGCCTAGAGACACAAGGCACAAGCTCAGAGGCACAAGCCTAGAGACACAAGGCACAAGCCCAGAGGCCCAAGCCTAGAGGCACAAGCCTAGAGGCACAAGGCAGAAGCCCAAAGGCACAAGCCTAGAGGCACAAGGCCCAAGCCCAGAGGCCCAAGGCACAAGCCCAAAGGCCCAAAGCCAGTGAAGCCAAGCCATGAATGGCAAGGCTGAGAAACAGTAAGACCAGAGACGTCAAGCAGTGAGGCCTTGACAGTCCCAAGGCGTCAAGCTAGCGTGTGGTCAGAGCTGTGTGGCGTGTGGGCCGAGGCCAAACCCCATGAGGCGCGATGCCGGAGCCCCAAGTTGTGAGGTACGAGCCAGGAGGCGCGAGGCCGGAGCCAGGAGGTGCGAGGCCCCAGGAGGCCAGAGCAGTGAGGCGTGAGCCAGAGTCATCACGAGGCCAGAACCCTGAGGCGCGAGGCCAGAGTTGTGAGGCCCGATCAGAGTTACCCCTAAGAGTGTAATTCACCTGTGAACTTCAGGATACACCTACTGCATGAGTGGTATCCTAAATGCCAAATTAGTCACACCTGAACCAATTAACTCACCCTGAGGTTCAGCTGGAGGGCAAGTTCCAATGCGAGATAATGTGTTATATCCACAATTTTCCCTCCTATAGAAGGAGTAAATCAGACAGAACCTGGTCTGGTGAGATAAGAGTGGAATCAAATGTGTTATTAAACCACAACAGGAGGATCCACACAAGGTTCCATCAACAGGTAAATTCTGAACTTAAACATGAGGTCTGCTGAGCCCAGCAAAACATGAGGCAGCACCTCACCATGAAGCATAATCTACTTAGAAAGTTCCAAGGCTAAATTTCCAATTTTAGTGCAGGACTCTGACAGATGTGAATGACAGACTGCACACTTTTTTATTCTGGCCGACTTCCTCTGAACTTTTTTTTTTTTTTTAGGGATAGTGCCGGTGCGTGCCGTGGAAGAATCCTAAACGGAAGGGGAGACTGAATCAGGCTCTACCCACACCACTACAGGTCAGATTCCTGACGCACCTGCACTTACGTGACCCTGGGACTCGTCAGGGGGGCTAGCATCAGACCTGTCACCTTCATCCATTGTAATAAGCAGTGAGCAGGTCGTTATACAGAAACACACAGAATGCATATTTCCCCGTTCCCAAGGTTTGATACCTGTTTGGGCGACGACAGGGCCCGTTCCCGCCTCCAGTGTTCCGACCCGGATCACACGCCGCCTTCCTGGGCGCCGCCATATTCCGACCAGGAAATGCGGAAGACTTTGCGCTGCACATGCATCAGCGTGTCAGGCTGGAACGCATGGCGTGCGCACACCCGGAAGTGCCACATGGCTGCGGCAAACAGCGGGATGCCGAGAGCCCTCACCTGAGGGAAGCGGCTTTTGCCGGGAACTCCTGCTCCACCGGCCGGCTGAGGGACCTCTCCTTTAGAGGTGTCGGCCAGGGGCTGCTTGACAGGCCGGAAGGAGAGAGCAAGCCCCCCCCTGATCCGCCTGGACCTCGTACATCCCGACGGTAAGACTTGCGTCCGTCCTATACAGGGACAGGAAAAACACTGAGGAAAGGGGGATGGGCTTTTAAACTCTTGCGTTTCCTGTCCCTGTAAAGGTCAAAGGAGCAACTCCTACCGTGCTGTCATGTGGCGTCCTGGAAAAGGTGTTTCTGCAGTTAGGGAATAATTCATACAATATCCATCATGATTAGAAAAAGTATCAAATTTTATTCAGTCATAATTGGAGTACAATATTATAATATTTTATTAAATGCTGGTGTACACAGAATTTTAAAAGAACCCTACCCCATAAAAACAACAAAGAAACAACTGGTGCGTTGTGGAACAGTCATAATATCAATAATTCATATATCATACATACATATAAATTCCTGGGTATAGATAGGCAAGGGCGCATCCAATGATTACCCACAGTTATAATGGAGTGCCACTAAAGCTCAAAAAGTTTAAATCTTAAACCCGCAGTTTGCGTTTCATATTGCGGACAGATCTATAATTCATAACCATATGGGTGGAATACAAAATAGGATTATGCTGTTATTCAGTTGACAACAATGATATATTATTAATGGAAAACAAGACACAATATTCAAAGGCAATATATATATATATAGCCCAATCCACTACACAGGGGCACAAGGCTTCCTGTTAAGGGTAAAAAGGTTTTCCAATTGTTAATGAAATTGTATTATTACAAGGGATAAATCCCCACATTCAAAAATATCTTATCAACCTGATATTTGCCTTATATCCAAGATAAATCACCCCCATTAAGGTCAAAAGAAATCAGAGGGTCATAATTAGTGTACCCAGATGGTGGACCACAGCGCCCAGCACCTAAATACAATCACTGGTGCGCTATAGGACAACCATAATATCAATAATTCCCATATCCCATATATAGATATAGATTCCTGGGTGTAAATGAGTAAAGACACCTCCAAGTGTTATCCGCAAAAATCTTGTACCAGGGGCACAAACACCTCCATTGAGGTTAAAATAGTTCAGGGAGCCATGAATAGTATACCCGGATGGCGGACCACAACGCCCAGCACCTCGACGCGCGTTTCGCCTCTCGCTTCGTCAGGAGGTGCTGGGGTAGCCGTGGGGTCACTCTTATATAATAGGGAGCCCACCTGGTGTCTAATTCGGCGCGCGCCGCACAGCGGAGATCGCATCGTCCACTTCCGCCGGCGTCCCGGAAGGCGTTCTGCGCATGCGCAAAGAACAACCCGCAATTGGGCGCCGGCAGAGGGGGCGAGGCAGACTCCGATATGCAGAGCGCGCTCTGACATCAGTGTGGCCGAGTGGCCATATTGGAAGAGGGCATAAGTACTGGCAACATTCAGACAGGATCCACATGTATGTTATATCTTTCACGGCGGTGATTTTAGTAAACAAAATTATGTACTATACAATCTAATAATACATGGGAAGGAAAACCTTATAAGGTATAAAGAATTCAGTATGGATTCTTTATACCTTATAAGGTTTTCCTTCCCATGTCTATTATCTGATAAAGACTTGAAATCTGTCTTATCGGATAGACCATTGATCACCCCTCGAAGATCCAAAACGTTGGGGGATATGATAGTGAGGAGTCACTATATACCGCCACTCTCGAATTTTTTGGAGAGGACTGGGGGTCCTAGATGGGGCTCTTTCAGTTGTGGAGATTGTGGGGCCTGTTCACAAATGGAAAGGACTTTTACCTTCCATAATTCTGCGAACAATAAAGAGTTTAAAATTGTTCATAACATCAACTGTAGGACGACGTATGTGGTCTACTGGGCAAAGTGCCCATGTGGACTTATATATGTGGGGCTCACCTCCCGTGAGTTGAGAGTAAGGATCCTGGAGCACATCAGGGATATAAAGAGGGCTGCTGGAGTGGTGAAACCTGAGGAACTTGAGCAATTGAAGAATATCCCGAAGCACTTTAGGGAGAGCCATAATTGCAATTGGCGTCTTCTTAAATTCCGTGGGATTGATAGAATATATTTGAGTCCTAGGGGGGGCGATCCCAAGAGAGTTTTGGCGCAGAGGGAGGTCAGGTGGATCACAGTTTTGGAGACGGAGAAACCAAGGGGGTTAAATGATTCCATCTCCTTTAAACCTTTTTTATAAGATCTTGCTCCCGTTGGCTCCCTTTCCAATGCGTGGTCCCCCTGCCCTCATCCCCTGCTATGTTGCCTTTGTCTCCATCTTTTGGCCTCCTTGATCTGACTATATATATACATATAATATGTATTTTTGACTTGGCAATGATTGTTGACCTTGCATTGCTGCCGGATTGTTTGCCACTCTATATCTCGCTTTTTATATAATCTTGGTCACTCTAATTATGTTTTTTGTATTTTCTTTTGTTTTCATGTAGAACGACCTACATGTGTGTTATATAGGGACGGGATGAAGCAATAAAAACATGGGAAGGTTTCCCTGGATCATGAGAGCTATACCTTGAGGAAATATACATCTGGAAGCAAAAATTACTACTCTTTTGCATTTATGTCCATATTTAATATTTAATATTGTGAATGTATCCATATATAGCAATATGGGAGGAGATTTTTTATTAGAATGAATATCTGTCATCATATGAGATCTCTTATTTGTGCACTATGCCCCCCTTTTTGCTTATTACTGAGCATATTTCAATGCTATATAGGGGTTCGTCCACCAGATGTCAGACTTCTGGAAACATGTCTGATTATGTTCTCCGATTAATCCATACTGAATTCTTTATACCTTATAAGGTTTTCCTTCCCATGTATTATTAGATTGTATGGTACATAATTTTGTTTACTAAAATCACCGCCGTGAAAGATATAACATGCATGTGGATCCTGTCTGAATGTTGCCAGTACTTATGCCCTCTTCCAATATGGCCACTCGGCCACACTGATGTCAGAGCGCGCTCTGCATATCGGAGTCTGCCTCGCCCCCTCTGCCGGCGCCCAATTGCGGGTTGTTCTTTGCGCATGCGCAGAACGCCTTCCGGGACGCCGGCGGAAGTGGACGATGCGATCTCCGCTGTGCGGCGCGCGCCGAATTAGACACCAGGTGGGCTCCCTATTACATAAGAGTGACCCCACGGCTACCCCAGCACCTCCTGACGAAGCGAGAGGCGAAACGCGCGTCGAGGTGCTGGGCGTGTTGGTCCGCCATCCGGGTATACTATTCATGGCTCCCTGAACTATTTTAACCTCAATGGAGGTGTTTGTGCCCCTGGTACAAGATTTTTGCGGATAACACTTGGAGGTGTCTTTACTCATTTACACCCAGGAATCTATATCTATATATGGGATATGGGAATTATTGATATTATGGTTGTCCTATAGCGCACCAGTGATTGTATTTAGGTGCTGGGCGCTGTGGTCCACCATCTGGGTACACTAATTATGACCCTCTGATTTCTTTTGACCTTAATGGGGGTGATTTATCTTGGATATAAGGCAAATATCAGGTTGATAAGATATTTTTGAATGTGGGGATTTATCCCTTGTAATAATACAATTTCATTAACAATTGGAAAACCTTTTTACCCTTAACAGGAAGCCTTGTGCCCCTGTGTAGTGGATTGGGCTATATATATATATTGCCTTTGAATATTGTGTCTTGTTTTCCATTAATAATATATCATTGTTGTCAACTGAATAACAGCATAATCCTATTTTGTATTCCACCCATATGGTTATGAATTATAGATCTGTCCGCAATATGAAACGCAAACTGCGGGTTTAAGATTTAAACTTTTTGAGCTTTAGTGGCACTCCATTATAACTGTGGGCAATCATTGGATGCGCCCTTGCCTATCTATACCCAGGAATTTATATGTATGTATGATATATGAATTATTGATATTATGACTGTTCCACAACGCACCAGTTGTTTCTTTGTTGTTTTTATGGGGTAGGGTTCTTTTAAAATTCTGTGTACACCAGCATTTAATAAAATATTATAATATTGTACTCCAATTATGACTGAATAAAATTTGATACTTTTTCTAATCATGATGGATATTGTATGAATTATTCCCTAACTGCAGAAACACCTTTTTTGGTTCTATATCAGAGTCAATAGGTGTGGGTTCCCGGTCTTTACTTACTGGTTCAACCCCAGGTACTGGTCTTTGCTGTAATGGGCTCCGGTCGATCCCGGGCAGGTTAAAGGTATGTCCGGTATAGCAGTTTGTGGGCCCTTCCTCCATGTGCGCTGTGTCGGTCTCTGTGGCATAAAGCACCTTGGGGACCCCCTTGGTTGTTTAAGTGTCCCAGCTCTGTCGCAGGTGAAGCGGATCCTCACCGTGGAGTTGTGACATCCTGGACTAGCCAGGTAGTCACAGACATAACAACACACACACCCCCTCCCCTGGATAGTTAACACCAGTCAAACAAAACCCTTGTTGCCTCCCTCCAGGGTCTGATGTCCACACCAGGTGGGGCGGAGCCAGGCGGTTGGCCCCACCCACCGAGGAGTTCACAGGTCTGGAGGTGGGAAAAGAGACAGATTTGAGTAGACAGTGAAAGTGAGAGGTCAGAAACTGTCGGTGTCTGGGTAGGGGCCCAGACACAAACAGCAAGGTTGGCAGACGGTGGTGGCCATCTGCAGGAGTTAGTGGATCTCTGTGGAACCATAGGACCGGGGTCGGGCGGTGGCCCGCCGGTACCGAACCGGGGAGCGGAGTGAAGCTAAGCACAAAGGCAGGGCCATCGGACCCCGACTAGGCTTGGAGCCGCCGACAACGGTCAAACTCAAAAGTGACAACCAAGACCCGACAGAAGGCAACAGTCCACACCGTGAGGATACACAGCCACCGCCATAGGCTAGAGATCCAAGGGCCAGCGCCTGCGGGCAAAACGGGCTCCTCCGGTACCTATACGCCGGGGAGCGGACTACCGGTGGGCAACCACAGGAGTCAGAACATTCTAATAAGGTGCAGGGAAGACAGCCACCATCAGCCCTCCGGGGAGAGTACAAACACTGCAGCCGGCTGCGGGACCCGTCCATCCGGCCGTTTGGTTTACCAGAGACTCTGTGCATTTGTGACTGAGTGAGTATCCCAGTGCCATCCGTCACCGCGCTGCGCTGCCCCTGCAACCCTGCATCCCAGCCATCCTGCCTCCCCGTTACACCACCGGGCCCCGAGATCACCAACCCCTACCCACGGAGGGGACAACATCCTAGCTGCTCCCTGCCATCGCTCCCGGGATCCCCGTCACCAGCAGCGGTGGTGCCCACTATCACCACGACCCGTGGGTGGCGTCACGAACTATCTCCCAAAACAAACCACCCCCTTTTCACTCGTGGGCAAGGAGCTCTGCTCGAGTCCCCGGGTCCAGCCTTCCGCTCGAGCCACCGAGCAGCAGCAGCAGCCGCGGACCCGAGCGTAGCGAGCGCGGCCCCTCCGCCCGTGAAAGAGTCTGACTGGATCTAGACCCCGGACCCTATGTATCACTGTGCCTCGAGCTATGTTGGTATTGGTCGGGAAGACATGGAATTCTCCTGTCCTGCAGATTTGGTTGCCAGCGTGAAGTATAGCTAGCCCTAGGGCTCTGCACCCTGTAGTAGCACCGGCCCTGTGGAAGCAGCCACCTGCTTCTCCCTAGCAACCATGTAAACTCATTTGTCCCACAAGATCTACCGGAATCGGGATAATTTCCTCTCGAGGTCTCCAGCCTGCCCCCGGACTGGCCGATTCTACCCGGAGGAGCTCTGAAGCATGCCCTTCAGGTGAATGTGTTCTTCTGTGTCCCAGACGTTCTGAGGTAATTCTCTCCCTGCTCCTGTATATTACCAGTGCTCCCCCTCCCTCCGGATGAATGACCAAGCTGGGGAAGTCCCATTGTTATGGTGATCACCTTCAGCCTAATTAGTGGAGAGCACCTGCTGTATGTGTTATGCAAGGAAACTGCTGACTCATTCTCTAACTGTGTGGTGTAAGTGAGACATACCAGACATTAACCTCCTCACACCCGGGATGGACACTGCACTTTAAATGAGCTGCAGTACCCTGTGGCGACCAAAGCCTCAGGGGTGCTACACTCCTGATCTCTGCCATCCATTAATTGTTCTGCCATTTGTAAAGGGATGTCCTTCATGTTGAAGATGACGTCTGATTGTCATGTTATAGAGAAGAGGCTCAGCAGACTGGCATATACCTTTGCAGGGAAAGATTCAAAATAACTTACATTTTAATCATTTCATTTTCTCCTCATTCTGCACTTAGGAGTCCAGTGGGCAGTTCTAAATCAGTGATTGACAGCTATCTTTGTATTATTATTGTTTATTTATAGAGCACCATTGATTCCATGGTGCTGTACATGAGGGGGTTACATACAGAATACATGTACACGTTACAATAGACAGACTAGCACAGGGGGAAGAGGGCCCTGCCCTTGCGGGCTTACATCCTAAAGGATTTTGGGGAGGAGACAGTAGGTGGGGTGTAGGTGGGGCGGCAGCTCCGCACGGTGGTGGGGCGGCAGCTCCAAAAGGCTGTCATCAGGTCACTCCTCCCACTGGACTCCTAAGCTTAGAATGAACAGAGATTTCAATCAATAATTTACAAGTTATAATGTATCTTTTCCCACAAAACTATATATTATCTGCTTTGTGTCACCTACAGTATATCAGGATGTGATAAGCAGGAGAAAAACAATGAGCAAAATTGCTGATCTAGAGAAATATTTATTAATAAATCCAAAGTGCACAGTGCAAAAATAAAGACAATACATGAAAAATGACACAGAGGGATGGGGATAGTGAAAAGATCTGGTACAGACTCAGTAAAGCAGATATTAACTATTTGTATAATAGTCTTACTCACAAATACGGTATAGCCATTCAGTGGAGATTGGAATAACATATTAGAAAATCCGAGACCTCATTTATTTGCCAAGTAGCAACAGAAAAATGACCATTATCCTAACTGGTCACAACATATTCTGGGTCTTTGACTAAAACTTCTCTGTGAGGTGTCCTCTCACTCCAGTTCTCTCATTCTGTCCCCTGGGAACTCTGCACATCTCTAATCTGTACCCCACGCCCTTTTCTCTGCAGTGACTTTTTCCTTACTTGCAGTACAGTCATCTCCAGGGATGCAATCTTCCCACCTGGCTTTGGTTCTCTGCTAGTTCGGGGGGGTGGTCACTAATCACTGTCTCTGTCACACTTCCCCCTCCACCCCCTGAAAAACATGCACAGCACACTATCCTGGTGACTATACTAAGCAGTCTCCTCAGGGTCAGACTCACCACCCTCAACTTATGGGTGGGCATGGCCTCCTCTGCCTAGGACTGTCTTCAGAAGCATCTCCCCACTGTAACTCCTGTTCCCTCTACATGCTCTGTGCCACTGGCTCTCTTCTAATTCAAGAGGTGATCACTCATCGTTGTGTTTGACACTCTTCTTCCTCCACCCCTGCAATAGAACGCACTAACCACACTCTCCTGGTGACTATACCTCGCAGTCTCCTCAGGGTCAGTTTCTCCGCCCTCAACTTATGCTTGGGCATGGCCTCCTCTGCCTAGGACAGTCACAGAGGCAATCTCCCCTCTGTAACTTCTGTTCCCTTTACATGGTCTGTGCGACTGGTTCTCTTCTAATTCAAGGGGTGATCACTCATCGTTGTCTCTGTCACTCTTTTTTCTCCTCCCCCTGCAGTAACACGCACTAACCACACTCTCCTGGTGACTATACCTTGCAGTCTTCTCAGGGTCAGTCTCTCCACCCTCAACTTATGGCTGGCATGGCCTCCTCTGCCTAGAACAGTCACAGAGGCAATCTCCCCTCTGTAATTGCTGTTCCCTCTACATGCTCTCTGCAACTGACCCAAACTTGCTGAAAACCAATTGCTAATAAACTTAGGTTCCTTCTTCTCACCTGGACTCACATTGGTTATCGACACACCTAACCCCTTGCTGCAGTATGTGTATGACTCAGCACTCCCCAAAGACACCAAATGCAGCAAAGAAAAATATATAAAAACCTAAGAAAATATATACAGTGGAAGCTCGCTTAACGAGTAACCCACTTAAGCGGGCTTTACACACTACGAGATAGCTACAGCAATCTCGTTGGGGTCACGGATTTTGTGACGCACATCCGGCTGCTGTAGCAATGTCGTTGTGTGTGACTCCTAGGAGCGATTTTGGATCGTTGCAAAAACGTCCAAAATCGCTCCTTGTTGACATGGGGGTCAATTCTCAAATATCGCTGCTGTCGCGTGGGCGAAGTTGATCCTCGTCCCTACGGCAGCACACATCGCTACGTGTGACGCCACAGGAACGAGGAACCTCTCCTTACCTGCCACACGCCAGCAATGAGGAAGGAAGGAGGTGGGCGGGATGTTCGTCCCGCTCATCTCCGACCCTCCGCTTTGATTGGCCGGCCGCTTAGTGATGTCGCGGTGACGTCGCTGTGATGCCGAACGTCCCTCCCCCTTGAGGGAGGGATTGTTCGGCAGTCAGAGCGACAACGACGACCAGGTAAGTGCAGGTGACGCTGCCGTAGCGATAATGTTCGCTGCGGCAGCGATCACCAAATATCGGCATAACTTTAGCGGCGGGTGCTATCACGCTCGCCTTCACTAGAATCGGCTAGCTATGTCGCAGCTTGTACAGCCCGCTTATAAGAGAATTTCGCTTAACAAGCAAAGCTTTCTCTAAATTTGTAACTCGGTTTACGAGAAAGCTTTGCTGTAAGAGCAAAATCCTCACCGCACACACTTCCGGTTTTGCTCAGCCAAGGATTCCTTGTATGTCCATCCACCACGCTCTGACCTGCACTTGCAGTCCACACAAACACACACAAGCACGCACAAACACACAAACATACACGCATGCACACACAGTATTATGCTCACCTTACCTCCGTTCCACCGCCAGCCTCATGGTTCTTGTAGTCCACCGGTACATCGTGACATCCTCGCGGCGAACTACAAGACCCAGGAGGCCGGCGATGGAACGGAAGGTAAGGTGAGCATCAGTGGCATAACTAGAGCGTGATGGGCCCCGGTGCGAAATTTAGACCTGGGCCCCCCTCCAGACATTGGTCAGTAGAGTTCTTAGGCTAGTTTCACACTTGCTTGTTGAACGGTATCCGTTGAATTGCGTTGTGTGACGGATGCAACGGATGTGTTGCATATAGTGGCACAACGGATGCAACAGATGCTGCAAAACAACGGAATCTGTTTTGATTTTTTTTTTTTTTTACAATTTTACCGGCGGCAGACTATTGTGAACGATCAGCTGATCACTCCCAGTAGCCGGCCGCCGGGTGATCAGCTGATCGCTCCCTGCAGCCGGCCGCCGGGTGATCAGCTGATCGCTCCCTGCAGCCGGCCGCCGGGTGATCAGCTGATCGCTCCCTGCAGCCGGCCGCCGGGTGATCAGCTGACCGCTGTCACTTGCCGGCGGGTGGACGCTCAGCTGAACGTTCGGCCACCGCGAGCTAAAATAAAGTTTGTGATTTAAAAAAAAAAAGAGCATGCGCAGTGAAATCCAGAGGATTCCGCTGCTCAAAACAAAGTTACATGCTATATATATATATATATATACACACCAGGATGGGCCCACACCCTGGGGGACAAATATACGTCACAATAGGGCCCAGTCTGGGAGACAAATATATATACATATATATATTTGTCTGCCAGACTAGGCCCTATTGTGACATATATTTGTCCCCAGGGTGTGGGCCTATCCTTATATATATATATATATATATATATATATATATATATATACAGTATATATATTTATCCCAGCCTAGCGTGTGTGTATGCACTGGATGTATCTATATACATTATATATATATGTCCCCCAGGCTGGCCCCTACGCTGCTATATATATATATATATATATATATATACCCCCCATACTGCATTGAACAAATAAAGCCTTCAAACTCACCTGCTTCAGGGTTCTCCTGGTGGCCCCAGAGCCGACGGATCAGAGCAGTCTCATCGCGTGTGCAAGATATCAAAGTCCCGGCTCTTTGCGGTGATGTCACCACACTGGGACTGTGATGTCCTGCGCCTGCGCTCATGCAGCAGTGCAGGGAAATCATATTTCCCAGCACTACCGCAGAGGTTAACTACATCTGTGCGCTGTATGCACTGATATAGTTAACAGTAGCGCAGCTCCGGTTGGGCGTCCTCTGAGCACGGCCCCCCCCCCTCCCCCGGTAGCTGCGCTACTGTTTGAAAGTAAAGTAACAGCTGAGAGGAGCCGGCTGTTTCTATGAACGGCGGGCGCCGGCCGCGGGCCCCAAACCTGCCCGGGCCCGGTCGCAGTGGCGACTGCTGCAACCGCGGTCATTACGCCCCTGGTGAGCATAATATGTGTACCTTCAGTTCCATCACCGGCCTCCTGGGTCTTGTAGTTCACCGCTCCACTCCAGGCTGTGCATCGGCAACCATAGCGACGAAGCAGAAACTTCCGCTGTCAGACGCTACTCAAAGGCAGCGCGCTGGCAACTCCTGCCTTTGACGTCAGCGCTCTGGCAGCGGAAGTTGCTCCCTCGTCGTTATGGTAACCCGATACACAGCCCGTACCGGAGAACAGCAAGTCCCAGGAGACCGGCGATGGAACGGAAAGTAAGGTGAGCATAATATGTGCGTGTGCGTGCGTGCTTGTGTGTTTGTGTGTGTTTGTGTGAGTTTGTGTGAGTTTGTATGTGTTTGTACGTGTTTGTACGTGTTTGTGTGTGTTTGTACGTGTCAGGACCGGGAGGACTGATGGGCCCAGGAGGTGGATCCACTGGACCGAGTACCCCACCGGGGGGCAGGGTATACGGCAGCCGGAGCACTGGCGTGGCCGGGACGGGTATGACCAGGTCACCAGGGTCACGGAGTTCTTGAGGATAATACAGGAAACAGGCTCAGGTACCCGGTAGCAAAAGACAAACAGTAACAGGGCACAGCACAAGGGACCTGAGCACCTAGCTCAGAAGACAAGCTTCAGGACACGTTGATCAGGCCCCGCCCACATGGAAAGGCAAGTCTTATATACCCAGCACAGCCCCATGTCATTTCCTGCTACAGGTGTGCTGGGCCTATAAGACCAGGAGAGTGGGCGCGGCCTGGTCCTATACAGAACCATGAGGCCAATACTCAGAGTCAGACTCCTGAGACCAGGAGCAGGACTCAGGGGAGCAGGAGCGGGAGCGGCAGCCATGACTGGTGGACACATGGAGTGGATCAGTGGGTAAGGAGTGGTGCTGGGACACGGGGAGCGTGACAGTACCCCCCCCTCTAAGCCCCCCCCTCCGAGCACAGAACCCCAGGGGCACCCCGGATCGAGACACCGGACCGGGACCCAGCGCAAAGGCGGGGAAGGACCGTTGACCCCGTACCGTCTTCTTAGCCGCACGGCGCTTAGCCGATCTACCAGCAGTGGCAACGGGGGCAACGGGAAGAGGAGGACCGACAGAAACAGGACTGGCATCGTGGAGGACCGGCCCGGGCATCTCGGACCGGGCACAGGACAGTGACTCATCCCCGGTAGCCGGTGGTATCAGAGTCTCAACCGTCAGGGACGGTGGAACGACGCTGGAGTTCGTCGTCACTTCGGGTTCTGGTGGCACCACAGGCATAAGTGCCAGGAGCTGTGGTACAACGCTGGACTGCGTCATATTCTCCTCTTCTTGTGACATGATAGGGTCAGGTGCCAGGGGCTGAGGAACGGGCTGTAGACAGTTATCATGGCACGAGGGACTCCAGCGAGAGATTGCGCCAGAGCGCCAACTGATGTCAGGGTCATGGAGTTGTAACCAGGGCAGACCCAGCAGGAGCACAGGAGTCATTCTCGGGATGACGTATAACGCAATAGTCTCAGTGTGCAGGGAACCAATACAAAGTCTCACGGGTTCGGTGGTGTACCGGACAGGTTCGTATAGTGGTTTTCACGCTGTTGTGCCAGCTCCTGGCGCAGCTCAGCCAGCTCGGATGTTTGCGCTCCAGCGGGATCCATGGCCTGATCAATCTGTCAGGACCGGGAGGACTGATGGGCCCAGGAGGTGGATCCACTGGACCGAGTACCCCACCGGGGGGCAGGGTATACGGCAGCCGGAGCACTGGCGTGGCCGGGACGGGTATGACCAGGTCACCAGGGTCACGGAGTTCTTGAGGATAATACAGGAAACAGGCTCAGGTACCCGGTAGCAAAAGACAAACAGTAACAGGGCACAGCACAAGGGACCTGAGCACCTAGCTCAGAAGACAAGCTTCAGGACACGTTGATCAGGCCCCACCCACATGGAAAGGCAAGTCTTATATACCCAGCACAGCCCCATGTCATTTCCTGCTACAGGTGTGCTGGGCCTATAAGACCAGGAGAGTGGGCGCGGCCTGGTCCTATACAGAACCATGAGGCCAATACTCAGAGTCAGACTCCTGAGACCAGGAGCAGGACTCAGGGGAGCAGGAGCGGGAGCGGCAGCCATGACTGGTGGACACATGGAGTGGATCAGTGGGTAAGGAGTGGTGCTGGGACACGGGGAGCGTGACAGTACGTGTGTGGAATGGCACAATAGGGGACCAGGATGGGACATTTAACAAGTTGTGGAACGAATTGTCTGCATTGCAATGATTTCCTATGGGAAATCTTGCTTTGCTGAGCGAGTAACTTGGTTAACAAGCACAGTCCCAGAACAGATTGTTCTCGTAAACCAAGGTTCCACTGTATTTTGGTCAGCTGGATAATAAAGTGGTGTGGCGCCCCTGACCTGGTCAGGCACCACAGAGTATTGCACCCATGCGGGAGCAATGCTTCCAGGTAATCTCCAAAGGCCAGGATGAGGTGCACACACAAACATATAGTGACCAGGCCTCCCACATTACCAGAGGGGACCCTTGAGTAGCCAGAAGGAGTTAACTTTCAATTCCCAGCTGGGGGTGTGTTCAGGGGCTAGTTGCTAGGAAGCAGGGCAGAGAGAGAGAGGAAGAAGAAGTCTAGAGGAAGAAGTTGAAGTGTGTGGAAGGGAGCAGAGGAGCTCTCGTGTCAGACAGGTCCTGAGGAGTGCAGTAGCTGAAAGCGGGGGAGAAAGGAGTACCGTGGGTCGGCCTGAAAATCATCCAGAGAGAGAAGGGTGGCTGAGTACGGAGATCCCGGTATCCGAGCACACAAGGGGAACTAGATCCCCAGTTCATGCAGCAAATCATTCGGAGCTGCTCAACTCACAGGTGGGGATACTTCATGCCCTCACCACTACTACGCAGAGCTCGGGCCAAGCAGCAATCATCGGGCCCATAAGGGGACAGGGCCAGAAGCCATCCCACCAAGGCCACGCTGCCGGCAGACGAGCCAGAGAGAGGGGAGCAGGGTGGTAACAGCTTCCCTGGAGGGGTCCTAGCACGCTTCAAGCAAAGGATCCTCCTAAAACAGAAAGAGTGCAAGGAAGGCGAGTGGACAGCTACCCTCAGAACGGCCTCCTGGAATTCCTGGTTCAACCTGGTTATCACAGTGTCGCCCGGGCATCTCACCGTGACCTCCAAACAGTGAGTAAACACGTTGAAAGACTTCTTGGACTGTGTTTGAGTCATTCTGCGACCTGTGGTCCCACACACATACACCGGGGCCTGGGGCTTGCCTCACTCTCAGGGGGCTAATATACTGACTGCACCCACCATCAGCCCCAGGCATCCCTTAATCTGCAGTGGCGGTCCCCGCTGACCGCAATACTGAGAGTGGCGTCACGACAATCCTATTTTGAAGGTTTCCTACCTGTGACCAGACCGTCCCATCCCGTGGAGTCCCTGAAGGTACTGCACCGACACATACTAGCGGGGCTTCACAACTTCTGGCGTCACGAACAGGATAAGGACTAGACCTGTTCAGACAGGTGACCGTGTGCCTCAGAGGTCCGACCGCAAAAATTGAACCGCCGCCATATTGCCATCTTCAAAAGCGCGCGCTGCAGCCCGCGCGAGGGAGAAGAGCACCGCCCACGAAGAGGTGTGGCCGCCCCAGAACCCCCACAATTCAGAGAGCGTTCTGATCCAGGAAGTGGAAAGGGGGCGCGGGGATTTTTGAAGAAAAATGGACGCTGCAGGAGGTAATGCCCCTGGTCAGGGCGACGCAGCCCAAGCGATGCCAGCCCCCGTCGCGCTGGACGCAGCAGCGCCTGGTGCCGGTGCCGCGGTCGCAGCCGCGCCGGCTGAAATCTCCCCCATAATGCCAGTTTCCTTGCTGTATGTCCCAGGAGCGCAATGGCTGCCCCAATATGCCGGTAAAATAGACACGCTGACCGGGTTTAAGAAGAAGATCAACACCCTGCTAGACATGCACGCGATGACTGGTAAGCAGAAGGCCGCTGTGGTGCTGGGACAATTGACTGAAGCAGCAGAGTTGGAGGCTGAGTCCTGGACCAATGATGACCGGAGCTCTGTTGAGACCATCTTTGCCAAACTAGCAGCTGCTTTTGAACACCGCACAGAGGGAGAGCTGAGGACGGACTTCTATAACTGCCGTCAGAAGCCCCAAGATAGCATAAGAGACTATGCCCTCAGGCTGCAGGCTGCACTACGGGCTCTCAAGCTGGTGGACCCTGTCAGTGATCAGGAAGGAAACCGGATGATGAAGGAACAATTCTTGCGGGGCCTGCGCTCTCCTGAGGATGGGAAGCAGATGAAGCTGTGGTCCCTGGAACACCCTGACGTGGACTTTGCCATTCTGAAAGACAGGGCAGTGAAAGCACTCCAACCTCCTGTGGACACAGACCCCGTCGCACCAGCATGGCCTGCCAGTTCCACGGCTGCAGGAGCGGAATCCTCCTCGCAGTCCCTGGTAACTGCAAAAGGACTCAACGCGCCAGCAGAGACTATAAATACACTATCCTCCCAGGTGCAACAGCTCACTAAGGATGTCGCACAAATCCTGAAAGCAATGCAGTTGCCCTCAGAAACCAAAGTCCCTCATCGGATCCTGCTAGCTGACAGCCCAGAGGACGTCCCTTGGATGCGGAGGAGAAGAGGTCCCCCAACCCGAGGCAGGAGCAGTGATCGCTATGACTCATCTGGACAACCCATCTGTCGTCGTTGCCAGGAGGCAGGACACTATGCAAGGGCCTGTCCTTTAAACGAGCCAAACCTGGGGCCGAGGGCCAGTCCTCAGGATTAAGAAGATCAGGCCCAAGTCGCTGCTGTGATCAGTACGTGGGTGGACGTCCTGTCCTGTCCATCGTCCTGGACGGGATCCCTACCCCGGCATTATTGGACACCGGCTCTCAGGTCACCACGATCCCGTATGTCCTTTATCGTAGGTTTTGGTCGGACGACGATCTCCGACCACCGGACCCCTCCCTCACCATCTATGCTGCCAACGGACAACCTATAGACCAGATTGGAGTCAAAGAGGTAACCATAAAGGTGGGGAGGCAGGAAATGAAGGGACAAGGACTGATTGTTGTGGACACTGATATTAGAGAAAGGAACCCGCAAATGATTTTAGGCACTAATGTCATAGAAAATTGCCTAGGGGAAGTGTTGTTGTTGCTTCACCAGATTGCTGAAGGTGCTGAGGGTAGGTCGCAAAGAGCCTTGCAAAAGGAGATCCGAATCATTCTGAGGAAGCAACAGGTAAAACAGACTGGCGGTGAGATTGGTAGTGTACGGGTGATGGATGCTAACCCCATTGTGATACCCCCACGGAGTGAAATGATGATGTGGTGTAGAGCAGCGGTAGGTCTCAGAGGACAAGATTACCAGGCTGTACTAGAGCCCACTCATTCAGACCACTGGCCCACGATTCTGACAGCCAGGGGGGTAGTTGATGTACACAAGGGACGAGTGCCTGTACGAGTGTTGAACTGTGGGGAGGAGGAAGCCAGACTACCAAGGTACGCTACCATAGCCAAACTGTTTACATGCTCAGATGACGCCATAACACCTGTAGGTCCCCTGACACAAGCTGACTCAAAAGAGGGCGAGACCTCCCAAAAGCAGTTAGAGGATTGGTGCCAGAAACTACACGTGGGGACTGACTCTACACCCGACTACCAGAAACATGGGGTTTACAGGGTCGTGCAGGAATATGAGCAGGTCTTTAGTAAGAACCCACTAGACTTTGGTAGGATCAAAGGGGTGCAACATCACATACCCACAGGCAGTCATCCTCCCATTAAGGAAAGACATAGGCCTATTCCACCAGCCCATTACCAGCGCACAAAGGACATGCTGAAGGACATGAAGGAGGCAGGCGTCATAAGGGACAGTTGTAGCCCCTGGGCGGCTCCCCTGGTCCTGGTAAGAAAGAAGGATGGCACGATGAGGATGTGTGTGGATTACAGACGGATAAATCAGATAACACACAAGGATGCCTACCCTTTGCCAAGGATAGAGGAATCCCTCGCTGCCTTGAAAGCCTCTAACTACTTTTCTACCCTAGATCTTACTAGTGGCTACTGGCAAGTATCTGTAGCAGAAGAAGATCGGGAGAAGACGGCCTTCACCACCCCAATGGGCCTCTGTGAGTTCAACAGCATGCCATTTGGACTCTGCAATGCCCCCGGGACCTTCCAGAGGCTTATGGAATGCTGCCTAGAGCACCTCATCTTTGAAACCGTCCTGCTCTACCTGGATGATGTCATCGTGTACTCCAAGACCTACGAGGACCACCTGAAACACCTGGCTGAAGTCTTTGAAGCACTATCCCGATATGGAATGAAGCTGAAACCATCCAAGTGCCATTTACTGAAGCCAAAGGTCCAGTACCTGGGTCACGTGGTCAGTGCAGAAGGAGTAGCACCGGACCCAGAGAAGGTCACAGTCATCCAGGAATGGCCCACACCTACTACCGTCCGGGAGGTACGTCAGTTCCTTGGCTTGGTAGGCTACTACAGAAGGTTCATCAAGGGCTACACGAAAATGGCAGCGCCTTTGCAAGAGCTCCTGGTAGGCCACCCAAAGAAGAGAGGAAATATCTCCGGCCCGCCATTTCACTGGGGAGAAGCAGAAGAACACTCCTTCAGACAAATGAAAGGGGCCTTGACGGGTGAAGAGATCCTAGCCTACCCTGACTACGGTCTGCCATTCGTACTGTACACAGATGCCAGTAATGTGGGACTGGGAGCAGTGCTTTCACAGGTGCAGGGAGGCAAAGAGCGTGTGATTGCTTACGCCAGCAGGAAGCTCAGGCCTACTGAACGAAACCCGGAGAATTATAGCTCATTCAAGCTAGAGTTCCTGGCCATGGTATGGGCTATCACAGAGCGGTTCAAGCACTACCTGGCAGCCACCAAATTCACTGTCTTCACGGACAACAACCCCCTGACCCACTTGGATACTGCTAAATTGGGTGCCATGGAGCAGCGTTGGGTAGCCCGACTGGCGAATTATGACTTTACTGTCAAGTATCGAGCTGGCCGCAAGAACGGCAACGCAGATGCTCTGTCCAGGATGCCTCACCTAGCAGACGAGGGTGAAGATGTAGATGATCTTGAAGAGATTGAGCTGCCAGCGTTCCATCGCCATGGAGCAAAACAGTGTCGGCAGTCGCGTGCCAACCGCCAAGAGGTGACCCTGAACCCACTACCTCACTACAACTGGAAGGAGACCCAGGAAAATGATCCAGCGGTAGGCTTGGTAAAGAAACTGATCAGCCAGCCGGGCGCCAGCCTTGACAAAGGAGCCCCACCTGAGGCACAGTACCTATGGAAGGAGAGGGGTCGATTATTCATCTATCAAGACAAACTTTACAGGAGCATCATTGACCCGAGGACGCATGAGAAGGTGTGGCAAGTGATTGTACCACAGAAGGATACGAGGATGGTGCTAGAAGCCTATCACAATGGTGCAGGCCACTTTGGTTGGAAGAAACTGGAGGCCCTACTTAAAGTAAGATTCTACTGGGTGGGCATGAGATCTGCCCTAGAGAAGTGGTGTCGAAACTGCGGGCCCTGCAATCTTAGAAGAAAAGACCAGCACAGCCAGAGAGCACCACTCCAGCCAATCCAAACTAAACGGCCCCTGGAGATCGTGGCCCTGGACCATGTAAAGTTGGCACCCAGCAGACAAGGCTACAACTACGCTCTCACTATGGTTGACCACTACTCCAGATTCCTGGTGGTAGTACCAGTCAAGGACTTGACAGGTCAAACTGCAGCCAAAGCTTTCCAGACACACTTCTGTCGACCACATGGCTATCCAGATCAAGTGCTCACTGACCAAGGACCAGCCTTTGAAGCTGAAGTGTTTAAGGAGTTTTGTAACCTATACGGCTGCCAGAAGATCCGTACTACGCCTTACCATCCTCAGACCAATGGCATGTGTGAGAAAATGAACCACATCATTCTCGACCTTCTGAAGACTCTCCCATTAGAAGAACGAAGTCAGTGGCCGGAAAAACTGCCCGATCTAGTGGACATGTATAACAACATCCCTGTGAGTTCCACGAACTGCACACCGGCATACCTGATGAGGGCCAGACCAGGGAGATTGCCAGTAGATCTGGAAATGGGAGTTGAGACCCCTGAAGACCATCAACAAGGTGCTGATTGGGATTCCAACCGCCAAGCCCAATACAAGAAAGTACAAGAGTGTGTGGAGCGAAGCCTGACTCAGCAGCGTGAGAAACAAGAAAAGGCCTACAATCGAAAAGCACCTGCTGTTCCTTTGATGTCAGGAGATATAGTTCTCAAAAGAAAGAGAAGACGTCATAAACTTGACAATCACTGGGAAGAAGAACCCTATACTGTGTTACCATCGACGCTTAGCAATGAAAAGACATGCCTTATCAGCAAAGATGGAGGAAAAACAACAGCTGTCGTTTCTAGAGATCGCCTAAAGAAATGTCCTGAACAACTAAGAACCCCTGAAGAAAGTCCCAACCCTTTGCCAGTTCAAGAACCAAAAGAAAAGATGATTCATACTGTACTTGGAGATTTTCCAGCAAGTTGGCCTCAATACAATGGAGCAGTAGTTATTCCGGTTATTACATTCCCTCAATCTGGAGAAGTAAGAGACCCAGAAGAACCTGTTCAAAACCTGGAAGAGCCAAATGTAGCTGAAGCAGAAGACCATGCACTGGTATCAATACCTAGTACACCTATTATTCACATTGAGACACATACATCGGGTGGGAGGACACAACCTCAGACAGATGACAGTATAGTACTGCGTAGATCAACCCGCAGCAACTTTGGTCAGCTCCCATTACGCTATAGAGAAAGTACAGTTTAGTTCAAAGTGACTGTATGAAATGTAATGTTTAACCTGTTTATAGTTAAGTAACGTTTAAGTGAAATGTGCCCACAAGGACTATTGTGAGACCTCCTTAAAATGTTAGACCACTGGTTATGAACTGGCTTTAACCACAAACTTTTGCATTGTAAAAAAAAGTTGCCTCCTTGGTATCAACCCCAGAGTCTGCCTGTTGAGGGGCATGGCTCTGCACCAACAAGGGGGCACGCCTGTTTATGGGGCCTGCCCTCCAACACTCGGAAGCGGGTACGCCTGTTTATGGGGCCTACCTTACACCACTCCCCTCAGGAGAGGAAGATTGGAGGAAAGGTCTGGGGAATGTGATGGCCCAGCCCTGGTCACCAAAAGGACCGGCGACCTACCTCCTGGAGGTTTTTGGGTGGGGTTCGGACATGTGGGTGGTTGGTAGTGGAATGGTACCTGGCATGTTTAAATGTAAATAATTGCCCCTGTGTGGGAAAAGTTTGTATTTACCTTTTCTCTTGTCTTTGCAGCCCGAGGACGTGCTGATGATAACTAAGGGGGAATGTGGCGCCCCTGACCTGGTCAGGCACCACAGAGTATTGCACCCATGCGGGAGCAATGCTTCCAGGTAATCTCCAAAGGCCAGGATGAGGTGCACACACAAACATATAGTGACCAGGCCTCCCACATTACCAGAGGGGACCCTTGAGTAGCCAGAAGGAGTTAACTTTCAATTCCCAGCTGGGGGTGTGTTCAGGGGCTGGTTGCTAGGAAGCAGGGCAGAGAGAGAGAGGAAGAAGAAGTCTAGAGGAAGAAGTTGAAGTGTGTGGAAGGGAGCAGAGGAGCTCTCGTGTCAGACAGGTCCTGAGGAGTGCAGTAGCTGAAAGCGGGGGAGAAAGGAGTACCGTGGGTCGGCCTGAAAATCATCCAGAGAGAGAAGGGTGGCTGAGTACGGAGATCCCGGTATCCGAGCACACAAGGGGAACTAGATCCCCAGTTCATGCAGCAAATCATTCGGAGCTGCTCAACTCACAGGTGGGGATACTTCATGCCCTCACCACTACTACGCAGAGCTCGGGCCAAGCAGCAATCATCGGGCCCATAAGGGGACAGGGCCAGAAGCCATCCCACCAAGGCCACGCTGCCGGCAGACGAGCCAGAGAGAGGGGAGCAGGGTGGTAACAGCTTCCCTGGAGGGGTCCTAGCACGCTTCAAGCAAAGGATCCTCCTAAAACAGAAAGAGTGCAAGGAAGGCGAGTGGACAGCTACCCTCAGAACGGCCTCCTGGAATTCCTGGTTCAACCTGGTTATCACAGTGTCGCCCGGGCATCTCACCGTGACCTCCAAACAGTGAGTAAACACGTTGAAAGACTTCTTGGACTGTGTTTGAGTCATTCTGCGACCTGTGGTCCCACACACATACACCGGGGCCTGGGGCTTGCCTCACTCTCAGGGGGCTAATATACTGACTGCACCCACCATCAGCCCCAGGCATCCCTTAATCTGCAGTGGCGGTCCCCGCTGACCGCAATACTGAAAGTGGCGTCACGACAATCCTATTTTGAAGGTTTCCTACCTGTGACCAGACCGTCCCATCCCGTGGAGTCCCTGAAGGTACTGCACCGACACATACTAGCGGGGCTTCACAGTGGCAGAAGCCACATCACAGGTCACATCACCTCGCTCATCCAAGGATTCCTTGTATGTCCGCTAATATACCACACACATCATGTTAGTGCAATAAGATCATAAAACAATGCGTTATATAAGGCGACGCTGCCAACAAAAGACTAATGCCACATTGTGGAACAAGGAAAAAACACAAATTACCAGAGGGTTGCCTTTTGGCCCAACATTAAGCCAACATATTGGATGAGATGGTGAGCAGGGTTCACTTCCACCCTCTTACCGATATATAGTGCACAATACTCGCCCCTGATTATGTATATGGTACAATTTAAAACCACTCTCTGATATCAATTACATTGTGCTTTGTCTATATCTGAGCCCATTATGGGACATATAACTTTGGATGTCCATTTCATACAATTTAGGGCATTTCCAATTCTTGTTATGGGATGGACAATCCATTATTCTGATATTCACCCCGCGCTGACTCCCCCGCGTGGTTTACAGAGACTATATCTGTCCATAATGGATACACCGGAGAGTCTTTTATCTTATTAGCTTCAGACCAGAACATTATTATTCGGCTTCTCATAGTCCCTTACTATAATTGACTTCCACAACTTTAATTTGAACTATCCAATTATATAGAAACTTTTAATGTCAGATTTTCATTTTTTTATTCTTCCTTTATTAGTTATTTTTACCAATATAATTAAAGCTAATTTCTGAGCAACTATGAATCACTGCCATATGCTCCTTTTTTTAATATGACAATACATAATATCAGAGTGGATAAGGACCTATAATAGATTAGATAAGATTATTTGCAGGTAAATTCTAATTGTATTTTATTATACTGTTATCTACAGATAGGTCTGAACATGGTGAATCTTTGGAGCCCATAAGGTCTTTGAATAGAAAAGTAGATAGCGCCATCTAGTGTCAGATATAAATATTGTGCCTTCCATTGGAAATTAGAATGACATTCAAGCATTTCATATGTTGTTTGGAATTGTGATAGTCTGAAAAATTATTAAAAAAAAAAAAACATGGGCAACCTGTGATGCAAAATAATTATAGCTATCTTGGATTTGACTTTTAAGAGAATCTCTCCTTAGACCAATATCCCTTTAACAAATTTGCATTGTGAATATCTATACCATGGGGCAAAGGGTTCTATGACATGTGCCATGAGTGCCCTCTGAAGGTTCTAAGCATAAATATACCCCCGTAATAGAGTATACTCATCTCTGCCATGTATGCTATCTCAGGAAAAACTCTATCCAAGCACCACTGGCAGAGACAGACAGACAGATAGTGTGATAGATAGATAGATAGATAGATAGATAGATAGATAGATAGATAGATAGATAGATAGATAGATAGATAGATAGATAGATAGATAGATAGATACATGAATAGATAGATGTATATATGAATAGATTGGAGGAATGGATAGATAAATGGATCAATCGATAGATAGATAGAATAGATAGATAGTTAGATAGATAGATAGATAGATAGATAGATAGATAGATAGATAGTTAACAACACCCAAGACAGTCACAACAGACTTCAATGAAGTGAAAGGCAACAACTTCAGGAACATATAAAAAAGACAAAAAAGAGAAGTCTTTGGATTTGCCTCATATACCATTATATCCCATGGCCCAAAAACCACCAACAACAATGCAAATTGCACATAGAAAAATCTTTAATTGATTGGGTCAAGCATATAATTTTACATGGGATATAAAACATTATAACAGGTAAGGAGGTAAAAAGACACATGAGAGCGAACAAGAAATCCCCATGTGAGGCTGCATGGATCTAGCAGGGTAAACACAAGGGTATATTCCCAGCAGGGCCAGTGTAAGTGCCTTCACAGCAAACAGATTCAATGTGAAAGACAGAGCAGTACTAAGTAAAGAATCATAGGCACATTTACCCAAACACATAGCCCGGCAAGGAATCCACCAAATGTAAAACTCACATGCAGACGCACAGGGGGAGCAGTCCCAGTCCAGTTGGGACTGCTCCCCCTGTGCGTCTGCATGTGAGTTTTACATTTGGTGGATTCCTTGCCGGGCTATGTGTTTGGGTAAATGTGCCTATGATTCTTTACTTAGTACTGCTCTGTCTTTCACATTGAATCTGTTTGCTGTGAAGGCACTTACACTGGCCCTGCTGGGAATATACCCTTGTGTTTACCCTGCTAGATCCATGCAGCCTCACATGGGGATTTCTTGTTCGCTCTCATGTGTCTTTTTACCTCCTTACCTGTTATAATGTTTTATATCCCATGTAAAATTATATGCTTGACCCAATCAATTAAAGATTTTTCTATGTGCAATTTGCATTGTTGTTGGTGGTTTTTGGGCCATGGGATATAATGGTATATGAGGCAAATCCAAAGACTTCTCTTTTTTGTCTTTTTTTTAGATAGATAGATAGATAGATAGATAGATAGATAGATAAACAGAATAGATAGACAGAATAGATAGACAGAATAGATAGATAGATATATGAATAGACTGGAAGGTTGGATAGATAGATAAATAGATAGATGTATATATGAATAGATTGGAGGAATGGATAGATAAATGGATCGATAGAGAGATAGATAGATAGATAGATAGATAGATAGATAGATAGATAGATAGATAGATAGATAGATAGATAGATAGACAGAATAAATAGATATATGAATGGACTGGAAGGATGGATAGGTAGATAGATAGTTAGATAGATAGATCGATAGATAGATAGAGAGATAGATAGATAGATAGATAGATGGATAGATGGATATATTGATAGATAGAGGCCTATATGGATAGATTGGATAGATAGATAAATAGATAGATAGATAGATAGATAGATAGATAGATAGATAGATAGATAGATAGATAGATAGATAGATAAATGGATAGAATATGGTGATACCAAATATCTAAATATTTTTAATTTTATCAACTGTTAAAAATTTCAATAGGGGCTGATTTGAACTTTTAGGGGTTTTTTTTGGGGGGGTTCATATTTTTAAAACTTTTTTTACATTTTTTATTTATTTTACTAGTCCCCCAGGGACTTTCTGGAACAGCAGTTTGATCACTTGTTCATTTCTGTTGATCAGAGCTGCACAGCTCTGATCAGCAGAAATGCAGTATTCCTGTGTAAGCCACTACTCTGTCAGCTGTTACAGGAACTATGTCATGATAGCGACAGGAGTCATCACATAACTTGTTGCTACCATGATTGCATCATTGTGCCGTCGATGGCGGGGAGAATGGTGCAATCACCGCCGTGGCCATTTAACTCGCACTGTCATATTTTGACAGCATGATCTAAGTGGCATGCAGGCATGGGTGGATTGTGGATCCACCTACACCTGATAGACCCCCATGTCTGCTGTTTAAATCAGAAGACATGTGTGGGATCACCGCTGGCTCATCGTAGCAGCCGGTGGGGATTACTGCGACATGACCAATGACGTACCGGTACATCATTGGTGATGAAGGCCAGATTAATGATTAAAATACAAAGATGTTTTTAATATAAAAAGTCCAGAATGCCATCCTATTATATTACTGCGGGAGCTGGAATTCTTTCTTCTCTTCATGAGTATTGGGTGCATGTAGCATCTTTAGGATGCCAGTGGATCTGCCGAGATTTTCCTAGTGGCTTCGCTTGCGGTTTTGCCAATGTTTTTATAGTATATTTTTTCTATGCTTTAAACAATAACTAGCAAGTGGCTACCTACCAGAAGATGCCCAAAAAAGTGGACATGCTACTTCTTTTAACTGCGTCACGGTTTACAAACAGTTAAAAAAAAAAAGTAGCAAAACACTGAACATGTGCACCGCAATGACGTTTTACATTAGTATGCATTATGACCCTTTTTTTTACGACGGTTATGTGGCGCTTTTTCAGGTGGGTTCCATGTGGAATCTGCCTTAAAGACGTCATATGCATATACCCTCACGATGGAAGACATTCCTGCTTTTATAATTTACAGACCCTAAACTATTGGAATATTGCATTAATCAGAGGGGAGGGGGCTCCAAAACTGCTTCAATGTTGGTATTAATATGTATATTACATGCAATCAAACTGTGCCAAATTGTACACCTTCCATATAAACTCATTTGGCCATTGTGCATTATTAACACTTTGTCCTCCGGTGATGCCTGTGTGATTGGTCGGCATTTGAGCTGAAGGAATATGCGGTGAATTTGATAATTATAGGTGGCGGGATGCAGCACGGGACGCCATATTATTCCACAATCATTATCTGTGTGATTACAGTTAATTAAACTTACAGTCTCCCTAAAGGAAACTCTTCAGCTTTATCAGGTTAACTAATGATTGCCTGTGTGGTTTTTTTTATCTAATTGGCCTATAATCATTAGATCAAACTTGGAATTAATTTGTTTCACACCAGAATGCATCGTCACCATCAACAAATATTACAATGTTTCACTCCACCAGAAAACATCTCCTGAAATAGATGTGTGTCAGATATAAGTCAGACAGAGATATTCCGTATCCGCTCAGTATATTTATAAACAACGGCACAAAGACGAAAACACAAAATACGGGTGCTAATCAATAAATTAGAATATCATCAAAGAGTTAATTTATTTCAGTAATTCAATACAAAAAGGAAACACATCTATTAGATAGAGTCATTACACACAGTGATCTATTCCTATATATTATATAGTCATTACACACAGAGTGAGCTATTCCTATATATTATATAGAGTCATTACACACAGAGTGAGCTATTCCTATATATTATATAGAGTCATTACACACAGTGATCTATTCCTATATATTATATAGAGTCATTACACACAGAGTGAGCTATTCCTATATATTATATAGAGTCATTACACACAGAGTGAGCTATTCCTATATATTATATAGAGTCATTACATACAGAGGCATCTATTCCTATATATTATATAGAGTCATTACACAGAGGTGTCTATTCCTATATATTATATAGAGTCATTACACACAGAGGGATATATTCCTATATATTATATAGAGTCATTACACACAGAGGGATATATTCCTATATATTATATAGAGTCATTACACACAGAGTGATCTATTCCTATATGCTATATAGAGTCATTACACACAGAGGGATCTATTCCTATATATTATATAGAGTCATTACACACAGAGGGATATATTCCTATATATTATATAGAGTCATTATACACAGAGTGATCTATTCCTATATATTATATAGAGTCATTACACACAGAGGGATCTATTTCTATATATTATATAGAGTCATTACACGCAGAGGGATCTATTTTAAGTGTTTATTTCTGTTAATGTTGATGATTATGGCTTACACCCAATGAAAACCCAAAAGTGATTATCTCAGAAAATTAGAATATTATAGAAGACCAATTGAAAAAATGATGTTAAACTCAGAAATGTTTGCGCCTACTGAAAAGTCTGTACAGTAAATGCCTCAATACTTGGTTGGGGCTCCTTTTGCATGAATTACTGCATCAATGCGGCGTGGCATGGAGGCGATCAGCCTGTGGCACTGCTGATGTGTTATGGAAGCCCAGGTTGCTTTGATAGCAGCCTTCAGCTCGTCTGCATTGTTGGTGTCTCTCATAGATTCTCTATGGGGGATTAGGTCAGATGAGTTTGCTGGCCAATCAAGCACAGTGATACTGTGGTTATTAAACCAGGTATTGGTACTTTTGGCAGTGTGGACAGGTGCCAAGTAATGCTGGAAAATGAAATTTCCATCTCCAAAAAATTTGACAGCAGAGGGAAGTGTGGCGCCTCAGCCGCCACAGGGTACTGCATCTGTCTTAAGGTGCGGTACTGATCCAGGTAAGAAGAGGTTAACCACTGGTGTTTGGAGCTTACACACATCCTGAGCTCATATCTTACACAAACCACAGCAAATGAGCCAGCTAGTTATACAACACAGGAAGCCAGATAGCCTGGGGAATTCCAGGTTAGCAGGGCAGCAGCCACTAAGAGACATCCCAAGGGTGGGGGCGCCTGGGGAAGTGAGCAAACAGAAACAGTTTCTAGTCAGATTAGTCTGGGACAGAGAAGCAACAACAGGTCCCTGGGGGGTGTGCGACCCAGCACCCCTAAGGGAGAAACCGCCCGGGATGCGTGCTTCAGAGCTATCTCGGGAAAGGAGAAAGTGCCAGAACATCATGGGACTTGTAGTACCACGGCTGCAATAGAGAGTGCTTGAGAGCTTCTATAACTATGACCGGGCAGACTGGAAGAAACCAGGAGGACAGAGAGAAGCAGGAGACGACCAGGCGGAGCTGGTGATACAGAGGAGAACATAGTAGCTGAGGTCGAGCCTAACCGTTTCCACAGTGCCAGCTGTTGTGAATGTCATCCGAGTGGGTACTGGTGTGGAGCTCCCTCTGGTGGCCAGGGATGGTAATGAAGCTGAGTTGGAATTAGTGATTCAGACAGGTGATGGAATTAATTGGGAATCCAGGAAATCCTATTGCAGATCAGCCTAGTTTATTTAGGAGAGCATTGTGTGCCTGGCGTTTGCCGGTGATAAATGTTCCTGCCTGCTTCTGCAGATGGCTGGGAGTTTTCCCTTCTGATTTTTCCATTTATTTGGTGCATGAATCTACTCCAGATAAGTTTACTGTTTCTGTGCTTAATTGCTGGATTTGCACTTAAGAGTGTTTCTGCCTATTCCATTTGGTTCTGTGTTTGGTTTCTTGTATGTGAGGATCTGTCTTTCTGCTTTTGTGAGCAGGGCACTCCCTCCAGCAAGAAAAGGAGCTTGCTCCCTGGTCAGTTTTGGATTATTTGCACTTTAGAATATTACATATTCTGTGATTCAGGCCAGTCACAGCAACCCCAAAATTCCACTGGCCCAGTGAAAGGTGAGCACTGAGGCCCCAGGGTGCTGCAGAAGCATGAAGTGGTCTAAAATTTTCTGGTAGACGGCTGGGTTGACTTTGGTCTGTATAATACACAGCAGACCTACACCAGCAGATGACATGGCTCCCCAAACCATCACTGATCAAACCATCACTGATGGTGGAAACTTCACACTACACCTCAAGCAGCTTGAACTGTGGTCTCTCCCCTCTTCCTCCAGAATCTGGGACCGCGATTTCCAAATGAAATGCAACATTTACTTTCATCTGAAAACAACACCTTGGACCACTGAGCAACAGTCCAGTTCTTTTTCTCCTTGGCCCAGGTAAGACGCTTCTGGGATTGTCTATTGGTCATGAGTGGCTGACACAAGGAATGCGACAGTTGTAGCTCATATCCTGGATACGTCTGTGTGTGGTGACTCTTGAAGCACTGACTCCAGCAGCGTCCACTCCTTGTGAACCTCCCCAAAATTTTTAAATGGCCTTTTCTTAACAATCCTATCAAGGCTGCAATTATCCTGGTTGCTTGTGCACCTTTTTCTACCACACTTTTTCCTTCCACTCAGCTTTACATTAATATGCTTGGATACAGCACTCTGTGAACAGCCAGCTTCTTTAGCAATGATCTTTTGTGGCTTACACCACTCCTTGTGGAGTGTGTCAATGACTGCCTTCTGGACATCTGTCAAGTCAGCAGCTCACCATGATTGTGTAGCCTACGGAACCAGACTAAGGGACCATTTTAAACACTTAGGAAGCCTTTGCAGGTGTTTTGTGGTAATTATGCTAATTTTCTGAGATAATGACTTTTTGGTTTTCATTGGCTGTAAGCCACAATCATCAACTTAACAGAAATAAACATGTGAAATAGATCACTCTGTGTGTAATGACTCTATATAATATATAGAAAGAGATCACTCTGTTTGTAATGGCTCTATATAAGTGTCTCCCTTTTTGTATTGAATTACTGAAATAAATTAACTTTTTGAGGATATTCTAATTTATTGAGATGCATCTGTACATGCCGGCACATGGAATATTTGTAAGGAGCCCATAGCACCTACCTGACTTCCTAAGACATGCAGTTACTTAGCCTGAGCATGCTTGTTTTCAATAGAGAGAGTGGTATAAACCACTGCCAGGTTCATCTGTGGGTAGCTTACCTCCTCCAAAAACAAAAGGATCAGGCATTGAAATTCGACATGCTTGACCCTTTTCAGATGGACTCCAAACACATTAAAATGACTGTAGGAAATTATCCAGAGCCCCGAAAATCTTTTTTTGTGCACATGTTCAGCCTATTTCAGCTTCTTTTAACTTCCTCAGGCTTCGAAATTCAGGATCAAAGAATTGTCCAGTTTGTTCTTCTGGTGGCTTCCATTAGAAAGCTGCTCACAACTTTCGAGCACATTCAAATGTCCATACTAGTGGTGATCAGACCCGTGGAAGTTCGAGTTCACAGGGTTCGGCCAGCCTTTAGGTAATAGTTTAGTTTGTGACCCAGACTTGACCCAAACTTGATCCCAGACCCTAAAGGTCTCAAATGGGACCTGAACTTTGGTGCTGTAAAACGGTCATAGTTATGGCTACGGGGTTGCAAATGGAAGCACAATTGGGGTAAGAGCAGGACAATTGCCCTGCAAACAAATGTGGATAGGGAATAAATTAAGAAAAATGACAATTTTGTTAACCGGCGCAGGTAAAGCAGACAGCTGGGGGCTGCAGCCCTCAGTTGTTTGTTTTGCCTTGGCCATTATCAGAAATAGAGGGAACCCCATGCCTTTTTTAAACTTATTTAAATACCTTTAAAAAAAAAAACAAACAGCTTGTGCTCCCACTATTTTTGATAACCAGCCAAGGCAAAGCAGACAAGTGGGGGCTGGTATTACCAGACAGGGAAGGTCCATGGTCATTTGGCCTTTCCCAGGCTAACAATAGAAGCCTGCAATCAGCCCAAAAATTGGATGCACCAACTCTGGCGCTTTGTCCGTCTCTTCATGATTGCCCTGATGCGATGGCAATCAGGGTAATACTTTTGGAGTTCATGTCAGCTGTGAATTGTCAGCTGCCATTGAGTCCAGGGGTTAGTAATAGAGAGGCATCTGTCAGACACCCCCATTATCAATTCGGCAAGTGTACAGTTAAAGAAAATAAACACACAGGAAAAAATAGTTCATTTGAATAAAGACTCCCCCACACTTCCTCGCTCACCAATTTATTAATTAAAAAGATATCCTTGAAGTTCCGATGTAATTCAATGGTGTAGTGTCCCACGATGTTCATCAAATCTTATGGAGACTTGTTCTCAAATGAGGCTTCATAGATCACTCCTGTTCAGCAACAGGCATGGAATTTTTCACGAGCCATCAATCTGTCTATGCATTGCGGTCAGGGCATGGACTGATTTCCACAGATGTCTGACTGTGCCCTTATGTACTACTTTACTGTCTATATAGTTAACAAGAAAGGCACCAGTGGCAACGTCGTCACATAAAATCGCTTCAGCAATAATAACACCACCGGAGTTTTCCGGAAGCATGGTCGTCTGTGTTTGGTCAGTGACAGTTTTTACCATCAATGTTTTTCACATATTATTTTTTTTTTATTAATTACAAAGTTTCTCCTGTCTATTAACAGTGTTAATCACAGATTACTCATGATTTGCACACTGATGCATCTGCAGCTGAAACCAGAAGTTTCCCTCCAATCTCTATAAAGACACTTCTGCAGGTTTTTCTCACTAACTGACATGAAATCAGAATAAACCTTTCCCGTTTTAGGTCAATTAGGAACCAAAATTATTTATATTTGCCAAATGCCAGAATAATGAGAGAGGGAGAGAATGTTTTAAGTCATTTTTATTACTTTCTTCAAAGTCAAAAGTATACATACACTAATGCGGGCATCACACAATACGATCTATCGTGCGATCGCATGAGTGATCGTACCCGCCCCCGTCATTTGTGTGTCACGGACAATTAGTTGCCCGTGGCGCACAAAGACGTCAAACCCCCGTCACACGCACTTACCTGCTGAGCGACGTCGCTGTGGGCGGCAAACATCCACTTTCTGAAGGGGGTGGGACGTTTGGCGTCACAGCGACGTCACACAGCAGCCGGCTAATAGAAGCGGAGGGGCGGAGATGAGCGGGACGTAACATCCCACCCACCTTCTTCCTTCCGCATTGCCGGCGGCCGCAGGTAAGATCTGTTCATCGTTCCCGGGGTGTCACACGGAGTGATGTCTGCTACCCCGGGTACGATGAACAATCGGCGCAGAGAAGAAGAAACGACTTTTTGAAAATGAGCGACGTGTCAACGAGCAACGATAAGGTGAGTATTTTTGCTCGTTAACCATCGTTCGTAGCTGTCACATGCTACAATATATCAAACGATGCCGGATGTGCGTCACTTACGACACTTACGCACAATATATCGTCTCGTGTGACGCCCGCAGAAGACTACTGTGTCTTTAAACAATATGGGACAGCCCATATTGTTTAAAGGCATATGTCAAAAAATGCTAAGAAAAAAAAGCATTGTGTGATTGAGATATTAGAAATTTCCTTTTGTTGTGTGGTCACTGAAGAATGCTGCATGTGAACAAGCTCAAGTGGCGAAAACTCTTTTTGATCCCCCTATTTTTCCCACTGTGTTTTTTGCGGGACAGAAAATCCTCCGTAGCTCTGCTGGGGTGTTCCCGTGTAGACAAAAGCCCCATTTAGAGCTCACTGATTGGCTGCTGTGCTGTGAACATAGCACCAATGCCAGATGCTGGGATCAGCGACAGAGACTCACCGGCTGAACCAAGGACAGTTACTACAGTGAAGTTTGTTTTTCCTTTATAGCAAACTGTAGCCAGGGGAGAAATTTTATTGGTAGGGAAAACCCCCTGTAAGTTCGGGAGGGCAGACCCTCAGTCACTCTGGCAATTTTGGTCCATCCAAGGCCTGAGAAATACATCTGTCTTAACCCAGGGAATATTTTTTAATTCACCTAACTACATATCATACTAATATTACCTGTTTGCGTATCTAAAGGGTGATTTACACACTGCCACATCACTAGCGATTGCTAGCGATGTCGAGCGCAATAGCACCAGCCCCCGTCGTTCGTGCGAAATTTGGTGCTCGCTGCCGTAGCAAAAATTATCGCTACGGTAGCGTCACACGCAAATACCTGTTCAGCGACGTCGCTTTGACCGCCGAACAATCCCTCCCTCAAGGGGGAGGTGCGTTTGGCGTCATAGCAACGTCACTGCGGCGTCACTAAGCGGAGGGGTGGAGTTGAGCGGACGTAACATCCCGGCCACCTCCTTCCTTCCTCACTGCCAGTGGACGCAGGTAAGGAGATGTTCGTCGTTCCTGCGGTGTTACCCATAGCGATGTGTACTTCCGGAGGAACGAGGAACAACATTGTACCTGTGGCAGCAGCAACGATATTAAGGAAAGGAGCGACGTGTCAATGATCAGCGATTTTGAACGATTTTGCGATCGTTGATCGTCGCTCCTAGGTGTCACACGCTGCAATGTCGCTATCGGTACCGGATGTGCGTCACTAATGACGTGACCCCGACGATATATCGGTAGCGATGTCGCAGCGTGTAAAGCACCCTTAAGAAGACTAAAGGGTACTTTACACGCTGCGACATCGCTAACGATTTATTGTCAGGGTCACGGTGTTTGTGACGCACATCCGGCGCCGTTAGCGACATCGCAGCGTGTGACACGTACTTGCGACCTTCAACGATCGCAAAAGTGGTAAAAATCGTTGGTTTTGGAGAGGGCGTTCAAACACCAAATATCGTTGTATGTGCAGTAACAAGGTTGTTCTTCGTTCCGAGGCAGCACACATCGCTGTGAGTACCACAGCAGGAGCGACGAACATCTCCTTACATGCGGTCGCCGGCAATGCGGAAGGAAGGAGGTGGGCGGGATGTTACGGCTGCTCATCTCCGCCCCTCCGCTTCTATTGGGCGGCCACTTAGTGACGTCGCTATGACACCGAACGAACCGCCCCCTTAGAAAGGAGGCGGTTCACCGGACACAGTGACGTCGCTAGGCAGGTAAGTATATGTGACTGTTCCTAGCGATGTTGTGCGCCACAGGCAGCGATTTTCCCGCGATGCACAACCGACGGGGTGCTGATATCGCAGCGTGTAAAGTGCCCTTTAGTAAAAAAATATGCAAAGAATTTTTTAAAAAAATAGAAGAAATATAAAAGTTTCAATCACCCTTCTCATCCCAGTTCAAATTTAAATTAAAAAAATAATATATATATATATATATATATATATATATACTAGAAGGTGGCCCGATTCTACGCATCGGGTATTCTAGAATTTACGTATTGTGTAGTTCATGTATGATTTTTGTTATATATATATATATATACATAGATGTTGTTGTGTGTAGTTACCAAGTGTTTGTGTAGGCGCTGTACATGTTCTGGGTGTTGTCTGGGTGTGACGGGGGGTGAGAGCGGTGTTGTATGTGTGTTGCGTGTGTTGCGTTGTTTGTGGAGCGCTGTGTGTCTGTAGCGTTGTGTGTGTTGCGCGGTTTGTGTGTGTGTGGTGTGTTTTGGGGGGAGGTATGTTTTGTGCAATGTGTGTGTTGTGCGGTATGTGCGTATATTTGTGTGTGCCGCGGTGTTTGTGTGTTGGGTGTTGTGTGTGTGCAGCGTTGTCTGTGTGTGTGGGTGTCTGTGTAGGGCAGTTGTTTGTGGTTCCCAGTGTGTGTGTGTGTGGTGTGTGGTGTGTTGTGCAGTGCGCGCGCGTGTGTGTGTGTGTGTGTGTGCATCAGCCTCTCTTCTCTCAGCCTACCTCTCCCAGCCTCCCTCCTCCCAGCCTCCCTCAGCATCAGCCTCCCTCTCCCAGCCTCCCCAAGCATCAGCCTCCACCAGCATCAGCCTCTCTCCTTCCAGCCTCCCCCAGCATCAGCCTCCGCCAGCATCAGCCTCTCTCCTTCCAGCCTCCTCCAGCATCAGCCTCCCTCTCCCAGCCTTCCCCAGGATCAGCCTCTCTCCTCCCAGCCTCCGTCCTCCCAGCCTTCCCCAGCATCAGCTTTCCCCTCCCAGCCTCCCTCAGCATCAGCCTTCCCCAGCATCAGCCTCTCTCCTTCCAGCCTCCCTCAGCATCAGCCTCCCCTTCCCAGCCTTCCCCAGGATCAGCCTCTCTCCTCCCAGCCTCCTTCCTCCCAGCCTCCCCCTCCCAGCCTCCCTCAGCATCAGCCTTCCGCTCCCAGTCTCTCCCAGCATCAGCCTCCCCAAACATCAGCCTCCACCAGCATCAGCCTCTCTCCTTCCAGCCTCCCCCAGCATCAGCCTCTCTCCTTCCAGCCTCCCTCAGCATCAGCCTCCCGTTCCCAGCCTTCCCCAGGATCAGCCTCTCTCCTCCCAGCCTCCTTCCTCCCAGCCTCCCCCTCCCAGCCTCCCTCAGCATCAGCCTTCCCCTCCCAGTCTCTCCCAGCATCAGCCTCCCCAAGCATCAGCCTCCACCAGCATTAGCCTCTCTCCTTCCAGCCTCCCCCAGCATCAGCCTCCCCAAGCATCAGCCTCCACCAGCATCAGCCTCCCTCGTCCCAGCCTCCCCCAGCATCAGCCTCCCCCTCCCAGCCTCCCCCAGCATCAGCCTCTCTCCTCCCAGCATCAGCCTCTCTCATCCCAGCATCAGCCTCTCTCCTCCTAGCATCAGCCTCTCCTCTCTGTCCCCAGCATCAGCCTCTCTCCTCCCAGCCTTCCCCAGCATCAGCCTCTCTCCTCCCAGCCTCCCCCAGCATCAGCCTCCCCCAGCATCAGCCTCTCTTCTTCCAGCCTCCTCCAGCATTAGCCTCTCTCCTTCCAGCCTCCCCCAGCATCAGCCTCCCTCTCCCAGCCTTCCCCAGGATCAGCCTCTCTTCTCCCAGCCTCCGTCCTCCCAGCCTTCCCCAGCATCAGCTTTCCCCTCCCAGCCTCCCCCAGCATCAGCCTCTCTCCTCCCAGCCTCAGCCTCTCTCCTTCCAGCCTCCCCCAGCATCAGCCTCTCTCCTTCCAGCCTCCCTCAGCATCAGCCTCCCCTTCCCAGCCTTCCCCAGGATCAGCCTCTCTCCTCCCAGCCTCCTTCCTCCCAGCCTCCCCCTCCCAGCCTCCTTCAGCATCAGCCTTCCCCTCCCAGTCTCCCCCAGCATCAGCCTCCCCCTCCCAGCCTTCCCCATGATCAGCCTCTCTGCTCCCAGCCTCCTCCAGCACGCCGTGCTCCTCTGCCGACACTCACACACCCGATCGCATCCACTCACACACACCCATTTGGCATCCACTCACACACACCCGATCGCATCCACTCACACACACCCATTTGGCATCCACTCACACACACCCGATCGCATCCACTCACACACACCCGATCGCATCCACTCACACACACCCGATCGCATACACTCACACACACCCGATCGCATACACTCACACACACAGACACTGACGATATCGCACATACGCGCTCACACTCACAACATCCGGAGATACCACATGCCTCTGGCCATGTGATCCTCCGTCAGGTCCTGGAAGGTCACAACAGCACAGTATCGAGGCCGAGAAGCAAGCGATATCGCCGGATGCTGTGAGTGTGTGGATGCGATGTGAGGTGTATGTGAGGTGTGTGTGAGGTGTGTGTGAGGTGTGTGTGAGAGTGAGTGTGATCTGATGTGTGTGTATGTTTTCTTCCGCCGCAGCAGGACCTTGATGCGCTTGTAACCATGAGCATGGTTACCAACGTATCCACACCACTCCCGTGCGAGCGGGGGGGGGGGGGAGTACAGTACTCACCTCCGTGACAGCCGTGTCAGTTCGGGGAATGCGCGGGGGGGGGAGGGGGGGGAAGTACAGTACTCACCTCCGTGACAGCCGTGTCAGTTCGGGGAATGCGCGGGGAGGGGAGGGGGGGGGAAGTACAGTACTCACCTCGGTGACAGCCGTGTCAGTTCGGGGAATGCGCGGGGGGAGGGAGGGGGCGGGGCCAGAGCTAGCGTGCATTGCGTGAGGGGGGCGGGGCGTGGCGTGGCCGAATTGCCAATGCCTGCAGGGTGCCGGGGCGAGAGGCCAATCTGTGGGGGGGGCGGAGCCTGGGCGAGCGGCTGGCCAATCCGTGTGGGGGCGCAGCCTGGGCGAGCGGCCAATCGGTGTGGGGGGGCGGGGCCATGGCGAGCCCAGCGGCCAATCAGCTTTGTGTCACCGTAAGGACACAATTTTGGAGCATGACAGACAGACAGACAGACAGACAGACAGACAGACAGACAGAATAAGGCAATTATATATATAGATATATATATTCAGTGGTGTTGTTCATACCGGTAAATGTCTGATCCATCAAATTCTAAAATTATTTGAGCCGACATTAAACACCCAAAAACAGGAAAATTAAAACGCCAGAACAGCAGCATTTCTCCACCACCCCAAAAAAAACCACTAAAAAGCAACAACAAAATAGTATTACGTAGAGAAAAAAAATGTAAAAAATGAAAAACTTACTAATGGCGATAAAATCTTTTATTTTCATAAACTTAAATATTTTTTATACCACTAAAATATAAAAAAAAAATACACCCTTCCTGTTTAATGTCGCTGTAATCACTCAGGATTTCGGGTTACTTTTTGTGCCCAGTGGGCTCCGTAAAAGCAGAAAGAAAACAAAAAACGGTGTTTTTTTTCTATCTTTTTTCTATTTTATCCTAATTTATTCCAATTTTCATCATACGGAGAAGTGACTGGGGACATGCAAGACGCGTCCCGTGCAAAACAAAAAACAACAAAAAAAAACACATTTCCTCATAAGTGGAAAAAAAAAGTTATGGAAGAAGTGAGAAAAAATTCGCCTAGCTATGAAGGAGTTAAAGTCACCTGACAACCACAGCACTTTATGCATAACAACATCATTTCTGCTTTTTATTAATTTTGTCAACCCTGCAGCATGCCCTGACCAGCATTTCACCACAGTCCGGGGTGTGTGAGGTGAGGAGGCACCGTGCACGGAGCAGCACTGAACGGTCACGTTATACAGCACACTGCATCAGAGGGCTGCAGCGACTTGCTGGTGTCACGGGCAATAAAGTTGTAAACATTTGAATTGACCGCGGGGACAAGATGGCGGCATCCATGTTGGGGTCTGTGCTGCGCAGCGCCCGGCAGGTGAGTGCAAGGACGGGGAGGAAAGTCACCGGAGAGAGAATAACGAAGGGCGGAGGAGGATGGAGGGTGCACGGGCATTAGAGCTCCATGGACGGTGTAGGAAAGGCCGATATGGCGGCTGTCACCTCCATAGCTCTAGTATCGATCGTGTCTATGGCACCCCGTGCTTTCTTCCTGTTCGCTCCTAGGTGCCTTATGTGAAAATGCAATTAAGTGAATAATCTGCACTTTTTTTATTTTTCTTGGGCTCAGTATAATATATGTATTTCATTATATATATGTATGTGCGCTATACTGAGCACAAAAAAAATCATTGAGAAAACCATAATAATTATTAATAATTTTATTCATTTATATAGCGCTATTAATTCCACAGCGCTTTACATACATTGGCAACACTGTCCCCATTGGGGCTCACAATCTAGAGTCCCTATCTGTATGTCTTTGGAGTGTGGGAGGAAACCGGAAAACCCGGAGGAAACCCACGCAAACACTGGGAGAACATACAAACTCCTTGCAGATGGTGTCCTTAGTGGGATTTGAACCCATGACCCCAGCACTGCAAGACTGCAGTGCTAACCACTGAGCCACCACAAGACTGCAGTGCTAACCACTGAGCCACCACAAGACTGCAGTGCTAACCACTGAGCCACCACAAGACTGCAGTGCTAACCACTGAGCCACCACAAGACTGCAGTGCTAACCACTGAGCCACCATAAGATTTAAAGGGAATCTGTCAAGTGCAATATGCACCCAGAGCCACGAGCAGTTCTAGATTAATATTGCTAATCCCTGCCTAACTGTCCCTATATCTAGTAGCATAAGTAAAGAGATCTTTAGAAAAAGTATTTCTAAAGATCGCTTCTTATATGCCAGTGAGGCCAGGGACTAGTCACAAGGGCGTTACTTCCCTTAGCTAGCCGGTCCACATAGCATTCGAGCACGCCCCCTGTGGGCATACTACATGCTAATGAATGCACACCGACGCGCACACCTCAATCTTCATGGCGGCGGAGGATGGATGCGCACTGGGCATAATCCAGAGTCCCTGGGACTTCTGATCATGCGCAATAAACTGATGCCGGGTGTAAGCGTCCCAGCTTCAGTGTGGTATCGTGCGCATGATCGTAAGTGTTGGAGACTCTGGATTATGCCCAGTGCGCATCCATGCTCCGCCCGCCGCCGCCATGAAGAGTGAGGTGTGCGCGTCGGTCTGCATTCATTAGCATGTAGTACACCCACAAGGGCATGCTATGTGGGCCGACTAGCCAAGGGAAGTAACGCCCTTATGACTTCGCTGGCCTCATTGGCATATTAGAAGTGATCTTTAGAAATACTTTTTCTAAAATCTATCTATGCTAGTGTATACAGGGACAGTTAGGCAGGAATCACTATTATGCACCCAGAACTGCTCGTGGTTCTGGGTGCATATTGCACCTGACAGGTTCCCTTTTAAAAAAAAATAAAATAAAAAACATTTCTGTAATAAAAATAGCACCACCTTTCTTGAATATCTAGTATTGCAGCTCAGCCCTGACAGTGACTACAAATCAGACTTCTCTGCCCATCCTGGTGTCTAAAGGGAAGGTTTTCAACAATTGTAAAATATTATTGGTTTAATAAAAAAAAAACACACTAAGGGGAGCAACTGCTGAAATTTGCCTTAAAGGCCTAGTGTACAACTAGCCTGCATTATGACTGCGGTAAATGTAAGTGGGGTCTTCTCCATGTGTGTGTGATATCTACTTTCTTCCACTTCTGGGTGTTTGCAATAGTGATGGGCAGACCGGCTCTTTTTGGTGATCCGGCTCACATAGCTCCACTCACCAAAAGAGTCTGCTCTCTTGGATCCTAAATGCATCCCTATAAAACATGTTCACCCTAGGTGAACACATATTTAAGTTTCTATTAATGCTGCCGAAACCCCGCCCATTAACATCCGGACAATTAAATTAAGTGGATGGGGTTTCAGCCACTGACCACATGACTTCTATGCCTAGAGAGAGCCATTAAGACAATTTAATGGCTTTCACTGGGGTGACGGCTCCTATCTGTCCCAGCAGGGAGTCACCTCTTTGTCTCAGATAATATCTGACCAACACCCTGGTCATCACACATGATCAGCATAGGATGCACAGCCTTAGGGGGTTATCACTCATGATCGGCATTAGATACCTCTATTATTCCTCCTGGAAATTGACAATGGGATTTTATCATTCTCCTTGTCAGTAGAGTGATATCGCCACTAAGGGGTACTTCTCGCATAGCGAGATCGCTGCTGAGTCACGGTTTTTGTGACGCACCAGTGACCTCATTAGCGATCTGGCTGTGTGTGACACTGAGCAGCGATCTGGCCCCTGCTGTGAAATCGCTGCTCGTTACACACTGCTCTGGTTCATTTTTTGGACGTTGCTCTCCCGCTGTGAAGCACACATCGCTGTGTTTGACAGCGAGAGAGCAACGATCTGAATGTGCAGGGAGCCGGCTTCTGGCAGCCTGCGGTAAGCTGTAACCAAGGTAAATATCGGGTAACCAAGCGAAGTGCTTTGCTTGGTTTCCCGATCTTTACCTTGGTTACTAGTGTCCGCCGCTCTCAGGCAGCCACTGCCGTCTCCCTGCACACGTAGCCGGAGTACACATCGGGTAAATAAGCAAAGCGGTTTTCTTATTAACCCGATGTGTACTCTGGCTACGAGTGCAGGGAGCCAGCGCTAAGCGGTGTGCGCTGGTAACCAAGGTAAATATCGGGTAACCAAGCGCATGGTTACCCGATATTTACCTTAGTTACCAAGCGCAGCATCGCTTGCACGCGTCGCTGGGGGCTGGTCGCTGGTGGCTGGTCACTGGTGAGATCTGCCTGATTAACAGCTCACCAGTGACCATGTAGCGACGTACCGGCGATCCTGACCAGGTCACATCGCTGGAGGGATCACTGGAGCGTCGCTAAAGTGTGACGGTACCTTTACTGGCAAGGACAATGGTAACAAGTAGTTGTTCATTTACATTTCCAGGGTGGATAACAGCGTTTTGGGATGATTTGCCTTTTGGCCTCCAAGCGTGGTGTGTATTATGGCATCCAAAGAACTCAATTTTGGTCTCATCTGACCAGACTATATTCTCCCAGTATTTCACAGGCTTCTCTAAATGTGGTTGAGCAAACTTTAAAAGCTTGAATATGCATTTTGTTCAGCAATGGAGTCTTGTGTGGTGAGCGTGCATACAGGCCATGGAGGGGGGAGTGCATTACTTATTGTTTTCTTTAAAACAAGTGTACCTGCTGATTCCAGGTTTATTTGTAGCTCTCTTTAATAACTTCAATCTTGCAGGGAGTACATGCTCATAGCTGGTTTATGAGGAAATTTTCTTTCCATTGCTGGATTATGTCCCCCAACACTGTTCACTGGAACTTTTTAGTAATTTAGAAATTCATCTGTAACCAATGCCATCAGTATGTTTTGCAACAATAAGGATACAAAGGTCTTGGGACAGCTCACTGGTTTTACCCATTATGAGATTTTTCTTGTGCGGTCCCTTGGTCAGTTGTACCAGCTGATATTATTTTTCACTTTGTGGCAGGATTATTTTCTAATTACTGATAGATTTTAGCTGGTGTCATGACTTTACATGGCTTTTGCACCTTTTTCTGCATGTGTTCAATACTTTTTCCCCTGTCATTTCTCATTATTACACACAACGTAGAGGTTATCCACTACTTTTATATTGATGGCTTATCCTTAGGAAAGGTCATCAATTTCTGAGACGGATGCGTACTACCCGGCTGCAGCCACTATCCGAAGACGGAGCAGCTCTACAACTGGGCATTTCCTGCTTCCGGCACCAAGGACAGCTGATCAGTGGGGATGCCAGCCAATCAGTTAAGGATAGGCCATCAATGTAAAAGTAATATCCTTTATTTAATTTATGGACATCTGTGGTTTGATTTCCTTGCCTGTGTGGATTGGATGGGTTGTTACTGATATCTGGTGAGAAATCCATATCAGTAGCAGGTTTAGAAATATATTTACTTAGAATGTTGGTAACATGTTTACTTATATTTCACTCTTTGTATCTAAACTAGTCATTTACTTTTTGCCCAGACACCCAAAAGTCAAGGCAGTGTAACAATGTGGAAGCTTTAAGACAACTTATATCATAAGGGTGAATTTATAACCCCCATTATTTCCTTTCTTCCGTGCAGCTGCTCTCTTTCTCCCCGGTGACCTGCTCAAATCAAGTAAGATCCCATTATGTAGACTGGAGAATGTGGCGAGATGTGAAGAGGAGGAAGATGGCCTTCGAATATGCAGACGAGAGGTTGAGGATCAATGCCTTGCGAAAAAATTCCATCCTCCCTAGAGAACTTCGGGTAAGGAATGGTTTTCCACATGTACTTAGAAAACTGCTTGCTTAGGCTGCTTTCACACCTCCGGTTTTTGCAGTGCGGCTAAATCCGGCTCTAAAACCTATGCAACGGATGCGGCAAAAAAACCCGCATCCTTTGCATAAGTTTTTTACATGCGGCCCGTCCGGTTTTTGCCGGTTGCGGCAGGCTACTGAGCATGCGCAGTGCAAAAAAAAACGCATGCGGCGGCCAGATGCGTTTTTTGCCGCATCTGGCATCCATAGGCATGCATTGGAAAAAGCGCCGCATCGGTAGGATGCGGCACGATGCGTTTTTTTTTTTTTTTTGCCGGACAAAAAAACGTGCCAGGCAACATTCCATCCGGCCACCGCATGGGCTAAATATGCCGCATCCGGCAAAAACCGGACCGAACGCAAGGCCATGTGGCACAATCCGGCGCTAATGAAAAGTCTATGCGGAAAAAACGATTGCGTTTTTCCTGCAAAGAGCCGGATTGTGCCGCACAGCAAAAAACGGATGTGTAAAAGCAGCCTAAATTAAAAATCCAATGGTGTATTTATCACACCTTGCTGTGTGGCAGAGTATCACACCACAAAGGTATGACAAATAAAGGGTTACTCCTAACAAGCCTGCTCAGGGGCGCTCCACTGCCCACCTTGTCAACTTCCAGACGGGTGCGCACTACTTCTGCTTGACTGACAGATCAGATTGTATCTGCTTGAAAATAGCACGTACACCTCATTTTACAGAACTGGATTTGGGCCACTGCACATAGCCAGTACCCGTCCTATAGATGTGACTAAACAAGGAGCAAACTGAATGGGATAGAAGCTACTGTGCGCTCCCCAGTGATGAACAGACAGCATAGGTGACACGAATGGCCACCACTGCAGTGATGGTATGTGCAGAAGACAATAACGGGAGAACCAGGCACATGGGTATATCATTCCAGTGGGCAATTTGCTTAATATTAACAGTACCATTGATATGTGGCCCTTTTGAATAGTGGAAATAAATCCGGGACAAATCCACATGAGGTTTTAGAGTTGCCAATTTTAGTTTTGTATCAAGAAACATGGAACAAGTGCTACGTGTGGGCACCAGCTAAATGATCTGATGCTAGTAGTGGTGGCACAAAACCAGTCCATTAAAGGGACTGTATTGTGTTTTTTTTATTTTTGTATTAAAAATAGTGTTTCTGAAATCAAGTATTTTTAATACAAAATGAAAATCGTAGCTTATTTACTTTCTGTTATTCTAATTTTACTGTATGCACTGGGGGCCATGCTGGATTTGCTGTGTGTGTAATTTATTTTTTTTTTTTTTTTCTCTCCCCTCCTTTCCCTATTTTCTGGATATGAAAAACGTGTCTGTAATATTAATCTTTATATTACTCTTTATTATGGAATCCTAAGTGACAAAATTAAATAATAAAATTGAAAAATAAAAAATTAATTATAAGTATAATGTTAATATTTATAAAATTAATAGGTTTCATCTCCCTTTTGAGACAAGACTATTATGATTCCTAATATTATTCACAATCTCTATTAATATGGTATTTTGTATACTTGTATATGTGTTTTTAACTATGTATGTATATTTCTGTGTTAACCCCCTAGTAGCTAACCTCACAGGTGAGCAATTACTTTTGGGTGGATTGCCTTCTTAAGGAAGGATTTGGTCAGTCTTGGTTCAGACCATGATTAAGACAGTTTGTTGAAACGCTTCGCTCTGACCTGGGCATCCTTTATTTTTATGCTGCATGTACCTTTTGGATTTTATGAAAAACTATCAATAAAGAAGACAACTTTTTAATATTCCATGTGATTGCGCTGGATTTATATTTTATAATCACAGTTACACACTCCTTTATGGCAGCCCCTGTGTATAGAGAATAGTGGTCGCTATCCGACCCTATGTGTAACGTTACAGTGGGCGTATGCTGTGACCTGGACGCGCCCCCTGGGCTGTCCAGATCACAGCAGAGGGAGGATCTCAGCGCCATTTTTGTGGAGATTAAAGCCATGCTTTTTTCTCCACTTTACACCTGTCAACGGCCGGGATGTGAGTCTTGGCCGTCTCCCCTCCCCCCCGTTACCGATAACACCCCCTCCCTCCCTCTGTTCTCACAAGGCCCCGCCCCCTGCCGTTACCGTCTGTAATGAAAGCCCCTCCCTCCGCTGTCCCCAGCCCCGTTCTGGCGGTCGCCGGTGTGTCTGTGTGTGTGTCCTCCCTCTGCTCTCACCAGCCCCCTGCCATTACCGTCTGCAATGAAAGCCCCTCCCTCCGCTGTCCCCAGCCCCGTTCTGGCTGTCGTCGGTGTGTGTCCTCCCTCTGCTCTCACCAACCCCTGCCGTTACCGTCTGTAATGAAAGCCCCTCCCTCCGCTTTCCCCATCCACGTTCGTGCGTGTGTGTGTGTGTGTGTGTTTGTTACAGTGCCAACTACAAAGCCACCATACAGTGCTAATCACTGAGCCATCGTACAGTGATTACCACTGAGCCTCATATATATATATATATATATATGTGTGTGTGTGTATATATATATATATATATATATATATATATATTATATACATACACACACACACACACACACACACACACACACACACACACACACACACACACACACACACTGCGGTCATAGCACCCACATATATATGCTGACTGTGTGTGTGTGTGTGTGTGTGTGTGTGTGTCAACCCTTCTGCTTGCTACCCTGTATATCAGTGATACTGTCTGCATGGTTGTTTATCTTAATCCTGTCCTGTGTGATACTGTCTGCTGAGCTGTATCTAATCCTGTCCTGTGTGATAAGCTGGGTTTACACACTGAGACTTTCTAGCGATCCAACCTGCGATCTCAACCTAGCCGGGATCGCTACAAAGTCTCTGGTGAGCTGTCAAACAGGCAGACCTGGCCAACGACCTAACAGCGATCCGGACCTGCAGAACGACTAGCTGGTCGTTGGGGACGTGTCAAAAAAGCAGGTGAACTTCACCCGACTTCATTTAATGCCGCGCGGCTCTGTGTGCCGTGTAAATAAATAAATAATTAAAAAATCCGGCGTGCGGTCCCCCCCTATTTTAATACCAGCCAGATAAAGCCATACGGCTGCAGGCTGGTATTCTCAGGATGGGGAGCCCCACGTTATGGGGAGCCCCCCAGCCTAACAATATCAGCCAGCAGACGCCCAGAATTGCCGCATACATTAGATGCGACAGTTCTGGGACTGTACCCGGCTCTTCCCGATTTGCCCTGGTGCGTTGGCAAATCGGGGTAATAAGGAGTTATTGGCAGCCCATAGCTGCCAATAAGTCCAAGATTAATCATGTCAGGCGTCTCCCCGAGATACCTTCCATGATCTGTAAATTACAGTTAAAAAACACACACACGAAAAATCCTTTATTAGAAATAAAAAACACTAACAAATTCCCTCATTACCAATTTATTACCCACAACAAAGCCCTCCTTGTCCGGCGTAATCCACGGTCCTCCAGCGTCGCTTCCAGCTCTGCTGCATGCAGGTGACAGGAGCAGCAGAAGACACAGCCGCTCCTGTCACCTGCACGCAGCTAATGAAGAGAGCCGTGTGATCGGCTGAGCTGTCACTGAGGTTACCTGGATCCAGCGGTGGCCGCGGGTAACCTCAGTGACAGTTCAGCTGATCGCGCTACTCACCTCATTTGCTGGTGATTTCCCCCCCTCTCTCATACTCACCGATCACCGGCGCTGCACGGCGTTCACACTGCTCCGGCGGCTTTTCCTTTTTTGAAAAAGCCGGCCGCTCATTAAACAATCTCGTATTCCCTGCTTTCCCCGCCCACCGGCAAATGTGATTGGTTGCAGTGAGACACGCCCACACGCTGAGTGACAGCTGTGTCACTGCACCCAATCACAGCAGCCGGTGGGCGTGTCTATACTGTGCAGTAAAATAAATAAATAATTAAATAATCCGGCGTGCGGTCCCCCCTATTTTAATACCAGCCAGATAAAGCCATACGGCTGAAGGCTGGTATTCTCAGGATGGGGAGCCCCACGTTATGGGGAGCCCCCCAGCCTAACAATATCAGCCAACAGCCGCCCAGAATTGCCGCATACGTTATATGCGACAGTTCTGGGACTGTACCCGGCTCTTCCCGATTTGCCCTGGTGCGTTGGCAAATCGGGGTAATAAGGAGTTATTGGCAGCCAATAGCTGCCAATAAGTCCTAGATTAATCATGTCAGGCGTCTCCCCGAGATTCCTTCCATGATTAATCTGTAAGTTACAGTAAATAAACACACACACACCCGAAAAATCCTTTATTAGAAATAAAAAACACTAACAAATTCCCTCATTACCAATTTATTACCCACAACAAAGCCCTCCTTGTCCGGCGTAATCCACGGTCCTCCAGCGTCGCATCCAGCTCTGCTGCATGCAGGTGACAGGAGCAGCAGAAGACACAGCCGCTCCTGTCACCTGCACGCAGCTAATGAAGAGAGCCGTGTGATCGGCTGAGCTGTCACTGAGGTTACCTGGATCCAGCGGTGGCCGCGGGTAACCTCAGTGACAGCTCAGCTGATCGCGCTACTCACCTCATTTGCTGCGTGGAGCTGACCGGAGCGGCGGTGAGTAGCGCGATCAGCTGAGCTGTCACTGAGGTTACCCGCGGCCACCGCTGGATCCAGGTAACCTCAGTGACAGCTCAGCCGATCACACGGCTCTCTTCATTAGCTGCGTGGAGGTGACCGGAGCGGCGGTGTCTTCTGCTGCTCCTGTCACCTCCATGCAGCAGAGCTGGATGCGACGCTGGAGGACCGTGGATTACGCCGGACAAGGAGGGCTTTGTTGTGGGTAATAAATTGGTAATGAGGGAATTTGTTAGTGTTTTTTATTTCTAATAAAGGATTTTTCAGGTGTGTGTTTTTTAACTGTAATTTACAGATTAATCATGGAAGGTATCTCGGGGAGACGCCTGACATGATTAATCTAGGACTTATTGGCAGCTATGGGCTGCCAATAACTCCTTATTACCCCGATTTGCCAACGCACCAGGGCAAATCGGGAAGAGCCGGGTACAGTCCCAGAACTGTTGCATCTAATGTATGCGGCAATTCTGGGCGGCTGTTGGCTGATATTGTTAGGCTGGGGGGCTCCCCATAACGTGGAGCTCCCCATCCTGAGAATACCAGCCTTTAGCCGTATGGCTTTATCTGGCTGGTATTAAAATTGGGGGGGACCTCACGCCGGATTTTTTAATTATTTATTTATTTTACTGCACAGTATAGACACGCCCACCGGCTGCTGTGATTGGGTGCAGTGACACAGCTGTCACTCAGCGTGTGGGCGTGTCTAACTGCAACCAATCATATTTGCCGGTGGGCGGGGAAAAGCAGGGAATACGAGATTGTTTAATGAGCGGCCGGCTTTTTCAAAAAAGGAAAAGCCGCTGGAGCAGAGTGAACGCCGTGCAGCGCCGGTGATCGGGGATCGGTGAGTATGAGAGAGGGGGGACACTTCAGTCACTCGGGGGATTAGCGGTCACCGGTGAATCCTTCACCGGTGACCGCTAATCAGGACGCTACACAGACAGAGCCGCGGAGTCGCTGTAAAGTCCCCTTTTAGGCTGGTTTCACACTACGTCTTTTTAACATCCGTTGAAAACGTTATTTTAACGGAAGTACGGATCCTGTGCAAATCCGTTTTCACTTCAATGCATTTTCAATGGACTTGCGTCCACCTGCGTTCGCATGCGTTTGCGTCCGTTAGACGCAGGATCCGTCCTTTTGCGTTATTTTAACATGTTTCAAAAACGCAACATGTAGCGTTTTTGAGCTCCGTCCAAATACTGCAAATTGCTGGATCCTGACTATAACGCACGCAAACGCAGGTGAACGCTGGCGTGCTGATAGACAGGATCCTGCTTTTGTACTGAGCATGCCCAGAAAGTACTGAGCATGCCCAGAACCAGTCTCGCGTGATCTGTCTATCTCTCTACTCCCTCCCTCACCCTCTCTCTCTCTATGGGCTGCTTCTCACTTGCAAGTTTCTCGCAGTAGAGCAATGCGAGAAAAACTCGCATTGGAATCGGACACATTAGTGAATGATTCAGCTCTCATCTGCGATTTTTTTCTCAGTCCAAATCGGACCGAGAAAAAAATCGCAGCATGCTGCTTTTTTGCGAGTTTCTACTGCGAGTTTCTCCAATGCAAGTCTATGGGAGCGTGTAAAAAATCGGATGTCACGGGACGGCACTCACACCATCTTGTGACATCCGATTTTCTAAATACATTTCTCGCATGTTTCCTAAAACACTGGAAACGAGCGATGTCTCCCAATGTCTGTCAATCACTATTCCCTGTCAGTCGGTCTCTCCCTCTCGGTCTCTATTCTCTCTGTCGGTCCGTCACTATCTCTGTCCCTCTCTCACAGTCTGTCGGTCAGTTTCCACCCCTCTCTCATACTCACCGTTCCCCGATCTCCGGCGCGGCGCTGCACGGCTTTCTCACTGCTCCGGCGGCTTTTACTATTTTGAAAAAGCCGGCCGCTCATTAAAGAATCTCGTATTCCCTGCTTTCCCCGCCCACAGGCGCCTATGATTGGTTGCAGTGAGACACGCCCCCACGCTGAGTGACAGGTGTCTCACTGCACCCAATCACAGCAGCCGGTGGGCGGGTCTATACTGTGCAGTGAAATAAATAAATAAATAATTAAAAAAAATGGCGTGCGGTCCCCCCCAATTTTAATACCAGCCAGATAAAGCCATACGGCTGAAGGCTGGTATTCTCAGGATGGGGAGCTCCACGTTATGGGGAGCCCCCCACCCTAACAATATCAGCCAACAGCCGCCCAGAATTGCCGCATACATTATATGCGACAGTTCTGGGACTGTACCCGGCTCTTCCCGATTTACCCTGGTGCGTTGGCAAATCGGGGTAATAAGGAGTTATTGGCAGCCCATAGCTGCCAATAAGTCCTAGATTAATCATGTCAGGCGTCTATGAGGCACCCTCCATGATTAATCTGTAAGTGACAGTAAATAAACACACACACATGAAAAAATCCTTTATTTGAAATAAAAAACACAAACAAATTCCCTCATTACCAATTTATTAACCCCGACAAACCCTCCATGTCCGGCGTAATCCACGGACTCCAGCGTCGCTTCCAGCTCTGCTGCATGGAGGTGACAGGAGCAGCAGAAGACACCGCCGCTCCGGTCACCTCCACGCAGGTAGTGAAGACAGCCGCGCGATCAGCTGAGCTGTCACTGAGGTTACCCGCTGTCACTGGATCCAGCGGTGACAGCGGGTAACCTCAGTGACACCTCAGCAGATCGCGCTACTCACCTCAGTTGCTGCTTGGAGGTGACCGGAGCGGCGGTGTCTTCTGCAGCTCCTGTCACCTTCATGCTGGAAGCGACGCTGGAGGTCCGTGGAGTACGCCGGACATGGAGGGTTTGTCGGGGTTAATAAATTGGTAATGAGGGATTGTGTTTGTGTTTTTTATTTCTAATAAAGGATTTTTTCATGTGTTTGTGTGTGTTTATTTACTGTCACTTACAGATTAATCATGGAGGGTGTCTCATAGACGCCTGACATGATTAATCTAGGACTTATTGGCAGCTATGGGCTGCCAATAACTCCTTATTACCCCGATTTGCCAACGCACCAGGGTAAATCGGGAAGAGCCGGGTACAGTCCCAGAACTGTCGCATATAATGTATGCGGCAATTCTGGGCGGCTGTTGGCTGATATTGTTAGGGTGGGGGGCTCCCCATAACGTGGAGCTCCCCATCCTGAGAATACCAGCCTTCAGCCGTATGGCTTTATCTGGCTGGTATTAAAATTGGGGGGGACCGCACGCCATTTTTTTTAATTATTTATTTATTTATTTCACTGCACAGTATAGACACGCCCACCGGCTGCTGTGATTGGGTGCAGTGAGACACCTGTCACTCAGCGTGGGGGCGTGTCTCACTGCAACCAATCATAGGCGCCTGTGGGCGGGGAAAGCAGGGAATACGAGATTCTTTAATGAGCGGCCGGCTTTTTCAAAATAGTAAAAGCCGCCGGAGCAGTGAGAAAGCCGTGCAGCGCCGCGCCGGGGATCGGTGAGTATGAGAGAGGGGGGGACACTTCAGTCAATCGGGGGATTAGTGGTCACCGGTGAGTCCTTCACTGGTGACCGCTAATCAGGACGCGGCACAGACAGAGCCGCAGCATGACAATGAAGTTGGGTGAAGTTCACCCGAGTTCATTCTGACAGTGCGGCTCTGTCTGTGTCTGCTGTCATCTGCCATTCAGCTCTGCTACATGGCTGTCTGTGTCTGCTGTCAGCGGCCATGTAGCAGCCCGGCTCCTAGCAGCTGCAGACACTCGTAACCAAGATAAATATCGGGTATCCAAGGCCGATGTTTACCTTGGTTACCAGCGTCTGCAGCTGTCAGAAGCCTCCTCCCAGTCTAGTTCCCCTCACTCCCGATCACATGACTCCAATGCCCGCCCCTAAACATCCATTGCAGGATCCTGCAAAATAACATATGCGTTTGCATACGTTATTTGCTGTAAAAGCAGGATCCGTACTTCCGCTAAAAAAACGTTTTCAGCGGATGTTAAAAAGACGTAGTGTGAAACTAGCCTTACACACTGAAACTTGCTAGCGATGCATGCTGCACAGCGGGAAACAAAGGACCTAGGAATGGTCCTGAACGATTTGTAGCGATCATAACTTCACAGCAGGGGCCAGGTCACTGATAGGTTTCACACACTGCAATGTCGCTGGGGAGGTCGCTGTAACGTCACAAAACCGGTGACGTTACAGCGATGTTGTTTGCGATGTTGCAGTGTGTAAACCCAGCTATACTGTCTGCTGAGCTGTATCTAATCCTGTCCTGTGTGATACTGTCTGCTGAGCTGTATCTAATCCTCTCCTGTGATACTGTCTGCTGAGCTGTATCTAATCCTCTCCTGTGTGATACTGTCTGCTGAGCTGTATCTAATCCTGTCCTGTGTGATACTGTCTGCTGAACTACAGTGCCACCTACTGAGCCACCATACTGTGCCAACTAGAGAGCCACCATAAAGTGCCATACAGCGTATACTGTATGTGTAACAGTCAGTGTGTTAGGGTGAACTCTTAACCAGAGATCACTAGCTGCCTACTGCCTGGCCGAATTGATATGAGCCAAGTGCATGCATAAAAGAATTCACACCAGACACAGTCGGATATGAAGTCTCTTCTTGGTCACAGTAAAGATGGCACCGAACAGACTGAGGAGACTCATGCGTCCTCTTGATATAGGCTAGGGGCGTACACAAGTTCAGATATGCCCATTTAGTGGGACAGTTCATGGGCTAGCGAATGGGGAGATCCGTGTTGCTGTTGATGGGCAGGTCTGACTCCAGTGGATGAAACCATGACGATGGGAGGGACGTCATTTAGTGGATCCATGCTGATGGTTTGGTCTGTGATGTCATCTGATCTGTCGGTTGGTCTTCTAGCTTGACCAGGGGTCTTCCCTTATATGGTGGTCTTCTTTCATCTGGACATTCCTTGCATTCCAAGCAAGGTGTGGATAACAGGAAATGGCGGCCATCTTTATATCTGTGTCATGTATATGATCTGAAACCTGAATTATGTAAGGCAAATCGACATATTTCCCACAATCCCTTGTCAAGAGGTTAATTAAGTATTTGATGGAAAGGTCCTCCTCAACAAGTGTATATATGTGGGTGCGATGACCGCAGTCTGTATATATATATGTGTAAAAGTCACTGTATATATGTGTAAGGCTCTGTGCGCACTTGCCGGTTTTTGCTGTGGATTTGCTGCATGTTTCGCTGCAGAAAACGTTCATAACATCTCTGCAGTGATTTACCAGCAAAACCTATGGGAAAAAAAATGCTGTGCGCACTATGTGGATTTTGACAGCTGCATGTTTTGCTGTGGGATTCCCCACAGCAAAAACAATTGCATGACAATTCTTTTACTCAGGTCCCTGCGCTTTCGAGGGCTGACAGACTAATCACCCGCAGATTCTGGGTCGGCGGAGGATTGATCCCCGGTATCTGGCTGGATGCTGCTTCCCATATAAAGTTTATGGGGAATAGAATCTGGCCCAAAGGGGTAGGAGCAAGCGCTTCATACTCACCGATGACCGGGCGGCTGTCACACTGCTCTCACGGCGGTGGCTTTCATCTTCCAAAGCTGGCTCATTATTCTATCTCGTATTCACTCCTTCCCTGCTCACCAGTGGCTGTGATTGGTTGCAGGCACACACACCCCAATGCTGAGTGACAGCTGTCTCAGTGCAACCAAACCAATCACAGCTGCCGGTTGGCGGGTCCATAGCGTACAGTAAACCAAAAAAATTATCAAAAACAGCATCCATTAGATGCGACAGTTCCGGACTTTTCACGGGTCTTCCCGTTGCCGTGATGCGGTGGCAATCGAGGTAATGAAGGAGTTAATGGCAGCAGCCAATAGCTGCCACTAAGTCATAGTTTACTGATGGCAGGCGTCTATATGACACCCCCTCATCACTAAACTGTAACTGAAAGTAAGGGTAGGTTCACACAATGCGTTTTTTTTTTTGTTTTTTTTTTTTTTTTTGATGCGTTTTTGTGTGTTTTGTAGCAAAAAACACAAAAAAAGCACCTGTTGCAAAAAAACGCGGCAACAACGCATGATTTTTTAACGCTTTTTTTGCTGCGTTTTTGCTCACTGCGTTTTTATGCGTTTTTTATCAGTGAACATTGCCATTAAAGATTGTTTAAAAAATAAAAAAAGATAAAAGGTCTAACATTTCCTTCTTAAATATGTTCTTCATTCTCCACTAGTGTATGCACTATGCAGGAGAGCAGACAGCTGCAGAACTACAAGGCTCAGCATGCTCCATCCAGGACTGTATGCTGGAGGGAGAGGCAGGGGGAGCAGAACTACAAGGCTCAGCGTACCCCATCTAATATTGTATGCAGGAGAGCAGACAGCAGCTGCAGAACTACAAGGCTCAGCATGCTTCATCCAATAGTGTATGCAGTAGAGCAGACAGCAGCTGCAGAACTACAAGGCTCAGCATGCTTCATCCAATAGTGTATGCAGTAGAGCAGACAGCAGCTGCAGAACTACAAGGCTCAGCATGCTTCATCCAATAGTGTATGCAGTAGAGCAGACAGCAGCTGCATAACTACAAGGCTCAGCATCCTCCATCCAGGACTGTATGCAGGAGTTTTTTTTTTCCCCCCAAAAAAATGATATGGGCTTCGCCATAATTTTGTATGCTAGCCAGGTACAGCAGGCAGGTACGGCCTGCCCCCAAGCCCCAGCTGCCTATTTGTACCCGGTTGTGAACCAAAAATATAGTGAAGCTTTTTTTTTTTTTTTTTTTTAACTATTTCATGACCTTCATGAAATAATTAAAAAAAAAAAAAAAAAAAAAAGACGTGGGCTTCGCCCAATTTTTGAGTCCAGCCAGGTACAACTAGGCAGCTGGGGATTGGAATATGCAGTGCAGAGTGCCCAAGCTTTCTGGGCACCCACGCTGCAAATTGCAGTCCGCAGCCACCCCAGAAAATGGCGCTTTCATAGAAGAGCCATCTTTTGGCGCTGTATCCAACTCTTCCAGCTGCCCTGTTGATTAGTGGCTCACTAGGTAATAATGGGGTTAGGGCTAGCTTTATATTATCAGCTGGCCCTAAGCCCAAAATTCATGGTGTCACACCAATATTAGACATGGCCACCATGAATTTCTAGTAAAGATAAAATAAAAAAAAAAACACAGAAAAATATTTTTATTAGAAATAAAACACAACACAATTAGTGACTCCATCTTTATTGAAATAAAGAACCCCCCTCCGCAGTAATCCTGGGCCAAGGGTCCCGCGCCGTCCAATATCATCTGATCGATTTGCTGGAAGGCATACCGATCAGATGTTGTCAGGTTCACGGGCCTGAATCACATGACACAGCAGCTGATTGTATAAACAGCTTTTATACAATCAGCTGATGCATCGGTGGAAAAAAAAAACCTGCACACTTGCGTGCTGGCTCCTGTCTGATCGCTGCAGGAGCTGCCGGTGATCAGCTGATAGTTTCCTGACTGCATCAGCTGATAGCCGGACGGTAAAAAGCCAGCATCACTGCGTGACTTGCGATCAGCTGATGTGTCAGGTGAGCCTCCGCCAGGTCCTGCATCCATTGGACGAGCCTTGGAGCCGGCACACAGCCGGAGCGGCGGTACCGGGAGAGGAGCTGGGAGCGGGCATGGCACCGGGAGTCTGCAGACAGGTGAGTATGTCCTTTTTTTTTTCTTTTCAATCTCCGCACGGGAGATTGAAGTGGCGGTACCGGGAGGATCCAATGACCGCAGTCTGTGTATATATGTATGTATGTATGTATATAATTATTATTTGTATGTATGTATGTATGTATGTATGTATGTGTATGTGTGTGTGTGTGTGTGTGTGTGTGTGTGTGTGTGTGTGTGTGTGTGTGTGTGTGTGTGTGTGTGTGTGTGTGTGTATTATGTATAAATGTGTTTCCACTTTACTTCCGGGTTGAGCTGTACAATTCATATACAGTCACCCAGAAAATGGCGACACATTACTATGAAATACACTGCACCCAAAAGGGGAGGAGAATAGGCATGTCATCTAGTGACTGCCCAAATTTGCAGCTATCGTAATTCTACCAAGGATTACTATAGCTTTTTGATGTGTACACAGGAAGATGCTCCCCCTACTGGCAATTATAAGTATTTTTAAAATAAAGTTTTATTTTACATATTTTAAAAGTTTAATTACATTAAGAAAATAGTTGTTACACAATTATAATATTGTTAGCTGATTTGGCCTACAAAAAAAAAATTAGACGATAGTCCCTTTTAAGATGCAGGTAGTGGCCATGAAGGGTGAGGAGATGAGGCAAAGGGTGCTCTCATCCTCTGGCCTGGCTGTCGTTAGAAAGACTTCACAGATTGGGGCTAATGCCCGTACTCCTTTCCCGTGGGCAGAATACTATTCGGACAACACAGGGTACCACGCTCCGGTAAGACTTTTTATGGTACGCTCCCAGGCAAGGACACAAGATGGTGAATGTGACAGTCTCTCCTTTCCCCTGGCTCTCTGGAACTAGTTACCCCAGCCAGCAACACCCTGATTTTTGGTGAGCACCAACTGACAAGAGGTAATGGCAAGCTTAGGAAACCAAACTAGCCCAGCGAGGTATGTGGCAGGTGGCCAGATAGCCCCAACCACACACAGAGGCTGCTGCTTATGTCCCTGCCGTGAGGGTCTATCATGCACAAAGAATAAGCGGCTAATGGCTTTCTGTCTTGCAGGAAGTGGCAGATAAAGAGATCGCAGCACTACCAAGAGACAGCTGTCCAGTGAGAATCCGGAACCGATGTGTCCTCACCTCCCGACCACGCGGTGTGAAGAGGAGATGGCGCCTCAGCAGAATAGTTTTCCGCCACTTAGCAGATCACAATCAAATGTCTGGAATTCAAAGAGCCATGTGGTAGATGGAGAATTTATTTTATTTTTTTTTTTTTTTTTACATTATGCCTGTAATAAAAAAAAAAGTTGCTGTTCACTACGTGTCCTGTTTTATTACAGGGTATTGTACCTAATGTGGTTTATATTTAAAGGGAACCAATCATTAGGATTTTCTTATATAACCTAAATTCAGTGCTATACTGGCACTATCAGGCTGATTCTATACATACCTGTAGTGGTCAGCTCGGATGTTTAGGTTTTGAAATCCAAGAAAGTAAAGTTTATAAAATTGGCAGCTTCTTGAGTGACAGCAGCTGAGGAGCAGATAATATCTGGGGGGTATTCAGTTATCCCCTCCCCCTGTTAGAATTAGCATAAGTATTATACAATCGATTTACTTTGATTTGCAGGACCTGTGTGAGGTCATACCCATGTGACCAGAAGGGGCGGAGCCTCAGCCAGCAAAGCTGATACCAGGAAGGAACATGTTTGTTGGCTGAGGCCCCACCCCTTCTGGTCACATGGATATAACCTCACCACAGGTCCTGCAAGTCAAAGTAAATTGGTTGTATAATACTTATGCTCATTCTAACAGAGGGAGGGGATAACTATGAACACCCCCCAATATCTGATCCTCAGCTGCTGTCACTCAAGGAGCGGATGATTTTATAAACTTTACTTTCTTGGATTTCAACACCTATATATCCAAGCTGACCACTAAATGTATGTATAGAATCCGCCTGATAGTGCCAGTATAGCACTGGCTTTAGGTTACATATGAAAATCCTGGTGATTGGTTCCCTTTTAAAGGGATTGTCCACTCTTTGGGCAACCACTTCTCAGAGTTTGCCCTTGTTAGCATACTAGGACGACAACTTCTGATTGCATGCTTCCTCCAGGTAAAATGAAAATCCTATACTCACCGACGTAGTTTCAGGGCTCATGTGACATTACAGAGCTCCACATCCAGTCACCACTGACTAACTCATTTGTCCGGAGGCGGAGAGACAGTCAACAGGAAGTGAGAGCTGTCGCTGCCACTCACTTCCTGTTGATTGGATGCGGTGCTCGTATGTCACAACCTCACATGAGCACCGAAAAGTATAGGGTTTTTTTTTTATTTTATTACCGGGGGAAGTGTAGAATTAGAAGGGATTGTCCTAGTAGTGGACAACCCCTTTAGCTCGCTCTCTCATGGCTCACCTTCAGATGTATCAGACATACATATTAAGTAACTGGGCAGCGGCAGCCCTGATTAATTCTTGATGATTGATTTCTCCGAAGGTGGGGGAGTGCAGCGGCGCTGACTGGGCACAGGGCTCATGTGGCATAGTTCACATGAGCCCCTGGAGCCAGCACTAGAGGAGAGTTAAGGTGTTTATTATTTTTAACAGGGGTAAACACTCAGATTGCGATTATGTTGTCAGAGCAGTGGGCAATTCCTTTGAAGAGGCTTTCCTTGACTTTGAATAGGCTATTTAATATCAAGTCTCGGAAACCCTTTTTGCAAGGGTTGGTGGAGTCCACAGGCTCCGAAGCAAGAGAGTGCATTTACAATGGTGACTATCAAACATTTTCTGTCGTCCACAGAATAGATATGATGATCATTGCAGGGAGACCGAACAATTTCTGTAGAAATGGATGTTGTAGTGGGCAACAACCACTTTTACAGTCAATATGATGCAGTTGACATTTTACCATAGACTCTTCCAAACCATCAATCTTATTTCCCATTGGGCTCTACTGGTACCAGTCTATGATTGGGTATCAATGGTGGTCATTTATTCTGCTTTCAGAATCGGTGCTGTTAGTTTCTGTATGATCATAAAACAGATGTGAGCAGAAAGTCCAATCATAAATATAGTGCATTTTCTATACGATGGTTCCCCTGCAGCACTGGGCTCCTAGGTTCAAATCTGATCAAAAACATTTGCATGTAGTTGGTCTCTGGTTCCCTTCACCACCATAATATACTGTTTTAGGCCTGTTTCACACGTCAGTGAAAAACACTTTTTTCACTGATGTGTTAAACGCATATGTCCCTCCGTGTGCCGTGATTCATGGCACACATGGGTTGTCCATTTGCAATCCGTGATTGCACGAGGAGAATCTCGCCTGTCCCAGCTCCTGCTGTCCTTGGTGCTGAACGCTTCGTTTCCGCCCCCACTGCAGCTACTTCCGGGTCGGCTCCTACTGCATATATGAATATGCATGCCTTTTAATTAGCAGACTCTGAAGCAGCAGCCAGCATAGGCTGGAGACAAGCATCGCTGGAGAAGGACAGTTAAATGTTTTTTATTTTCAATGTCAGTGTTTTTCTGGTACGTGTTTCACGGATCACACTATATAGTGTGGTCCGTGGGGACATCAGTGATGCCAGAAAAAAAACTGACATGTTTCCGTGCGGAGCAAACAGTCAGCGAAAAATCACTGATGTGTGCGCAGACCCATTGATTTTAATGGGTCTGCGTACGTCCGTGATTCTGGTATATATAAAAACTAGCTCATATGTACCAGAATCACGGACGTGTGAAAGAGGCCTTAAGTGATGGCTGCAAAATTTGGATAGACACCCCCCCCCCCCCCCAGGTGAGAAAATCAAACCTAAATGCATTTGGCAGAATTTATTATACAACCAAAAAAACATTTACAAATATTCCAAAATAAGATGAATCATTCCAGACAAAATAGCTGCAGTCAAATTTTATGAAGACTGGTCTGTGACAGTAGAAATCGGCCGGTCAGGGCTCTGACCACGTCTTCCTTGATAGTCCAATCAGAAGGGGCTGTAGAAACTGCACAGCGTTCATGCTGGGAAGTAATTGATTGTAAACCATGGAAAATGTAGAGATCAACTCCACTGCGGTGAAACACAGGCCTGTCCCTGTATTATGGAATTAGTTAAGGCGAAAGGGGGGGCACGACGCCGCTTCCTTCAAAAATCCGCTTCGCCCTTCAACTGTTTCTCTCGGGACTCGGCCCAGGCTTTATTCAGCGTTCTCTTCATCTCATCGTCTCCATCATCGTAGATCTTCTTCAGAACGTTCATTAGACCGGCGCTGGGGTCTCCATCCGCTTCTGGCTCTAATGATGGTTTGCTAAAAGAAAGGGAGATGGTAAAAATGACAAAAACATAACCGTGCACCACTGTAAAAGTAGAAAGCCATGATTTCCTTGCAAATTTGGTTTATGAATAAGGGTACTTTCACACTTTCTTTTATTTATTTTTATTTTGGCACAATCCGCTGTTTCCCCATAGACTTGCATTGATGACGGATTGTGCCAAAAGTACCTACGTTGCTTCCGTTGGCTGACGCTGAATGTAGCGTTAAATGCTTGCGTCAAAATGACGCCAACCAGCGGATTCCGTTGCTTCGGTTAAAATTTATAATGGTTCCCTATGGTAGCGGATTCCGTTACTAAGTGCTTAACAACGGAATCCGCTGCTGGATTCCGCTAATTTCTGCTGAGCATGCCCAGAATGAAAAAAATAAAAAAAAAAACCGACAGACGCCAAACTGATGCAACGGTCCGTTATTTCACAGGAATCAGCTGATGGATTACTGTGAAATAACGGATCCGTTGCATCCGTTGACACCACAAAAATAACGGATGCGTCAAAACGACGCAGCAACGGACCCAGCGGATTTCGCCCAACACAAGTGTGAAACTAGCCTTAGAAAGTTCAAACAATGTTGCATATAAAGTTATTTACCCATTCTAAAGGGTTTATTTAATTAGAGATACCCTTCAATTGTGTCTTAACAAAATTTGCTACGTAATGATAATCTCCCCAGAATGGACCATTGGAGGGGGAACACAGTTTTACAGCTATATTGCTGTGCCCACGGGACAACGTACCTGCGGATTTTGCCTCGGAAAACCTGCGGATTTATCTGGATTTTCCAGATAAATTCGCAGGTATATGCAAATACAGACACTCCCCATGTTATCCTATGGGACATGGGGAGTGTCTGTGTTCATGCTGCGGTATGTGCGGCTGCGGAATATGCTGCAGATTTCCTGCGGCCGCACGTAAGTATGTCAATTATTCATGAGGAAATATATGCGGAATTCCTTCTCCTCCACTATGGAGATACAGGGCGGGAATTCTGCACGAAATCGGCACTGTTTCCGCAGGTTTACCGTAGCAATGGATAGCTGCGGATTCCAGGGAGCAGTTGCGGTAAACCTGCGGAAATATCTGCGGGTACACTGTCCCGTGGGCACATAGCCTAAGGTTGCAGCGCTGGCTGATGATGAAAGGGGGTCCTAAATAGGGGAACCTCTCTGCCAACCATAAACCCCAATAGCACATTGGACAGGGATTGTCCTTTGGAAACAACCTATTATTGGGTCTGGCCTGTTTGCAGCCCAGAGAAACTTGGTCGCTCATTTCACAATTCCTCTAATCGCTATCCATCTTTTATACAATTTGGCCTTTTCTATGTACAGTCCTTTCTATAGTCTATAGGGAAAAAACCCAGTGCAATAAAAGGACTTTCAGCACAGAATGACTGTTCAAACCAAGCTCTGTGTGTCAGGGCGGGGCCAAACATTTAAGTGCACCAATCCACCTGCTTGTTTTCCATCTCTTCCTCTATGAAGCCAGAGCTGTCAAGTAAACAAGAAAGGTGGATAGACAGAAAACAAGCAGATGGGAAGGTGCACTTAAATGTTTGGCCACATCATGATGTACCGTATTTTTTGGACTATAAGACGCACTTTTTTCCCCCCAAATGTTGGGGGAAAGTGTGGGGTGCGTCTTATGGTCTGAATATAGGGCTGCAGGGAATGAGGGTGCTGCGGTGGAGCGGGTCATCGGGGGCACGAGCAGCGCATGCCGTGGGCCCGCTCATTCCATATGCACGCCCATCCTCCCGCCCATCTCTCAGCGCTGAAGCCGGTGCTGACAGGTGGGTGGGAGGATGGGCGGGGACGCGTGAATAGTAAACAGCCAGCTTGCGTGATCACCCCTGGCAACTACAGCCTGGAGTGATCATGCTCGGCTGTATTCACTGCTCTGTGCGCATCATCATCAGCGCGGGGTACAGTGAATCAATGTACTCACAGTTCCCCTGCAGCACCGCGATGTCCTCCTGTCTGTGGCGGCCGCGGCTGTATGGAAACTAGCTGTGCTGACAGCGATGATGTCATCGCTATGCGCACGTATCCACATAGTCGCGGCGGAAGACAGGAGGACATCGCGATGCTACAGGGATCGTAGCCGGCTCAACACAGCGCTGCCAGCAGGAGGAGGAGGAGCGACGCTGCGTGGGGTGAGGAAAGGTGAGTGTAAACGTTTATTTTTTTTATTTTTTTTTTTGTGTGCCACAGGATGCAGGACATAGCAGGATTATGGCGTATAGCAATATGGAGCTATACCAGGATGAGGGACATATATATACACACAAGGCAGGAGGATTATTACCAGGATGGGGTACCTTAGTAGAGAATTTGGGGACATTACCCCCATAAGTGTCAGAAGCAGATACTCGCCCCATAACAACATGTCATGACCACATTTTTTGCTTAATTTTATTTTCCTTCTCTAAAACCAGGGTGCGTCTTATGGTCTGGTGCGTCTTATAGTCCGAAAAATACGGTACTGAGCGCTCGTACTTGGTTTGAGCAGTCATTCTGTGCTGACAGAGCTCACATCAGCCTATAAATCGGATGATTGCAATCCGACAAAAAAAAAAAAAAGATTGCACTCAGAGCAATGTTATTCAATGAGGCAGAGCAGATCTGCATTTTTACTCTCGGCTGTATTCAGCATGCTGCGATTTGACTCAATAATGGTACAGTAAAAAATCAGATTTACGGATACATTATAATTCTGTAAGATGGGAAACTGTAAAAGATCAATAGCTGCTGGGTTAAAAAAAAAAAATTTGCATAAAATTGTCCCTTTTTTGGATGAGTGTCTTCGTATCCAGTATGGGAGAAAATAGTACAGTACAAACTCCGATACTGTAAACGGGAGACAATGCAGAACAATACTTCTTCTGGTGCACAGATATGAGCACCGCCTGGAGCTGGCCCGTGCTGATATTTCGAGACAGAATCTGCAATGCAAGGTATTTAGAAAAACGATTGCTACAATACTAATCATTTCTCCATCTAACTGGAGATACGTTAGCAGAAAAAGAAGGGAATTTTGTTTACTTACCGTAAATTCCTTTTCTTCTAGCTCCAATTGGGAGACCCAGACAATTGGGTGTATAGCTATTGCCTCTGGAGGCCACACAAAGTATTACACTTAAAAGTGTAAGGCCCCTCCCCTTCTGGCTATACACCCCCAGTGGGATCACTGGCTCACCAGTTTTAGTGCCAAAGCAAGAAGGAGGAAAGCCAATAACTGGTTTAAAGACCAATTCAATCCGAGGAAACATCGGAGAACTGAACCATACCACATGAACAACATGTGTACCCGAAAAAACAGAAAAACCCCGAGAAAACAGGGCGGGTGCTGGGTCTCCCAATTGGAGCTAGAAGAAAAGGAATTTACGGTAAGTAAACAAAATTCCCTTCTTCTTTGTCGCTCCATTGGGAGACCCAGACAATTGGGATGTCCAAAAGCAATCCCTGGGTGGGTAAAAGAATACCTCATGATAGGGCCGTCAAACGGCCCTCTCCTACAGGTGGCCAACCGCCGCCTGAATGACTTATCTACCTAGGCTGGCGTCTGCCGAAGCGTAGGTATGCATCTGATAATGCTTGGTAAAAGTAAGTAGACTCGACCAGGTGGGTGCCTGACACACCTGCTGAGCCGTAGCCTGGTGCCGTAATGCCCAGGATGCACCCACGGCTCTGGTAGAATGGGCCTTCGGCCTTGAGAGAACCAGAAGCCCAGTAGAACTGTAGGTTTCAAGAATTGGTTCCTCGAGCCCCCGAGCAAAGGTGGATTTGGAAGTTTGCGACTGTTTACGCCGACCAGCGACAAGGACAAAGAGTGCATCCGGGTGGCGCAGGAGCGCCATGCGGGAAGTAGAACCTGAGTGCTCTCACCAGAACCAACAGATGCAAATCTTTCTGAAATTGATGGACTGGACGAGGACACAAAGAAGGTGAGGTGATATCCTGATTGATATGAAAATGGGATACCACCTTAGGGAGAAATTCCGGAACCGGACGCAGAACTACCCTGTCCTGGTGAAGGACCAGGAAGGGAGTTTGTATGAGAGCGTTGCTAGCTCGGAAACTCTCCTAAGAGACGAGACCGTTACTAGAAGGCCACTTCCCGTGAAAAACGGGAAGGGAGACATCCTTCAAAGGCTCGAAAGGCGGCATCTGGAGAGCAATTAGAACCTTGTTCAGATCTCAGGGCTCTAACGGCCGCTTGTACGGAGTGCTGAGAAGACAAACTCCCCGTAGGAACGTGCGTACCTGAGGAAGTCGTCGTTTCTGAAAAAATACAGATAGCGCTGAGACTTGTCCCTAAAGGGAACTGAGCGACAACCCATTTTCCTACCTAGATTGCAGGAAGGAAGGAAACATAGACGATGCAACCGGCCAGGGAGAAACACCCTGCGCCGAGCACCGAGATAAGAACATCTTCCACGTCCTGTGGTCAATCTTGGCGGACGTTGGTATGCTAGCCTGTCTCATGGTGGCAACCACGTCCTGAGGTAATCCTGACGACACTAGGTTCCAGGACTCAATGCCACACCATCCGGTTGAGGGCCGTAGAATTCAAATGGAAGAATGGCCCTTGAGACAGCCAGTCTGATTGGTCTGGTAGTGCCCCCGGTTAGCCTACCGTGAGGCACCACAGAACCGAGTACCACAACATCCTCGGCCAATTTGTAGCGACGAGGATGGCGCGGCCGCAGTCGGTCTTGATCTAGCGCAGTACTCTGGGCAACAATGCCAGAGGTGGCACCTAAGGTAGCTGGAACTGCGACCAATGCTGAACTAAGGCGTTTGCCGCCAGAGCTCGATGATTGTGAAACCGTGCCATGAAGCTGGCACATTGTTGTTGTGCCGTGACGCCATTAGATCGACGTCCGGCCTCTGTCAGCGGCGCCAGATCTCCTGAAACCCGTCCGGGTGAGGAGACCATACTCTTTCGACCACACCTCAGCGACTTAGGAAGTCAGCTTCCTAGTTTCCACACTTGGGATGTGAATTGTGGATATGGTGGATGCCGTGTCTTCCACCCACATCAGAACCTGCCGGACTTCCTGGAAGGCTTGCCGGTTGCGCGTTCTTCCTTGGTGGTTGATGTATGCCACCGCTGTGGAGCTGTCCGACTGAAGTCGGATATGCTTGCTTTCCAGCCGCTGTTGGAAGGATTGTAGGGCAAGATACACTGCTCTGTGTTCAAGAACATTGATCTGAAGAGTGGACTCTTGCTGAGTCCACGTACCCTGAGCGCTGTAGTGGAGAAAAACTGCTCCCCACCCTGATAGACTCGCGTCTGTCGTAACTATCGCCCAGGACGGGGATAGGAAGGACCTTCTTTTTGACCAAGAGGTGAGAAGAAGCCACCACCGTAGAGATTCCTTGGCCGCCTGAGAAAGAACGACGACTCTGTTGAGGGACGTCGACTCCTCGTCCCATTGGCGGAGAATGTCCCATTGTAGTGGACGCAGTAAAACTGCGCGAAAGGAACTGCCTCCATTGCTACCATCTTACGTAGGAAGTGCATGAGGCGTCTCAATGTGTGCGACTGGTTCTTAAAGAAGAGCTTGCAGCCCGTAGTGAATGCTGTTTGTCTAGCGGCAGCTTCACTATCGCTGAGAGAGTAAGAAACTCTATGCCTAGATATGTTATCGATAGGGTCGGGGTCGGATCTGACTTTAAAAAGTTGATGATCCACCCAAAACTCTAGAGAGTCTCCAGCGCAACGTTCGGGCAGTGTTGGCATGTTTCCTAAGAGAGTGCCTTGACAAGTAGATCGTCTAAATACGGGACCACAGAGTGACCCTGAGAGTGCAGGACTGTGACTACTGCTGCCCTGACCTTGGCGAAGACCAGTTGGACTGTCGCTAGCCGGAAGGTAGAGCTACGAACAGAGGGTGTTCGTCTCCTATAACGAAGCGTAGAAACGCTAGTGCTCTGGATCAATCGGCACGTGTGGATAAGCATCCTTGATGCCTAATGATGCTAGGAAATATCCTTGGGACCTTGAGGCGATGACATGGCGGAGGGATTCCATCCGGAACCGCCTGGTGTCCACGAGCTTGCTGAGCATTTTTAGATCCAGAACGGGACGGAACGGCCCGTTGTTATAGGTACCGCAAAGAATTTGGGGTAAAAACCGTGACCTTGTTCCTGAAGAGGAACGGGGGTCATCACTCTTTCTGCCTATAGAGTGCACCCTGTTTGCAGAAGAGCAGCGGCCCGGCCGGGAGGTGGAGAAATTCTGAAGAATCGAGTTGGAGGACGAGAAGTGAGCTCTATCCTGTACCCGTGAGACAGAATGTCTCACACTCAATGGTCATTGACCTATGGCAGCTAAATATCGCCAAGGCGGGAGAGCCTGCTACCGACCGAGGCCGCAAGTCATGAGGAAGCCGCCTTGGAAGCGGGTTTTCAGACTGTCGCTTTTTTGGGCGAGACTGAGCCCGCTAAGAATCTTAGCTCCTCTGATCCTTTTGAGTCCACATTGGACGAGGAAAAATGGGACCTGCCCGAGCCTCGAAAAGGCCGAAAACCCCGACTGCCTCTTGCTCTGTTGGGGTTTGTTGTGTCCGGGCTGAGGAAAGGATGAATCCTTACCCCTGGACTGTTTGATGGTTACATCCAACGCTCACCAAACAGTCGGTCAGCAGAAAAAGACAACTGGTTAGGCAACCTTTTTTGGAAGCAGAATCTGCCTTCCATTCACTTAACGAGCAGACCAGGCTCTGCTTAAAAACACGGAGTAGCGGAGGCTACCGCCGCACGGTTCGCAGAGTCCAGGACAACCTGAATCGCGTAAGAAACAAATGCAGACATTTGAGAGGTTAAGGATGCCACCTGCGGCACAGATGTACGTGTAACCGTGTCAATCTGTGTAAGACAAGCTGAAATAGCTTGGAGTGCCCCAAGGGGAAGAATGCCGGAGCCAACGGTGCGCCGACAGCCTCATAGATGGCTTTCGACCAGAGATCCATCTGTCTGTCAGTGGCATCTTTGAGTGCAGTTCCATCTCCCACTGCAACTATGGATCTAGCTACAAGCCTGGAGATTGGAGGATGCCGCTCGGGACATTGGGTCCAGTCCTTGACCAAGTCAGGGGACAGGGATAACGTGTATCCTAAGCCGTTTGGAGAAGCGCATATCTGGATAAGCGTGGTGTTCCTGGACTGCCTGTCTGAAGGCAGAGTGGTCCAGAAAAATACGTGAAGCTGACTCCTCCACTGGAGGAGCTGTGAGAAATAACCCACATTCTATAGATGGACGCTATAAGATTATTTACTATGGCGTCACAATCAGGTGTATCCAGATTGAGAGCGGTCTCAGGATCAGAATCCTGAGCCGCTACTTCCGCCTCATTACACAGCGAGTCTTTCTGTTAGGACCCTGATGAAACCGAGGCCGCTCATAGCGAGCCCACTTAGGCTGTCTGGGACTGACGTCCGTGCAGAGCCGTGACTCTGGGATGCGTGTGACATTCCCGGAGCTGTTAGTTATTCACACTGAGGGGGGCCATGGATCAATGATTCAACAGTGCCCATATTGTGAGAGACATGTCCGGACTGCTAGGCTTCTAGTATCATAGCCATAGTCTCAGAAAAACTGTCAGTAAATACTGCAGACACCGTCCTCATCCCCTGGCCATTAGTGCATACAATGGGAGTCTATGTACCTGCCGGCCGAATAGCCGTACATGCTGCACCAGCTGTATAGAAAAACATGTGGTTCTGCACCTTTGTTTTACACAGAGAATATGCTGATAACTCCTCCGCATAATCCAGGAGGGTATATACAACGTGCGACCAAACAGTGCAATGTATATAGTACAAGCATATCTATAAGTGCACTTCTGCACTAGTGGGGTTAGCACCACAGGTGCTGCTTAACGCCTGTTACAGCGATTGTGTGACTATCAGAATGCCAGGGTCTTCCACACTTGTCTCTGTATCGTACAGAAACTGACACTAATGGCTGCCGGTGTCCTTGTAGAGAAGGAAGCCGTGGGCGTGCCTAAGAAAGTGCGGGAATCCGGATTCACAGTGCACACAGTGAGAGGGGTGGAGTATGCAAAACATACTCCAGCTCTCAGCTCTGCTCTATGCAGCGTCACGCCCCTACCCTGACTGTCAGGGCTGTGGGCGGTAACGAAGGGAGACTAGGCCCAAAAGCCGGGGACTCGAGTTAACAGCGCGGCCGCCGTAAAAGCGCGGGCCGCGCTGAAGTCCCCGGCGCACCACAAGTGCCAGCCGCGCCGCAGTTCCAGCGGCCGGCGCGACCGATTCATAGAAGTGGCCAGCGTCCCGCCCCTCTCCTGACTGGCAGGTCTGGGGGCGGGAACGAACGGAAGCAGGCCGCAAAAGCCGGGGACTCTAGTTATCAGCGCGGCCGCCGTAAAAGCGCGGGCCGCGCTGAAGTCCCCGGCGCACCACAAGTGCCAGCCGCGCCGCTGCCAGCGGCCGGCGTGACCGATTCCTGGAAGTGGCCAGCGTCCCGCCCCTCTCCTGACTGGCAGGTCTGGGGGCGGGAACGAACGGAAGCAGGCCGCAAAAGCCGGGGACTCTAGAAGTCCCCGGCGCACTACAAGTGCCAGCCGCGCCGCAGTCCCAGCGGCCGGCGCGACCAATTCCCATAAGTGAGCCTGCTTCAGCAAAGCTGAATGAGGCCATGGCACATTTGGCGCCGCAGCGCTGATGTCCCCCGGCGCACTACAACACCCAGCATGCTGCGGTGTGAGCGCCAAATGCACGGGGACACAGAGTACCTTGAGGAAGCAGGGCCATGTCCCTGATGTACTCCGCTCCATCCAGCATCTTCTCCAGGGGCTGTAGATGGAGCACGGTCTCAGTGCCTGGAGACCGGTAAATCCCACTTCACCCAGAGCCCTGTAAAAAGGGATGGGGAAGGAATCAGCATGTGGGCTCCTGCCGCCGTACCCGCAATGGGTACCTCAACCTTACAAACACCTCCGACATACAGTGGGGTGAGAAGGGAGCATGCTGGGGACACTATATGTGTCCTCTTTTCTTCCATCCGACATAGTCAGCAGCTGCTGCTGACTAAAAAGTGGAGCTATGCGTGGATGTGTTGCCTCCTTCGCACAAAGCACAAAACTGGTGAGCCAGTGATCCCACTGGGGGTGTATAGCCAGAAGGGGAGGGGCCTTACACTTTTAAGTGTAATACTTTGTGTGGCCTCCAGAGGCAATAGCTATACACCCAATTGTCTGGGTCTCCCAATGGAGCGACAAAGAAAACAAAACAAAACGAACACTTACCCCTTTTCCTTTGTTTGTTTCTCAACCTGTGTTAAATAATCCCATTTGCTCTCGGACCTCTTTTTCAGCATGATGAGCACAGTGTCTGTTTTTACCTGGCAAATGGAAAACATTATTAAGTATAAAACTCTATACCCCGCACATGCAACGAGTCAGTACATTCCCTGCACTGAAGATTTCATTTTGTGCCAATGTACAGAATTACATGGCTCCCTGCGAGATCACGCAGGTCATAGATGTAAGGTCGCGGCTCGTTCTCATGTCACCGATAAAAAAAAAAATATCCACCAGCCGATTGCATGTTTATAGCCGGGATGGTTGGATCAGCAGTGGCCGGCGTCTGCTGCAAGTGTATGGTGTACAATCGGCCGGCATCTGCTGCTGCAAGTGTATGGTGTACAATCGGCCGGCATCTGCTGCTACAAGTGTATAGTGTACAATCGTCCAGCATCTGCTGCTGCAAGTGTATAGTGTACAATCGTCCGTCATCTGCTGCTGCAAGTGTATAGTGTACAGTCGTCCGTCATCTGCTGCTGCAAGTGTATAGTGTACAATTGGCCGGCATCTGCTGCTGTACACTATACACTTGCAATCGGCCGGCATCTGCTGCTGCAAGTGTATAGTGTACAATCGGCCGGCATCTGCAAGTGTATGGTGTACAATCGGCCGGCATCTGCTGCTGCAAGTGTATGGTGTACAATCGTCCGGCATCTGCTGCTGTACACTATACACTTGCAATCGGCCGGCATCTGCTGCTGCAAGTGTATAGTGTACAATCGGCCGGCATCTGCAAGTGTATGGTGTACAATCGTCCGGCATCTGCTGCTGCAAGTGTATGGTGTACAATCGTCCGGCATCTGCTGCTGTACACTATACACTTGCAGATGCCGGCCGATTGTACACTATACACTTGCAGCAGCAGATGCCGGCCGATTGTACACTATACACTTGCAGAAGCAGATGCCGGCCGATTGCAAGTGTATGGTGTACAATCGTCCGGCATCTGCTGCTGCAAGTGTATGGTGTACAATCGTCCGGCATCTGCTGCTGCAAGTGTATGGTGTACAATCGTCCGGCATCTGCTGCTGCAAGTGTATGGTGTACAATCGTCCGGCATCTGCTGCTGCAAGTGTATGGTGTACAATCGTCCGGCATCTGCTGCTGCAAGTGTATGGTGTACAATCGTCCGGCATCTGCTGCTGCAAGTGTATGGTGTACAATCGTCCGGCATCTGCTGCTGCAAGTGTATAGTGTACAATCGTCCGGCATCTGCTGCTGCAAGTGTATAGTGTACAATCGGCCGGTATTTGCTGCTGCAAGTGTATAGTGTACAATCGGCCGGCATCTGCTGCTGCAAGTGTATGGTGTACAATTGGCCGGCATCTGCTGCTGTACACTATACACTTGCAATCGGCCGGCATCTGCTGCTGCAAGTGTATAGTGTACAATCGGCCGGCATCTGCAAGTGTATGGTGTACAATCGGCCGGCATCTGCTGCTGCAAGTGTATGGTGTACAATCGGCCGGCATCTGCTGCTGCAAGTGTATGGTGTACAATCGGCCGGCATCTGCTGCTGCAAGTGTATGGTGTACAATCGGCCGGCATCTGCTGCTGCAAGTGTATGGTGTACAATCGGCCGGCATCTGCTGCTGCAAGTGTATAGTGTACAATCGTCCAGCATCTGCTGCTGCAAGTGTATAGTGTACAATCGGCCGGTATTTGCTGCTGCAAGTGTATAGTGTACAATCGGCCGGTATTTGCTGCTGCAAGTGTATGGTGTACAATCGTCCGGCATCTGCAAGTGTATGGTGTACAATCGTCCGGCATCTGCTGCTGCAAGTGTATAGTGTACAATCGTCCGTCATCTGCTGCTGCAAGTGTATAGTGTACAATCGTCCGTCATCTGCTGCTGCAAGTGTATAGTGTACAATCGGCCGGCATCTGCTGCTGCAAGTGTATGGTGTACAATCGTCCGGCATCTGCTGCTGCAAGTGTATGGTGTACAATCGTCCGGCATCTGCTGCTGCAAGTGTATGGTGTACAATCGTCCGGCATCTGCTGCTGCAAGTGTATGGTGTACAATCGTCCGGCATCTGCTGCTGCAAGTGTATGGTGTACAATCGTCCGGCATCTGCTGCTGCAAGTGTATGGTGTACAATCGGCCGGTATTTGCTGCTGCAAGTGTATGGTGTACAATCGTCCGGCATCTGCTGCTGCAAGTGTATAGTGTACAATCGGCCGGCATCTGCTGCTGCAAGTGTATGGTGTACAATCGGCCGGCATCTGCTGCTGCAAGTGTATGGTGTACAATCGTCCGGCATCTGCTGCTGCAAGTGTATGGTGTACAATCGTCCGGCATCTGCTGCTGCAAGTGTATGGTGTACAATCGTCCGGCATCTGCTGCTGCAAGTGTATAGTGTACAATCGGCCGGCATCTGCTGCTGCAAGTGTATGGTGTACAATCGGCCGGCATCTGCTGCTGCAAGTGTATGGTGTACAATCGTCCGGCATCTGCTGCTGCAAGTGTATGGTGTACAATCGTCCGGCATCTGCTGCTGCAAGTGTATGGTGTACAATCGTCCGGCATCTGCTGCTGCAAGTGTATGGTGTACAATCGGCCAGTATCTGCTGCAAGTGTATGGTGTACAATCGGCCAGTATCTGCCGGTGTACTGGACTCATCTCACTGTAAGTGTGAAATCAGCAGGGAAATTGAATGTTCTGGCCACTAAGATTCTTTCCATAGACTGCTGCTCATGAATTTAAAGGGGGGTGTCCACTTAGGACAACCTTTTCTTACACTGAAGATCCCATTTCCAGGGCCACCTTCACAATCAGCTGTTATCAATGTATAACTAATTTTTATTTCTCCTACAGACGTCAGACCTCACCCATAGAAAGTAACTGGACCACAAGAGGACTTTAATGTGCAATGTATAACGCCTCCAGCGCATGGTGAACTAGCCGGCGTGCTGCATTCTTCCTTTTTGCTATGACTACATCCACATTGGTCGACATCCAGCCACCAGTTTTTACAGGAGCCAGAAAAGATCAGTTTGAAATTAAATCTAAGGCGTCCTAAAGTCTTGTTAGGTTTCCTGTAGGTAGATCACAGCCAAATAAGTGCCCAGACTTTTAGGGAAGGTGTACTCACTTTCCTGGAGCTGTTGTCAGGAGAGATGGGTTTCAGCAAGTTGTTCACAGTCATGGCGTGGTTCTTCCCATTCAGATCCTTCACTAATAAATCAAATGACCTGCAACGGTAAAGAATACATAAAACAGGCTGACCAAGGACAGCACTTGTGGAATGCCTGTGCCAGGTGGGGTCTGCTGGTTCTATACCAGGACCGTGGGATTTTCTGGGTATGAGATGTGGGGCTCCTACACAAACACAGGGAGAAGAGAAACTCTATGCGGATAAACCCAGGACCCCAGCGCTGCAAAGCAACTGTGCAAACCACTGAGCCACCGTGCTGACCTATATATAATACAGTTCTAACCACAGACCCACTGTGCTGCCCTATAGTACAGTTCTAACCACTGAGCCAGCATGCTGCCCTACATAGTAGGGTTCTAACCACTGAGTCGCCGTGCTGCCCTAGAGTACAGTTCTAATCAATGAGTCACTATGCTGCCCTAGAGTACAGTTCTATAGTATAGTTCTAAACACTGAGCCAAGGTGCTGCCCTACATAGAGTAGGGTTCGAACCACTGAGCCACTGTACTGTCCTACATAGAGTACATTTCTAACCACTGAGCTGCCCTACATACAGTTCTAACCACTGAGCCAGCATGCTGTCCCATATATAGTACAGTGCTAACAACTGAGCCGCAGTGCTATAGAAAGTACAGTGCAAACTATTACGCTACCCTATATATAGTACAGTGCTAACCACTAAGCCACTGTGCTGCCCTATATATAGTACAGTGATAATATAGGGCAGCATGGTAGCTCAGTGGTTATCACTGTACTATATATAGGGTAGCATGGTAGTTCAGTGCTAACCACTGAGCCACTGTGTTACCCTATAGGCATGTGTGCAGCATACATAAATCACCACCCAGCATTGTCACTCACCGTTCTGTGAACTGGACTTGTACGTTATCCGCAGGAATATTCTGGACTCCATTCAAAGTGATGTAGAGTTTCACAAACTTGTCAGACTGGTCCCATCCTGCCGATAGAGAATCGGTCACATTTTTAGGTGCCAACAGTGGAGTTGCGACTTAATATCGTGCCTTTAATAAATAAAAGACTGCGGCAAACATGCATGGGAGCCAGAACTGTACATCTTCTACTCTGATCTGGAATCAGTTCCTGGCTTTATTTTACACTTTTATTTTTGGGATCCACACATGGTCTTGGCTGTATTAAAATTGGAATGTGTGAAACTTTTTTTTTTTATAAATGTTTCTATGACAAAAACATACTGTGGTTTTAATGGAGGGTATCCACACAAAAAAACTAGCAGATTGATGTTCACAGGAGCCTTCAAAGAATTGATGCTTGCACACAAGAACTGCCATTGTCTGTGGGACTGACTGAGCGAGCCGAGCGTTGTGCTCATTTATATGCAACAGTCCCACAGGCCTTAGATTAACCCCTTCACGACCGCGGGCAGTAAAATTACGTCCTAGCGGTCATAACGTTACTGCCCGCGGTCTGCTGGCAGCAGCATGCTGCGATCGGCACACATCTCAGCTGATTTTCACAGCTGAGATGTGTGCCTGCTAGGCACGAGCAGAATCGTTATCTGCTCGTGCCGTTTAACCCCTTATATGGCGCTGTTAATATGTGACAGCACCATTATAAGCACGGTCGCGGTAAAATTTTACTTACCGCCCGATACCGGAAGTCACGTGACGCGATCACGTTACTTCCGATAGTTGTCATGGTAGCACAGGGTCATGTGATGACTCCTGTACTACACCTGACTTGCTTTCACTTTCACTGTGCCAGCGGCACAGCTAAAGAGAGAGAGCGTATCTGCTGTTTACAGCCTTGTAGCTGTGATCAGCAGATAGTGCAGAGCGATCGGATTGCTGATCGCAATAGCCCCCTAGGGGGACTAGTAAAATAAAAAAAAAAGTTAAAAAAAAAAAAAAAAAAAAACCTAAAAGTTCGAATCACCCCCCATTCACCCCATTGAAAATTAAAGGGTTAAAAAAATAAAAAATATACACACATTTGGTATCGCCGCGTTCAGAAACGCCCGATCTATGAAAAAATAAAATCAATTAATCTGATCAGTAAACGGCGTAGCGGCAAAAAATTCCAAACGCCAAAACGACGGTTTTTTGTCGCCACAACTTTTGCGCAAAATGCCATATGAGGCGATCAAAACGTAGCATCTGCGCAAAAATGGTACCGTTAAAAACGTCAGCTCGAGACGCAAAAAATAAGCAGTCACTGAGCCATAGATCCCAAAAAATGAGAACGCTACGGGTCACGGAATATGGCGTAAAACGGGCGCCACTTTTTTCAGACAAACTTCCGTTTTTTTTTTAACCCCTTATATAAAAGTAAACCTATACATGTTTGGTGTCTACGAACTCGCACTGACCTGAGGCATCACACCCACACATCAGTTTTAGCATATAGTGAACACAGTGAATAAAATCTCAAAAACCATAGTGCTATTGCACTTTTTTTGCAATTTTTCTGCATTTGGAATTTTTTTGCCGTTTTCCAGTACACTATATGGTAAAACTGAGGGTTTCATTTAACAGTACAGCTCGTTCCGCAAAAAATGAGCCCTCACATGACCATATTGACTGAAAAATAAAAAAGTTACATCTCTCAGAAAAAGAATGGCGAAAAATCGGCCGGTCGTGAAGGGGTTAAAGGGAATTTGTCACCAGGTTTTTGCCACCTAATCTGAGAGCAGCATAATGTAGTGGAAGAGACCCTGATTCCACTAATGTGTCACTTACTGGGCTGCTTAGTGTAGCTTTTATAAAATCACTGTTTAATTAGCAGTAGATCATCATTAGAGGACTACTTTGTGCACTGCCAGGTAGTCCAGCAGCCGCATGAGCTCGCTATAATCCTCCTCTACATTCAAATAACTGCTAGATCTACAGCAGAGAAAACATTGGTCTTATCAAAATGACAGCAAACAAGCTCAGTAAGTGACACATCGCTGGAATCAGGGTCTCGGTCTCTACATTATGCAGCTCTCAGATGGGGAAGGAAAAACCTGGTGACAGATTCCCTTTAAGTGGTCAGATGCATGATTGACAGGCCTCTCCATTCAAGGGGCTCAGGTCCAACATTCTGCTCCTCCGGATAATGATGAGCTGGTATCTGGGTGCCGCACCCTTAGGCTATGTGTCCACGGTAGAATGTTGCTGCGGATTTTTCTGCATGAAAATCCGCGACTTTCCCGGTAAATCCGCACCTTTTCAAAGGTGCGGATTTGCCGCGGATTTTTTATTTATTTTTTCCCAATTCTATAGCCAAAATCCGGATCAAAATCCGCAACAAAAATTGACATGTTGCAGATTTTTCCGGATCAAAATCCGCGGCAAATCCGCAGCGGAAAAATCCGCAGCATGGACACAGCATTTCCAAAATGCCATTGAAATGGCTGGGAAGTGCCGCTGCTGCAGATTTTCGGAAGGCTTTTCCGCGAGAAATCCACGGCAAAATTCGCGCATTTTCCGCAGCGTGGACACATAGCCTTAACGACTATCTCAGCGCCAGATTGTAAGATAATACAGTGAAGGCTACAAGGATGGATCTCATTTGCTACTTACCATAATTGTTAATCTTCACTGTATACGTGCTGGCCATGGGAGGGACGATGGCCGACGGCTTCTGAACGTCCGTAGACTCCCCTGCCTGTTGCTGCTGCCTGTTGGAAATTTCGGTCTCAAGCTTTCGCTGCTCCACAACCAAGACATCACGGACCCTCTTCCTGGTGGCTACCTCCAGCAGCTGCTTCACGTCTTCAAGATCCTTCTGGAGCTAGAAAAACAGTAAGAAAGTCAGACAGGGCCTTAAGAGTTATATTTCAACCATACTCCAAAAATCATAGGTCTTATTTTTGGGGAGTGATCAGGCTAACTTTGCGCAGGGAAAACCTACATGACTTTATACTGCTTTCCTGAAGACAGTGATCAAAAGGCAGGATTTTTGTGTGTGATGGAGATGCTTTCCTGTGCTCCACAGACGGGGCTTGGAGTGCAGCAATCGTGAAATGGGGACATCAACAAATGCTTGCAGTCATGTAAAATATAAAACTCACATGGTACTAACTCCACCTGGCTCTGGTCTCAGGGTTTCAGCTGCAATGGTGACATCACGTCTACAGTGCACATCACCGCTGCAGACAATCACTGACCTCAGTGTCATGTGCTGTCTACATTAGCGGAGCTGCAGAGCTCAGTGATTGGCTGCCCTTGCATATACAACATAGATGTGAGCCAAGAGGTCGTACCTCCACTATTATTTATTATGCATTGCTTATATAGCGCCATTAATTCTGAAGCACTTTACAGATGTAATCAACACTGTCCCCATTGGGGCTCACAATCTAGAGTCCCTATCTGTATGTCTTTGGAGTGTGGAAGGAAACCAGAGAACCTGGAGGAAACCCACACAAACATGGGGAGAACATACAAACTCCTTGCAGATGTTGTCCTTGGTGGGATTTCAACCCATGACCCCAGCGCTGCAAAGCAACAGTGCCAACCACTGAGCCACCGTGCTACTCTAAATATAGTATAGCGCTAACCTGAGCCACTCTGTATATAGTATAATGCTAACTATTGAGCCATCGTGCTGCCCTATATATAGTGCGAACCACTGAGCCACCATGCTACTCTATATGTATATAGTATAGTGCTATCCACTGAGCTAGCGTGCTACTCTATATATAGTATAGTGCGAACCACTGAGCCACCATGCTACTTATATATATATAGTATAGTGCGAACCACCGTGCTACTTTATATATAGTATAGTGCGAACCACTGAGCCACCGTGCTGCCCTATATATGGTATAGTGCAAATCAATGACCCACCCTGCTACTCTATATATAGTATAGTGCAAACCACTGAGCTACTCTGTATATAGTATAATGCTAACCACTGAGCCACCGTGCTACTCTATATAAAGTATAGTGCGAACCACTGAGCTACTCTATATATGGTATAGTGCGAACCACTGAGCCACCATGCTACTCTATATATGGTATAGTGCGAACCACTGAGCCACCATGCTACTCTATATATGGTATAGTGCGAACCACTGAGCCACCATGCTACTCTATATATCGTATAGTGCAAACCACTGAGCCACTGCTACTCTATATATGGTATAGTGCGAACCACTGAGCCACCATGCTACTCTATATATGGTATAGTGTGAACCACTGAGCCACCATGCTACTCTATAGTATAGCGCTAACCACTGAGCTACTCTGTATATAGTATAATGCTAACCATTGAGCCACCGTGCTGCCTTATATATGGTATAGTGCTATCCACTGAGCCACCATGCTACTCTATATATAGTATAGTGCAAACCACAGAGCCACTGTGCTACTCCACATAGTATCGTGCTAACCATTGAGCTACTCTAAATATAGTATAATATAGTGTGAACGACTGAGCCTCCATGCTACTCTGTATATAGTATAATGCTAACCACTGAACCACCGTGCAGCCCTATATATAGTATAGTGCGAATCACTGAGCCATCATGATACTGTATATATAGTACAATGCTAACCACTGAGCCACCGTGCTGCCCAATATGGCAGGATCAGGGTGACCATACATATTTTGATTACTTTTTAGTGATTTTTTTGGCTTGTATTTCATTCTTCTATAGTTTTGTATTCACGTATCAGAACAAATAACATTTTTTTATATATCTATTTTGGGGTTGTGTGATCCCTTGATTACATCACTGATACACCGCACGACCTCCATTCACAGTGGATTTTTCATGGAAATTTCAACGCATTTTCTGTTCCAAAATTGGAGTAAATGCTTTGTTGTTTGTTTTTTAAAGAACCACTCCAGGGTTTTGCCTTCTTTGTCAGCGCCGGCGTGGTACTTTATATCTAAGTCCCCTTCTCCCTGTCTCATACTCGCCCTCCGGCGTTTTCATCCTTTTCCAGTGTTGCTGCGCTCCCGTGGCGCCATGATGTGCCTGTAACGTCGGACTGGCCGGAAGTCAGAAGTTACATCACAAGTTCCTAGTACAAGTCTATGAGAACCAGAATGAGGCCCTCATAGACTAGTATTGAGTTGTGATCTCCGGAGCTGCCGGCAGGTCACAAATCACCAGAGACCGTCCAGAGTGATGATGGAAAAAGATAAAAATGGAGGAAAGTGTGTATAAAAGAGGGGAAGGGGGGCTTAAAGCGCCACTCCAAGGGTGCGATAGAAATTAAAGCTGGAGTGGTGCTTTAAGACAAATAGGCATAGTAAAAAAAAAAAAAAAAAAAAAATGATATGTTCATTCTTGAAAAGGTTTCTACGCAAAAAGCGCATGGAGTCCGCCACGGCAGACTGGTGTGGATCATCCTCAGCGGATGGAGCCAGTCAGCAAGCAGGTCCTCAACAGCGCAAACTGCAAACCACACAGTGGAAATTGACGCTCAGTTTCGGGATTTTCAGGGGAGCGAGCGTCATTTTGTGGGTCATTCTAGCTCCGTGTGTTCCCGTCACACCTTATCACTCACTAATAGGCAAATACAAGTTTTTGTGGAGCATTTCTAAGCTCAACAATGAAAATACCCCCTGAAAACCTTTTCTATCATTTCAATGGAAAAATCCAAATTATGATTTTTTTTGCCTCCAAAAAAAAAAAAAATCCCACGTGAAGTCATAGAGTTAAAAAGGCCCAGATGGGAGATTCCAGATGGACCCTTCATATTGGTGGCCACTAATGGGTTAAACATTGCAAAGCCAGCAGCCACTAGGTATTAACTTGGATGGCAGCAAATATCACGTGTCCAGTAATGCTGCCCCCGGCCTCCTTACCTCCAGCAGGGCGGAATCCATGGCAGAGAAGGCGATGTAGTCTCGGATCACTGAATGAACGGCCACTCAGAAGCATAGCATTCTGGAACCTTCCGCAGCTGACAGTAACATGACTAGCTTGTGTGTAAAAATGTCTTGATTCTCTGTCAAATTGTCTCTCCAGTAAAGGAGACAAACTCTAGCACAGCGCCACCTATTGGAAGTAGCGATCCTAAAAGTCACAAGTGGATTTTCGACAATCCTTTGCAATATGACTCAGGATATATAAGCCAGATCAGAATCCCAATTTGCAGACACGGTGTTTCGGGGTGCTTGCCCCTCGTCAGTGCAAAGTATGGGGGTGTCTGATCTGGCTCATGAGAAAGCTATGTGGGGACCACGGGGGAACACTATTCTCCTTAAGGAGACTTTGCAAGCCAGTCTGGCTGCCAGGTAAGGGGACTTATAGCTGCAATGCCCCTAAAATTCCACGGGGGAACACTATTCTCCTTAAGGAGACTTTGCAAGCCAGTCTGGCTGCCAGGTAAGGGGACTTATAGCTGCAATGCCCCTCTGGGAAATATTCAAATTGTCTCTCCAGTAAAGGAGACAAACTCTAGCACAGCGCCACCTATTGGAAGTAGCGATCCTAAAAGTCACAAGTGGATTTTCGACAATCCTTTGCAATATGACTCAGGATATATAAGCCAGATCAGAATCCCAATTTGCAGACACGGTGTTTCGGGGTGCTTGCCCCTCGTCAGTGCAAAGTATGGGGGTGTCTGATCTGGCTCATGAGAAAGCTATGTGGGGACCACGGGGGAACACTATTCTCCTTAAGGAGACTTTGCAAGCCAGTCTGGCTGCCAGGTAAGGGGACTTATAGCTGCAATGCCCCTAAAATTCCACGGGGGAACACTATTCTCCTTAAGGAGACTTTGCAAGCCAGTCTGGCTGCCAGGTAAGGGGACTTATAGCTGCAATGCCCCTCTGGGAAATATTCAAATTGTCTCTCCAGTAAAGGAGACAAACTCTAGCACAGCGCCACTCTCTGTGAAATTTCGCTCGCAGCGGCCATTTTCTTAAAGACCAATCTCTGCAGAGTAAGTAGAATAGATACGGAAAAATGGCCGCCCGGAAAGAGACGAAAACATGAGGAAGGGTTGGACCTCTAGCGGTGAGCGCGCCCGCAGAGATCACGTGCTCGGGATTATAGCAGGTTAGTGCGGCCGGCCGTGCGCGCGCAACTGATCTAGTTCATTCACTTTCATTTCCTCTGTAAACCGCGTGCGGAGGCGTCAGTCCTAGTTCACACTGGAAATGTCACTCTTTTTCAATTTTCACAGCACAAAACACGCAGCGTCTTACTGTTGGCAGGAAAACTGTTGTGTAAAATATATTGTAATGTATCTTTTGGGAGGGAACCAGACCTTATAAGGCTAAGTTCACACTTCCGTTGTTTTGCATCAGTCACATGTGTTGCTTGACGCATGTGACTGATGCGTTGTACAACGGATGACAACGGTGACAAAGAAAATAATTTCTTTGTCGGACTCTGTTGTGTGCGGGGGGCAGAGCTGAGAACGTCAGTGCCGCGGTCTGCGTGAGTTGAGTGAGTGTATGTCTACATGCGGAGCGCGAGGGGGCGGAGCCGTGGAGCTGAGGGCGTCAGTGCCGCGGGGACTGCAGGGCTGGGGACAAGTGAGTGTGTGTGTACACATGCAGAGTGCGGGAGGGGGCGGAGCCGAGTGGTGAAGTGTCAGCCTCTTTGCACACTGTATCCAGGGTAAATATCGGGTAACTAAAAACAAAGCACTTTTTGCTCGGTTACCCGATATTTATCTTGGATACCAGCTTAGCGCGGGCTCCCTGCACCCGTAACCACTGTAAATATCGGGTAACTAACCAAAGCGCATTGCTTGGTTACCCGATGTTTATCCTGGTTACGGGGGCGGGAAGCCAGAGAGCGCATGCGCAGCGAAATCCTACAGATCACGCTGCTTAAAAAACGTTACATGCTGCGTTGCTCCCGCCCGGCGGTCAGTTAAAGAACGACGCAGCGGATGCAACGCAGCATCATCAGTCACAATCCGTCACTAATAGAAGTCTATGGGGAAAAACAGGATTCCTGCAAAATATTTTGCAGGATACCGTAATTCCTCAAGGCTACGGATTGTGACTGATGCAAAACAACGGAAATGTGAACTTAGCCTAAGGCTATGTGCGCACTAGAGCAAAATACCCGCGGATTTACCCGCGGATTTGCCGCGGAAATTTCTTGAGAAATGTCTGCAATCTTTGTGCAGACATTTCCCATGAAATTCTATGAGAAAAAAAAAAAGCTGTGCGCACTGGTGCGGATTTTTCTCAAGAAAGTTTCGGTGCGGAAATTTCTCGAGAAACTTTCTTGAGAAAATGAACATGTCCATTAAATCCGCAGGTATCCCGCGGATTTCTGCAGTACAGCCTGCAAAAATCCGCAGGGAACCACCCGCGGGAAAATCGCGGCAAATCCGCGGTAAATCCGCATGCGGTTTTGCCGCGGATTTTTTCCGGAGTTCAGCAAATCTTCACTCCCAGAAGTTTCTCGAGAAGATTTTCTCGAGAAACTTCACATCTCTAGTGCGCACATAGCCTTAGTCGTTCAAAGGAACAGGTCATGTAAAAAAAAAAAAAAAAAATACTATTACCATGCAGCTATGGGGTTATCTGCTGTTTATTAGTGTTTTGACGGCCACACTGAAAGCCCACCAGCCAGAAGGAGATGAACGTTATTCCCTGGGCAGCCTCGGACTTCAGTCACAGCGGAGAGGCAGTCAGAGCTTCAGTCACAGGGGAGCGGCCGTCAGAGCTTCAGTCACAGGGGAGCGGCCGTCAGAGCTTCAGTCACAGGGGAGCGGCCGTCAGAGCTTCAGTCACAGGGGAGCGGCCGTCAGAGCTTCAGTCACAGGGGAGCGGCCGTCAGAGCTTCAGTCACAGGGGAGCGGCCGTCAGAGCTTCAGTCACAGGGGAGCGGCCGTCAGAGCTTCAGTCACAGGGGAGCGGCCGTCAGAGCTTCAGTCACAGGGGAGCGGCCGTCAGAGCTTCAGTCACAGGGGAGCGGCCGTCAGAGCTTCAGTCACAGGGGAGCGGCCGTCAGAGCTTCAGTCACAGGGGAGCGGCCGTCAGAGCTTCAGTCACAGGGGAGCGGCCGTCAGAGCTTCAGTCACAGGGGAGCGGCCGGAGGAGCTTCAGTCACAGGGGAGCGGCCGGGGGAGCTTCAGTCACAGGGGAGCAGCCGGGGGAGCTTCAGTCATAGGGGAGCGGCCGGAGGAGCTTCAGTCATAGGGGAGCGGCCGGAGGAGCTTCAGTCATAGGGAAGTGGCCAGGGGAGCTTCAGTCACAGCGGAGCAGCGCCCCTGGCATCAACAGCCCCTCAGCAATGCATTAGTACAGAGCCAAAATTTTTCAGTCCTCATTGTATAGTGCAAGGCCCTTCCAATAGTGTCATTTTTAGTGTAGACAATAACAAAAACCGTAAGGTCTCTTGCTGTGGGCTTGTATTATTTATTTTTTTTTTTGGTAAAATAACCAAAAAGACTGTGTATATTTTTTTGTGTGCATTTTTTCCTTTTTGGGTGCAGCCAAGCTTTTTAATGTTGGTTTGAAGCATTGTAGCTCCCATCCTGTCTGGTGCCTGTAGTGTACACCCAGTGCCTGACTTAATTTTATGGGCCTCACCAGTAGGCGGTAAGCCACCACAATGGACTACACGTGACTGGTGCCTTGTAAAATTCTCCTCAGTGTGCATTTATAGGCAGCCATTCCTCATGGTTGGAAGGTGTGGCACTAGTCAGCGTTCTGCTTTCATCAAGGAGTCTGCTTCACCATGGGAGCCGACACTAAATTCTCTTCATGGCCCTCACTGTGTATAAGATTGTCATTTAGATGGATGAAACCTCACACACTCAGTTGGCTAGCTGCAGATGGGCATGGTTTCAGCCATATTAACAGGGATCCATGGAACCAACTTTTTGGTGAGAAGCGCCGTACCTGCCCAGCATTATTGCAGATATTGTTTTTTGGGATTTGACAGCATGCAGCACTCTATTCTGTAGTAAGCTGATGGGATTCATGAACTGTGTGGCTGCTCCAACAAGGACTTTAGTAGAAGAGAGTTAAAAAAAAAAACCCCTATGTATGCATTTTTATTATTATTTTTTTTTTTGGGGGGGGGGGGGAAATAAAGCCCCTTATCTGCAATATCTGGGTGTACAGTTACCCCCAATACTAGACCAGGGCTGCAATACAATGAACCTCTGCCTGCCTCAGATCCTCTACCTATCAGAGGAATGATATCCTGCTTATTGAAAGCAATTCTTAGCCAGAAGCATTAGTTTACAAAATCAATAGAGAAACCTTGAGTCGCGAAACGAAAAATGTGTTCCCCATCTCAGAATAGACTAATTTCTATACCCTACCAATGGTCTTTCACTTCTGACCAGGTCATGAATATTTGGCAATTGCTGAACCATTTTAGGCCACTGTCCTTATGTAGTAAACTATTGCTCATTCATTACCTCGATTTAGTAAAATAAAATGTTTGTGATCAGGACAAGGGTGGGGAAACCACATAACTGGCTGCCATGATGACCATTGTGGGGCTGAGCAGGTTTATAAAACATGTAGTACCTGCAGCACAGTGGTTAGCACTGTAGTCTTGTGGTGGCTCAGTGGTTAGCACTGCAGTCTTGCAGCGCTGGGGTCCTGGGTTCAAATCCCACCAAGAACACCATCTGCAAGGAGTTTGTATGTTCTCCCCGTGTTTGCATGGGTTTCTTCCAGGTTCTCTGGTTTCCTCCCACACTCAAGACATACAGAGAGATCCCCAATGGGGACAGTGTCCCTGCTGTATGTACAGTGTTCCTGTATGTAAAGTGCTGCGGAATATGATAGCGCTATATGAAGATTTATTTATTTAGTACCTGCAAAGATGTAACTACACGTTTCACCTTACCAACAATTAATATTTGCAATAACGAACAAAAAACTTTATTCTTTAAAAAAGTCACTTTATTATCAAACATCAGCTATTCTATCCATGATGGTCCTGTAACTCATGAGACCACAGATCTTCAGCTCCTAAAACAAGAAGTGACACTGTTAGTGATCAGCATTACCCATACACACTTACAGGTGACAGCTTTGGTGCGGGGTGTCAGTACTTTTGTTTTCATCTTTGTATCAGGGAGAGAGTTCAAAGTAACTGTCATCATTCCTCCCCACAGCATTCAATGCAAAAGCCAATAAAAAGGTTAAAAAAGGTTGTCCACTACTTTAACATTGATGACTAAGGATAGACCTTCACGGTCTGATCATCCGGGGTCCAACACACCCACTGATCAGCCGCTCTGTGTCAGAAAGTGCAGTCTTCGGATATTGGCCGGGTAAGACACATCCACCTCCTATTGCTTTATATAGGAGGCAGATGTGCAGTACCCGGCTGCTAGCAGAAATGGAAACAGCTCCAGAACCAACCATTTTTGGCTATCTGCAGCCATCGCCAGCACTGAGCTGATCGGTGGATGTGCCGGATGTCGGACCCCAGCAGATCAGACATTGAGGGCAGTTCATCAATGTAAAAGTACTGGACAACCCCTTTAACATTGTTACATACCATAAGTGGATTGTGTGCAGGTCTCATCTCCGTGGTTTATCATGTCACACCTGGAAAATTAAAGAAAACAAAAAAAAAAGTCAGTCAAGTCATAGTCACTTAGAACTAAATAGAACTTGACACATCTAGTGGAAGAAATAAAACCCCCTTTAAAGCAAATAAGGCCAATGTATCATTGCATAATGCCAGAGCTCTCCCGCTATAGCCTCAGAAATAAATGGAACGGTTGATGATTATATCAGTATAGATCATATGGCAGAATCGGTTTCATCACTGGTTATAGGGGTTTAGAGCAGCATTGGGTGGGGATTTTCTAAATTGCCATGGTTTACAGTATAGGAGTATAAGTGGAGAAGACTGTCTGCAGAAGATCCGCTAGATGAATCACAAGCTTCCTGACAACGTACCATGAAAACCAAGTCCAGTCCCGTGCCCTGGAGTGAATGCTGACAAATTGAGGCCTGTAAGAAAAGAAGACAGGTTGTAATAAGTACAATATTCTTACCAGCTAGAGTAACAAAAAAAAAAAATATATATATATATATATATTTTTCACTGCTGTATGATTAACATCTTAATGTCCCATTACATCACAAAGCATGACGTTGACTTTAGAGCAGGCTCAGAAGCAGAGCCCAACTTATATAGCCAGGAATTATATATGATAGATTGGGGTGCCCTTCAATCACCAACAGTGGCATAAGCAGCATGATCCAACCAGCATAATAGTTCAGGTGCCCATCGGCTCCCCTATGCCACTATCACAAGAAGCCAATGTGTTTATATAGCAGGGGGCCAGTTCAATGCCCATGTGGCCATCATGCGATTGTTTTGGTGATTTACACCCTGGTTCAACTCCCCTAGAGAACAGGGGAAAATTGAAAGGAGAAGAGAAAAAAAAAAAAGTGGCCAAAACGGGATAAGGTTAAAATCCTCATTAATAGAATAGAGGGGCGGCCACAAACATAAGCCTCAGCATTAGTGTTGTCAGAAATCACTTCTGTCCACTACTCTTAAACCATCATCGGCTTATATCGGATCAGAGTCTCCATTTCTTAAACCGTTTAACTGATTCCATCAAGGGGTTTCTGAAACTAGAAAACCACCATTTAGTGGTCAACAGAAAATATTGCAATCTTAAAAATTCTCTGTGGGCATTATCTGGTAAAAGCTCAGTGCCAATACCACAACCTCTCGACAAGCATTGTATAGGTTCTCTCCATGGGGAAAAAAAAAAAAGAAATAAAATGTGAACTTAAGACATAACCGTTCACACTTTGCAGGTGCAGCCTTACCTAGTGCAGCATCTTCAGACTCTGACCTGCAAGAATAGGAGGTGAAGGATTAGAGTCGTTTATGGCCGGAGTCTTGCATTTATCCAGGCAGGTTCTCAGACAAAAGTGGAACGGTTAAAGATGTAATCATCCTTAATCATATGGCAGAATCAGTTTCATCACTGTAACCAAGACTTCCAACTAAAGCTATACAAACACTTGTACTTACCAGGTTTAGCCGCACTGCACATTCACAACCTACAATTAGAAAAGCAGGTCAGTGCTGCCAATCACAGGTAACAGATGGTAATAAGGGTCAGGGGTCATATCAGTACTTAGGTTATTCCACATATTGTTTCAGGTCAGACATTTGAAGCATCATTATAACCCCAAGATCACACATCGTGTCCTGAATTATTGGGTATTGCAATGTACACAGCCATGTCGGCCCTTTAAGACAACCTGAGTCAATACTGCAGCATGTAGGCAAAGTACCTTGTGGGCAGTGGGCACCCAACTGGGGTACAATTAAGATATATGCTACAGAATTGTGCAGCCATTAGCCACAACTTTAAATAGGATAGGTAATCTGTGTCAAAGTATTGGAAAATCTAAGGATAGGTAATCAATGTCTGATCGGCCAAGGTCCAACACCCCATACCCTCAATCAGGTGTTCTTGGTCTCGGCAGCCAGAAATTCTCAGCTTCGGCACTGCGCCGTCTTCCGATAGTGGCAATAGCCAGGTACTGCTCATCCGCCCCCTATTAGAATGGAAGGCCTATGTGCAGCAGCACCCGGCTGCTATCCGAAGACTGATCTGTGCTGAAGCTGAGCATTTCCAGCTGCCGGGACCGAGAACACCTGATTTGTGAGGCTATGGGGTGTCAGACTCCGGCCGATCAGACATTTATGACTTATCCTAAGGATAGGTCATTAACCTCAAAGTAGTGGACAACCACTTAAGATTTTGGTCTTAATCACCATAGCAGAACACACCCCGACTAGAAGTGGTGGTGTCTAGAGACGTGAGATGTACGGGCCTGTTCTGCCCAAGTGTGAGTGATTATGGGCGACATTACCTACCTGGTGCAGTGACAGATTCTTCATCTTGCAGGACATACAAGCTGCAGCCCTAGAAGAAGACAGATTATCAAGTTACACAGTGTTTAGTAATAATCCCACTGAAGAGCAATGTTACACAGCCTGTATCAGTGTGGATAAAGTTATCCTCACAAGTAATTGGAGACCTGCTTCACAAATCATCATTTACAGACTACTGCAACCAGACATTAAGATGACACTTGCCAGCATCAACTAGACCGGGAACTTCCCCAACAGTCAAGTAGGCATGGAGGGAGGCTAAAAATGACGGATCTCTAATTTAATGGTATGTATTAAAGGGATCTCAGCATTATTACATTGCAAGACAGCAGAACTGGGCCTCCAATAGGCGCCATAGTTTTGGAATCTGGTGGAGTCTTTGCAAGGCATGCTGGATTATACACTCACCGATAGGGCTCTGGATACAGGGCAGACTACAGATCTACACATTCCTCTTCATAGGTGGCTTCTTAGATACAGGACACTGAAGAAAAATAGATAAAATAGATGTAATTAGTTACAGTAGTGGGACCACAAGACAAGAAGACATCCACCTCGGGAGGATTCAGATAGGAGCGAAAGACTGTTCTTCACAGAAGATCAGCTGAACTATGTTTTCATCACAACATCCTCCAGAACCAGTGCAGACTTGTCAGATTGTACTTACCGGATATATCAGTCCAGACCGCTCAAACAACAAGTGAGGTCTGCAAAGAAAAAAAAAAAAAAGTTAACATTGGTTACATTATTTTAGATGCATCAGTGTTAAGTGCCATTTTTTGGAAATGAGAGATTGAAGGCCAGCAACGTGACCATTTATTTTGCAAGCACACATTGTACGGCTGACGAGTCAGATAGAGCTAATAACAAACCTCCATGGGGAAGTCAAGTTTGTTAATAAAAATCATCATGTAACCGTATCTAGTAAAGGCTTCTAGGCAGAGTATAGTTTGCAAATCCACAAGCATTAAAGAAGTGGTGACATTTACTACTTGACATTAGTGTGATGACCGAGGCACTGCGAGGTTTACCAATAGTGATATATGGGGCAGATTTTATTTGGTTCATAGCAACATAGTTAAAATGTGAGTTTTCAAACTAATTGCCAATAATGTGCAGGGGCCAATTCTAATTTACTGCCCAATCATTGCAAAGGGGTGAATCCCATGTGTGCACACAGGAGAACGTACCTGCGGACATTTCTGCATGTTCACGCAGCAGCTCCCCAGAAATCCACAGCTATCTATTGCTGCGGTATATCTGTGGCGTTGTTGTGGTAAACCTGTGGCAACCGTGCGGAATTCCCGCCCTGTATCTCCATAGTGGAGGAGCGGACATTCAGCATGAATAATTTACATGCGGTTATGTGCTGCTGCGGAAAATCCGCAGCCGCAAATACCGCAGCATTTATACAGCACTCCCCAAATCCCATAGGGTAACATTGGTAGTGTATGTACTTGCGTAAACCCACGGATTTATCTGGAAAATCTAGAAAACTCGGGGGAAGAGGGGGGGGGGGGGATGGGGGTCCATGGCAAAATCTGCAGTTACTTTCTCCCGTGGACACAGCCTTAAAGCAAACACATCCTACATTTTGCAGTCTAGTCCCATAGATACATCTAATTTAAGGCCAAGTAGTAGGGAACTTTGTATGCCGCATCTTGTAGACCCCCAAGTCCTCTAATTCAGTGAATCAAAAAGAGTACACCTCAAATACTCACTGCCAAATCCACAGGCATCTTCATCCTCAACTTCACGATGGTGACCTGCAATATAGACAATGTAATTTTACAAAGGGTTCTGCAGCCAACAATGTTGTTACATCATGTCCATAGACACATCAGATAGGAGCGAAAGACATAATAGTTCTTCATCAGTGGTCATCTGCTGAACTATGTGATCATCATTGTGTCTGAAGAAGTTTTAGATTAACTGGTAATATTAGCCCAAATGGTATAAAAAGTAGCCACAGAACTGATGTACATTTCACCGCAGCAAGAAATTCATAAGGTGCATCAAATACAAGTCTTCTGCAATTACCCCATGCAAATTTTTTTATTTTTTTTATGATCTAAAATAGTTACTTGCATGTGATACAATTCTAGGCAATCTGTTTAAATTTGATTTCTTTTGGTTGCAAACCTAAGGATTAATGTTCTCCCTGCAGCTGCTCAGTGGGTGGCACTAGGGCAGGGAGTATGGTGTAATCACCCACGTGTGCATGCCAAGGGGCAGATCACTAAAGGACTATTCAGTATGATTACACCACTCGAGATTGCTCATGGTACCCAGCACCACCTGTTGGCCAAATTGAGCAGCTGCAGGGAGAACACAGCTGCAGATTCCCTGCAGTGTTTTTTTGCTTTTGCAAACACTTAAGGGGTGGTTCACAAGTTAACACATCGATATATGTTGAGAAACGGTGTTGCCACTATTGTCTGTGTGCAGAGCTATTGAGGTCCGCTCATCCCCTTCGCGTGACCTGCGGGCTCTGACCTCTGATGTCAGGTCAACTTCCTGTTGACCTGACACTACCAAGGCGGCCCCAGTCTTCCTGAGTGACTGAATGTGGGCGGAGTTTCAAGACTCATCACAGCCCAGCATTGCTCCCGTTTGCAGCGCTCTGCAGTGAGTAGGGAGATGCTGTGCAATGAAACTCCAACCACAGTCCACTCAGGAAGACTGTGGCCGGCCGCGGTGATATCAGGTCAACGTGACATTACCGGACAGCAGATGTCAGGGAGCCCGGGAAAGGGGATGAGCAGACCGCACTAGCACAGCCGACAGGCACCATTGACAACACAAGCTATTTGGGAGAAGACTTATTTCTCAAGATAATATCGATATGCCTATGAATACTACTAACTAGTGAACCACCCCTTTAAGAAACTGCTAATGGCTGCACTGTGTAGTAATGCACTATTTATCCTGGCTTACAGATTTTGTGCACACAAAATATAAATATAAATTTTCTATTATATTTAAAATACATCACAAGGCATTTCATGAAGAGAATTGTTGATACAAACCTAGTACAGAGTCCACCATCATGGATCTATAGGTCCTGGATGCCAAATGTTGTCTAAAAGCAAAAAGACAACCCCATGAATAAGCAGCACACGCTCCTTACTCCAACCCATCTCCCTGCAGTGTATCAGTGTAAGAGACGTCCCTCATTCTTTTTCAGAGAGATTCCCATTGATTATATTAAGTCATCATGTACACAATTATATATCCATATATCACACTCCATAAACTTACCCATATGCCCATGCATAATGACTTCTGGCCTAGGGAAAATAATAAAACTACATTACAACAGATTCTGAAGCCTAATAGTCATTATGTCACATCCATTATAGACACATCAGATAGGAGCGAAAGACATAATAGTTCTTCATCAGTGGTCATCTGCTGAACTATGTGATCATCATTGTGTCTGACAGGTCAACCAATAATGGACTGGTCTAATAGTATAACTACAGGGACTGCAAACTAGTTGCATAGTTTCTCATCATCAACAGCTGTGCGTATAGAAACATACAGGGTAACGGGCGCAGCATGTGCCACTCCCTGCCGCAGCATGTGCCACTCCCTGCCGCAGCATGTGCCACTCCCTGCCGCAGCATGTGCCACTCCCTGCCGCAGCATGTGCCACTCCCTGCCGCAGCATGTGCCACTCCCTGCCGCAGCATGTGCCACTCCCTGCCGCAGCATGTGCCACTCCCTGCCGCAGCATGTGCCACTCCCTGCCGCAGCATGTGCCACTCCCTGCCGCAGCATGTGCCACTCCCTGCCGCAGCATGTGCCACTCCCTGCCGCAGCATGTGCCACTCCCTGCCGCAGCATGTGCCACTCCCTGCCGCAGCATGTGCCACTCCCTGCCGCAGCATGTGCCACTCCCTGCCGCAGCATGTGCCACTCCCTGCCGCAGCATGTGCCACTCCCTGCCGCAGCATGTGCCACTCCCTGCCGCAGCATGTGCCACTCCCTGCCGCAGCATGTGCCACTCCCTGCCGCAGCATGTGCCACTCCCTGCCGCAGCATGTGCCACTCCCTGCCGCAGCATGTGCCACTCCCTGCCGCAGCAGACTCAATTCTGCAACCATTGACATAGGTGGGGTGCATAGTAATGCACCACTAAGCCATGCCGGCCATACGACGAGGCTTTCATTGAAATGTGCGACATGATTGAGAGTTTGGGACACCCACCTTCTAGTTCAGAACCCGCCGTCTTGGGGTCTTGGCCACTAGCCTTGATGTAAGGAAAAAAAAAAATAAAAAAAAAATCATAAGACCATATGAATTAACAGCGCACACTACTTATCCAACTCCATTCCCTGCAGTGTATCAGTACAAGAGTCGTCCCTCATTCTATCTCAGAGAGATTCCCATTGATTATATCACTTCATCACGTACACCATTACTAGATATCCAGTTATCACAAGCAGTAAATGTACCTATATGCCCATCGCTCGCTGGACTCTTCACCTGGGAGAAAAAAAAAAAAAAAATATTACAAAGCGGAAATGTCTGTTCACAGCGTAAGAATATCCAGTATCTAATGCCTCAGAATAAGTACTGGTGGTAAGCTCTCTCGTCATCCTGACAGTCAAGAGTAGCAAATGGCGTCATCAGCGGCATTAGATCAGCCCTGTGCAGATGGATAGTTTCCAGGACCCAACCAAACATTGGTCGATACTATCCCAACTGGACAGATTGGGCCCAAATCAAGACCAGCGTTCTTATTTCCAGTCTTGAGGTGATGCGTTGGAATCGGAAGCTCCCGATTCATGAAGAGGCATTGAATGAGCAGCATTCGCCTCACCACAAATCCTACTCTAGTCCCTGCTGGAGTAAGATTTATGGCACAGCGTCATATTTGATGAGCGGTGGTCACTATGATCTGGCCCATTTTGGAGGTGGCTAGGTATTAAATGCATTAAAGTGGCTTAAACTGATTACTAAAGTTTTCCCTCCACATGATGGCTTCCTTGGTGGTTTATGCTTTGGGGCACATGAGGTGGGGCAGTCATTGTACAGACTCTTTTGGAGCTATGCACCGCATACTGTACCCACTGCAAGAAAAGAGCTGGCATGTGCTGCAGTAATAAGCTTTTATTGTATATACGCAAAGTACCAGTTTAGGGCACTTTAGTAATTTATTATAAGTGGCCAAACCATCAAAGATATCACAGATCTCAGGTTTACAAAGTCAAAGATTAGAGAATTTGCATTATTGTCAGGACCAAAAATGTATTTATAATGAAACACTTTACGCCAGGAGAAACATCTGGCCGCTGGTCAGAGAGGACATTGAAATCTATGGGTAGCAACACATCCAGGAGGAGTATACTACTAAATGCCACCCTTACATTCATGAGAGATCATGTTTTACAAAGACCTAAGTCACCACTGCTTTAAGAGAATATAGGATCCCAACAGGTTACAATTTTTTCATTGCTTAGGTTTACAGGTCTCCAATGTAATCCCAGCAGCAACCCATTTTCTAGCAAGGAGCAGGCACTTACAAGCTCTTTGCTATAGAGCCTGTCTGCGTTGCTTTGGTGTTGGCCAAATCTGCTGGACCCAGTTTCAGGAAAACATCCAATCACAGAATAGGGTTACATCCGAGTCCAAAATGTCAATATGATTAATATTACCATTTACAGGACCAAAAAGTCAGCTACTTGTTTTAGTCCTATGGGAGTGAATGAGAGCCATTGGCTACTAAGTAAACTACAGCTCCATTCAAACTTTGAATCCCCTATCCTCAGAACCAATGGGGTCCCAGGTATCAAATACACACACGCAATAGATTACATTAATTTAAAGGGAACTCTTCACCAGGTTTCCTTCATATAAACTGCCACCACCACTGAGCCCTTATATACAGCATTCCAGAATACAGGCCGCTCTATATATCAATTTCATTATATACCCACCTACAGGGCGGTTCGGTGGGAATCGCTGTTATGTATCCAGCACCTACTCTGCTTGCAATCACAGTTTTTCTTGCTCCATGTGAATGACACGTCCACTGTGAGCCAGTGTCCTCCATTGCACACTTCTCTCTGACCCGCTGAAGGCAGAACAAAGCACTGCAGTGCCCAGGTGTAAGGAAAGGTCAAAGAGTGCTATGGCACTACAATACTTTCCTCTGCCTTTGGCAGGGAAGCAAGAAGTGCACAATGGAGATCTGTGTGGATGATGTAGGACAAATCATCCACACTCAGCAGGTAAGTAGACCGACGATCGCAAGAAGAGAAGGCGCCAGACCGCAGGGGAGTAAAATAAAAGAACTTTTACGTTACACAGAGCGGCCTGGGCTCTTATATACAGTATTCTGGAATGCTGTATATAAAGCCTCACTGGTGGTGGCCGCAGCGGATGAGACAAATCTGGTGACAGGTTCCCTTTAAATGAGCACAGCCCCAATAAAGGAGGATCTGAGATTAAACATAGCAGAATTAAGCAAGAAGCATAATGTACAGATGCATGTCAGGAGCAGAACTGCAGATCCAACTTACAGCATGCATCAGCAAGTCCATGTCAAGGCTTCAAGTATCTAAGGAAAAAAAAATAAAAATATTATACATACAGTCTCAGTCTGGCAGCAATATAAATGAATGCTGCCCACAGGAGCCCCCCTCCGCCGCTGCCCACAGGAGCCCCCCTCCGCAATATTGCAGCCTGGTCAGAGCTGTTGGTAATCATCATTATGTCTCTGATGTCCCTACCAACATAGCTTTCATCACAATCAGGCAAATCAGAGAATATAAACCTGAATTTCCAGCAGGTTATTATATTAGTAACAGAAATCACCATACTCCCATTATCAACCGAGGTACAAGCAGGTGAAGGGTTAACAGCATGGCCGCGCAGATGGCGAGCAGGGAGCCGCACAATCCGGGCCCATCCTGCTGCAGGAGAGGAGCAGCGCGGCGGCCGAGAGAGGGAGAAGCAGGAGGGAGACGGGAGACACGTGACCAGAGACATATTAACGCCATATAGACGACCCCCAGAGCATTCAGGCCAGTGACACTCACCTACCCCAGCCTGTGACCGGTACGAAAAGGACGGCCCAGAGCCGCGGCAGCAGATTATATATCAAACTGAATACCGGATGTGACGTCATATAGAATCCCGGATGTGGCATGTAGAAGGTGGAGCCTCTCTTTAGAATTGTCGCCTGCTATAGTAAGCGCCATATTGTTGGTTTTAAAAGTTGAAAACTTAACTGTGATTGGGTGACCTATGTGTAGGGTGGCGCCTGCAATAACCAGCACCCCATGCACTATGGCTCCGCAGCTCCAAACTAATGGCTAGAAAAACATGGGCGTGACCGGTTTGGTTAGTGGGAGTGGCCGGGTAGGTTGGTGGGCGTGGTGGTTTCCTCCCGTCCACCATAATGATGCAAAGGGCCCCTACACTCTCCTATTTGGGATTTTCTTACCCTCAAATTACCGCTTCTATCCTAAACTCCATGACCACGTGGTCTTAAAAGCAATAATGTTGCTGCTTCCTGGTATCCGCTATATTGTAGAGGCCCCGCCCCCTCGTGGTCACATGGGCATGACGTCGTAGAGGCCCCTTAGCGCACAAGGATTTCGTTTCCATTCCCCAACCAATATGGCTCCCAGTCGCCCCGCCTCCACAACGTGACGGAAGTAACAGGGAGGCAGAGTTCACTTCCGGGTGAAGGCGGCAGGAGAGTGAAGGTATTTTGACATAGCACTTCCGGAGCGCTGTGTTCCGGCGGCGGCCCCGTCCCGGCCCGTCCGCGCCCCCCGGAGGTAGGTGGCAGAATTCAGAAGGGAGGGGAGAGTCCTCGGGGGGTGGGAGCGCAGGGCGCGGCCTGAGGAGCTTACACGTCATTATCCCGGGGGGGGGAGGGACCAGTCCATCTGCAGCCCGCCCCCTGCCACCCCAGACAGCTGTGCCCGGTGCTCCACCCTGCCACAGCAGCCCGTGTGCTGAGATGTGTGAGGCCAAAGGCCAGCGCTGCACAGCTGCACCCCCAGCCTGCCAGAGAATGCTGGGAGTAGTAGTTCCCCAGCAGCCAGAGAGGCACAGGCTGCCCCAGGGTCACAGCTCGTATGGGGGCGAAGAATGGCGCCCTATAGATTATGGGGGGCTCTGGAATACGGCTGCGCCCGTCCAGTGATACTTCAGTGTTGTCCTTAGGGTCCGGCGTCAATTTTTGAGTCACTTTGCAAAAAAATAATACAAACCTGTTGCAAATCCTGTACGACTTTGCCCCTGCGGACGCGTTCGGGGACATTTTTTTTCTTTCTTTTACTTTTTTTGTATTTCGTGCTAAAAATAATTCTTGCATTTGGATTTCATTAAACAAATACTCCTTTGTGTTGCATTATCTATTGGTGGCTGCAGAACGAGTTAACTAAGAATCTGTCAGTGAGCTCAGTGTGAGGGGAGGTTTTGTGAACTCTTTTATCTCTCTTTTTTTTTCTCTTAGTGGCTCTTAGCTAATTTATGACCACTGAAAGTGGAGCTCAACTTAATCAGAGGAGCTCAGAAAAGAACAAAGAGTTAAAAGCTCTGCAGTCCAACAGAGCTCACTGACAGATCCTTACTTAACTCATTCTGCAGCCAGCCATAGTTAATGCAACACAGAGGATGTAGAAGGCAGGCGCCGCAAAGTTTTTAACGTAACAGAATTTCAAAGATCGTTTTTAGCCCCAGATGCATTAAATACAAATAAATAATCTCTCCATAGGTGCTGTGTTCACACTGTGTCATTTTTTTCAGCATTTTTGCACTTTATTATTGTTTTCGATGATGATAAAGAAAACACAGCAAAAACGCTGAAAGAATTGATATTCTGCTTCTTTCAAAAACGCAGAAGTTTCCATTTTAGTCAAGAAACAAAAACAATGGTGTGCGGAGATTGCTGGAATCTCATAGGTTTTGCTGATGCTGTAAAAATCAGTTTTTAATTTGCATAAAACTACTGAAAACAACATGCAAAAAAACCTGCAGCAGAAATGGAACATAGCCTTAATGTAACCTAAAGTCATAACAATGCATAGAAACCCTGCAGTAGGTGAATAGTATAGTATGACTATGTAAAACTATAATAACTAGTGATGAGCGGGCACTACCATGCTCGCAGTCTCCATACTCGTAACTAGTGATGAACAGGCACTACCATGCTCGCAGGCTCCATACTCGTAACTAGTGATGAGCGGGCACTACCATGCTCGGGGGCTCCATACTCGTAACTAGTGATGAGCGGGCACTACCATGCTTGGGTGCTCAGTACTGGTAACTAGTGATGAGTGAGCACTACCATGCTCAGGTGCTCAGTACTGGTAACTAGTGATGAGCGGGCACTACCATGCTCGGGTGCTCTGTACTCGTAACTAGTGATGAGTGAGCACTACCATGCTCAGGTACTTGGTACTCGTAACTAGTGATGAGTGAGCACTACCATGCTCAGGTGCTCAGTACTCGTAACTAATGATGAGCGGGCACTACCATGCTCAGGTGCTCTGTACTCGTAACTAGTGATGAGTGAGCACTACCACGCTCGGGTGCTCGATACTCATAACTAGTCATGAGCGGGCACTACCGTGCTCGGGTGCTCTGTACTCGTAACTAGTGATGCGTGAGCACTACCGTGCTCGTTTGCTCTGTACTCCTAACTAGTGATGAGCGGGCACTACCATGCTCGGTACTCATAACTAGTGATGAGTGAGCACTACAATGCTCGGGTGCTCAGAACTAATAACTAGTGATGAGCGGGCACTACCATGCTCAGGTGCTCTGTACTGGTAACTAGTGATGAGCGGGCACTACCATGCTCAGGTGCTCTGTACTGGTAACTAGTGATGAGCGGGCACTACCATGCTCGGGTGCTCAGTACTGGTACTAGTGATGAGCGGGCACTACCATGCTCAGGTGCTCTGTACTGGTAACTAGTGATGAGCGAGCACTACCATGCTCAGGTGCTCAGTACTGGTAACTAGTGATGAGCGAGCACTACCATGCTCAGGTGCTCAGTACTCGTAACTAGTGATGAGTGGGCACTACCATGCTCGGGTGCTCAGTACTCATAACTAGTGATGAGCGAGCACTACCATGCTCGGGTGCTCAGTACTCGTAACTAGTGATGAGCGGGCACTACCATGCTCGGGTGCTCAGTACTGGTAACTTGTGATGAGTGGGCACTACCATGCTCGGGTGCTCAGTACTCGTAACTAGTGTTGAGCGAATCCAAACTGTAAAAATGCGGATCTGCGCGGTTTCAGCGTCCGATCTGGATCCGAATTTTTTTTTTCTCCCTCTCCCCTCCCTATCCCCTCCCTCTCTCTCCTCTCTCTCTCTCCCCTCTCTCTCCTCTCTCTCTCTCCCCTCTCTCTCCCCTCTCTCTCTCCCCTCTCTCTCTCCCCTCTCTCTCCCCTCTCTCTCTCTCCTCTCTCTCTCTCCTCTCTCTCTCTCCTCTCTTTCTTTCAGATCCGGACTTCTTTTCCAACTCGCGACGGATCCGCCGGACCCGGATTATTAGAAGTCCGCTCAACTCTACTCGTAACTAGTGATGAGCGAGCACTACCATACTCGGTACTCGTAAATAGTGATGAGCGGGCACTACCACGCTTGGGCGCTCAGAACTGGTAACTAGTGATGAGCGGGCACTACCATGCTCGGTACTCGTAAATAGTGATGAGCGGGCACTACCACGCTTGGGCGCTCAGAACTGGTAACTAGTGATGAGCGGGCACTACCATGCTCGGTACTCGTAAATAGTGATGAGCGGGCACTACCATACTCGGTACTCGTAAATAGTGATGAGCGGGCACTACCATACTCGGTACTCGTAAATAGTGATGAGCGGGCACTACCACGCTTGGGCGCTCAGAACTGGTAACTAGTGATGAGCGGGCACTACCATGCTCGGTACTCGTAAATAGTGATGAGCGGGCACTACCACGCTTGGGCGCTCAGAACTGGTAACTAGTGATGAGCGAGCACTACCATGCTCAGGTGCTCAGTACTGGTAACTAGTGATGAGTGGGCACTACCATGCTCGGGTGCTCAGTACTGGTAACTAGTGATGAGCGGGCACTACCATGCTCGGTACTCGTAAATAGTGATGAGCGGGCACTACCACGCTTGGGCGCTCAGAACTGGTAACTAGTGATGAGCGAGCACTACCATGCTCGGGAGCTCAGTACTGGTAACTAGTGATGAGCGGGCACTACCATGCTCGGGTGCTCAGTACTCGTAACTAGTGATGAGCGGGCACTACCATGCTCGGGTGCTCAGTACTCGTAACTAGTGATGAGCGGGCACTACCATGCTCGGGTGCTCAGTACTCGTAACTAGTGATGAGCGGGCACTACCATGCTCGGGTGCTCAGTACTAGTAACTAGTGATGAGCGAGCACTACCATGCTCAGGTGCTCAGTACTCGTAACTAGTGATGAGTATAATGGAAGTCGCTGGGAAACTTGAGCATTTTTCCGGAAGGAAAAATGTTGGAGTCCCCCCCATTGACTTCAATTATACTCAGGTGGTTGAGTTGCGTCTAAGGCTATGTGCGCACAGTGCGTTTTTCGTGGCGTTTTTCGGGTGCGTTTTTGGCCTTAAAACTGCAGGACTTTGCTTCCCCAGCAAAGTCTATGAGTTTTCATTTTTGCTGTCCGCACACATCTGCTTTTTTTACCTGCGTTTTTGAGTTAAAAAAAAAAATGGACATGTCAGTTCTTTCCTGCGTTTTTCTGCGTTTTCCCCCCATGCAATGCATTGGAAAAACGCAGCAAAACGCAGAGATCAAAAACGCAGACACAAACGCACCAAATCGCGGTAAAAACGCGTGCGTTTTTTTATGCGTTTTTTTTCGACGCAGGTGCGTTTTTGTGCGTTTTTAGCGGCCAAAAACGCAGCGTCAAAAAGACGCAGTGTGCAAACCTAGCCTTACTCTTAAAAAGTCCCGAGTATGGTAGTGGTCACTCATCACTAATAAATGTATAAGGTGCACAAACCAAAGGGGGGGCTCACATCAAAATGTACTGAGTACAGCAAAACCAAACAAATAAGTGCCGCCACTCTTCTTCGAGCTCGCTCACACCACTCTTTTAATCAGATGAATTCTGTCTGATGTTTATTTGACAGCGCTCGGACCAACTATATATAAGGTGCCAGTGATGATCAATGCTTTGTGTTTCTTACGCTGATTCATCATAAAAAAAACCCTCAGCACACTGCCGTATAACACGTCAGTCGGACGAGACTCATCCATTCAAGTGTATGGGTGCATAGAAACATCGGACTGCACCCGGATGACATCCGAGTGAGGAAATCTACGGTTCTATTACTGTAGCCTAAGTGACATACGCGGGTGCACATAAACAGGCGAATTGTACAGTATAAAATTAAAAATCCCATAAATATTCTCATCATAAGACAACTATGGGGACAGAAAAGAGAATTTAGATTATCGTTATCTGATCTGCACCCGAAAGCAAAATGTCATTTGGCCAAAGCTCTTTCGGAACTAGTAATATGGGGAGCTGTTGTTTCTTTAGAGTATATGATAAGATCTTGATTTGCATTTATGCAACGAATGTATTTGAGATTATCTGACCACTGGACCCTGAGAGGGCCTATTTTTGATGTCTCTTCCCTCCCCCTTTTTCCTCTTTTCTCGCTCTTCTTTTCTTTCCCTCTCCCACATTGTTGTTTATTTTGATTTGTAAAAACGCAATAAAAATGGACTAACTATAAAATTAAAAATCCCTCTGTTCTTGGAACTGGAGAGGATCTTTGATTAGGTTACATTTGTTTGTTTTTACACTTAGCACTTTGTAATTCTACCCATTTTTGAACTCAGGATAACCGCTTTACCCTTGCAAAATGTGCAGTAAACGTAGCATCACATTGCAACAATTCACTTTTCTTTTCCATCGATTCATGTTTGTTAGGTTATCTATTCCATATGATATAGCGCAGTCCGCTACCTTATTCTGCGAGAAAGCAACAAAAACATGTAAAATAACGGACGTCAGTGTGAACAGAGCCTAAGGGGTACTTTGAACACTACGACATCGCAAGCCGATTGTAGCGATGCCAAGCGTGATAGTCCCCGCCGCCGTCGCACATGCGATATCTTGTGATAGCTGCCGTAGCGAACATTATCGCTACGCCAGCTTCACATGCACTTAGGCGGCTTTCACACTATGTTTTTTTAACATGCGTCATGAACGTTTTTTAACGCAAAAACGGATCCAGTGCAAATGCGTTTTCATTTCAATGCATTTGCAATGGACTCGCGTCAACATGCGTTCACATGCGTTATTGTGAGGATCCAGCGACTTGCAGTTTTTTAACTTTTTTCAAAAACACTACTTGTAGCGTTTTTGAGCTGCGTCCAAATACTGTTTTTCACTGGATCCTGACTATACTGCACGCAAACGCATGTGAACACTGGCATGCTGATAGACAGAATCCTGCTTGCTCTACTGAGCATGCCCAGAAACCAGCCTGGCGTGATCAGTCTCTCTCTCCCCCTCCCTCTTTCTCCCCCGCCTGAGAGCGGTGGACGCTCGTAACCAAGGTAAATATTGGGTAACCAAGCAAAGCGCTTCGCTTAGTTACCCGATGTTTACCTTGGTTACGTGTGCAGGTAGCAGGCAGCCCGGCTCCTAGCAGCTACGGACACTCGTAACCAAGGTAAATATCAGGTATCCAAGCAAAGCTATTCGCTTAGTTACCCGATGTTTACCTTGGTTACCAGCGTCTGCAGCTGTCAGATGCCAGCTCCCAGTCTATCACGTTCAGTTCCCCTCATTCCCAATCACATGACTTCAATGCCCGCCCATAAACTTCAAGTGGCAGGATCCTGCAAAATAACACATGCGTTTGCATGCGTTTTTCTTTGTAAAAACAGGATCCACTTTTACAGCAAAAAAACGTTCATGACGCATGTTAAAAAAACGTAGTGTGAAAGCAGCCTCACCTGCCCTGCGACGTCGCTGTGGCCAGTGAACCGCCTCCTTCCTAAGGGGGCGGGTCGTGCGGCGTCACAGCGACGTCACACGGCAGGCGGCCAATAGAAGCGCAGGGGCGGAGATGAGCGGGACGTACACATCCCGCCCACCTCCTTCCTTCCGCATTGCAGCCGGGACGCAGGTAAGGAGATGTTCCTCGCTCCTGCGGCTTCACACACAGCGATGTGTGCTGCTGCAGGGGAACGAGGAACAACATCGTAACATCGGTCCTTCCGAAATTATGTTAATGACCGACACTACACCGATCATACAATTTCGACGCTTTTGCGCTCGTTATTCGTAGTAAAAAGGATTCACACACTCCGATGACGACAACGACGCCGGATGTGCGTCACTTTCGATTTGACCCCACCGACATTGCACCTGCGATGTCGTAGTGTGCAAAGTGCCCCTAAGACACTGCCATTAGTGTGTGTTCATATTATTGTGAGTTTTAATCTGTGGCTGCACAGCTCATGTGCCTAGAAATCGATCTCTGCCGCATCGCAGAGTAATGCAGGTGAATGAATCGTTTGGTTTCCATAGCTTGCTGGCCGCCATGTGACCCCATTCACCTGCATTAAAAATTCTGATTTTTCTTTGGCCGTGTGACCTGTGTCTCGGCCATAATCTCCATGTCGTCCCAGATTCAGGTATAATGCAATCTCATTGCACACAGATCTTCCTATAAGACGCCTTCAGCCGTGTCTGCTCTTTGTAGACATGTGCAGCGCGGTTACTTTCCCCTACATCTTACTTGCATGTATCATTGTCTGCGAGAACAGATCGGCAGCTGCGGTGACATCTTTTGTGATAAAATTATTCAGCGCTGGAAAAGCCTCCAGTTCTCATTACAATTTATAATGACTTTTCTCATTTCTGCTGGTAAAGATGAAGCAGAGCTTTGTGTCAGGCCTAAAACTCACTTCCGCAAAAAAAAACGTACGTGTCTTACGGTCCGTTTTTCGGGTCCATGTTCCGTTTTTTAGGGGCGTTTCTCCGGTACGTATGGCATCCATGTGATGGCGTATGCGAGCCGTGTGTGCGTTTGGAATGTCCGTATTGACATAAAATACGTACGTGTGCTGTCCGTGTGCTGTCCGTTTTTAAAGGCCCGCATTCTTACCCAATTAACGATTTTAATCATTCATCATGAGATCCTGGTGTTGTTGTTTGCTTTCAATTGACCTGATAGATTGGAAACAAGTGTTGCAGATTTGGTGATGACAAACGGACACGGACGATACGTGCTGAACACGGACATACTCCGTGTGCGCTCCGTGCAGGCACGGACCCATAGACCAAAGCGGACACACGTACCGTACTTACCACACGGACACACGTTCCGTGTGATTTTACGTGTGTGTGCCATCTACCATTGATTAACATGGGTCTCCGTGTGTACGTGTCTCCGGTACGTGCAAATACGTACCGCACACGTACAAAAAAAACGGATGTGTGTTGCGGGTCTCAAAAGTAGGAAAAAGTGGGATTATTGGGGAAGGGGACGGGTCAAATCACTGGACGCCCACCAATCCTTTGAGTAAAAAAAAGTTCCAATGGAAATTAGTAGAACACACATTTTGTAAAGTGGCCTGTAATGTGTGTCATGATGACCGAAACTTTGAATTTAAATTCTTGGAAGATTTTTCGAAGTTGTGCTATCTGTGAAAAACGTAGATAGCACTTATACACGAAAAATGGACGTCTGAGTGAGCACTTAGGGGTACTTTGCACTTTGTGACATCGCTACTCCGATGTCGTTGGGGTCAAATCGAAAGTGACGCACATCCGGCGCCAGTAACGACGTCGCAACGTGTAAAGCCTAGATGCCCCGATAAACGATCGCAAAAGTGTCGTAAATCGGTGATCTGTGTAGTGTCGGTCATTTCCATAATTTCGCGGCAGGCAGCGACAGGTACGATGTTGTTCCTCGTTCCTCCGGCAGCACACATCGCTGTGTATGAAGCCGCAGGAGCGAGGAACATCTCCTTACCACCTGCGTCCCGGCTGCAATGAGGAAGGAAGGAGGTGGGTGGGATGTTTACATCCCGCTCATCTCCGCCCCTCCGCTTCTATTGGCCGCCTGCCGTGTGACGTCGCTGTGACGCCGCACGACCCGCCCCCTTAGGAAGGAGGCAGGTCGCCGGCCAGAGCGACGTCGCAGGGCAGGTAAGTGCGTGTGAAGCTGCCGTAGCGATAATGTTCGTTACTCGCAGCTATCACAAGATATCGCAAGTGCGACGGGGGCGGGGACTATCGCGCTCGGCAACACTACAATTGGCTAGCGATGTCGCAGCGTGCAAAGTACCCCTAAGGATCCCTTGACAATAAGCTGTTCACAAAAGATTTCCTTGTTGTGATCACCCATGATCAGTAGGGATCTGTCAGTGCTCAATTTCCCTGTAGCGCCTCCACAATGGAAATTAAGTACAGTGGAACCTTGCATTACGAGCATAATTGGTTCCGGGACTGAGCTCTTAAACCAAGTTACTCTTATATCAAAGCAAATTTTCCCATAGGAAATAATTGAAAAGCAGACAATTCGTTCCACAACCCAAAAATATTTACTGTATTTATAGAAACTTATTACAGTAACACAATATAATGTACTGTATTCATATAAAATGATTACAGTGCACTAATATAAAATACTGTACAGTAAAAGCATATAAAGCAAATTAAACTGCACTTTAACTTACAATAGAATTGTTTTGTGTGCGGGACATACAATACAAGCAATGTGCTGCACTGGTTATCAGAAAGAAAGTACAGTACTGTATCCATAAATGCAAATTGATAGATATGCTGTATAGTATATACTGTACTGTATAATGGTGTACTGTATACAGTACATATGTATAGAAAGTTACCTCCAGAGCGGGTCAGAGCGCGGTGAAAGGACAGAACCAGAAGTGTCCTTGACGAGTATTTGCTCTTATTGCAAATCATTGCTCTTAAACCAAGTTACATATTTGTAAAAAGCTTTGCTTGTCTTGCAAAACGCTCTCAAACCAAGTTACTCTTAATCCAAGGTTCCACTGTATTACACAGTGCCTATTCCAATGAATGAACTGTCTGTATGATGCAGGACCAGACACGTACTCCGGAGAGGACGCTCTTTGCTGTGGCCAAGAGATGAGGATCCTTGAAGCGTTTCTCCGGCATCCAAAGGAAAGGTCATCAATATCCGAGTGGGGGACAGAGTCACAGGACCCCAATCAATCAGCTGTTATTAGTTCTGCACGGATCCATTTGATGTGTAGCAGCAGCTGCTGGGTCCTGCAGAACTTCTTTTCTTCTCATGAATAGGAGCTGATCTGCAGGACCTGGCCACAGCTGCTGCACATTGACCAGCTATCACCGGCTGCGCTGCACAGCTCTGATCATAAAGGGCACCTCGTGTCGGACCCCCACCAATTTTATATTGATGCCTTCTCCAATGTATAGATCACTAATATCATAGTACACCTTTTACAGGTCTCTGTTAGGTGCAAAATATTTAAAATGTTACGGCACTCTATCGCCGCTCTTTTCATCAGGAGGTGAGCAGCACTGATCTCACTTTGACAGGTGTCTGCCAGTGCATGTGTGCCGTCAGGCATCCTGCACCTTACCAATTCATTGTAGGTTTTGAGAATGATCGCGGCACCCGCGCCACGACAGATGCCTGTACGCAGGACCTCATGAGCGCAGTTCACCCCCCACAGTGCAAGCGAGAGTATAAGGCTATGTGTCCACGGTAGAATGTTGCTGCGGATTTTTCTGCATGAAAATTCGCGGCAAATCCGCACCTTTTATATGCCGCGGATTTACCGCGGAATTGCCGCGGATTTTGATGCAGATTTTTTTTTTTCCCCAATTCTATAGCCAAAATCCGGATCAAAATCCGCAACAATAATTGACATGCTGCAGATTTTTCCGGATCAAAATCCGCGGAAAAATCCGCAGCATGGACACAGCATTTCCAAAATGCCATTGAAATGGCTTGGAAGTGCCGCTGCTGCAGATTTTCGGAAAATCCGCGGGTTTTCCGCGAGAAATCCGCGGCAAAATCCGCGCATTTTCCGCAGCGTGGGCACATAGCCTTAATGCATTGGAAAATCAATTTCCTAACCTGTAGAACCTCCTTTGTAAAGTATCCCCCCCCAAAATATCTATTATGTTTTTATCTAATATATATATATATATATATATATATATATATATAAGCTGAGTGTGTGTATGTATGTTTGTGTGTATGTATCTGTGTATCTATGTGCATGTGTGTGAGTTTTTCCGCTAAAGGAATCCGCACCGTTGCATTTACAATCACAAAATTTAACGCAGACGCATCATTTGACTCAGGGAATGTCATAGACTATGTTTTGAGGGGAACATTTAACCCCGCGCTTTACAGTTATTCACCTCAAAAAACCTGCTTAAATTATAGTCAATGGAGCTGGGAGCTACAGGTCATTAATAGGAGCTGTGATTGGTTGCTATAGGCAACGAAGGACATTCTTAGTATAAGAAGCTTATGTGTGAGGTAATATGATTTCTGTGGAGAAACGGATAGAGGGAGACAGGGAGACAGGGAAAGAGAGAGTGAGAGAGGTTTTGATCTGGACACTCCAGGATGGACAGTGGTTATTAGTACAAGCCATGACATAACTAGAGTTTTAGTCAATTAAGTTCTGGGCGTCATGCACACAGGAGAGCGGAGATATTTTCACCAAAGGGCAATAAATATCTTCGAAATATACAGCACACAGAGGAACATGCCACCATGTTTGGGCCTGGGCCTGGCTGCATCACACATGAAGTCCTTGGGGGGGCCTGGCTACATGACACATTGAGGCCCTGGGGGGGCTGGCTGCATGACACATGGAGGCCCTGGGGGGAACTGGCTGCATGACACATGGAGGCCCTGGGGGGAACTGGCTGCATGACACATGGAGGCCCTGCGGGGAGCTTGCTGCATGAAACATGGAGGACCTGGGGGGGGGGGGGCTTGCTGCATGACACATGGAGCCCTTGGGGGGAACTGGCTGCATGACACATGGAGCCCCTGGGGGATTTTTTTGGGGGGCCTGGCTTCATGACACATTGAGGCCCTGGGGGGGCTGGCTGCATGACACATGGAGGTCTATGGGGCTGCATTATACATGGAGGTCTATGGGGCTGCATAATAAACATGAAGGACACCTTATACATGGACTATATGGGTACATTATACATGGAGGAGTATGGGGCTGCATAATACAATATGAAGGTTTATGGGGCTGCATTGTAATACATATAGGACTATGGGGGCTACATTATAATATATGGAGGACTATGGAGGCTACTTTATACATGGAGGACTATGGGGGTGCGTTATCAAACATGGAGGACTGTGGTGCAGTATAATATATGGAGTACTATGGGCTGCATTATAATATATGGAGAACTATGGGGTGAATTATAATACATGGAGGACTATGGTAAATGCATTATAATACATGGAGGACTATGGAGGTGCATTCTAATATATGAAGGATTATGTGGGACCCTTTATACTATATGGAAGGCTATATGGGGGCCATTATAGTATTTGGAGAACTATATACGAGGGAGGACAAAGATACAAGCATGGGATGGGAACGTTTTGTGCTGAGGGAAAAGGGCTCTTTCCCTCAGCACCCAGCTTTCCCATGCTCTGCTGTACATCTCTCAGCACCCAGCTTTCCCATGCTCTGCTGTACATCTCTCAGCACCCAGCTTTCTCATGCTCTGCTGTACATCTATCAGCACCCAGCTTTCCCATGCTCTGCTGTACATCTCTCAGCACCCAGCTTTCCCATGCTCTGCTGTACATCTCTCAGCACCCAGCTTTCCCATGCTCTGCTGTACATCTCTCAGCACCCAGCTTTCTCATGCTCTGCTGTACATCTCTCAGCACCCAGCTTTCCCATGCTCTGCTGTACATCTCTCAGCACCCAGCTTTCCCATGCTCTGCTGTACATCTCTCAGCACCCAGCTTTCCCATGCTCTGCTGTACATCTCTCAGCACCCAGCTTTCCCATGCTCTGCTGTACATCTCTCAGCACCCAGCTTTCCCATGCTCTGCTGTACATCTCTCAGCACCCAGTATTCCCATGGTCTGATATGGGAAAGCTAGGTGCTGAGGGAATGATGTATAGCAGAGCATGGGAAAGCTGGGTGCCAAGGGCAAGATGGATATCAGAACATCGGAAAGCTGGGTGCTGAGGTTAATAGCCAAGTGTCAGCATCATTATCTTGTACCCCAAGTGTCAGTGTCATTATCCCGTACCCTAAGTGGCGGTATACGTGGAGGGGGGTGCCCCGGTCCAAATTTTGCACCAGGGCCCATCAAACTCTAGTTACACCACTGCATATACATATGCAGTGAGTCTCATCCCATGGAATATAACCTATAAGACCATGCACATTAATGGTTATTAGTCCAAAAATCGCATTTGGTGCATGCACAATGCCTACTTCAAGTCACCTATTTGAGAAATTTTACATTTTTCTTCTTATCTTAATTCTTCCCATAGGGTTGAGTGCTTACGAGAGGGGCAGCCATGGAGAAAGGAGGCAATATCCAGCTGGAGATTCCCGAGTACAGTAACTCTGTCCTGAGCCACCTGAACCAGCTGCGGATGCAGGGCCGGCTCTGCGACATCGTGGTCAATGTACAAGGCCAGTCTTTTCGAGCGCACAAAGTGGTCCTGGCTGCCAGCTCGCCCTACTTCCGAGACCACATGTCCTTAAACGAGATGAGCGCAGTGTCCTTATCGGTCATCAAGAACCCCGGCGTGTTTGAGCAGCTGCTTTCCTTTTGCTACACGGGCCGTATCTGCTTGCAGCTGGCTGACATCATAAGCTATCTGACAGCCGCCAGCTTTTTGCAGATGCAGCACATCATTGACAAGTGCACGCAGATCCTCGAGGGCATCCATTTAAAAATTAGTTCACCCGAATCTGAGGAAGAGCTAAGCCAGAGCCGACCCAAACACCAAGAAAGAGTCCAGGATTCCCACCGCGTCAGCCAGAGCTTGACTCGTTCGATAAGCCCACGGCACAGCACTCCAAGACCCTCAGGGAATCGGAGGGGTCAGGTAAGCACTGTCCTGGACATTAGAGAGTTGAGTCCAGCAGAGGAGTCCACAAGTCCTCAGATGGTGGAGCAGGGGTCAGATGTGGAGAGCAGAGAGCCCATTTTACGAATCAACCGAGCCGGACAGTGGTACGTGGAAACGGGGTCAGCGGACCGAGGAGAGCGGAGCGACGACGACGTCAGGGTGATGGGGGCCCTCCGTATCAAGGCAGAGAACCTGGATGAGTGGCTGGGGCCAGAGAACCAACCGTCTGGAGAAGATGGAAGCAGCGCCGAAGAGGTGAACGCCATGGTGATTGATACAACTGGGCACAGTGCCACCGGGCAGGAAAGCTACAATTTGGGGTCATCCAACACCAAAGTGTCCAGGCCAACAAGCAGTGAGATGGACAGGTAAGTGAAACATTAAGCAGACTACTGCAGTTCTTATGGGTCAGATATTTTACAGCAGGTGGTAAAGCAATAGGCTGTGTCTACTGGGTGTTCCCATGCAATGCGGAGAATGAGTATTTGGTTTGTGTCATGTGATTTTTGCAGCAGTGTCTCAGTACTGACCCAAATGCCATTAAGTACTGAGGAGCTCCAATATCCAGCCCAGAGGTACCATAGTTTGGAGATTTCTACCTTGCATAGTTATACATCAGCTTAGGGGTTGTCCAGGACTTATATAACGATAACCTGTCCATTGTATAGGTCATCAATATCTGGTCAGTATAGGCTTGACACCCAGACCCCCCTCAATCCCCCCAGAAATCAGCCCCCCCCCCCCCCAGCCGCTGCAATCAGATGTGCACAGTGTACAGAGCCGAAACAGCGCAACTCCCTACACCAACTAGTGGCCATTCTCATGTACTGCAGCTCAGGTCAGATTCTTCACTGTGAGCTGCTGCAACCAAAGACGGTCACTACAGCTGACCAGTTGGGGTTCTGGGTGTAGATCCCCCACCAAACTGATATTGATGACCTCTCTATAGGACAGATCATCATTATATAAGTCCTGAGCAACCTCTCTATGGTCACAGCGTTAATGTAACACACCCATAGTGGTATCCCATGGCACAAAATAAAATCCAAGTGATCTTGCTATGTTGCAGAAAAACTTTTTTTTTTTTTTTTTTTCATTATTGCATCCCCAGTGTAAGATATAAGTGGGGGCTTAAAGAACATTAAATTGGGTTTCATGCTTTATGAGCTTCAGTGTCGGACATGTCTTTTTGCCATAACCATAACTGCAAAAAAATAAAATAAAAGACATGGACTGCTTTTTCAAAAATACAACAATTAGATGCAGCTAAGCAAAATTGACAAAACCTGAGCACAAAGTTGTGAGTTAACATCTTTATCAAGTATATAAGCCCGCTGCTTGTCCTGTCCAGACTAGCACTGTGCAGCACCCACCACCTCGGCGACGCCGCACCAGTAGTAGGAACAGCCATTGTTTCCCCACAAAACCCAAACTGCCAGGCTAAGCCACTGCAGCTCGGGGCCACACGAGCCCACAGACACAGCGACAATGGCCTCCACACAGTACCCACACTGAGCGAAGTGATCTAAAGAAAACTCACCATCCATGTGGTCACAAATGAAAAGTTGAGAGCAGAATAGGTGGGACCCCTTTTCCAGTCTCCTGGTACCAAGAAAAAACAAAAAAAAGTATCTGGAGAAAGAAGTTATAACTAATGATGAGCGAGCACTACCATGCTCAGGTGCTTGGTACTCGTAACTAGTGATGAGGGGGCACTACCATGCTCGGGTGCTCAGTACTCATAACTAGTGATGAGTGAGCACTACCATGCTCAGGTGCTCAGTACTCGTAACTAGTGATGAGCGGGCACTACCATGCTCGGGTGCTCAGTACTGGTAACTAGTGATGAGCGGGCACTACCATGCTCAGGTGCTCAGTACTGGTAACTAGTGATGAGCGGGCACTACCATGCTCAGGTGCTCAGTACTCGTAACTAGTGATGAGCGGGCACTACCATGCTCGGGTGCTCAGTACTCGTAACTAGTGATGAGCAGGCACTACCATGCTCGGGTGCTCTGTACTCGTAACTAGTGATGAGCGGGCACTACCATGCTCAGGTGCTCTGTACTCGTAACTAGTGATGAGCGAGCACTGCCATGCTCAGGTGCTCAGTACTCGTAACTAGTGATGAGCGGGCACTACCATGCTCGGGTGCTCAGTACTGGTAACTAGTGATGAGCGGGCACTACCATGCTCAGGTGCTCAGTACTGGTAACTAGTGATGAGCGAGCACTACCATGCTCAGGTGCTCGGTACTTGTAACTAGTGATGAGCGAGCACTACCATGCTCGGGTGCTCTGTACTCGTAACTAGTGATGAGCGGGCACTACCATGCTCAGGGGCTCTGTACTCGTAACTAGTGATGAGCGGGCACTACCATGCTCGGGTGCTCAGTACTGGTAACTAGTGATGAGCGGGCACTACCATGCTTGGGTGCTCAGTACTCGTAACTAGTGATGAGCGGGCACTACCATGCTCGGGTGGTCGGTACTCGTAACTAGTGATGAGCGGGCACTGCCATGCTCAGGTGCTCAGTACTGGTAACTAGTGATGAGTGGGCACTACCATGCTCAGGTGTTCAGTACTGGTAACTAGTGATGAGTGGGCACTACCATGCTCAGGTGTTCAGTACTGGTAACTAGTGATGAGTGGGCACTACCATGCTCAGGTGCTCAGGTACTGGTAACGAGCATAAGACTTCCCGGAAAAATGCTCTAGTTCCCCATTGACGTCCATTATACTCAGGTGCTCGAGTGGTACCCATCAGAGTGTCCAACGGCTCCACACAAGCACCGGACACCCAGGTGTGGTAATGCTCGCTCATCACTAGTTATATATAGTGTTATATTCCTTGAGAACTTTCCTAACATTTATTTTACCTTTTTTTTAAAGATTCAGCCCCTCGGGTAGTGTGGGCGCCATGCCGGAAAGACACAGAGCAAAGAGCGAATCTCCCCGGCGGCTGGAGGAACCAAAGCAACATAACAACCAGGTGAGTGGAGTCCAGTCATTACGCTGGAGCGAACCATACCTTACATCATGGACATTCAGTTCTAGAACTTGTCGTCAGATTGGGCAATTTGTGGAAATATTTTTTTGTTATATGCAGTACACTATTCTTCACATAGACAGTAGGTAAAATGAGCGCTCACTATTACCGGTATTATACGCGGGGTACGTGCCGGGGGCGCACAGAGGAGGGGGTGTCAGGCGCAGCTCTATGCAATAGCTGCAGAGCAGGGAATGACAACCTCTCTTGTTCTGTGATCGGCAGCACTTCTTCTGATTCCTGTGCTTCTGATCTTGTAAATTGATGGTCCATTGTTAGTACACACCACCACTTTATGATCACCGTGTCCTGGACCTCTGAGACCCATCAGCGTTCTTCCTATTACAGAGGTTATCCGGGAAATGATGCTCATTACCTGGGGGTTGCATTCTGTAAAAATAACAAAATCAATCATTCTCACCTGCTGTCGCCCTCCTTGATCCAGCACAAGCTGTCCCGTAAGTGATGAAGTCATCGTTCAACCCGCCACAGCTTGTGATTGGCTGCAACAATCAGGTGACTTAACGCCTGACAGCTGCAGTCTGTCACAAGCAGCAGCGGTCCTGTGGCTGGTTTAATGTTGATGTCATCACTATGGGGTGGCCTGTCCTGGATCTAGCAGAGTGACAATAAGTGAGTATGATTCTTCCTTTTTTACAAAACACCTTAACTTTCCCGTACGCCACCTCCAGCTGTACAGGATACAGGAACCAGCCCCATTCACGTGAACCGCAGAAGACCGGAGTGAAATGACGCAGAAAAACTGTAAGGTGGACCTTATACCAAGTGCTGCAACCCCTTCTCCACATCACGGGGGTTCCAGAGCTCCACCCGTCATGAATAAGCATTGGTTCCTCTTTCCACCACAAACGTCATTTTTTTGCATAGTTGCAATGTTTGTAAATTTTGGATATTTTGAAAGGGTTATAGGTTCTGAGTGAAGTTGGGCAAAAAGATTTGCAGGACCTTTGTGCAACGTTCACATCAGATATTCTACGGGAGCTGGACCAGAGCAGTGCAAGCTTGCTGTCCTCCTTCTTGTGCCTACTGGACCCCTGTGATGCCCATCGTGCTGCAGCAGGGACTCGTTGGGTCGGCATTCGAGTGCTGGCTGAGGAGGTTGCCACTGCCCTGGTCCATCTCCCATAGAGGGTCCTGTAAATCTTTTTGCTTAAAGGGGTTATCCGGCTTAATTTGCTTTTTTTTTATTATTTCCCTATTGGGCTACATTGGGGCAGGTAAGTAGATAGAGACCACTTACCTGCCCTGCTATCAGCCCCTCTCCCCCGGCTCAGAGCGGTCATGTGACCGCTCCTGCCGCGATTTTGCTGCTTCCGGTCATTTCATGTCTACATGGCCAGGGCCATGTTGACATGCAAATGTGGAAACAGCATGTCGCCTCCCTGCTGGGCTGTACAGTGCGATGAGCCCCGCCCCCTTCCCTGCACCCTCCCACACATTCCCCCGCACCTCCCCCTGCACTGCTGTGGGGGTCCGTGACCTGGCGGCGGGGCCTGGCGGCGGCTGCCATGGTGACAGCTCCAGCACCGGCCCCCCTGCTCAGGATCACACATTCAAATATACCGGCATCACAGATCACCGATGCCGGTACATTTGAAAGTGCTGATGAGAAGCAGCGCAGCGCTGCTTCTCATCTTGCACGCTGTCTGTGCTCTCTTCAGCACAGCGGTGACGTCACCACTGTGCTGATATGTCTAGAGCACAGACAGCGCGCGAACGTGCAGGAGCGGCGGGGACCGATGACGGGTGAGTATGTACTCCCTATGGGGTGGTGTGTGTGTGTGTGTGTGTGTGGTGCACAGCCCGATGTGTGTGTGTGTGTGTGTGTATGTTTGTGTATGCGGTGCACAGCCCGATGTGTGTGTATGCGGTGCAGAGCCTGATGTGGTGTGGGGTGCAGAGCCCGATGTGGGGCTGTTATTTGCAATGCTGTAGTGTAGTGCGCTGCCCTGTAGTGCCCTGCCCTGTAGTGCCCTGCCCTGTAGTGCCCTGCCCTGTAGTGAGCTGCCCTGTAGTGCGCTGCCCTGTAGTGTCCTGCCCTGTAGTGCCCTGTAGTGTCCTGCCCTGTAGTGTCCTGTAGTGATCTGCCGTGTAGTGTGCTGCCCTGTAGTGTCCTGTCCTGTAGTGTCCTGTAGTGCGCTGCCCTGCAGTGTCCTGCCCTGTAATGTGCTGCCCTGTAGTGTCCTGTCCTGTAGTGTCCTGTACTGTGCTGCCCTGTAGTGTCCTGCCCTGTAGTGTCCTGTAGTGATCTGCCGTGTAGTGTGCTGCCCTGTAGTGTCCTGTCCTGTAGTGTCCTGTTGTGCGCTGCCCTGCAGTGTCCTGCCCTGTAATGTGCTGCCCTGTAGTGTCCTGTCCTGTAGTGTCCTGTACTGTGCTGTCCTGTAGTGTCCTGTAATGTGCTGCCCTGTAGTGTCCTGTCCTGTAGTGTCCTGTAATGTGCTGCCCTGTAGTGTCCTGTCCTGTAGTGTCCTGTACTGTGCTGTCCTGTAGTGTCCTGTAATGTGCTGCCCTGTAGTGTTCTGTCCTGTAGTGTCCTGTAATGTGCTGCCCTGTAGTGTCCTGTCCTGTAGTGTCCTGTAATGTGCTGCCCTGTAGTGTCCTGTCCTGTAGTGTCCTGTAATGTGCTGCCTTGTAGTGCCCTGTCCTGTAGTGTCCTGTAATGTGCTGCCCTGTAGTGTCCTGTCCTGTAGTGTCCTGTACTGTGCTGCCCTGTAGTGTCCTGTAATGTGCTGCCCTGTAGTGTCCTGTCCTGTAGTGTCCTGTAATGTGCTGCCCTGTAGTGTCCTGTCCTGTAGTGTCCTGTAATGTGCTGCCCTGTAGTGTCCTGTCCTGTAGTGTCCTGTACGGTGCTGCCCTGTAGTGTCCTGTCCTGTAGTGTCCTGTACTGTGCTGCCCTGTAGTGTCCTGTACTGTGCTGCCCTGTAGTGTCCTGTCCTGTAGTGTCCTGTACTGTGCTGCCCTGTAGTGTCCTGTCCTGTAGTGTCCTGTACTGTGCTGCCCTGTAGTGTCCTGTAATGTGCTGCCCTGTAGTGTCCTGTCCTGTAGTGTCCTGTAATGTGCTGCCCTGTAGTGTCCTGTAATGTGCTGCCCTGTAGTGTCCTGTAATGTGCTGCCCTGTAGTGTCCTGTAATGTGCTGCCCTGTAGTGTCCTGTAATGTGCTGCCCTGTAGTGTCCTGTCCTGTAGTGTCCTGTAATGTGCTGCCCTGCAGTGTCCTGCCGTGTAGTGATGAGAGGTCAGTGCTGGGGCAGAATATACTGACAGGGAATGTGTGTGCAGGGGGCGGGCAGAGGGTGCGGCTGGACACTGGGGTGGGGCTGGACACTGAGGCCGGGCGGTGCCAGCTGTGACTGGGAGGTTTTGCACAGGAAGTGGTCATGTTTGCTGGATCTGAATGGAAACAAGAAGCTGCACAGAATAAGGCTATGTGCGCACTAGGCGTTTTTGCCGCGTTTTTAGCGGCGTTTTTTAGCGCGTTTTTGTGCTGAAAACGCAGTGACATTGCTTCCCCAGCAATGTCAATGGGTTTTCAGAAGTGCTGTCCTCACACAGCGTTTTTTTTTAGCTGCGTTTTTGTGGTGACCACAAAAACGCAGCATGTCAATTATTTCTGCGTTTTCCACTGCGTTTTTCACTCATTGAATTCAATGAGATGTTAAAAACGCAATGAATAACGCATATAGCCGCGTTTCTATGACTAAAAACGCAGCTATAAACGCAAGGGGTGGGCAGTACAGTGACGTGTACAGGAAGAGGATTCCTTCTGTTGGTAAACACAGAAGCATGAATCCTCCCGGTACCGTCACCGCTGCCTCCACCTCCCGTCCTGTGCATGTCAGCTCCGTGCGGCGCCATGTCTGGGCGGGAGGTGGAGGCAGCGGCGAAAACCAAAGTGAACAGTAGAAAAAAAAAAATGTCATATACTCACCTGTCTGCAGGGTCCCGGTGCCATGCCCGCTCCCAGCTCCTCCCGGTACCGCCGCTCTGGCTGTGTGCAGTCTCCCCGGGGCAGGACCTTGCTTGCAGGACCTGGCGCTGATCACCTGATGCAGTCACCTGACGCATCAGCTGATCGCGGTGTCGCCGGCTTTTTCGCGCCCGGCCGGCTATCAGCTGATCCTGCCGTCAGGGGACTTCATCAGCTGATTACCGGCAGCTCCGGCAGCGATCGTATAGGATCAGACTCCTGTCCAATCGATCGCTCCAGGAGCTGCCGGTAATCACCACAGCACATAAGTGAGTATTATTTTTTTTTTTTTTTTCTACTGATGCATCTGCTGATTGTATAACCGGCTTTTATACAATCAGCTGATGTGTGATGGGATTCAGGCACTTGATCCTGACACATCATCTGATCGCTTTGCCTTCCAGCAAACCGATCAGATGATATTGGATCCTGATTGGACGGCGCGGGACCCTTGACCCAGGATTACTGCGGAGGGGGGTTTATTTCAATAAATATGGAGTCACTAATTGTGTTGTGTTTTATTTCTAATAAAAATATTTTTCTGTGTGTTGTGTTTTTTTTTTATCATTACTAGAAATTCATGGTGGCCATGCCTAATATTGGCGTGACACCATGAATTTCGGGCTTAGGGCTAGCTGATAATATACAGCTAGCCCTAACTCCATTATTACCTAGCTAGCCACCCGGCATCAGGGCAGCTAGAAGAGTTGGATACAGCGCCAGAAGATGGCGCTTCTATGAAAGCGCCATTTTCTGGGGTGGCTGCGGACTGCAATTCGCAGTGGGGGTGCCTAGAAAGCATGGGCACCCTGCACTGTGGATTCCAATCCCCAGCTGCCTAGTTGTACCCGGCTGGACTCAAAAATTAGGCGGAGCCCACGTCATTTTTTTTTTTTAATTATTTCATGAAATAATTAAAAAAAAAGGGCTTCTCTATATTTTTGGTTCCCAGCCGGGTACAAATAGGCAGCTGGGGGTTGGGGGCAGCCCGTATCTGCCTGCTGTACCCGGCTAGCATACAAAAATATGGCGAAGCCCATGTCATTTTTTTTTCTTTTTGGGCAAAAAACTGCATACAGTCCTGGATGGAGGCTGCTGAGCCTTGTAGTTCTGCAGCTGCTGCCTGCTCTCCTGCATACACTAGTGAATGGAGGATGCTGAGACTTGTAGTTCTGCAGCTGCTGTCTGCTCTCCTGCATACACTAGTGAATGGAGGATGCTGAGACTTGTAGTTCTGCAGCTGTCTGCTCTCCTGCATACAATGAACATTTTGAAGAAGGAAATGACATCAGACCTTTTTTTTTTTTTTTTCATCAACAATCTTTAATGGCATTGTGCACTGATTAAAAACGCAGTGAGCAAAAACGCAGCAAAAAACGCACCAAATCGCGGCAAAAACGCATGCGTTTTTGCCGCGTTTTTTTAGCCGCGGGTGCGTTTTTTAGACAAAAACGCACATAAAAACGCAGCGTGAAAAAAACGCCTAGTGCGCACATAGCCTAAAGGTATAATTCAAGAGGAACAAAAGTTAGAAAACAAAAAATAACAATGTAGGTGTGATTAATATGACAATACAGCACAGATTAGCTTAAACTCAAACATTTTTGTTATGTCGGACAACCCCTTTAAGTTCTGAGCCATTTCATGTTGCATGACAATTACTGTATTTAACACTAGAAGTCCCAGAGAGGGGTCATTTAACATTTCTACCTTTGGAACCTAGAGACGGGTCGAATGACCTGAAGGAGTTTAGCTAAAGGCCCCGTCACACTAAGCAACATCACTAGCAACATCGCTGCTAACGAACAACTTTTGTGACGTTGCTAGCGTGCTGTGAGGTCGTTGGTTGTTGCTGGATGTCCTGGGCCATTTTTTAGTTGTTGCTCTCCCGCTGTGAAGCACAGATCGCTGTGTGTGACAGCGAGACAGCAACAACTAAATGTGCAGGCAGCAGGAGCCGGCTTCTGCGGAGGCTGGTATCCAATGTAAACATCGGGTAACCAAGAAGCCCTGTCCTTGGTTACCCGATATTTACCTTTGTTATCAGCCTCCTCCGCTCTCACTGTCAGTGCCGGCTCCTGCTCTGTGCACATGTAGCTGCAGCACACATCGGGTTAATTAACCCGATGTGTGCTGTAACTAGGAGAGCAGGAAGCCAGCGCTAAGCATTGTGCGCTGCTCCCTGCTCTGTGCACATTTATCTGCAGCACACATCGGGTTAATTAACCCGATGTGTGCTGTAACTAGGAGAGCAGGAAGCCAGCGCTAAGCATTGTGCGCTGCTCCCTGCTCTGTGCACATTTAGCTGCAGCACACATCGGGTAATTAACCCGTGTAGCTCCGTGCGGTGGTAACCAAGGTAAATATCGGGTTGGTTACCCGATATTTACCTTAGTTACCAAGCGCAGCATCTTCCACGCGGCGCTGGGGGCTTGTTGCTGGTGAGCTCACCAGCAACTTGTGTAGCGACGCTCCAGCGATCCCTGCCAGGTCAGGTTGCTGGTGGGATCGCTGGAGCGTCGCAGTGTGACATCTCACCAGCAACCTCCTAGCAACTTACTAGCGATCCCTATCGTTGTTGGGATCGCTGGTAAGTTGCTTAGTGTGACTGGACCTTAACATCCTAAAATCACCGTCTATTGTTCTGTAATTAAGGCCATTACTGTCGCACCACAGGAGGTTGTTGTTTTCCATTGAGTTTAGCCATTTAGTTTCTAGTTAGTTCTATTCAGTTTATTGTATTTGGTCATTTGACCCTCTTTCGGGACTTCAGGGGGGAGCTCGAAGTTTCTGGAACTTCTAGTGTTAACACATTTTAAGATACACTTTTCCTCCCAAAAATTTGGGAAGAAAATGAGGGGTGCGTCTTAAAATACTAATGTAGATTACCGAGGAGTTGTGGAGAGGGGTCACAGGAGGCAGGGGCAATGCTGTGCTGCAGGTGCTGCTCTGTGCAGCGGGCAGTGAGGCTCTGTGCTACGGGCGGCGAGGCTCTGTGCCATGGATGGCGGCGAGGCTCTGTGCCATGGGTGGCGGCGGCGAGGCTCTGTGCCACGGGTGGCGGCGGCGAGGCTCTGTGCGGTGGGTGGCAAGGCACGGGCCATTCTGAAGATGTCGGCGGTGTGGGCTTCAAACAATGGTACCCAGAGTCAGCGTGTGCGCAGATGGAGCTCTCGGCTCAAGCTCTCATCTGCGCACGCACCAACTCCAGCCACCATTTCTTTGAAGCCCCCACCGTCGACATCTTCAGAATGGCCAGTGTCTCACCACCCGCAGCGAGCACCAGCACAGAGCAGCGCCAGATGCCTCAGCACAGAGCAGCGCCAGATGCCTCAGCACAGAGCAGCGCCAGATGCCTCAGCACAGAGCAGCGCCAGATGCCTCAGCACAGAGCAGTGCCAGATGCCTCAGCACAGAGCAGCGCCAGATGCCTCAGCACAGAGCAGCGCCAGATGCCTCAGCACAGAGCAGCGCCAGATGCCTCAGCACAGAGCAGCGCCAGATGCCTCAGCACAGAGCAGCGCCAGATGCCTCAGCACAGAGCAGCGCCAGATGCCTCAGCACAGAGCAGCGCCAGATGCCTCAGCACAGCGCTGCAGTGAGCATCTGGACCCCCCCTCTGCACCGCCCGCAGAATTAATTGCATCATTTGTCCAACTCTAGAACCAACATTACGTAGGAATAACACCTAATAACTGCAAACACCACAGAAAGAACACTTGGGAAGGTGCATAACCTAAATATATTCTTTTATTTCAATTATTCCAATCATAAAATTCCATATACAAACTGCACATAAACAGTTTATGCAGCAATTGAAACCTACTAATGCGGTATAGGAGCCAGTCCAGTGTGATCACGAACTGGACCCAGTTGTATACATATGTGCAGTTTGTATATGGAATTTTATGATTGGAATAATTGAAATAAAAGAATATATTTAGGTTATGCACCTTCCCAAGTGTTCTTTCTGTGGTGTTTACCGCCCGCAGAATTGCTGTACTCCAGCACCACCCCTGCCTTCTGGGACCCTGCTACACCACTGCTGCCGCCCCAGTAAGACACCACCGGATTATAAAAACAGATCCCATATTTTTTTTTACCTTTTTTTTATATCTAAATTTGGGGTGCGTCTTATAAAACGAGAAATATGGTATTGTAACCCCCTTTCTTCCTTCTTTCTGTTCCCCTTCTCATATAGGGAGATGAAGGCGGGGTGATTGGAGTGAGCGGTTACGTAGAATATCTCCGAGAGCAAGAGGTATCTGAGCGATGGTTTCGCTACAACCCACGATTGACCTGTATTTACTGCGCCAAATCTTTCAACCAGAAGGGCAGTCTGGACCGCCATATGCGGCTTCACATGGGTATCACTCCTTTTGTGTGTCGGATGTGCGGTAAGAAGTACACCCGCAAGGATCAGCTGGAATATCACATAAGGAAGCATACAGGCAACAAACCCTTCCATTGCCACGTGTGTGGGAAAAGCTTCCCCTTCCAGGCCATCCTCAATCAGCACTTTCGGAAGAACCACCCCGGTTGTATTCCTCTTGAGGGTCCTCACAGCATTTCCCCCGAGACCACCACAGTTGTTACTTCTAGAGGTCCCGCCGGAGAAGAGTCTCCACCTCACGAGGAAGCCGGCGGAGTGGCACCTTCAGCAACCGCCGAGGTGGCATATGGCGGTGAGACGGCTCACGGCTCTGTGTCCACCACCGGACCAGACTGAGAAACAAAAAAAAACAAAAAGATCTATATATACAGGAGGACACAAGTTGACTAATTTCCTCCCTTTTACCTCAGCAAAACTTCACACCATTTTTCTTCTCCTTCCCTCCTGCTCCTCTCTCCGTCTTTCCCAGTCGAGTTCTCATGAGATCGGCTCCTGGGGCGTTTGCTGAATGCAGAATTTTCGGGGAAGTTTGCAAATTTTATTGCCAAAATTCCGAGAGATTGAATTAGCTTCCTTCGTGCTCCTTTCCTTTTAGACCTCAAAAGAAACAACAATCTCATCCGCTAAGGAAAGAAGCGACTTTTTTTTTTTTTTTTTTAGGTGAATACGCCCTTTCCTTTTATCACGTACAGTCGGTGACTATTGGAGATCATGGTATACAGGAGGATTTCGGGGTGACGTGGCACCTATCAATGAAGCATTTTTTTATTTTTTTTTCGGAATCAGACGGTCCGGTCTGGCCTTTAAAGAAGCTTGATGGTGCTGTCCTAGGAACATTAGTAAGGTGCTTAAAGATACTTCTGTAGCAGAGTCAAAGACTCTTCCTGTGCATGTGCGAGAAGTGTGAATCGTTAGGTAACTCTCAGAAATGCGAGATTAGGAGGCAGTGATGCAATAAGTAACCCTTTTTAGATGCCGGAGCCGTCTCGACTGTTTTTGGAGACCCCCCTCTGAGCAGGGCTGGATTTATGCTTTATTTACCCCCCCCATCCAATATCCACCCAATGCAGCGACCACAAGTTGCCAATTAGTGGGATGAAGCTTTGCCAAATCCTTCCACGCTGCAGAACATAACTAGAACCGGATGCCATAGACGCCCACTTAATCAAGCCAAAAGGATGGTAACGAGCGTTCGTGCCAATAGTTCCAGCTCTTATGGTATCAAAATGGTCCAATACGTTGGGAAATTTTCCTCTGCCGATGGTAATTTTTTTTTTCAGAAACTGTTGCCAGTCTCATTGGTTTTACCAACATGTTTTGTTCTAGGGGTTGGAGATTAAAGGGAATCCGTCAGCAGGTTTTTACTATGTATTCTGAATACAGCAGGGGTTAAAGGCCCCTTTACACACTGCAACATCGCTAGCGATATCGCTGTAACGTCACCGGTTTTGTGACGTAATAGCGACCTCCCCAGTGTGTGACACGCATCAGCGACCTGGTCCCGCTGTGAGGTCGCTGATCGCTACAAGTCGTTCAGGACCATTCTTTGGTCCTTTGTTTCCCGCTGCGCAGCATGTATCGTTGTGTTTGACACAGTTACAACGACATCGTTAGCAACCCAGCCCATAGATGTGCTAGCGTTCCCTTTCCAGCGAGGTCGTTCTGCAGGTCCGTATCGCTGCTGTGTTCTTGGCCAGATCTGCCTGTTTGACAGCTCACCAGCGACTGTTAGAGACTTTCCAGCGATCCCGGCCAGGTCGAGATCGCTGGTGGGATTGCTAGAAAGTCTCAGTGTGTAAAGGGGCCTTAACACAAAGATTTTGGCATCTCTTATCAAACTGTGTGCTGTTGTTTACCTGCAATGTTTGTTTTAGCTCCAGGAGATTATCATTGCCAGACTAGGTCAGCTAGAGTTCAGATAGTCACAAACTCCCCCCCCGCTGTGATTAGCAGCTCACTGTGAATAGACACTGTACATAGAGAGCAGCTTTCTGAGCTCTGCTGCATTGCTAAATCTAAAACTCTGAATGTCTCAGTAATCTAAGTGATACACCGTTGGATTCAGGATCTCTTTACCCACATCATGCTGCTCTCAGATGAGGTAGCAAAAACCTGCTGATGGATTCCCTTTAAAGAGGAGAAATTGTCTCAATTTCTTAAATGGGTAAAATTACATCTTTGCGATTTACTTCTTATTAAATATCCTGTCCGTTCTCGAGTACGGAGGGATTTTTCATGTTATAGTTTAGTGCTTGCTGACTTGGTTACAGGCTACCCCTGTAGTCAGTCAGCGGTGGCTGGTTTCCAAAGCAAGGAGCGAATTGATTGCAATTTATCACTTCCAGTCTCATCTCTGAAGCTGGCCAGATCTCTGGATTCAGCGAGTTTCAGTCGCCCTGCGCTTCTGTGATGCCTCCGCTAGCAGCATAAGTGAGTGCACTGTTCACACTATATCGCTGATCCAAACTCTCAATTTTCAGGAGCGCAATGGGAACCTGGTAGGCAGAGGATCGGTGTGCGCTTCTGAACAAAGAAGATTGGACAACCTCTTTGAAAAGAGTTTGTCAGCAGGTTTTTGCTATGTAATCTGAGAGCAGCATGATATAGGGGCAGGGAGCCTAATTCCAGTGATGCGCCACTTATTCCTCATTCACACGTCAATATTTTTCATCGGTGCTTGTATGCCAAAGCCAGAAGTGAAACTTACAGAGAAAAAACTATAATTAAGAGATTAACAACTCTTCTGTGTTTGGTAGACAAATACTGATTGAATGAGGCCTTACTGGGCTAATTTTTGCTTTTTAATAAAATCAGTGTTTTATGAGCAGGAGATTATCATTACAAGACTAGATGTCTTATGCCTTTTGGTCCAATCGTGCCTCCTAGCATTGATTAGCAGCTTTTTGTCAATATACAGTGTACACAGAAAGCTGCCAATCAGTGCTGTGGGCGAGGTTATACAGGAATCTGCAGCTGAGAAAACTGATTCTATAACAACTGCTGCACCCAGTAAACTAAATGATATATCACTGGAATCAGGATCTCAGTCCCTACATCATGGCGATGTCAGATTACATAGCAAAAACCTGTTTACAGATTCTCTTTAAAGACATATATAACCTATTCCCCACGATTATGTCTGATCCTTTGGATTCTCATCGATCACAAGAATGGGGTCCCGATCTGTACCCCCATTCCATACGCAAGTAAAGACACTAAGCGGCGACAGTCATGCACCACCACGCTGTATATTTTTCGCCTGACCACAGTGAGGCATAACGGGGGATCGGGACCCCCATTCTTGTGTCTTTAATGGGAGAATCCCCAACATTCATCAATCACTTTATATATGATTTTACCTTGCTGAGATAATCGTTCACACCCCCCCTCACCCCCCCTTCGCTCCTGGGTGATTGACTTGTCCTACGTCTTCTGCGCCCCATGATAAATCCAGCCCTTCCACTGAGTTGTAAAATAATCGATGCCTTTCTTTTTCCCCCAGCATCGATTGCCTTACCCGCTGCCTGCTTCATGGGTGCAACTAAGCTACTTTTAGACATAAAGTGGAGGCACCAACTCGGCAGGACAGAGCCATGTTTTTGTCGGAAAGGCCCTCCATTTTTTATTTTTTTTTGGATGCTTATTTATAAATGATCCATGCTCCATTCGCACTTTTTTATTTTTTTTTTTTATTTTTTCGTGAACCGGGGAGATGCGCGCCATCGACCCTGATGAGTGAATACGCTTTAACACAGCCGTTTTCTCAGTGCACTTCTCCATCGCGCCCCTTATATGCCGCGGGCGCGTACATCCGGTCTGTCGCCGATCTCCTGGCACGTACGAGGTCAGCGACAGTATTTCATATGTTTATTTATTCTCTTTTTATTATTTTATTTTGTTACCTACAACACACAGTTTATATTACCGAGTATCAGTTGTTTTTTTGTACCGTTATTAGTTACATTTGTATTTAATTTTTTGTTTATTTCAAGAATAATGACAATAATGTGCAACTGCTTTTTTTTTTTTATTTTTCCGGCAAAGGATTTTGCAATGTTCAGAAACCTACAATGACAGAACGTGAATGGGTTGTTTGCTTGAACCAAACCTGCTCTGACTGCGCTCTATTAACTGCAGTTATCAGCCATGTCTGGTTCTGGAGAACCGCAGGTAGAGAATCCTATTTCAATAGACTACGTGACGTAACATATAAAAATCGTCAAAACTGTTGTCAGCAGGACACTCAGAAGGGTTGTCCAAACAGGATCACCCCTTTAAAAGTCTTAAAAGTAAAATTACACTTTCACAAAACTTTGGAATTGTCTCCTTGAGACACTTGACTTAGGCTACTTTCACACATCAGGTTTTTTCCATCAGGCACAATCTAGAAAAAAAACGGTTAAAACGGATCCCGCGCCGGATCCATTTTATCCCCATTGATTTGTATTAGTGCCGGATTGTGCCTGATGGTCTTGCATTGCATCCAGCTTCTGCCGGATCCGGCGTAATTGGCTAATGTGGCGGCCGGATGAATTGTCTCTTGTAACGTTTTTTGTCTCTGACAAAAAAAACGCCTCACGCTGGATCTGGCGCGATATAACGTGATTTGCAATGGATGCCGGATCCGGCGTAATGCGTCAAAAAACGGATGTGGCCACCGGATCCGTTTTTGTAAACTGAGCATGCTTCAATTTATTGAAAAAAAACGGACCCAGCAAAAAAAAACCAGATGATCCGGATCCATTTTTTTTTACAGATCAGGTATACCAGAGCTGTCAAAAAAAAAAAGGCTCAGGCGCATCCGTTTTTGCATATTCTGCACCAGATCCGTTGCATCAGGCACACGCCGGATTGTGCCTGATGCCAAAAATCTGATGTGTGAAAGTAGCCTTAAGGCCCCGTCATACACAGAGATAAATCTTTGGCAGATCTGTGGTTGCAGTGAAATCATGGACATATTGTTCCATTTGTACACAGCCACGGTCCACAATTTCACTGCAATCACAGATCTGCCACAGATTTATCTCTGTGTGTGACAGGGCCTTAAGACCAATTTTCAGCACCTTTTAGTTTTAGCGATTGATACAGTCACGGCAACTGCACCCAGATCACTTATAACTTTGGACGTGTCTCTATGACATGTGAAAAGTTTTCTGAAAGTGCAGTTAGACTTTAACTCTCCTCTTTATTTTGTTAAAGGGAACCTGTCAGGTGCAATGTGCACCCAAAACCATGAGCAGTTCTCGGTCCATATTATTAATCCCTGCCTAACCGTCCCTGTATCTAGTAGCGTAGATAAAGAGATATTTAGAAAAAGTATTTCTAAAGATCCTTTATTATATGCTAATGAGGCCAGGGACTAGTCACAGGGGCGTTACTTCCTGCGCTCATTTCGCCCTCTTAGCATAGTAGTACACCCACAGGGTCGTGCTAACTTGCTATTCAATGCAGCATCATCAGCGGTGACGCGTGTATCTGTGTCTGCTGTTATCGTTGATCCAAAGTCTCAGCACTTCTGGTCATGTGCACTAGACCTTTCTGAAGCCGGGACGCGTACACCCGACTTAATACTGCGCATGACCGGAAGTGCCAGGACTTCGGATCAGCAGTGACAGCGGACACAGGTACGCACGTCACCGCTGATAATCCTGCATTGAAGAGCATGTTAGCACGCCCCTGTGAATGTGCTACCATGCAAAGAGGGCGGAATGAGCGCAGGAAGTAACGCACAAGGGACTAGTCCCTGCGCTCATTAGCATATCATAAAGGATCTTTAGAAATACTTTTTCTAAAGATCTCTTTATTTATGCTACTAGATACAGGGACAGTTAGGCAGGGATTAGCAATATACATCCAAAACTGCTCGTGGTACCGGGTGCATATTGCATCTGACAGGTTCCCTTTAAAAACTCTAGTTTAGGTATATTTTTGCTTAAAGGGTTATTCCCATCATCATAAAATGGGTATTGCCCGTCTTTGCTTATAAATTCAAGCAATTTTGCAATTTACTGCTTATTAAAATTTGCAGCCGCTTTTGAGATATTAACTCTTTTGTTTTGCTTACAGCTCGTTACCTTGGAGACCGACCACCGCTGATAATAAGACAGCAGAATTTGCGCTACCACCACTGATAAGACAGGAGAATATGCAGTGTTTTCTTTTCTGCTGAGCTTGCAAACACCATTTTGAAGCTGGTGAGGATCACTGGAGTATGCGATTAGGTCAAGATCACTAGCGGACGCCATTACTTGCTAATCCCGGCCAGTTTCAGTGCAGCACTTACAAGCAAGACAGCAGCGGTGGGGTGGTCGGTCTCCTAGGCAACGAGCTGTAAACAAAAGAAAAGTGTTAATATCTCAGGAACGATTTCAAATTTTAAGAAGCAGTAAATTGGGAAAATGCTTACTTTTTACAAGCACTATCCGATAATATCTATCCATGAAGATGGGAAATAACCATTTAAAGGGATTGCTCCAATTTTCAAAAAGCAGCTTTATAATTAAAGGGGTTGTTCAGGGCTATTGATGTATGACACCTCCCATCGATCCACCATTACCAGGGTGGCTTGATAATGAAGTTTGTACACTGTATAGTGGCCATTCTTGGTTGCTGCAGTTCAGCTTGAATTGGAGCAGAGCCGCAGTACCGAAGAGGGGTCACTACACAGTGTGCAGGGCTGTAGGGTTCTTGCTCTGTACACTGTGGTCAGTGAACCCCAAAATGGTTACCTAATGTAAGGATAATCCATGAATGGCTGTCACTGGTCACACCATGATGTACGCCTCTGTCATGTACGCCATGGGTTCTGTCAAAGTATTCGGTTCTTCTAGAAGTAACTCATCTAGGAGTGATGGCTTTTCTCTTCTGTGCTCTTTTATCCTTAGAGGTGAATTATTTCTCTTTTACGTCTTCCTTTTTGTTTGACGCTACGACCAAGTGAAAAAAAAAAAAAAAAAAAATGGCGGACGCTATGGCTTTATCTAGAGTGTATATGAAGTGGTAGTATCCAAAAAAAAATAGACCCTGGAAGTTCAGGGTTTTGACTCCTTTATTTACCACGTTCCTCTAGGTCCTGGATTTTGGCGTGATGCAATGGGAAGATATAGGTTGTATGGATGGATATTTTACAGCCTCTTCTCTCCTCGCACGTTACATGGCCGCGTCCGGGAATTAGAGGAGGGGGTTTACTTTTTGGGGCTTAGAAATGGGTATTTCCAGAATATCCATAAAGTAAGCTCAATCCAATTAAATAAAAAAAAGGAAAAAAATAAATTTCCTAATTCTAATTTTGCTAATTTCTTATAATGATGCAAAAAAAAAACAAAAAAACTTGTATCGTTTTGTAAAAAAAAAAAGAAAAAAAAGCACTTTAAATGGAAAATAGCCTTTCTCCTTATGTGCGAAAAGCTTTGTGGTCATGTAATGATTTCTCTGCAGAAATACCCGGGTGTTTCTGCAGGATGAATCTGGGGTGCTAGTCCTACCACATTTCAGTGTATGTACAAAATTGCATATGGAAGGCACGTAAAATGGCACTTAACCCATAACGAGATATTAATTAAGGTTAATAAGGGGTATTTATAGTGTTAGACACATGGAGAAAATTAATATGATTCACATATTATGTTGTTATTCTCCCCCACCCAAAGTCTTGCCTATAGGGGGATAGGACATTTTGGGGGTTAGATAAGGTCCACGCAATAAGATGGGAATCGTAATGTTAATGAGCGGCCTCAGCAGCATACTAAAGTTGGTGAAGGCCCCCATTCTTTTTGGACCCCCTATCACAGCCCCATGTATGTGCATGGCTCTCTCCACTGGAGGTATGATGACAGCCAAGGTGGCAACTTACTCATTTCCAGATAGGGTCAAACATGGTCACCTCTCCTTTTCTTTTTTCACTAAATAGGATCACCAAAAAGCCACCAGAGAAGGTCAGTGGTGGAAGCCCCTTACCCCGTACTCCTAAGGCCGCTTTCACACTGCATTATAACCTACGTTCACCGATCCCGTCAGCGCTTCCATCCGAACTCCCCCCGCAAAAGGGGTTTCGGACGTATGCGCCGATGGGGCCATGGACTATAATGGTGCAGATGGAGTCACTGTGTGCTCTGTCTTGCACCATTTTTGAGCGTATACGCTTTCTGCAGGCGGACAACCAGACGTAGTAGACTGTGTCTTGGTGTCTGCCTGCAGAAAGTGTTTACACCCAAAAATGGTGCAAGTCAGGGCCTGTGTGACTCCGTCTGTACCATTATTGTCAATGGCCCCGTCGGCGCATGCGTCCAAAACCCGTTTTGCTGGGGGTTCGGACGGAAGCTCCAACTGGACCAGTGAATATATAATAATAATATAATATTTATTCATTTATATAGCGCTGTTAATTCCACAGCACTTTATTTACATACATTACATACATTGGCAACACTGTCCCTATTGGGGCTCACAATCTAGGTTCCCTATGAGTATGTTTTTGGAGTGTGGGAGGAAACCGGAGTACCCGGAGGAAACCCACGCAAACACGGGGAGAACATACAAACTCCTTGCAGATGGTGTCCTTGGTGGGATTTGAACCCAGGACCCCAGCGCTGCAAGGCTGTAGTGCTAACCACTGAGCCACCATGCCGCCCACGGAGGTTATAATGCAGTTGAAAGCGGCCTTAATTAATTATTAATTGACAGAGAATGGAAAAGATCAAGCTTGGAAAGAGAGCACATATAATCGGAAATATGTAGATGTCATCTTGTCCACGGTGTTTCTTTGGGAGCTGTCGACTAATGATGGCCATATACCGCTCAAGATAATTAGACCTTCAAGACCCGTGTCACACATCTATATGAGGCTATACAATCCGTGCATTGCTGTCCACTAAACGTGGATGTGTGAAACCGGCCGAAGGGTGAGATATCAAGCACTTCCAATAATCTTGAACACTCTCCATGTAAAAAGCGTTGCCATTTACTTTTCCCTATGGAGAGCAGAAGGTTGGTGATCACTACTCAGGAGGTCCAGTTCAGCAGACCATAATCCTGGCAATGGCCACCTTATTTGTATGTTAATAAAGGGAAAGAATGAAAAAGCTCCGCACTCCATCCAATATGTTGGTCTCTATTATTTTTTTCCCTATATATATATATATATATATATATATATATATATATATATATATATATATATATATTATACTAGAGTGGAGCAAAAAGATTGGCGCTGCCCTGGTTCGTCGTCCAATCTGCTCCTACATTGCAGCCGTACCAGGGCAATCTGCGCTTCTACGGCCGGTATCCTGGGACCCTCTTGTGCTTACTAGGCCTCACCACATTTCGGTAAACACAAAACGTGCCCAAGATGTCAAGCCGAGATTGCCATCCACAAAAGGGAAGACTGCCCTGGTTTGGCGTCCTATCTGGTCCTCCATTGCAGCCAGACTAGGGCAGTGTCCACTTCTGTGCCCGGTATCATGGGAGCCTCTTGTCCTTTGTAGGCCTCATCCCATTGCGGTAAACACAAAAGATGCCCAGGATGCCGGGCCGAGACTGCAATCCACAGAACAGAAGAGTGCCCTGGTTTGGCATCCAGTTTAGTCCTCCATTGCAGCCGGAGAAGGGCAGTGTCCATTTCTGAGGCCAGTATCCTGGGAGCCTCTTGTCCTTTATAAGCCTCACCATATTGCGGTAAACTCAAAAGGTGGCCAGGATGCCGGGCCAAAATTGCCATCCACAGAAGGGAAAACTGTCCTGGTTTGGCGTCCAGTCTGGTCCTCCATTGCAGCCAGACTAGGGCAGTGTCCACTTCTGTGCCCGGTATCATGGGAGCCTCTTGTCCTTTGTAAGCCTCACCACATTGCGGTAAACACCCAGGTGCCCAGGATGCTGGACCAAGATTGACATCCAGGGAAGGCTGCCCTCGTTCAGCTGCAATGGACGACCAAACCAGGGGAGAGCAAATGTTTTTACTCAACTTTAATATAAGTATATCCTGTAATTTTACGGAGTAATTGAGTCTACACCTTTCTGAGTTTGGTGATTGAGAGTAGTGTCTAATAATCGTATCAGAAAACTGTTTCTTCCGCAAAAGGGGCTTTGTCTTTTGGACGTACTGTAGTTTCAGGTATCACTGTTTATTACTGATCAATATATATGGTTCATTTTTTATTTTTTTTAATGATACTTCAGATTTATTTCCTGCATGTGAAGGATGAGGCTCTACAGGATCCCAGGTTAATTATTAGGGGAAAGGACTTATATGTAATGTCGCAAGTATTTTACAGGTGCAGTAACTCTTAAAGGGAATCTGTCAGAAGAATCAATCCTCCTAGGCCATCTATATGGGCATGTAAGTCATAGGGTACTTTCACACATGCGTTGTTTTGGGGGGTTTTGGCGCAATCCGCTGTCTTGGGAAACAGCAGAATCCATTAACGGATTCCGCTGTTTCCCATAGACTTGCATTGATGACGGATTGTGCCAAAAGTACCTGCGTTGCTTCCGTTGGCCGACGCTCTGTTGCTTCCGCCGAGCGGAAGCAACGCAGAATGTAACGTTAAATGCTTGCGTCAAAATGACGCCGACCAACGGATTCCGTTGATTCCGTTAAAATTTATAATGGTTCCTTATGGTAGCGGATTCCGTTGCTAAGTGCTTAACAACGGAATCCGCTGCTGGATTCCGCTAATTTCTACTGAGCATGCCCAGAATAAAAAAAATGAAAAAAGAAAAAAAACAGAGCTGACGGATTTCGTTAGACGGACGCCAAACGGATGCCAAACGGATGCAACGGTCCGTTATTTCACAGGAATCAGCTAATGGATTACTGTGAAATAACGGATCCATTGCATCCGTTGACACCACAAAAATAACGGATGCGTCAAAACGACGCAGCAACCGACCCAGCGGATTTTGCCCTACGCAAGTGTGAAACTAGCCATAGGAAGATGAATAAAATGATACCTTCATATCGGCGATCCGATGACATATTCCAGAGATATCCACCTTTTTCTTAAAAATGAACTGTTAAGATCTAGGGGCCGGACATAGATCTCCCTGAGAATCTGCCTCCAGAGCTTATTATAAATGAAAGAGGGAGACATGCAATGACTGACAGTCTGCTCTCCTGATCTGACTGCAGAGCTGAGTGTGATTATAACTAACACAGTACAGCAGTGCTGAGCTTTGTCTTAGTACAAACACATCTGAGCTCTCCTGTCATAGGGCTGTCTTCTCAGCTGTACCCCACCTCCTCACAAACACTGTCTGCCTCTAAGATGGAAGCTGAAGAAGGGTAAGTTGTCATCGCATTCCGCTCTGCAGTGAGCTCCAGAGAGCAGACTGTCAGTCATTACATGTCTTACACTGGTAACGCCCCCTTTCATTCAAATTACCGCTCCAAGGGTATTTTTTTATTTCACCACCGGAGTGGCATCAGTAATGTATGTTTCCTTTTATATAGTAAAATGCTTAACGTGCGCCGTCTTCTACTGGTTCTGGTCCTTCACCGCCATATTGTAATTGTCCAGAAGTCACTGCTAACAGTCGCTATCTTTTTTAATGGATGTGAGCCTCGTTCTGAGAAGTGAATTCCAGTTTGCCCAACAAACACTGGAGCAATCTCGCCTGTCACGACTCCAGGTGGTGCAGAAGAGGGTCAGAGCGGCACCAGGAATAGCAAAAGATGGCAGCCGGTAAGTATTTTACTACACCTAGTTTAAATGGATTAGTTACTTCAGGAATAAAATGACAAAATAACTCACAGTGGTCCTATAAAATAAGCTCTAGAGGCAGATTCTCAGGGAGATCTATGTCCCGCCCAGAGATCTTAACAGCTCATTTACATATTGAGAAAAACGTGGATTACTCTGGAACCATTCATCGGATCGAAGATATCAAGGTGTCATTTTATTCAGCTTCTTATGACCTACATTCCTGTATAGATGGCTTAGGAGGGTTGATCCTACCGACACAGTCCCTTTAATATCAGAAGTTTTGATTGCTGGAGGTCCGGGTGCTAAGATAGACACATGATGGTTAAAATGAAGGAGGAGAAGAGCATAGCTGAGCTGTGCCCACTCCTCGTTTCAGGGATCATTTTGGGGTCTTATCGCTCTGACCACTCGCAATTAAAACTTCTGACATGACTTTAACTATGGGTGCAAAACCTGAAATGCAGAATGTAGGTACTGTTATTATATACATACGTCTTCCTGAATCCTATAAGACGGCTGTGCATTTATTGGTGCTTCAAATGTGAAACCTAACACTGTAACAGGCCCCTATGTATTAATGCTACTGTCGTAACACTGGGGGGGCTATCTGCACCCACCTAAATAGCTTTCCCATGAGACCGCTTCCTTTTAACACTGGTGAAAAGACCTAGGCTCCCTTTTTATAGCCCTCATGAGACGTTTATAAGGTTATTCCAATCCTCTAAAGTGATATTTTTCAATATATCTCTGGGATCTCCATTAATCCTACATGCCGCTTTACACGCTGCGATATCTGTACCGATATCGCTAGCGTGCGTACCCGCCCACATCGGTTGTGCAACACGCGCAAATCGCTGCCCGTGGCGCACAACATCGCTCAGTCCCGTCACACTACTCACCTGCCTAGCGACGTCGCTGTGACCAGCGAACCGCCTCCTTTCTAAGGGGGCGGTTCGTTCGGAGTCACAGCGACATCACTATGCGGCCACCCAATAGAAGCGGAGGGGCGGAGATGAGCGGGACGTAACATCCCGCCCACCTCCTTTCTTCCGCATTGGCGGCGGCTGCAGGTAAGGTGAGGTTCCTCGTTCCTGCGGTGTCACACATAGCGATGTGTGCTGCCGCAGGAACGAGGAACAACATCGTACAAGCAGCAGCGATATTCGAGAATAGGGGGGCAGGTCACCGATGAGCGATTTTGAACGTTTTTGCGACGATTCGAAATTGCTCATAGGTGTCACACGCAACGGCATCGCTAAAGCGGCCGGATTACGTCACAAATTCCGTGACCCCAACGAGATCGCTTGAGCGATGTTGTAGCGTGTAAAGCTGCGTTAAGGCTTTGTTCACACAGAGGGGGTTTTTTTAGGAGTTTTTGAAACAAATCCACTCCCAAAATCCTCCTAAAAAACTCATCAAAATCACATGGAAAACTCTTCTAATTCGTGTCTATAGGAATCTTCCATTTACTTGTTCCTATGATGAGTTTTCTTATAAATTTCCTGAAAATTGCTTCCATAAAATAAAAACTACTCCACAAACTTTACCTGAAAAAGTGGTTTCTGCTGGAAAAAAAATGACAGCACTGTAGCTCCTTCACTGTTTTTGGTTTATCTGGCCACCCTTTGTACTGGGTAATACACCCCAGTGATCGGGGCAAAACTGTGCACCCTTAAATCAGCGCTGCAGCCAATCCATTCTTCGGATGTAGGATATGCCATTACTTTAGCCAGTCCTCTGAGATACAATATAAGCAATATGTTTATTCACTCACCACAAGCACAGACATATAGACCTATAAACTATATTAAAAAGTTTAATTCATTTACACACAACCAGAAATCCCCTTGTTATAGTGTTGTATAAATACCAGAGTCTTAAAGGGAATCAGTGACCAGGTTTTTGCTATGTAACCTAAGAGCAGCATGATGTAGAGGCAGAGATCCTAATTCACTTACTGTGTTTTGCACTTTCAATAAAATTGGTGTTTTATCAGCAGAAGGTTATCAGTACATGACTAGGTGTCTCATGCCTCCTGGTCCAACCACACACACACCACTGATTAGCAGCTTTCTGTCAATATACATTGTACACAGAAAGCTGCCAATCAGAGACGTGGGTAAGTTTATACAGGGCTCAGCATTCAGTACTGTCCTAGATATACAGCAGAGAAAACTGTGATTGTATCACAACCAGTACACCCAGATAGATTGAATCAGGGTCTCTGTCCCTACATCATGCTGCTGTGAGATTACTTTGCAAATATAATATGTCCATAAAGTTAAACTTACAAATGTATTAAATATGCTTTAAAAGCACAATAAGTGAAGATATCATTGGAAAAACTCCATTATAAAAGGTAACGGACAGGAAACTAGACGATACAAGGGAGTGAGAGTAAACATATACAATATACAAATACTGCAGGCCCCTATGAATGTCCCTAAGGGATGGCCCTACCTTGCTGTGGAGGTTTTTACACTGTATATTGACAATGTATTGACAGAAAGCTGCTAATCAGTGGTGTGGGCATGGTTGGACCAGGAGGTATGAGACACCTAGTCATGTACTGATAACCTCCTGCTGATAAAACACCAATTTTATTGAAAGTGCAAAACACAGAGAATTAGGATCTCTGCCCCAAAGGGATGGCCCTACCTTCCTGCGAAGGTTGGCACCCTAAAACATTCTGTTACCTTTTTAATGGGAGTTTTTCAATGATATCTTTGCTTTATTGTGTTTTTAAAGCATATTTAATACATTTGTAAGTTTTAGAAATTTCTTTCTGTTAACCAATTTTTTGATTCCTCCCAAATTGTTAATTGTTAGCTTCCATAAAGTAAACCTCAACAAACTGCATTTATGGACATTCAGGTCTTGGAAATACAAATCAGAGGACACCTTGATATCTTCTATCTGTTGCTGCATTCACAAGTAATTAGCATTTTAATGTATATGCAAATGAGGCATTACAAGCTGATTTCCTTGCCTAGCACCTGATATCACACAGGCAGGTAACTATCAAGCTAAAGAGGCTGGTGCTGGGCAGGGAAGGAAACAACCTCACAAAGCAGTGGCTCCTTAAACACCTAACGCCCTATATACGTGTGAATTAAAACACTAATTGGGAAATGCAGCGGCAGATAGAAGAAATAAAGGTGTTGATGAATGTACATTTTAAAGATCTGAATATATGTGGCTTTTGGGAGTTGATCTCACTGACAGATTCCCTTTATGTAACAGGATTCCTTTACTGAAGAATCTAAACCTCATTTTTGCCTTTTATTTGTGCATAAAGGGATAAACACAGTCATCGTTCCTATGCGTTTGCAGCTTAACCGGAACAATGCATGCCTCCAGTGAAAAATAAAAAAGAACGTTACCATTCTTTTAAGAGCTGAGCAGTTTGTGCCGCAGAGAAAAAAAAACACAAAAGTTTACGGCTAATGTGGCATTGCAGTCCAGTCTTCGGTCACTATTTCTACAAAATTACCACACTCCCCTCTCACTTACACGCCTGTAGACCCCCAGAGAGCAAATACAGGATTTGTTTCAATTGTGCAGTAATAACAGGACTTTATAAGCTCGAAAATTCCCTGTACAAACACAGAAGCAGCCTAAATAAGATAAATCAGGTATATCAGACAGCGGCAGGGAGGAAGTAAAGGGCTGCAGCAATTCAAGTTTCTTCCTACTGAGCCCCCCCCCTATGAAATTGAATGTAGTTTGCAGCCTGAAGATAATAAATAGCATTGAGCACTTACTTTTTGATATTTCGTCATTGATCACTGACGGGATTAGTGTTATACTGTAATTTAAATTCTTGGCTTTATAACCAAAAATAAGAATAGATTCTAGAAGAGGAAAAAAAAGGGAAACTCATTCTAAAAATGTCACTTTGTCTTCTGGGACATGTGCCCTTTCTCGGGCTTCATAAAAAAATAGTACTAATGCAAACAGGACGTAAATGGTAAGTGAGCTGGTATTTACCAAATCTCATCCACAAACTGCAGAATCCATCAGCGCATGTCAGTTTTTTTTCACCAACAAAAATCCACTTTGTAAATTCACATGTAATGTATGCAGATTGTATAGCAGATTTTTTTTCTGCACTGTTGACCTTATGTGAGGACATTCCTTTTAAAGGCTGTGGTCACATTTGACATAATTTTTACATATATTGGTGGTTACCTTTAGTAAAACTGCACTAAGATTCAGTCTGCAGTCTTCATTCCTTCACTTCTTTTCAGTCACCCCCCTGATATGCAGTTTGTAACCTGATCCAGGTTTCAAATTTATGTCCTGTGGGAGTGTCCCTCACAGCAATACAGGCTGGATGTGAGGTCTGTGTATATCTCCCAGTAATACAGGCTGGATGTGACGTGTGTCCCTCACAGTAATAAAGGCTGGATGTGAGGTCTGTGTGTCTCTCTCAGTAATATAGGCTGGATGTGAGGTCTGTGTGTTTCTCCAAGTAATACAGGCTAGATGTGAGGTCTGTGTGTCTCTCCCAGTAATACAGGGTAGATGTGAGCTCTGTGTGTCTCTCCCAGTAATATAGGCTGGATGTGAGGTCTGTGTGTCTCTTCCAGTAATACAGGCTAGATCTGTGGTAGGGAAAAACAAGGGCGCAATAGGGTCTTACCCGATATTTAGGGTATAAGAAAAATGGAGAGATGCACTCACCTGGTCTGGTTGGGATAGTCACAACCCCTATAACAGCGTATGGGAGTGCTGAGCTGGTTCCAGCAGCGGCCCCGTCAGAAATGGTTACTGTAAAAACGGGGGTGAAAGAAGACGGGTTTTTCAGCCGCGCTATGAACCATATTTCTATTCCCTGAGGAAGAAGGCGGTTATGCCTTTGAAACGCGTTGGAATGGCTCAATAAAAATATCTCAAGGAATCTTCAACGGTGTGGTTCATAGTAATACAGGCTGGATGGGAGCTCTGTGTGTCTCTCCCAGAAATACAAGCTGGATGGGAGGTCTGTGTATCTCTCCCAGTGATACAGGCTGGATGGGAGCTCTGTGTGTCTCTCCCATTAATACAGGCTGGATGGGAGCTCTGTGTGTCTCCCCCAGTAATACAGGCTGGATGGGAGCTCTGTGTGTCTCTCCCAGTAATATAGGCTGGAAGGGAGCTCTGTGTGTCTCTCCCAGTAATATAGGCTGGATGGGAGGTCTTTGTGTCTCTCTCAGTAATACAGACTGGATGTGAGGTCTGCATGTCTCTGCCAGTAATACAGGCTGGATGTGAGCTCTATGTGTGTCTCCCAGTAATATAGGCAGGATGTGATGTCTGTGTGTCCCTCACAGTAATATAGGCAGGATGTGATGTCTGTGTGCCCTTCACATTAACACAGGCTGGATGTGAGGTCTATGTGTATCCAGGATGCTGCGGTCTTCATTTACTTCCATATATCAGCACAGCTTCTATCCTCAGCACTTACTTCATCCATCATCTGTTTTGTTCATTGTCTGTTGCCTTTTTTTTCTCTCCTCTCCATAAATCTTTAGATCCTTTCTCCTCTCTCCCCTGCAGATGTGTATACAGCCCCCTCCCTCCTTATAGCTGTAACCCCAAGAAAGGGGAGAGAAGAGAGAGTTCTGACATATTTGTATCTATTTTTACAGAGCACTCCGCTAGATAAAGGACTTTCTGACTCTCTGCAGCAGCAAAAGGGTAGAAAATGTTTACTAAAGATTATTTACAAAGTTGCTTAAGTTTACTTTTAGGAAGCAAATAAACAATAAAAATAAAGGTTCTGTGTGAACAGGTACCTAGGCTTTAAGCTTTCCACTGCTTTTATGCACCATGTACAGCAAGTTTTCAGCTCTCACTTCTGAACAGTTTTTGGGGGGATTGGAATGCATGTGACACTAAATGGAGGCGTCTGCCCGATACGGTGAGGTGGACATTGTATCCAGTCCTCGGGGGCCGGCTCGCTCATGGGATATTTTCTCATTGAGGCCTATAAGAGTGTGGGGGTTTTTAAGCTAGAATAGGGAAGCGGATTGTATGGAATTTTTGGATGTATCCTATTTCATTTGCAAAACTTGTAGCACTTCTCATCTGTGAATTTAGCCACTGTGACATTTAATAATCCAGATACATTTCACTGGAGTGGAAAGGAACTCCGCTCCTTCTGCCAGAATACACTGGATCCGGTTCCTGTTTTACCTCTCCCTTTCTGATCACTGAGTTTTAAGGTCTTGGCAGGAGGAAAGAGCTCCAAGATTTAAAGGGATTTTCTGTATGAAGTGATCTTTCCAGATAAGAGTATGTTCACACGTGCCGTTTTTGCAGATTTTTTTTTTCTGCAGAGTTTTGCAGTGTCAGCAAAGTAAATGAGATTTCAAAACTCTCGTGCACACCATTTTCTTTCCTTGTGTTTTTTGGGCTCCTGGGCGTTCTTTGAAATCTGCATAACATCAATTCTTTCAGTGTTTTTTTGCAGCATTTGTCATCTATTCTAATGATTGGGGGGAAAAAACACTGCAAAACTCATATTTTATGCAACGTTTTTACTGCCAACATTCTGGTTTTTGGTACAGGAAAAAAAGTTGCAAAAATGTAACATGTGAACATACCCTTAAATGTCTTTATGTAAGGCCATGTGCACACACTGCGTTTTTGATGCATTTTTTGGTGCAGATTTGCCACAAATCTGCATGTCTATACTTCTGCCAGCAAAGTCAATGAGAATTTTGAAGTGTTGTGCGTATGTTGCTTACTTGCAGATTTGGTGCATAAAATAATCTCCAGCATGTCAATTCTCGGGGCGTTTGTGCCTGCATTTTTTCAGACCATTTTAGATGATTTTATATATATATATATATATATATATGTATGTATATGTATATGTGCATATATATATATATATATATATATATATATATGTGCTCGTGTGTATGTATATATATATATATATATGTATATATATGTATGTGTATACTGTATGTGTGTATGTATATACATATATATACATATATATATATATATATATATATATATATGTGTGTGTGTGTGTGTGTATATATATATACTGCATATATATATATATATATATACACTGTGTGTGTGTGTGTGTATATATATATATATATATATATATACTGTGTCTATATATATATACTGTATGTGTGTGCGAGTATATATATATATATATATATATATATATGTATATATATATATATATATATACACACACACACACACACTGTATGTGTGTGTGTATGTATATATATATATGTGTATGTATATACTGTGTGTGTGTATGTGTGTGTATATATATGTATATATATGTGTATATATATGTATGTGTATATATATGTATATATATATGTATATATATATATATATATATACATATATATATACATATATATATACATATATATATATATATATATTTAGTCTGAAAAATGCACCCATTGCCTTCATTATGAAAAACACATGCAAACAATGCACTGACAACGGTGCAAAAAAGGCACCACATTTTTGGTGCATTTTCTGCCATAAGATGCAGATTTGATGCAGGAAATCTCTGCACTAAATACTCAATGTGCACTCATAGCCTAATAAGGGTTATCTGAAATTAGAAAAAAAGGTTCGTTTTTTTTTCTTCTAGAAATAGCGCCATCTTCATACATAAGGCTAAATTTGGTACTGCAGCTCAGTCTTAGCGCTCATTCAGGAGTGTGTTTTAGGTCTGTGTGTGAGACGGACCACACAAGGACAGCACACAATCCAATTGTAGCCAATATTTTTCCATGTGGACTACAAAAAAAATGCAAAAAAAAAACCCCCCACAGCATCCACTGTTCTGGTATGCAATAGAAGGCAGCGTCTACACCTGTGTGGTATATGGTCAGACACACAGAGACGCATTATGATACAGCCATCTGGCCCAGGTCCTATTCATTTAAAAGTGACTGAGCTGCAGTACCAGACCAAGCCTGTGGTCATGGGTGGTGCTATTTTTGTAATATAAATTGATTCTTTTTTCCTAATCTAAGACAATCTCATTAATACATTGACGTCAGCTGAGTATACAAAGGGAATGAGCATCGCTGACTATTAAAAGACCACAACAGAGAGCAAAATGAATTGTGTGCAGTATCTTATATGTACGACTTCATAGGAGTCAATGGACATTTTGCTGGACCGACCTTTCCTTAGAGCTTCGCGGATGCAGCAGAGTCAGTGTCACAGACCGTGCGACTCAACCTCAGCATTTATGTGGTGATGAACCAGTGTGGGACCTGCATGGACCTAGAATTAGGGAAATTCAGGGACTGATCCTGCAATATTGACCTCACGCTGCTTATATACTCATACATTGGCTTTCTTGCTTTAGTAAGTTCAGCAAATCTGTGACCATTTCTGCTCTATTTACAAAAAATATCTGTATAATATTCACGTGACGAGCATCCTCGCTTGGGTCGATGAGATTATAACGCTTCTGGCCACGCAGTACATGGTCTCGTATTACTGTACTCTTCACGCTGTTTTAGCCTTTCTCTTTCTGTAGATTTCCATAGACAACGGTCCATTACCGATCCGGATTGAGGTTCTTACCAATCTTTAGCCAACTGATGCATAAAAATAATGGGATATGATGAACAACTCTATCCAAAAAGTCAGTTGTTTTTGGGGACATTTGTAAGTGACCATCATATGATGAACGTGGCCGATAATATTCTATTTGGATCCATCTTAGGCCTCAATCTATAACATCGGTCATTGATCCAGTTGGGAAGTCAAAAATGAAGCTTGTAGGACAGGGTCGTCCTCACGATACGGGATGCGAATTGAATAACTTGTAAGTTGAGGAAACGTCTTGATTTTTCCAATATTAGCTTATATTATTATGGGTTGTCTGAATAAACCAGTAAGTAAAAAAGGATACCAATAATGGTGGCTATCAGTCTACTGGTTCATGGTCACCGTAGAGTTTAATGCTGATGGTAATCAAAGGTTTTCTGTTGATTATTAAAAGACCGGTCAACTCCTAGGTCTATTTTGGTAAGTACCTGGATTTCCCTTAGATCTTCGAATTCTTCCTCTGTCTTCCTGGAAATGTGTGAATAAATTGACAACTGGGTGTTACCATTCCTATTGTCAATATGGAGGTTCTCTACAAACTCACAATGTCCCAATCATGGCTGACCTTGTCATATTGTGCAGGTACAAGCCCCTTTGAAAATGGAAATCCATTGTATTCACAAATTTTGAGGACAGATAACAGAAGAACATCACATCTTATGAAGAAAGAAAGTACCCTATCTTGTAAAACAGATGACTGGCAGAGTTAAGCAAAAAGATTCACTGGACCTTGTCCCATAAGGCCATACCGGTAGTCCGTAGCTCTGAACCCTGCGAACCTTCTTTTACCTGTCGGTATACCCAAGGGTCCGGCATGACGCTATGTTGGGAATACTAGCAGTAAGTCGGGGATTCTCCGTGCTCTGGTTCATCAGACACGGACTATCAACACAGCTACTGGTCCAGCAAACTTTTTCACTCAACTCTATACACCCGTCCTACTTAAAGGAGTTGTCCACTACTTTTACATTGATGGCGTATTGTTAGGATAGGTCATCAATGTCTGATCGGCTTGGGTCCGACACCCCGCAACCTCAACGACCAGCTGCTCTCGATCCCAGCGGCAGCAGGAAATGCTCAGTTTTGGAGCTGCTCTGGCTTCTGATAGCGGTCAAGGCTAATCAATAGGAGATGGATGTGCAATACCCGGCTGCAGCCAGAAGACGCAGCAGCGCCGGAACTGAGCATTTCTAGCTACCTGCTGCTGCAGAGACCAAGAACAGCTGATCGGCGGGGGTGCGGGGTGTTGGACCCCAGTCAATCAGACATTGATGGCTTATCCTTAGGATAGGTCATCAATGTAAAATTAGTGAACAACCCCTTTAAGTTGGCCAAAGACATGAAGCCAGTTTTATGATTTTTTTTTTTTTTTTACCTGTTCCTTATGTAGGGCCAACATATTCTGTAGTGTTGTGCAAAGATTCTGTTTTCACCATTCACATTAACCTCTGTCCCCAATGGGGCTTACAATCTACTGTATTTGGGACTTACCCTATGCCGGCTAACCTTTTAGTATGTTGGGTGGGTTGTGACTACCCACCCAAACACAGAAACTCCATTCAGCAATTATCCTTGGTGAAATTCGAACTCAGGACCCCAGTGAGACACTGACCATAATGTTGGACCATCACAGTTTTCCTAAACCAAACTTGTATCTTGATATGCTGATATAGACTTGGTTGATTAGAACCATGGTATATCCATGACGTGTGGCCTGTAAGGGGGTAAAGGCTACTGGCCTTGTCTGTTTATTAGCAGGCTCATTATTTTAATAGTGGACTGAAGTACTGGCAATTGATAGTCAGATTATTAATAGTGCATATGAAATAAAGCAGGAAAATCACACAAGAGAACCTCATGGGCGGGACTAGATAAGGGGCATGTCCATTTTTACTTATTTGCATACTCATTTGCATACACATCCATTGGATACAATCATTTTTCCTCTCTCGTATGCTGCAGGTGAACTGCTTTACGAATGTTCTTCCTTTCTCCACAGCAGAACCATTATGAAAAAGCTGAGAGCGTTTTATTTTTTTTTTTTGTTTACTTTTAGCTGTAGCCCATTTTTTCCAGGTCTTATATAACTGGTACTGCCTCATCATAGTGAATAACCTTTATTCTTTATATTGACATTTGCATGCCAAGTCTGAGAAATGAGAATAATTTATTCAGGACTTCCTATATTGCCGCATACGACTACTCAAGTTAAAACCTGATTTTTATTTTATTATTTTATTTTATTTTTTTTATTTGCCTGACCAATGCTTTTTGTGTTTTTTTGAGTACAGAGTACATTTTGTAAGATCCAGACCTCCATTTATCACTTATTTATAATGAACACGGTTTTTATTGGACTCTTTAACTCTTCTACGACTGTGAAAAATGTATGCTTTTTCTTGTAAGAAAATAACTCCACACATTAGGATGCCGGGCTTATCCGAAGGGGGACGATGTGGTTTGAATTTCCATTTAGAATGGGTGGGGACTGTATTTTCATTGCCCCCTAACATTTATTTTGGAGCTTTGTATCCAGGCGTCTCACAAGGGGTTTAAATTGGCACAAAAAAACTGAATAAAAGATATATGTGAGTGCAACCTCTGCTGTCTCGTTTAATTATTTTTTTATTTTTTTTTAATTAAACTGCAAATTCTTCCCTCCCCCAGTACAGATGCATGGACTGACAGGAACACTCCAAATACAAATGATACAGTGCATGGCTAATGCGGGGCCAGAGGGAGGGACACGGGGGGAAAGGAGAGAAATCCTATGTTACCGCCCCCGCGGACCATGGACTACACATAACAGTGTATCTATTTTCCCCTTTATGTTTCTATAAATATTTCAAAAGAATCAGCAGGTTTTTGCTATGAATTATGACTCCAGTCATAGTCCCTCATCACTCCCTGGCAGTGCCCCCTCCCTTCTTGTTCTCAGTGTTCCACTTACACCTCCATGGCCATGTCCTGTGATATGGAGATGAGGTGGTGTGGGAACAATGGACACAGGATGACTCCCTGCCGTCACCCTGTAGTGGGGGCTGCTAGCTAGTTAGCAAGGCTATGGAAATAGCCAGACAGAACGACTCCAGTAAAAAATGGTTCATATCTCGCAAGCCATATTTCCGATAAATATGGCAACCATAAAAATGGTGTCTCCGCATGCGGACGATGCCGGCACACCCTTTTTATGGGAGCAGGACATTGGGAAATGCCCCAGGCGTGATATCAGCCAATGGGGAACTGGCAGACAGGTCATGAGTCCCCTCGTTCTGTAGCTAAATTCATAACTGTCACAATGAGAGCATTGGCGTCCGCCTACGACGCTCCCAGGCAAAGTTATGGCCCATATTCCATGTTGTGGATTGTCCATAACTCAAGCCAGGGGTGGAGCAGTGCTCCCTGTGAGGTCACGAAGGTAGGAGGGGACCTGGATTTGCCCAGGTTGATAACCCTACTTCGGCCATTTTCCAGTGTTCTTTTCGCTGGGGGCACGTGTAGGAAACATCTGTGGGAAGGATCCTAGAAACCTGGCCTACAGCGCCCCCCTGTGGCCAGACGCAACAAGGTAACTGCTGGAACTGTGTATGCCTGTTTGTAACCCATGCTTTGATTGTAACTGTACTCTGACATATGTATATTCTGTAGATTCCCTATTGTATATATTGTAGTTTCTAGTGTGCTTTAGGCTGATTAAATTATATAATTAATCTTGGGCTGTTCTGTTATCTCGATCTTGAATCCCACGTCTGTGTGTTCGGCTAATAGTTACCGTGAAGCGGTTGGTGGCAGCGAGTTGTGCCAAGGATTATTGTGGGGAGGCCAGTGAGATTCGGGGAGATTTTATATATTCCGCCCGCGGAGGTCGGGGGAATATATACCCTACTCTCACCGGGGACCCTTCAATAATCGGCATAAGTAGTATAGCGGCCTCCTTGCTTATTGTCGGGCAATTCCATAATTGGCCTGACTATAAGAGGGGCGCTAGAGAGCGCGTCACGTGCTCTGTCTGTCGGTCGGGAGGTATAAAGGAGGGGTGACCCCCACTTGTTACCCCCCGATTGTGACGTACTGGTAGCCAGCGCGGGGGATTTCTGAGTGACCCCCCCGGTGGTTTGTGACATATTGGTGGCATAGCGGTGGGATCGAGATAATAGTGTGTGTGAGTGTGAGACCCATACTCCCAGACACTAAAGACTGCCTGCAGCAGCTGTGGCTGCTGGGGTCTTCAGACTAGCTCAACACTAGAGTGTCAGAGTGCAGATACTGTAAGGTGTGTGGAGGCATCAGGTGTCAGTTCTGTGTCAGTGACCAAAAGTCTGCAAGAATGGCTGATGGCACCAGGAGCAGAGCTATGCAACTGGCCAATGCTAAGGCAGGAGCCGAAGAGAGGGAGGACGGTGCTGTGGACAGCAATGAGGAGGTTGCCCACGAGTCCTCCAGGAGCTCGACGCCAGAAAACCGTTCTGCCGAGGACATTGCGCAACCTGGCACTGCTGGACAAGATGAGGAGGAGCTCACCCAAGGTTCCTCAACGAGCCAGATGCCAGCCCTCCGCTCTGAAAGGGACAGTGAATCGCCTAGCTCTGCAGCGTGCCGCAGATCACCACGTGCCATTCCACCGAGCCTGGGAGGCTCGGATAGCCTTCTTCAAATGGCTATGGCCCTTCTCCAGGCTGGAGACCAGAAGGGCTACAAGGAACTCCTGGCAGAGCGCAGGGCAGAGCGGCAGGCAGCGCGTGACGCTGAGGCTGCGGAGCGGCACGCAGAGCGTGAGGCTGCGGAGCGAGAGCGGCAGGCAGCGCGTGAAGAGCGAGAGCGACAGGCAGACCGTGACTACCAGCTGCAGCTAGCTCAGCTCCGGCCCTCATCAGCCACATGTGACCTTCGAGACACCAAACTTCCAAAGGTCCGTGTTGAGGACTTCCCAGTGCTGGAGAAGGATGGAGACTTGGACTCTTTCTTGACTGCTTTTGAACGGACTTGCTTGCAGCACCATCTGGACAAGGACCAGTGGGCCAAATACCTGACCCCCCGTTTAAGGGGTAAGGCCCTGGATATCCTTGGGGACTTGCCTGCTGAGGCAGATCAGGGCTACGACACCATCAAGCGGGCCCTGATCCAACAGTACAACCTCACTCCAGAGTCCTACCGCAAGAAGTTCCGGAGCCTACAGAAGGGACCAAAGGACTCCTGGGCTGACCACCGGCGGGCACTTGCCCGAGCTGCCGACCACTGGACCCAAGGCCTGCAGCTTTCCACCGGACCAGAGATCCTGGACTTGGTCATCACGGAGCAACTCTTGTGGAACTGCCCTGAGGATCTCCGCCAGTTCATCCGAGACCAGAAGCCAAAGGGGTCCACGGCTACAGCTGCCCTTGCCGATGACTACACCAACAACCGGGCCCCTGAGGCCAGGAGAGCGGCCACCAGCAGCACCTGGAGAGGGGGTAAGATGAATTCTGCGACTGCCCCACCTGCCCCTAGACTGCAGGGGGTGTCCCCCTCAACTCCCCTCTCCAGGCCCGTGGCGGAACCAAGACGGTGCCACCAGTGCAACCTACCTGGACACTTCAAGGCCATGTGCCCTCAGCGTCCCAAGGCCCCGGCTCCATCCCCGTCCCAAGGGCCGCCCAAGGTGTATTGTGTGGGTGGGGGTGGTGGTAGGTCCCTGGACAGCTTCCAACCTGTCACCGTCGGCCGGTCTGTGACCATAGGACTGCGAGACAGCGCCTCGGAGGTGACTCTGGTGCGGCCTGAGATGGTGTCCCCCCAAGACTTGATCCCTGGAAAAACCCTCGCTGTCTCCGGGATTGGAGGCACTGACCCGGCGCTGCCTGTTGCTGACATTTATGTGGACTGGGGCGCAGGGCGAGGGGTGAGGGAGGTGGGGGTAACTGATCGGATCCCTGCAAACGTGCTACTTGGGACAGATTTGGGGCAGATAACCTCCCAGTTTGGGCCCCAACCAAGGGCTGAACCTTCAGCCAGTACTGACATGACTCCTAACAATGTTAATGTGTATTCTATGAATGATGTGAGGGAGGAGGGAGTGAACTCTGATATTTCTGCTTGCATAGACACCATAGACACACACACGGCTGCAGCTGTGACAGGGGAGGGGGTCAGAGAAAGGTGTGACAATGCCTCTACAAGTAATCAGCCTGTGAGCTGGGATCTGTTGCCCTCTGCAGGGATAAGCAGAGAGCAGGGTGCTGCAGGGGGAGGACCAGTGTGTGGGGTGGGGGCTACCACAGCAAATGTGGGGTCCCCAGAGATTTCACAGCGGGGTTCTGTTGCTGCAGGAGGGGAACAGGCAGGTGAGATTGGGGCCGGTCCAGGAGCGGAAGTGCTCCCAGGTAAGATCTCGGTGCATGGTTCCCCCACAACCGGGGTGTCAGGAAGCCAGGTAGGTCTGCCTGAACCGGCGACTTGGTCAGGAACGGAGGAGGAGCAGGCACGACCCACGGTCGCAGCGGCTGTGGCCGCTGTCACCCGCAGTGGGAGTGCTGGAAGCCAAGGGGCCTCCCGGAGGTCCGCTAGCTCTTCCCCTTCTGACCAAGTGGCAGCCGAGTCAGGTGGAGGCCAGGACACAGGTCCCGGGGTACTGACTGAAGATGTGACAGTCTCGTCGATTCTGGCCACATCTAGTCAGGGGTTTCAGGCAGCGTTAGAAGCTGACGACAGCCTGAAAGCTCTTAAGGAGCAGGCGGCACAGCCTCCCTCGGACTCGGACCCGGAGCGAGTGGTCTGGGACCAAGGACGGCTGTACCGGGCCACGGTCCAGCAGGGTTCACCGGAGGCGTGGCCCAGGGACCGACAGTTGGTGGTACCCTATCCGTTCCGGACGGAGTTGTTGCGGATCGCACCTGAGATTCCGATGGCCGGACACCTAGGGATCGCTAAGACCAAGGCCAGGTTAAACCAGCATTTCTACTGGCCAAAAATGGGGGCCGATGTGGCTGCCTACTGCCGTTCGTGTGAAACCTGTCAGAGAGTGGGGAAGGCGGGGCCACGCCCCAAAGCCCCACTAGTATCTCTGCCAATCATCGATGAGCCTTTCAGGAGGGTGGCTGTGGATCTGGTCGGCCCGCTGGCCATCCCCAGCAGCTCCGGGAAACGCTTCCTACTGACGGTAGTGGACTATGCCACCCGGTACCCAGAAGCAGTGGCCTTGTCGTCCATTCGGGCTGACAAGGTGGCCACCGCATTGCTGGAGATTTTCTCCCGAGTGGGTTTTCCCCAGGAAATGCTCACTGACCGGGGGACCCAATTCATGTCCCAGCTGATGGAGGCCCTCTGTAAGCAAGTCCAGGTGCGACATCTGGTGGCCAGCCCGTACCATCCACAGACTAATGGCCTGTGCGAGCGGTTCAATGGCACCTTAAAGCAGATGCTTAAGATGTTGGTCGACTCCCATGGGCGTGACTGGGAGCGGTATCTCCCACACCTGTTATTTGCTTACCGGGAGGTTCCACAGGCCTCAACAGGATTCTCACCGTTTGAGCTCCTGTACGGGCGACGTGTGCGGGGCCCCCTGGCTCTGGTGAAAGAGGCTTGGGAAGGGGATTTGGCCACCCCTGGAGTGTCGGTTATCGAGTATGTCATGCGCTTCCGGGACAAAATGCAGGCCTTGACGCAACTGGTACACGACAATATGGCTCAAGCCCAGGCCGATCAGAAGCGTTGGTACGACCAGAACGCTTGTGAGAGGACCTACCAAGTGGGTCAAGAGGTGTGGGTACTGGTCCCCGTACCACAGGACAAGCTTCAGGCAGCCTGGGAAGGCCCATACCTCGTGTACCAGCAGCTCAACCCTGTGACGTACCTGGTCACCCTGGACCCTGCCCGTGGAAGGCGGAAGCCCTTCCATGTGAACATGATGAAGGCACATCATGAGCGGGAGGCATGTGCGCTCCCCGTGTGCAACCTGCCCGAGGAGGGAGAAGCGGAAACCCTCTTGGATATGCTAGCCCAGGTTAGGGCAGGTGGATCCATTGAGGATGTGGAGGTTGGCCACCAGCTCTTGGAGGACCAACGGTCCCAGCTGTGGGCCACCCTACACCCCTTCCGGGGGTTGTTTACCAACCAGCCCGGAAGGACTGACTTGGCTGTCCATCACGTGGACACTGGGGATCATCCCCCGATCCGGCGTTCAGCATATCGGGTCTCCCTGGAGGTGCAGCAACACATGCGCCAGGAGATTGACGAGATGCTGAAGCTGGGGGTGATCCAGGCATCCAACAGCGCTTGGGCCTCGCCTGTAGTCCTCGTCCCTAAGAAGGACCGAACCACTCGGTTCTGCGTGGACTACAGGGGGCTCAATGCGGTCACGGTCGCCGATGCGTACCCAATGCCACGCATCGATGACCTGCTCGATCAGTTGGCCGGGGCTCAGTACCTGACCATCATGGATCTGAGCCGGGGATATTGGCAGATCCCCCTGACTCGCAAGGCCAGGGAACGCTCTGCCTTTATTACCCCATTTGGACTGTACGAGTCCACGGTGATGCCATTCGGGATGAGGAATGCCCCTGCCACTTTCCAGCGGATGGTCAACACCCTGCTCAAGGGACTTGAAGGGTACGCGGCCGCGTACCCGGATGACATTGCCGTCTTCAGTCCCACCTGGGAGGACCACCTAGAGCATCTAGCACAGGTGCTCAGGCGGATCCACCGGGCAGGTTTGACCATCAAGCCGGGAAAGTGTCAGCTGGCCATGAGCGAGGTCCAGTACCTCGGTCACCGGGTAGGTGGGAGAACACTGAAGCCCGAGCCTGAGAAAGTGGAAGCCATCGCATCCTGGCCCACCCCCAGGACCACGAAGCAGGTGATGTCCTTCTTGGGGACCGCTGGGTACTATAGGAGGTTTGTTCCATGCTATAGTAGCCTGGCAAAGCCCTTGACGGACCTCACCAAGAAGAAGCTGCCCTCTGCAGTCGATTGGACAATGGACTGCGAGACAGCCTTCCGGGCCCTAAAGGACGCCCTGTCCAGCCCGCCCGTGCTACAGGCAGCCGACTTCACGCGGCCGTTTGTAGTACAGACCGACGCCAGTGACTTCGGCCTCGGTGCGGTGCTCAGCCAGGTGGACTCTGCGAGCCAAGAGCACCCAGTCTTGTACCTGAGCAGGAAGCTGTTACCAAGGGAAGTTGCCTATTCCACGATGGAGAAGGAGTGCCTGGCCATAGTGTGGGCCCTGCAGCGTCTGCAACCCTATCTATACGGGCGCCACTTCATCGTGGAGACGGACCACAATCCCCTCAGCTGGTTGCACACCGTCTCTGGGACGAATGGGCGATTGTTGCGATGGAGCCTTGCGCTCCAGCAATACAACTTCACCATTCGCCACAAAAGGGGCCGTGACCACGGTAACGCAGACGGGCTGTCCCGACAAGGAGAGGTCGCGGACGGGCGCACGGGGGAACACCGGAGTGTGCTGCCCCCTAGCGCCCTCAAAAGGGGGGAGGTGTGAGGCAAATCCCGGGATATGAAGATGAATTATGACTCCAGTCATAGTCCCTCATCACTCCCTGGCAGTGCCCCCTCCCTTCTTGTTCTCAGTGTTCCACTTACACCTCCATGGCCATGTCCTGTGATATGGAGATGAGGTGGTGTGGGAACAATGGACACAGGATGACTCCCTGCCGTCACCCTGTAGTGGGGGCTGCTAGCTAGTTAGCAAGGCTATGGAAATAGCCAGACAGAACGACTCCAGTAAAAAATGGTTCATATCTCGCAAGCCATATTTCCGATAAATATGGCAACCATAAAAATGGTGTCTCCGCATGCGGACGATGCCGGCACACCCTTTTTATGGGAGCAGGACATTGGGAAATGCCCCAGGCGTGATATCAGCCAATGGGGAACTGGCAGACAGGTCATGAGTCCCCTCGTTCTGTAGCTAAATTCATAACTGTCACAATGAGAGCATTGGCGTCCGCCTACGACGCTCCCAGGCAAAGTTATGGCCCATATTCCATGTTGTGGATTGTCCATAACTCAAGCCAGGGGTGGAGCAGTGCTCCCTGTGAGGTCACAAAGGTAGGAGGGGACCTGGATTTGCCCAGGTTGATAACCCTACTTCGGCCATTTTCCAGTGTTCTTTTCGCTGGGGGCACGTGTAGGAAACATCTGTGGGAAGGATCCTAGAAACCTGGCTTACAGCGCCCCCCTGTGGCCAGACGCAACAAGGTAACTGCTGGAACTGTGTATGCCTGTTTGTAACCCATGCTTTGATTGTAACTGTACTCTGACATATGTATATTCTGTAGATTCCCTATTGTATATATTGTAGTTTCTAGTGTGCTTTAGGCTGATTAAATTATATAATTAATCTTGGGCTGTTCTGTTATCTCGATCTTGAATCCCACGTCTGTGTGTTCGGCTAATAGTTACCGTGAAGCGGTTGGTGGCAGCGAGTTGTGCCAAGGATTATTGTGGGGAGGCCAGTGAGATTCGGGGAGATTTTATATATTCCGCCCGCGGAGGTCGGGGGAATATATACCCTACTCTCACCGGGGACCCTTCAATAATCGGCATAAGTAGTATAGCGGCCTCCTTGCTTATTGTCGGGCAATTCCATAATTGGCCTGACTATAAGAGGGGCGCTAGAGAGCGCGTCACGTGCTCTGTCTGTCGGTCGGGAGGTATAAAGGAGGGGTGACCCCCACTTGTTACCCCCCGATTGTGACGTACTGGTAGCCAGCGCGGGGGATTTCTGAGTGACCCCCCCGGTGGTTTGTGACAGCCGGGCTTATCCGAAGGGGGACGATGTGGTTTGAATTTCCATTTAGAATGGGTGGGGACTGTATTTTCATTGCCCCCTAACATTTATTTTGGAGCTTTGTATCCAGGCGTCTCACAAGGGGTTTAAATTGGCACAAAAAAACTGAATAAAAGATATATGTGAGTGCAACCTCTGCTGTCTCGTTTAATTATTTTTTTATTTTTTTTTAATTAAACTGCAAATTCTTCCCTCCCCCAGTACAGATGCATGGACTGACAGGAACACTCCAAATACAAATGATACAGTGCATGGCTAATGCGGGGCCAGAGGGAGGGACACGGGGGGAAAGGAGAGAAATCCTATGTTACCGCCCCCGCGGACCATGGACTACACATAACAGTGTATCTATTTTCCCCTTTATGTTTCTATAAATATTTCAAAAGAATCAGCAGGTTTTTGCTATGTAATCTGAGAGCAGCATGATGTAGGGACAGAGATTTCAACGATGTATCACTTAGATTACTGAGTGCAGCAGTTGTGATATAATCAGTTTTCTCTGCTGCAGAGCTCAGAATACTGAGCCCTATATTATATTTATTCATTTATATAGCACTATTAAAGGGGTGGTTCACCCATTTTTTTATTCTCTCTCTCAGTGTAACTTACTATTTCAGTTGTCTTCTTAATTGCCTTCTATTTTCTGTTCTGCAACTGAGCGGCGCTATCCTCCTCGCTCAGTGCTGGTCACATGACCCCCCGGGTGCTGTGGCCTTTGGTATCCGCTGATGTCACGTCAACTTCCGGGCTCTGAAAGTTGACGTTACATCAGCAGCTGCAGCCGCCTCTGATCCTGAGTGACTGGGCTGTGGGTGGTGATCACCGCACGTCACAGCCCAGCATGAGGAGAAGGAGAGGGGGGTTTACTTACCCATCGTGCAGCTGTGTGCGGAGCCGGCACCAGGAGCGAGAGGAGAAGAGTCATGTCAGGTGAGTATGTTATCGCACGGGGGGGTGGGGGGGATGAGCAGAGCGCAGTGTGCCACTGTAAAAGATTATGGGAGTTGTTGGAACTGAACCCAGGAACTTAGGAGATAGATTAACCTCATGAGAGCTGGAGCCAGCAATGAGGATGTGCTGCTAGAGCATGATAAAAGGTAATATTGCTGAAATAACATAATAGATGTGTGGAGAGGCCCATAATAGCAAGAGTTAGGAGAGAAAAAAAATCTGTTTTAATTCCACAGCGCTTTACATACTTCAGCAACACTGTTCCCATTAGGGCTCACAATCTAATTTCCCTATCAGTTTGTCTTTGGAGTGTGGGAGGAAACCAGAGAACCTGGAGGAAACCAGTGCAAACACTGGGAGAACATACAAACTCCTTACAGATGTTGTCTTTGGTGGGATTTGAACCCGGGACCCCAGCGCTGCAAGACTGCAGTGCTAACCACTGAGCCACTGTGTCGCCCATCATATAACCCCACCCCCACACTGATTGGCAGCTCTCTGTGTACACTGTATATTGACACAAAACTGTTGCTGGAACCGGGATTGGACTAGGAGGCACAAGACACCTAGTCCTGGATTGATAATGCCCAGCTGATAAAACATTTCATTGTAAGTGACACATCCCTGGAATTTCAATGCTAGAGAGGAGAAACTGGATTAATTGTGCACTGCTGCCGAAGTGAAGTAATAGTGTGTTGATTTAATAAATTATTCTTTATTTTACATGTCTACGCATTTTAGAGGTCAAAGTCTTCATCAGGACGAAGGAAAAATCAACAATGACCATGCCCATTGTTGATTTTTCCTTTTTTTTCTCTCCTTTTTTACTTTGTCCTGGTGGAGGCTTTACCTCTGAAATGCGTAAACCTGTAAAATAAAGAAGAATTGATTAAATCAACAGTCTATTAAGTCTATTACTTTGGCAGCAGGGTGGCACTGACCACGTTCTCCTCTCCAGCATTGAAGTGTAAAGGCCCCGTCACACTAAGCAACATCGCTAGCAACATCGCTGCTAACGAACAACTTTTGTGACGTTGCTAGCGATGTTGCTGTGTGTGACATCCAGCAACAACCTGGCCCCTGCTGTGAGGTCGTTGGTTGTTGCTGAATGTCCTGGGCCATTTTTTAGTTGTTGCTCTCCCGCTGTGAAGCACAGATCGCTGTGTGTGACAGCGAGACAGCAACATCTAAATGTGCAGGCAGCAGGAGCCGGCTTCAGCGGAGGCTGGTAACCAATGTAAACATCCAATGTAAACATCGGGTAACCAAGAAGCCCTGTCCTTGGTTACCCGATATTTACCTTTGTTACCAGCCTCCGCCGCTCTCACTGTCAGTGCCAGCTCCTGCTCTGTGCACATGTAGCTGCAGCACACATCGGGTTAATTAACCCGATGTGTGCTGTAACTAGGAGAGCAAGGAGCCAGCGCTAAGCATTGTGCGCTGCTCCCTGCTCTGTGCACATTTAGCTGCAGCACACATCGGGTAATTAACCCGATGTGTGCTGTAACTAGGAGAGCAAGGAGCCAGCGCTCAGTGTGCGCTGCTCCCTGTTCTCTGCACGTGTAGCTCCGTGCACTGGTAACCAATGTATCAGCGTGTGACTCCTAGGAGCGATTTGGATCATTGCAAAAACGTCTAAAATCGCTCCTCGCTGACATGGGGGTCCGCTGCCAGTTATCGCTGCTGTCGCTGGGGCGAAGTTGATCCTCGTCCCTGCGGCAGAACACATCGCTACGTGTGACGCCGCAGGAACGAGGATTATCTCCTTACCTGCCTCCGGCCACAATGCGGAAGGGAGAAGGTGGGCGGGATGTTACGTCCCGCTCATCTCCGCCCCTCCACTTTCATTGGGCAGCCGCTTAGTGACGTCGCTGTGACGCCGAGCAGACCGCCCCCTTAAAAAGGAGGCGGTTCGCCGGTCACAGCGACATCGCAGGGCAGGTAAGTACGTGTGACGGGGTGCGCGATTTTGTGCGCGACGGGCAGTGATATGCCCGTCGCGCACAAACGATGGGGGCGGGTCTCATGCTAGCAATATCGGGCCGGATATCGCAGCATGTAAAGCCACCCTTACACTACCTCTTTAGGTGAGTGTCATTTTGTGTACATCACCCTATAATATCTGGTAACACCCTATTTGCCCTTTCTTCCTCTGCTTTTATATCCCTGGAATTGGGGGTCTCTGCCCCTACATTATGCTGCTCTCAGATTACCAAGCAAGAGGTGACATATTAAATTAATGATATCCATAGGCTTTACTATGGATAAAGCCTAAAGATGCAGGGGGGGGGGGGTCGCCGATTGAAGGAGTTAAAAGAAAAATAACCAAATTGTTGCTACCAATTACTGGACTCACCAATAAGGAAGAATTGAAGAAAATCACCTCCGGTCCCGGCCAAGACAACTGGCGAGATAAGATTGATCAGTTGAGCATTGGTTCATTTCTTATTTTAGAATATGCACTGGTTACAGAAATGACTTCTACATGGAACAATTCCTCAAATTATGTAATTTTGGTGGTTACGTCAATAGCCCAGTTCTGGAGCACAGGCCTGGCTTTGTACCTCTCCTATGATTAAGGGTGTCTTGCAGACCAGAAACGTGTCACTTCTAAGGCTACTTTCACATTGCGTTTCAGTGGCTCCTTCGGGGCATCCATCCAAAATCCCGCCCCTCCCCCCACAAAACGTGTTTCGGACGTATGCGCCGACAGGACCATTGAGTATAATGGAGCAGACAGAGCAAGCGTATGCTTTGTCTTGCACCATTTTTGGGTGTATACGCTTTTTGCAAGCGGACACCCGAATGTAGTCTGCTAAGTCTGGGGATCTGCCTGCAGAAAGCGTATACACTCGAAAATGGTGCAAGACAAAGCATACGTTTGCTCTGTCTGCTCCATTATACTCAATGGCCCTGTCGGCGCATACGTCCGAAACACGTTTCGTGGGGGGAGGGGCAGGATTACAGACGGATGCCCCGAAGGAGCCACTAAGACAAAACAATCACTGATCTCGGGGAGACCAGCCAGAGAAAACACTGCCGGCCGCCAACGAGGGCACTCAACACAGTGAAATCCTAGGTGCATTGCCCCCTGGGAAATATGCAAATCAAAAAAGTCTATGGAACCTCTTTTAGGAGTCTCGACACAGAAACTAGCCAGATATCCCTCCGGGAAGGACCTAGCCAAGGAGTGGCTCTTTTTAGTAGACCGCCATAACCACCATATTAAGTGGCCCTTTTAGTCAATATCCAACTCTTTGACAAGTTTAAAGATCTGACAAGGGAATTACCAAGGCCAGGTATCCATCCACAGACAGCTGTTTCAGGGTATTGCCCCTCATCAGTGTGGAGTAGGATTCTGGCTAGATGGGAGCAATGCCTAGTAGACCAAAAAGACAAAACAATCACTGATCTCAGGGAGACCAGCCAGAGAAAACACTGCCGGCAGCCAATGAGGGCGCTCCACACAGTGAAATCCTAGGTGCCACTCCTTGGCTAGGTCCTTCCCGGAGGGATATCTGGCTAGTTTCTGTGTCGAGACTCCTAACAGAGGCTCCACAGACTTATTTGATTTGCATATTTCCCAGGGGGCAATGCACCTAGGATTTCACTGTTTTGAGCGCCCTCGTTGGCTTCTGGCAGTGTTTTCTCTGGCTGGTCTCCCCGAGATCAGTGATTGTTTTGTCTTGCTGGTCTACTAGGCATTGCTCCCACCTGGCCAGAATCCTACTGCACACTGATGAGGGGCAATACCCCGAAACAGCTGTCTGTGGATGGATACCTGGCCTTGGTATTTCCCTTGTCATATCTTTAAACTTGTCAAATATATAATATATTAATATGGTGGTCTCCTAAAAAGAGCCACTCCTTGGCTAGGTCCTTCCTGGAGGAATATCTGGCTAGTTTCTGTGTTGAGACTCCTAACAGAGGCTCCATGGACTTTTTTGATCCGAAGGAGCCAGTGAAACGCAATGTGAAAGGGGCCTAACATGTACAGCAGATCCCACTGGTTTAATTAGTTTTCCAATATAGTTTTTTCGTTTCAATTTTACATCGTGGATGGAGGTGGCAGGTCTTTTTTTACTACCTTTATCTGCTCCCCTGGCTGGGATCCACCAGAAGATCCATCCATCAGGATCCTGACATGAAACGGACGTGCCGGCGTGGTGAGCTTTCTTCTTTTATTAATTATTACATAGGATATTAGTTACAAAGTATATATTTGTGCTAAGTACTCAGTATTTGTCTGGGTTTATATGGCTGCAAATGGGGTCAAACTTCATTGTTTTAAGCAAAATTGTCCCTTGAAGAGTTATTTCTAAAATAGGAAGGTCTCTGCTATCCTTTGCATAGGGTATAATTTGCTGAACTCTGACCCAAACAATCATGAGAATGGGGCTCTGCAGAGCTCGGTTTTGAGTGGAGTGGATAATTCACATGCCCAGCCTCCCCTCCACTTATTGTCTGTGTGATGCAGCAGAGTACAACTCTTGCCTATTTCTAGCAGTCTTCTAGCCAATGAATGTAGTGGAGGTCGAGCATGTGAATCCTTCTTCCTCTCAATATGGGGCTTTGCAGATCACCGTTCTCTGGAATCACTGGGGGTCCCAGCAGTCAGACTTCCAGCCATCAGCAAACTATTCCCTATCCAATAGAGGATAATTTTCTATCTTGCAATTAACCCTTTAACAGTCAATTGATGAGAGGTGCAGAGAACAGCATAAGGCTATGTGCCCACGCTGCGGAAAATGCGCGGATTTTCCAGAAATCTGCAGCACAGCTACTCCCCAGCCATTTCTATGGCATTTGGGAAATGCTGTGCCCACGCTGCGGATTTTTCCGCTGCGGAAATCGTGCGGCTTTTCGTGCGGAAAAATCTGCAGCATGTCAATTATTGTTGCGGATTTTCGTGCAGATTTTGCCTATTCAATTGAATTAAAAAAAAAACGCAAAATCCGCAACAAAATCCGCGTCAAATCCACACCTATGAAAAGCTGCGGATTCCGGGGGAAAGCTGCGGATTTTGATGCAGAAAAATCCGCAGATACAGAGTCCCGTGGGCACATAGCCTTAACACTCTGGGAATTTGCATGCTGCAGTAACATGCTCTACCCTCTATCAGATTCAGTCTTCCCAGCCTGGTGCAGGGCTACAATTTTGTTTCTGGTGTCCCTTGACAGCTCTTTGGTCTTCACCATAGCGGAGTTTGGAGTGTGACTATTTGAGGTTGTGGACAAGTGTCTTTTATACTGATAAGTTCACACAGGAGCCATTACTACAGGTAATGAGTGGAGGACAGAGGAGCCTCTTAAAGAAGAAGTTACAGTTCTGTGAGAGCCCGAAATCTTCCATGTTATTAGGTGACCAAATATTTTTTTGCCACCATAATTTGCAAATAAAATCTTGCCAAATCAGACGCGGTGATTTTCTGGATTTGTTTTCCCATTTTGTTTCTCATAGTTGTGGTCTACCTATGATGTCAATTACAGGCCTCTCATCTTTTTAAGTGGGAGAACTTGCACAATTGGTGGCTGACTAAATACTTTTTTTCCTCGCTGTACCTATATTTCTGTTAAAGGAGAGTGAGCTGATTCTTTAGCATCTTTTTTTTTTTTTTTTTTTTTTTTTTTTTTTTACACACCCCATTTCCAAAAATTCACTTTTCCATTTCTAGCAGGGCATGTGATGCAAAAAGTGTCTACAACACAATAAATCTTGTATAAGGCACATTTTTTTATTTTTGGGACATATTTGGCCAAAAATTTGGTCGGTTTAGATTAGTACATCTCCCCCAATGTCTTATATTTAAAAGGAACCTGTCAAGTCCAATGTGCACCCAGAGCCACGAGCAGTTCTGGGTGTATATTGCTAATCCCTGCCTAACTGTCCCTGTATCTAGTAGCATAGATAAAAGAGATCGATCCTTCAGAGGCGTGCTAACCTGCTATTCAATGGCCATGGCCCAGCGTCATCGTTGGTGACACGCGTACTTGTGTCCGTTGAACCGCCTCAGACATGGATCACAATGACCTGCACTCCCGGTCATGCGCACTATGAAGCCGGGTGTACACACATCTCGGCTTCAGAAAGGTCTAGTGCGCATGACTGAAAGTGCTGGGACTTCTGATCCATGCGCACTGACCCTAAGCTCAGCGTCTGCGGTGGTGCAATGGACGCAGGTACGCGCATCACTGTCAATAACATTGGGCCATGGGCATTAAGTAGCATGTTAGCATGTTAATACACCCACAGGAACATGCTAAGAGGGCTGAATGAGCGAGGAACCCCTGTGACTTGTCCCTGGCCTCATTAGCATATTATAAAAGATCTTTAGAAATACTTTTGCATATTGCACCTGACAGGTTCCCTTTAACTAATTTTAACTTATGACCTAACACGGCTTTTCAGATAATGGTTGTTAAAACACTTGAGGTGTACATAGTAATTTCAATGGCGAGATCCATTGGCAGTGACTTCTCTTTTGGGACAATAAAGGATCAGCCATATTGAATCCGACACATCTAATTCTTTAAAAAGAATCAGTCACCTGCTCAAATGTTCCAGTTTTTGTTCCCATTTTATTCCAGTTGCTCCCAGAGTAGTTTTTGTTGTTTTGTTTTCTAAATCCACCATATGGTTCCAGACATGGGGGCCTATTTATTTCGTACACATTTTTATGGTCTTCACAAAGGTGTGTGTGTGCGCGTCCTATAGGGTCCTCTGGGGCGCGTCCTATAGGGTCCTCTGGGGCGCGTCCTATAGGGTCCTCTGGGGCGCATCCTATAGGGTCCCCTGGGGCGCGTCCTATAGGGTCCCCTGGGGCGCGTCCTATAGGGTCCCCTGGGGCGCGTCCTATAGGGTCCCCTGGGGCGCGTCCTATAGGGTCCTCTGTATTATCCTGTGAGCAAAGCCCTCGTTCTAAAGACCGTAGACGTTAGCACTAGATTAAAAACATAAAAAGAAAAAAAGGCCCATATCTCTGAAACCATATAACGGATTTAAACAAAGATGGGATGTTAAGAATTAAATAAGAGCAATTAACTGGACACTTTTGAGCAATGGCTGGTGCATGGGGAAATATAGGATAACACGCTGGCTATGCAAAATGCCGGCCTACAGATCAAATTTCTATTATGGTTCATAAAAAGGGTCCCGATTGTCTCTTTGTCCCTATTACTACGGAGGAACATGGGTTTATATGCCTCACTGAATATGTATGTTCTTCAAGCCGAGGAAAGAAAAAGAAGAACAAAGTCCTATAACATGATTTTTATTATAGCATCAAACATTAATATATCCATTAGGTAAACAAGTGAAAGCAAAAACGACAATGTGCCTTTGAGGAGGCGAGAAGGCAGATATGGGGAAGTGGCTTGAATTTTGGTCACAATGCAATGTTAATTACATCCAGGATTGGAAACTCTGCCCATGAAAATAATAGCATTGATTGCAACTTCTCGAATGAAGACCAGGAAGGGTTTGTTGGCTCTAAACATGACCCTCCTTGGGTTGAATGAGCGTCCGGTCATCGAAAGAGTCGTTGCTGCTGTCGCCTCACTGCCCTCTTCATTGACCTAAAAGAAAAAGATTTCATGATTGTTTCATTATACAACTATAACTTCCGCCCACAAATCACAAGAACATTTTTTGTAATCCTTTTGACCCACTATTAATTTGCAATATGTGTTTGCTCTTGGCAATACCACATATAACTGATGTTTTTAGCAAAAACAAAAAAATAAACAGTCAGATCTGACACAAAAGGGAGTATATTAGAAAACTTGTTATTCTGGTTTTTAGTGTAAACATTTTTTTTAAACAATTTGGTGGCAGTTTTTGAGCGTTTTTTTTACGCATTTTTAATTTTACTCTCGTTTACTTGATCGAACACTAGGCACATGGACTTGGACAATATAAGCAGAGCCATGGGCGTGCCCAGCGAGGGGCAGGGGGGGCACCTGCCCCCCCCCCTAGAAGCAGGGGCACAATGTAGTGGGCCGCTGTATCTGCAGTCACCGGCGCGCTGCTCAGCACTGTGTGCATGCCGGGCACACTAGCTGCAGCAGGAGGCAGCGTGCTGTGCCGGCCCTGCTGTGTGCTGTGTGCCTGGCATGCACACAGTGCAAAGGAGCGCGCCGGTGACTGCAGCTTCCTCCTTCTTCCTATTCAAATGTATTTGCGTCTTTCAGACGTAAATACATTTGAACAGCGCGCCGGGACTGGGACCCACCCCTGACGTGCAGCAACGTGATGAGATCAGCACCTTGCTGACGTCATCACAGTGCTGCGGGCGCCACACAGGGGACATGAGGATCAGGAAGCGGTAAGCTCTCCATGAAGAGACAGGTGTAATTAATGGAGATGTGTGGGGAGGGGCTGAGGACACACAACGGGGAACATTTGTGAAGGAGACACAGCTTTGTGACAGGCAGAGGAGAAGCACTGTATTCCGAGGGAGGTGGGGAGGCAGGAGTGTGTAGTGATGGGATAGTGTATTTTGTGTCTGCAGGGGGTGATGGGGGGGTGCAATGTATTATGTATGGGGAGGGGGTAATGGAGGGTGCATTGTATTGTGTGTGGGGGGAGGGGTAATGGAGGGTGCACTGTATTTGTGTGGGGAGGGGTAATGGGGGTACATTGTGTGTGCAGGGGGTGCATTGTGTGAGTGTAGGGGGTGATGGGGGGTGCAGTGTGTGTGTGTGTGTGTGTGTGTGTAGGGGGTGATGGGGGGTGCAGTGTGTGTGTGTGTGTGTGTGTGTGTAGGGGGTGATGGGGGGTGCAGTGTGTGTGTGTGTGTGTGTGTGTGTGTGTGTGTGTGTGTAGGGGCGGATGGGGGGTGCAGTGTGTGTGTGTGTGTGTGTGTGTGTGTGTGTAGGGGGTGATGGGGGTGCAGTGTGTGTGTGTGTGTGTAGGGGGTGATGGGGGGTGCAGTGTGTGTGTGTGTGTGTAGGGGGTGATGGGGGTGCAGTGTGTGTGTGTGCAGGGGGTGATGGGAGGTGCAGTTTGTGTAGGGGGTGATGGGGGGTACACTGTGTGTGTGTGTGTGTGTGTGTGTAGGGGGTGATGGGGGGTACATTGTGTGTGTGTGTGTGTGTAGGGGGTGATGGGGGGGTACATTGTGTGTGTGTGTGTGTGTGTGTAGGGGGTGATGGGGGGTACAGTGTGTGTGTGTGTGTGTGTGTGTAGGGGGTGATGGGGAGTGCATTGTGTGTGTAGGGGGTGATGGGGAGTGCATTGTGTGTGTGTGTGTGTGTGTGTAGGGGATGATGGGGGGGTACAGTGTGTGTGTGTGTGTGTAGGGGGTGATGGGGGGTACATTGTGTGTGTAGGGGGTGATGGGGGGTACATTGTGTGTGTGTGTGTGTGTAGGGGGTGATGGGGGGTACATTGTGTGTGTGTGTGTGTGTGTGTGTGTGTGTGTGTGTGTAGGGGGTGATGGGGGGTACATTGTGTGTGTGTGTAGGGGGTGATGGGGGGTACATTGTGTGTGTGTGTGTGTGTGTGTGTAGGGGGTGATGGGGGTACATTGTGTGTGTGTGTGTGTGTGTGTGGTGTGTGTGTAGGGGGTGATGGGGGGTACATTGTGTGTGTAGGGGGTGATGGGGGGTACATTGTGTGTGTGTGTGTGTAGGGGGTGATGGGGGGTACATTGTGTGTGTGTGTGTGTGTGTAGGGGGTGATGGGGGGGTACATTGTGTGTGTGTGTGTGTGTGTGTGTGTGTGTGTAGGGGGTGATGGGGGGTACATTGTGTGTGTGTGTAGGGGGTGATGGGGGGGACATTGTGTGTGTGTAGGGGGTGATGGGGGGTACATTGTGTGTGTGTGTGTGTGTGTGTGTGTAGGGGATGATGGGGGGTACATTGTGTGTGTGTGTGTTTAGGGGGTGATGGGGAGTGCATTGTGTGTAGGGGGTGATGGGGAGTGCATTGTGTGTGTAGGGGGTGATGGGGGGTACATTGTGTGTGTAGGGGGTGATGGGGGGTACAGTGTGTGTGTGTGTGTAAGGGGTGATGGGGGGTACAGTGTGTGTGTGTGTGTGTAGGGGGTGATGGGGGGTACAGTGTGTGTGTGTGTGTGTGTGTGTGTGTGTGTGTGTGTGTGTAGGGGGTGATGGGGGTACATTGTGTGTGTAGGGGGTGATGGGGGGTACATTGTGTGTGTGTGTGTAGGGGGTGATGGGGGGGTACATTGTGTGTGTGTGTGTGTGTGTAGGGGGTGATGGGGGGGTACATTGTGTGTCTGTGTGTGTGTGTGTGTGTGTAGGGGGTGATGGGGGGTACATTGTGTGTGTGTGTGTGTGTGTGTGGGGGGGGTACATTGGTACATTGTGTGTGTGTGTAGGGGGTGATGGGGGGTACATTGTGTGTGTGTAGGGGGTGATGGGGGGGTACATTGTGTGTGTGTGTAGGGGGTGATGGGGGGTACATTGTGTGTGTGTGTGTGTGTGTGTGTGTGTAGGGGGTGATGGGGGGTACATTGTGTGTGTGTGTGTAAGGGGTGATGGGGGGTACATTGTGTGTGTGTGTGTGTGTGTGTGTGTAGGGGGTGATGGGGGGTACATTGTGTGTGTGTGTGTGTGTGTGTGTAGGGGGTGATGGGGGGTACATTGTGTGTGTGTGTGTGTGTGTGTGTGTGTGTGTAGGGGATGATGGGGGGTACATTGTGCATTGTGTGTAGGGGGTGATGGGGGGTACATTTTGTGTGTGTGTGTGTGTGTGTGTGTGTGTAAGGGGTGATGGGGGGTACAGTGTGTGTGTGTGTGTAGGGGGTGATGGGGGTACAGTGTGTGTGTGTGTGTGTGTGTGTGTGTGTAGGGGGTGATGGGGGGTACATTGTGTGTGTAGTGGGTAATGGGGGGTACATTGTGTGTGTAGGGGGTGATGGGGGGTACATTGTGTGTAGGGGGTGATGGGGGGTACATTGTGTGTGTGTGTGTAGGGGGTGATGGGGGGTACATTGTGTGTGTGTGTGTGTGTGTGTAGGGGGTGATGGGGGGTACATTGTGTGTGTGTGTGTAGGGGGTGATGGGGGGTACATTGTGTGTGTGTGTGTGTGTGTGTGTGTGTGTAGGGGGTGATGGGGGGTACATTGTGTGTGTGTGTGTGTGTGTGTGTGTGTAGGGGGTGATGGGGGGTACATTGTGTGTGTGTGTGTGTGTGTAGGGGATGATGGGGGGTACATTGTGCATTGTGTGTAGGGGGTGATGGGGGGTACATTTTGTGTGTGTGTGTGTGTGTGTGTGTGTGTAAGGGGTGATGGGGGGTACAGTGTGTGTGTGTGTAGGGGGTGATGGGGGTACAGTGTGTGTGTGTGTGTGTGTGTGTAGGGGGTGATGGGGGGTACATTGTGTGTGTAGTGGGTAATGGGGGGTACATTGTGTGTGTAGGGGGTGATGGGGGGTACATTGTGTGTGTAGGGGGTGATGGGGGGTACATTGTGTGTGTGTGTGTGTGTGTGTAGGGGGTGATGGGGGGTACATTGTGTGTGTAGGGGGTGATGGGGGGTACATTGTGTGTAGGGGGTGATGGGGGGTACATTGTGTGTGTGTGTGTGTGTGTGTAGGGGGTGATGGGGGGTACATTGTGTGTGTGTGTGTGTGTGTGTGTAGGGGGTGATGGGGAGTGCATTGTGTGTGTAGGGGGTGATGGGGAGTGCATTGTGTGTGTGTAGGGGGTGATGGGTGGGTACATTGTGTGTGTGTGTGTGTGTGTGTGTGTGTGTGTAGGGGGTGATGGGGGGTACATTGTGTGTGTGTGTCTGTGTGTGTGTAGGGGGTGATGGGGGGTACATTGTGTGTGTAGGGGGTGATGGGGGGTACATTGTGTGTGTGTGTGTGTGTGTAGGGGGTGATGGGGGGTACATTGTTTGTGTGTGTGTGTAGGGGGTGATGGGGGGTACATTGTGTGTGTGTGTGTGTGTAGGGGGTGATGGGGGGGACATTGTGTGTGTGTAGGGGGTGATGGGGGGTACAGTGTGTGTGTGTGTGTGTGTGTGTAGGGGGTGATGGGGGGTACAGTGTGTGTGTGTGTGTGTGTAGGGGGTGATGGGGGGTACATTGTGTGTGTGTGTTTGTAGGGGGTCATGGGGGCAACATTGTGTGTAGGGGGTGATGGGGGGTACATTGTGTGTGTAGGGGGTGATGGGGGGTACATTGTGTGTGTAGGGGGTAATGGGGGGTACATAGCGTGTGTAGGGGGTGATGGGGGGTACATTGTGTGTGTGTGTGTGTGTAGGGGGTGATGGGGGGTACATTGTGTGTGTGTGTAGGGGGTGATGGGGGGTACATTGTGTGTGTGTGTGTGTGTGTGTATAGGGGGTGATGGGGGTACATTGTGTGTGTAGGGGGTGATGGGGGGTACATTGTGTGTGTAGGGGGTGATGGGGGGTACATTGTGTGTGTGTGTGTAGGGGGTGATGGGGGGGTACATTGTGTGTGTGTGTGTGTGTAGGGGGTGATGGGGGGTACATTGTGATTGTGTGTGTGTGTGTAGGGGGTGATGGGGGGTACATTGTGTGTGTGTGTGTGTGTGTGTGTGTGTAGGGGATGATGGGGGGTACATTGTGTGTGTGTGTGTGTGTGTGTAGGGGGTGATGGGGGGTACAGTGTGTGTGTGTGTGTGTGTGTGTGTGTGTGTAAGGGGTGATGGGGGGTACAGTGTGTGTGTGTGTGTGTGTGTAGGGGGTGATGGGGGGTACAGTGTGTGTGTGTGTAGGGGGTGATGGGGGGTACAGTGTGTGTGTGTGTGTGTGTGTGTGTGTGTGTGTGTAGGGGGTGATGGGGGTACATTGTGTGTGTAGGGGGTGATGGGGGGTACATTGTGTGTGTAGGGGGTGATGGGGGGTACATTGTGTGTGTGTGTAGGGGGTGATGGGGGGGTACATTGTGTGTGTGTGTGTAGGGGGTGATGGGGGGTACATTGTGATTGTGTGTGTGTGTGTGTAGGGGGTGATGGGGGGTACATTGTGTGTGTGTGTGTGTGTGTGTGTGTGTGTGTGTGTGTGTGTGTGTGTGTGTGTGTGTAGGGGATGATGGGGGGTACATTGTGTGTGTGTGTGTGTGTGTGTGTGTAGGGGGTGATGGGGGGTACATTGTGTGTGTGTGTGTGTAGGGGGTGATGGGGGGGGTACATTGTGTGTGTGTGTAGGGGGTGATGGGGGGTACATTGTGTGTGTGTGTGTGTGTGTGTGTGTGTGTGTGTGTGTGTAGGGGGTGATGGGGGGTACATTGTGTGTGTGTGTGTGTAGGGGGTGATGGGGGGTACATTGTGTGTGTGTGTGTGTGTGTGTGTGTAGGGGGTGATGGGGGGTACATTGTGTGTGTGTGTAGGGGGTGATGGGGGGTACATTGTGTGTGTGTGTGTGTGTGTAGGGGATGATGGGGGGTACATTGTGCATTGTGTGTAGGGGGTGATGGGGGGTACATTTTGTGTGTGTGTGTGTGTAAGGGGTGATGGGGGGTACAGTGTGTGTGTGTGTAGGGGGTGATGGGGGTACAGTGTGTGTGTGTGTGTGTGTGTGTGTGTAGGGGGTGATGGGGGGTACATTGTGTGTGTAGTGGGTAATGGGGGGTACATTGTGTGTGTAGGGGGTGATGGGGGGTACATTGTGTGTAGGGGGTGATGGGGGGTACATTGTGTGTGTGTGTGTGTGTGTGTGTGTAGGGGGTGATGGGGGGTACATTGTGTGTGTGTGTGTGTGTGTGTGTGTAGGGGGTGATGGGGGGTACATTGTGTGTGTGTGTGTAGGGGGTGATGGGGGGTACATTGTGTGTGTGTGTGTGTGTAGGGGGTGATGGGGGGTACATTGTGTGTGTGTGTGTGTGTGTGTGTGTAGGGGGTGATGGGGGGTACATTGTGTGTGTGTGTGTGTGTGTAGGGGATGATGGGGGGTACATTGTGCATTGTGTGTAGGGGGTGATGGGGGGTACATTTTGTGTGTGTGTGTGTGTGTGTGTGTGTAAGGGGTGATGGGGGGTACAGTGTGTGTGTGTGTAGGGGGTGATGGGGGTACAGTGTGTGTGTGTGTGTGTGTGTGTGTGTAGGGGGTGATGGGGGGTACATTGTGTGTGTAGTGGGTAATGGGGGGTACATTGTGTGTGTAGGGGGTGATGGGGGGTACATTGTGTGTAGGGGGTGATGGGGGGTACATTGTGTGTGTGTGTGTGTAGGGGGTGATGGGGGGTACATTGTGTGTGTGTGTGTGTGTGTGTGTGTGTGTGTGTGTGTGTGTAGGGGGTGATGGGGGGTACATTGTGTGTGTAGGGGGTGATGGGGGGTACATTGTGTGTGTAGGGGGTGATGGGGGGTACATTGTGTGTGTGTGTGTGTGTGTGTGTGTAGGGGGTGATGGGGGGTACATTGTGTGTGTGTGTGTGTAGGGGGTGATGGGGAGTGCATTGTGTGTGTAGGGGGTGATGGGGAGTGCATTGTGTGTGTGTAGGGGGTGATGGGGGGTACATTGTGTGTGTGTGTGTGTGTGTGTGTGTGTGTGTATGTGTGTAGGGGATGATGGGGGGTACATTGTGTGTGTGTGTGTTGGGGGTGATGGGTGGGTACATTGTGTGTGTGTGTGTGTGTGTAGGGGGTGATGGGGGGTACATTGTGTGTGTGTGTCTGTGTGTGTGTAGGGGGTGATGGGGGGTACATTGTGTGTGTAGGGGGTGATGGGGGGTACATTGTGTGTGTGTGTGTGTGTGTGTGTAGGGGGTGATGGGGGGTACATTGTGTGTGTGTGTGTGTGTAGGGGGTGATGGGGGGTACATTGTGTGTGTGTGTGTGTGTGTAGGGGGTGATGGGGGGGGACATTGTGTGTGTGTAGGGGGTGATGGGGGGTACAGTGTGTGTGTGTGTGTGTGTGTGTGTGTGTGTAGGGGGTGATGGGGGGTACATTGTGTGTGTGTGTGTGTTTGTAGGGGGTCATGGGGGCAACATTGTGTGTAGGGGGTGATGGGGGGTACATTGTGTGTGTAGGGGGTGATGGGGGGGTACATTGTGTGTGTAGGGGGTGATGGGGGGTACATAGCGTGTGTAGGGGGTGATGGGGGGTACATTGTGTGTGTGTGTGTGTAGGGGGTGATGGGGGGTACATTGTGTGTGTGTGTAGGGGGTGATGGGGGGTACATTGTGTGTGTGTGTGTGTATAGGGGGTGATGGGGGTACATTGTGTGTGTGTGTGTAGGGGGTGATGGGGGGTACATTGTGATTGTGTGTGTGTGTGTAGGGGGTGATGGGGGGTACATTGTGTGTGTGTGTGTGTGTGTGTGTGTAGGGGATGATGGGGGGTACATTGTGTGTGTGTGTGTGTGTGTGTGTGTAGGGGGTGATGGGGGGTACAGTGTGTGTGTGTGTCTGTGTGTAAGGGGTGATGGGGGTACAGTGTGTGTGTGTGTGTGTAGGGGGTGATGGGGGGTACATTGTGTGTGTAGGGGGTGATGGGGGGTACATTGTGTGTGTAGGGGGTGATGGGGGGTACATTGTGTGTGTGTGTGTGTGTAGGGGGTGATGGGGGGTACATTGTGTGTGTGTGTAGGGGGTGATGGGGGGTACATTGTGTGTAGGGGGTGATGGGGGGTACATTGTGTGTGTGTGTGTGTGTGTGTAGGGGGTGATGGGGAGTGCATTGTGTGTGTGTAGGGGGTGATGGGGAGTGCATTGTGTGTGTGTGTGTGTGTGTGTGTGTGTGTAGGGGGTGATGGGGAGTGCATTGTGTGTGTGTGTAGGGGGTGATGGGGGTACAGTGTGTGTGTGTGTGTGTGTGTGTGTGTGTAGGGGGTGATGGGGGGTACAGTGTGTGTGTGTGTGTGTAGGGGGTGATGGGGGGTACATTGTGTGTGTAGGGGGTGATGGGGGGTACATTGTGTGTGTAGGGGGTGATGGGGGGTACATTGTGTGTGTGTGTGTGTGTAGGGGGTGATGGGGGGTACATTGTGTGTGTGTAGGGGGTGATGGGGGGTACATTGTGTGTGTGTGTGTGTGTGTGTGTGTGTGTAGGGGGTGATGGGGAGTGCATTGTGTGTGTGTAGGGGGTGATGGGGAGTGCATTGTGTGTGTGTGTGTGTGTGTGTGTGTGTGTGTGTGTGTAGGGGGTGATGGGGAGTGCATTGTGTGTGTGTGTAGGGGGTGATGGGGGTACAGTGTGTGTGTGTGTGTGTGTGTGTGTGTAGGGGGTGATGGGGGGTACAGTGTGTGTGTGTGTGTAGGGGGTGATGGGGGGTACATTGTGTGTGTAGGGGGTGATGGGGGGTACATTGTGTGTGTAGGGGGTGATGGGGGGTACATTGTGTGTGTGTGTGTGTAGGGGGTGATGGGGGGTACATTGTGTGTGTGTAGGGGGTGATGGGGGGTACATTGTGTGTGTGTGTGTGTGTGTGTGTGTGTGTAGGGGGTGATGGGGGGTACATTGTGTGTGTGTGTGTGTGTGTGTGTGTAGCGGTGATGGGGGGTGCAGTGTGTGTGTGTGTGTGTGTGTGTGTGTAGGGGGTGATGGGGGGTGCAGTGTGTGTGTGTGTGTGTGTGTGTAGGGGGTGATGGGGGGTACATTGTGTGTGTGTAGGGGGTGATGGGGGGTACATTGTGTGTGTGTAGGGGGTGATGGGGGGTACATTGTGTGTGTGTGTGTGTGTGTGTAGGGGGTGATGGGGGGTACATTGTGTGTGTGTGTGTGTGTGTGTGTGTAGGGGTGATGGGGGGTGCAGTGTGTGTGTGTGTGTGTGTGTAGGGGGTGATGGGGGGTGCAGTGTGTGTGTGTGTGTGTGTGTGTGTAGGGGGTGATGGGGGGTACATTGTGTGTGTGTGTGTGTGTGTAGGGGGTGATGGGGGGTACATTGTGTGTGTGTGTAGGGGGTACATTGTGTGTGTGTGTGTGTGTGTGTAGGGGGTGATGGGGAGTGCATTGTGTGTGTGTAGGGGGTGATGGGGAGTGCATTGTGTGTGTGTAGGGGGTGATGGGGGGTACATTGTGTGTGTGTGTGTGTGTGTGTGTGTGTAGGGGGTGATGGGGAGTGCATTGTGTGTGTGTGTGTGTGTGTGTAGGGGGTGATGGGGGGTACATTGTGTGTGTATGTGTGTGTGTGTGTAGGGGGTGATGGGGGTACAGTGTGTGTGTGTGTGTGTGTGTGTGTAGGGGGTGATGGGGGGTACAGTGTGTGTGTGTGTGTGTGTGTGTGTGTAGGGGGTGATGGGGGGTACATTGTGTGTGTAGGGGGTGATGGGGGGTACATTGTGTGTGTAGGGGGTGATGGGGGGGTACATTGTGTGTGTGTGTGTGTGTGTGTGTGTGTGTGTGTAGGGGGTGATGGGGAGTGCATTGTGTGTGTAGGGGGTGATGGGGAGTGCATTGTGTGTGTGTAGGGGGTGATGGGGGGTACATTGTGTGTGTGTGTGTGTGTGTGTGTAGGGGGTGATGGGGAGTGCATTGTGTGTGTGTGTAGGGGGTGATGGGGGGTACATTGTGTGTGTGTGTGTGTGTGTAGGGGGTGATGGGGGGTACATTGTGTGTGTGTGTGTGTGTAGGGGGTACATTGTGTGTGTGTGTGTGTGTGTGTGTGTGTGTAGGGGTGATGGGGAGTGCATTGTGTGTGTGTAGGGGGTGATGGGGAGTGCATTGTGTGTGTAGGGGGTGATGGGGAGTGTATTTTGTGTGTGTGTGTGTGTGTGTGTAGGGGGTGATGGGGAGTGCATTGTGTGTGTGTGTAGGGGGTGATGGGGGTACAGTGTGTGTGTGTGTGTGTGTGTGTGTGTGTGTGTGTGTGTAGGGGGTGATGGGGGGTACAGTGTGTGTGTGTGTGTGTGTGTAGGGGGTGATGGGGGGTTCATTGTGTGTGTAGGGGGTGATGGGGGGTACATTGTGTGTGTAGGGGGTGATGGGGGGTACATTGTGTGTGTAGGGGGTGATGGGGGGTACATTGTGTGTGTGTGTGTGTGTGTGTGTGTGTGTGTGTGTGTGTAGGGGGTGATGGGGGGTACATTGTGTGTGTGTAGGGGGTGATGGGGGGTACATTGTGTGTGTGTGTGTGTGTAGGGGGTGATGGGGGGTACATTATGTGTGTAGGGGTGATGGGGGGTGCAGTGTGTGTGTGTGTGTGTGTGTGTGTGTGTAGGGGGTGATGGGGGGTGCAGTGTGTGTGTGTGTGTGTGTGTGTGTGTGTGTGTGTGTGTAGGGGGTGATGGGGGGTACATTGTGTGTGTGTAGGGGGTGATGGGGGGTACATTGTGTGTGTGTAGGGGGTGATGGGGGGTACATTGTGTGTGTGTGTGTGTGTGTGTGTGTGTAGGGGTGATGGGGGGTGCAGTGTGTGTGTGTGTGTGTAGGGGTGATGGGGGGTGCAGTGTGTGTGTGTGTGTGTGTGTGTGTGTGTAGGGGGTGATGGGGGGTGCAGTGTGTGTGTGTGTGTGTGTGTGTGTGTGTGTGTAGGGGGTGATGGGGGGTACATTGTGTGTGTGTAGGGGGTGATGGGGGGTACATTGTGTGTGTGTAGGGGGTGATGGGGGGTACATTGTGTGTGTGTGTGTGTGTGTGTGTGTAGGGGGTGATGGGGGGTACATTGTGTGTGTGTGTGTGTGTGTGTGTAGGGGTGATGGGGGGTGCAGTGTGTGTGTGTGTAGGGGGTGATGGGGGGTGCAGTGTGTGTGTGTGTGTGTGTGTAGGGGGTGATGGGGGGTACATTGTGTGTGTGTGTGTGTGTGTGTAGGGGGTGATGGGGGGTACATTGTGTGTGTGTGTGTAGGGGGTACATTGTGTGTGTGTGTGTGTGTGTAGGGGGTGATGGGGAGTGCATTGTGTGTGTGTAGGGGGTGATGGGGAGTGCATTGTGTGTGTGTAGGGGGTGATGGGGGGTACATTGTGTGTGTGTGTGTGTGTGTGTGTGTAGGGGGTGATGGGGAGTGCATTGTGTGTGTGTGTGTGTGTGTGTGTAGGGGGTGATGGGGGGTACATTGTGTGTGTATGTGTGTGTGTGTGTAGGGGGTGATGGGGGTACAGTGTGTGTGTGTGTGTGTGTGTAGGGGGTGATGGGGGGTACAGTGTGTGTGTGTGTGTGTGTGTGTGTAGGGGGTGATGGGGGGTACATTGTGTGTGTAGGGGGTGATGGGGGGTACATTGTGTGTGTAGGGGGTGATGGGGGGGTACATTGTGTGTGTGTGTGTGTGTGTGTGTGTGTAGGGGGTGATGGGGAGTGCATTGTGTGTGTAGG